>NC_090941.1:272200598-273450598 GCF_040938575.1 Ambystoma mexicanum
AGGAGGGGCTAGTAAGTGGATATACGCCTTCGAAAAACATACAGCTGGGGTACCCCTAGCTGTAGGAGATGTGAAAAGTCTGCTCGTATCAGCGGTGGGCGACCAGGCTGAAAGAGTATGGGTTAAAGCCGGTTTCCCGGGAGTAACATTAGATTGCGACCGCCATGATGGGGCCTCCTTTAACACAGTGCGTGCTAGGGTGTGGGACGCCTTACGCGAAACATTTCCAGACACACCTGACTTACAGTCCGTGATGCAATGTGCCATGAATGACGGGGAGGAGGCTATGGATTACATTTTTCGGGTCCAAGAGATGTGGAGAGCGGAAACGGGCACGCCCTGGTATCAATCGACATCTTTATTTTACTTCATTATAAAAAGGGGGCTCCCAAAGGAAGTGCAGAAGGCGCTTGACAAAATAGCAGGTATAGAAGCAAAGGGGTGGCCGGAAATTCAGAGCATAATAGTACACCATTGTAAGCGAATAAAGGAGAGGGAGAAGGAGGTGGTGCAGAAAAGATTGGCAGACGAGGCGAAGTTGGTGCAGACAAAGTTAGTAAAGGTTGCAGCAGCAGTAGCCGCGCTCCCACACAGCAGGGAGGGGGAAGATGAGGAGGAGGGGCTGATAGCAATACAAGGAAGGATGGCAACTAATTGGGCGGGAACAGGACAGCGGCAGTGGAACGAGCAGGAGCAGGGTGGAGGTCCGCAGTGGCAAGAGTGGACCCCTCGAGGGGGACGAGGTGGGTACAGGAGCAGAAGAGGAGGTGGACCACAGGGGTACGGAGGAATGGGAGGAAGTGGATGGCAGGGTCCCCGGGGCCCCCAGGGGAGTTGCTGGAACTGTGGGCGATGGGGACATTACTCCAGGGAGTGCAGAAGTAGACAAAACAACGGGTTCCAGGAGGTGGAACAGTATGGCCATCCCCACCCGGGAAGCCCATATGGCCTTCCGATGGGACAACAGCAACTGAGAGACCCAAGCCAGGGTAACACGAGCCAGCAACAGGGACCCCAATACAGAACACAGAACCACCCACAAAACATGCCTAACAACGACAGCATGCAATATACACCAGGCAACCCTTTCGCGACAGCAGCTAACGGGGCCCCCGCACCAGCACCTTATAACGGCATGTCAGTGGTCTCAGGTAACGTATTTAATGAAGGGGGGACCATGAGACACCCCGCATAGGACAGCCCACAGAGAACACTTGCGTGTCCAGTTCTATCTACCACCCACAGTGCAGCAGAGGAACCATTGGTGGGGGCGCAGATAGGAGACAGGCAATTTATATTCATGGTTGATTCGGGAGCGGAGAAATCATGTGTCAGAGAGGGCCGATTCCCGTTATCTAACAGGAAGTTAGAGACGCAGGGGTTCTCTGGGGCTGTAATTGAAGTTCCTTACACAGAAGCTTTGGATGTAACCATAGGGGGCAAGACCGTAAAAGCACCCTTACTGTATTATGAACAGTCCCCGATAAATTTGCTGGGGAGGGATCTTATGAGTAAACTTAACATGACCATATCATTTACCGAAGGAGGAATAGTGTGTTCTACACCCGGGATATGTCCCTTGCGTGCAATGTTGGTAGTGCAAGCCTACACAACCACACAGGAAATACGAGGGCTGCCACAAAAGGAAGAGATGTTTATTGCAGGGCTAAAGACTTTGGCCCTCATAGTCCCAGAGCTAAAAAACATGGATTGGAGGATTCCAGCAGAATTCCTCTTCCGCCCCATAGTGTGTCCGAATGCAACACCAGGATCAGTGGTGTCGTTGGATTTGCACGCTGTGCAGGTATCAACGAAACGGATCGCTGTGATTAGAATGGACAGAGAAGGATGTGAGTGGCGCACCGTACTGTGTACAAACGCCAACCTTGCCCTACGCAAGGTAACAGATGAGGATCTCTTTTCAGACACAGAAGTAGATGGTGAGATAGTAATGGAAATAGCGATGCCCTGTGACATTTTGATCCAAGCCAGAGAGATCCCCGTCCAATTGATGGCAGTGGTAGGAACACCACCGTCATTTTTTGATGACGACATGAGGCTAGTACCAAACAATTTATGGACAACAGGCCCACATGATGTAGGGCTGTTGCATGGAGTACAACCTGTGAGAATAAACCTAAAACAAGGAGCTATCTTACCAAGAGTTAAACAGTATCCATTGTCCCGTGAAGCTGAAGAAGGGATAAAAGAGACGATAAATGCACTACTAGTACAAGGAATAATAGTGCCTTCAAACTCCCCATGTAACACATGTATTTATCCAATCAAAAAAGCAAAGGGGGGATCTTGGCGGATGATACAGGATTTACGCCCCCTCAATGATGTAATACAAAAAGAGTTCCCTCTAGTCCCGAACCCTGCATCCATACTATGCAGTATCCCAAAAACAGCATCACATTTTACAGTGGTGGACTTGAAAAACGCATTTTTCTCAATACCTCTGGCTGAAGAGAGTAGATACCTTACAGCGTTCACACTGGGGGGAAAAAGATATGAACACTGCAGACTGCCACAGGGATACTGTGAAAGCCCGAGCATATTCAATCGCATATTGCATGAAGACTTGGGGAACCTATCAGTAGAGAGTACGATTATTCAGTATGTGGACGATTTATTGGTGTGTGCACAAGACAAAGAAACGTGTAGAAAAGATTCAACAACGCTCCTGACTTTACTGGCCAACAAAGGATACAAAGTAGACAAGGAGAAGCTACAGTATTGTCTGCCTGAGGTCCTATACCTGGGACAGCTCATATCGAAAGATGGAAAAAGAATAATTCCCGACAGGGTAGAGGCAATAAGATCGGTAGGAGAACCCACAACAGTAAAAGACATGCAGAAATTTTTGGGGATGTGCAATTATTGCCGAGCATGGATACTAGACTATGCAGCATACACCAGGCCCCTCCTACAAGCACTCAAAGAAGCACAACAGGAGAATGTAAAAATAAAGTGGTCAGAAGAAATGAGCACATCGTTCAAATCACTGAAAGAGCTAATTTCAAGCGCTCCAGTACTAGCAAACCCTGATTATGGACACAAATTTTACCTATTTTCCCATTGCAAAGGAACACTTATGACAGCGGTGCTGACACAAAAGACATCCTTAGGACACAAGCCCCTAGCTTACTATAGTGGTACTTTAGATGCCGTGATGCAGGGTCATTTCGCGTGCGAACAATCGCTCGCAGCAGCCGCATTTGCGATTGAAAAAAGTGCCACAATAGTAATGGGATGCCCTGTGACATTGTTTGTGGAGCACTCATTATTTGCAATACTTGAAAGATCAAAAAGCACACTGACCACACAGCGGGCAACAGCATACAAGATTATATTGTCCAGCGCCAACATTCACATAGTGAGATGTAAAACAGTGAACCCCGCCACATTCATTACAGAAGCGTGCACAGTAGAAGACATGCAAAATCACGACTGCGCAACCCACACAGGAGAAGGAGGGGAGGGCACAGTGGTGTGTGAAAACGCTCTCAGCGAGGGGGAAGTGTACTTTGTGGATGGGTCCGCATCAATTGATATGGACACGGGAGAAAAACACGTTGGCATGGCGGTAGTGAGATTAGAGGAAGGTGAGTTTGAAACATTAGTACAGTACCGCCTCCCGTCGCATTACTCTGCACAGGCAGCAGAACTGGTTGCGCTCATAGAAGCACTACACGCAGCAAAGGGCTGTGCAGTTACAATATACACAGACTCAGCTTACATGACAACGACCGTACATGGAGGTCTAGCAAGATGGGGCCGTAGGGGTTTCAGAAGGGCAGATGGAACACCAGTGCAGCATGCAGAATTGTTAAAAGAATTAATTGAGGCCCTACAAAACCCTACTGCCGTAGCAATAGTGAAGTGCCAGGCCCATACCTCCAACTCAGATGTTGTGTCTTTAGGGAACGCGGCAGCAGACGCTGCCGCCAAGGAGGCTTCCTATTTTCAGAAATACGACACCGGTGAGTTCATGATCAAGAACACAACAACCAAAGAACTGTCAGAAGGGTATAACATGATGTCCCTATCACAAATACTAGAATTACAGGAAGGAGCTAGTGCAGAAGAAAAACTAACATGGACGAAACGGGGATGCAGCCAATCAGGGACAGATCTACTATGGCGGCAAAATAACTCAGGGAAAGTGGTAATGCCACTGCAGTTACTAGAAGTTGCATTTCAACAGTTACACTTCCCCGCACACAACACCAAGCAGCACATCGCAGCAGAGATACAGGAAGAATGGTTTGTGCCCTGTCTCCAGGAACATGTGTCTCGATTGACAATGGAATGTACAACATGCCAAATATACAACTCAGGAATGACATTACGCACACTCCGGGGAACAATTCCCAAACCCATTGGCCCCTTCAGAGAACTGCATATAGATTATGCAGACATGGGGGAAAGGTGTAATGGCTCGCGGTACATGATCGTGGTAGTGTGCCCATTTTCAAGGTGGGTGGAAGCGGGACCATGTGCGCGACCTGATGCCAAAAGCGCCGCCAAGTTCCTAGTAAGGGAAGTGTTCCCGCGCTGGGGAATTTGTGACGTAATACGCTCAGACAACGGCTCTCACTTTGTGAATGAACTTTTCAAGGAAGTTACCACGTTATTGGGTATCAAACATAAATTATGTTCGATTTATCATCCACAAAGTAATGGCGTAGTGGAAAAGATGAACGGCCTGTTAAAGGGCAGATTATCAAAACTATGCTTCTCATTAAAGAAAAATTGGATTTACTGTCTACCCCTGGCTCTATTTGAGTTGAGAAATCAACCAAGTAAAGACCACCACTTGTCCCCACACGAGATCGTGACTGGGAGACGAATGAACACAGCTGTCAGGCTTTCTCAAATCTGATGTTGTCCCCGGAAGCTGCTGAACCCCCGCAGTCCCCTTTGGATGCTAACCTCTTAACTGGTATCAAACAGTTCAGTTGAGAGCACCCCCAAGGGAAAGGGGGAAAATGGGACAAAATAATAAACTTCAGGTTTTGCTCGGCTTCTTTATCTGTCAACCTGTTGGTGAAAATAACAACAAATTCACTTTAGTCACTAACCTTTGAATTCCTTGGCTCTGACTTCTCGTTATAATATTAAGTAAATAAACACGCCACCATACCTGATTATCCTCTGTGAATAACTTAGAGGACGTGTAAATTCAAATGAAGAAAACAGAAAAATAGAGTCTCAGATGCTCTTACTAATTTCTTCAATTCGGTTGTGAAAAAGCTGCTAATCTCTCTCAGTTTAATGAGTTAATCTTCAAGCAGTTCCAATGTCATTTACCCAAACAACCCGCTGGAAATATTATACATGTAGTTTGTATTGATGATTTCTCGCTGCTTCAATACCAATTCCAAAAATGACACTCTGGCTATTCAAGTCAAAATGGTTTGTTTCCTGAATATATAAAAGTGTTCATTAATTGGATCTTTTGCTGGCAAAGATGATCGCTCATAAAAGAAGCGTTCTTTTAACCAGAATATGCGCATGCGTGAAGATATTGTTTACTCCTTCTAAAATGGAAGCGCACAAAAACAAGGAAAAGAGTTCAAAAATGAAACTGGCATGGGCGCATGCGTAAATGAATAGTATACCACTCTTCTTAATATGAAGTGTTCAAACAGGAAGGAGAAAGTCCTCAGTTCCGGACACTAATCCTTGAAGAGGCAGCCCAGTGATGATCACGCGCCAGGTTAGAATGTTAGTAAATTAAACATAACGCTTCAGAGTCGCATGGCTACCACACTGTCACTTGCGCAGACAGTGTAAGATTTCTAACGCTAGTCCGACGCTAATAAAAGCACTGTTACCAAAAAAGGGTACAATACTCAATATTTTATACGGCCGAAAAAACACACGACGCTAAAATGATAAACAGACCTCCACACTCCAACTAGCCAATTGCAAAAAATGTGACGCAGTTCAGTAAATTTAAATACAGTTCTAGAAGTTCAAAAATAGATTCATGAAAGAACGAAATGAACTACTATTTTAACAAAAACTAATAAAAACAGGAACAAGTTAATTAATGGAATTAATATTTAACTCCTGCTTGAAAATCACAAAGATCCATAAAAGATAATGAATTCACTTAGCTTGCTTCTTTCTTTCACCGGAACGTTTTCTAAGTTTCTTCTTAAATCTCCAACACTTTCCAGAACCAAAATAACTAATTTTAGGCACAAGGGCCTAACTAAAGTTTTCTAAATCTTAAGAGCTTCAAACATAGGACCTTCCAGCTGGGCTTCTGACAATGAAAGGCGGTTTAGAATGTTCCAACAATGCCTTTCTGTTACTTCTGACCAATCACTGATCCTTTTGGAAGTCTCCATTTTGACTTGGGAAGCTCTCCACACTCTGCACAGAAAGTTAAGGCCCAAACCATACTTTATGTTAATCATATCCTCATTCTACCACATTCAACCAAATCCCACGAAACCTGACAGTACCCCCCCCTTAATGCCCTGTCCCAGGGCCAATTTTAGAAGGATACTTTCTATGAAATTTTGAGACTAATTGTGGTGCATGCACATTCACCTCGTCTTCCCATGTACGTTCCTCAGGTCCGAAACCTTCCCAGTCTATTAAATATTGTAGTTTCCCTCTTAACCTCCTGGAATCTACAATTCTTTTCACCACAAACTCTTCGGATGAATTCTCTAACTGAACTGGTGAAGGTGGATGTACAACTCTAGTCCCCGGAATCACAGGTTTTAATAGACTAATGTGAAAAGTTGGATGTATTTTCAAGGAAGTAGGTAGTTTTAACCGTACTGACACTGGATTGATTATCTTTTCTACTTTAAATGGACCTACAAAACGTGGAGTAAATTTGTTTTTGCCCTTAATTCTCAAATGTCTCGTCGAAAGCCAAACCAAGTCACCAACCTTATATTTAGGACCCAACCTCCTTTTTTGATCTGCAAATCTTTTGTACTTCTGTTTACTATCGAAAAGTACCCTTTTTGCTCTTTCCAAATTTTTTCTCATAGTTTTTAATCGAACCTCAACTCCAGGATTTTCTGACTCTTCAGTAATTTCAAAACTTAAAAACCGTGGGTGAAAACCTCTTCCAAGATAAAATGGAGACATGTTAGTTGAATCTTTAGCACAATTATTATAAGCAAATTCGGCAAGCCAAATCAAATCCACCCATTCTTCCCCTGCCTGTAGATAACACCTCAAATACTTCTCCAGTTCTTGATTTACTCTTTCTACTTGTCCATTGGTCTCGGGATGATAACCTGATGATAAACTGACTTCCACACCCAAATCCTTACAAAAAACCCTCCAAAATCTAGAAATAAATTGAGGACCTCTATCTGAGATAATTTGATTAGGCAGACCATGCAGTCTAACTATTTCTCGCAAAAAGACTTTGGCCAAATTGTCTGCAGTAACCTCTCCCTCCATTGGAACAAAGTGAGCCTCTTTTGACAAGAGGTCCACCACAACTAGAATAGATGTACAACCCTTGTCACAAGGAAGATCTGTAATGAAGTCCAGGGAAATTGTATGCCAAGGACGAGGTGGAATAGGCAACGGCTCCAACAACCCGACTGGTTTTCCGGTTTGACTCTTCATTTGAGCGCAAATAGCACAAGTTTTTACAAAATTTAAGATGTCCTGACGCATTTTTTTCCACCAGAAGCTCCTCCTGACCAATTCTAGCGTCTTTCTAAAACCTGGGTGTCCGGACAGCATAGATTCATGACAGTCTCTTATTACTCTCTCTCTCAATTCCAAAATAGGTAAGTAAAGTTTATTTTCAAAGAACGGCAATCCTTTCTCAATTTTTCGAACCGGATCCTTTCGGACCCATTCCTCCATTTGTGCAATTGACATGGACTTTCGAACTTCTTCCTCAACATCCTCAATTTTCTGTATTCCGGCAGAAATAAAACAGCATGGATCGATAATGGATATCATCTCCTTTTCTGATTCCATCTCACTTCCAGGAAATTGACGTGATAAAGCATCAGCCTTTCCATTAAGCCTACCTGGCTTAAATGTCACTACAAAATCGTAATCAGCAAAGAACAATGACCATCTTAACTGCCTTGGTGTGAGAGTCTTGGCTGATTTCAGAAAAAGCAAATTTCTATGGTCTGTTAACACAGTCACTGTATGTCTTGCTCCTTTTAAAAAATGCCTCCACTCTTCAAAAGCAAACTTGATTGCCAATAATTCTCGATCTGAGATCGTATAATTTTGTTCTGCCATAGAGAATTTTTTAGAATAGTAAGCCACTGGATGAAGTTGTCCGGTCTCTCGATGTCTCTGAGAAAGAACAGCCCCCATGGCAAGATTCGATGCATCCGCTTCTACATAAAAAGGCTGAGATGGATCTGGATGAATTAAAATAGGGGCCGAACTGAACCTTTTCTTTAATTCTTGAAATGCCTCCTCTGCCTCTGTCGACCACACAAATTTGGCACCTTTCTTTAAAAGTTTTGTTATGGGAGTAATCAATCGAGAAAATCCTTCAATAAATCTTCTATAAAAATTCGCAAAACCTAAAAAGCTTTGAATTTCTTTTACTTTCGTTGGTGTTGGCCAATCCGTGATGGCTTGAACTTTGTTCGGATTCATCTCCAATCCCTTGGGAGAAACAATGTATCCTAAAAATTCCACTGAATTAGTATGAAACTGAGATTTTTCTAATTTAGCAAACAAATGATTCTCTTTGAGTCTTTGTAGAACCTTTCCCACATGAATTTTATGCGACTCTAAATCCTGAGAATAAATCAAAATATCATCAATGTATACTACTACGAATATATCTAAAAAATCTCTTAAAATTTCATCCATAAAGAATTGAAAGGCAGCTGGAGCATTGCATAAACCAAAAGGCATCACCAAGTACTCATAAAGCCCAAATCGGGTTTTGAATGCCGTCTTCCACTCATCACCCTCCTGGACTCTCACCAGATGATAGGCACCACGTAAATCTAGTTTGGAAAAAATTGTGGCTCCCTGGACCTGATTCAAGATTTCCGAAATTAGAGGGAGAGGATACTTGTTTTTGATTGTAATTCTATTCACAGCTCTATAATCAATGCATGTTCTGAGAGACCCATCTGGCTTTGGTACAAAAAATAATGGAGATGCGGCTGGAGATTGAGAATGACGAATAAAACCTTTAGCCAAATTTTCTGCAAGGTACTCTTTAAGATAATCATTCTCCTTTTCAGTTAATGCATACACTCGACTACTTGGTAAAACCGCCCCGGGCTCCAAATCAATTTTACAGTCAAAACTCCTATGTGGAGGTAATTCTCCTGCCTCCTTTTCATCAAACACCTCCTTGTAACCTTGATAACACTCCGGAAGATGTCCTAACACCGCTCCTATATTATGTCCTGTAATACCTGCATCAGTCAGAAAAGAGGAAACTAAACCTTGTGTTTCTTCCCTCCCAGGATTACCTTTCAAAAGGCAATTTTCTAAACAGAAACTAGACTGTAATTCTACCACTCGTCTACTCCAATCAATGTGAGGATTATGCAAGGTTAGCCATGGCATGCCTAAAATTATTTTCAAAATTGGTGTATCAATTAAATCAAATGAGATTTCTTCTCTATGACCTCCAAATAATTCCATAACCAAGACACCAGTTTCATGAGTTATAGGACCTGATGAAAGAGAAGTTCCATCTACAGCCCGAACTTGTTCCACAACTTCCTTCCTCACTAGTGGTATTCCCAATGCCTTAGCTACTCCCCAATCCATAAAGTTCCCGGTGGCTCCTGAATCAATCACTACCGGTCCATACCCTTTCTTTTCCTCCTTCAAATACAAGGATACATTTACAGTTATATGTGGAACCGCTGACTGAACTGTATTTGCAACCTGCTGTGCTTTTCCTCCGGCTGATGAAAATTTTTTGGGTGTAAAGGGACAATTTCCTAAAAAATGACCGCCCCTACCACAATATAAACACAAATTATTCTCACGCCTCCTAGTTTTTTCCTCTTTTGATAAAGGACCTTTTATTCTAATTTGTTGATCATTCACCCTTGGTTTCACTTCTTTACTACCCACCTCAAGCTTTGAACGCTCTCCTCTAATGACTGACCTCACCTCCCCCTGAGTACAACGACGCCTTTCTGCTTTCCTTTCACTTATACGATAGTCCAACTGAACTACTAAATCAATCAATTCCTCACAAGAAGAAGGGCGTTGGACTACACTGGACAAGGCATCCTTCAACTCCTCCTTGAGGCCTCTATAAAAAAGAGAAGACCTCTTCTCTGCTGGCCACTGGGATTCTAAAACCAAAGACCTAAACTGTGTGATATATGTAACCAAGTCTCTGTTTCCTTGACGCAAATCTAATAATTCACCATCAATTTCTAAGGACAGTTGTCTTTTATCAAACATTTTCTTAAATTCTTCCATAAAAAGAGAAACATTTTTTAAAGATAAACTCTTCTGCCTAACCAATAAACCTGCCCAAGTAGAAGCCTCTCCAGATAAATAAGACATCATAAAAGTAACTTTGGAAGCATCAGAAGGAAATAGTTCAGGCCTACTAAGAAAGTGCAACTCACATTGGGTTACAAATGTCTGAAATTTACTTGAATCTCCGTAGTAACGCTCTGGAGCTGCCAAAGGTACTGGCATAACTAATGCCCTAAAACCTCCCTCTGCCCCATCACCTCTACCCACACCTCTCTCCTCACCAACCCTTACCAATTCCGGGGGAAATTCTTCTCTCCCAATTCCCTGCGTCTGTGCCATCTTTTCACTTAACTCATCTACTCTTTGTCCTAATTTTTTATTCTCTTGATATGCCACCTTTAATTCTTCCTGTAATTCCCTCACTAAAACACTTAACGCTTCCATTGAGAACTCGGGGTTCATGACAGCTTAGGAGGACTATTTTTTCTGGCCTTTCATTCTGTCAGGCTTTCTCAAATCTGATGTTGTCCCCGGAAGCTGCTGAACCCCCGCAGTCCCCTTTGGATGCTAACCTCTTAACTGGTATCAAACAGTTCAGTTGAGAGCACCCCCAAGGGAAAGGGGGAAAATGGGACAAAATAATAAACTTCAGGTTTTGCTCGGCTTCTTTATCTGTCAACCTGTTGGTGAAAATAACAACAAATTCACTTTAGTCACTAACCTTTGAATTCCTTGGCTCTGACTTCTCGTTATAATATTAAGTAAATAAACACGCCACCATACCTGATTATCCTCTGTGAATAACTTAGAGGACGTGTAAATTCAAATGAAGAAAACAGAAAAATAGAGTCTCAGATGCTCTTACTAATTTCTTCAATTCGGTTGTGAAAAAGCTGCTAATCTCTCTCAGTTTAATGAGTTAATCTTCAAGCAGTTCCAATGTCATTTACCCAAACAACCCGCTGGAAATATTATACATGTAGTTTGTATTGATGATTTCTCGCTGCTTCAATACCAATTCCAAAAATGACACTCTGGCTATTCAAGTCAAAATGGTTTGTTTCCTGAATATATAAAAGTGTTCATTAATTGGATCTTTTGCTGGCAAAGATGATCGCTCATAAAAGAAGCGTTCTTTTAACCAGAATATGCGCATGCGTGAAGATATTGTTTACTCCTTCTAAAATGGAAGCGCACAAAAACAAGGAAAAGAGTTCAAAAATGAAACTGGCATGGGCGCATGCGTAAATGAATAGTATACCACTCTTCTTAATATGAAGTGTTCAAACAGGAAGGAGAAAGTCCTCAGTTCCGGACACTAATCCTTGAAGAGGCAGCCCAGTGATGATCACGCGCCAGGTTAGAATGTTAGTAAATTAAACATAACGCTTCAGAGTCGCATGGCTACCACACTGTCACTTGCGCAGACAGTGTAAGATTTCTAACGCTAGTCCGACGCTAATAAAAGCACTGTTACCAAAAAAGGGTACAATACTCAATATTTTATACGGCCGAAAAAACACACGACGCTAAAATGATAAACAGACCTCCACACTCCAACTAGCCAATTGCAAAAAATGTGACGCAGTTCAGTAAATTTAAATACAGTTCTAGAAGTTCAAAAATAGATTCATGAAAGAACGAAATGAACTACTATTTTAACAAAAACTAATAAAAACAGGAACAAGTTAATTAATGGAATTAATATTTAACTCCTGCTTGAAAATCACAAAGATCCATAAAAGATAATGAATTCACTTAGCTTGCTTCTTTCTTTCACCGGAACGTTTTCTAAGTTTCTTCTTAAATCTCCAACACTTTCCAGAACCAAAATAACTAATTTTAGGCACAAGGGCCTAACTAAAGTTTTCTAAATCTTAAGAGCTTCAAACATAGGACCTTCCAGCTGGGCTTCTGACAATGAAAGGCGGTTTAGAATGTTCCAACAATGCCTTTCTGTTACTTCTGACCAATCACTGATCCTTTTGGAAGTCTCCATTTTGACTTGGGAAGCTCTCCACACTCTGCACAGAAAGTTAAGGCCCAAACCATACTTTATGTTAATCATATCCTCATTCTACCACATTCAACCAAATCCCACGAAACCTGAACGGCCTGTTAAAGGGCAGATTATCAAAACTATGCTTCTCATTAAAGAAAAATTGGATTTACTGTCTACCCCTGGCTCTATTTGAGTTGAGAAATCAACCAAGTAAAGACCACCACTTGTCCCCACACGAGATCGTGACTGGGAGACGAATGAACACAGCACACTCTCCACTGCGTGAACACTCAGATGCTCACAGAAGCGCCGCAATATTGGGGGATGAGTTCACAGACTACCTAAGAAAATTAACAAGGGCAGCGCGCGCAATATCGAAGCAACTCTCCCCACCCTTCACTAGAGAAGAGGGAAATGTAACAGGATCTGTCACGGAGCCAGAGCAACAGCTACAGTTAATGCCAGGCGACTCAATTTATGTCAGAAGCTTCGTGCGTCGGTGGAATGCACCACGATTTCATGGCCCATACGAAGTAATATTTTGCACGCCCACAGCAGTAAAGGTGAAGGGTTTGAGATACTGGGTGCACTTAACCGACGTACGAAAAGCATACAGCAATGTACACGAGGAGATAGACGAGGAGGCACAGACAACAGCAAACGATGCAAATGAGTAGGATGTCTAAATATCGGCTTGCGTGAGTGTGTGTGTCAACACTGGACCTGAATGGAATAATGTCAGCACTGGAATTGAATGAAATAATGCCTGACAAGGATATCAAAAAAAAAAAAAAAAGAAGGGTGTGTGTGTGGGATTTCTTTTTTTTTACCTAGGTGAGTGATGTATAATTAGTGAAATAATAATATTATAACTTGTATATACCCTTGTCTGTGAATACCCCTCCCCCGCACCCCCACCCGCTTCCATTCCCCGTCAAATGTATTGGCACAGATGGTGCCAGCAAAACGTTTACATGCATGCACTTAATGCACTTTTATATTTCAAACAGGAGCTTCCATGGCATCTAACGGGCAGCCTGCAACGGATAGAATTAGTAGAATGAGAGAATTAGTATATGAAAGATGTAGATATTCGTATGAGTGTGGATTATCAGTATGCATCACATTGTTTTTTATGATAATGTTTGGCTTGGTTACATATTGGTTTATAGCGTTCATCTCTATCGAGATGTACGAGGGGGGAGGGAGTAATAACACTACTGGACCAATTAACAGTACCACCGGGCCCAATACAACTGCAGATGTCAATACCAGGGAAGGTGATTTTTTGATATGGGACGGAACTAAACTTGTCTGGGGGTATCATACCACACCATCAAGTGTTGTGACCGCACAAAGAGAAAAGCCACATGGTGAAATGAAGAGCAACACAGTGTCGCCACCAGGGGTATCCAGTTACAATGCCCATAGTCTCAACGATCGAAACCCGTCTGCCATATCATGGTTGTATGACACCCCCACCAACAAACTTGCCCACATTCCAAAAAACAATCTGCCAGATAGCGTCAGGAAAGAAAACGAAAAACTACTAGAAATGCACGAAATACTATATGATGAATGGGCCCAGGGGGGCGGGAATGAGAAAGGGGGGTCTAGTTTGCCCACTGCTCAGGGGGTTGGGAAGTACATGAGTAACAAGAACACCAGACGAAAGAGAGAAACAGGGAGGAAGAGGTATGATGAGTATTATGGGCTAGGTCTAGATAAGATGGAAGACCCACGACACCCCCATCAAACAAATAAGTGGTATGCAGACATGAGTGCCACAGCTAAACAGACTACAAACGAAAGCTGTTATGTCTGTTCCCTCATCCCCCATGCATCAGGTACACCCAAAGTATTGTTACCCAAAGAGTTGCCTATTGTGGATGCCCAATGTCTCCTTCATCTCACGCTGTGCAGGATTAAGAACACCTTCCAGGCACATGAAGTGACTTTTCAAATGCTGCAGAACGAGAAAACCTGTTACCCAAAAACGACAGGAGTAGTATGTTTGAAAGAACCATTTTTTGTGATAGAAGGGACACTTTTTTCTGACAACAAGCGGAAGGATGAAGAAGTGCTGTGCAAAGCGGAGGCACTAAGAGGTGTGGCGCCGGATAAATTACAGTGGATAGAGGAAACATGTACACCAGTATGGAGAGAACACATTTCAAAGCTAACTTGGGTAACTGCCATTGAAAAGCCATTCAAACTACAGAGCGAAATGGACTATAAACTGTGCTTTAAAGGAGAAGGGAGAACCCCCATGGGAACAAACAAGAACTGCAACAAGACCCTCACCATCCCAGACCTAAAGAAAGGGACTGCGGCCCTCATGGACACGTACTGGGTGTGCGGCAAACAGGCATACCTACACCTCCCCCAGTCATGGAGTGGCAGCTGCTCAATGGCCACTCTACACTCGGCACTAATGGTGATACCAGAAAGCCACATCGATGGGAGCAAAAGGACACAGGAACGCATGCAGAGTGTGGCTCAACCCACTGCAGAGTCACAAATATATGTCCTGTCTTCTGGAAGCAAGGGAGAAGTGCTGACCCGTAAAAGACGAGCATCAAATTACATATCAAAAGCATCATCAGAACTATTGGCCCAGATCCCAGACAAATATCGATTATTCAGCTCAGCAGAAACATTCTTTGCCTCACTAGTCTCAAGTGTCCAAGCAAGGGCAAATGCAAAATGGCTCCAGATAACACGCTGGGAACTGATTCAGCTGGCGAACGACACTGAAGAAGGATTCAATATCATCAGAGTCGAACTAAGAGCTTTACGACTAATGACCATGCAAAACAGGTATGTCCTGGACCTGTTGACAGCGATGGATGGTGGTGTTTGTCGAAAAATAGGAAGTGCCTGCTGCACTTTCGTACCTTCCGAAGACGCAGAGAATGGCTCCCTGTCCCATGTAATCGAAGCAGTCCACAACCTAGGAGAAAAAATGAAAATGGAAGGTGGAGCAGAAGCGAGCACCTGGTTTGACAACATCTTCTCCTGGGTTCCCTCATGGCTTGGAACAACTGTGAAATTTTTAATACCAGCTGTTGTGTTCCTCCTTCTACTTTTTTGCCTGTGCCAGGTGGGTCTTCGAGTCTGTGCTAACGCAGTACCAAACGGTGCAATGATGATGGTGACAATGGGCAACTCACACGGTACAACAAAAACAATGCAAGAAGCACAAGTACAAACAGGGATAGATAATTCGCCCAGGTACCAACTGGTGCCCATATACCACGATAAAGATATTGTAGATAAGTTGTGGCACACCACCATCAAAGAGCCTCGTATACTAGAATGGTATGAGGAAGTTTGGGTAGATTTAGAAGCAGATGGTGGGTGCATATATCTAACATGTACTCCAGATGAATATGCCCGGAGAGGTGAGAGCTTAAGAGCAGTGTGCAGGGCATGGATGCCCATCAAAGGAACTCCGGCATGGGATGAGGCAGTGATGGACGAGGCAGAATGTAGGAGGATAGAAGATTTAAAGAATTCGTTACTTAAGTAACGAAAGGGGGGAAATGTAGGGGAGGACTGGTCCAAGACGACCCCCCTCGCCTGCACTTTCTCCCCAGGTGAGGACTATGGCTCTCTTGGGCGTCTCCTTATGCCACCCGGGCCCAGGTGGTGGAGGGCTCACCCACTGGAGACATTGCCCGCACGTATTAATTGCCCACGCGTAGTAAAATTCAGCTAGGCCTAGACACCATTTTGTCTGGTAAAGATGGTGTGAGCTCAGCGCACTGTAGCGCGGCCCCCACCCTCGGAGGGTTTCAGTCATCCTTGTTGCCGCAGCACCCTGGTAGATCCGCTGCGAGCCCGTTCCCACGAACCAGAAGGACATGAGCCAGTGTAATGCACTAACATTGTAACAGTCACCTTCCGCAGTGTATCGTATCATCGCTCCCAGCATGACCCGGCCAGCAGGCTTAGGCAAAATAAAATGAACAGTAAAATGGTCGTCACAGGCCTGACAATCCTCGTATATTAATGTTTAAACTACTTGCAAAGGATGCTTTCCTCTCATAAAATCCCTTATATTATAAAAGCCTGTAAGATGTATAATTAAAAGAGATCATGCCCCCATGATATAAGCAACAATGAGCATATACCATTGCAGTTGGATGCTAATAATAAAGGAACGCACCAAGAATCTATTTGTTACGCGTATTACTGAGATACTTACACCCCATGGGCTCGCGCCATAACTGAACTAATGCTACTAGAATACACGAGAAAGCGAATGTAACCAGACTGTGGAACTCATGTGAAGAATGCGCAAGAAATACACTTGTTTTGTGTGTATGTCTGAGCTTCTTATGTGCCACCACCGTCACGTACCGTGGCGATTCATTTCCTATGTATTCCACCAACCCGACTACTACCTCACTTACTGTATATGTATATATGCATATAATTAAATACTGTAGTTGACAAAACATAGTGTACGAATACGGTGTACAGACTGGGTATAATCGAGACACATCCAGCAAAGTTGAAATGCATGTTCTAAAAGGATTTGAATAAGTATTATAGAATGTTCAAATGTTTGATGTTTTATACCTAACTCAGCAACACACGAGGGAGATACCTTTGTGAAATACTTGCAAGGCCATTCCCCCTCCCACCCTGTGAGGGCTGCCAAAGGCATGAGAGCAGAGACCGCGCCGCGCTGCTTTACCTCCCCCAACCAGACTGGAGCCGCTTCAAAGATTTGTAACCCCCTCTGTAGCACCCAAGGCCACCACCCGCCACCTGCATTATTTACAGCACAGCAGTAAACCTCTGCCTGAACGTACGCGCCCCCTCGTAAACCTCACAACCCACCGGACCACCTCAGACTTATGGCCCTGTGCAATAAAGACACCCAACACTTTGACAACACACAGCGGAACATCCATAACAACTTCTAACAAGGCAGAAAGACATGTACCGCCCGTGCCAGGCCCTGAAGCTTAGCCCCTCGACCTATGGCCCCGGTCAACAGGACACTGGTAACCATGCCCTGACGTATTGCCTCCAGTCCCCTCACAAGGTGCATTCCTCCTGTGTTGCATTAACCTGTTGCATAACCTATTGTAAGATTTACTGAAGAAGATAATACTAAAAATGCTTGAATGACTGCGGTGTGCATGGCATAGGGCTAATAAGTCAGGAAGAGACATTCATCTCTGCCACTGGCCACGATGGCCCCACAACACCGCCTGGATGAACTCCGCCACCCGGCCAGGCCCAGCCCAACCCACGAGGCTGCCCAATGACGTCTTCCAGCCAAAGCCAACCACATCACAGCAGCACCTATAGTTAGTCGTCGCCACCCAATCCCCATGAATTTGTGCCCCCTATAGTGTGTAGGTTCTTATGACGGTTTTTGTAAATATATACGCCTGTCTTTGCTATTGTCAGACAGAGCGCTCTCGGAGTTTGCAGAGTTCTTTGCATGCCCTATACAGATTGATAAACTCCCATTTACGCTCACCCGCACTCTGTCTTGACCTTATTCCCATTTTGGGAGAGTCTTTCATTGTCTCTCATTGCGGGGAGGATCGTGCTGTTTGGGGACGCTTGCCTTCAGTCTTTGCCATGGTTTTTAGAAGTAGCTGGTCAGACGAAAAGTTATATGTCGGTTTAGGGAAGGACAAGCCTTCAAAGTTGGGAAAGTTTCACAAACTGTCACCGCGGCAGAAAGGATTTCTTGACCGCACTTACACAGTACCTTTAAATGAAGAAAAGCTGTAGCTGAGGCAGTTGTTCCTGGCAGTTCCTGCATATCTCGCTGTTTCTGAGCTTCAGTCGTGGGAACAAGAAGGAAGACGGCAGGAGGATCCTGCACTGCCTAGAGAAGAGGCCACAAGCTTGGCAAAACATTGGTTTAAGGTGTGAGTGCCTTAAAGTCCACAAACTTGTATCCTTCCCACTGGCTATCTGGTTTTCAACAGCACTCTGAAGAAAATTCAACCAGTATAGGGACGGTTTCCAGGTGGCTTGCGAGTTGGTTGTTCTCACCAAACTCAAGGGAAGAAATTAACATTGAAGAGCTTCTGTTGATGGAGTTTCAGGCATTTCGGACCTGCAGCAGGACTTCACCGGTGGACAAGGAGTTGCAGCAGTCGTCTTCCTTTAGCTCGTCTTCAGTTCTTTCATTCCAGTGGTCGACTCTGCTTACCAAGTCCTAGAGACCTGCTTTTAAACAGTTTTCCCCCATTCATTCCAGCCTAGCTGTCACTCACCGAGCAGGGTGGCTGTCCTGGCCGGACAGCCAGCCAGCCAACCACGCCAAAGTGCATTCAGGTCTCCTAGGAGACTCAGCATAGCGGGTTTTGGGCACTTCCGTCTCATCCTGTCTACCCCAGACACTCAGGCGTCAGGAGGGCACTGAAGCCCGCCAAAGGGCAAAGAACAAAGGGAACAAACCTGGATTGGCGTGCAGAGACAAACACTAGAAAGACCTTTCCTAAAAGAAACTGCAAAAAAAGATGACCAGAGTCTGTTTTTACAGAGGGGTCATGGGCGCCAAATTGAAAAACATGGCTGACCCGATTTTTAGCTACCGGTGTTCGCGGTCGGGAAAAATCATGGTAGTTTGTTCTAAACCACTGCCACCAGCCATTTCAAGAGGGAAAGTGTAACATTTGACTGTTAAATGAGTGTTTAGACCGAGGGGATGCTAGACAACCCCTCCAGCACTCTATATGAAGATAGTGTTTGCTGGGTCTGTACATTTAAAAATATTAGCAAAGTCAATTTAACTTTACATGCTCTGGGAGACAGTAGTCGGTCCCAGAGAAGGTATTTAAACCTTGGGGAGTCTGAAAGACACCACTGTACCACTGCACTAAAGGTGCTGTGTGACACACAAGAAAAAGATGATACCTATGGAGTTGTTTAAAACCCCATATCCAAAGAACACAAAAGTAAAACACACATCAAAATACATGTTAGAGTGGGAAAAAAGGCTCACACTCTTTGCAGGTAAAAATTCAAATCCTACAAATCCAGCTAAGTTGCTGGGGGTCTCAAAAGGTAAGGGAAATTAGCACATTCTTGAGAATTCTCCCTAACACATCCCCTTAGATTTCTATTAGTTAAGTGCTAAGATGCATCTGCCTCCAAACACTGGTCTTTTCTCTAATGTATTCTTCACTTACAACCAAGATGCCTTTTATATAGGCTTCACTTGTTCTTGATGTCTTCCAATGGTTTTACAGCCTCCCCCGCCACTATCATAGTTACATGCTTAAATTGGGAACTCTGAACCAAAGAAACACATTCTAGCTCCATTTGTAACAATAATATGTGTGGACACCCACAACTGACAGAAATCAAAAGCCCAAATTAAGCTCTTTTCTCTGCTAACAAAGAGTGGTAACTGGAAGGAATGCACCATATGACCCTCAGCTACTGGGTAATCCTAAGAACATTGTTTCGGTAGAGTGCACACAAACAAAAATAAAGTAAAATCTCGGGTTTTATATATATTCTTTGTCACTACATTACCTTTCCTTCCAGAAACCTTTGGTTTGGGTCTTTGCTGGCGTTACCATGTTCATGTCAGCAAAACTGACAGCATTATCCAGAAAACACTGCATCACATGACTACAATCACCATTGTGGCATCATACTCTGGGGTTGGAATACAGACGTGCATGACTCACTTTATGCTGCACGCCTGCACCTATCTGTGGAACTGTGGTCCACAAACTGCCCAGGACTCATGCGAAGATGACATTTTCTACAGAGACAAGTCCATTAATTGGGAACTTAATTCTATCTAAGGTTAAAAAAAACACCCCTACAATTAGCCTCTATGGATCATTGGCTTACATTGATGGCCTTGCAGCCAAAGAAGCTAACTACAAATGATACCAATCTGAGTTAGTTACATATAGGGAATTATTTTAATCTCAACAATGACAATGTTGGGTGGGCCCCATTTGAAAACGCATTAACTCCTGAAACATTTTTTTATGTATTAAAACAATTAAATGACAGGATTTCAGTTTTAGGGTCTCAATCAAACCTTTGATAAATCAAAAGAGACATTGGGCCTCATTACAGGTCGGGCGGTCCGGAATTAACAGTGGCGGTAAACCCGCCGCCACTGTTAATTCCGGACCGCCCGATCCCGATTCCTGCAGGCGGGAGGTGATGTTCCCGCCAGCTCTGACCTGGCGGGTTTAACACCGCCCGCCTGCAGGCAGACGTGGAAACGCCAGCACCATCACGAGATGGTGCCGGTGTTTCCACTTCCCCATTCCCATTGAGTCCTGTGGGACCCAATGGGAATGGGGATTTACCGAATTCCGCCTCCAGAATTCCCAGGACACCAGGGTCTTAATGCCCTGGTATTTCCCGAAGTCACAGAGGCGTAATGGTAATACGAGTCCGGCAGTAACCAGGCGGTTTTACCGCCTCGGTTACCGCCGGACTCGTACTGAGGCCAATTGTACCACAGGCCAACACACCCCAGTAAACCAAATTAGAGACTTGTTGTGGATAACTGCATATAATTTGAAAATATAAGTAAGTGGCTGCATACTACATCTAATTTAAATATCTAAGCAGCTTCCGCACAAGGAAATGCTGATTCCCAGAAGATGGCTAGAATTCAAAAATTCAAAACCTTGGGGTTACTTATCAACTTCTGACGGTTCTCTGTACCCAGCTGCCGTCTGTCCCTGCAAATAATTAATGCTGATTGGGGACTGCACGGTTCAGTCACTAGATTTACTGGAGGTTGACCCAAATGTATTGTGAAGCAAGGGCATTTGATAAAGGGCTCACAACTCATGGCATCATGTGCCACCAAAGCATCAGAGGTTCTGATGCTCCAAACCCAATTATGCAATCTGCAAATACAAGTGCAGACCTATAGACAAAGTGGGGGGTGAAAGCAGCATCAGCATGCATAACCCACAGAGAATATCATCAGATAAGATGTGGGATCATAAGATGTGGAAGATGACAAGTCACAAACTCTTTATTGCAGGGCCCAAGCAAGCGGGGCGCACAACTGGGGAATAAAGTCCTCCTTTTGGCTGCTAATTCTTTGGATCCTTTCGTACATCCTCTGCAGGAATGCTGACAAAACCGAGATATTCTGTTTTGGGATCTGACCCATTAAGCTTGCCCCCCCCAACCCTGAACGACCCTCTTAACACTTAAAGCTTCTGCATTATCCTGGCTGAACAGGTCTCCATCCCACAAACCAAATTCACGTCTGAGACCCATTTCAAATTCATGTCCCCAAGAAAGTAAGACACTTTCTGAAAATGCTCCAGAAAATTGAGTTAATTCAAACCCTTCATGAGTCTCGGTTAGATTATTTCAACACATTGGGCCTCAACATGGGCCACACAAATGAACAACTTCTTCAAAATAAAGCTCCTAGAAAGATCTCTCAAAACCTCAGCACCCTTATTTCCCCTTCTTTTAAAGCCTTCTTCTGGCATCGATTGAAAAATGAATCCACCTCAAATCACTGCATCATCATCCACAAGATTCTAATGTCCCTGGGTCACTCTTGCTGCCATGCTAGCATCAAACAGGTTCAGAGGCACCTTTGCTTATCACCTGCCAACCTGCCGGTTTGTTGGGATGTAAATGAGCCAATCCCACCCCCTAGACAATTCCACATAAGACGAAACCCATATGAAGCAATATAGCACCTAAGGGGGGAGACTCTGCATCATTACATAACATATTGAGGCTTTGTAGCGCCTAGAAGTAGAAATGCAGCACTAGAAAACCCATAGCCCTAGATTCCATTTTTGTATTAGGCCTACTCGAAGCAATGTGCAGGCCTGCCCTGTTCACGTCCCCGATTAACCAGACCGCAGTTCTATACAGCATGCTGGCTCCGCACGAGCCTTGTTCCCACGTAAGTCCATTTCCCTCTTGTGCCTGCGGTGTTGCGAATACTTAATATCATATTCAGGAACATGCCCAGCACAGAGCTTGAGGCAGTACCGGGACGTGTCTATCCATCTCCACTAAACTGCCATTGAGCCTCTGACCCCCACCCAGCCAGCCTGATGCTGGCCGCACATCACTAACTCGACCCCCAATCCAATGGCTCTGTGATAAGCGCCTGACCCCCAGGTCGTAACCTCCACATCTCGCCCACCACAGATCTAAAGTCCTTATGACTGTGTCCCTCCCTGGTAAATATGACATGTCTCCAGCAACACAAGACACTGAAGCCCGGAATGTGTGGGTCAGCATGGCTGTATTTCACCTTCCCCTCTCCCTGACACCCCTTTCCTGTGCCGCCCAGGTGCCTGCCATAAAGAATGAATAGTTAGTCTTAGGTATTTAGTTTAGATGAGCTACACTTTATTTCATGTCTGAGGACGAGCCCAGCTGACCCACGTGGAGCCAGATCGACTGATGAGAATCAGCCAATTAGTGCTTGGCATCCCCTATGGAGCAAGCTCATGTGTAGGGTGCCTCCAATCAGTAGCCCTGGATTGTACTATATGTTTTGGGACGTTTTTTGGACATATAAACCATTGTTCGCTAATGTAAGGGCAGAGCACTTTCAGACAGCAAAGTCCTTTGTATTTTTGTGAGTAAACCTTGTTATGCTTGCACTGCTGTCTCTTGACTTCTTTCCCTAGTGGGTTGTATTTACTCTAGTGTGTGCGTATCGGGGTCTACGCCTTCAAGTTCTACAAAATCAAGCAATCTGGCTGAGGAACACATTGAAATGCTGTATCACTGGACTTAATCTGCAAATGTTCTTTCCCAGATTTAGAATTAACCCTCCAACATGTCTCTTCTCCCCAGCCTTTAACACTTTATGTACATTGCCTTGCACCTTCTGAATTAAGACTCTTCCCAATCCTTGGGTCAGCACTGTGCCAATGTATCCCAAGACCTTCTGCCATTACTGTTACTTGCATTACTCTTTCATTCATCACTACCGTAACCATGGGATGTTACCAGCCTATGACCGTGCCACCAGGCCCAAAGTCTTGTATGGCTACCCACATTCTGGGCCTCATTATGACCCAGGTGGTAAGGGGTTAACGGCGCCGTAAAAGGTGGTGGCGCCGTTAGCCCCTTACCGCCTAATTACGAGGTCCCTTTGTGGGGCCCCACCTTAACGGCTGGTTTTACCAGCTGTTAAGGAAGAAACCCACAAAGGGACTTTCGAGGTAATTACGGTACCGCAATTTGCGGTACCATAATTACCACCTTCCCCATTCCCATTGAGCCCTATGGGGGCAAAAATGGGAATGGGGAAGGGCCAATGGTGAATGGGGAATTACCACCCCACCAACCTTGGAATGGGGCGGTAATTCCGCCATCCACCATGGCGCAATCGGTAAAATACCAGCCTCAACCATGGCGCTAATAACCCATGGTTCACGCCTGGGTCGTAATGACCTCCTCTGTGTCAACAGCAGTAGCAGAACTAGGATGTCACCTAACTAATCAGGCCTGCACCTTTCTTTTCTGGGTGTTGTTATTCTAATGTTACCTATGAATGCACAAGTATGTGACTGTCATGCATATTTTTTCTGCTCTTCCCTGTTCCCTTTCTTTCCCTAAGCGCTGTGAAGGGCTCACTATACTGGTCACACTACCTGTTGCAAGAATTGATAGTTTGCTTTTGTGCAAATACTGCTGGCACTCAGTAAACAATGTAATAGATTCCCAGGCTGTGCAAGTGGTGCTCCTGCTCTACATTTTACATGTAGTGCTTTTGTATTACGTTTATTTGTCTCCCTAATTATCAGAAAACACACTTTCGAATTTTTGGACCTCCAAATTCTGAAAATGCCATAATGGACATCAGAACTGCCTGCATTTGATCCAAATCCCTGTGGATTCTTGTTACCAAAGGCGCAGGCCTCCAGCCCACCACTCTGCCCCCACCCAAACAAGCTTTGACAGTGATGACAACTTTGGTTGATGCAGAGGCATGGAGAACTTTGTCACGACTCAAGAGGCATTTCTCACAGGCCAACAAACTCCAGTGAACCATTTTCTGTCTGTTTAAAAACCTTATGGAAAGTGGCACAGCACAGAAAATAATTTAAATATCTTCTCTCCTTCAGCAAAAGGAATGGGAGCATGTCAGATACCAAAACATTTCAAAAAGCATTTGACTAGATTAGGGAAATATGAATGGAAATGCACACCTTGGGGTTACTTACCAGCTCTTCACCTAGCTGGCTACTCTCTCCTGCGGGGGGCTCTGAATGTAACCAACTAAATGTACAGGCTGACCTGTACCTATAGTTAAGCCAATGTACCTCATCATAAAGGGTTGACAGCTCAAGACATCATGTGCCAACCAACAATGAGGCCTAATGCTCCAGCCCCTCTTACGAAACCTGCATATAGATGGGTAGAGGTGTGTGCAGCAGGTGGTGGGGCAGTCACCACCACAGAGGGGGGAATATAAACAGGTAGGCAGATACAGAAGCACACAATGTGGATGGAAAAGTAACATGGTTCTCCCAAACACTCTTCTTGGGGTGCTCTGGCAAGTGGGGCCAGTTAGAGTTGGTTGCTTCGCTCAAACTAGATGAAAAGTTTTCCCTTTGGCTGCTAATTCTTTGGCTCCTTTTTCTTTCTGTGTCCTGCCACCCTGCCCACTCTCCAACTCATTCCCTCAAAGGTAAAAAAAAACCCTTGGCATTAGCCCAATGGCCTCCCACATCAACAGCAACTGCTCACAAATAAAGCTACCAGAATTACCTTCTCCAAAATCTCAGGCCACATTTTCCCTGGCGTTAAAATCCTCTTCTTACACCTGACTGAAAAATAAATCTACCTCAAATCACTGCATCATCCACAGGATCCTATTATCCTTGTGCCCCCCTACCTTCGTGTCAGCATTAAATAACATGCTCAGAGGAGCTTTTGCTCAGACCCTGCTAGCCAGTGCTGCCAAATCAAGCAATCCAGGGATGTGTGGACAAATTAGAATTCTGCATCACTCGAGTTCTTACTAAAACTGTCCTTTCCCAGATTTCAAATAAACCTCCAAGAGTGACCCTTCACCATGCCTTTAACTATTGGTATACCATTCATTTCTCCTTCTGACTAAACCCTTCGCAATCCTTGTGTTGGCACAGTGCCATCTATCTATTAATGTAACTCGCATTTCTCTTTCATTTAAAAGTACCTAACAATGGAATGCTAGCAGCCAATTGTGACCTTGCAGCTGTCAAACCTTAAGCAATCGTGTAAGTCTTGTGTTGTTACCCACATTCTCTGTCAACAGCAGTAGCAGAATTAGGATGCCACCTAACTAATCAGGCGCGCACTTTTCAGGGTTTTGTTATTCTTACATTACCTTTGAATGTACATACATGCCTGGGACTGTCACTATGCAACTGACCCACTTTTTTTCTCTTCTCTTTTTTCTTTTCTTTCCTTATGCACTGTGAAGGACTTACTGTAATGTTATATAAAAACTTTAACATGTATAATTTCTCAAAAAATTAATAGCTTACATGTTTTTGTCCAACTAATGCTGGTACTCAGGAAACAATATAATAGATTTGTAGACTGTCCAAGAACCAAACAGCGCTCTCTAGGTTTAGATCAAGTACCTTTGTATTACCTTTTATCTTTCCAATATCAGGAAACACACTTTAGAATCTTTAGCTACACCTCCAAACTTTGGGATGTGGCTTTGGAGCCTTTAATTGGAATTCCCTAAATATGTCATAATGGAAATAAGAAATTCCTACACGTTTGATCCAAAAGGCTGTGAATCCTTGTCACTAATGGCACAATCTCTGAGCCCGCCATTCTGCCCCGATCCAGGCCAAACAAATCCAGTGAACATTTTGTGTCTGTTTAAAAAACATGTGGAAAGCAGGGTAGCACATTCAATCTAACTTAATCATCTACTCTCCTTCAGCAAAGGAAATGGGCACACATCTGATTACAAACATTTCTAAAAGCAGTGAAGAAAAGGGTTGTCTAGATTAGAAGAATATGAAAGGAATTGTACACCTCGGGGTTACCTACCAGCTCTTTACTCTTCTCTCCATCTAGCTGTCTGGTCTCTCCTTGTGGGGCTCTGAATGCAAGCAACTAAATGTACAGGCTGGCCTGAGTCTACAGTGAAACCAATGTACTTCATCATAAAGGGCTGACAGCTCATGACATCATGTGCCAACCAACAATGAGGCCTAATGCCTCAGCCCCTATTGTGAAACCTGCAAATACATAGGCAGAGCTGTGTGCAGCAGGTGGTGGGGCAGCGGCCATTACACAGGGGGGAATATAAACAGGTAGACAGATAAAGATGCCTATAATGTGGAGGGAAAAGTAACATGGTTCTCCTGAACACTATGCTTAGGGTTCTCTGGCAAGTTTGACCAGTTAGAGTTGGTTGCTTCGCTCAAGCTAGATGAGAAGTTTTCACTCTGTCTCCTTTTTCTGTGTCCTGCCACCTTGTCCACTCTCCAACTCATTCCCCAAAAGGTAAAAAGCCTTTGCATTATCCCAATGGCCTCCAACATCAACAGAACTGCTCACAAATAAAGATACCAGAATGACCTTCTCCAAAATCTGAGGCAACATTTTGCCTGGCGTTAAAGTCCTCCTCTTACACCTGATTGAAAAATAAATCTCACCTCAAATCACTGCATCATCCACAGGATCCTATTATCCTCATGCCCCTCTATCTCTGTGTCAGCATTAAATAACATGCTCAGAGGAGCCTTTGCTCAGACCCTGCTAGCCAGTGCTGCCAAATCAAGCAATCTGTGGATGGGTGGGCAAATTAGAATGCTGTATCACTAGTGTTCATACTGAAACTGTCCTTTCCAATATTTCAAATAAAGCTTCAAGAGTGTCCCTTCCCCAGGCTTTTAACTATTAGTGTGCCTTGCATTCCCCCTTTTGACTAAACCCTTCTCGCAATCCTTGTGTTGGCACTGTGCCATCTATCTATTAATGTAACTCACATTGCTCTTTCATTTAAAAGTACCTAACAATAGAATGCTATTAGCCAATTGTGACCTTGCAGCTATCAGACCGTAAGCAATCTCATAAGTCTAGTGTTGTTACCCACATTCTCTGTCAACAGCAGTAGCAGAATTAGGATGCCACCTAACTAATCAGGCGCTCACTTTTCTGGGTTTTGTTATTCTCATTTTACCTTTGAATGTACATGCCTGGGACTGTCACTATGCAATTTACTACCTTTTTTGCTCTTCTCCTTTTTCTTTTCTTTCCTTATGCGCTGTAAAGGACTTACTGTAATGTTCACACCATAAAAAACTACCAAATAACTTTAACATGTATAATTTCTCAAAGAATTAATAGCTTACATGTTTTTGTCCAATTAATGCTGGCACTCAGGAAACAATATAATAGATTCCTGGACTGCCCAAGAACCAACCAGCTCTCTCTAGGTTTACATCAAGTACCTTTGTGTTACCTTTTATCTTTCCAATATCATAAAACACACTTTAGAATCTTTAGCTACACCTCCAAACTGTGGGATGTGGCTTTGGAGCCTTTCATTGGAATTCCCTAAATATGTCATAATGGAAATAAGAAATTCCTACACGTTTGATCCAAAATGCTGTGAATCCTTGTCACTAATGGCACAAGCTCGGAGCCCGCCATTCTGCCCCCATCCAGGCCAAACAAATCCAGTGAACATTTTGTGTCTGTTTAAAAAACATGTGGAAAGCAGGGTAGCACATTCAATCTAACTTAATCATCTACTCTCCTTCAGCAAAGGGAATAGGCGCACATCTGATTCCAAACATTTCTAAAAGCATTCAAGGAAAGGGTTGTCTAGATTGGAAGAATATAAAAGGAATTGTACACCTTAGGGTTACCTACCAGCTCTTTACTCTTCTCGCCATCTATCTGTCTGGTCTCTCCTGCTGGGGGCTCTGAATGCAAGCAACTAAATGTACAGGCTGGCCTGAACCTAGAGTGAAACCAACGTACTTCATAAAGGGCTAACAACTCATGACATCATGTGCCAACCCACAATGAGGCCTAATGCCCCAGCCCCTATTATGAAACCTGCAAATACATAGGCAGAGTTGTGTGCAGCAGGTGGTGTGCCATCGACCATTACACGGGGGGGGATATAAACATGTAGGCATATAAAGAAGCACACAATGTGGAGGGAAAAGTAACATGGTTCTCCCAAACACTCTTCTTGGGAGGCCTCTGGCAAAGAAGGTCAGTTAGAGTTGGTCGGTCCACTGAAGCTGGATAAAATGTTCTCCCTTTAGCTGCTAATTCTTTGGGTCCTTTTTCTTTCTGTGTGCAATTAATTCAAGATTGGGAAAATGACACAACCTCTACAGGAATTTTGCCAAAATTGAGATTATCTGTTTTGGCTTCCCGACTATGTACCAATTTGTTGACCTCCCACCCTGACCACCCTCTCCAACTCCTTCCTTCAAAGATAAAAAAAACCTCTGCATTATCCCGGATGACGAGGTCCCCATCATTCCACACACTAAACTCACATCCCAACAAACCCATTCCCAACTTTTTGTTAACCACTGGTGCACTAATATTCTCTAAAATGTATCTGTCTGGACCACACCTTAAGCTTGCTGTTGTTTCAAAGTTGAGTGCCATCAGAATTGCAAGAAGGTGCTTGGGTATGCCAAGCTTAGTTCTTCCCTTAGGATTACCCTTCCTGCATTATTCTAACATCGACAAATGATGAGTCCATAGATGCAAGAGTTACTGGAATACTATTGCCACAAACATATTTTGCACATAGAAGATACAGAATAAGACCCTGTTGTACGTTGCCCCGATATTTACTTGTCACATTATATGTCTTGTAGCATGTTGTTAGTATCTAGCCTTCCCAACAGTCTCCAATACATTTTCTTTTGTGATTCCATTCATTAATGACATGGATCGATATGATGTTGATTCTGTATGCATCCAATTCTTATATACAGGTACTAAAATAGTGGTGCTCCATTCTGCTGGAATCCTATTACACTCTATAATTGCAATAAACACATCAACAGGGTGTCTCATACAGATGTCATATATGTCAGTAGGTCTAGAAGTACATTTTACAGGCTGTGATGCTTGCCTGTTGCTTGAGAGCTTAATGCCATCTCTAAGTTCTTCACAGCGAGATTTGAACATTTATAATTTCTCATAATCAAGCCATTCCATCTCTGTGATATCCTGCAGTATCTCATACTCACTGAATCTAGGAAACACTAATGTCCCACGTTGTGTGCCATATTCCCCAGATACGTGTTGCATCTATGTTTCTGGGATGAAGTGTGCTGGGAGTTGTATGGTTTGCATTTTTAATTGGGTGTTCTAAGCCGCCAAATTCCAGAAGCTAAATGAATCATTTATCCTAGTTGCAGTGGCAGTCTTGTCCCATTTTTCCTCTTGGCAGATGAGTTTCCTTTAAGAGCGCATTTATAGCTCTTTCTACAAAAGTTGACTTTTTTCTTTGTCTGCTGGGCAAGCCTTTGAAATTTAAAGTAGAAAACCTTTTTTATTTGGCATTCTTACAATCCTTCTAGCCAGGGTTATGTTCCTTGGGACTCATGCATACGTTTCCCCTTAGTCAAGAAAGAGCCATCATGCATTTAATTGTAATATTTGTAAGATTATTTGTTAAAACAGGATAGGAGTCCATTTTTTACTTCCGCCACTGGACTTGTTATATTCTAATGTCAATATCAATGGATTATAGTCATTCTCACTTCTGTTTGCAGCCACAAAGATTGTGCTCACTTTCCATTGTGACAGGAAGATATGCAGATGATCTATTATATTTCATACTCTGTTGTTTTTAAATATAACATGAACTGGGCTAACCCCAATGAATTGGCCCTTCACTGGACATATTACCCCTTGTAATAAGATGTGCCATATGGCCAAACATTTGTATTTAGCTATCAGACTGAAAAGTAACTCAGGGGCAACATCAAAATCCTCATCTTGAGGTAAATCCACTATTAGTTCTGAGAGATCACTTAATTTTTCCTTAGAATGAAGTAATTTACTGATGATGGCCCAGGGGGTGTGCTCATACTGTGCCCAGGCTGGGGTGGCAGCTTAGTCCTACCTTGAAGTGAAGCACACTGTAAGGATTTAGTCTTCTCCTGCATCCTAATGGAATCTGGAGTGAGTGTTATAATTCGCAATAGAATGTTACTGGTTAGAATGTTTATGTGTGACGTGACTGGTGTTCTCTTGAGGGCAGTTGAGAGATGTAGCATGAGAGAAAGGATGCCGGTGCTGGTCTATGAGAACTGGACTTTACCATCTGATGAATAATGACTCTAGAAACTGGATGTTATGCTTGGAAACTGATTAAAGAAGTTACTCATCCACACTTTGATGTCAGAGTCATTTTGCTAAAACCCAGAACTCCACATTGGCGACGGGGATGTTGGCTGTGCTGGGGGGACAGCACCGAAGAAGAGACAAGCACTGCCCCCCAAACCAAGGAAGACCTCTCTCTCTCAGGTATGGCAAACGCTTAAGGCTGTAGGCGCAGAAAGACCCAGCGTAAAGGGCACAAGCGCAGAAAGTAAGGAGCTGCGCCAGAGGCCATCTGGCCTGTCAGCAGTTAGACAGGCCAAGCTCAGAAAAAGTTAAGAGACCGTGGCAGGGCTGAGGGCCCAGGGAATGTTTTAAGGGGTTTGGGAACCCAAGCTGTTGAATGGAGCGCTTGGAGTCCAGGGCAGTAGCAAGTGGAGAGGCCTGGTGTCTAAGTTACACCTGTATTACAAGGAAGCCATGCTGCGCAGCTGGGGGCTTGAAGCCCAGGGCAGCAGCATCAGAAGAGGTGGTGAACCTAAGCTGCACCTAGAAGTGAAGTTGGTTGAAGTAGTTTGTATCTAATGTGCAAAGCGCCTGGAGCAGAGGAGGGTCCTGGAGGCCATTCCAGCGTTTAAGGGGGCTTGGAACCCATACCTGCACCTAAGAGACTTACAGCCCGTGAAAACACCTGGGGGCTTTGAGCCCATGGCACTGTTGGAAGGGTTTGGAACCCAGATATGCGCTTATAAAGGGGCTTGCAGCCCAATTGCAGCATCACTATGTGATGCCTGGAGGGGCTCATTGCCCAGAAATCTGTGCCGAGGAGGGGCCAAGGGTCCATCACAGCACAGTGGAAAGGCTTGGAGTTGTTGTGGAGTTAATAAATGCCTGGAGCCGTTTCTTGGAGGGGCTGTGGGCCGCCTGATGAGAGCATTGGTATTGGGTGTTGCGTTATAACTTGTGGCAAGTCTTAACGTAGAAATGTTGGTCTCTCGAACTGTCCTGGAGTAATGGTGGAGCAGCGTGAGTGGAGGGCCAGCTGTTCTTTCAGTGCGGGGCACAGTGGGAGCTCTGTGATCCGTGTCGAGGGCGAAGGGCTGCAGGAGCGGCGCTGTGGACAGTGAGTTGAGAGCTGTTGCGGCGGTCTGCGCAGCGACGGTTGGGGGCCTGGAGGTCTGCGCTCTGTGGATGCCAAGTGAAAATGGTGACGTCACTTGGAGCAGAGAGGGAGTTGGCGATTTAGTGGAATGCAGAGGTGTCAGCATTCGGTGAGAGACCATGCGTTGTCGGCTTACGAGCTGCCTGATGGGGCCCAAGCATAAGCATGGATAATTGGAGTATATGCCAGGCAGTGTGGAGCTGGACTGTCCATGTTTTATCATGGGTTGCGATGAGCCAAGCAGCCAAGGAATATGTCAGTTTGCCACCCTTCCTTTTCTTTGCTGGATGCAGGAGTAGCCAGTGGCAATGGGAAGGATTTCTTTCTCTCACTTCATCCCTGCATGTGGGAACATGCACACCTGTCAACTCTTGTTGTGAATGGAATGACATGACCAACACTGTCTCCCTCTTGATTCCTTGTATGAAAGGCCTGTGCACCTTAATGCCACTTAATCTTGGCACCTGTCTTCCCATGGAGCTTGGCTAATGTTGCAACAATGGCCTGGGCATGCTTTACAGACCCTGAAAGGGTCATCGGACATGGCAGTCCCACCCCTGTAGTGTAGTACCACAGTAAGAAACAACTATTTGAACTGCCTGATTGGAAGAAGTAAACATGTATCTTTTTAAAGCATGAATAACTAGGTGCAAAGAAATAAATATTTCAAAAACATTTCAGTTAAAACATATTTTTACTCGCTTATAATATACTCTCATTGGGAATTGGACTTACATTTTTACTCCGTTAAAAATAATTTTACTCACAACTTTAAAAAATAGGGAGTAAAATACTCCCACTTCCAAATCTTATCTGCAGCACTGCCCACAGGACATATTATCACAGAAACTACTGGATTATGAGTGCCGGTTGATGGTATAACTTCCCATTCCATGGGAGAGCTTGCCAGTATTACCGGCATCTGTAATACTGGCTATTTATGCCGGTCAGGTGGCGGAATGACCTCCAGCAAGCTGGCGGTCTTAGAGGTTCAGATTTAGGAACTGGCGGGTTAGAGGTTCAGATTTAGACTGCTACGGTCTATTACCTTCAGGTGCCTGTCAGACCTGTGCTTTGAGGTTCTCTCTCTGTCTGAGACATTAATGGAAAGTTCTCTCACATTTTGGGTACTTGTAAGATGTCTTTCGTCAGTGGACAGGTAACAATGATATTCCACAATATCATACATTTTTGTGGAATATTCTCTTTTCAGGGAGATTGGAGGTAGGTACAATTTCATTAAGGCTGCTGAATGTTCTCTCCTTTGGAAAAGGGCAGAAATTTCAGACCCCAATTTTGAAAGGGACAAATATGTTTTTTGCCACTGTGTCACCAGACTGCCAAACATGCTGGGAATGAAACTTTGGTGAACCCTTCCCAGCTGGCCGTAATACACAATACCTTCACAAAACGTTCTGCATTTATTTTTGCATGCAGGCTTCCAAGTAATACTTCCTTAAAAAGGAGACACTGATCTCTGATACTTCGTTCACCTCACAATTCCTAGGCTTTGGCGACTTGATCATAAATAAATGCAAGCATTATTTAGGCTAAAGAAGTACTGCTTCCTTGCATTGCTCGAGTCCCCATTCGAAACACCAGCTTCTTCATTGATGCTCCTCTAAGTCGATTGACCCAACCCTGTTGTCCCCATAGAATGACTTCCGAGCCTCTGCATTGAATCAACTTGCGTGCGCATCCTGTTACCAGCTCACTGCCGTCGACCATCAGCCAATGACTGACCCTAGTGATTGCCTGATCTGTGCACCTCAAGTAGACACTTCGAGACCACAGTTCGACCCCGACTCAATGCCAGTTTGCAGCTGGACCAATGCGACTGCTGCATCCTCAAAACGAAAAGAACCCATATACAACACTGAAAAACCAGGTTTGATGCTGCTGAACCACCAAGAGATGCAAACAAACTACTGGCTTATGTGCCTCTAGTCCATCTATACTGGCTGATCTATGCCCCAAACTCCTGGAAAAGCTGTCCATCTCTCAACTTAACCTTATCTTTGTTTTAATACCAATAAGACTGAGATCCTCCTCATCTTTACACCTTCACCATCCTTTCCCCTCTCTCTCTGGACGGCCTCCCTAGGCCCTCCTCCTACCCCTACCTGTGAGGCAAAGAACCTCAGGGTCATCTTTGACTCCACACTATCCTTTTCCGCCCACATCTCTGACGTCTCGAAAAAGTCAAACTTCCTACTGCACCTCCTCAGCGGTACTCTGCCTTTCCTCTCCTTCTCCCATAAGCTCCTTGTCTCCCAAGATCTGGTTCGCTCTAGGTTGGACTATTGTAACAGCGTCTTTCTAAATCTACCTGCCTCTACTCTCTGCCCTTTAAAACTAATCCAGACCAGGACTGCAAGAGTTGTTCTAGGCCTTCAGCACTGAGATTACATCTCTTCAGCTCTGAAATCCCTTCATTGGCTCCCAGTGGATGCAAGGATTAAATTAAAAACCCTCTGCATTCTCCACAAGGCTTTCTGGGGCCTGGGTCCAAAATACTGTCAACTATCCCTCCCTAAGTACCTCCCCTCTCGTGCTCTTCGCTCCTCTACCTCTAACTACCTCAGGGTCAATCGTTTTTCAAAGAAACGAGCTGGGGGTATGTCTCTGTGTTCGACTGGGGCCTCCCTTTGTAATAACCTCCCTGCCACTCTCAAATTTAACGAGAACCATCTCTGGTTCCGGAAGCACCTCAAGCCCGTCCTCTTTGCTTCTGCCATCGCCCACCCCCATCTCCCCTGCTGATCTGCTTCTCTCTTGGCACAGTGCACCTGGCCACGCTCTGTCCTCCGGGCCCAGTTACCTGCTCACCCTGCCACCCTCCTGCACTGGAGTCTGTATCTGTACCCATACAGTCCCCCACGCCCTTTCTTTTCTTTCTGCACTTATCAGACATACCCTGTCTGCTGCCTTAAACCCAGCACTTGCCACTTGTTGGCTGCACTACCACAGTTTATTGCCTTATTTATTTATTATTATTTAACCGCTTCTCCTCTTCTCCGCACTTTCCACTTCTCCCCCCTTCCATGCTCTTTTCTCCTTTCCCATTCCCATGTACTTAGGCGTTATCAATGTCACTGGGCATACTAAGATCGTTGTTTTGTCCTCCCCTGTTCCCCTCCCTTGCCTTGTTGCACTCTGAAACACTTGTGCACGAGCGCAATATTAAATAAAATATCAAATTTCAAAAAATATAAAAACATCTTTGGGCCCTAGAGACTGGCTAGGTCATTTGAATCCCTTTTGGAACCTCAAAAATATAAATGTTTTGAAAATGGATGTCTTTTAATTGCCTTTTGCCCTACTCTCTCATTACCTAGAGTGGTGCATCTATTCTATCTCAGAATTTGTTGTGCTCCTTCAACGGGAGCGGGAGTGGGGTTACAGTGTTATTTCTAATTAGTTATTAGTGTATATGGTGTGTTTGATTAAAGTATATGTTTCTATAGAAACTTGATTGGACATTCCTTTATTTTGGACTGTTATACTTTGTTGTTTTGGGGTTGCGACTTTACCACACTCACAGCCCTCTTGAGAATATAGCCTTCCCTCTGTCCAGGCGAATGAGGTATATCTCTTAACTGTGCCTGTTTTACCTTTATGATTGTGTTGGCCCTTTGTTTTTATAAGTGTGATGTCTGAGTGGGTGCTTTAGCATCTACCCATCCTTGTACTCATGCAGGGCAGAAATCAATCTGTCACACAGCCAGTGAATTTCCATTATACGTTTGAAGTATATGTTTACTCCGGTGTCCAGTCATAATGTCGAACCAATAATGTCGAATTACAAAAATGTCGAATCCAAAAAGTCGAAAACAAAAATGTCGAATTTTTATTTTTTTTATTTATATATTTTTTTGGGGCTCCAGGGGTAAAAAAAAAGGGGTAAAACAAAAAAAAATTAAAAAAGGGGGGTTGGGGGGGACCCCCCCATTTCGAAAAAAAAGCAACCAAAAAAAAAAATTCGACATTTTTGTTTTCGACTTTTTGTTTTCGACTTTTTGACTTTCGACATTATTGGATTCGACTTTTTGACTATAAACCGTTTACTCCTGTGCATCAGTTTGAGTGCTGCACCGTTTCTTCGTGACATTTGCCATTAACATACAAAAATGACAAAAGTTTAAAATAAGGAGCCTGTTTCCCCCAGAACGCGAATAATGTCCAACCCATATTTTGGGTATTGAATGTGGTGTGTGCAAATGTTGCCACATTTAGGGGCAACTAAAGGCGTCATGATATATGCTTTTTACAGCTTAGTGTTCACAAAGTATGCTGGTCAAAGCAAATCAGATAACTAATACGCAGCCCAAGTTGTACACTTTCCCAGTACTCAAAGGAATCCCACAAAGGGTTTTCAGTATTGTATGGAGGGGTATTTGTGGCTAAATGCTTCAAGGGTGATGCAAAATTGAAGGTGTGGTAAATTATAATATTCACAGTCTAATATGATCCATATAATTTGTTGTTACCTGAAGAGCAGATGAAATAGTCAATTGAAACAAGGAAACTGTGACAGGACTGTGTTGTTTCACAGGTAGTAGGTGTGTGGAGACTGCAACAGAAATGGTAATTAACAGATGTTTAAAAAAAAGAACACATGCGACTAAGGAACTAAGAACTAGGATAAAGTAACTAGCTTCAGACACATCTAGAACGCATTATTTTCATCATAAATCTGGGGTCAGACTTCGAGGGAATCGCATCTGTTTCGATTTAAGTTCTAAAAATGACTACGAAATCACATGCGTTTTCTTCTGACTCCGAGACTTGTTTTAATGCAACACGGAAGCCGGAAAGGGACTGTTTAAATCTCAGTGAAGCAGTACGTTTGTAACACAGCGCCGCGCCTACGCAGAAACACTGTCGAAAAAAGCATTTTCAAAAACAAGGCTCCCTTCAAAAGCTTGTCTGCGGTAATGGCAGTCACGGTGGCACCTGCATTTCACTGAAGGTGGAGCGCGCTGTTATACCTTCTGAAAGCTGCGGCTTGATTGATAGACAGGTGAAAACATACTGTATACCAACTGCCTCGCTGGCCAGCAGCCATTGCTTAAGGGACTGGAACAAAAACACTGCTGCAGAATCTGACACGCCCACATCTTTGCCGCCAAATACCCACATTTCATTAGCGGGCCATTTTGATCAGGCGTATAATGTAATTATCAAAGTGTTTCCCTTGATTTGTTTCAGTTTATCAGAGTGAGCTACTGTTTATGCTCTTTCTTCATTGCATTCATTCTCAGTTGGGGGTGAAAGCTAACTTATTGCACCGTGTGCAGTCTGTCATAAGAACGCCAATAATCGATATAATAAACCTGTTTTCCAAAATCACCCCTTGCATTGAAGTATAGCAAGGTAAAATAAACTCAAGACTCGCCCCTCCACACTTCCCCCGTGAACACACAGGGCCTGATTTACAAAAGCATTTTACAATGTCGTAATCCCATTGAAAAACGATGTGTAAATCAGGCCTACGGTGTCCCTCCTGTTCTTTATTTATCCCAAGCCCTTCATCTTTGTGACATCATATTTAAAGTAAACCAACAGCAAGTGGCATCTGCACTCTGTGTTTCAGCCTCTGATGGTTTGACGGCTGCTCCTCAGCAGGTTTGTATTACCTGAGCGTGAACGAGAAGCCAGGGGTATTCTTGTCTTCGTGTTTTAATCCAGGCAATGGATTGCGCTTTCCACATCCTTCCAATCACTTGATAAAGAAAACAAAAGAAGGGAAAGGAAGTCACACAGTGAACAGCTGCTGCGTTATTATGCAAGAAAGAAGCGGGTCACCGAAGGTCATCTGTAAGCACGGAAACCTTGCACATTTAATAACCTGGGCACTTGACCACTTCCTGGACCATACCTCATAATTTATATGCATCCCATACCTGCACCTTCATTACAGTGATATACAGTCAGTTTATTCATTGCGGCATAAATGGCAGCAGGTTTATTTCATTTCACAGCAATCAACTTATTCAAAGCTACTACATGCTTGTCATCACTGCAAAACATATTTTGGCAAAATGAAATGATTACGCTTGTGAGGCGACCAGCTGACTAAATCACAAATTCCTTGCTTCCCCATTCTTTCCAACCAACTCCACTTTATTTGTTAGGCCACAGCTGCCCCAATTGAAAATGTCCTCAGTCCGTCTGCCCTTGCAGGAGATCCTGCGATCGAGGAGTGCTGTCAATGACTGGGGAAGCTGAGCTCTCTTCCTTTCCTCAAGCCCCCTTGCCGCTGGGCCTCAGAGGTGGGCTGGTCTCGGGAGGAACAAAAACCCTTCCTGATTATCACCAAGCTCACTTTAGAGTCTTTACAGTCCAAATGGTCGCTTACATACTCCCACGCCACAGAGGTGTCAGCACCCATCTTTGGCTCCCCCTAGTTGTGACATCATATTTCCATTAGTTTTGTGCTTATGTTCCAAAAGAAAAGATCCATGCCACTCTTTGACTGATGCACCCCATCTCCTTCATAATACTCTGGTGACTTTAAATTGATCAGCCTGTGGCAGATCTGTTTGAACCCCATGCCCTTGCAAAACATTTCCATTGCTCCATTCAACTTCCTTCAAGACTTCTCTATCGCCTGGTGTCACTCAGCCCCTCTCAAAATTCTTCTTGTTATAATCTCCGACCACATGATTTCTGTGTCTCCCAGGCAGGCACCAAACATTGCAAGGTTCGGATAATTTCTCTAAGCAACATTCCCCTTCCTTGGCTTTTAAGATTGTTGCTGCCCAGGTGTACCAGCAAGACCTCAAGTTTGAGGTAACTCAGTAATACATTTTCCAGCTGTGCTCACTTCATCCATTTGACCTTGAAGTGTCTTGTGGTCATTTGCTCCCTTTGTGTTGTCCACCTTGCCTTGGCCCTCATCACAAACTAGTGGCCCACTACCCACACTGTTCTTCTGCTCCTTCCCAATGCTGTGTATTGGGGATAAGGAGGAGGAGGATATACAATGAACTTTGTCCTGTCACATTTTTTCCAACCTCACGTACCTCTTAAAACAGGTTGATTTCCAACCCCATGTTCTCTTAATAGCTTCCAAACCTAAATGAGTGGGTGCCGAAGGCCCATTCGTATGCCCCTATGTGTTTCAAAGCCAAGTCTATCACCCCTTTAAATTGAAACCTGCCCAGTGCTGCATCTATTAATAGCGGGGCCCCGCCTATGCTGCCGGGTCTCCATGTTAAATATGCTGTGAGGCATCACACCGGAGAGCAAGGGCTATCCTTAATGCAGTGTAGCACTAGCGCCCTCCCTTTTCCGATCCAGTTTTTGACCTTTGTAGAAGCAGCTGTGCTGTTTCACCTGAAACTGTCACGTCATCTATCTTCAGAAAGCCTATTCCACCTCCTTCTTTGTTGCATGGCACCAGCTCGATGATCCTGAGCGCCCCGAAGAATGCTAGGGAAAATGCTACACCAAAAATTGAGGTTTCAAAGCTGTCTCTGCATATTCCCCCTAGTCTTCTAAGATTGTCCCATAGTTTTATAATGTCTATGGGGCACCTTGCGTCTTCTTTCTTCCCTGTTTGTCAGGCCCATTCCTTCATTACCATCCTAACATAATGCTCCTTCTTTTGGATCTGCCCTTTCCTCTAACTTATGGTAGTGTGTTATCACTGCCAAATGGTATGCAGCCCATGCTCTGGTCTAGTGATTGCCCCACGCCAGCACAATGAAGGATCGCACTGACGCCCTTCCCTGCTCCCTTTGCAGTCCTTCCCTGAATTTAATAAATGTGTCCCAACAGGCCTTGTACCTCTTCGTCGTGTTTGGAGTGAGGGCTGAACCAACGAGGGCAATCCGATTTTCCCAATTGAATCTCACAGCTGCTTTCTGAATGGGGTCATTCTCTCGCTTGCATCTGGCCTCACCTTTCGGAATTTCTCAAACTGTTAACGAGAGAGAGTGTCAGCCGCTATGTGTCTCGCTCGAACCTCTGTGTTTAAATTGTGTAGGCTTGCTGTTAGCTCCTTCAGTAGGCATAGCATCCTACTACCACTTCTGCGTCCCTTGTTTATCACCTGTAGTACTGCTAGGTTGGCTGACAATAAAATGACCCTTTTGTTCCTGAGCTGGTCCTCCCACAGTTGAAAGGCTACTACGAAGGGAAGCAGTTCCAATAGCGTGATGTCTACTGTGAGGCTTGCCATTTGTCAGGCCACGGCTGTGCACACCACTCAACCGTCAGCATTGCCCCAAACTGTGCTTGTCAGATGCATCAGTGAAGAGCCTTATGCTTTCGCTGCTTGCCCATTGATCTCTCCAAAGAATCACACAGTTAAATTTGTCCAGGAACAGGACCCACATTTTCAATCCTCTTTTATGTCTGAGCCCAGTCATACGTGCTTTGCTGCATGTTGTAGCCCTGCTGTTTTGATGGATATGTCCCTTGCAAACACCCTTCCAGCAAGTATGACCCTTTCTGCAAAATTCAGTTTTTCGGCTAATGACTCAGTTCTCTCCGCGTTGCTTTGTTCCTGCCCAGCAACGAACCAATTGCTTATTTTAAGTCTGTGACCTTGTCCCCTGGTAGCCTGGTCTTGCCCTCGACCATATCCATTTTTATACCCATAAATGTTAACCTGTTGAGGGGACCAAAGGCACTCCCACCTCCTTAGATAATAACACAAACTGTTCCATTAGCTCTCTGCACTCCTATGTCCCCTTTTTACTGATAAATAGAAAGGCATCCAGGTAATGCACAACCCTTCACACCGTTGTCCTCTGCTTCAGAGCCCATTCCAAGAAGGTGCTAAATCTTTCAAACCAATCGCAGGATATTAACCATCCCATTGACAGATATTTATCATAATAATACATACTCTCACATTTGAAACCCAGCAGATTTGAATTCTCTTGGCTGATAGGCAAGAGTCTGAAGGCTGACTCTATGTCTGTTTTTCCTAGGAGAGCCCCCTTGCCGGTGGCCCTGACCATTTCCACTGCGCCGTCAAATGACGCATAGGTCACCTTGCACAACTCCTCACCCAGGCTGTCATTTACTGACTCTCCAGCCAGAAAAGAGAGGTGATGGATGAGGCACAAATGCCCTTTCTCCTTCTTTGGTATTATTTGTTATGGGAGGGATGGGAAATGGACCTGCTACTCTGCCTAGCACCAATTCCTTAGCAATGTGTTGTCTCACCATCACTGGTTGTGCTTTTGCAGTCTTAAGGTTCTCAGCCTCGCTGGGCCCAATGGTCCCTGAGTAGAGAATATTAAAACCTCTTGAGAAACCTTCCCAAATTATCTTTGTGTCTTTGTGGTAAAAGTTTATCAGAGGGAGTATTCTGTTCAGTTTTATCAGGGAGAGCAGAGTCATGGTGTTCCCTACCATGTCCATTTAATTGGGTTTGAGTGACTCCTTTTGTTTTGAACCCAAGGTCTTTTTTTCTGGTTCACGAAGAGCCTGCGCTGTGTGCATCTGAACACTTTGTACATGCATGTTTAAATCTACACGTCTTGCCAAAGAGGCAAGACCTTGTTTAAATTTCCAGCAGGTAGCTTGCTCCCCCTGCTGATAGCTGGACCTATTATTCCAGGAGAAGCACCCATGAAAGGCCCACCTTCTTTTGTCACCATATGTCCAGTTATCCTTCCTATAATATGGTTTCTCCAACTGTGTTCTGCTCCCAAACTCCTTAGTGGCCACCATCTTTTCAATAAATCCTGTCAACTCAACCGCATCCCAGGACATTGATGGCCAAATCTGCATTTTTAACCTGAACCCTCTGTCATACTTGAGCCATGCAACCGCCCCGTAAGTAAAATGAGCATTGTGTATATATTGCTTATAAGCCCATACAGCTCCCATATCCGCAGGGTATTTTTCCACAATGATGGATGCCAGTATTCGGAACCCGCTAGCCAGTTATGTATGCTTTCCTCCTACTTGTCCCTGTCTCCTTTTTTTTCCTTATCCTTTTCTGACAACTGCCTTATATCTAAGCCAGTTTTATCTAGCTCAAGGAGGGTGACAATGTCAATGAACTCTTTCGGCCAAATCCTTTCCTTATTGTGAATCGGGATGTGCCACACCAATGTGTTCCCTTTCACTCTTAGGGGTCCAAAACCTGGCATACCCCTCCCATAAACTGTGCCATTGTTGGTGGTGCCCCCTGACATTGGCTGCTGCCTGGCATCTCCTGAAATGACTGTAGGAGGGGTACCTCCCCCCAGTGCCAATGCACTTGCCTGCTGGCTTGATATAGTGGCACCCCCACCCCTACGAATGCCTATGCTCTTGTCAGACTCCAATGGTGCATCCCCCCGATGGTTAACTGACACTATCATTTTCCCCCAAGAGATTAAAAGCAATAACATTGCCACACAACAGTTGTCCGCAACTGCCCCCGACACATACTTGCAAGCACTGCATTACAATACCTTTCATTTGCTTCACAGAAGCAGGCCCCTCTGATACCTATGCTGCCATTATAGCTGCAGGTGTGTGTGAGATGTTTTTGCCCATGCATCCAAGCCCTACAGTAAAACTGTGCAGTACTGGCATGGAAAACATCACGATGGCCAGAACTCCCCAGATAGTGCACAGGGAAAACATGAAGAATAGGCTGCCACCCATTTTTGCCTATGTTGTGAGCACAGGAGGGCACTGCCTAGCCACCATTGGGCTACACACACAGTAGCCTGAAACCATTGGGAATGGCAATGCTGATTGCCAAAAGCAACCCAGAACCGTGGGGAATTCATTTTCTTAATCCCAAAAATGGTTGCATTACCAGTACTCACCACTATCAGAAAGCCAGTGTTTTAAAACCACCAGACTTTTGTGTAAAACTGAACAAATGAAACAAAGCCAGACCAAGGAAAGACTTGCTAAGAGGTGGAAGAATGTAAAACTATATTCTGAAATGACTTGAAGGAAGTAATTATTTAATGTATAGGTAAAAATTGTCAGTTTGATTTGAATGTAGAAAACTGGGAACAAAAAGTGACATTTAGCTGAAACCTGGCTTAATGAAACTGGATTCTGCCTGACAACTACCCCCGGCAGGAGTTGAAACCTGCTCAGCCACTCTCCCCCTTGCCAAAAGGAGTTGTCACCTCTCTGATTAGATTAGGGGTGGAGCAGCTGGGGACTACAGGGAGTTGAACAAAGGCCTGTCCTGGACTCAGGCAAATGTTATATTGGGGGCGTCGTAAAAGTGGCTTCCTCTTAGGGGAAACTGGGAGGGGCAGTGTCTCTGCTAGCAGCTGAGCTTGTGGGGAGTGGATAAACCAGTTATTCCACCCTGTGATGTGGGAAGCCACACCCCTTTTTGACCAGAGCATAATTTTAAAAAGATAGATAACTCATAGTGTGGACTTGTCAGAATTATATAAGTAATATCATTATTTTTGTGATTTTTCGGTGCACATTTTAAGAGGTGTTAGGACCCTGTGGTGTATTCTGGGGGGTTGCTAGCGGAAAATAGGGTCTCACTCCAAATGTATGCATGTTAAAAATCTGACACTTTATCATCTGTAACCCATATCCCTGGTGCACATTTGTGTAAAATCTGGAAAGGTTTAGAGGTCGTTATCGGGATGAAAAGGGTAGAATTCTGTCATCAGTGGACACGACATCGTACAAAGACAGGGATCGGATGGTTTGGTGCGACAGAAAATATGTTAACTGGACCTACGATATTAGAAAAATGGTACATAGATAAGTATGTATTTGGGTCAGAAATAGATTTGTGTGCAATCTGACAAGGGGAGGTTCCTCTGACCATAAAACCTACAGCATCACTCGGACTCACATTTCCTTCCCCCAATCAAGGGAGAGAGGAGGAATTGGCCAATGATAAGTGAGAGGGGCAGGTTTAGTTATGACCAGGCACACACCCATTTTCAAAACACATAAAAAGAGACTGCTGGGACAGGTAGAGACATTCAATTCCATTTGCTGCGGAGCATGCTGACCGACGACTTCACATCCAGAGATCCAGACTTCAAATCCATCAATCTCCAAAGACCAGAACTTGACTTCAGAACTTAAAGCAAGGGCCTAAACCCACAAACTGAGAACTCTTCTCAGCAGACCTCAGCATCCTCAAAATCATTTGCAGACTATTCACAGCCGGGCTGAGCTGTTGATTCTGGCCTGAAACCCTGCGCCAGAAAGATCCAGAAGCAGTGCTGTACCCAGAGAAAGCGGAGACACCCAGAAAGCAGACCAAAGATCCAGAGAACCACAGGCCGCTGTATCCGGGGAGCTGACCCAGACGCTGTGAGCAGACAGAACCGCAGCCGGACGTGTTGACCAGATCCGTGGCGAGGCCTATTTCAAATTTATATTGTGAGTACCTAGCAGAACTGTGCAGAACCAATCTCTTAGTTAAAATAATCTAATCCAAACTATTTTAACCTAAGTAGAACAGCCTCCTAGAAATCGTGTCATCTGTTATTTGTAAAGCTGCACAACTGTCACCTGTCAATTCTGCATCTGCAAGCTGTCACCTGTCATTTTGAGTTTACTTTAAATCCGAAAAACTACCTTTATTTAATCGTCCGTGTCTCTGGAACCGTTTGGGCTAGGAACGAGATTTAACTTGCCTCTGAAAGCTACTCCTTATACTTTATCCGCAATCACGATTCACGCACTCGCGAATTTTGCCGCGATTTGCGATTTGGCCTGATTTCTTTACCTGTAAAAAGATAGCAGCTTTTTGCTTTCCTTTGCTAAAAATTTGTTTGCCTCTTAATAACCGTCCCTGAATCATTGCTAAAGTGAGCCTGAGCTCATCCCAAGTATCTCTCACTCACCCTGAACCTCCTAAAGGGAATTAAAAGCATTTCAGCATATTTCTCACTTCACTGCCACCACATTCAAAGCACTTGGGCCTGTGTTTTAAAACTCATACCTGTTTTCTCTAAGCTTGCTGGGGTGGGAATTGAATTTCGTATTGTATTTAATTGCATTCCTGAGAACTGTGTGTGTTACTTCCATCTCCTTGCATTGCATATATCCTTGCATTGCATATTAGGGGGGAGGGGTGAATTTCCAGAGAAAAAGTGATTATCTTATCTTTTGCTAAAATCATATCAAGTATTTCTGTACTGCATTTTATTCCTCATTGCTTTTCCCTTTAAACCATTAAAGTATTTTTGCTACTTTATCCATCCTATACTAACTCCTCATTGATTGTAAAGAAGTGTGCTAGTGCCAGATTACCCATTGTTGATCAACATCATATGTCTAGGTGTACTATCAGATATTAATTTATTATAAAAGTGTGATATATATATTGTTTAAATTCTCAAATAAACCTTTTAATTTGCAAAACAAACCTACTTCTTGGCTCAGTGGGGTCAGGGGTATTCTAAGAGGGGGGTGTTATAGAAGGGTTGTCATCCAGAGTACTGAACCGAATATAAAAATACATCAATAAGGGTTTTCCTCAGCATCCCAGACTAGGCATCGACTTAGCTGTTGTGTTGATTGAATATCGCTTACATGTGTTAGGTTTCCCTGCTGCTTTCCCTTGGGCCTTCCCTCTCTGGTGCCGGTTTGGTGGTTGCAGGCCCCTGCTTTCCTCCTCTGCCTTTTCATCCTACTGTTGTCTTCCCAGCTTCCCTTTTTTTGCTGCTTCTGTTGCCTCATAGCCTTGGCCTTAGCTGTTAAGGTCTTCCCCATTTTTCCCACTGGTTCTTCTTCCGTCAGCAAGATGAACTCGTCCAGCAGCTGCTCTTCTGATGATGCTGGAAAAAGGAGCAGGAATTCTGAGCCACTCCTGGATTACCCTGCTAGGCTCCCATCCAGCTCAGCAGTCATTCCCTGTAACCAGTGGGGGCCATGCCCGGATGCCGCTGACCTTGCCCTCTCTATGAACTGTTCAAGTTCCATTTCCCCTTTTCCTGTTGGCTGGATTGCTTCTGCCCTCTGTGCATTCATCCTTCTCCACTTCTGTATCCAATTGCTTCAATAAATCAACTGCACTCAACCCCAATGGGTTGTTACTGTAGCGCTTGTCAGGTGTAAACTCTTTATGCTCTTAGCATTGTCAGGGAAATGTTGAAAGTTCTTACTCTTATTTGCCAAAAGCTCTGCCGAGCTTGTTTGATCACGCTAGCAGCAAGATTGTTGTGTTCATGCTGTACCTCCACATTCAGTGGTCAGGTTTATCTTGTAGCTGAATCCAAGCTCACTCTACTGTATCTGAACTGAGAACTACTGTATTGCACGGCTGTTGGTCTGCTTACCTGGCTACCCAGTAGAACATTTTGGTCATGGCTGATCAGGATTACAGCTGTTTCCTGCTTTGTTCAACACGGCAGCGGCCTTGTGAGAGATAATGCCTCTCCGGCACAGGCGCTGCCCCTCCGTGTGGTAATATCTAAGCGACCAGTTGGACTGTAAATTCTTTAAAGTGAGCTTGATAGGAATCGGGAGGGGTTTTCGCTCTGAGACACCGCAGCGAGTGGGCTTGAGGAAAGGAAGAGAGCTCAGCTTCCCCCGTCATGAATGGCACTCCTCCAGCCCAAGATCTCCTGCAAGAGCAGGCGGATTGAGGACATTTTTCGGTTGAGGGAGCTTTGCCTAACAAATAAAGTGTAGTTGGTTGGAAATAAGGGAAAAGCAAGGAATTTATGATTTAGCCAGCTGGTCGCCGCACAAGAATAATAATTTTTCCAAAATATGTTTTGCAGGGCAAACAAACATGTAGTAGTTTAGAATTAGCTGATTGCTGTGAAATGAAATAAACCTGCAGCCTTTTATGCCAAAGCAGTCCTAGTAAACACACGGCAGGTCAGCCGTAGGAAAGGTATCGGGTGCTGCCCAGGACAGGGTGCACCTTTTTATGTCCCTGGGAGGACAAAGCCCCACAGCATGGCTGGCCCCACCCCCTCCAGTAGCCCCTCATTATCTTTCCCAGGCTTTCTCCACCCACTATATATTTTGTGGGCTTGAGGCCTGATTTCGCAGGCTTCCGTCCTCCAAAAGGTTGCCTGGGCCAAAGCATGGTTATATTAAGACATTGTAATTGTAATTGGTTATTTATAACACGCTTAATATCCAGAGGTTACTAAACACGGATCCGAGGATCAAACGTGTGCTGATCCATTGCCTCTGAGCTATCCTCCTGAGACATTGGGCCTCATTACGACCCAGGCGGTAAGTTACCGCCTGGGTCGTACCCTTACCACCATGGTGTAAACTACGTTTACACCATGGTGGATGGCGGATTTACCGCCCCATTCCAAGGTGAGTGAGGCGGTAAATGCCCATTTCCCATTTTACCCTTCCCCATTCCCATTTTTGCCCCATAGGGCATAATGGGAATGGGGAAAGGCGCTAATTACGCCACCGTATATTACGGTGGCGTAATTAGGACCAAGGTCCCTTTGCGGCATGGGTTTTAACGGCTGCAAAAAGCAGGCGTTAAAATCACCATCCCGCAAAGGGACCTTGGAATCAGGCGTTAAGGGTCGGCGCCGTTTACGGCGCCATAAACCCATTAACGCCTGGGTCCTAATGAGGGCCATTGTGCTGGAGTCGCCACGCTATTGGCAAGAGGCTGAAGTATGTCCTGCTATGACTGTAGGAACGCTTTATACAGGCCCTATAAATCATATGGGTTTAAATGCCTGACGTAGCAGGTGAATGGATAGACCAAACTCAGATAAAGGTTATCTTTTTAATGAATTGATGAGTTAATGGGTTGAAACAAAGTTAGGAGTGTCAGGGGGGATGTGAGAGGGGGGTTTGGGAGTAGTTTGGTCACCATTCCATTGAAGCTCTAACAACCCCTTCCATTGTAATGAACTGTCCCCATTTCAATCTATCCTGTAGGTCTTGCAAAGAGCAGTTCACCAGCACATCCCAATGCAGTTTCTTAGCAGATTTTGTAGAATGACGCTGGGGGTCAGCCGGGATTATATCCCTCCCTCAGGGGCTAGCCAGCCTTGTGCAGGTTTATTTTAACTGTTTTATTGGGTTTTCATGTCCCTGAGGTGAGAAGCTGCATAGGATAAGGATTGCTAAGAGGAAGAGAAGGGCTCATTGTAATGGGATTACCGGTAGGTAAGCAGGGCCTTTACCACACCTTGGAAGAAAGTTGAAAAATTGCACAGCTGTTACATAGGCCAAGATGCTAACTTCCATGCAATAACGAGACAATGGAAAATCATGTGTTTGAAATTGATGCATACAGATTCATTGCTATGATATTAATTGCCGGCTATGTGACATGCATTGCTCATTCTTGCATATTAACCATGCTCTGCTCCCAGTGTTGCACGACTGGGTTGGACTAAGATAAATAATAAGCCCGGGATCCAATACAAAAGTGCCCCACAATATCCGGACAAACTGAGTAGAATCTCAGGGAACATTTTCAGCAATAAGTATAGCAAAAACTGTTTTTACGGTACATTGGGTCACAGGTACTGGTCATAGCTATTTTCTGCTCAGTGCACTCATCAAACTGTCCCACATTGTCTCAGAAAGATGGCTCACACTAGCTACTTGGGTCGGCCATTTAGACATTTGCCTATGCCCTACATGCACGTCCAAGCCTGTTCTATTCCCTTTTAATAAAGGGAAAATGGCCACATGTCTCCGGGTTCTGTGATTTTACTTAATGTAATGGTCCTCATCTAATCAAAATGTTATCTATGTTAACAGTAATTTGTAAAGTATGTAATTTATAAAGTCTCCTTCTAGAGAGAATGAAGAGCTAAGTGTAGTCGGCCATGCTGGGATTCAAACCAGCATCATGATGAGCACAGATATCTGGCAAAGCACTTGCTGAGCTATCTTGACTGTCACCTCCTAGTTTTTAAATGATTTGAGTACAGGAATGAGGGAGTTTTGTAGTCACTTGAAGGATTGAACTTCCCTTGGTTGTAGGATAAATGCTTGTCCGCGCTAACTGCCGCTCAGTGTATTGTGTCTGATCGTAGGACTGAATGTGCAGCCGGATTGTCAACATTCCAAGAGTTTGTCTTAGTTCTTCGAGAAATAACAAAACCTCCTCCCAAGAGAGAAAAAAAACACCTAATCAAGTCTATGGTTTTGTAACAGAAGCCCTCCAAAAGAATATTGGAAAGAAATGGGTCAATAATTTGGCAGATAAGGCCTTTAAAGACGGCTCCTGGATATCCGGCTGTAGGTAACATGTTTATGAATACTGTGGAAACTGCCTGACAACATGTTGATTTATTACAGTTGACACAAAACATGTTTGTTTATTACAGTTAGTATTAACATGATGCAAACCTAACTGACATTTTATAAACTTTCAATACAATCTTAAATATAACACCTTTGTATACAATTTACTTGGTAGAAATGTGTGAAGCATTGTGTGAAGCATAGGTATGAATATATAACACATCCAAAGAGCGATAGGAGTATGAAAAGCTTGTTCACACAAAATTATCCTGATTTACTATATCCAACTTAAAAGGATACAGGTCCCTTAACAGAGATGACAATATAGAATTTCCATCACCCTGAGGCCAGGGATTCCCATAGGAATTCTGCAAAGGATTACCTGAGTATGCTATTGAACTCCTCACTCACCCAACACTAGTTAAGCTCTATCTTATAATACATCAAAACTGTTTTGGAATCCTAGTGTGTACATCAGCTCAACACATACTCTTCGGTGTTGCCTCTCTCTAGAAGGAAATCATGTATATTGGTCAAAAATACATCTTTACTTTGCATTTAGCCATCTCTAGCTCTCTCCCTGTGTCTGAAAACACCTTTCCCACTTTCATTGCTCTTACTTCAACCTTGCTCGTGCTATTCTTCTGAGCATACTAAGCTCTGGGGACCCTGGGCAGGGGCACAATATGCCTTTAAAATAATTCAGCACTTTGAAACTACTACAGTGACGATTCAGCACAGAAGAAAAGCATAGTAACATAGCATGACCACCCCCAAAATGCCTGCATTGGACCATCTAGCTCCAGAATTCTCACAGACATGAGATAAAGAACCTTAGAGGGGTTTGATGGGATGGTTCTGCCCCTATGTGTTTGAAATTAAGGGTGGGATCATTGAAAGTATTGCTAGGATTTCGGTACTGATTTCCTAGGCTGGCTTGATACAAGGCCTGAGATCACCAGAAGGGGGACACCAGAATGATTGATGGTTCTTGCCTGCAAACCTAAAGAAAAACCCTTGCAATAGCGTGCAGCCAACTCTGACCCCCAATCTGAAAAAATACATCCATAAACTCTAACTGAAAAATCACAGAGCTGTGTATTTAGTGTGGAAGCAAAGACATGTATCCTCATGGGTCCCAACAAGACCAAAGGGATTGCGAAATGTATTGGAACAAAACACAGTCACCAGAGTCTACCAGTTTCGGGAAGCACCAGTCTGCTACTGTATTGATCTAGCCTTGGTGAAATTGTGCACGGACAATGACTTGGCAAGAAAGGCAATATTCCTAAAAAATCTTGACTATGTTCGAATGAGTCCATGAGCACATTCTCCATAACCAGTTGGCATAATGCGTGGATGATAGATTGTTCATGTCAAAGGGAAAAAGAACAATGGAGCTAGTTCATACTGGGAAGAGTCTGCAAGCAGTTCCCAATCATTTATGTGAGCTCTCGACTTCCATGGGGGCCATGACTTATCTGTCAAGGTTTCTCCACATCTGGCTCACCAGTCTTTCCTGGGTTGCATCAGATTCTGATTGATTTTATTTTATTTTATTTTATGTAGGCATTTGTGTGGCGCATACCCCAAGCAGACCAGGCATTGACTGCAACTAGGCGCTTATGTTAATACTGGTTCAGTGGATAACTGCACAACACTGTCTCATATATCTGTTGGGTCATTAATAACAATTTATAGGAAAAGATGTGTTTTTAACTGTTTCCTGAAAACGGTCAATGAATTGATGCTCCGGAGTTCCAGTGAAGGAGAGTTCCAGGCCCGGGGGCCAAACGAGGAAAACCGCCTGTCCCCCCAAGTGGTTGTTCTTCTCAGTGGGGCTTGCAGAAGATATTGGTGCTTAGAGCGAAGGTGTTGTTGAGGACAGTACACCTGGATCAAACAGAGTACTTTAAACAGAATTATCTGCTGAACTGGAAGCCAATGGAGATTCCTCTGATATTGTGAGATAAATGTCTTCCTGGGTAATGGAAAATTCAACCTGACAGCAGAGTTTTGGGCAAAATGTACACTTTTGATTTGACATTTTTTAGCCGCCATAAGAAGAACTTTACAATAATCTAACCTGGCATTGGTGAGTACTTCTATTACCATTGGACGTTCCTTCTCAGCAATGAGAGGAACAACAGGTTTTATCAGTCTCATTTGAAGATATATGGATTTGACTGTCTGGCTAATCTGGGAGTTTCAATCCATATTCGACTGCAAGATACAGCCCAGGTTCCTCACTGTATCCAAAACGTTGGTAGAGACGCCAAACAGTGAGGGGCCAGGAGTGCACTGGACAGTATGTGTTACCCATCTCTTGGGACCGAGTACAATGACCTCGGTTTTGGAGGGATTTAGCTGGAGTTCATTGGCCAGCATCCAATCTTTGATTTTATTGGTACATGTCAAGACTCGATCTATTGCTTCCCAAGGTTGCTTGAGTCATACGTAGATCTGTCTATCATCAGCGTAAGAGTGATACGACAGACCTAAGAGTAGATATGGGGAGGGAGATCTATTATAAGGGTAGATATGGGGAAGAACCCACAATAGCTCCTCGATTCCAAGTATTGATGTGAGGGAGCCACCACTGGAACTCATTTTTTGGTACTAAGGTCAAAGTCATCCAATTTGAGTATGACCGACCAAGGCTCCATTTACTGAAATCCAGCCTCTGCAGATCTCTTTACTAAAGAGGGCCTGACATGTTTACCTAGATGCATCATTACAAAAGGCTAATTATCTACATCCAATGTGAAGGTTAGATCTTTCCACACACTGGCGTAACAGGGGCCCCCGCAACCCCTGCGGGTGGGGAGCCCCGCCAGCACATGTCCTGGGAGGGGGCCCCACTGGAGAAAAAGCAAAATATTGTTTTTTCAACAACAAAAAAATATTTTCCTTTTCTTTTTGATTTCACTCTGCATTCATAAAACAATTATTTCTGTGACAGAAATAATGTATTTATGAAGTCAGAGTGACTACAAAAGAAACTTTCCTTTTGAAGTCCGAGTGCTCTGCCCTCCGCATGGCATGAAAGACTTTAGAATGTAGGCCTCCATGTCATGGGGTGAGGAGGACCCTATGACTTCAAAAAGAAATAGTTTCTTTTTGAAGTCACTCTGTATTCACAAAGAAATTATTTCCGTTATGGTTCGGTCCTTAACGGAAGAAATGTCTTTATGTAGTCAGAGTGACTTCAAAAAGAAACAATGGGCCTCATTACGGGTTTGGCAGTAACCGTACCAGTGCTACCGGCAGGACCGGTAATGATTTACCGGTGCCCAACTTCCCAGTAACACCGCAGGATTACAACCCCGGCGGTCCGGGAAGTCAGGCACCGGCAAATGGCAAGACCCCATTTCCATAGAGTCCTGTTGGACTCTATGGGAATGGGGACCACGGAAGCACTGGCACTGTTAATAATGGTGCCAGTGCTTCCGTGAAAACTCTGCGGGTGGGTGCCGTTTTGCCAGGCGGGACGGCAGCCGCCCGCAGAGCTGTAATATGCCGGTTCGGAAACAATGGGGCTGGTAAGCTTACCAGCACTGTTGTTTCCAGACCGGCATAGTTGTAATGAGGTCCAATTTCTTTTTGAATTATTAGGGCTCCCCTCAACCCTATGACGTGTGCGTGTGTGAGTGTATGGTGAAAGGGTGCACAATTAAATGTATATGTGGCTGCCTGTGTAAGTGTATGGTGAAATGGTGCACACTTAAATGTATAGGTGGCTGCCTGTGTGAGTGTATGGTGAAAGGATGCACACTTAAATGTATGGGTGGGTGCCTGGGTGTATGTGCCTGTATGGTGAAAGGGTGCACACTTAAATGTACAGGTGGCTGCCTGGGTGTGCCTATATGGTGAAAGAATGCACACTTAAATGTATGGATGGCTGGGTGTGCGTGTGTGTATATGGTGAATGGTGTGTGCTTGCATTCAAGGGCGCAACAAAACCTACATTTCGGGGGGCTAACCCTTCAAATGTTGGGAGAGGCGCTAACTTTATGGGTGGTGGTGGAGGGGCAAGCTTATTTGTTTGGGGGCATCTAATTTTTTTACGCATTTTAACTAGACTATTCTAGTGCAGCTTCAATGTTACAAGCAGTTAACTCTCTCTTTTAAGGTTAAAGCACCCACTTATGGACTGCTATGAGAATGAATGGTCTCCTGTTCCCTCTCTACACTTCCAATCACTGCCCTGGCATGCAAGTATTAAACCCACATCACGATTTCAATTGCCTAAAAGGTTTGGCATTTGAATTCAGGTACTAACAGTGAATTGCTTTATGTTAGTAATTGCTGGGCTCTTGTTAACAGCGAAAACAAGGTGTCTTTTAACATTTGTGTCCTGTTCTGTCTGGCAACTGCTCTGAAGGTCAGCCAGGTCGAGTCAACATAGCCCAAAATTTCAGTGGTGGGGAGAGTGCTGAATCCCAGTCAACTCAATGGTGTTGCACCAATAATTGTGTTTAATGCCTTGATTACTCATTACTCCTAGCCCTATTCTTCCTCGTCCCAGTGTGTATGAGACACTACTTGTGTATAAGGCAGTCTGCCTTATACACAAGTAATGGGATGAAGTATAGGTACATGGAGGAAATGCCTGACTTAGCTACCCGTAATCTTCATTACTCCTAGTCCCACCCTTACTCGTCCCAGTACTTGACCTATGAGGCAAAGAGCCTCATACGTAAGCTCTGGGACAAGGAAGAGGGACGTGGAGGTAATTCTGGGCCAAAGAGCTGATTTTGGAGGTTGGGGTGGGGTGGGGGTGGGAGGAAGACGGGATGTGTGGGGGGCAGGATTGTGCTACAAATCATAATGGCTGTCCATGTCCAGGCTAAGCAGGCATGATATGTGTTATTAGTGGCTAGAGAGGCATTTTGGTGCAGCCAGTCTAGTAATTCCTCAGTTTGGTATGACTTTTTTTAACTGGGCATTTCTGATAAAGCAGTCCCGCTAAGTGAATTACCTGGCTAGACTGCCATTTGGGTGCTGCCAGCCTAACCGTTTCTTACTGCAACATTGTATATTTTTCTGGGCATCTGTGATCAAATGATATGATAGAAGTCATTTATAATGCGCCTGTACACAAGTGTTTCTAGGCGCGACAAGACAAGGGAGGGAAGATAGAGGAAGGACAAGACAAACTATCTTTCTAGGCCTTGTGTCATTCAGATCGTGCAAGTGCGAGAACGAGAAGTGAAAGGGGAAAGGGAGGGGGGAAGTGCAAGGGAAAAACAGGGCAGCAATGCTCTGATTAAGTGCAGCCAGGGCAGCGTGGCTCTGGGTAGTGCAAGGAGAACAAGGGACTGTAGGGTTACAGTTACAGCCCCTAAGTGCGTGGTAGGTCCAGAGGCAGTGCAAGGGTGACTGATCAAGAAAGAGTCTGGACTCAGTGAGACTCTGAGGGTAGCCAAGGAACCCGTCGGTACAGCAGACAGGTAGGTCAAGTAGGCCAGCAGGGGAGGGAGAGAGAGAAAGCAGAGGAGAAGAGGAATGTTTTGAGCTGCTTCCCGAACTTCAGGTGGTCCGGCTCAAGTTTGAGAGGGCAAGGGAGGCTATTCCAGAGGGAGGCACCTGCAGAGTTGAAAGATCTAACCCCCACTCTCTGCCTGGAGAAGCGTCTAACCCTTAGAGAGTTGCAGGTAGCTGAGCAAAGGGCTCAAGAAGGAAGATATTTTGGAACAGAGCGTTGGGTGAAGTGAGGACCCCGGGCAAAGAAAGCCTTGTGGACAATGCAAAGGGTCTTGAACTTGATCCTTGCAACAACTCGGAGCCAGTGGAGAGATTTCAGGGCTGGAGAGATACGATCCCTGGGCTTGAGGCCAAGGATAAGTATTGCAGTCCTGTTCTGGATTAGTTGCAGAGGGTGGAGAGTAGAGGAAGGCAGATTGAGGAAGAGGCTGTTGCATTAGTCCAGCCTGGAGAGAACCAGAGCTCTGGAGACAGTGAGCTTCTGGGGGAAGGAGAGGAAAGGAAGAATACCTCTGAGGCGGTGCAGCTGGTAGTGTGACTTCTTGGCGACGTCCGAGATGTGAGGAGAGAAATAGAGAGTGGAGTCAAAGATGACTCCAAGGTTGTTTGCCTCACAGGAAGGTGAAAGAAGAGGGCCCAAGGCACGAGGCCAGAGGGAGAGACGGAAAGCAGGGGTAGGAGTCGAAATGAGAAGGATCTCAATTTTACTGACATTAAGGCAGAGATCGTTGGAGGCACACCAATCCTGAATCGCGGATAGACAGTCAGGAATGAGCGAGAGAAGAGAGGAGTCTGAGGGGAGCCTGAAGGAAAGCGCAGTGTTATCCACATAAGAAGGTAGAGAAGGTAGAGATCAGGTGGGCCAAAGGGGCCAAGTAGAGGTTGAAAAACCAGGGTGAGAGGATGGAGCAGAGAGAAAGGGACCAGGTTGGACCTGGGAGGGGCTGTCCAAGAGGAAGGGGGTCAGCCACTCAAGGACTTGATCCATGATGCCCAGGTTCTCATGGAGTCAATTGGTCATGATTGATATAGGATGGCATGGTTGACCGTGTCGAAAGCAGAGGAAAGATCAAGGAGGATGAGGACAGAAGGAATTCTGGAATCAAATTTAGAGAGCAGATCTTCACAGGTGTTCAGGAGAATAGTTTCTGTGCCACTGGCAACTCTGAAGCCAGACTGAAGGTTATGGAGACAACAAACAGATTCTGCGTGCAGATTAAGCTGGGAGATGGCCAGCTTTTCCAACAGTTTGCCCAGGAAAGGGGAGATGGAGATTGGGCGATAGTTTGCAGGGCAAGCAGGATCGGCAGACAGCTTCTTGAGGAGTGGGTGCATAAGGGAGTGCTTAAGGGGAAAGGGGAATGTTCAGTGGCAAAAGAGTGATTACAGAAATCGGCCAAGCCTGGAGCGAGGGTGTCAATATGGTCCTTGATGGTTCTGGAGGAGCAGGGGAGTACCTGTTTGGATGACACTTTCATAGATCGGACTTATCTAGAAACCTCGTCAGGTGTTGTCAGAGAGAAAGTGGAGAAAGGAGGAAGAGAGGTAGAGATGGCCAAACGAGGGCCGAGAGAGGAAGAGGGAGAGGAAGAAGAGATGGAGGACAGGATGTCCTGAGTTTTAGCAGAGATGTGAGATGACAGAGCCATACAGAGGGCCTGGGAGGAAACAGGAGGAGTAAAGACCACAACAGGATTGACCAGTTCCTTGCAGATTTTAAAGAGTTTGGCCGTGTTGTTAGAGGCCACGGGCTTGACTGTGTGTTCTCTTCTTGATGAGTGTAATTGCTTCGACTGGCATTGTAGTGCAACCAGTCTAGGTATGTCTAAATGGGGCCTGGCATGCTTTACTGTAACGTTATTACAGATCTACACTGGTCTACATTGTGCAGCTATTTGGACATGTTTTCATTGTGGCATGGCATTTTGAATAGCAAAGCATTAATGTTCCTGTGCACTGTTGGTGACTTGCATCTATTGGATTGGTGTTACCCTACAAAATAATTACAAACACTCTGGCTTTTTAGCAAATTTTTCACAGAAAGTGTGCTGTATATCGCATTAAAACACATATTTATATCTTTCCCCTAGTGCAGTGTGCGGCATATCCCTTCAGCAGCACGTTTGTGCGTATTTCGCATTCGTGATAATCTATGCTGGGCCAGAGTGTGGCACAACCCGTGATTTGTTACCGAGTTGGGGGGGCCCCCTCAGCATGGCTCGCAGGGGGGCCCCCACATTTTATGTTACGCCACTGTTTCCACAATTCTCTTTTTATGAAATTAACCTTTGGTAAAAAAAGGTTATAAGCGGGACCTAACTATGTCAATCTGGAACTCCAGAAAATGAATCTATTGTTCAGGTGACATTTCTGGGATGTCTTCATTCAAAACAAATCTTTGTTCATAAAGGAGATGGGAGGTTGGCTCAAGATTCTTTTCTGCCTCCTTGTGATAAGAGGCTGTTATAAGGGTGTCTTAGAAATATTTTAATACACTACTACTCTTCCTCCTCAATGTTGCCACTGCAGGACAAGGTTCTTTCATAAAGAGTCATGGAGCTGAAGACGGACCAAAGGGAAGAAATGGGAAGGAATACTTGTCCTTGGCCAACCGGAATTGAAGAAATCATTTGTGAGGAGGAAATATGGGAATGAAAACATATGCATACTTCATATCCAGCTGAACCATTCAATCCCTGGGATGAAAAAGGAGTAGAAATATATCCATTTTGAAATTAGACTATACTAGGAAACAATTTGGATCTCTTAGGGTTTTTACTGGATGAAGGCCTTTGCCTTTCTTTTTACTAGAAGCAAGGTCCTCGAGAAACTTAAAGAGAAAGAACTAGAATGTTCTATTGCTCATTTGCACAAAAACATAGAATTTGCTAAGAAATTCAGGGGTTTCAAAACTGAAAACTAAATTGGCCTGAGACTGCTGTACTGAAAAGGAAGGCTGACAAAGCCTATACATTCCATGACCTGTTTGCAGGGTGCATCATTTTAGTGGCATTTTCCTCCATGTGTTCAAAAAATGCTGTCTGTGACACCCACACTTTATCTGGGAAAACAGAAAGGACAACTTGCAATTAAACAAGAATGATATCTTTCTCTCCAGAAAATTGCCTTTGTAGAACTATCCCATTTGGGGAAAGAAAACTAGCTGTGCTTTAGGTTCTTGGAGCCATGATCCTCTCTGTTCCAGGAGGGGAAAGAAAAACTTGCTGGCCTTTGAACCTGACTGATTAAATTACCCTTGATTCAAACATTGTTTGAAATACCTTTGGATATAAAATTCCCTTGGATGTCAACTGGGCCTTATAAATGAGAGAAAATATTGTGCAGTAAAAGCTGACTTCTTTTATGTAATCCCCCCAAGGAAGAGGCCATCTGCATCAAGCGGCTTATCTTCTGTGAACTTTCCTAATTTAGGTTTTATTTTAAGGAGGGTACTCTTACATCACTCCAAACTCAGAAAGTTGGTGGCTTTGCTCAGGAAACTGATGGCTCTCTGTGCCACCCACCTATAAAAGCAGGGCCATAAGCAGCATCATCAGCTACAGATATTTCTAAATGTGCCATAATTCCCCCCCGGGCGTAGTGACTTATTAATCTGCGTCATTGGCAATGCTGTGGTTTTTAAATATATCCCTTCCTCATGTTTACTTTGGGTCTATCAAAACATGGCCACCCAATTGTTAACCCAATGCTAATCGATTACAACCCCATAGATGGCAATACTCAAGCAGCTGAGGTTTTTCACTGACAACAGGATGGATGGAGGCCGTTGATGTTTGTTAGGCAGAATTATAAGCAATACCCTTTGGGAACACTACACAAAATTAAGACTACAAGTGACAGTACAAATTCACCTTTGGTACAAACCTGTACTACCCATTAAAGTGGTAGCGATGGCTGAGCAGCCACACTTATCTTAGGACAGCAATTACTATGATTCAAACACTGACTCAAGGTTTCTGCGTAAAAGTATTTACATTTATTTACACATCAGTTGTAAAACATTTCCCTAAAGTAAAGCAGTTTAGAAATCACATTCTTACACTACACCACACCCAATAGATTCTGGACAAGTTAGGCTCAAAATGAAGTGTGAGCAAAATGGTACTCCAGCAATTTAAAAGGGAGAGAAAGACAAAGGGCCTCATTACAACCCAGGCGCTAATGGGTTAACGGCGCCGTAAAAGGCTGCGGCGCCGTTAACCTATTAGCGCCTAATTACGAGGTCCCTTTGCGGGACCCGACCTTAACGGCTGGTGTACACCAGCCGTTAAAGTAGGGACCCGCAAAGGGACCTTGGTGCTAATTACGGTACCGCAATTTGCGGCACCGTACTTAGCGCCTTCCCCATTCCCATTGAGCACTATGGTGCAAAAATGGGAATGGGGAAGGGCCATGGAGGAAGGGGGAATTACCGCCCCGCCAACCTTGTAATGGGGTGGTAATTCCCCCTTTCTCCATGGCGGAGTCGGTAACTTACCGACATGGATCATGGTGCTAACAGTTGATTCAGGGGCCACAGTGAACATCATGGGAGAGAAGGAATTTCACCAGATCCCCGACAAACCAATGTTGTCCCAGGCAACATCCAGGATCTTCCAGTGGGGAGACGATGTTCCCCTACATTCCATGGGATCCTTCAGATGCTGGCTCCTCTACGGTGATCGATCGACGACAACTACAATTCACGTGATCCGAAGCCTGACCAAAGGAAGGTGCCTTCTGAGCTATCGGACTGCATCCCGCTTGGGACTAATTGACATTCACGTCCAGGAAGGCAACACCATTCGCTCGACGGCCCCCACAAATGAGGTGACAGAACAGATCTGCAATGCGTGGAATGGCAAGTCTCCCATAAATGCCATCAATCAATCTTGAACAAATTCCCACTCCTATGCAAAGGTCTAGGCAAGATGAGAGGTCCTCCAGTCAAATTGCACATAGACTTATCTATCCGGCCTGTCCCCCAACACCCAATGAGAGTTGGGTTTCATCTGCAGGCGGGCGTGTCGGAGGAGCTTAATCAGCTCCTGGAAGATGGCATCATTGAGCCGGCCACAGGCCCGACCCCATGGGTCTCTCAACTAGTGATTGTGCCAAAGGAAGGAGGTCATCTAATACTCTGCGTGGAAATGAGGATGGCCAACACCGCCATCCAGAGGGAGCGCCACCCAGGACCATGAATTGAGGACATGATCGTTCATCTCAACAAAGCTGTCCTCTTCTCCAAGCTTGACCTGAACCAGGGATATCATCATATGGAGCTTTATCCTGAATCCCTGGGCATCACCATCTTTGCTACCCATGATGGCCTTTTCCGCTTCAAGCGCCTACATTTGGGCATCTCATCAGAGGCTGAGAATTTCCACAAGGCCATCAGACAAGTTATCAGACTGGTTAGAGGGGTGCTAAATTATAGCGATGACATCCTTGTGTTTGGAAAGACGCGTGAGGAGCTTGACACTGCCCTGCGCGCAACCTGCGCTGCTATCCAAGGAGCAGGGCTGACCCTCAATATTGACAAGTGCCGATTCAGCAAGACAAAACTGAAGTTTTTCGGACATATCTTCCCCGCTGAAGGGATGACCCTCGACCCGACTAAGTCTCCACGATATTTCACCTTCAAGAACCAGGTCAGGCAGCTGACGTCAGATCATTTCTGGGAATCACAGGCTATTGTGCCAGATATATCCCATACTACGCTACCATCACAGAGCCTCTAAGGCTATTGCTACAGAAGGATGTCCCATTCGCATGGTCAACAGAGTGCCAAATGGTGTTTGACACCATCAAACAGGCCCTAGCCAAAGCCAGGAGGCTTGCCTATTTCGACCCAGACTGGCACACTGAAATCGTTGTGGATGCAAGTCCAGTGGGACTAGGATCCATACTGTCGCAGACAAATGGGATAGACTTCCACCCAAGACACATCGTAGCCTATGCCAGCAGTGCGCTGGCCCCACCATAGTCGGCCTACTCACAAGCCGAGAAAGAAAGTCTGGCATGAAAACACTTCCACAACTTTGTGATAGGGAAAACGTTCATCCTCATCACGGACCATCAGGCTCTGCTGTCTCTCTTTGATAACCCCAGGACCAAGATGCCCCCCAGGATTGAGCGATGGGCCATTAGGCTCCAGGAATACGATTTCAAAATCATCCATCGACCATGGGGTGAGAACAACCCAGCTGACTATCTGTCGAGACACCCTGCGGGCAAGCCCGTGCCCAGACCTGGTGACACCGAATACATCAGCTATTTGACATCAATCGCACTTCCCCCGGCAATCTCACTCGAGACTTTCGCGTCAGCCTCGGCGGCAGACCCATCCATGGCCCTGGCGATTAGCCTCACAGAGAACAACAGATGGAAGGACTACTGCCGTGCGGTGCTGACACACCCAGGGGCATGCAGAGCAGTGGCATAACACAAAATGTGGTGGCCCCCCTGCAAGCCATGCTGATGGGGCCCTCCCAACTTGGCAACAAATCACAGGTTGCGCCACACTCTGGGACGGCTTAGATTATCAAGCTTGTGCAATACGCACATACTTGCTGCTGAAGGGATATGCCGCACACTGCACTAGGAGAAATATATAAATATGAGTTTTAATGTAATATACTGCACACTTTCTGAGAAAAATTGGCTAAAAAGCGAGAGTGTTTGCACTTGTTTTGTAGGGTAACACCAATCCCAATACATGCAAGTCACCAACAGTGCACAGGAACATGAATGCTTTGCTATTAAAAATGCCATGCCACAATGAAAACATGTCCAACTGGCTGCACAATGTAGACCAGTGTAGACACGTAATAACATTACAGTAAAGCATACCAGGCCACATTTAGACATACCTAGACTGGTTGCACCAAAATGCCAGTCGAAGCAATAACACTCATCAACAAGAGAACAAACATTCAAGTCTACGTCTCTGTGACCTCTAACAAAACGGCCAAACTCTTTCAAATCTGCCTGGAACTGGTCAATCCTTTGCAATCTTTACCTCTCCTGTTCCCTCCCAGGCCTTCTGTATGGCTCTGTCCTCTCACTTCTCAGCTAAAACTCAGGACATCCTGTCCTCCATCTCCTCTTCCTCTCCCTCTTCCTCTCTCGGCCCCCCTCTGGCCATCTCTACCTCTCTTTCTCCTCTTTCTCTCTGACAACACCTGACGCGGTTTCTAGACAAGTCCGATCTATAAAAGTGTCGTCCAAACAGGTGCTCCCCTGCTCCTCCAGAACCATCAATGAGCATATTGAAAACCTCGCTTCTGTAATCACTCTTTAACCACTGGGACGTTCCCCTCTCCCCTTAAGCACTCCCTTGTGCACCCACTCCTCAAGAAGTCATCTGCCGATCCTGCTTGCCCGGCAGCTATCACCTAATCTCCATCACTCCTTTCCGGGCAAACTATTGGAAAAGCTGGCCATCTCCCAGCTTACTCTCCACACTGCATATGTTGGTTGTCTCCATGACCATTATTCTGGCTTCAAAGCTGCCAGAGGTACGGGCACTGCTCTCCTGAACACCCATGAAGATCAGATCTGCTCTCTAACCTTGATTCCAGCATTCCTTCTGTCCTCATCCTCCTTGATCTTTCCTCTACTTTCGACACGGTCAACCATGCTATCCTGATCAATGGACTCCATGAGAACCTCGCATCACCAATCAGGCCCTTGAGTGGCTGCACCTCCTTCCTCTTGGACCGCCCCTCACAGGTCCAACTTGGTCCCTTTCTCTCCACCACATCGCTCTATACATGTGGCAGTCCCAGGGCTCCATCCTTTCACCCTGGTTTTTCAACCTCTACTTGGCCCCTTTGGCCCACCTGATCTCTACCTTCTCCTCTAACTTTCAGTGTTATGAGGATGGCACTCAGCTTTCTTTAAGGCTCCCCTCAGACTCCTCTCCTCTCTCGCTCATTCCTGTCTATTCGCGATTCAGGAAACGATCTCTGCCTTTATGCCAGTAAGATGGAGATCCTTCTCATTGGGACCCCTGTCCCTGCTTTCCCTCTCTCACTCTGGCCACCCGCCTTGGGCCCTCTTCCTTCACCTTCCTACAAGGCAAAAAACCTTGGTGTCATCTTTGACTCCATTCTCTCTTTCTCTCCTCATACCTCGTGCATCACCAAGAAATTCCACTACCAGCTTCCCCTCCTCAAAGGGACTCTTCCCTTTCTTACTTTCCCCCAGAGGCTCACTGTGTCCAGAAACCTAGTTATCTCTAGGCTGGGCTACTGCAACAGCCTCTTTCTCAATCTGCATTCCTCTACTCTCAGCCCTCTGCAACTAATCCAGAACAGAACTGCAAGACTTATCCTTGGCCTTAAGCCCGGGGATTGTATCTCTCCAGCCCTGAAATCTCTCCACTGGCTCCCGGTTGCTGCAAGGATCAAGTTCAAGAATCTTTGCATTGTCCACAAGGCTTTCTGGGCCCGAGGCCTGCATTACATCCAATGCTCTCTTCCAAAATACCTCCCTTCCCGAGCCCTTTGCTCAGCTACCTCCAACTCTCTAAGGGTTAGACGTTTCTCCAGGCAGAGAATGGGGGGTAGATCTCTCTCCTCTGCATGTGCCTCCCTCAGGAATGGCCTCCCTGCCCCTCTCAAACCTAAGCCGGACCACCTGTAGTTCCATAAGCAGCTCAAACCTTTCCTTGTCTTCTCTGATTTCTCTCTCTCCCTCCCTGCTGGCCTACCTTACCTACCTGTCTGCTGTATCAACTGGTTGCTTTGCTACCCTCAGAGTCTCACTGAGTCCAGACTCTTTCTTGATCAGTCAACCTTGCACTGCCTCTGGGCCTACCACGCACTTAGGGGCTGTACCTGTAACCCTATAGTCCCTTGTTCTCCTTGCACTACCCAGAGCTGTGCTGCCCTGGCTGCACTTACTCAGAGCATTGCTGCCCTGTTTTTCCCTCCCCTCTGCCTTGCACTTCCCCCCTCTCTTTCCCCTTGCACTTCTCGTTCTCGCACTTGCACGATCTGAATGACACAAGGCCTAGTAAGATTGCTTGTCTTGTCCTCCCTCTATCTTCCCTCCCTTGTCTTGTCGTGCCTAGAAACACTTGTGTACAGGCGCTTTATAAATAACTTACATCAAATCATTCTATCACAAATGCCAAGAAAACATATACAATGCCGCAGTAAGAAATGGCTAGACTGGCAGCACCCAAATGCCAGTCTTGCCAGGTAATTACACTTAGCAGGACTGCTTTATCAGAAATTCCATGTTAAAATAAAATAAAAAAAGTCATACCAAACTGAGGAATGACTAAACTGACTGCACCAAAATGCCTCTCTAGCCACTAATACCACATATCATGTCTGCTTAGCCTGGACATGGACAATCATGATTTATCGCACAATCCTGCTTCCCCCACACATCCCCTCTCCCTCCCACCCCTACCCCAACCTCCAAAATCAGCTCCTTGGCCCAGGATTACCTCCACGCCCCTCTTCCTGTTCCAGAGCTCACTTATGAGGCTCCTTGCCTCATAGGCAAGTACTGGAATGAGGAAGAGTGGGACTAGGAGTAATGAAGATTACAGGTCAGGCATTACCTCCATGTACCTCTACCTCATACTAGTACTCGTGTGTGACACAGAGTGCCTCATACACAAGTACTGCCTCATACACACGTACTGGGACGAGGACGAATGGGGCTAGGAGTAATGAGGATTACCAATAAGTAATCAAGGCATTAAACACAAGTAGTGGTCCTCTGCCCCACTGAAATTTTGGGCTATGTTGACTCGACCTGGCTGACCTTCAGAGCAGGTAACGGACAGAAGAGGACTCAGATGTTAAACAGCACCTGGGTTTCGATGTTAACAAGAGCCCAGCAATTACTAGCAGAAAGCATTTCACTGTTAGTACCTGCATTCAAATGCCACATTTTTGTTGCCAATTGAAATCGTAGTGTGGGTTTAGTACTTGCGTGCCAGGGGAGTGATTGGAAGGGTAGAGAGGGAACAGGAGACGACTCATTCTCACAACAGTCCATAAGTCTGTGCTTTCCACCTTAAAGGAGAGAGAACATTGAACTGCACAAGAATAGTCTCATTAAAATGCGTAAAGAAATTAGATGCCCCCACACAAATAAGTTTGCCCCTCCCCTACCGCCCATGACGTTAGCGGCTCTCCCATCATTTGAAGGGTTAGCCCCCCCGAAATGTAGGTTTTGTTGCACCACTGAATGCAAGCACACACACCATTCACCATATATAGAAACGCACACCCAGCCACCCATACATTTAAGTGTGCACTCTTTCACCGTACAGGCACACCCAGGCAGCCACCACTACATTTAAGTGTGCACCCTTTCACCAAACAGGCAAACCCAGGCAGCCACCCATACATTTAAGTGGGCACCCTTTCACCATACACTCACACAGGCAGTCACCTATACATTTAAGTGTGCACCCAGGCAGCCACCCGTACATTTAAGTGTGCACTCTTTCATCATACACTCACACGCACACGTCCTGGAGTTGAGAGGAGCCCTATTAATTCAAAAAGAAATTGTTTCTTTTTGAAGTCACTCTGACTTCATAAAGAAATGATTTCCGTTAAGTACTGAACCATAACGGAAATAATTTCTTTGTGAAGGCAGAGTGACTTAAAAAATAAACTATTTATTTTTGAAGTCATAGGGCTCCCCTCACCCCGTGACATGGAGGCCTCCAGCGTAGGGTCTTTCATGCCACTGGGTGGGGGAGCCCTTGCACTTCAAAAATAAAGTTTATTTTTAAGTTTCTTTTTGTAGTCACTTTTCCCTCATAAAGACATTATTTCTGTTACAGAAATAATGGGGGTCATTACGAGTTGGGCGGTAAGGGTTAACGGTCACTGGTAATGATGCCGGTGCCGGTAAACCCTTACCACCCTATTCCTAGGTCCCTTAGCGGGTCCCATCAGGAACGGCAGGTCTGACCAGCCGTTCTCTGCGGGTCCTGTTAAGGGACCTTGGAGCTAATAACGGGCCTGCCATTTGCGGGCCCGTTATTAGCACCTTCCCCATTGCCATTTGAGCCCTATGGGGGCTCAAATGGGAATGGGGAATGGTTAACTGAATGGGGACTTACCGGGTCTGCATAGGTCGGAATGTCCCAGTAAGTCCCCATTCAGCCAGACCGGACCCGGGTTTGGAGGCAGCCATGGCGCTATTAGCCATGGCTACCTGCTTCTTGTAAACTTACCTTCTGTATCAACTTAATAAATTCCTGCTATACCTACGTGCAGTCTGATGCACTCATTGACCCAAGAACACAATTCAACATTGGCAACGAGGATCTTGGTGGGACTTTGTAAACGTGTAGCAAAGAGACAATTTAAAAGAAGGAAGAAGTAGCACTAAACGAAAAAAAAAAAGGAAAACGGAGCAACAAGAGGGATACTAAGCTTAAGAAAGGAGATAAGAAAGGAGAAGAGTGCTACAGGAGACATCCACCGGCCACCCCCCCGTCCCCAAGGTAAGCGCGCCCGTGCCAGCATTAATTTAAGAACGCTCAGCTATTACGAGGGGCTATGCTGTTGACCCGTTTATTTGCTGGAATTGCTGGCATCGATGTTGCAGCAGTGCGCTGGGGCTGGGAGTTTATGACATAGTTGTGATCGACACGTTGTGAAGGCAGCGGAATAACAGAGCGTAAACACAGAAATTTGGAAAGAAATGACCGTTTTGGCATCACCCCAAGCAGCGCTGCATGACTGGCGATTTGTGTGGTCCGGTGATCTCGAGCAGTCGGGCTCTGGGTGGCGGTTGGAGTGGGGAGCTCCATCTGTGACTGTTCCCTCCGCCTCAATGATGATGTCAGTACAATGCAAAGAGTATCGGCGATCTGGCTGGTGTGGAGTGTTTTGCTGACATTCCAATAGCCGGCACTGTTTCGGATCGCGTCACTGGGAGCTGCTGGGAGCTTGATAAAGGAACCTTCCAACGTGCTATTAGCGTGCCCTAGTTCCGTGTTACAAAGGTTCTACAATTGCGAATGTTGATCTATCAGGGAAAAGAAGGAACAGCGACGTGTCCGGTATTCAGATGTGCACTGTAGTACTGTGATGTTGTGAAAAAACGATCCGAGAGACAGAAAGTTATTACAACATCGTTCATTGGTTCTTCTTGCTATGTTTGCAATCTCAAGACTACGGAATGGATCGAACGGTTACTAATGAGTGACTGCCATAGAGATTACGGTCAATTGGGTAGGCGGCCAAGGTTCTATGGTGTTTTAAGGGTGAGAAGATGGTGAAGCAAGCGTTGTTTAAAAAATGTATTACATAAGCATGTTCATTGTCAAAGCGCTGCAATACTTTTCTTTGGAGGAGCAATGGAATGCATGCTGGTCAGCTGCCATACCAGTTGAAAGAAAGCTTTGTTTAAAAATGTATTATCTAAAGCATGTTCATTGTCAAAGTGCCGCATTGTTTTCTTTTCTTTGGAGGGAGCAATAAAATACATGCTGATTAGCTCCCTTACCAGATGAGTTTTTACATTTCAACAAGTTCAAAGACGCTCTGCGGATTAGGGGGTTTTCTCTGTTTGAAAAAAAGGATATGTATTGCTTTGATGACATCATAAAGTGTTTTTATGATATTAAGGGTTCATTAAGTTGTCTTGTGAGGCCTGTTAGCTTTCTTCATTGCAGAGTGGTTGTTAGTGCTTGCAGTGTTGAATGAATTTAGTGTGAGTGATGTTGTGGTTCATTTGCCTTGGCCTCTGTTGTGAGCACCTTATATGTGGCATATTTGGTTGTGCTGTGTATCTATTTTTTGGTTAACGAAATTTTACTCCCACAGGTTCATCAAACATAAAGGACTTTGTAGGGTAAAGAACATGGACTCGGTAGCAGTATGTAACTTCCGCTTAACATTCTTCTACGCTCAATTTACCTATGTTTGTGTAAGAGAGATTGGTGTGAGTGATGTGTTTGTGTTGCGGTGATTGTAAGTATTTGGCTGGATTTATTGTCCCTCACACTAGCTGCATTTCGGTGAGTTGGTGTGCTCGCACTATGGTGCATTTCGGTGATTTGGTGTACTCGCACTAGGTGCATTTTGGAGGTTTGTGGTCCTCGCACTAGGTGCATTTCGGTGAGTTGGTGTGTTCGCACTATGGTGCATTTCGGTGATTTGGTGTACTCGCACTAGGTGCATTTTGGAGATTTGTGGTCCTCGCACTAGGTGCATTTCGGTGAGTTGGTGTGCTCGCACAATGGTGCATTTCGGTGATTTGGTGTACTCGCACTAGGTGCATTTCGGTGATTTGTGGTCCTCGCACTAGGTGCATTTCGGTGATTTGATGTACTCCCACTAGGTGCATTTCAGTGATTTGTGGTCCTCACACTCGGTGCATTTCAGTGATTTGGTGTACCTGCACTAGGTGCATTTCGGTGATATTGTATGTTTAGGTGGGACTTGTTGTCCCGGCACTAGGTGTAAGTGTTGGTGGAACTTGTGGTTCTTGCACGTGGTGCCCAGTTGTGGTAACACTTGGGTCCTGAAAATTGGTGCCAAATTATGGTGGGATTTGAGGTCCTTACACGTGGTGTAGAGTTGTGTTGGGATTAGTGGTTCCGGCATTTGTGTTAGAGTTTATTGGGATGTGTGTCCCGGTCACGCTTGTTTGGAGCGTGAACTATGGCGATGTTGCCACTTGTGGGGATTGGTATCCCGGGTTGGTGGTTACAAGTGGAGGTGTTAAACCTCTTATGGTGTCATTGCACATCTTATTTATGGCGGATGGATGATGGTGGTGCTGTGTCCGATTTAGTTAGTTTGGTCTTGTGAGTGAGGGCTGGTTCCCTGTGTTTGACGTCCGTTGTGGGCCCGCTACGGAGTGGATGCATGTTTGCGTTGGAGTTTAGCTTATTTGTAAGCTAGTTTAAGGTTTGGTGGAGTTGAGCAAGCAGCTTTGCTCTGAGCATATTGTTGGTATGGAGGTTTTGGTGATGGAGAGTACGGTCTGGGTTGGATGTCTTTTATGGATTGTTTCTCCAAAGTTCTTTAGTATTGCCCCTTTGCTTCTTCCTCTGTTGTATTCCTGATTTTATAAAGGGGGAATATGTGTTATGTTGGTGCTTTACCTCCTGTTTGATAGGTCTGTATGTATGAGCCCCTGACAGAATGTTGGTGTGGAATGTTATGGATGAACTGTGCCTGTGTGTTCCACAATGTCAGTTGGGGCCTGAAACTTAAAGGATGAGGGGGCCGGTTGATGTCTCTCCCTGCTTAATTACCTAACCTACTTGCTTCGTGTAAACTTACCTTCTGTATCAACTTAATAAAGTCCTGCTATACCTACGTGCAGTCTGACGCACTCATTGACCCAAGAACACAATTCAACATGTCCCTTTGTTATTCAGCATGACAGTGTCCCTACACTGTCCCATCATGCGTTTTAGGAGCAAGGATTAAGCTTGGCTGAAAACAAATGAAAAGGCAGAACATTTTCAGTGAAATTGTGTGGGGGATATTAGAGCAGTGAGGTCAAATGTCAGCCTTTTTTACAACCCTTGTTTGTCCAGGTTTATATGGTACCAAGAAAGGTATATATTATGGTAATTTTCTGTCTTTCATTTTTCTTAATGGTTGAACGTTGCTTTATGCTTGGTGAAAAGTAGTGGCACCAGTGATAAGGGATTGGGACATGCACCTACTCCTGTTGTTGAGAGATGTTTTTAGGACTTACCTGAACCTACTCCCGTTGTCGAGAGATGTTTTTATGATTTACCGGCAACCTTCATTACTCAGTCCTACTCTTCCTCGTCACCGTACTTACTCTATTAGGCCCCATCCTCCATGACAGCAATCCTTCTCCGACTCTTTTCTGTCTTCCGGGGGTCCACTCCTTATTGCTTAAGGCATCAAGCCCTACTTTTCCTATGATGCTTCAGTTCCATCTCATAACACGTTATGGACCCAGACATCTCACAATGAGTGGGAGCAGCGGGGCGTAAGTACTGTGATGAAGAAGAGTAGGACTAGAAGTAATGAGGATTAACTGTAAGTAATCCAAACATTACCTCCATGCCCCTCTTCCACTGAGAACTCAAATAATGCTGCCAATACCCAACACCTTTATTGCCCCGTACACCATCTCACTGCTTTGTTATCACACTAAACCACTGTGTGCCAAAATTCACAGAAACCTCTCCATGGATGTTCAAGCAGCAGTGTAAAACAAAATTATTCAGCTTCACCCATGTGATTACCCAACAAATGTCCAGGATAGAGACCCCTGAGGCCTCTGCCCATAAAGGCACCACTTCACTAGTGGACCTTCCTGGAAATCCTTAGCGGATGGAGGGTGAGAGTGGCACCACATGTGCTTCTTCTATGGCCCCCTTATCCATATACTGATAGATGCCAATAATACTTTGCTGCTATTTGAAGCCCCATCAGACGTACAAACAGATTATCCGAATGCCGCAAGTCCTGTGTCCTCTTTAAAAACCTTAGAACAGCCTACTTAAGACCCAGTAAATACCACCTCTTCTTCCTGAGATCAGTGATGTGGAAAGAATGCTGACAGTATTACCTCTTGAGTGATGGAATTTTAGAAAAATGTAGGGCCACATCGAAGCACAAGGGCTTTAGGAAGAACCTTGAGGAACGGGGCTTTAAACAAAAATAATTCCAGATCCCCCAATCTTCGTGCAGGTGTATGGACACCAGACAGATAACTTTTATTGTCAAGTTCTTCAATTTGACTTATTCCAAAGATATGAACAGGCCCCTTAAAGAGACCTTAAAACCAAGGAGAGATCGTGCGGTTAAGACTGAGCAAAGCTCTTCAGCAGCTTATTCACCTCAGTGGAGACATTATCACCTCAATGGCATGACATTATCATGTCTCAGTGGAGACATTATTTCTGTTACAGAAATAATGTATTTATGAATGCAGAGTAAATGCCAAAAGAAAAAAAAATGTGGGCAAAAATAAAACATTTTTCTTTTTTTTCTCCAAGTTGGGGCCCCTCGCACAGTGGGGTCTGCCGGGGCCCCCATTAAGCCAGTGATGCAGAGACAAATTGGAGAGACTAGGCAAGGTGCATGCTGAGCTTGCCGTGAAGGACAAAACAATCCTCCTGAGAGGGTGCAGGCTCGTCATCCCAGCGACCCTCTGGGCCGAAGTCATCAAGACAGCACATGAGGGCCATTGGGTTGTGGACAACATGAAGAGACAGCTCAGGTGTCATGTGTGGTTCCTGTTCTTGGATGCCATGGTGGACCGTCGGGTGAGAAAATGCGTAGCCTGCCAATGCACGTCCAGAGCCGGCACACCGATCCCACTCCAACCAACACAGATCCCAGAGCACCCTGGAAGAAGGTCGCTGTGGACTCTATGACCCCCTCAAATTAGGAGAGTATCTCTTACTGTTCATTGATGAACACTCAAGATTCCCAATGGTAAAGAAGTCAACATCCACAGTGTTTGCTCAGGTGGCAGCGATTTTCAATGAGGTCCTAAGCGAGTGGGGAATACCGGACACCATCAAGTCGGACAATGGTCCACAATTCAGCAGCCATGAGTTTGCGGCTTTTTCAAAATATATGGGTTTTACACACCAGAAAATAACACCACGGTGGCTGCAAGCAAACGGGATGGCAGAGAGGTTCATGGCCTCGATCAAGAAAACCCTACAGAGGGCCCACATTGAAGGAAATGACCCGCACCAAACACTCTGTCGACTGTTAGGGCACTACTGCAACACGCCTCACGAAGCCACAAACAAGACCCCCACGGAGTTGATGATGAGATACCAGGTTTGCACACACATCATAAGACATCCGGCGGGTCAGCCGGAAGCGGATCAGGAAGTCATAGAGAGACACACCGAGCGGAAAGGAAAGACTCAAGTGGAGACAGATGAGAGAAGAGGTGCCCGACCAAAAGAATTCTACATAGGGGATGTGGTGCTGGTTCAGCAAGCCACTATCAGAAAGACAGACTCCCGGTTTGTGCCAAAACCCCTACAAGTCACCGCCGTCAAAGGAACAATGGTGACTGCCTTGAACTCCGACAAGGAGATAACACGGAACAGTACGTTGTTTAAACATGTTGTTAAAGAAGAGGAAGGAAGACCTCTGCCTACTGATCCAGACCCAGCACCTCAGGAGTCCATGGATGACCTGTGGATTCCCCCTGGTCCCTGTCTCGACAGCTGGCCGAGTTGGCTGATGATTCTGAGGCCACTCCATGGGCTGGCCTCAGCATCCGCCCACAGCGAACCATCAGGAGGCCGCAAGGTCTTGTTGAAGAGTGCTGAGAGGAAGCAAGGACATTTTGTCTGGGGGTGCTGCTAAGGGACATGTATCATTAAGATAGGGACAGGCCCACGTGATGGGAGCACGTGGGCCATGACATGGAGGAGGGAGGTGGCAAGGGAAGTTAGTTTCAGTTTGCTGTTAGAAACAAAATAAAGAAGACGTCTTTATCCGTCCTGGTGTGCGTCCTTCATTTCATCTGGCCGAAGGCCCCGTAACACCACCCATAAATCCTGCGTTGTAATTATTTGTGGTGCTCAATGTAGGCTTTTTGTCATATTCCGAAGTCTTTGCTGTGTGTTAGTGCTATAATTACAGGCATCATGGACCAGGAGGATAGCTCAGGGGCAAAGGTTTGTCTTGGAAGCATGACAATGCCAAGCACTGTTGGGTTTAAAACCCCTGTCCTGCGTGCAGAGGCTGGTCTCCAACATACAGCACATAATAATACACAAGAACAATTTAGATTTTCTAAAGTCTCTATTCTTGAAGCTGAAAACATCATCTCTTCCTTGAAACCATCGAGGTGCCAGGGAGACAGTTGTCCGGCCCAGATAATCAAAGAAGCAGCCAGAGGCCTGGCGCCATTCATATCTAAGCTAATTAATGCCTCCTTCTCATTTAATATGGTACCAAGCAACCTAAAAGAGTCATGGGTCCTGCCCTTGCTAAAAAAAACATTGGACCTTAGTATCCCTACCAATTACAGACCGATTACCACTGTGCCCTATTTACTTAAAATACCCTATAAAGTAGCCTATCTTCAAACACAGAAACTAACCATCTGCTAGGTGTCCGCCAGTCAGGCTTCAGGCCACAACATGGCACTGAAACGGCACTTATCGACGTAAAAACCCAAATTGACGAACTTAGGAGAAAGGAAAAACTGCATTGTTACTCCTTCTCGACTTGTCCGCCGCCTTTGACTTGGTGGACCATGAAGTTTTATGCAAACAGCTTGCCTCTGCTGCCTCCTTCTCTAAAGACGCAATAGCTTGGGTCCAATTCTTTCTGAATAATAGGACCAAGATAGTCTTCTCTCCGTCACCTTCTGCAGACCCTATACCAATTACTTGCGGCGTTCCACAAGGCTCCTGTGTCTCACCAACAATGGACAATATTTTCACAAAGTCTCTGTTTGACGAATTGGACAGTCTGGGTGTCACCTACACTAATTATGCAGATGACACCCAGATCCTCCTACCCCTCTGGGGCTATTACAATAAGAACATGGAGCTTGTGAATACAATCTACATTATCATTCAGGCAACGATATCAGCCCATGGCCTATGCCTGAATGACGACAAAATCAAGCTTTTGATACTTGGAACTGTCGCCAATCTGAAAAAACTTAGCACCAACTACACTGCCTTTAATATTGATGGAAACGTAATTAAGGTTGGAAAAGAAGTAAAAACCTTAGGCTTTTACCTTGACTCCACATTAACCTTGAGCAAACAAGTCAATGCTATGGCATCAGCAACAGCCTACACCTGTAAGTTAACCAGGGCCTGTAGACCCTTCCTTTCTAAAAAATAAAAGTTGCATTATCCTAGCCATCGCCCTCATAATCTCGAAATCGGATTACTGCAATGCTCTATAGGTGCAAGTAAGTACATTTTGAATAAAATTCAAACTTTACAGAACAATCCGCTTAGAACTGCACTAAGTATCCCTAATGGAGAGCATATTTCAGAGTTGAAGAGACAAACACGCTGGCTATCCATCAATGACAGAATCCTACTTAAAACAGTCTCCCTCACTTTCAAATGCCTCAATAATGCCGCTCCATCATACCTAGCTGAGAGAATAGTCAGGAAACCTATCTTTCGCCCTACCAGAACTACCAACTCCTTCTGCCTCGTCATAACTAGATTTAACCTAAAATAATCTGGAGGAAGTAGCTTCCCTGTCAAAGGGAAAATCAATCCTTCCTTAGTTTCACACAAAACACCTTAAACTGGTTGAGAGCCAATGAGAAATGACTTATGATGCACTCTGCTACCGAATACCTATTAAGAATTATAGTTCTTTCCTTACCCACGGCCATACTGACATTTGATTGTACCTTTCACTGATGTATGTATTTCCATGTCTTTTACTGTATTTGTTGTCCTGTATCTCCCACACCCTATTCTGTTTCCAACTCATTTCATGAGCTGTAATACCTGTACGCTCTTATTTCTATTTTGTACCTAGGGATTTCCCTATCTGTAACATCTAACTTGAATCTTAAAGTAAACTTGTAACATTTTGCGCCCAGTTACCTGAGGGTTCGGTACACCATACAAATAAAGAAACAAACAAACAAATAAGAACCCTGTTTTTTTTTTTATCACTACTAATGGTGCTCCATTCTCGAAAAGATGAAAGGCTGTCATCTTTCTTGGGATGTGAACCTCTGACCTGGAGGTTGAAGCACCTTTCTGATACAGGTGGCCTGATTTACATTGATTCTGATCAAAACACAGTATCCTGTCTCTCTCAACAAAAAAAATACAAAACAAAGGGCCTCATTATGAGTTTGGCGGTACCCATGGAGCTATTAGCCCCATGGCTGCTGCCAAACCGGGCTCCTTTACCGGGTTCCCAGGATGGGGAATTACCGGGCCATTCCGAGTACGGAGGGGAACCCGGGCCCAGACCTTCCCCATTCCCATTTGAGCCCCCATAGGGCTCAATGGGAATGGGAGAGGGAGCAAACAACGGGCCGTTGTTTGCGCCCTCTTCCCCTCGCGGTACCCGGTAACGACGCCTGGTGTGACCAGGCGTTCCTTACCGGGTCCCGCGAGGGGAGCTTGTAATTGTGCTGAATGGTGTTAACGGGTCCGCACCCATTAGCGGGACCAGTTAACCCATTCCGCACAGGCCATAATGAGGCTCAAAGAATCTTAGTTCTTTTGGGCTGTCTGCTCAAGTCTGGTGAATGCATGTGCTTCGACGACCCTTGGCAGTCCAACTGAATTCTAGTACCGCCAGCATGTACATAGACACACGGTGCAAGCTTATCATTAAGCGGTCACTAGATGTGCACATTTCTTATCATCATTCTGCCACTACCCCACTGATAGGGCTAACACAAGTCACCATTGTTTAGGAGGCCTCTTACCAATCAATTCCTCAATAAAAACGCTTTTGTGTTTAGCATGTCATAGTGAATGGTGCTTTAAGTTGCATTTAGGAATGACTGACTGTGCAGAATGGAGTCACGAGCGGTGTGCTTTGAAGAAATGCACGCAAACGTTGTAGAGTCCTCCTGCGCTTTCGCCACTTACGGTGGCGGCCTACATTTCTGTCATTCGATTCAGCAAAATGAAATATTTATAGTTCTTTGTTGAGTGAAACATCAATAGCTCTGTATCTAGTGTGGGCAACCTTGGACTCTGCATATCTTCAAACCTTCTAGATGGCTCTTTGACTTTGAAGAATGTCGTTTTAGTGACACCTCTAGAAAAGGGTCTCAAAGAAAAAAATGCTCATATAAAAAAATGACAACAAAGCGAGCGTCCCTTTGTTATTCAGCATGACAGTGTCCCTACACTGTCCCATCATGCGTTTTAGGAGCAAGGATTATGCTTGGGGGAAAACAAATGAAAAGGCAGAATGTTTTCAGTGAAATTGTGAGGGGAATATTAGAGCACTGAGGTCAAATGTCAGCCCTTTTTATAACGCTTGTTTGCGCAGGTTTATATGGCACCAAGTAAAGTATAGATTATGGTCATTTTCTGTCTTTTATTTTTCTTAATGGTTGAATGTTGCTTGACGCTTGGTGCAAAGTAGTGGCACCACTGATAAGGGATTGGGGCACTCACCTACTCCCGTTGTCGAGAGATGTTTTGATGACTTACCGGAAACCTTCATTACTCATAGTCCTACTCTTCATCGTCACCGTACTTACTCTATTAGGCCCCATCCTCCATGACAGCAATCCTTCTCCGACTCTTTTCTGTCTTCCGGGGATCCACTCCTTATTGCGTAAGGCATCAAGCCCTACTTTTCCTATGATGCTTCAGTTTCATCTCATAATACTTTACGGACCCAGACATCTCACAATGGGTGGGAGCAGCGGGACGTAAGTACTGTGATGAAGAAGAATAGGACTAGAAGTAATGAGGATTAACTGTAAATAATCCAAACATTACCTCCATGCCCCTCTTCCACGTTCCAACACTTACTCTATGGGGAATGCTCAAGCATACAGATAACTGGGTCAATAACGACTGAGAACTCAAATAATGCTGCCAATACCCAATACCTTTATTGCCTCGTACACCATCTCACTGCTTTGTTATCACACTAAACAATTGTGTGCCAAAATTCACAGAAACCTCTCCATGGATGTTCAAGCAGCAGTGTAAAACAAAAGTATTCAGATTCACCTATTGATTACCCAACAAATGTCCAGGATAGAGACCCCTGAGGCCTCTGCCCATAAAGGCACCACTCCACTAGTGGACCTTCCTGGAAATCCTTAGCGGCGGGAGGGTGAGAGTTGCAACCACATATGCTTCTTCTATGGCCCCCTTATCCATATACTGATAGATGCCAATAATACTTTGCTGCTAGGTGAAGCCCCATCAGACGTACAAACAGATTATCCGAATGCCGCAAGTCCTGTGTCCGCTTTAAAAACCTTAGCACAGCCTGCTTAAGAAGCAGTAAATACCACCTGTTCTTCCTGAGATGAGTGATGTGGAAAGAATGCTGACAGTATTACCAGTTGAGTGATGGAATTTTAGAAAAATGTAGGGTCACATCGAAGCACAAGGGCTTTAGGAAGAACCTTGAGGAACAGGGCTGTAAACAAAAATAATTCCAGATCCCCCAATCTCCGGGCGGATGTATGGACACCAGACAGATAACTTTTACTGTCAGGTTCTTCAATTTGACTTACTCCAAAGATATGAACAGGCCCCTTAAAGAGACCTTAAAACCAAGGAGAGATCCTGCAGTTAAGACTGAGCAAAGCTCTTCAGCAGCTTATTCAGCTGTCCACCTCCTTCTGACCCCAGCCCCAGAGCTCTCAAACCTCCCTAGTTTCAGCTCACTGAGATCTCAATTAGAATACTGACAGTCCTAATTTAAATGCATGCTTCAGGAGCTGCAAAATCATTTGGACAGGATAATCTATTGGAGTAGAGTCATGTCTCTCTCACCACTTGGAGAAATGATTCCTTCTTCCAATGCCTATCATAGGCCCTCTGTCTCAATGGTCTCATAGGGTGTCATTCCGAGGTTGGTGCTAGTCATGGCGCTATGAGCGCCATGACTAGCACCATTACCGGCACCGTGTCCGCCCTGGTTCAATGGGGACTTACCGGTCTAGTCTGACCTTTGCAGGACCGGTAAATCCCCATTGAAAATGTCAATCCCCATTCCCATTGAGCCCCCATAGGGCTCAATGGGAATGGGGAGGGTGCTAATAATGGTACCGTAAATTACGGTACCGTTATTAGCTCTGAAGTCCCTTTGCGGGTCCCGTCCTTAACGCCTGCTAAAACCAGGCGTTAAGGAAGGACCCACAAAGGGACCTGGAATAGGCCGCAAAGGGATTACCGGCACCGGTGTCATTACCGGTGCCCGGTATCCCTTTGCGCCCAGCTTGTAATGAGGGTCACAGTGTCTTACAGGATAGAAGCCAACTGAGCCGTCAAACACTGTCCCTGCCTTCTTTCCCTTTCAATTTCCAGGTCCCTCCATTGAATCAACGTGTCTAGACACTACCCTCTGCAGCACTCCCTCTAGGGCCCCCTGTAACAGTAACATGGGTTATATGGCTAGGTACAGCAAGAGGGGGAACCAGGACATCCTCACCCATATAGGAGCTATCATAATGACCTGCCACCCAGAGTCTGAGATTTTCACCAGCACCCCGGATAGGGCAGGCAAAGGAGGGAAGGCGTCCAAGAGCCCTGCTGGTCACATTTCATCATCTCATCCTCCACCAAGCCCCTTGAACCAGAAACTGGGATATGAACCTGGGGAGCTTGGCATTCAAGTGAGAGGCAAAAAGGTCCACCAGCGGATCGCCGAACCTCCCACAGATCCAATGGAAGACCTTCCGATGCAATTCCCAGGAGGACAGAAACATCCTGCTCAACTGGTCAGTCCTGATGATGTCCACCCCACTGAGGGGCAATAGATTGTGCCCCATCCAGCTCTCTATTTTCTCTGCCACTTGATTCAGTGACATTGATCAAGTCCCCCCGCCCCATTCTTTTACACATGCCGTAGCCGTGCTGTTGTCGGTCTATACTAATACCGGCATCCCCTGAAACATAGGAGGGCCCTGCAAATTAGAAGCCTTCTTGTGTGGATTCGGCCGAAATGACTGAATCCAATTTAACTACCCCATCAAAAGACCTAAAAAACATACCACCAAAAGTTTTAACCTTTTGTGGTATGTATGTTTTGGTGGGGTAGGTAAAAAAGAAAGTATAAGGTATAGTGAGCGGGGGTTGCGGGGCACACCCCTGCAGCTCACCCGAAAAAATAAAAGGCTGCTGGGGCTGTGGGAGTTTCCCCCGCAACACTGCAACACTCTGCTCACCCCTGCAGCTGACCCAAAAAATAATAATAATAAAGGACCCTGCAGTGCCGGTTCCCGATCACGGAAGTGAAAGGGAACCAGCATCACAGGGACACTATGCTTCAAGGTGAAAGGTAAGTAGGGGGATAGGGTATGTTGGGGATGTGGGCAGGGGTGGGGTCGTGGGCCGGGGTTAGGTCTTGGGGTTGTTTTACAAGGAATGTCTGCATGAGAAATGTACAAACATTTATGTATATCGTACATTTCTCATGCGGTCATTTCCGTCGCGGACCTTTCCACCATGGTAAAACAACCACAATTCTTCTGTGCAACTCATTTGTTCTGCATCTGGAGCTTTCCCAGGGTTGCCACCCCCATCCTTGGCTGTTGGTGTGTGTTATAAGAGTGGGCTTTGAGGGTCATGTCAGAGGGAACCACCTGATGAGATTTTCTTTCTGCGCCCACCACTGAAGCTTTGTACTACAAAAATGCTGGAGGCCAAGCATCCCCATAGCTGAAGCATCTGCCTTGCAGAGACCTAATCATTTTTATAACCGAGAAAGACAAGGCCTGCAGTTTGGTCACCCACATTTCTGGTAATAGTCCTCAGGGAAGTCTCTTAGATTTCCCAAAGGTTTAAATACCTTCTCTTGGTGAAACTACTGTTTCCAAGAGCAGTGAAGTGAAATTGATTTTACTTACATTTTGTAACTTTCTACAGCCAGCACACATTATCTCACAATAGGGTGCTGGAGGTGTTACTTTGTATCCCCTTTGTCTATTTTCTCATGTAAGATTTTTATGTTACCCTTTCTACAATTAATGGCTGGTGGCAATGGTTTACATTTTACAATCATTGTGTGTTTTTACTGCGGGTTGCAGTTGCAGCTGCAGTAAGACACCCATACATGCCCATTTTGTCAAAATGGCCCGGTCTTCTTTTTTTGGCATTTCTTGTTGGAACGGTCCTTCTTGAGATTTACTATGCGTGCCAAACCAGGTTTGGTCCCTTTGTTCATTTTGTCCTTGGTGGGATTCACGAGTGAATACCGCCTCTGATTCCAGCATGTCTGGCAAGGGCAGGAAGTGATAGAGGTGCCCAAAACTCCCTGTGCTTAGTCTCCTTGGTTATAGGAATGCACCCAAGGGTGATTGGATGGAGGGCTGTCCTCGGAGGACAGCCACCCTGATGTGTGATTGACAGCTAGGCTGTGAATGAATGGGAGAAAACTGTATAAAAGGCGAGGCTTCTTGGCTTGGAAGGCAGAGTCGACCACTGGGCGAAGGAATCTGAAGAGGAATTTGGAGTACATGCTTGCTGAATCTCCTGGAGCGTTGGTTTTCCTGGTGAAGCCCTGCTGCTGTGCTGAAGCTCTGGATTTGCCTCGACTAGAGAAGACCTGAAAAGGATGACTTCTCCCCTTGGGTTGGTGGGACCAATCGACCCCAAAACGAGCTCATCTGGAAATCCTCTTGGAGCTGGCTGTACTTCCATTGCTGCTGCAGGAACCAGAGTGCAGGGAGAGGAACACCAGAATCAAGTGATTATCTTTAAGCCGGACCCAGGCTCCAGGAAGATCCCCCGGACTCCCAGGAAGCAGGACTGACCAAGCCTGAGCCACCTCAACAGAGTGCTGGACTCCAGATGAGAGGAAAGTTTGAAGTGGTATGAGGCCAAACAAGGCTGGTACATGTTTGGGGATGCTTGTGGTCTCGTGCAGAAGGGATGTGGCCAAGCAGTTTTGGCTGGACTGCCCCTTTTGGGGTGGAACTAAGCCTGATTTGCATATGGTCTTTCCCCTTTTGTAATGGCTTGACAGGCAAAGGACGATGGTCTGGGGGATTGCCAAGAGCAATGCCAGAGGTTCAGATTAATTCAAAACCTTCCAACCATCACCTCTTTTGTTTTGGTGTTATTTGAGAATTGGCCTCACTTTATTTTTGGAGTACTATTCCCCATTGTGTTTTGTAGAACTTGACCCTGTGGTGTTATTGGGGAACTAAAACCAACTGTGATTGTGTATCTGAACCCTGCCTTGTTGTGGGAAACTCCCTCTGTGTGTTTGGGGCGCTAACCCTACTGTGTTATTGGGTAACTACACTTCGCTGAGTAATTGGGGAGCTAAATCCTGTGAAGTTATTGGGGAACTAATCCTGCAGAGTCATTGGGGGACCAAACCCTGTTGTGTGTTTGGGGAACCCAACCCTGCTGAGGTACCCTGTGGTGTTTTGGGGGAACTAAACTCCATTGTGTTATGTGGGAACTAAAACCTGTGTGTAGGTTGTTGTAATTGTGCTCATGACCGTGAGTGGTGTGACTGATTGCAGGTTGTAGTAAATGGATTTATGACTGGGGTTAACATGGGTTCATTTGGAGGCCAAGCTTGTGGTACCCTACATGTGTGATTGGAGTTATGTTTTGAAATTGGCATAGTGTTGGGGCTTTTTAGCTGCAATGCTTTGTGGTCAACCTGGTAAGTGTACAAATGTGATATGAACGTTGTGTGAGAAGCGGTGTACTACCTTTGTGACCAGTGGGTTTTTTAGTGTTACACTCTTGGCATTGTCGAATTTGTGATGCTCGGGTTCAGAGTGTTATGCTGGGTGGTTTTTGCAGGGGTGACCTTCGAGTTCTTCTGGTTGGCTGTCAGGGAGTGTTGTTTGTTAGTGACCTTCGGGTTCTCGTTATTTGTGGTTGAGTGTGCTGACTACCTGTCTGTACATTGTGTTCCAGTGTCTGCTGAGGAAATTGTTTATGCGTCTCCTCATGCTTCTGGTTTTTACCTGCGGAGGAGGCTGCTGGCTTGGTGTCAGTCAATTGTTTTTAGCATGGATTGTGTTGCTTTTGCATGTGCGTGGATGATCTTGTTATTTTAGGAAATCATTGTCATGCTCTCAGGGGTAATTGAATTACCTGTCCTATTCTGTTTTTGGTTTTTCTTGGCCTTGCTGTCGAAGGGAGTGAGTGGAGTCTGTGTGCATGTTATCTTATTGCAACAAGGGTTTGAACTTTGCAGAGATTTGAAGGTTAGCATTGGTTGTGAGCGTTGTGTGTTGGGTTCTCTGCTTAAGCGATGGTGTGTGTTTAAATTGTGTGTTCAAGAAGTATTTCTGTGATGGTTCTTCTGTGTGAATTGAAGGGTGTGGTATGTCTCATTGATGGGGAGATGTTATTTGAAGATGTCACCATTTGGTTTGTGTGAGGCCTCCTTCTGTTTGTTTTGCTAAGGAGATATGTTGTCCCCCTGTTGAGGTACACATTTGGCACCTTTTGTTTTCTCTGTTTGTAAGAGGGAAGGTATGTAGTGGTCATCTGAGTGTCAGGTGTGTGCGTGGTCTGGAATGTATGGGGGCTTAGTGCTATGGTGCGTGACGTCTATGTTAGAATGTGGTTGCGTGAGGGCTGCATTCAATACCTGATGGTTGTCAGTTTAAATGGTCGGTGTGTGGGGAGCTACAGCGTGGGTGGCGGTTTGATGGATCTTGCCTATTACCATACTGTGTCCTGCGAGGCACTACCAGGTTGCATCAATAAAGGCACGGTATGGACCTACCTTGGAGTCCCTCGTCATTACCTTGACTCAGTGGTCTTCTGTCTTCCGCTGCAACACTCTTGCTTCAGCTGCAAGCCCATACATTTGTCATTGTGGGTGACAGCGCTTGCTGTGGCTTCATTATGTGGGTGTTTGCCTCTCTTTCTTCCTTCCTGTACAGATGATGAGGAAGAAGAAATTGAAGAGGACTCTAAACTGCTCAATGAGGAGGAGGTTGGGGACCTTCACATCTTCTTTTGTCCCTCTTTTGGAGACCTTTTATAGGATATGGATCAGCTCCTTTTCTGTCTTGTGAGCCCTTGCCTGCCCCTCCTCTTCCTTCTCTCTAGAGAGGAAGAGGTCAAACTAGAGAAAGATATTACTTCCAAATGCTTTCTCTTCTGAGCAACTTTACCCATTATGGTCTGCATTGGCCATCTCAATGTTTCCCTGCAATCACCATGGGCATTTATACCAAAGCACGCTACATGCTTGCTGTATATTCCCTTCCAATATGGCCACTATCTATGTCAGTGGTATATTCTTTTCGTTGTGAAGGGCATAAACTGTGTGCTTCTTTCCCAGTTATGTCCGGCTTTCATTAAGTTTAACAAACCCCCACATGCTTTACTTTATTGGGTGTTGCGCATTAGCAGCACCAGCTGGATCTGCCCTCAGCAGAACCATATGATGGCACCCAATCCCCGCTGGCAGGCCTGACTCTGTAAGTCTCCCCAGGGGTGCTGCCCTTCAACCAGGCACCTCTGCTTCGCTGGCGGGCCCAGGACCTTTATGTCTATGGCCCAGCTTACCCCTCTGTCGCAAACTGGCACCCAGCATACGCTGCCCCTGCAAACCCAGCAGTAACTGGAAATCGCTGTAGCATGAAGTTGTGCAGCGTGCAAGAGCCCCGACCTTCAGGCATGAAAGAAAGAACTGAGGCAGCATGGGAATAGTGGACAGGTATGGCTTACGCAATAAAGGCACGAACCCAGGAGAAAAGAAAAGAGTTGGAGAAGGATTCTTGTCAAGGAGGCCCAAACATCATGGAGTAAGGTCCGGGACGAGGAAGAGGGACATGGAGGTAATATATTTGTTTAATAAAGGTCACTTGTGACATTGACTGTTGTCTGTGTAAGATCCTTCTCACTGGCGACACTGGAACACGCTTCCAGCCAAACATCAAGCAGTGAAAATCACCTGAAACCCTGACAAGGCTGAAATTCTGGCTCCCCACCAAATCGAACACCAAGAAGTGATACCAACGACAACTAAGCACTCAGGAAATGGAAATTACATAACATAACGTCATTCTGGATTTAGCCAAAAATCGAATTGAGGTACACTTATTTCCAGAGTAACTCGCAGTACCACAGCGAGGCAAGTGGACCTTCTTAAAACTGTACTGTAATGAGAACAGTAATACTTGTGACTCAGCTACCCCATGAGTAAAATCCCCTGCTAAATTTCCAACCAATATAATAAATGTGTTGTTTTATATGGAAAAGAAACATGTTGGGTAGATAATAGGTTTTGATTTTGCTGCTTCTATTGTAGATTTGAGCTTGCTTCTCAATTTGGTGTCAGCACCTATTTATTGTTTACAGTATGTGAAGATATTGTTGGTAATCAATGATTGTGTGTAAGTCTGTAGGTTTACACTTGTATGTCTAGTAATAGGAACTAGCCTGTTGGCGTCTTGTTAGAGTTATATGTGCAAGAGATCTACTTGGGTAGTAGCTGTATGAATTGCTATATGGCATGTCATAAGGGTTTTATTTTTGGTTTAGAATTTTGTATGACAAAACAAATGAACATTTTTGAGACAAATGTCTTTAGTAAAAAAGGTTTTTATAAAAGCATTACAATAAATACTGTGTAATAAGAATAACAGTTCTGGTGAGATCATTCAATTATTGCACTGCTATTGTGCAGGTTACTTCTCTTTAAGTGTGTACTCTGCAGGAAGGAAGGTGATTAACACAGCCGGTCCCATTGTATGTTTGTTGTATTTTGAATCCAGGTTAGACTGGGTTGGTTTAGCTATATCATTGTGTTCCCCATGAGTTTACTAGAGCAATTTCCAGTCCTTGTATTAGTTTTAGTATCCTGTAATACTCTAGTTAATGTGTTACAACACCCTCTGCACCGCCAAAGTCAGCACAAGGCTTATGTGAGCGCCCTGCTTGGCATGTCACCTCTACCCTACACACTGGCCCAGTAACACACATATGGAGTCCATTTGCCTGCCTCCTTCCGCGAAACCTCCCCAGCACCACACACCACGGCAGGTTTTCATATCAAGCTGTGGAGATTGCGTCAAAGTGTCGATACCTAAATACTGCGTGTACAAGGCCTTCCCATTATCACCTCATTGTTGGGGATGTGTCCTGACCCCCAGCGATCCCCGTAAGCCCCCCAGCACACAAGGACTCACTCGACACACGTCCTTCTGGCTCGGGCTTCCCGGTCACACTGTCGCGGCCGGGAAAGCCCTGTTTATTTATGCTGCACGCGGTGGCGTGCAAAGTCACGACGCTGTGTGCACACCCCGTCATCGGGCAGCGCCACACTCCTCCTTTTTCGGGAGCACAACAAACATTTAAATACTACACACTGCAAACCAACTATCACTACAACGATAACCACATCTAAGACCCAGTTCCAAAACACCCCTTTATTGACATCCACCCGGGTCCCTTTATTTAACAGTTATCACCATCAGGATGCTCAGACAAATGTCCCAATACGTAGTCGCTGAGGTGAGCGGGTTTCCCTCGCCCACCCCTCTGGGGGTACTTCCCGCTCACCTCCGCCACGGGTGATCTGTCCATAGGCGTTGTCCGGGCCGGGGACTCAGGCAGGCAGGGTGTCTCTCCTTGGTCCTCAGGAACCACCCTTAAATCCGGATCAGGGGGAGGGTCAGGTCTCGGATCCCCTAGCTTCTTGAAGAAGCTCACATTGCCTGTTACCGCAGACCTTCCATCCAAGGCAGTCACCATGGATCCCTTGACTGCAATGACGTCCAGCGGCTCAGGCTCATATGGAAGGGAGAGCTTTCCATGGGGGTGTCTATTTCGAATGAGGACCTCATCGCCCGGCTCTAGCCGCTGCGGGCAAAGTCCTTGCCGGATGTTTTCCTGCTTGATCCTCACTCGCCGGTCTGTCTCGACCTTTTGGTTGTCGATTACCCCCAGTTCTTTCTCCCCCACCTCCGGTAACAGCCCCCGAGGGCACCGTTTGAATAACGCCTCTGTCGGGGCCACTCTGGTGGAGGCATGTGGGGTGGTGCGGTACACCCTCAGGAATTGATAGAGAGCTCTTTGGAGGGATTGCCCCTGGCCCTGGGCGATTCTAAAGGTCTTATTCAGAGTCCTCATCAGCCGTTCGGCTTTGCCGTTTGCCCTTGGCCAGAGGGGTGTGATCTTCCTGTGTAGCACCCCGCAGCTCTCCATTAGCTCTGAGAATCGTTCGCTCTGGAACGGTGCCCCGTTGTCCGAGCACAGTGTGTGAGGGAAACCATGGGCTGCAAACACCTTTTCCACGGCCACCACCACATGCTCAAATGCCATCGACTCCCGAATTCCACTTCCGGGTATTTTGAGTATTCATTGACCAGCACCAGGAAGTGGGTGCCCATCGTGGTGGAGCCAAAGCGGCATGAACAACTTCCCAGGGTCGCGTCCCCTGAGGCATTGCCTCTATGGGAGGCTCACGCTGCAGGGGAGACGCCGCCTGACACCAAACGCAGGCCGCCACGAAGTCGTCCACTTTGCGTTCCAGTTCCGGGAACCACACTTTCAATCTTAGGCAGGCTTTAGTCTTGGCGGACTCCTGGTGTCCACGGTGGGCAAGGGTGATCACCTCCCTCACCTTGGATTGGGGCACGACAATGCGATTTCCCCTGAGCAGAAGACCGGATGCTGAAAAAGAGAGCTCCTCCCGGACCTTCCACAGCTGCTCCAGTCCGGTTCTGGCCTCCTGAGTGCACCCTGCCAGGGCCTCCAGCACCAACTTCCAGGAGCCATGCTGCATGGAGTGCCTCAGGATTTGGAAACACTCATCTTCCGCTGCAGCGGCCTCGAGCTCCTCCAGGGGCATTGCATTCGGCGTGGCCGCCTCCACCACCACATGTACATGTTCATCGGCTTCTTCCACACATGTGTCATGGTCTTCCTTCCCAGGCGCACCCGGGTGTCTTGAGAGATAGTCCGCCGCATTGTTTGCCCCCGGCAGATACACCAAGGTGACTCCGTATTCCAGGAGAGCGGGCATCCACCGGTCAATCCTTGCTGGTGACTTGGATGACGACCCGGCCAAGATAGGAAGCAATGGCTTGTGGTCCGTTACCATCGTCACCGGGCATCCGAGGACGTAGAGTCGGAAGTGCCTGCAGCCCCAGAGCACCGCCAGCGCCTCGCGCTCAATCTGGGAATACCGTTGCTCCGCATCCGACAGCACTTTGCTGGCGTAATCCACAGGGTGGACACCCCCATCACGGTCAATCTGCGTCAACACAGCATCCAAGCCGAATGGGCTGGCATCGACAATGATCTCCGACGGCAACGCTGAATCGAAGAAGGCCATGGTATCCTCTGCTGCCAGGGCACCCCTGATGTCATCAATGTCATCGAATGCCGCCTGTTCAAGCTGACCCCAGTTCCAGGTGGTATCTTTCCTTGTCAGTGCTCTGAGCGGTTCCGACCTGGAGGCAAGATTCTGGATGAACCGTCCACAGTATGTAACCATACCTAGGAAGCTCCGCACATCGGACATGGATTCTGGAGGCTGCACCTTTTTAATATCCTGGACCTTCTTGGGATCCGGTGATACACCCCCTTCTTTAACTACAAAGCCAAAGAACTCTATCGATGGTCTCAGAAACTCGCATTTCTCCTTGTGGACGGTGAGGCCCAGGGACTGCAACCTCTCAAACGTTTGTGCCAGCTGCCTCAGATGGTCCACCTCCGTCCTTGCAAACACCAGGATATCATCACTGATATTCAAGACACCCTCCAGATCTGCTAGGGCGCCTCAGATGATATTTTGGAACACCTCCGCCACCGAAGACACACCAAAGCTCAGTCTTTTGTAGTGGTATAGCCTTCGGTGTGTAGTAAAGGTGGTCATTTACCTTGACTCGGGGTGGTTAACAACCTGGTGGTAGCCCGCTCGGAGGTCCAGCTTTGAAAAGAAGCGAGCGCCTTGTACCTTGGCAATGATGTCATCAATTGTCGGGGTGAGGTGCCTCTCTCTCTTGATAGCTTAATTCGGCAGCCTCATGTCGACACTGGTTGTTTGGTTTTCTGGGCCACTACAATTGGGGACATCCGGGGAGTCGGACCCTCCACCTTCTCAATTATGCCAAGATTGACCAAGTTATCGAGCTCCTTGTCGACATGTTCACGAAGGTGAAAGGGTACCCTGCTGTAAAGACCGGTAGGGGGTGTCTGTACTTCCGCTCTCTATATGGTAGAGAAGAGGCACAGAGGACCCCAGCCAAGATTCTCTATTACGGTAGCAATGGACGAGCAATCAAGGCATAGCTTCTCAGGAGTTGATGTAGGCTGGTTCTTAAGTACAGTGTAGTCCCCGAACCCCCACAAAGGAATGTCCACACACTGTATTACTGAAAACACAGTCTTTATATAATTAATATTCAAAGGTATGTACATGATCACAATAACGCACTTTGTACTTGGAAGTCAATAATGATAAATATATACACGACTAGAGTGGTACCACTAGTGTTATCAAATCTCATTAAAGTGCATTAACTGTACGGTTCACATATCACACAGATCAATAACGAGTAAACCAGCAACAGAGATAGGCAGGAACGTAAGATGGTTGAAACAATAGGCAGAATACTGGCCCCGTTACCTAGACACAGTTCTGTGTGGAGATCCCCCCCCACCTGGGCAACCTGTAAATAAAGATATATAGCACAAGCCCAGTCCATATGTTCAATAGTCTTACTTCTTCCTATTAAGGTTTTACCCCCCCCCCAATGTACCTGGTGGAGTAGAGTTCTCCGACGATGCACCGACCGATCCTTCTTGAGTGCCTCCCTTTCAGGCGGGAGCCACGGATCGTCGAGAGGTGTCAGGGAACTTGGCGTTCGGTGTCGGGGAATCGATGGCCCTTCTTGAGTGCCCTCCCTTTAAGGCAGGAGTCACGGGTCGTCGAACGTCCGACGGTGAACAGGGTGAACTATGGCAGGGAAGTGGCAGCTTCGTTCCTAGCGGTGCTCGTCAACGACAGAGCGTTGGCGTCCTGCAAGGAAGAGGCGTGCGGGGCACCTCAGTGACAAAAGTTCTGGACCGCAAAGAGATGATGAAGAACTGTGGCCCAGCAAGGGTGTCGAGTCGTCGGCGTCTCTGCGGTCTGTAGGTGGCGGGAAACCCACCGGTGGATGCTCCTCGGCGCGTCGATGGTCGGGCCTTCTCCAGCGGGAGACAAGCGGATGACGATGCAGACGAGAGCGTCCGATGATCAATGAAGTTCTTAGGCAAACGGGAGCACGGCGGCTCCGGTCGGCGACGGCGGTCGTCGACAGTGGCGGACAACAGTCCGGGTGCTTCTCCTTGGAGTTCCGCAGCAATCCCCGTATCGGGTCGGCAGCCTGTCGTAGGTCTGTCTACCAGGGAGCGTTGGCAAAGATCAGCTGTGCACGATGGTCCCTCGTAGCTCGGGAAGAGGGCGCCTTACCAGGTCCTCTCTGGGTCAGTCCTTGGGGGCACAGCAGCTTTCAGATTGTGAAGTAGAGCAACAGCAATTCTTCTCGTCCAGCAGGGCTTTAAGGTCAAGCGTCAGTTAATCCAGTTACTCGTCGTAGTGGACTTCATCTTCTGAACACGATTCCTAGCAGTGAGAGGTCCCCAGATATACTGTTGATCTCCCATTCATTCCGCTGGATCACACTCAAGCATCCAATCACGAGTACGGGCATTCATGCAGTCAAGCAGCCAATCAGGCACACAAGGTATTCAGGCCATTCACTTCTCTCCAGACACTCACAACAAGTTATGTGTATTGGGACAAGTACCGAGCCATTCAACACTCCAAGCTGCATTCATACCGGTTTCGGGCAGGGTTGTCTCAGTCATTGTGTCAACCACCAGATACTAGACACCCACAGTACAGAATGCATATTCGTCACACATTCTATTCACCCAGGTCCCACCCACAGGAGGTAGCCACAACATACATCACCGGGAAGGCTCCAGCTAGTCTGACTGGGCCTTCACAACAACACCATATATGGCACTTCCATCCAACAGCCAATCAGGGGGAAGGGACAGAGTCAGGGCTTCCCAGGACTTTGGCAAAACAAGGTAATGGGCAATAGAAAGCAAGAGGCCACCGGGGCCATCTTGTTTTCCATCAGGAATCAACTGATCCCAATGGCAGGCCCGGGGTATCCCAAAATGGAGGATACTCTGCGCACCTGTCAAATTCAGCATGGAGCTGCCACCAGCCCATACCCTGCTCTGTGGGCCACCCACAGGTGCCCAGAAACATACACTAGGGGCAGAGGGTTGTACCCCCCACCCATGGGTGCCATAAGGGTATCCCACAGGTCCGTTCACCAAACCAAAAGAAAGAGAGCTGCACCGCCAGGTGTCTCACATGAACTCCTGCGCGGAAAACACGACAGAACACACGATAAAAAGCAGTAAAGGACAAGGATACGGAGGCCCTGTCCCTCCGATGCATTTCAAGCATCACAGTCGCCCCGCCAGACTGTGGTGGAGGGTGCCTAATCTCCCACGGGATAGACACCCTCATCCAGACGGTCAACATACCTTCTGGAAAGGCCATCTGCATTATCGTGACTCTTCCCTGGTCTGTGCTCTATGGTGAAGTCTAGCCCTTGCAGGCTAATGGACCACCTGAGCAGTTTTGGGTTCTCACCCTTCATCTGCATAAGCCACTTTAGGGGCTTATGATCTGTTTGGACCTTGAAGGTAGACCCCGTAAGGTAGGGCCTAAAACGCCTAAGGCTCCAAACTATACTAAAACAGTCCTTTTCAACAATAGCCCACCTAAATTCTCTACCCTTGAGTTGTCTACTGATGAATATGATAGGATGTTCTCTCCCTTTGTCATCTAACTGGGACAAGACAGCTCCAATTCCGGTGTCGCAGGCATCCGTCTGGACGATAAAGGGTCAGCTGTAGTCAGGCGCACACAACACGGGTGCCCGACACAGACTTTCTTTCAAGCCTTTAAAGGCCCTCTGACAGTCTTCAGTCCACTTGACCTTCCTAGGCTGCTTGAGTGAAGTCAGAGCTGTCAGTGGTGCAGCTATGGTTCCATAGTCCGCCATGAAATTGCGATAGTACCCAGTGAGACCCAAAAAGGCTCTCACCGGGGGTTTGAGTAGTGGGAGTCTCCCAGTCCTGTACATCCTGTACCTTACTGGGGAGAGGTTGGATTTGAACCCCCCCTACCTCATGACCAAGATACGTGACTTTCCCCTGAGCTATCTGGCACTTGGTGGCCTTGATAGTGAGGTTAGCCCTTTTTAAGGCCTGCAACACCCTACCCAGATGTGTCAAGTGCTCTTCCCAAGTGGAACTGTAGACGGCAATGTCGTCTAAATAAGCCACACAAAAGGCTTCCAGCCCACTAAGAGCATGATTGACCAATCTCTGGAAGGTGGCAGGGGCATTCTTTAACCCAAAAGGCATGACCCTAAACTGGTAGAGTCCCTCTGGTGTTGAGAACGCCGTCTTTTCCTTGGCATGGTCCGTCAGAGCTATTTGCCAATAGCCTGAGGTGAGGTCAAAGGTGCTCACAAATTTGGCAGCACATATGGTGTCCACGAGCTCATCAGCCCGGGGCAGTGGGTGTGCGTCAGTTTTGGTGACGGCATTGACTCCTTGGTAGTCCACACAGAACCTCCAATCCTTGGTACCGGCCTGGGAACTTGCCTTGGGGACAAGAACCACTGGACTGGACCAGGGACTGGTTGAGGGTTCAATAACACCCAGATCCAACATCTTGGCAACCTCAGACTGAATGTGGTTCTTAACCATATCTGACATTCGGTAGCTCCTGCTCTTGACAGGCACGCTGTCACCAGTGTCAATCTCGTGCTTACACCACGGTGTAAGGCCTGGCGTCAGCGAAAACAGAGAGGCATACTGCTGGAGCAAAGTCCTGCAGGCCCTCTGCTGCTCGGTTGTCAAATCTGGAGAGAGCTGCACTCCCTCCACAGAGCCATCCTGAGGGTTGCTATGCAGCAAATCAGGAAGGGGCTCACTCTCATCCTCTTCTTGCTCTGAAGCCAGCAAGAGACATGAGACTTCTGCTCGCCTGTGGAACGGCTTGAGCCTATTAACATGGAATACCTGAGGGGCTACCCCTGGGATTCCCATATTAACCAGATAATTGACCTCGCCCATCTTGGAGACTATCCGGAAGGGTCCAGTCCATTTATCTGCCAATGCCCGAGGCTTGGTAGGCTCCATCACGAGGACCTCCTGTCCCGGAGTCCACTCCACTTGCGATGCTTTAAGGTCATGCCAGTATTTGTTCAATTCCTGGCTGGCCTTGAGATTCGCCGTTGCTTGTCCCATCATCTGTGTCATCCTCTGTCTGAGGCCTAACACATAGTCCCCCACTTGCTTGGCGGGACCGGGAGGGGCGGCTTCCAAGCCTTCTCTGATCAAGTGGAGGGGCCCCCTCACGGGATGTCCAAAGAGCAACTCAAAGGGGCTGAAACCAACACCCTCTTGAGGTACCTCTCTGTAAGCAAACAGCAGGCATGGCAGGAGGAGATCCCATTTCCTCCTTAGGGGCTCTTCCAAAGCACCTAGCATGCCCTTGAGAGTCTTATTAAACATCCCAACCAGACCATTGGTCTGGGGGTGGTAAGAAGTGGAGAACTTGTAGGTTACCCCGCACTCTTTCCACATGGTTTTCATGTAACTAGACATGAAGTTGGATCCTCGGTCAGAGACAACCTCCTTGGGGAATACAACTCGGGTGAAAATGCCCAGGAGGGCCCGGGCAACCACCTTGGCAGTAACAGTCCGAAGGGGTATAGCCTCAGGGTACCTGGTGGCATGATCTACCAAAACCAGGATGAACCGATGTCCACCTGATGTGGGAGGGTCAAGGGGACCGACGATGTCGATGCCCACCCTCTCAAACGGTGTGCCAACCACTGGCAATGGCTGCAGTGGGGCAATGACACTGCCTCCAGTCTTGCCAGACAACTGACAAGTTGGGCAGGCCCTGCAGTAGGACTCCACTTTTACTCCCATCCGAGGCCAGTAGAAATGGGCAGAGAGCCTCTGCTTAGTCTTCTTGGTACCAAGATGACCAGCCAAGGGCACCTCATGCACCAACTGAAGTAGGAAGGGCCTGTAAACCTCGGGTACCACCAACCTCTTGAGGGCACCAGGTTCAGGCTTAGTGGGCTCACTAACAAGGAGCTCACCCTCCCAATAAATCCGGAAAGTCCTAGGCACTTCGCCTTGTGCCTGGGACAGGGCCTGTTTCCTCAGACCCTCGAGAGAGGGACACTCTCTCTGTCCTTTACAGAAGTCTGCCCGGGAGGGTCCCCCTTCAGCTAACAAGCATTGAAGATCGGGATGATCCTCCGGGTTGAGAACCTCTCCCACAGGAGAGTCTTCTGGCTCTTCTCTTACAGGAGTTGAGACGGGGTTTACCACTGGACCCAGCCCGTCCGGAGCATGGATCCCAATGGGTGCTGTAGGAACAGCAGGAAGAGAAGGGGCTCCCTCCACAGAGGTGGCCTTCTTGCTCTTCCTTCGTCGTGCCTTAGGCCGCGCCTTCGGCTCGGGTACCTGACTCACAGCCAGACCCGGTGTCACCTGTGACCTAGTGACCGCAGCAGCAGTCATGGGAAGACCATCCGCGATCAATCCCAACTCGACTAGATCGTTACCTAACAGAATGTTAGCAGGGACGTTGTCCTGAACCAGGACAGGAAGCTTTGCTGTCTCGTCTCCAATTACGAGTGTGACTCGGGCTACAGGCGATAATTTGGGAGGCCCACCAGCTAACCTGGTGGTTCTCAGAGGAGCAATTATATAGTCCTCTGTCTTGAGCAGGGTCCTGTCCACCACTGTCATGCTTGCCCCAGTGTCTCCCAAACCAGTAGAAGGCTGGCCATTCAGGAGGACACTTCTCAAAAATCTACGGGTGTTCTGTGGGATAGTCGCCAGTACTTCCGCGTACTGGTCCCAGGCCCCAAGGGACACTAAGGAAATCTCTACGGGAGCACCAAAAGTGATCCCGGTAGAGGAGGGGAGGGCCGTGGCCTCCACCTCAGATATGGGGTAAGGGTAGGTCAGGCTGACAGCCTGTACTCCGAGTGCCTTACCTTTACACTTGGAGTCACCCCTTTTGTGATCCAGAGCCCCACAGTCACAACAAGTGCCGGGAGTGCGGGGTACGGTACTGGAACCACCGGGAGCCTGCTTTGCAGCAGGTGGACCACTACTCTTATTCCCACCCACAGATGACTTATCCACACTAGATTTTTGGGTCTTAGGAGAGGAGGGTTTAGGTTTATTCGACTGTGACTGCTTTTGGGACTCCTCACCTTTCTGAGAGGCCCCCTTTTTTTTGTCTTTGTCCTTCCCACTGGAGTCCTTAGGGGACACCCGGTGGGAGACCCACTTGTCAGCCAACCTAGCCAGCTTAAAGGGATCCAAAATGTTCTGGTCAGCAACATACTGACGCAGCTCCGGTGAACAGGCTTCAGAAAAATGCTCAAAAAACAATAGGTGGGACAATGCAACAAAAGTTTTCACCTTGTAACCATCAATCCACCCCATCATATTCATGTGCGCAGCACTCACCCAGTCGACCCATGATACATTCTCTCTTTTCTTAAAATCCCTGAACCTCTTAAGGTATTGGGTAGGTGTCTTGCCAAACTTGGCAATCAAAGCAGATTTCATACACTCATACTGACCCCGTTCTTCCACACTCAGCTTCAGAATATAGTCATATCCAGTTTGAGGCACTATGCTTAGCAAACACTTAACCCAATCTCTTTTGTCAACATCATGAATTGCACAAGCCATTTCAAACGCTTCAATCCATTGGAGGATATCAGAACCCTCTGAAAACACACCAACCAAATCCTTCATAGATTTAGTGGCTGGGGACCTGACACTCTCACTGGGTTTCGCTGAAGTCTCCACTCGAGCTTTCTCTAGCTGGATTCTCTGACATTCAGTGTCCTTGTCTTTGAGTTCAAGATCCATATTCTTGAGTTCCACTTGTTGCGCCAGCTCCTCTTTCTTAAGCTCAGCATCTATTTCCAACTTGCGATATTCAAAGGCCAATTTCATCCTTAATAACTCAAGTTCCAAGGTATTGCTGGGGTTCGGAACAGAGGCAGCAGGAATGGCGGCATTCCCAGAAACAGATTCAGTAGAAACCCCAGGGGCAGAGTCCTCATGGGTTGCATTCCCCCCCTCATCAAGAGTTTCACCATCGGGCTGGTAGTCCACCAGGGCAGCTATCAGCTCAGCCCTAGACTTATCCACAAAGTCTAACTCCCTGGCTTCACAAGCACTCTGGAGAGCCTCTAAGCTCATCCGAGTCAATTTACCATTTGCAATAGACTCCATTGCTTGTAATGCAGTTATTTTGTACACACCCAAACCTTAATCGAATAAAGTGCAGATATTTTGTAAATGGCACGGTTAAACACTGATTCTTAAAACCATAAGCATCCCACCGCTGCCACCAGTGTAAAGACCGGTAGGGGGTGTCTGTACTTCCGCTCTCTATATGGTAGAGGAGAGGCACAGAGGACCCCAGCCAAGATTCTCTATTACGGTAGCAATGGACGAGCAATCAAGGCCTAGCTTCTCAGGAGGTGATGCGGGCTGGTTCTTAAGTACAGTGTAGTCCCCGAACCCCCACAAAGAAATGTCCACACACTGTATTACTGAAAACACAGTCTTTATATAATTAATATTCAAAGGTATGTACACGATCACAATAACGGACTTTGTACTTGGAAGTCAATAATGATAAATATATACACGTCTAGAGTGGTACCACTTATGTTATCAAATCTCATTGAAGTGCATTAACTGTACGGTTAAAATGTCACACAGATCAATAACAAGTAAACCAGCAATAGAGTTAGGCAGGAACGTAAGATGGTTGAAATAATAGGCAGAATACTGGCCCCGTTACCTAGACACAGTTCTGTGTGGAGATCCCCCCCACCTGGGCAACCTGTAAATAAAGATATATAGCACAAGCCCAGTCCAAATGTTCAATAGTCTTAGTTCTTCCTATTAAGGTTTTACCCCCCCAATGTACCTGGTGGAGTAGAGTTCTCCGACGATGCACCGACCGATCCTTCTTGGGTGGCTCCCTTTCAGGCGGGAGCCACGGATCGTAGAGAGGTGTCGGGGAACTTGGCGTTCGGTGTCGGGGAATCGACGGCCCTTCTTGAGTGCCCTCCCTTTAAGGCAGGAGTCACGGGTCGTCGAACGTCCGACGGTGAACAGGGTGAACTATGGCAGGGAAGTGGCAGCTTCGTTCCTAGCGGTGCTCGTCGACGACAGAGCGTTGGCGTCCTGCAAGGAAGAGGCGTGCGGGGCACCTCGGTGACAATAGTTCTGGACCGCAAAGATATGATGAAGAACTGTGGCCCAGCAAGGGCGTCGAGTCGTCAGCGTCTCTGCGGTCTGTAGGTGGCGGGAAACCCACCGGTGGATGCTCCTCAGCCCGTCGATGGTCGGGCCTTCTCCAGAGGGAGACAAGCGGATGACGATGCAGACGAGAGCGTCCGATGATCAATGAAGTTCTTAGGCAAACGGGAGCACGGCGGCTCCGGTCGGCGACGGCGGTCGTCAACAGTGGCGGACAACAGTCCGGGTGCTTCTCCTTGGAGTTCCGCAGCAATCCCCGTATCGGGTCGGCAGCCTGTCGTAGGTCTGTCTACCAGGGAGCGTTGGCAAAGATCAGCTGTGCACGATGGTCCCTCGTAGCTTGGGAAGAGGGCGCCTTACCAGGTCCTCTCTGGGTCAGTCCTTGGGGGCACAGCAGCTTTCAGATTGTGAAGTAGAGCAACAGCAATTCTTCTCGTCCAGCAGGGCTTTAAGGTCAAGCGTCAGTTAATCCAGTTACTCGTCGTAGTGGACTTCATCTTCTGAACACGATTCCTAGCAGTGAGAGGTCCCCAGATATACTGTTGATCTCCCATTCATTCCGCTGGATCACACTCAAGCATCCAATCACGAGTACGGGCATTCATGCAGGCAAGCAGCCAATCAGGCACACGAGGTATTCAGGCCATTCACTTCTCTCCAGACACTCACAACAAGTTATGTGTATTGGGACAAGTACCAAGCCATTCAACACTCCAAGCTGCATTCATACCGGTTTCGGGCAGGGTTGTCTCAGTCATTGTGTCAACCACCAGATACTAGACACCCACAACATAGAATGCATATTCGTCACACATTCTATTCACCCAGGTCCCACCCACAGGAGGTACCCACAACATACATCACCGGGAAGGCTCCAGCTAGTCTGACTGGGCCTTCACAACAACACCATATATGGCACTTCCATCCAACAGCCAGTCAGGGGGAAGGGACAGAGTCAGGGCTTCCCAGGACTTTGGCAAAACAAGGTAATGGGCAATAGAAAGCAAGAGGCCACCGGGGCCATCTTGTTTTCCATCAGGAATCAACTGATCCCAATGGCAGGCCCGGGGAATACCAAAATGGAAGATACTCTGCGCACCTGTCAAATTCAGCATGGAGCTGCCACCAGCCCATACCCTGCTCTGTGGGCCACCCACAGGTGCCCAAAAACATACACTAGGGGCACAGGGTTGTACCCCCCACCCATGGGTGCCATAAGGGTATCCCACGGGTCCGTTCACCAAACCAAAAGAAAGAGAGCTGCACCGCCAGGAGTCCCACATGAATTCCTGCGCGGAAAACACGACAGAACACATGATAAAAAGCAGTAAAGGACAAGGATACAGAGGCCCTGTCCCTCTGATGCATTTCCAGCATCACACCTGCGATGTTTCAGGGCGATGGGCTGCACAGATTCATCAATATTCAGCCTCACTGGTTCACCAGCCATCTGTCCGATCCCATTGAACAGTGCGGCATACTTCTCAAGCAAGTCATTGATTACCTCCAAATAGACCGAATATGCAAAGCTGACGATGCCGAGGGCCTCCGCCGCTGCACAGCTCAACAAGGTATTGGTGCTCACCGGTGTTACGTAGAAGCCTGCAGTGATTTGCGAGCGGTCGTGCTCCACCTTCACCACAAAAGCACCATCCAGTGGGATAGGGTCCAGACCACCGAAAGCGAAGATGCAGGCTTTCGGTGCTACCAACTTAGGAGGCATGTCCATAGCGTCATAGTGTCCCCGGGCCATCACATTGACGGACGTCCCCGTGTCCACCAGGACCGGGACTGGAGACCGATTAACTTCCACCATGCACCTTGGCTGCCTCCTGTTCTTCCCTTTCAGGATCCCCACGGTGGAGACAAAGAAAATGTTCTCTTCCTCTTCTTCGTCTGCCTCTTCCACTTGGGCGTCCTCTTCACTCTGGTCCACCTGAGTGACGTTAGGCGGTCTGCCCTGGCGAAGGAGACTGGACTAGGACGGGCCTCGCGGCACCATCACAGGCATGGCCGCCTTGCACACCCTCGAGAAGTGATCTGGCAGCCCACACCTTCCACGTGTCCTTCCGGTCGTGGGAAATTCCGTTGGGTGGGGCAGGTCGTATCCCCTGCCCTCCCTGCTCTATCCTGGGGTCCGCTGCCAGGTCTTCTGGTGCCTCTACCACCGCGCCACATCGCACACACCTCCTCGGTCTTGATGGAGCGTGACCCAGCCTCCATTCTAGCTGCCCTCACCTCAGACACTTCATGGCATCTCCCCAGTTCTAGGATGAGTGGCAGCATGATTCCGGGCTCCCTTAACACTTAGCGCCTGAGCTTGCCTGAGGAGCATGCCTGGATGAGCATGGTCCTAATCATGTCCTCCGCATCGCCCCAAGCACAAGCGAGTGACAGACGCCTCAGGCGCCCATAGAACGTGTCCAAAGTCTTGTCCTCTTTCTGTTTGGCGGACAACATCACGAAGCGTTCATAATCCGCGTTGGCAAGAGGCAGAAAATGGGCTTGAAGCACGGTTTTCGCCTGACCGTAGGATCCATCCCCTGGTGGAAGCGATTCAAAGATCTCCTGGACCGAGGGCCTTGCCGAGTACAACATGGTTGCCAGCCTGCTGTCATCATCAACCACTTAAGCGGCCCGAAAGTACATGTCCAGGCGGTCAACCCACCTCTTCCATCTGGGCCCCAAGCTAGAAGGCGGGCCCGAAACATCAAACTCCGGGATGGGCTGCAAGGCTGCGTGTGCACGTGCCTGGGCCATGGCAGGAAGGATTGGCTTGACAACAGGTGCTACCACTGGCTGCACTGGAGGCACTGGGCCTTGAGGACCTGCTTGAGCAATTGGAGGCTGCTGCACCGGCTGCACTGGAGGCAGTGGGCCTGGAGGCCCTGCTTGAGCAAGTGGAGGCTGCTGCACCGCTACTGGTTGTGCACCGTCCTGATCTTCAGTATCACTCATGGGTTCGAGCGCACAGGCACCCCCAGCATGGAAAATGTAGGCCACAACTCAAACTCTGATCCACCTCCAGGCACAGGAAAGTTCACCCTAGGAGCGAAGATGGCAAGAACACACTTTCCCCTTCCACGGGTAATCCTTAACAACCCAGTCCCAGCCACCAGGCCTGAGGATTCCAGGAAGCAGAATGAAGAACCACTGCAACACACCTCCATGATGATGAAGAAGATGAAAAAGCAGTAGGGGCACCAGTCTGATAATGAAGAGGATGAAGAAAGCCCCAGCCTTCAGCTGTTCCAAAAATTGAGTCAAGGAAGAATTATGGGCTATGCAGGCCCAGCCATTGTAGCCCTCCTCCTCGCTTGCACTCGACGTAGAAGACCCAAAATTCGAAAAAAAATCAAAATTCCAGCATAGGCATGCAGATTAAACTGTCTGCTAGCAGTGTGTCCAGAAATTAGGCCTGGATGCCACTCACCGCCCAAACCGGAGCTCTGTGATGTCCACGGCCTGATTATTCAAAATGGCCGCCAGCCGCGTGGGTGAAGCACGGCCTACGGCATGAAACGAAATGTCAGGAAGAAAAATTGCAGATTCGTCACTGCTGGGCCCAGGCATCATCCCCCACTCGTCGCCACTGTTAGGGGTGTGTCCTGACCCCCAGTGATCCCTGTAAGCCCCCCAGCACACAAGGACTCACTCGACACACGTCCTTCTGGCTCGGGCTTCCCGGTCGCACTGTCGCGGCCGGGAACGCCCCGTTTATTTATGCTGCATGCGGTAGCGTGCAACATCACGCCGCCGCGTGCGCGCCCCATCATCGGGCAGCGCCACACTCATGCAGCTCTATTTTCTCTCCTTGTTTTCTCTGTAGACATGGCCCGATGCCGCTTCCTCACTTCACGCAGCCTCTGCCGCGATCACACACGTGGCTCCTTTGGCACGCCGCCTCCACGAAATAAAAGGCTTCTAGCGGCCCACACACGGACGTGCGCGTGGCCCCAGACCACCTTTCGCCAATGTGGTAGCCCACCAAAGGTCACCAGGGCGGGCCACTCCAAATGCTGGGAGCACCCAGCTCAACAACTGTACTGCGATCACGCAGTGGACCAGTACAGAGGACACCCTGCCAAGCGTCCGACTCATCGGAGTAGCACTGTGGCTTGGGGCACCCAGCTGATGGCAGCCATGGCTCTGGGGGCACCCAGGCCAGGCTGCAGGACCAGCCCGTGATCACATGCCCAAGACAAAGACAAGAACTGGACACAGGCACGAGTTGCCACTTCCTAGGGCTCTGCTGCACTGCCTCTCAGGTGTCAGCAGAGCCCCTGTAATTGAGGAGCTTCATGACAGAGTCCTGACGCTCTTTCTTAAAGGGGCAACGGCCCATAGTTGGATGGTCCACACACCACACCCACCACCTCTATTCTACTTAACTTGGAGGACACATTTTTCTGTAATACTTTTCAGTTCATAAATTCGGTATGCGATGTGCGATTTGGTTCAGCGTCTAGATGTCCCAGCGCACACCTGCCTCTACTTTTCTTCTACCCCCGAGACATTTGGCGCCACGCTATATATAGGCGTTCAAGCAGGCGCCTTTTGCTGACCCGTTCAACCAGATGGCGAGGCCTTCCTTGTGTTTTCCCTCAGTTGAAAAGGATCACAATTACGTTATGCAAACATATCGCTGCACAAAAAAAGCAATGCGCCGGTTGGCCAGGCATTGTAATCAATGTTAAAGCGATTTCCTCCCTATTCCCCAACGAAAGATGCTTTAAGCCGATAGCATACATGCGCTATGTATAGAATTTATCACAGACCCGAGGCAATCAAGTCTATCTAACCACTTTAATCTGGGGTGAATAACGATTGATTGTGGCAAAGCAAGGTCTCTGTCAGCCTGCGCAGTTTGAACGTTTCATTGTGTGTTATGATTGCAGTCGGGCTGGCACGCTTGTTGTTTAGGTAACTGTGATCTCATACTGCCATCCAGCGGCCAGTCTTTCACCGCAGCCTGAGTGCTTCATCCAGCCTTCCTGCAGATGCACATTTTAAACCGGTGCCGCCACAGTGGAAGGTCTTTTAGTTGGAGGAGAGATGTTCCCATATTAACATATAATTTATAACAAAGTCACGTAGTTAAGTAGCAGCAAAATGGCAAATGGGATGCTACCCACCCACCCATTTTCCGGAAATGCTAATGTCTTTTCCTGAAAGCGTTTAGATTGGGCGCAGGGATAGCCGTGGAAGCAAGAACATTGCATAATGACGTGCCACTTTTGCTCGAAGACTGTATAATCGCAATGTTGTGGTCATAGGTTCAATGCATGTTTCCAGCTGACACAGGCAGAGGCAAACCTCTTTAAGCCCGGAGTCCTGTCTTCTCGAAATAATTGGCAAATTATCACAGTCTAATTACCTGAACAAGTGTATTTAGCTGACTGGCCAAAACGCAGAATAATCCTTGACGCTTGTATAATGAACAGCCCATTGTCTTAATGTGCCTTAATTGACCAATTAAGTAGCAGAAGCTCCAGTACTCCAACCCTGCTTTGACCCGTGGTTCTGCTGTGCTCACATCAGAGGCAGTGCTATCACTTTGGAAAATGTCGACCACATACATGTTGCTTTGCCTTTCCCGTCAGCTTTCCTCATCTCCTGTAAAAAGCCAGATTTCAATGGCCTCCTGTACCATTTTCTCAACACAAAATATGTTCTTTAACGTTGGATTAGTCTTTATTTGATACCAGTGTACCGTGCACAGAACCGCTTCTAGGAATTGCTAAAACCTGTACAGCAAAATAAATGTCTGGATTACTTAACGTAATCTTCATTCTTCTTAGTCCTACTCTTTCTCGTCCCAGTACTCACGTATGAGGTGACCCACCTCCCAAGGAAAACCCTTTACTATTTTTATTTCCCTTAGACAGCCCCTCCCCCCATCGTCCTGCCTCCGGGCATAATAGCCCGCCTCCACGAGCCACAACAGTAAATAGCACTGCCCAAAAGGCCCATTCGACAATGGGGGAGGGTGAGGCCGAAAACTCACTCTGGGAGAAGGAAGAGTAGGACTAGGAGTACTGAAGATTACTGGTAAGTAATCCAGGAATTACCTCCACATCCACTCTTCCTCATCCCAGTACTCAAGTATGAGGCATGTCAACTCCAGAGAGAATGGGCTGAGAACAAAAACACCACAGATCGAACTAGGATATGCAACCCGACCAACACCAATTTATAGAAGCACACAGTCCAAGACAGTAGCAACAAAAAGCAATTCACAGAAGCTCCACACTCAAAACCCCAGGCCTGCAAGCTCCAGCTTCCTTTACGGTGAGGTTAAAACGGTAGTGATGAATAAATGTGTTGGGGTCAGGGCAGGTGGCAGCGTGACAAATGTCCGAAATAGGAACCCCAAACGCCCCTGCCCAAGAGAGAGCCATCCCCGGTGTGGGCCTACCCTGCACCCCTGACGTGAGGGGAGAACCCACAGAAGAATAAGTGAAGGAGATGACATCCCGCAGCCATCGACTGCTTGTGGGTACAGAGGCTTCCCCCAAGGGGTAGCACCACCAAATGTGACAAACAGGCTGGAGGAGGAACGAAAGACCTTACTGCGTTCCAAATAAATCAGGACAGCCCTTCTGACATCCAGAGTAGACAGTGGCAGTGGTCGAAGTGTACAAAAAGAAGTAGTGGAACTATGTTCCCTGCTGGCCAGCCCTATCTCCCCACAAACCCCATCACCACACCCCCTCCCAGACACAATACAAACCCCCAAACACATACGCCTGCTGCTTAAGGAAACGTTCAGTTCATTGCAATGAAAGTGCAAGTTTCATCTTCTTCCTATACTTTTATTCTAAAACGAAACCATTCCGGAACACATTCTTTTTAAAATAAAAGTATGGGAACGGTAAAACTTCATTAAATAAAGTAGAGGAGCAGCGCTCCCAACCGCTCCCGCTCACTTTGACGACTGACCAGCGGACATCCTCTGGGTAGGAGGGAGATGGAAAAAAGGAAGGAAGGACAATCGCCTGTGAGACGTGAAATTAGGAACCCACCGTAGAAGGAAGGAGGGTGACACTTAAAGAACAAGGCATCAGGGGTGAACACCAGATAGGGCGCTTAGCACGAGTCGGGGCCAATCTCACCCAACCACCGCGCCAAAGTGATAGCCACGAGGAAGTTAGTTTTAAGGTTCAGAATCTTAAGATGTACTTCCTCCAATGGCTCAAAAGGGAGGACTGCAGGGCCTGCAGAACCAGGGGGAGATCCCACGGGGGAGGGGGCAACCTAGAAGCAGAGATAGGCCTGGCCAAAGAGAAACTCTTGAGAAGTCTCCCCACCAAAGAGTGACCACCCACATCAGGACCCCCAAAGGAATGGCTGCCAGCCCACTGAGCACACAGGGTCAAGACAGAGAGACCCATGTTGAAGCCTTCCTGGAGAAACTGTAGGACGGGAGCCCCAGAACTCAAGAGAGAGGAACAGCCCATAGCCAGGCACCAGGACATGAAGTGCCCCCAGTGACGCTCATAGGCCTTCAAGGTGGAAGGACGCCGGTCCCATTAAATGTAGGACACCACCTCTGCATAAAGACCCGCAGATACTAGGCGAGTCCTCTCAGTTTCCAGGCCCCGCAAACCAGGTTGTTTGGCCCCACCGCCCCGTTGGGCAGAGCACCGGATAGACCCCCATAGAGAGGAAGCCCTGCTAGCCATAGGGAGGTTAGGGCATCCATCCCCCATATCCTGGGGAGGGGAATCTGGAGAAGAACCGGGGAACCTTGGCAGACAGGCAAGAGGCAAACAGATCCAGAATCAGAGACCCAAGCACCCTGTACACCCTCTGAAAGGCCACAACCAACAGTGCCCAATCCTCTGAAGGGAACATCCGGCTGAGGTGGTCTGCCACTGCATTGCCCCGACCCGTGACATGACATGCTGACAAGGACAGATGGTGAGTCTCTGCCCAGGTACACAGACCGAGAGCCAGAATACACAAAGACCATGAGCGGGAGCTCCCCTGACGGTTGACACAGGCCACCGTGGCAGTGATGTCTGATCGTAAGAGGACCGCCTCCCCTTGCAACACCAGGGCAAAGGCCCTTAGAGCCCTGAAGGCTATGGCTAGCTCCCTCCAGTAGGAAGACCTGGACACCTCCTTGTTGGACCACAGTTCCTGGTGAGTCTGTCCCAAAAGAAACGCTCCCCACCCAAACAGGCTGGCGTCTGTGGTAACGATGATCGGAGAGGGCAGACAGAGAGGAAATCCCTTTACCAGATTGGGCACATTGAATCACCACCAGAGCTTGCCACTGGAATCGGGATATTGAAGTCAAGGGAGGATTATTCCAGAACCTGTGGACGAGAAACATCTGACGACCAGATGGCAATGTGAAAGTAAGCATTTTGTAGATACAAGGATGCCAGGAAATCCAAGTCTCTCACTAGCTGAATAACATGTTGAAGACATTCCATCTTGAAACACTGAGTCTGAATGGGAAGGTTCAGGGTGTTGAGGTCTATGATAAGATGGTGTGACTCTGAGGGTTTTGGCACCAAAAACACAATGAAGTAGACTTCCAGACCCCACTTGCTCCATGGAACCTGTCGAATGACCCCCTTGGTGACCAGATCCCGTAGAAACTGAAGCATGGCCAACCTCTTGATAGGGCGCCTGGGCAGTGGCATCTCAATCGTGCCAGACGCAAGAGGGGGGGGGCATTTCAGCTTGTAAACCCCAGCGCACAAGTCGATTGACCCCAGAAAGCCGGGTCCATAGGTTCCAGAAGTACTTCAGTTGACCTCCAACTGGCCTAGCATCAGGATTTCTTCAGGCATTGAGGGGAGACAGGACCGTCCTCCAATCCGTGGTGTGAAGGTGTCTGTGACCCGCAATGATGGAACCCATGGACATGACAGCAGCCTTAACCGGATCAAATGCCAGGTCTGACAAAAATTCCATCTGAACCTTGATTGCCTACAGAATCAGAGCTGGGTCAGAAGCATCCTCAGTTGCCTTGATGGCAGACTTCAAACTCCCAAGAGCAGCTTCGGCCGTGTAGGAGGAGTATGTGGCCGCACATAAAGCTAGATGGTCACCACTATAAGCCTTTCTCATTGTGGAAACCACTTTCTGATCAGTTGGGTCCCTGGTAGCATCCTCTGCAGCCAAACAAGACAGTCCCACCGGACTCCGAATTATGTGATCAACCTGGGCTGTGGAAGGGCAGTCTCTCCCCCCTGTAAGGGAGATATTTAAACAAAAATCTGGGGACCACAGTCTTGTGTAGTTCAGTCCATTCCCACAGGAATTCAGCCTTCATCCCAGGTAGTAGTGGAGAGCCTCACTTGAGCGTGCACTTGAAATGAAGTGGAGGGCTTCTAGCACCCCCTGAGCAGGGATACTTGTAGCAGAACATCAGCTGTCACCTCTTTGTCCAGGTATTTTCCCTTAAACTCTGCTGACCTGGGGAGGGAGATTCACCCAAGCTGTAGGACGTGGCACCAGAAGGGGAAGAGGACGAAGGGGAAGCCCTCTACTGTGGTTACCCTGGATACCCTCTTCGTGCGGGGCCTGGTCTTATACTCTGGTACTCTGCTCTCTCTTCTTCTCTCTTGGGAGAAGACAATGTTAATGTTAATGTTAAAGGATATTTGTACCACGCACTATCACCACCGGAGTGGTCCCCTGGTGCTCTGATGGCTCTAAAAAAATGGGAGGGCTGTGGGGGGGAGTTAGTGGGATAAGCTGGAGAAGTGCAAGAGATCAGTGATGTGCTGTTGGCGGCCTGTGGCCAGAATTATAATTCTGTTGGCTGGGCTTGGGGTGTTATACTGTCGGAAGATGTTGTTTCCTATTGTACGGGTCCATGTGTGCTTTGTTTTGTTGTTGCAGTGTAGTGTAGTTTGTGCGGAATGTTGTGGTTGTGTTTGGTTAGAATTTGAGAGTTGTATGCAGAGGGTGAAGTTGTTAGTGGGTTGGTTAATTGGCATTGCTGTCTTGACGTGAGGTGCTAAATTTCCGTGTTTCTAATTAGGTGGGGTGTGTGGGCGTCTCCGTGTCTATGTCCAGATCAGGGCTGTAGGACATTCACGGTCCCTTTCCCATAGGACATCCGTTCATATGCATAACCTTGCCCGAGTTGGGTACCGGCCGCCTATGTGGCCCCTGTTTGTATACAGGGCAGGCGGGCTTTTGTGCGCCCCTTGCAGTCTAGCCCAGAGAGCATTCCCAATCTGGTCTAGCAGGAGGGTGGCATTGGTAAGCCCGGGTTTACTCCCTACATGTGTTGGGGCTGCTCGCCATTCATCCTCTTATTCGGTTGCTCATTCATGTTACCGTTCCTATCCCCTTTGGAATGTGGCAATGCTAACGCTTGCAATTATGTCCTGGCGCAGCGTCTGCCTTCATTCACAACTCTCTTCGGTCCATGCCCCTGCCAATAGCCACAACTTAGTTAGTGTGGCAGGTGTTGACGTTCACCCAACTTTATGCAGGTATGAGCTATAGTAGCATTTATCAAGTGGGTGATGATTGTTCGCTGGGAGTTGGCTAGGGATGCTGGATTCTGTCCTCATGTGTGTCGCAAGAGTCCTATTAGACTTAGTGTCGTCTCTCTTGAGTTTCTTTATTTGGTTTTGGCTGTTGTCATAGTCGTCCTAGATTTGGGAACCTTTTCATTTTTTTTCCCGTTTGGTGGTTTGGTTTTTCAGTTTGAATCTGTGATGTTGAAGAGCCAGGTTTTTTGTAATTTTCTGAATTGTAGGTGGGGTTTGGTGTTTCTTATTTCTTTCGGGATGTTGTTCCACGTTTTTGCAGCTAAGTGGGAGAAGGAGGAGCCTCCAAGTTTTTTCTTAAGGTACGTTTTTTCTTCCAGGCGGATCTCGTTGCTTGATCTGAGGAGTCTCGTTGGCTTGTAGATTGTTAATTTCTTTTGCAGGAATTCAATTCCTTGTCCGCTGATTGCCCTGTGTGTTATGCACATTGTTTTGAAGGTGATGCGATGTTTGACTTGGAGCCAGTGCAGTGTTTTTTGGGCTGGAGTGATGTGGTCTCTTCTGGATAATTTGAGGAGGAGTCTGGCTGCTGCATTTTGGATCTGTTGTAGTTTCGTCAGGAGGTATTCTGGTATCCCGAGATATAGACTGTTTGCATAGTCGATTCTTGACATGAGGGTGACGATTGTGAGGGTTTTGTGGGTTTTGTGGGTGAAGGAGAGGAAAGGTAAGATTCTTCTTGCCGTGTGAAGGAGGAAGAAGCATTTGTTGATTATTGCATTTATTTGTGGTTCTAAAGTTAGGGTGTTTTCCATCAGGACTCCCAGATTTTTTACTACCTTAGATGGAATCGGTGTGGTTCCCATTTCCGTTGGCCATGGAACATAGGTGTTGTTCTCTTGATTTTTGGATATAATCATGATTTCTGTCTTTCCTGGGTTGATTTTCAAGTTGTTGGCATTCATCCAATTATAGACTTCTTTTAGACACTCGATTAGGGTTGAGTGTTCGGCTTGAGTGTCTTCGATTTTGTAGAAGATTTGAGTGTCATCTGCGTAGTTGTAGCATGCAATTTTGTACTTTTTGAAGATTCTGATTAGTGCAGTTTGGTAGATGTTGAAGTACAGTGGTGATAGTGAAGACCCTTGTGGTACTCCACAGTCGTTGATTCGTGGTGTGGATTTGAAGGGCTTTAACTAAACGGTTTCTGTTCTGTCTTCTAGGAAAGATTTAATCCAGAGTAGTGCCGTGTCTGTTATGCCTATGTCTTCTAGTCTTTTGGTTAGGGTATCATGGCTAACTGTGTCAAAGGCTGCGGAGAGGTCGAGCAGAATCAGGGCTGAGGTTGTGTCGGAGTCTGCGTTTTTTATGTCATCCCAGATGGATAGTAGTGCTGTTTCTGTTCCTCTTGCGGTTCTGAGGCAGACTTGTGCTTGGTCCTACAGGTGGTGTTTTTCTACTTGTTCTTGGGTTAATTTGTATACGTAGGCTTCCAGGAGTTTTGCTGGGTAGGAAATGTTTCAGATTGGCCTGTAGTTCGAGAGGTCTTCTACGTCTCCACTTGTGTTTTTTAAGAGTTGTTTGATATGTGCTGATTTGAATGTTTTTGGTACGGTTGCTCGTGAGAGATTTAGGAGGTTTCTGTAACATTCTGATGGTGTTCCTTGTGTGAGGATTGATTTGTAGATGTCAGGCGGGCACAGATCCATGGGTTGAACCTGATTTCTGACGAAAGCCTCTGCTGATATTTCTGGATAGTTTGGGAGTTTGTGTTGTGGTTCTGTATTTGGTTCGGTTGGTTGGATGTTATGGTTGGTCGGTCTGTTTTGTATGATTTGTCGGGTGTCGTTGATTTTGTTCTTGAAGTGGTCTGCCAGGGCGTTGCAGTGTTTCTCTGAGGGGGTTGAGGTGTTGAAGCAGCCTTGAGGCTTTCTCATTTGTTTAATGATGTTGAACCTTTCTTTTTGTGAGTTTGTCGCATTGGTGATTCTGTCGTCATAATGCCTTCTCTTTGCCTTTTGTATTTCCTTCTTGCATCCTCGGATTTGTTTCTGGAACAGTTTTTTTTTTCTCTGGGTTGTATTCTTTCCTCCATTCCAGCTCCATTTTCTTGTTGCCCTTTTTCTTGGTGCTTAGCAGCGGGGAGAACCATTTTGCCATTCCCCTTTTTTTTGATGGGGTGAATGGTTTTTCTGGGGCAATCTTTTTGATTGTATCAGCGATCCCGTCTAGGTCAGCCAGCTCTAGTTCTGTAATTGAGGGTTTGGTTGTCTCCAGTTGTTTGAACAGGTTGCTTGTTTTGACAGTTTTCCAGTTTCTTTTTGTGGTGGTTGTGAATTTGTGGGTCTGGATGCAGAGTGGAGTAGGTAGTCTGATGATGAAAGGGATGATGAGAAGGTCGCTGCACAGTATTTGTATCAGTGGTGCCGTGGTGATAAGTTTTTCCTGGATGAAGATTGCGTCAAGGGTGTGTCCTGCCGAGTGTGTTCCTCCTTTGACCAGCTGTCGTAGTTTCATGGTTGTAGGTTGTTCGGTCAGTGAGTTTTGGGAGTTGGCGTGACTTGTTTCAAACCAGATATTGAAATCCCTCAGGATAATTAGATGTTCGTGCTTGATGGCTATGTTGGTGATGGCTTCTATGAAGTTATCAACAAAGGTTGCATCATATGACAGTGGTCTGTACACCAGGATGAATGTGATGTTGGTTTTTGGGTTTGCTGATAGGTGTATGACCATGGTTTCACAGTTGATGATGTTGAGAGGGTCGTCTGTTTTTTATTTTTAGGTGTTCTTTGAATGCTGTCGCGAGGCCTCCTCCTTTTTTATGTTTCCTGTTTATTTGGAGGCATTTGAAGTTGGCTGCGAGGCAACTTTGGAGTGTGATTTTGTAGTTGTCGTCCATCCATGTTTCTGTGATGAATAGGATGTCAATACTGTTGTCATCGAGAAGGTCAAAGATCTCTGTTGAATGTTTTGACATGAATCTTCCATTTAATAAATTGCAGTGGAGTTTAGAGGTGTGATTTGGTTTATGCTTTATTGTTGGGGTTGTCTTCTGATTGGTGTTGGGGTCTCCTTTAAAGTCTGTCTCTAGTTGAGGTGATGGTACAGGTGCGTCTGTGTCGTCGAAAAGTTCTTCTAGGTTCAGTCTTAGGTTTTTGTTCTCCTCAGGTTTTTCTTCCACAAATTGTGGGTGTCGAGTGGAGGTTACTCTTGATTTAGTGATGTAGGGTGTTATTGCGTCGATTATGTTTTTGTTATTTCTAGCGTTGTCTGATCTTCTGTGCGGTTGTGTTTGGTTGTCTGCTGTTGCTGATTCTCACATTGGGTTGGTTCGTTTTGGTGACTGGTTGTTTGCGAGGTACAGAGTTAAGTACAGGGATTTTTCTCTTCTCTCTGCGTTGGTTCGAGTGTCGTTCCTGCGGGTCAGAGTGTTTTCTGCAGTTGCACATCTTTGTTGCTGTTCCGGTGTGTTTGTTCTTTCTGCTCTTTTTCTTTCACTCGGTGCAGGTCGTTTACGTGGCATTTTGGGGTTGAGAGTTGTTTTGGTCTTTATTTCTTTGTTTGCTTTGGTCTGGCTGTCTTGTGGTGTAGTACTGGGTGAGGGAAGTTGTCCACTATAGGTTTGGGTACTGTCTGTTGGTGGTCAGCAGCTGGTATTACCAAATTGTTTAGTCAGTGTTTGAGTAAGGTTGGGGAAGTAAGTTAGTATTGTATCTTTGGGTTAATGTTGCCTGCCCTTAATGTGAGTCTCCCTGAACGAGGTTCACTGTGATGAGCCGACTATGTGGGGTAGGGAGGGTACGGAGGGTATCTAGTTACTACACAAGTGAACTAATGATTTCAATGCTAACAGTTAGATTTGAGATCCCTGCACGGTGGGAGAAAGGGCTATGGCCAATCGGTGGAAAGATTACAATCCTAAACACAGGTGACGAATTACAATTTTAAACACTGGTGACAGAATATAAATCTAAACACCGCCAGACTCGAGAGTCCTGCACAGTGGGAGAGAGTACCACGCCCCACAGGTGAAGGAGTACAATTCTAAACCAGGCGACGGAGTACAAATTTTGAACACAGCTAGATTTGAGAATCCTGCACAGTGGGAGAGAGGGCCACGCCCAACAGGTGAAAGAGTACAATTCCAAACACAGGTGACAGAGTACAATTCTAACTTGGGAGAGTCCTATGCCTGACCGTTCAAATGGGTGCTATACTAGATATCACTATGCTAACAAGGTGCTATTTATTACTAAGGTGTTTTAGGATAGGTTTGATAAGTGGGCTAGGCTTTCAGGGTAGAGTTATTACTTTATTCCCCACCTAGGCCACTCTTACCTTACTGGTGCTTGGTCGATGCTGGTTGATGGCTAGCCACTGGCTTCTTCTGCGGACACCTGCTGACACTTCCTGGAGACTACTCTGTTGGAGCCGCCCTTTGCCTTTGGGCCCTTAGCTGCAGGGACTGCCCGGCAGAGGGCTGCCCTTGGAGGGTCAGTTATGGCTTGGGCAACACGGGCATCAGGCCCAATCAAAGAAGGGGGGCGGGTTGGAAGGCGGGAGGGAAGGGAGACCATGAAGAGGGTGCGGGGTGGGAGAGGGACGGCGAGGGGTGCTACAAAATACAAAATTTAAAATACAAAAATGGGCACAGAGGGGCAAACTCACTGTGTGCCGGCTTCCTCGATGGAGGAAACACACAGGGCACGCTGGTCAATAAGGTCGCAGGGCGGTCTGGGGAGGCAGGAGCAAGTGCAAGGCAGGAAATGGGGAGTGAGGGGATGCAGGCATACGGGCTTGTGGTGTCTTTTTCCTGGATTTAGGCCAAAATGGGAGTTTCAGATAAGGGCAGCACTCACCTGGGCAATTTGTAGGGACAAGAAATAGCAAGGCTGCTGCAGTGCGCTATACAAAAACACACGGGGCACGCTGGCCAATCAGGTCACGGGGTGGACTCGGGAGGCGGGAGCAAGTGTGAGGCAGGAAATGGGGAGCGAGGGGATGCAGGCACACAGTGTCTTTTTCCTGGATTTAGGCCAAAATGGGGGTTTCAGATAAGGGCAGCACTCACCTGGGCAAGTTGTAGGGACAAGAAGTAGCGAGGCTGCTGCGGTGCGCTATACAAAAACACACAGGGCACGCTGGCCAATCAGGTTGCGGGGCATGCTTGGGAGGCCGGAGCAAGTGCGAGGCAGGAAATGGGGAACGAGGGGATGCGGGCACACAGGCTTCGGTGTCTTTTTCCTGGATTGAGGCCAAAATGTGGGTTTCAGATAAAGGCAGCACTCACCTGGGCAAGTTGTAGGGACAAAAGAGGAGGATGTTGAAGAAGGGCGAGGCTTTATATGCCTCATCTTGGCAGAACGTTTCCCCATGATGAGCACAACACTGTGACAGCAGACAGAGGCACTCCTGGCTCGTCAAGATAAATATGGCACCAAAACCCAAAAGAATGCGGAACATCAGTGTTGCTTAGCAATAGGCATTCCACACTTTGTTGCCAAACAGATGCGTTTCCTCCTGTATACAGGGAATGAGCAATAAATGTCAACGAAGGGACCTGAGCCCTATTACAAGCAGCGTTGTCAATAATACTGAGTACCACTGAGGTCTCCACTATCTCCTTAGCTCCACCTGGGGTGCGATCACCCTGGGCCTGCAGGTCCAGCAACCTGATCCGCTCTGTGGTCAGGAACAGCACAGGACGCAGAGACTTTCCCACAAGCAACGCCTGTGTATCCTGGTGATAAGGTGTTTGTCCGCACCTTTGTCCGGAGGCGGCAGGACGTGAGGCTTACGGGTCCCCACGAGGTGGTGTACACGACTGCCACAGCAGTAAAGATTAAAAAAAAGGAGAGCATGGATCCACATTTCCGACATTCGCAAAGACAACAGCGTCTCCCCTTCCGGAAAGGAAGTGAGGAGCCCAACTTGATGGGAAGTATCACACAGTTGTCATTAACACTTTATTCTGCTAGAAGACTTTACAGGAGGACTGTAGAAGAAGAAAAAGAAGGGCAAACAAGCATTGGGGGGAATGACAGAACATTTAAAAAAGATGTGCAATTGATAGGGATAGGGCTATTTTGTGTCTTTCTTCTTTGTCTTTTTCTCTTCTGGTTTCTTTCGCAGTATGTTGGTTTGCCTAAAGAAAATGAAAAAGGGGCAATGCAACAAAAGAAGTACTTTTAGTGCTGAAACGTTTTATGACCGAATTGGGAGGGGGGACTCGACACGGCATCTGGGAATGACTGGTACAACGAGATGAAACGTGTCGGGTAAGAGAGGACTAATGGCAGTTGCTATGTGTGCTTGCTAATTCCATACGTCTCAGGGACACCAAAACAATTCCTGCCCAAATGGGGAACAGCGTTGGAAGGGGGATGCCTTATTCACCTATCTTTATGTGAAACCTGTCGGGTTGTTTCAGGGACAAACGCTAGAGGTGCACTGGGTAGACGAAGGGGAGGAGGTAAATGTTGATATATATATATACAGCTAGAAAGCATGTCCAAAAAAGAAGTCACAAAGCATATAATACTAGTATACATCACGCAAGGGGCGCAAAGGTGGGAACAGCTGGCCACAACTCAAAGGAGGGTGTACTGCAAAAATGTAAGAGGGCACAATATCCTACGGTGCCACACCAGACGCCTGATGAGAATAGGGAGTTCAGTGTTTCACGATGAGAGATGGGAAAGGGTAATAGTGCTGTACCGTGGGGAGGGTTTAGTGGGATTTGAAGAACAGGTGGTGAGACAAATAAATGAAAGCTGCCAGACAGTGTGGAATGCCATTGTACACTCTTTCACAAAAGAGACAGAGGATACCACATCAGACAGTTGGCTGGACACATTGCCTGGGTGCCCGAGTGGCTGACTGCCATGTTCAAGATAACAGTCCCTGTGCTTGTTGTGATGCTTATTGCCTTCTGTGCAGGACAGTGGATCATCAAAAACTGTATTTGCAGAAAGAAAAAAGTACAATATATAATGTCTGCTAATAAAGTGGGGAATAAGGATAACAAAATAGAGGATCAGCATCATGAAATGAATGATGGTAAGGATGAGGTGCAGGTGGTCTTTGCAGTACTGCCACCGAATGTAGAAGAGTATGATGCTTATTGGGTAGCATGTTCCTCAGATGGGTGGGAATGAATGATAATAGGATGCACATTGGAGGGGTACGAAGATGCAGGAAGGGACATGGAAAGGGTAATGCAGCAATGGATCCCCAATACAGTGAGCAAAGAAATGGTAGTAAAAAGAGTATTGATTGATAGATCAATCGAAGGGGGGAATGCAATAAATGTGCTGATACAGCACCATCCAGAGGGGGTGCATTTACCAGTTTCAGGAATAAAGGGGGCATGAGGAGGCACCCGCGGGGTGGAAAAGGAGCCATTGATGGCTGTGATACAAGTGCATAGACCACGTACATGGCCGAGAAGCCGGTGGTTGGGAGTGGGGTGTAGGTGCTCAAGGGGGAGCATGGGGGCATGCAATAAATATGGTGGCACAAACACGTAGGGTGTTGCTGCACAGATCGAGTCAGGTGAAAACCACAGGAGAGTGGAATACATGGGGATGGCTCAGGCAGGCCATTCACAGCAGACCACCTACAAAACTGCACAAACACTGGACGGCAGTGAGGTGGGGGAAGATTCATTCAGGCTAAATGTCCCCAGCAAACAGCAGTTGCTGGGAAAAGAACTAGTTGATACATACAAGGTGGTGAGCAGGTCTCATGGGTGCTCGCAGAGATCAGGGGAATTAAAATTCACCACGCTATGTTCAAGGAGTACATATAGGAGTATAACACTCATAGTACTCATAGTACAGGCAGTGGTTTCAAATCACCCTATGGCTGGGGGGTCTGGGAAGAAGGATGTGGGATGAGCCAGGAGGAGCCAATCACAAGGTGAGTTTTTGTGTCCCTGAAAAGCAACAGATTTACTGTGTCCTCGATGAGGTCTATGGGGCCCCCCATTGGTCCGATGCCATGTGAATGTCTCCCTTCCCACCAGCTCAGGGTGTCTTGTGTTTCTCCTATGTGTGTTGACCAATGGCAGATTAATAATGTTCCAGAGGTGATGACGATTACGCAGTTTCTAACAACAGTTAATTCATGGGGTAGAGCAGGAAGTAATGTGGCGCCACAAGGTGAGGGGACGAGCCAGTGGAGGGCAAGTCAGTCTGCTCCATTAACTTCTAACTTATGCCTATCTATATGGGACTGACGAGACCCCACCAATCAGTTTGTGGGACAGGCGATAAGTAGAAAAACTAAGTATGACTATTTCTAACCATGCAAGCATTGTATTCGTCATTCAAAAGATCTGACCGCAGTGGCCGGTTTTGTCAGCTCTCGGTTATGTTCCACTCACTGTGCTGTTTGATTTGTGCTTACTCAGCTGTACTAAACAGCATCATTACTTGCCTGGTGTATGCTCCTTTTTGGATTACTTCAGGTAAATTACTGATGACATGCTCTTAAAGGGCCCCTGATAGATACCTATGAATTGACAGTACACCACATTAAGATGTGCTCCCCATGGTCTTGGGGTACAATACAGCCAAAAGCAATGAGTGAATGTACTGTATGCACCCTCTGAATTAACCCATGATGTTATGTTACTTAGCTTTTATAATGGGGCCGTTACCGAATGAATACAGTAAGATTAAAAAGTACATACTAGTACAGGAACACAAAGTTACAGCACAGTATGGTAAAGTATAACCGCAAAGAATTGCAAGGAACACTCAGAGTCAGTGGCTGCCAGTGTATGAGCCACTGCTGTTGGGGCAGAGGGGTGGCTGGGATATGGGGGAAGGTTGACACTGCCACTGGTGTCCGGGGTTAAGAGCAGAACAGGTAGGTGAGGTACGGGGACAAGGTTCATGGCTACCAGTAGTTCGGGTGACAAAAACTGGAGAAGTAGGGTCGGATGGGAAGAAGAGCCATGGGTTCTGCTATTGCATCTGCAAGAATGTGACTATTTTATTCTTACAAAGATGGTTGTGGTGACCTCGAATCTCACTTTGCCCAGAGGTGATGATGGTGGTCCTCAGAAGAACAGGGAGCTCCTCCTTATTCTCTGGTTCACTTGATTGCACCACTACCCACATTGTACAAAACTGACCAAATATTTGAAAAGTATGCAGACCATATAACCTGGGTAGTGTTTAGAGGTATTTATTATCACTTTCTCATCCTTTGGAGAAATGACTTTCAGTGTGTAAACAGACAATGGGATAACTAGACTCTTCTGTCCTGGAGCTAGGGATGCATTGCATGTGGGTCATCAAAATGAGGAAGCGGTGAAAGTCAGTGGTGCCATACAAACCCACGGGCCTCCATGGGTGTGGGTGAGGAGAAGGCACGGGCGAGGGAGGGAGAGAAGGCTGGAGGCAAGAGAAGGATGGGTGAGTAGAAGGCAGGAGTGAATGAGGAGGTGTGTGGGGAGTAGCTAGGGATATAAGGGTGGGGCGGGGTGAGGAGAAGGCAGGGATACAAGGGTGGGGCAAATGTGGAGAAGGCAAGGGTGCAAGGGTAGGCAGGTGAAAAGAAGGAGGGGTACAGGAGTGGTGGCTCCATCACTCTTGTGATGTACATAAAAAATATATTCAAGTTCAAATGGAGCAGGCACCCACTTCCTCTCGAGAAGCATAACCAAATTGTCAAGGAGCAATGTATTCTATGAACGAAATGACATAAGTGCTTCCTGTGAATCTGGTAGTTTGGTGAACATCTACCACATACTGAGTGCTGCATGTCAGGATGGGGTGGGCAAAGGCACAGATGTGGTCCATCAAACAGTTCTTGGCCATTGGGTAGGTTGGTACCATCCTCTGGGGCCATCCTAGTCTAGGGAAGCCATCCCACTCTATAAAGCAGCACCTCCTTCTTCGCCTTCTTCTGAAACTGTGGGGCTTCTTTGGGTGCTTATTGTTAGTATATTTATATTAAAATAATATAATATTATCATATTTGAGCACATCACCTTATAGCAGAACACATAGCAGGAAGTTACAGACAAAAGCAAGAGTGAGACAAAGAGATACATAGAGTGAGCGCGAGATATAAAGTAAAGAAGAACAAAGAGATACAAAAATACAGCAGGGAGAGAGTCATATAGACATATAGTGCAGAGAGAGTGATAGGGAATGAGAGACATACAGAGAGAAAGAGACAGAGTGAGAGGGGGAGAGGGAGATAGAGATTGAGAGAGAGAAAGAGAAAGCGAGAGAGAAGAAAGACATGACAAAGAGTGCACCACTGTCTGTCAGAGAGAGAGAGACATAGAGACATACAAGAGAGAGAGCGAGAGGCGGAGATACAGTAGAAAGAGAGATGACAAAGAACACTGCACTAAGAGAGAGATACATATAGAGACATACTTGAGAGAGAGAAAGAGAGAGAGAGAGAGAGAGAGAGAGAGAGAGAGAGAGAGATCTTGTCACCCCCAAACGCAAGTGCAGGGTGGCTGAGCAAAAATGGCATGCTTCTGGTTCATCCTCTGACAAACTGGCCTGTTGCCTGCTCCAAAGGCAATACCAGCTCTCTGTCCACCCCAAGAAGAGAGCCCACATCCAAGCCTGCGTCTCTGCGGCATCTAACAACTTGGCCAAACTCTTTAAAATCTGCAAGGAACTGGGCAATCCTGCTGCAGTCTCTACCTCTCCTGTCCCTTCCCAGGCCCTCTGCATGGCTCTGGCTTCTCATTTCATCTCCAAAACTCAGGACATCTTGTCCTCTATCTCTTCCTCTACCCCTCCCCCCTCTACTCCCTTCTCTTCCTCTGGCCCTTCTTCAGCCACCTCTCCTCCCTCCTTCTTTGTCTTTCCCCTGTTCTCCCTAGACAATGTTTGTAGACAAGTCCGTGCTATGAAAGTCTCATCAAAACAGGTTCATCCATGTTCCTCCAAAACCATCAAGGACCACATTGACTCCCTGGCTCATGCTCTGGCCGACTTCTGCAACCAGTCCTTCGCCACTGGAGTCTTCCCATCCCCCATGAAGTACTCCCTTGTGCACCCTCTTCTTAAGAAACCCTCTGCCGACCCATCCTGCCTGGCTAACTATCGCCCACTCGCCATCACTCATTTTCTGGGCAAACTTCTAGAAAAGCTGGGCATCTCCCAGCTTAATCTTTACACTGAATCTGTTGGTTACCTAAATGGCCATCATTCTGGCTTCAGATCTGCCAGAAGCACGGAAACTGTTCTCCTGGACATACTTGAAGACCTGCTCTCCAACCTTGATTCCAACATCCCCTGTGTCCTCATCTTACCTGATCTCTCTTCTGCCTTTGGCACGGTCAACCATGCCATCCTGGTCAATCGTCTCTGTGATAACCTGGGTATCACCGGTCAGGCCCTGGTTTGGCTGACTTCTACCCTCTCTGATCGACCCTTGCAGGTCCAACTTGGGTCCATCCACTCCTCTATCTCTCTCTACCTGTGGTTTCCCCAAGGGGTCTAACCTCTCTCCCTGGCTTTTCAACCAATACCTGACATTTCTTGCCTACCACATTACCGCTCTCTGCCCCAACTTACAGTGCTATGTGGATGACACTCAGCTCATTTTCAGGCTTCATTCGGCCACCTCTTCTCTGTCTCTTATCACTGACTGTCTGTCTGCTATCCAGGAGTGGTGTGCTGCAAATGCTCTCTGACTTAATGCCAGTAAGACTGAGATTCTCCTCCTCGGCACACCCACTCCCTCCTTACCTGTCGCTCTCTGGCCGGCCTCTCTTGGCCCACTTCCTGCTCCCACCTGCGAGGCTAAAAACGTTGGGGTCATGTTCAACTCCACACTCTCCTTCTCTCCTCACATCTCTGACGTCTCTAAGAAGTCACATTACCAGCTGCACCTCCTCAGAGGTATTCTTTCTTTCCTTTCCTTCCCCCAGAAGCTCACTATCTCCAGAGCACTGGTTCTCTCTAGGCTGGACTATTGCAACAGCCTCTTTCTAAATCTGCCTGCTTCTACTCTCCGCCCTTTGCAACTCATCCAGAACAGGACTGTGAGACTTGTCCTTGGCCTCAAGCCCAGGGATCATATCTCTCCAGGACTGAGATCTCTGCACTGGCTCCCAATGGATGCAAGGATTACATTCAAAACCCTCTGCATTGTCCACAAGGCCTTCTGGGGCAAGTCACTCTTCCTAAATATCTCCCTTCTCGAGCTCTTCGCTCATCCTCCTCCAACTCCCTCAGGGTCAGTCGCTTCTCCAAGCAACGAGTTGGTGGTAGTTCTCTTTCTTTGGCTGGGGCCTCCCTCTGGAACAGTCTCCCTGCCTCCCTGAAACTTGAGGAGAACCATCTCCAGTTCTGGTAGCACAGCAAAACCTTCCTCCTTGCTTCTGCTTTATCTCCTCCTCTCCCCTGCAGAACTCCTAGCTGAAACTATACTTGTTACCTGGCCACCCTCTGATCTCGAGCCCAGGGTCCCTCCCCCACCAGTTTCACACTTACACTGCCTCCCTGGCAACCCCAGCACTTGGGGACTGTTCTCTGTATCCCTACAGTCCCCCACCAGCACTTGACACCTGATGTCTGAACTTATCCTTGCACTTACCACTAGCTGGCCCTACTCCTCTCATTGTTTTATTTATTCTTTTACCCCTTGTACTGCATTGTGCCCACCCCCTCCCACTCCACACTTTACCTCTTCCCCCTCCCCCAGCACTTGCGTGATCTGAATTACACCTGGCCTAGTAGGATCGATGTCTCTGTCTTCCCTCTGTTTTCCCCCTCCCTTGCCCCGTCGCGCCTTGAAACACTTGTGTACAGGCACGTTATAAATGCCTTATCATATGATATCATAGTATAAATCCCAGTAAGGGCTTGTTTGCCCATCAGGGATGGGAGTAGCTTATGTACACCCTCGATGTCTACCTGAAGTAATGAAGAGGCACAAGTTGTAAAAACACATCTTTAATGCAATGCAATAAAGTCTGGGAGGTCAGACAGTCTCGTGAGACTGGAAAACTGAACTCTCAACCCACCCACATCAGGCTGCAGTATTTCAAAGTGAAAACCACATAATTAGAATATATGGTAGACAGCGGCTGTATGCTAATTCCACCCCCTCTCCTATGTTCCTGCCTATACAATCTAATAACACAGAAATTGGCCTATTCTAATGGGCTGACACAGTAACGTGTTATGTCATGTGCATCCCACTGCGAGGCCTACCATGCAGTTAATAAAACAAGTGCAATCTACCCTGCATAGCAACAAACTAGATACACTAATATTCCCCATCTTGCAACCAGACATGATGGTCTGACAAGCTATTCCCAGACAATGCTGCTCCTCTCCATTGGAGCTTGTTATTGTAACTAACGTGTGTTTGTCTGCTTATGCCAAGGGCAAAAACTGTTAGTTCTTAGAACATTCTCATCTTTGGGAAAGGTTTATGTGGGAAAATACACCAGAGGCCTGGTTCCTGGGACAATGACTTCATATGTTGTGCTACCAATTCACCCCTCTGCATACTTGGCAGTATTGGAGACTCTCTGGAGTGTGGTAGAAACAATACCCAATTCAATAAATGGCAGAGCTATTGACTTCAATAACATTCAATAATATTCACAAAACTATATTTTATTTTATTTTAAGTTGTTGCACCTGCATGTTTACATTGCCCCTCTATTATTTCTTATATTATTATGTATTTATTTTTACCGCGCCATAGCCGTGCAGGCATCAGGGCGCTCATGATGTATCAACTACATACCTGTCTCTTTCATCTTGTCAAAACGAGTATTCGCTACCCACACTTTCCTCACATTACACAAATCCCCTGTATACTCTTCTGGGCTACATAGTAAAAAAACAACAATCCCCATCACCGGTAGGATAAACATATTTTTCAAAATAATTTTCAGGATCATTAGGGTATTCAAACAGTGTTCCCTCTGGGCCAATTGGCTGTGAATTTTGAATCATTCAAGTTTTAGCCAATTGTTCAGTTTGGGTGTGGGCGTGTTTCACAAGAGGGGTAGCACCAACAGGTTGTATTGTGATTGACATCATAGGTGCTACTTTACCCATCAGTCTTTTGCAACAGCCCAGGACCAGTTGGCAAATGCAATAAAGAACAAGTAGCAACACAATAATAGGAATCAACACTCTGAGGAGGTTACCCATCCATGAGGGCACGCAGGAAAGAACAAGGTGAACCCGTCACCATTCTGTATCCCACCCTCATTTTTCATGGTGGTGCGAAGATTGTGCTGTGCTTGTATTATCTGCATGAGGCTTCCATTGTTCACATCCTTTGGGGGGTTTTAAGTGCAACAAGAAGTGCCCAGTTTGGTGCTACCGTTCCCCCCTCCATGGCAGTTATCAAATTGAGCATGCAACGGTTCTGCAGGGTAACCAGTCTGATGGAGCACTGTGATGTTAACCTCATGTACTACCAGGATGGGAGCTTGCAATGTCACCATGGAGCAAAGACCTCCCCAGGATGGCAGCAATTGTGTATAGGCCAAACCGCCACATACCCAATAGAGGTCCATGAGGGCAGCGGTACCCCCTTAAACTTCGGGAATGTCACCAGTCACATTGCAGTTCAGATTTTCCCCCAGAAACACACTGCTAATGCTTATAAAACATACAGAGAACTGTGAGGATTTCATGACTTTGGTAGGAGGTTCATGTTGATTAATCCAAGTCAAACATTTTATGTTTTGCAGCAAATCATTGCGAAGGCTGCACATCCCTCAAGCCCTGCATCCTGTTATCCCTGGGAACCATTTGCCATAGATGGCGCCCATCACATGCAAACCAGGTCTACTTCTGCAATGAGACTGGTCCAACCCAATGTCATTAAAACATTTGGATTCGGGGGATGTTGTTAAAAAGAAACGACTCTTCCTGACAAACTTCTCCCATGCCTCAGTTATCTGCACCTGCCCTCTCCGTCGATACATGTGTATAAGATTGCTCAAACCATTTTCTTCTGTTGACATTTTCTGTTCTATCTACATAATTGTTATCATATGTTGTTGTATTAACTACTCTCCACTGGATGTAGACCTCGTTTGCCTGAACAGTGACTTGCACTCTGCAGAAAGCCAGGTAAACTCAACATTGTGCTACGTCTGGTAGCAATTCTTTGGGTAGAAACAGCCTGAGTGTGGTTGCCGCATAGGAAGCCAATGAACAAATAAAACAGGGGAGTTGGTGAGGAGAGTTGAGTCTGCAGGAGTCTCTCTCCCCTTTCTACTACGTTATTCTGTGCATGGAAGGACTTATAAAACCGCCATCCAGAGCGGAGAGGTGAGCGGAGTTGGTGAGGAGAGTTGGGAGGAGTCTGTGGGAGTCCAAGGAGCCATGGACTCTAGCAGGAAACCTGCACGGCTCCCTCCTCGCTCAGACCGGAAAGGTGTGCGAAACGAGCACCCAGGTGAGGCAACGGCAGAAATAGACGGGGAGCAGAACCGCCGCCGCCTGAGAAGTGATAATCTGTCTTCAAAAAAGCTGGCACTGGCGAATACAGTCACTCAAGGGCTCGGCGCACACGATGTAGACAACTTGGACTTAACGAATAACATGGATGAAGTAGGTGAAGCGCAAGCGCTATCAGCCCATTTACACGGAGTGCAAACACAAAACGCACAATTGGAACAATCAGAACAATTGGAACTCAGCGGAGAGAAGCGGAACCCACCTTATGACGACGCAGGCAGTGCCTCGCTAACCGCCGGTATGGCGAGTGGGTCTCCGGCAGGGGCGGCCGAAGGGCGGCAACTGACGGACCCTGAGCGGGTGCACTGTAGCGAGGAGGCATCTGAAAGCGGGACAGAGAGGCCCAGGGCGCCGGTAAACAATCTGCTCAACAGTCTCCCGGTGCTCATACGAGAGCGGATGAGCACTCCACAGAGAGGGGAGGGGCCGGCCAGCGATGTCAGCCGGAATAGGCCTGTTAGGCGGAAACCTGTGCAGTTCCCTCTGGGACCACTGCAAAAGATTTAGGACTACAGGTGTTTGGCAGTAAACCCACTTGGTAGCAGTCTGTACCACACAGATTCACTTGGTAGCTGTGGCTGAGCAGTCACACTTCCCTCAAGAAGAGTTAGGCAGTATGTGGAGTAAACAAAATAGGGCAATTTGCACAGTAGAACAAGAAAACACGGAACAGAGCTTTGTGTAAAGATATATAGTTATTTATTTATAAAAAACACATCTATGAAAAACACACTGGCACTAATAAGGCAAACAACTTCAATCACAATTACTATAAGTAAATCAATCCCCCTAACAATAGTTCGACAAGTCTAGGTTCAACGGCACCACTTATTTGCAGACAGAGGTGAATGCTTTAGTTAGATGGCACTCTAGTATTCGTTAGGACGGGAGAGAAAAGGCAGGGTATGAAATCAACTCGGTACCAACACTTTTACGAACAAATGCAAGGCAAGTAAGGCAGGGTCTACTGTAGATCGCAATAGTTCAGAGGCCAGGCCCACTCGGAGAGAGGCAAGGCGATATGTCCCAAAAAGTATCACAGTGGAAATGCACTTCGAGTCTTTGTCGCAAATTGTCACAGAAAGATTGGACCAGTTCAGAACAGAAAGTTTAAGAAGGCTTGGAGGCGACCCAATGGAGAGGCGAGGATTAAGACACCTCACGCTAACCGACACAAGGGAAGCCAGGCGGACACGGTACCTTGTATGTGGAGAGACAGCTCCGGCGGGGGCAGTTGTTCCTGGTGGTGGATGCAAATCGGGGCTTTGCCAAGAGAAGAGATGCTCTCGTCGTCGAAGGAAAGTTGAAGATCATTGCACCACCAGGGAAGAGACCAGCCACGGAGTGCTCCGTCACAAGGCACCACCTTTTGGTCGCGGTACGGGTTAGTGGCTATCCGGTTGCCGGGGTGCTCATCACGGGCAATTCGACCACTACGCCCTGGAAGCGAAGAAAAAGCAAAGGGGACTGGTTGTTCCCACCAGTCAGGGGAAGAAGACTCTCCGGCCGGGAGATCTCCTTTGTCGTTGGGAAGTGGTGAGTCGGTTCTGCAGGGCTCCACCGGAGGTGTCGTCGTTGCAGGTCGGCTCAGCTTTACCCTCGTCGGATTCTTAGGTCCTGTGGCAACTTCTGAAGATCCAGTCCCAAAAGCCCTGCTTTTATGCAGAAAACCCCCATTCATTCAGCCTAGCTGTCAATCAAAACACGCTAAGTGGTGAGCGGGGTGGCTCACCACATGGGCCAATCACACCAGAGTGCGACTTGAGTTGGCAAGGAAACTCAGTCCAGGGTGCCTAAACCCCCTCCCACACCCCCTGTGGTACCCAGACAGAACGGCACCACTTTGGAGGGCCTCTGTGCAGAAGCCCGCCAAAAGTGGAACAAAGGGCTCAACCTTTGGTTTAGGAGTCACAGAGACGAACACAGACGCCATTTTAAAAACCGAGTTCTGGCAGAAAATCCCAACTGATAGATTTATTTAAGATAAATAAACCGGTGGTATGTTAGAGATTAACGAGAAAAAGTATTAACCTCCAACAATGGGAAGAATCCCATGGAGTTATATTCGGGGTCGAATATAACAAGTAGTTTTCACTGCCACCAACCAACACTCGACGAGGGGGGGACGGGACAGTGCCCCCCTCGAATAACAGACCCAGGGGTAATCGAATTACCCCTACCAGTACGTCCACAATAGGATGGTTTGTACTAGTTCTGTTAGTACATTTAGGTCTAGTAAAGCCAATGGTGACTTTACATGCCCGGGGAGACAGTAGTCAGTCCCCAGGTATGGAGTCTATGGTGGGGGTCCTCTAGGATGCCCCGGTGTTACGGTACGGAGGGTGCGTTGTAACACACATATCAAAACATATGAGAGCCTATGGAGTAAAAGACCCCATAGCCCATAGAACACATTGACATTCAAAAGGAATTAACCACATTTATGTCCAAGAGTGGGACAAAAGAGTCTCACTCTTGGCAGGATGGAAAAAAACAAACTCCAGAAATCCAGCAAAGCTGCTGGGGGACTCACTAGGTTAGGAAATGCAGCCTAAACAGAGAATTCTTCCTAACACTCGCCCCCCCCCCCAGACTAAGGGACAGGAGGATTTAATCCACTCCTGGATTAATCTCCTACCTCTAGTCGATGACATACATCCTAGAGAGGCCATCAGCATTTTGGTGGTGACACCCTGACCTGTATTCAATGGGTTCAAAGGTTTTCCTTTGTAAGCTATATGACCTACAAACCTTCCTAGGAACATCAGTCTTTTTAAATGTATAGGGGATCTGGTTGACCAGTCCTTCAAAAGTTGTTACAACTTCTGAACCTATGATAGGCTTTTTCAAGGAGTCCTTATAAAAAAGCTCCTTAGATCTAGAGGGGCCTCCAGAGGTCTTGCCTACCTCTCTGTTGAGAGAAGGTTGAGTTTTAGGCCTCTTGGTTGAAGGGGATGGAGATAAGCAAGGTACATGCTTCTCCTTCCTCTGAGTTCTTACCTTACCTACTTTAGGAGTTTCCCCTTAAGTCTAGGAATCGGGTTGGAGTCTTCTGTGGAAGGTCCAACAGTCTGAAGGTTTTTGGCCTTAGACTTTTCTTTTCTGGTTTTCCACCAGCACTGAGAATTACCAGTTCTCTTAGGCCTAGTTAGGGTTCCAGTAAGTCTATCCACCTCTTCCTCAGAAGCAGGGGGAGTCACAGACTCTATAACTGGGGGAACAATGATGGAGCTTGGTTGGGGCTCCCATTTCCCTAACATGTTAGCCTGAAATGTGCCTGGGTCAGAGGTCAATTTACCAACACCAGGGCTTGTAGTGGGGTTCTCAGTAGAGGTTCCCACAGGCTTAGAGGGGTTCCTTAAGGTGGCCTCTCTAGCCAATTTGGTTTGGTTCTGGGTCTCCATACTGGGAGGCCTGGGGGTACTGGATACTACTCCTAGAGTTTTTAGATCATTCCCCAACAGGACTCTCCCAGGCACCTCAGTCTGAACACTGACAGGAATCAACACTGTCATGTTATTACACTGGATGAGGGCTGGTAGAATTGGAACCATTTGGACAGGGCCTCCAGACATCTTAGTGGGACCTTTGGGTGCCTTAGCAACATCCTCTGGCCTGAAAAAGCTTTTGTCCACTACTGTTCTGCTGGCCCCAGAGTCTCGCCTGGCAGGAGTATCCTGCCCATTGACAAGAACACTGTCCACATAATAACATTTAGAGTTTTCTGGTATAGAGTCATACACACTCCTATTCTGATTACTAACCAGATCCATCAACTCTACTGATACACTTGCTTGAAGAACCCAAGGTTCTTCAGCAAAGACTTCAAAGTGAGCACTAGCCATTTGGACTTCCTCCTCAGGAATGAAGGCCAAGGAGACTGTGCTGATCCCAGTAGTTTTACCCTTACATTTTGGATCTCCTTTGATATGGTAAGTTGCCCCACAGAGATAGCATGTTCCAAATGCTCTCTGGAATGGTGGCTTGTTCTGACCTCCTTCTGGTTTGTGGCCAGAAGGTACACTATTCTGCAGTGGTTTTCCCTGGGGATTACCCTGGTTATTTTGTTGTTTGGGGCCCTCTTTGGGGTGGGAGGTATTAGAATTCTCTTTTAAGTCTTTGTTCGGCTGTTTTCCCTCATCTTTTTTCTGAGTTGCCACAGAATCCTTATGAGTAGCCCTGTTGGCAACCACAAGTCAGCAGCCTTAGCTAGATTCCTGGAATCCAATTCCTTCGAATCAGCCAAGTGCTGTCTGAGCTCAGGAGAACAGGCATCATAAATAGACTCCAACATAAAAAGATTCTTCATACCCTCATAAGTGTTCACTTTGTAACCCTTAATCCATCCCTCTAAGTTTTTCAACCCTTCACTCACCCCGGTAGCCCATAGGGTACCATCATGCTTTTTGAGGGTTCTAAACCTCTTAAGATAATGGGAAGGGGTCTTCCCGAATCTAGCTATCAAAGCTAGTTTCACACTTTCGTAATCCTTCTTATACGCCTCCCCCAACTCCATTACCACATCAGTCGCAACAGGGGGGAGCCTAGAGAACAACCAGGGAAGTAACTCATTCCCGGTGATGTCCTGGAGCCCATGATTATATTCAAACTGTTTTAACTAATTCAACACATCCAATCTCGGTTCATACATAGCCACTAATTCCTTCGCCATCCAGGGTCTTTTGGGACTGGAGCTTCTAGAGGAACCAGAGGAGAGAGAAGCATTTTCTACAGACAACTTTTTCCATCTCTAACTCATGATTAAGTTCTATTTCTCTGAGCCTTAACTCAGCTTGCTTCTGTTCAGCCTGGGCATTCATTCGTCTGAACTCTAGCTCTTGGTTTCTTTCATATTGAGCTAAAAACCGTTTGTATTCTAACTCGAGTTTCATTTTTTCAAGTTCAAAATAAGCAGGGTTACATGTGGGACCTGGTATGGGTCCCGTAGGTACAGTAGGTAAGGCAGACAGAGGCTCAGAGTGGCTAACTTCATTAGGTTCACTTTCCTCTTCTGACTCATTATCAAGACTTTGATTCAGATCAATACCATCACTGTTTTGTACATTCACTGGAGAAGTTGGTTCCTCTGAACCAGTACCCAGACTTTGGTTTTCCAGCAATCTCACTATCAGTTCTACTTTCTTGCCACTTACAGAAAGGTTCTCTTGCCTAGAGAGAGCTCTCAAACTCTCAGTATTTTCACCTGACAAGGATTCTTGACTGTAAACTTCCATAGTAGACATGTTTTTTGAAAGTTGCTTTTTAATGCTAAGCTTTGTGGTTAGTTATCCTAAAGTGTTGAAAAGCACTCTAAACTGTATACTCGATACAAATCCCACCGCTTTACACTAGTGTTAGGCGGAAACCTGTGCAGTTCCCTCTGGGACCACTGCAAAAGATTTAGGACTACAGGTGTTTGGCAGTAGACCCACTTGGTAGCAGTCTGTACCACACAGATTCACTTGGTAGCTGTGGCTGAGCAGTCACACTTCCCTCAAGAAGAGTAAGGCAGTATGTGGAGTATACAAAATAGGGCAATTTGCACAGTAGAACAAGCAAACATGGAACAGAGCTTCGGTGCAAAGATATATAGTTATTTATTTATAAAAAACACATCTATGAAAAACACACTGGCACTAATACGGCAAACAACTTCAATCACAATTACTATAAGTAAATCAATCCCCCTAACAATAGTTCGACAAGTCTAGGTTCAAAGGCACCACTTATTTGCAGACAGAGGTTAATGCTTTAACCTAGATGGCACTCCAGTATTCGTTAGGATGGGAGAGAAAAGGCAGGGTATGAAATCAACTCGGTGCCAACACTTTTACGAACAAATGCAAAGCAAGTAAGGCAGGGTCTACTGTAGATCGCAATAGTTCAGAGGCCAGGCCCACTCGGAGAGAGGCAAGGCGATATATCCCAAAAAGTATCACAGTGGAAATGCACTTCGAGTCTTTGTTGCAAATTGTCACAGAAAGATTGGACCAATTCAGAACAGAAAGTTTAAGAAGGCTTGGAGGCGACCCAATGGAGAGGCGAGGATTAAGACACCTCACGCTAACTGACACAAGGCAAGCCAGGCGGACACGGTACCTTGTATGTGGAGAGACAGCTCCGGCGGGGGCAGTTGTTCCTGGTGGTGGATGCAAGTCGGGGCTTTGCCAAGAGAAGAGATGCTCTCGTCGTCGAAGGAAAGTTGAAGATTGTTGCACCACCAGGGAAGAGACCAGCCGCGGAGTGCTCTGTCACAAGGCACCACCTTTTGGTCGTGGTACGGGTTAGTGGCTATCCGGTTGCCGGGGTGCTTAGCACGGGCAATTCGACCACTACGCCCTGGAAGCGAAGAAAAAGCAAAGGGGACTGGTTGTTCCCACCAGTCAGGGGAAGAAGACTCTCCGGCCGGGAGATCTCCTCTGTCGTTGGGAAGTGGTGAGTCGGTTCAGCAGGGCTCCACCGGAGGTGTCGTCGTTGCAGGTCGGCTCAGCTTTACCCTCGCCGGATTCTTAGGTCCTGTTGCGACTTCTGAAGATCCAGTCCCAAAAGCCCTGCTTTTATGCAGAAAACCTCCATTCATTCAGCCTAGCTGTCAATCAAAACACGCTAAGTGGTGAGTGGGGTGGATCACCACTTGGGCCAATCACACCAGAGTGCGACTTGAGTTGGCAAGGCAACTCAGTCCAGGGTGCCTAAACCCCCTCCCACACCCCCTGTGGTACCCAGACAGAATGGCACCACTTTGGAGGGCCTCTGTGCAGAAGCCCACCAAAAGTGGAACAAAGGGCTCAAACTTTGGTTTAGGAGTCACAGAGACAAACACAGACGCCATTTTAAAAATCGAGTTCTGGCAGAAAATACCAACCGATAGATTTATTTAAGATAAATAAACTGGTGGTATGTTAGAGATTAACGAGAAAAAGTATTAACCTCCAACAATGGGAAGAATCCCATAGAGTTATATTCGGGGTCGAATATAACACGTAGTTTCCACTGCCACCAGCCAAAACTCGACGAGGGGGGGACGGGACAGTGCCCCCCTCGAATAACAGACCCAGGGGTAATCGAATTACCCCTATCAGTACGTCCACAATAGGATGGTTTGTACTAGTTCTGTTAGTAAATTTAGGTCTAGTAAAGCCAATGGTGACTTTACATGCCCGGGGAGACAGCAGTCAGTCCCCAGGTATGGAGTCTATGGTGAGGGTCCTCTAGGACGCCCCGGTGTTACGGCACGGAGGGTGCGTTGTAACACACATAGCAAAACATATGAGAGCCTATGGAGTAAAAGACCCCATAGCCCATAGAACACATTGACATTCAAAAGGAATTAACCACATTTATGTCCAAGAGTGGGACAAAAGAGTCTCACTCTTGGCAGGATGGAAAAAAACAAACTCCAGAAATCCAGCAAAGCTGCTGGGGGACTCACTAGGTTAGGAAATGCAGCCTAAACCAGAGAATTCTTCCTAACACTCGCCCCACCCCCCCCCCCGGCAGACTAAGGGACAGGAGGATTTAATCCACTCCTGGATGAATCTCATACCTCTAGTCGATGACATACATCCTAGAGAGACCATCAGCATTTTGGTGGTGACACCCTGACCTGTATTCAATGGGTTCAAAGGTTTTCCTTTGTAAGCTATATGACCTACAAACCTTCCTAGGAACATCAGTCTTTTTAAATGTATAGGGGATCTGGTTGACCAGTCCTTCAAAAGTTGTTACAACTTCTGAACCTATGATAGGCTTTTTCAAGGAGTCCTTATAAAGAAACTCCTTAGATCTAGAGGGGCCTCCAGAGGTCTTCCCTACCTCTCTGTTGAGAGAAGGTTGAGTTTTAGGCCTCTTGGTTGAAGGGGATGGAGATAAGCAAGGTACATGCTTCTCCTTCCTCTGAGATCTTACCTTACCTACTTTAGGAGTTTCCCCTTAAGTCTAGGAATCGTGTTGGAGTCTGCTGTGGAAGGTCCAACAGTCTGAAGGTTTTTGGCCTTAGACTTTTCTTTTCTGGTTTTCCACCAGCACTGAGAATTACCAGTTCTCTTAGGCCTAGTTAGGGTTCCAGTAAGTCTATCCACCTCTTCCTCAGAAGCAGGGGGAGTCACAGACTCTATAACTGGGGGAACAATGATGGAGCTTGGTTGGGGCTCCCATTTCCCTAACATGTTAGCCTGAAATTTGCCTGGGTCAGAGGTCAACTTACCAACACCAGGGCTTGTAGTGGGGTTCTCAGTAGAGTTTCCCACAGGCTTAGAGGGGTTCCTTAAGGTGGCCTCTCTAGCCAATTTGGTTTGGTTCTGGGTCTCCATACTGGGAGGCCTAGGGGTACTGGATACTACTCCTAGAGTTTTTAGATCATTCCCCAACAGGACTCTCCCAGGCACCTCAGTCTGAACACTGACAGGAATCAACACTGTCATGTTATTACACTGAATGAGGGCTGGTAGAATTGGAACCATTTGGACAGGGCTTCCAGACATCTTAGTGGGACCTTTGGGTGCCTTAGCAACATCCTCCGGCCTGAAAAAGCTTTTGTCCACTACTGTTCTGCTGGCCCCAGAGTCTCGCCTGGCAGGAGTATCCTGCCCATTGACAAGAACACTGTCCACATAATAACATTTAGAGTTTTCTGGTATAGAGTCATACACACTCCTATTCTGATTACTAACCAGATCCATCGACTCTACTGATACACTTGCTTGAAGAACCCAAGGTTCTTCAGCAAAGACTTCAAAGTGAGCACTAGCCATTTGGACTTCCTCCTCAGGAGTGAAGGCCAAGGAGACTGTGCTGATCCCAGTAGGTTTACCCTTACATTTTGGATCTCCTTTGATATGGTCAGTTGCCCCACAGAGATAGCATGTTCCAAATGCTCTCTGGAATGGTGGCTTGTTCTGACCTCCTTCTGGTTTGTGGCCAGAAGGTACACTATTCTGCAGTGGTTTTCCCTGGGGCATACCCTGGTTATTTTGTTGTTTGGGGCCCTCTTTGGGTTAGGAGGTATTAGAATTCTCTTTTAAGTCTTTGTTCGGCTGTTTTCCCTCATCTTTTTTCTGAGTTGCCCCAGAATCCTTATGAGTAGCCCTGTTGGCAACCACAAGTCAGCAGCCTTAGCTAGCTTCCTGGAATCCAATTCCTTCGAATCAGCCAAGTGCTGTCTGAGCTCAGGAGAACAGGCATCATAAATAGTCTCCAACATAAAAAGATTCTTCATACCCTCATAAGTGTTCACTTTGTAACCCTTAATCCATCCCTCTAGGTTTTTCAACCCTTCACTCACCCAGGTAGCCCATGGGGTACCATCATGCTTTTTGAGGGTTCTAAACCTCTTAAGAGAATGGGAAGGGGTCTTCCCGAATCTAGCTATCAAAGCTAGTTTCACACTTTCGTAATCCTTCTTATCCGCCTCCCCCAACTCCATTACCACATCAGTCGCAACAGGGGGGAGCCTAGAGAACAACCAGGGAAGTAACTCATTCCCGATGATGTCCTGGAGCCCATGATTATATTCAAACAGTTTTAACCAATTCAACACATCCAATCTCGGTTCATACATACCCACTAATTCCTTCGGCATCCAGGGTCTTTTGGGACTGGAGCTTCTAGAGGAACCAGAGGAGAGAGAAGCATTTTCTATAGACAACTTTTTCCATCTCTAACTCATGATTAAGTTCTATTTCTCTGAGCCTTAACTCAGCTTGCTTCTGCTCAGCCTGGGCATTCATCCGTCTGAACTCTAGCTCTTGGTTTCTTTCAGATTGAGCTAAAAACCGTTTGTGTTCTAACTCGGGTTTCATTTTTTCAAGTTCAAAATAAGCAGGGTTACATGTGGGACCTGGTATAGGCCCCGTATGTACAGTAGGTAAGGCAGAGAGAGGCTCAGTGTGGCTAACTTCATTAGGTTCACTTTCCTCTTCTGACTCATTATCAAGACTTTGATTCAGATCAATACTATCACTGTTTTGTACATTCGCTGGAGAAGTTGGTTCCTCTGAACCAGTACCCAGACTTTGGTTTTCCAGCAATCTCGCTATCAGTTCTACTTTCTTGCCTCTTACAGAAAGGTTCTCTTGTCTACAGAGAGCTCTCAAACTCTCAGTATTTTCACCTGACAAGGATTCTTGACTGTAAACTTCCATAGTAGACATGTTTTTTAAAAGTTGCTTTTTAGTGCTAAGCTTTGTGGTTAGTTATCCTAAAGTGTTGAAAAGCACTCTAAACTGTATACTCGATACAAATCCCACCGCTTTACACTAGTGTTAGGCGGAAACCTGTGCAGTTCCCTCTGGGACCACTGCAAAAGATTTAGGACTACATGTGTTTGGCAGTAAACCCACTTGGTAGCAGTCTGTACCACACAGATTCACTTGGTAGCTGTGGCTGAGCAGTCAGACTTCCCTCAAGAAGAGTAAGGCAGTATGTGGAGTATACAAAATAGGGCAATTTGCACAGTAGAACAAGCAAACATGGAACAGAGCTTCGGTGTAAAGATGTATAGTTATTTATTTATAAAAAACACATCTATGAAAAACACACTGGCACTAATATGGCAAACAACTTCAATCACAATTACTATAAGTAAATCAATCCCCCTAACAATAGTTCGACAAGTCTAGGTTCAAAGGCACCACTTATTTGCAGACAGAGGTGAATGCTTTAACCTAGATAGCACTCCAGTATTCGTTAGGATGGGAGAGAAAAGGCAGGGTATGAAATCAACTCGGTGCCAACACTTTTATGAACAAATGCAAAGCAAGTAAGGCAGGGTCTACTGTAGATCGCAATAGTTCAGAGGCCAGGCCCACTCGGAGAGAGGCAAGGCGATATATCCCAAAAAGTATCACAGTGGAAATGCACTTCGAGTCTTTGTCGCAAATTGTCACAGAAAGATTGGACCAATTCAGAACAGAAAGTTTAAGAAGGCTTGGAGGCGACCCAATGGAGAGGCGAGGATTAAGACACCTCACGCTAACCGACACAAGGCAAGCCAGGCGGACACGGTACCTTGTATGTGGAGAGACAGCTCCGGCGGGGGCAGTTGTTCCTGGTGGTGGATGCAAGTCGGGGCTTTGCCAAGAGAAGAGATGCTCTTGTCGTCGGAGGAAAGTTGAAGATCGTTGCACCACCAGGGAAGAGACCAGCCGCGGAGTGCTCTGTCACAAGGCACCACCTTTTGGTCGCGGTACGGGTTAGTGGCTATCCGGTTTTCGGGGTGCTTAGCACGGGCAATTCAACCACTACGCCCTGGAAGCGAAGAAAAAGCAAAGGGGACTGGTTGTTCCCACCAGTCAGGGGAAGAAGACTCTCCGGCCGGGAGATCTCCTCTGTCGTTGGGAAGTGGTGAGTCGGTTCAGCAGGGCTCCACCGGAGGTGTCGTCGTTGCAGGTCGGCTCAGCTTTACCCTCGTCGGATTCTTAGGTCCTGTGGCGACTTCTGAAAATCCAGTCCCAAAAGCCCTGCTTTTGTGCAGAAAACCCCCATTCATTCAGCGTAGCTGTCAATCAAAACACGCTAAGTGGTGAGCGGGGTGGCTCACCACTTGGGCCAATCACACCAGAATGCGGCTTGAGTTGGCAAGGCAACTCAGTCCAGGGTGCCTAAACCCCCTCCCACACCCCCTGTGGTACCCAGACAGAATGGCACCACTTTGGAGGGCCTCTGTGCAGAAGCCCACCAAAAGTGGAACAAAGGGCTCAACCTTTGGCTTAGGAGTCACAGAGACAAACACAGACGCCATTTTAAAAATCGAGTTCTGGCAGAAAATACCAAACGATAGATTTATTTAAGATAAATAAACTGGTGGTATGTTAGAGATTAACGAGAAAAAGTATTAACCTCCAACAATGGGAAGAATCCCATAGAGTTATATTCGGGGTCGAATATAACAAGTAGTTTCCACTGCCACCAGCCAAAACACGACGAGGGGGGGACGGGACAGTGCCCCCCTCGAATAACAGACCCAGGGGTAATCGAATTACCCCTACCAGTACGTCCACAATAGGATGGTTTGTACTAGTTCTGTTAGTAAATTTAGGTCTAGTAAAGCCAATGGTGACTTTACATGCCCGGGGAGACAGTAGTCAGTCCCCAGGTATGGAGTCTATGGTGGGGGTCCTCTAGGACGCCCCGGTGTTACGGCACGGAGGGTGCGTTGTAACACACATAGCAAAACATATGAGACCCTATGGAGTAAAAGACCCCATAGCCAATAGAACACATTGACAGTCAAAAGGAATTAACCACATTTATGTCCAAGAGTTGGACAAAAGAGTCTCACTCTTGGCAGGATGGAAAAAAACAAACTCCAGAAATCCAGCAAAGCTGCTGGGGGACTCACTAGGTTAGGAAATTCAGCCTAAACAGAGAATTCTCCCTAACAAGGCCGAGGAGCCCCGATAGACACATCAAAGCAGCTACTCTGGCTGATTCGGATGAGACAGCTAGCCTCGCTGCTCAAAGCGAACTATTGGGTAGAGGGAAAGAAGCAGAGGAAGGAGAATTGTGTATCTTGAATTCAGAGGATCATCAATCGACCAAAAAGCTAGTGTGTACCACGGCACTAGTACACAGGGATTTTGGATCGGCCTACACCACAAACAGTACTGTCACCATCCAAGACAGTGACGAGAGTGAGAATGAAGATGAATTGAGGGAAAGTGAAGATATTTACGCAGGTTCGGATCTAGAAGAAGACCCTGAGATAAGGAGAGATATAAAAAAAATGATAAAAAGAAAAACTCCTATAAAACAAAAAAATGTAAAAACTCAAAAGAAAAATCAACAGTACATAAAGAAACTAAAAACAAAACAGAACGAACATGAACACGTAGACTTTAAACTGGTCAAAGGAAGACCAGGAGCACCAAATCGATCCCAGAAACCAAAGAAAAGAATTGCGACAAAATCAAAAGGATTGCCAAACCCCCTGATATCGGGTACTCTGAAAGCATTTTTCTTAAATCATCAGAAAAGAAAACTAGACTCAGACAAGGAACTTTCCGATGCAGAAATGTTGGAAGCGGTGCAGGAAGCCTCTCCAGTCAATAAACATCGAAAGACAGATACAGAACGAAATTCAGAGGGAAACCAAGGCCCCACAGAACCTCAATTGCCACAGATTCTATTGGCAAAAAGAAATGCAGCTTTGGTAATCCAACTGCAAAAAGAGAAAACTCAGACAAATGTGCAGATGAAAGATCAACAAGGCCCGACCAACCAAGGACAAGCGAATCCACTGACACAGGATGTGGTCCAGCAAATACACAAGCAGGGCCAAGCAGAGGGCCAAGTAGAGGGAACGTCGAAGATGCAAGATGAGGTACCAAACCCTCAAGAACAAACATCAAAAGAGGGAACGCCTAACCTTAAACAGCCGGTCCGAACTAATGATTCACGACTTTGTGACTCTCGTCTTGACTGGTCAAAAATTCATCTTAACACAGGTCTCAAACCAAGTACCCTAGAGAAATCAAGGAATCATCATGACACAAAACACCACAGAGAAAGATACAGAGGTCAATCAATACGGACCACGATAGAAGGTGACCAACAGGGAATTGGGTCCAGTGAAATTTTGATCATTGAAGGGCATGATTGGCCTGCACCTGTATTCTTGTGCAAAATGGCCCATCCTCCTATAGGACCAACATTGCAACTCCAGTTCGGTTCTCATGGTTCCCATACGGCCCCCTCTTTCCCTAAAGAAACGTTCTCTACCTCTCTGAAAACCTCCTACTTCCCTTCTGATATCTCTATAACCCTCTACCCACTCCTGTGTAGTACCTTGTGCAGGTTGGCCTTCTGTGGTGCTAGTTATTACTACACCTTCCATATTCAGCTTTGCCAGCTTTTTCTGCACCAACTTTGCTTATGCCCTCTGCATTTGCTCTGCCCAATCCTTATCCTTCTCCTGCTTCTGCCAACAATAATGTGTTATGTGCACCTGTATTTCTGCATTATTTAGACTCTATGCACTTTACTAACTTTAGTACAGTAAACCCAAAGAGCGGCAACACCTTGCACACTTCTATGATATGGCAAAATCTCTCCTCATATATCTATTTATGCTCTTTCAGGAGTTCGAAACTGTCAAAATAAAATGAGAAGCCCCGTTTCAATAATATGTTCTTAAGGTACAGGCACTCACATTAATGTTTTACATTTATAGATGTAGTATGATCACGAGTGGGACCAGTCGCTAAAATCAGCGCTGGGCCCCACTCTGTGATCAATAATTGAGAAAGGTAAACTTCACTTCTGTTGTAACACTCACCCATTGGTCAGGTCACAGTCAACTCTGAACCGGCCGTATGTTGCCGTGTTAGATATCCAATAGTTGCACACAGTCCTCTGTGTGGCTAAATTCTGACTGTTTCTGAAAATATTTTTAATTATCGGGGTCACTTACTTATGCTATATTGTCTATATTTTGCCTATTCATTAATGAAAACACTGGGATAGTTCCTACCTGTCTTTTGTACTTGTTGAATTCAGTGCTGGAAACCGCCTGCTGCTCTAAGAGGAAGCACCGCGTCCTACTGCTGATGTCGAATATGAAGAGAGACTCCCTCATGGTACAACGTCTCAGCAAGGTTTTGTTCGCGTTGCCGTTTCTAAATAGATATACGCGTGTTACTTGAATTACACTAAACGGTCATGGTTCTAGTCACAATCTCATTTGTGCTCGTTCATTACCTTAACAGCTATCTGATTCCTTCACAACGCTCCCGATAGTGACCGCAATTCTGTGATCCTGGTCCTGCATCGAAGGGTTGCTAGGCAGCCATTCTAAACTAGTCTGTCTCATATATTGCCTGTTAGCATTCAAGGTACCTCTTTATGGCCGCCATATTGGGTGTGTGTGTTAACTTTAAGTTATTGATGTAGTCAATGCGGATTAAATCATAATTCTCTATACAATTAGTCAATACTTATTACAAATCCTTCACCAAAACATTCATTGTGATGATTTTACAAGCACTTTGAAATCGATAGTTAACCCATTCCCCATTCTGTGATGTTACCACAAATGCGTGCTGTACACGGGTACATATTATATAAAAACCGGTTCATGATTTTTTCACATTCACCTACATTGTCCTTTGGTTTCCTCCCTATATTTCAACAGTAGCAAATTTTGCAGTGTTTTACATTCATGATGATGTTTTGTTCATTAATTCAGCAACAATACAATATAAATAAGTTCAAATGTTGTCTACATTGGGTATTTGACTCTCTATAGTCCATATTTTCTCAATATTTATATCCTCCACATTTTCCAACCTTTGAAAGTTCGTTGTTTCACATAAAGGTTTGTTTAAGCAGAGTTCCTCATGCATCTCAGTTTATTCAAATTTGATGTTGTTGTGTTTCTCACTTCAGGAGTTGTATACTATTCACGGGGGTTTCTAAATAGATCTACCTAATCTTTAACTTACAGAAAACAGTTTAGATCCTATTCCATATTCATACCCCTCGGGTACATGCTGTCTAGTTTTTCTATCCAGAAAATCTCCCTTTGTTGTAACATTTTGTTCAAGTTACCTCCCCTCCTTGGTAATATCACATGTTCCAGTATCACAAATTTGATTTGTGAAATTGTGTGTTTCTCTTTCACAAAGTGTTGGGCCACTGGAGACTTTTCTGATTTCTGTCTTATGTTGGATTTATGCTCACACCATCGTGTTTTTGCTTTATGTCCTGTAAGTCCCACGTAATAAAGACTGCATGGGCATTTAATTCCATAAATTACATTGTTAGTGTCACATGTTGCGGTGTGTTGTAATTGAATTCTGTTTCCATTGTGTGGGTGACATATTACATTTCCTTTGATTAAATGGTTGCAACAATTACAATTGTTACATGGAATGGTGCCCTTATGTGTTATTTCCTTTTTCTTTTTATATCCAATGTCTGATTTTATTAGATGGTCTCGAATTGATGGACTTTTGGCATACGCAAATAACGGTGGTTTCAAAAATAGGGCTGCTAAAGTAGGATCCAGTTCCAGTAATTTCCAATTTTTCTTGATTATTCTTCTGATCACATTGCTCTGTTGCAAATAGGTGGTCACATAGACCAATTCAGTAGCAGTGTTCTTTGCACTCTGTGTCATTGCTTCTGCCCTTGGCGTACCCTTAACTTTAGCTGAATGTTTAGATACTGTGTCTGGACTGTACCCACTTTCCAAGAATTGTTTTGTGAGGCCTCTTGCTTTGATGTCATATTCTTCCTCTTTTGATATAATTCTTCTATATCTCAGAAATTGGCTTAAAGGGATACTTTCTATTGTTTTCTTGGGATGAAAACTTGATGCAAGCAATAAACTTTTTCTGTCTGTTATTTTTGTAAAGATTGTTGTCTCAAGTTTGTTGTTGTTTAGATAAACAATTACATCCAGAAATTCTATAGATGTTTTGCTGAATTTGTTTGTAAATTTGATTCTCAGTGTAATCGTGTTCATGAATGTAAAAAATTAATTTAGCTCATCCTCTGTTCCGTTCCAAATTCCAAAGAGGTCATCTATGAATCGTACCAGGCATTTCAATTTATTCTTCCATCTTGGATTCTGTAAGACATATGTTTCTTCCAAATATGTCATATAGGTATTGGCATAACTGGGGCCATAGCTGCCCCCATGGATGTTCCTGAGATCTGGATGAAATATCGATCCTCGAACATAAAATAATTGTTGTTCAGTATGATTGTGAGTTATTTCAATATAAACAAGCAATCACTCATGACAACTTCTCTTCTGTTCAATAGAAGCCATTCCATGGCTTCGAGTCCTTCTTGATGATTAATGTTAGTATAGAGACGTGTCACATCCATTGTGAACATGATATCTGTGTTTTCTTCAATTTTAATGGATTCCAGTGTCTTTAAAAAATGATTTGTGTCCTTGATGTATGTAGTTGTTTTTTGTGTCATGGGTTGAATTACTTTGTCAACATATTGTGCCAATGGCTCTAGTAGGCTGTTCTTAGCTGCAATGATTGGTCGTCCTGGTGGATTTTCGAGGTTCTTGTGAATCTTGGGCAGTATGTATATGACAGGCATTATTGGGTGCGTCTTCATTAGGAACATCTTGGTTTTGGTCGTGATGATCTCATGTGTTTCTGCTTCTTCTAGTGTTTTATTTATTATTTCCCGTATTTTCTCAGTTGGATGCTGAAATACTTCCAAGTAGGTATCCTGATCGCTTAGTTGTCGTTCAACCTCTGCTTTATATTTGGTAATGTCCATAATCACCAACGCTCCACCTTTATCCGCGGGTTGCTTGCCACAATCTGGTAAGTACTTGTTTTTCTCTATTCGTTAGATTGGACTTTCTTTTATCTTTGAATCTAACTGTCTGCAAGTCTTTCAGTACAACTTTTTGAAATGCCTCCATCAATGGGTTTTGTATTTGGAATATTTTCATTTGTTCCATCATATAACACTACGTTACTCAAAGAAAAGATAGATTTTTTCAAACTGACCCGGAAAATGAAACTGAAAATCTTCTTTGAGTTGCAAGAGAGAACTTCAACTTCTGAAAATTTGGAAATGAAATTAAAGAGCACTTTCAACCCCCAAATACAAAACCCAGTAATGGAGGCATTTCAAAAAGTTGTACTCAAAGACTTGCAGACAGTTAGATTCAAAGATAAAAGGAACTCCGATCTAACGAATAGAGAAAAACAAGTACTTACCAGATTGTGGCAAAACCCCAATATTATCTTAAAACCCAGAGATAAAGGTGGAGCGTTGGTGATTATGGACATTACCAAATATAAAGCAGTAGTTGAACGACAACTAAACGATCAGGATACCTACTTGGAAGTATTTCAGGACCCAACTGAGAAAATACTGGAAATAATAAAGAAAACACTAGAAGAAGCAGAAACAGATGAGATCATCACAACCAAAACCAAGATGTTCCTAATGAAGACGCACCCAATAATGCCTGTCATATATATACTGCCCAAGATTCACAAGAACCTCGAAAATCCACCGGGACGACCAATCATTGCAGCTAAGAACAGCCTACTAGAGCCATTGGCACAATATGTTGACAAAGTAATTCAACCCCTGACACATAAAAACAACTACATACATCAAGGACACAAATAATTTTTTAAAGACACTGGAATCCATTACATTTGAAGAAAACACAGATACCATGTTCACAATGGATGTGACAAGTCTCTATGCTAACATTAATCATCAAGAAGCACTCGAAGCCATGGAATGGCTTCTATTGAACACAAGAGAAGTTGTCATGAGTGATCGCTTGTTTATATTGAAATTACTCACAATCATACTAAACAACAATTATTTTATGTTCGAGGATCGATATTTCATCCAGATCTCAGGAACATCCATGGGGGCAGCTATGGCCCCAGTTATGCCAACACCTACATGACATATTTGGAAGAAACATATGTCTTACAGAATCCAAGATGGAAGAATAAATTGAAATGCCTGGTACGATTCATAGATGACCTCTTTGGAATTTGGAACGGAACAGAGGATGAGCTAAATGCATTTTTTACATTCATGAACACGATTACACTGAGAATCAAATTTACACACAAATTCAGCAAAACATCTATAGAATTTCTGGATGTAATTGTTTATCTAAACAACAACAAACCTGAGACAACAATCTTTACAAAAATAACAGACAGGAAAAGTTTATTGCTTGCATCAAGTTTTCATCCCAAGAAAACAATAGAAAGTATCCCTTTAAGCCAATTTCTGTGATATAGAAGAATTATATCAAAATAGGAAGAATATGGCATAAAAGCAAGAGATCTCACAAAAAATTCTTGGAAAGAGGGTACAGTCCAGACACAGGGCCTGATTCACAGAGTGTTTTCCAATGGGATTGCGCCATTATAAAGCACTTTTGTGAATCAGGCCTACAGTATCTAAACATTCAGCTAAAGTTAAGGGTACGTCAAGGGCAAAAGCAATGACACCGAGAACAAAGAACACTGCTACTGAATTGGTCTATCTCTGACCACCTATTCGCAACAGAGCAACGTGATCAGAAGAATAATCAAGAAAAATTGGAAATTACTGGAACTTGATCCTACTTTAGCAGCCCTATTTCCGAAACCACCGTTATTTGCGTATGCAAAAAGTCCATCAATTCGAGACCATCTAATGAAATCAGACATTGGATATAAAAAGAAAAAGGAAATAACACATAAGGGCACCATTCCATGTAACAATTGCAATTGTTGCAACAATTTAATCAAAGGAAATGTAATAAGTCACCCGCACAATGGAAACAGAATTCAATTAGAACACACCTCAACATGTGACACTAACAATGTAATTTATGGAATTAAATGCCCATGCAGACTTTATTACGTGGGATTTACAGGACGTAAAGCAAAAACACGATGGTGTGAGCATAAATCCAACATAAGACAGAAATCAGAAAAGTCTCCAGTGGCCCAACACTTTGTGAAAGAGAAACACACAATTGCACAAATCAAATTTGTGATACTGGAACATGTGATATACCAAGGAGGGGAGGTAAATTGAACAAAATGTTACAGCAAAGGGAGATTTTCTGGATAGAAAAACTAGACAGCATGTACCCGAGGGGTATGAATATGGAAGATGATCTAAACTGTTTTCTGTAAGTTAAAGATTAGGTAGATCTATTTAGAAACCCCTGTGAATAGTATACAACTCTTGAAGTGAGAAACACAGCAACATCAAATTTGAATAAACTGAGATGCATGAGGAACTCTGCTTAAACAAACCTTTATGTAAAACAACAAACTTTCAAAGGTTGAAAAATGTGGAGGATATACATTTTGAGAAAATATATTGACTATAGAAAGTCAAATACCCAATTTAGACAACATTTGAACTTATTTCTCTTGTATTGTTTCTGAATTAATGAACAAAACATCATCATGAATGTAAAACACTGCAAAATCTGCTATTGGTGAAATATAGGGAGGAAACCAAAGGACAATGTAGGTGAATGTGAAAAAATCATGAACCGGTTTTTATATAATATGTACCCGTGTACAGCACGCATTTGCGGTAACATCACAGAATGGGGAATGGGTTAACTGTATCGATTTCAAAGTGCTTGTAAAATCATCACAATGAATGTTTTGGTGAATGATTTGTAATAAGTATTGACTAATTGTATAGAGAATTATGATTTAATCCACATTGACTACATCAATAACTTAAAGTTAACACACACATCCAATATGGCAGCCATAAAGAGGTACCTTGAATGCTAACAGGCAATATATGAGACAGACTAGTCTAGAATGGCTGCCTAGCAACCCTTCGATGCAGGACCAGGAACACAGAATTGTGGTCACTATCTGGTGCGTTGTGAAGGAATCAGATAGCTGTTAAGGTAATGAACGAGCACAAATGAGATCGTGACTAGAACCATGACCTTTTAGTGTAATTCAAGTAACACGCGTATATCTATTTAGAAACGGCAATGCGAACGAAACCTCGCTGAGACGTTGTACCACGAGGGAGTCTCTCTTCATAATCTACATCAGCAGTAGGACGCGGTGCTTCCTCTTAGAGCAGCAGGCGGTTTCCAGCACCGAGCTCAACAAGTACAAAAGACAGGTAGGAACTATCCCAGTGTTTTCATGAATGAATAGGCAAAATATAGACAATATAGCATAAGTAAGTGACCCCGATGATTAAAAATCTTTTCAGAAACAGTCGGAATTTAGCCACACAGAGGACTGTGTGCAACTATTGGATATCTAACACGGCAACATAGGGCCGGTTCAGAGTTGACTGTGACCTGAGCAATGGGTGAGTGTTACAACAGAGGTGAAGTTTACCTTTCTCAATTATTGATCACAGAGTGGGGCCCAGCGCTGATTTTAGCGACTAGTCCCACTCGTGATCATACTACATCTGTAAATGTGAAACATTAATGTGAGTGCCTGTACCTTAAGAATAAGAACATATTATTGAAACAGGGCTTCTCATTTTATTTTGACAGTTTCGAACTCCTGAAAGAGCATAAATAGACATATGAGGAGAGATGTTGCCATAACATAGAAGTGTGCAAGGTGTTGCCGCTCTTTGGTTTTACTGTGCTAAGGTTAGTAAAGTGCATAGAGTCTAAATAATATGTAAAATGAATTCAAGAAGGAATGAGAAACTAATGAAGTTATTTATATATATTTACCTTGTAGAATAAAGACAGGGAAATTCTGATATCCCCACCTGAAGAAGGGCGGACCAATCGCCCGAAACACGTAGTGGAAGTCCTAGGCTAAAACCCTAGAAGCACAAAATGGGAATATAGATTGAAACAACAGACAAATGATATCAGGACATTTTTTTTAACACCATATTGCATTGAAGCAATGTTTTTTGTTGAAAATATTGTGTTGAATTTGTTACTATGAAGAATTATGTATATGTCAAAATAGGGCCATATACACAGAATGTTTAAGTTGATTTGGATGTTAAGCGAGTTAATTAAATGTGACTGTATAAACCTTTTTTTCATGAAAAAATAAATATACACAGAATATTGTGTTTTTTACAAAAAATACCTCATTATATGTTAAGTTTATTAATATGGTTTGGCTGTTGTAATTCATCAAAAAAGAGTGCATTTGTTATGTCTTCCGTTTATAACGGTTGACCTCCACAATTTGTTTAGAATTCCAGTCTGGTAGCACAGACTTAACAGATTGCACCCAATTCTTTAAAGAAATACAGGTAAAGCATTCAGATCTATTTAAGGGAATATACGAGCAGAGAGTGCACCTCCACAACCAAATCCTCACCTGTATTTCTGGCTATGATTTGGCTTCTATTCCAGCCACCTTATTTAAATCTGGTTTTACTTTTTAAAGGATCCCCTTGCATGTTTTTGTCCCAAGTCTCTCCTGTCTCTAACCGCCACATCACCTGTATCTGGTGTATGTAAAGAGCGGGGGCCTCCTCTTCTCTCATTGTGCGGGCCATGATACAATTCATGTCAGCTCTGTCTGATCCAGGGGTCAAAGGTGTACACTGCCATTGACCTGACCAACGGATACTGGACAGTACCCGTGAGTAGGGAAGACCAGTACACGCTGTCCGTCACCTTCGGGGGGCAGCAGTGCACGTGGACCCGTACTCCCTTTGGATATATAAACTTTGGCAATTAATTTAACATCTTTCTGCACAAGGCCATGCCCGACTTGGGTGAAAGGGGTAACCTGGCCTATGTGGATAATGTCCTTATTAAAAGCTCAACTGTGGAGGAACACATAGCGGAAATCTGCTATGTTCTGACCCAGTTGAAGAAAGTCAGAGCAAAACTGTTCTTCCAGAAGGTGCAGTGGTGTCGAACCCACGTGAACTTCTTAGGGCATGAAATTATCCCTGAGAGTCTTCGTCCCGAGGCGAAAAAGGTGGAAGAACTACTAAAACTGAAAGACCCCACAACTATGCATGAACTAAGGAGCCTTCACCAGCGAGGTAATGACAAAGATGTGGGAAATACTTGGGGTAAAGAGGAAACTCCATATTGCCTACCACCCAGCCAATAGTGGGAGATTTGAGAGGTACAATAAAACAATTGTGAGCATTCTTAGGAAGTTTGTGGCAGACTCTGGCCCTAGTTGGGACATCCGACTGCTGCTTGTCCTAATGGCCATCAGGTCTACACCATCTTCTGCCACCAAAATGTTTCCATTCGAGCTAATGACTGGATGAAAAATGGTGCTTCCTCAGCATCTGCTCTACAGAACACAAGAGCAGACACTGTTTAATGCGTCCATGACACATGAATATATTGAGAATCTGAGAAAACACCTGCAACATGCTTTTGCGTACGCTCAGCAGAATCTATAAAATTGGCAGAGGGAATGAAAACCCACTACAATTTAAAAACTATTTAAAAGGAATATCAAGTAGGAGACAGGATCTACTCATACAATTTTCAAAGGAACTAGACCAAGGAGTGGAAATTCCTCCCTTCCTGGCGTGGCCCCTTTGAAATTGTAGACAAAATCTAACCTGTTGCCTACAAGATCCGCATCTCCAAAGGAGAACAGACAGAAGAAAAATGGGTCCACATCAATCAGTTGAAAAGCGGTAATCTCAGACACGCTTTGGGATAGATTGATGAGCCAGATCAAAAGCGAGCAGAGGAATCATCCGAGGAATGAAAAGAAAGGAGGAAAAATAAGACGGACTTATAAAAATTCTAAGTGTTGTCATTGTAAATTCTTTGTAAATCTTCTGGGAAAAATGTCCATAAACAGTACTGAAACTTTTTTTTATCCTCTATTAGAGAACTAACATCCTTAAATTCCAGCCTGGAGAGGACCCCGGGGACCTGGCAGGGAGGGAAGAAAGGGGGAGCCGTGCCACACTCTCCAACCCAAAGATTGAAGGGAAATGAGTGCCTGCTCCCAAAGAAAGGAAGGAAAGGGGGTGCCATGCCATACTCCTCAACCCAGAGATGGAAGGGGATGCTGGAGTGCCCTCTCCCTGAGAAAAGCAAATTATGCAGGAGGAATCCCCACTCTGCCTTACTCTTCTCTAACAAAAAGTCATGGAAGTGCAGGGGGATTTTGTGGGGTGCATTTAAGACCCTAAACAGAAATCTCTTTCATTTGAAAAACTGCATTGAAACTCTGCACCAAAAACGGCTGGGCTTTGCTTTGCCTCTCACATGAGTGGCAAGCAGTTGAACCCTGCAATCCAGAAACAGCCCTGCATTGCTTTTGCTTCAGTTGAATTTATGCACTGCATCAAAAACGGCCTTATTCACATGAGGGGTAAGAATTGCAGTCCTACAACCAGACACGGCTTTTGATTTTCATTTCACTTGAACATCTGCCCTTTAAATCCTTGCAACTGAAAAACCTCTTGGCTTTTTCTTTTATTCAGTGTCAAATCAAAGAACCCTATGCAAGGGGGCCTGCCCCTCACTGTCAATGGACCAACAGCAAATGCCAACTCACTCAAAATGGACAAATAAACGGCTTGCACACGTGTAAAAAAATAAAGAAATGACTTTAAAGAACCACTGTGGATTCCAAGATGGCAGCGATGTGGAGAGGACGTGCCTGAGAGCCGCTCCATCCACACCCTTCCATGCAGCAACAATATAGCACTGCAACAATGCGACATCGGGTCTCAGTGAGAGCACAGCAGATTGGAGGAAAATCGGACCAGTGGCTAGACGTGGAGAAGCGAAGTCAGGGTCCACTACGGCTCAGGAGAATGGACCGGGAGAAGGACGCCGCAGCAGTCGGCAGCAGAACACGGGAAGCCGAGGACACGGGCTCACCCATAACAAAAACACATCCAGGCTGCACATTCCTGCGATGCGGTAACTGTGGATGGAGCCAAGGACATCGGCTGCCCAAAAAGGACTCAGCGGTCAGACTCGAAGGCGCGAAAGAGGAGGCCCTGCAACCTGCTCCGGATTCGCCAGCAACAGGGAAGGGCAGAGGACACAGTCAGAGGAGCCCAACAGATTGAGTCGGATTAGAGCGATGGGCAGACGCAGGACTCAGCAATATAAGGTACGCTACCCTCGGGGGCTGCGGAAGGGGATAAGCAACGCCAGAGGCCACAAAGAAGTTTGGGGGAGGGGGACTAAATCTAGACACTCTATACGAACAGGCCCAGGAGGAGCCCTGAGAAAACCAATTCCCTTTCCCCTTAAGCACAGAGAAAGCGAGGCGACAGGGGAGAGGGGGAAGAAGTTCCCCCCCAACCCTCCATACACCCCCCACTGGCAACAGGAAAAACATCCAAAACGCAGTACCCCGAGTCTCTGCAACCCAGGGGGGAAGCTGCAATAAACAAGGCCCACCGGCAAGGATCTGATCCGGCAGGGGAAAGCTGTCACCTAGGTGAAGCGAAGTGGCTGCCCACAACACCCAAAGGGTAAACGGGCATGATGAAGATCACACACAACGCCAAATCTGAGGAGTGAGTCCCCATACAGAATCGCAGCCAACATCACTCTCTGCAAACCTAATATCATGCTTCAAGTTGAGGAGACGAAGACAGACAATCAGAGACACCAGTAAACACCTAGCTAAATTCTCTGAATCCCCTCAAAGTTCAGGAAGAACCAAGCCATCCACGACGGCCACTGAAAGGAGATGGCACAAAAACCCTACAATACAGAGAGGGAATATATGATATGAGTGTTGCCCCATGGGGAAAGAGCAGAGGCACAGAGCCACTGGGAAATAAACTTCACCAGCACCTATGTCCAAATCCAGGGGTCGATCTGCACAAGCCACCTTTCAGACACCCCAGAAGAAACAGGATCAGTGTCTGCCACAACTGTGGGGTACAGAGGCAGTAATAACTACAACCTCCACGAGAAAGAAAAATTTAGAAGGACTAACCGCCAACGCGGGAGTAGAAACAGAGTCAGACGACATGGCAATGAGTGAAGACATGAAAACGTGGTTTGGTGAATTCCAGGCCCAGTTTATGGCCACAATGCAGTGCCAATTTGAGACAATGAAAACGGACATGAGATCTGTAGTACAAGAACTTAGAACAGAGATGACATGCCTAGGAGAAAGGACGGATACGTTGGAAAAAATGACGCAAAACCTAGACGAAGAGGCACAACAGCAGGCAGAGATCCAGGAACAATTGTTGAGACGGACCCATAACCTCGAACTACAATGCAAGGATTTAGAGAACAGATCAAGAAGATTGAATATAAGAATGAAGAATATGGCAGAATCCGTGGAAGAAAGAGATCTGAAAGAAGCAGTCCAGCAAGTCTTCAAGGATATCCTTGATGCGAAAGATGAAGTTGAGGTGGCAATATATAGGGTACACCGCGTGGGCCCCAAGAGGACAGGAGAACCGGGAGCAAGACCTTGAGATGTCCTGGTGGCACTCACATCATATCCCCAAAAAGAACAGATTCTGCGGAGGGCCTGCTCTATGGACCATATCCGAATGAATGGCGAGGACATTCAATTATCCCAAGACCTAGCGAAGTCCACACTGCTGAAACGCCAGGAAATGGGCCCAGTGGTAAAAGTACTAACGTCGAAACAAGTTAGATACAAGTGGACATTCCCTTTTGGCTTACTGTTCATGTGGGAAGGGAAACAAAGGAGGGTCACGTCCTGTAAAGAAGGGAAACAGATACTGGTTATACAAGACCAAGAAGCAGCCAGTCAAGGAAGTTTAAGAGAAAGGCCCACCCAGAAAAGAACAGAATGGGAATGGAAGAGAAACGACAGAAAAGTCAAAGGGCCACAGACAAAGGAGTGAGAAATCCGACGAAGAAACCAAATAGGCAAGACACACATGAAATTCGGGAGTGAGAGATTCTCCATCTTGCTCATTTGACAGTCAAGGAAAGTGCAAGACCACCGCATTCACAGGTGCGACGGAGGGGGGAGCACTTGGAACACTACTTGGAATCTAGAGGGTTTTAGAATACCCTGAGATATTGTGGGCATGGCGCAGACGGCACAATGCCTGAGTGGTTATAGGAACCAGAGCCCACCTCAGGGCAGTTGGGGGGGGAGGGGACAGAGTGGGGAAGGGAATTAGGCAACTTGGGGATTGCGCAGTTGGGGAAGGGGAAAGAGACCAGGAATTACCATAACTACTGTAAAGCACAGCGAGGCACTAACTTAGAGACACAAATCCCTACGACACGATGGGGATGAAAATATTGACATATAACATTTGCGGGTGGAACTCCCCAGTAAAAACAAAGAAAGTGGAGTACTTTTTGAGACAAGGGAAATACGACATAATCATGCTTCAGGAAACACATATCAGAGGGCAGGACAAGAACAAGGTTCGGCTGAAAGGGTACAATCAGATACTACAGGCCAACGCGCAAGAAAGAAAGCAGGGGTCATGATCGCTGCCCGAGACTCTCTAAACATACAGATACTTCACACAGAGGCAGATAAACAGGGGAGATATCTATTCGTCAACATGAAAATAGATGGATATCCCATCACGTTAGCGGCAGTGTATGCTCCAAACACGGCTCAGAAGGGTTTCCTCAAAGACACCTTGGACAAATTAGAAGAAATCACCATGGGGAGATTATACTGGGAGGGGACCTGAACATTACATGGGATCCCACTCGTGATAGGTCAGGGTCCAGACAGCAGGGACAGGGAACACCATTGAAAGCCCGACAACACAAAATGTCCAACCTAGCGCTGGAAGATGTCTGGAGGCACACTAACACTACACAACAAGGTTTCACATACTTCTCACATGTCCATGGGACAATGTTTAGGATAGATTATCTCTGGGTCTTGTAAGGATATTGACAATAGAGTACCTACTGGGCGTGGCAAGCGTGTCTCACACTGCCATTTGCACATTAAAGGGAACCCATTTTATAATAGCAGTGTGCCACTAAAAACGAATTTCAGAATGTCACAAAGGGAAACCACATTCTCAGATCTAGTGCAATATTTAGAGGCAAAGTTATTTGCACATGGGAATTGGTCTTCGAACAGTACCTTAGAATGGAGTAACCGCATTCAGGGTGAGGTGCAGAAAGAAAAACTAGACAATATTTTTGCAGAAGGCAGCATAATTCAGGTCTGCCTTACAAGATTATTGAATGCAGCCGATAAAAGTGCAGAGAAAGACTGTTTAATACGGCTATGCGGCAAAATATGGTTTATTTTAAACAAGTCCCTGCGAATGCAAGAGAATGATACTCAGCTAATTAACAGGTTAAAGACTGAATTAGATGGGGCAAGTAAAAATCAGGAAATGTTGAGAGCAGAATTGGATGTATGCCAAAAAGACATGCAATTAAAATGCAGAGACTTTGATACTCAGTTATCCAAAAGCAAGAAACAATTTGAAGATAGTGAGCAAGAATTGACACACTTAAAAGCCTTAGTGGATCACATTAGGCAGGATAAAGATGAGGTTGTTTCAGAAATGCAGATTTTACAAAAAGAACATTGCGAAAAAGAAGGTGATCTCCAGAGTGCAGAACAAGAAATGATTAAAATGATCCAAGAAAGAGACAAGAGAAATAAAGAGTTCAATGAATGCCAAATGCAAATGTGCGATATGCAGGAGGCAATTAATAAAATGAGTGATGAAAATAATTATTTGCATGATGAAGCCAACAGACTCCTTAAAAAGTGTAAGGACTTAGAACAGCAAATGTGCATTCCCAGGTCCCAGGAGAGGCGGCAGGGTACCACATTCAATGGAGTGGAGGTGAATTCTAGCTCTGCCCAAAGAGCTAGTGCCCCAGTGACAGGACCGGTGACTGAACTTGGTTGCAGCGCCCTTGGGGGATTTGATACTCCCATTGGGGGCAGCCACCAATCTCATACACCTGAAAACAGGATTGAATCACAAAATAGTGCAATTCCATGCATTGCAACAAGTAGCCCCATAAAAATAATGAAATCCATTAAAGCCCTGATCAAACCATTTAAAAAGGGAGGTGAATGCTGCATTGAGGATCACTTAGAAGCGGTGCATGACATTTTTAAAGCGCTCCAGATACCTAAGGAACAGTACAGACAATATTTTCATTTAACTTTAGATGCCCCGACGGCCAGCATCATAAGGGGATTAAATGAACAGCAGAATATGACATGGCTGGAGTTTGAAAAAGAAATTAGGCGTCATTTTTCTCCTTTTCAGTCATTGCAGGAGGCAAAGAAAGTCGCGTACACTATTACTGCTGGACCTAATACATCACCTCGCCAATTTTTACAAGACTTAAAAAGAGCATTCTCTCGCTTTGATGTATCTTTTGACTCAAATTCCAATGAGTTTAAAACCGCATACTTCTATGGGCTACAGAAAGACATCATATCCCAATTGGTCCGTGAATTTGACCGTGACAAGTCCCTTGAATGGATTGTACATCAAAGCACCAAGCTATATGAGGTACTCTATTGTCAGGGTAGAGAAAGTGATAAAATGAAAGATACTAGGCCTAAATCTAAAGAACCCTCAGCCACAGTAATGGAAATCAGGTCAGCCAAAATGTCCCTTGAGTCTGCTCAAAGCCAAGGTAAAAATAATGTGACACCTGAACAAAGGGGTAATCAACAAAGATCGCCATTTCCTGTACCAATGTTCCAATCACATGATCCTAGTAATAGAGAGAGCTACATCAGCCCTAGATATTTAGGAGATAGACCCCGGGTAAGGTACCGGTCTGATATGGCAGGTATGAACAATAACCAGAGACAAAATCAAGATCAAAGAAATGATGGTCCCTACCAGTCATTGGGGACACAGAGCAGATTTGATCCCAGCACCATGATATATGGTAATCAGGATAGGCCCCGATATGTGGATCGATTTACTGATAATGGAAATCCATATAGGGGCCAGTACCCACAATCTGAGAGACAGGACATGAGGCAAAACGTGAACTACAGTCCACGCCAGTACAATGATTCCCCACCAGGGGACTATAATCAAAGGATGGGTGCAACCCGCTCCCCTCCACAAATGAATCAAGAGTTCAGAAACCATCCCAACCGGTATCAATCACCTGAGAGGTATCAGAATAGATCCAATCAGGGGGAAAACAACCAATATCGACCTAGGCCACAGAAAGAGGATCCTAGAGAGGTGGAGAGGTTCCAATGCCTTGAGGCCCAAGTGAAAATGTTAGCTGAGCAAATAGGAAAGCTCTATACAGCGCAAAAACAACCTTCCAAAGAGGGGGCTGATGGCCATAGCAATGACCGGGGGGCTTCCGAAAAGTGACTAAGTACTCATGATAACTGCAGTGCCAAAATGACAGATTGCTCTGATATAACTTTGCATAACGACTCTGAGATGACTAATGGATTAAAAATGAAAGTACCAGTAAATGAAATTGTGATGGAAAGTGTAAATACTTCTAAAAAAGAGGTACGGTTTAACTTAGAGCTAAATAAAACAGTAAAGATTTGCACAAATGAAAAAGAAACATTAGGAATTCCAAAAGAACAAAGGGACAGATTTAAGAAAAATGACTCATGCATGGGGAATACCAGTGAACAGGGAGTAAGTGGGGATGCCATAGCTCCTTCCCTGGGCAAGCAAAACGATGACCAAACACAGACAGAAAAAGGAAATACTCACAAGGAGGGTACAAGTCAATCACCTGAAAAATTCTTTGAGCCACATATTTTTGAAGAGGCTGAAAGGGCTGGTATTACACTAAATGATCACAAATGCACAGAATTAAAAAATGACAAATTGCTGAATGATGTTGTGACACATGTTCAGTTGGAAGGTTGTAATGTGGTCTCTGATGTTACCCAGATGGATGGGCGAACGGTGGCCACACTCCAAAAAACCTCTGAACATGGAGAAATGAATAAAATACCTCGCACAGAAATGGGTAAAAAGGAGGGAAAAATGTCTTTTCATTTACCAATGTGCTTAGCCAAAAGTGAAAAAGACCTGAGAAAGGTGAGCCCTGAAATCAGTAAGAATTCACATTTCTTATGTGTATTAGAGGAAGTTGAGGACAGATATTATGCACCCATCACTGTAGAAGAAAAATGCCACACCTTTGCTATGATTGACACTGGCGCACAGGCCACAATTATGTCCAAGGAGCTGGTAAAGAGTATCAATGAAGGGAGGCCTCCACAGAGTCAGATCACAGTGAAGGCAAATCAAGGCCCAGTGCATAACTTTAATGGGGAGGAGGTGCCCATCATAGGTGTAACTGAGGTTGACATAAAAATAGGAAAGCACAGAATGAAACAAGAGGTATTGATCACATCTATTTGTGAAATTCCATTTCTGATGGGGACAGATTGCCTGAAAAGATTGTCTCCTCTCATAGATGGGGTGAATGGAGTGCTGTGGTCCTTAACCAAAAAACCATTGAGGCCTAAGAAACTAAAATCACAAAACAACAATATAAAAGAATGTCACACCGTTGCCAAAACAAATGATGCTGTGGAGGTATATCTCCAGAATAGCTGCATACCTAGTGTCACTGTTATATTAATGTGTCAAGACAAAGATCAGAGCGACAATGAAAAACTACCTGTACAAATATACTTGGACCCAAGGAAAGATTGGCAGACTGCTATAGATGAACACTCATTACGTTTTTACTTAAAAGAGAATACATGCAAACAGAATATTGTTCCTAAAACAGATTCAGAAAAACACATTACCACTCTGGCAGAGATACACATGGAAGATGAGCAACCATGGGTTCACGCTGGTATAAATGATTATCTTAAAACAATAAAAGCCACTTTAGCGCTTGAACATGAAAGGAGTTTCATTAATGAGAAATTGTTGCAAAAAATTATGGAGAGGGAAGAAATCCCGAAATTTAGGATTAAAAACCAATATGTTTCTGGGTTGGACAGTCCAGACTTTGAAAACCGAATTACAGGCAGATGCATGCTTAAAATTAGCATTGGGCAGAAAACAATTTACCATAATGTATGGATAGTGAATGGAGCACAAAATGAATTTTACATGGGCAATGACATCATGCACAGAATGTGTATGGTGTTAGATTTCCTTAATCAAAAAATATGGTCACGCCTAGGTGGGCCGGCGCCTGAATTTGAAGACAAAAGAAGGGCTTATCATTGTGCACAACTAGTTCCTTATGCAGTCGAATTACAAATGAGGAAAAATACTATTGTTCCTGCATTTACAAAACAGTTTGCAATAACACTGCAATGCAAAAATGGACAGCAGATGAAAGGCTCTGATGCATTTGTATGCCTGAATGAATCCATAAAACAGCAAGGCCTGGATTATGAATACATTCCATTGGTAGACATTGGTGAGGGATCTGTAAAAATCATGGTAAATAATAAAGGTTGTCAGGACGTTCATTTAGAGGAAAACTCCCCATTAGGAATGGCCATACAAAAATCATATTATACGGCAGATTTAAATAACATGGTGATTGGGAATATTCCTGAAAAATATGTAGATGCCAAGGGCGAGTTGCCAGAACACCTGGACTCTCAGCCCAAAGGAATATTTAAAATTCACTCTGTGTATCCTTATGATTCAAATGAGACAGTGTGCTGCCATCAAGAGGATTGCATAATATTTAATTTAAATGAAAATGAAACAGGAAATCAGCCCATTGAAGTGGAAGCTGATATGCCAAAATATTTGAAAGTGGCAGCTCTACAAAAAGACACAGCCACACAGTTAGAGGAAAGCGCTGAGATTCCTTTACCAGAAGAGTTTCCAGAATTTTCCAGAATGGTAGAAGAGCAGATCTCCTTAGCGGATGCATGTAACAGCGATGAGGATCGACGCAATCTGAGGGAAATATTTATGGAGTTTAAGGATGTATTTGCAAAAGATGCTTATGATTGTGGTTTAACTGATTTACATGTGGCCACACTACCAGAAGGTTGTAGCAGAAATCCAGTGTTTGTACGCCAGTATAGACTACCGCTGGCATGTTTAGAATCATTGGCAGAGATTATTAAAAATTTGGAATCACGGGGAATAATTAGGCCCATTCATAGCACATCCAATACGCCTATTTTAGGTGTGTTAAAGCCAAATGGTCAATGGCGGCTGTGTGCAGACTTAAGAGAGTTAAATAAAAGAGTACCAGTATCTAGATGGCCACTACCATTCATTGATCAGGGCCTAGCTCAGATACATGGTTCAAATGTATTTACCACGTTAGATCTCACATCTGGATATTGGTGTGTGCCATTGGCAGAGGAGATACAACACCTATTTTCCTTTACATTTGACAGGACTCAATATGCCTGGCTTAGAGCTCCGTTCGGGTACATCAATAGTGGGAGTGAATTTGGCATATTTTTGAGAAAGGCCATGCCGGATGCAGCGGAAAGAGGGACAATAGTTTATGTGGATGATGTCTTGATAAAAAATGAAAACCTTAAAAGCCATTTTGATGAAATAAGACATGTGCTTGGCCAATTGCAGAAAGCAGGCGCCAAAGTATCTTTGCAAAAAGCACAATGGTGCAAGAAAAAAGTGAACTTTCTAGGGCATGAAGTGACTGAACATGGGCTAAATCCACAAAGGAAGAAAATAGAGGCCATACAAAGATTAAAAGATCCTAAAAATGTGAAAGGAGTAAAAAGTTTATTAGGGATGACAGGCTATAACAGAAAGTTCATTGAGAATTATGCAGAAATCACTCAACCATTGACTAAACTGCTTAAACTAAATACTCCCTGGAGATGGGAAAGAGAGCAGTCTGATGCAGTGGCTAGATTGAAGGAATGTCTTGTAAAGGCACCATGTTTAGCATACCCCATAAAGGACAGGGATTTCTTTATAGAAATAGGCTTTTCTGAACATTGTATGTCAGCAGTGTTATCACAAAAACACGATTTGAATCACAAAACCATTGCATATGCAAGTAAGGCATTTTCCCAAGTTGAAATGAAATTTAATGAATGCGAAAAGGCCCTATTAACCACTGTGTGGGCGCTACAACATTTCCGCCCCATTGTTCAGGGAGAAAAGGTGATTATTGAAACAAATCATCAACCTTTGCAATTTTTAGAGAGTAAAAGAATTAGATCAGGCAATCTAGCGCAATCCAGAATCACTTCATGGACACTGGCATTACAAGGTTTTCCCGTAGAAGTAAGATATGGACAAAATAAAAAGAGCCCAATTGCTCAAGGGTTAGCTGACTTACATGACTGTGCAGCTGAACAAATAACAAATGAAATGGATGTGGAAGCTAGTTTACAGGAATTTGAACAATCACCACACAAAGCTTTTGATGAAAAAACATGCAAGGATTTGCCAACTGTATATGTGGATGGTTGTGCTTTTCACATTGAAAATGACAGTAATAAACAATTAGTGGCAGGAATAGGAAATGTCTGGTTGAAATGTGAAGGCGTTCCTAGTATAGGGATGAGGATTGGAGATAGGAGCAGTCAGGTGGCGGAATTGGCAGCCATCTATAAAGCAATTGCTACTGCAGTTGATAAAAAGTTCAGTGAAATTGTCCTGGTGACTGATTCTGACTATGCACGGAATAGCTTTGTGGAGTATTTGCCTGGTTGGAAAGCAAGAGGCATGGTTACATACAACAAAAAGCCACTTAAACATGGAAAAATGATACAAGCCATAGACAAATTGGTGTCAGAAAATAATTTAACAATATACTGGAGAAAAATTCGTGGGCATTTAAAAACACCAGGAGAGGATAAGGAGGGAAATGATAAGGCAGACCATCTGGCTAAGATTGGGGCTGTGATGGGAGAATTGCTACCTATTGATTATTTAATGGGTGAAATACAAATTGATGCAGTCACACGTTCTAAAGCACCAAAGGAGGTAGATCAACCGGTGGTGCAGTGGAGTCATGACACGCCAGACCAAGATTTGATTGAGGCACAAAAGAATGATCAAATTTTAGGAATCTATTATAATCATTTGATAGATCCTGAACAAAATCCTTTAACAGAAAATGATTGTATGGGAAAAGAAGAGTTGAGGGTGTTATTAAAGAACAAAACACGAATTAGATTACAGGATGGACTCATGATTAGAGAGTCCATAACAGGGCAAATACAGTGGGTAGTACCCCTTTCATTCAGAGGACTAATGCTACACCATGCACACGATGCCATAACTGCAGGCCATAGAGGTTCACAAAAGACATTAGAAATACTAAAAGATTATGCTTACTGGCCACATATGTCCCAAGATGTGGAATTATATACTAGAGGATGTCTAGTATGCGCCCAATTTAAACCTGCTTCACCAATGCATAGAGCACCATTGATGAAAAGAGGCCTAACTCTCCCATGGTCAGATTTGCAAATAGACTATGTAGGTCCTTTAAAAAGGTCGAGCAGGGGACACCGTTATATTTTGAGTGTGGTATGTTTGATGTCAAAGTGGATTGAGTGCATTCCCGCACCAGATTGTAGTGCGCAAACAGCAGCCACATTGCTGGTGAACCATGTGTTCTCAAGGTTTGGGTTGCCACAAAGAATTGAGTCAGACAGAGGAAGTCATTTCACAAGTACTCTAATGAGTAAGGTATGGCGAATACTAGGTGTGAAAAGGAAACTACATATCGCATATCGGGCGGCGTCTTCAGGTACAGTTGAAAGAAGCAATAGGTCTGTTGTGGACATTTTAAAGAAATTTGTGGCAGAAGCAGGTTCCAGCTGGGATTTGCGTTTACCATTGGTTTTGATGGCAATCAGGTCGACTCCTGCCAAAGCAACAGGTGTTAGCCCCCATGAGGTCTTAACAGGTAGGAAAATGGTGTTACCACAACACCTACTATACAGAACACATGAGCAAACTCTAGTGAGTGCATCCACAGTTCATGAATATATTGATGAACTGAGGAGGCATTTGCAACATGCATTTGCTTTTGTGCAGAGAAATCTGGAAAGAGCTGCTGACAGTGCTAAGTCATATTATGACAAAAAGACATCAGTAAAGGAATACAATGTAGGGGATCAGGTGTACAAGTTTCATTTTGGAAAAAGTAAACAGAAAAATTCTAAATTTCTGGCAGCCTGGCAGGGGCCATTTCGAATTATAGATAAAGTCTCTCCTGTAGTGTATAAAATTTTGAAAAATGAAGGTGAAACAGCAATAGAGCAGTTTGTCCATGTAAATCAAATCAAACCATGCCATCCCAGACATGAGATCAGGCAGCTTGAGCATGTGGAAACGGATAGGGTCCCTTGAGAAAATAAATGGGTGTGATCAGGAGGCAGTGACAAAGAAGTTAAAAAAAAGTTGATTGTTAGGATGGCACATAAACACTGTAATATATGTGAAAATATATAATATAAATAAATAAATAAATAAATAAATAAATAAATGCACATATAACGGAAGCTCGTGGTTGGTGTGCAGAGAGAAAGTGTATTAAATATTGAATGCTGTTTTATATGTGTTTGTTTTCTTTTAACTTGTGTTTAATTTCAGAAAAAAGAAAAAAAAAAACGAAGTATTTTTACCAAGCATGTTTTATTTTTGGCAAAAGGATGAAGTTAGTATTGTGCTATGTACTTAATCTGTTTATTTTCTATTTTGATTTAGACAATTAACATTATTTGATCGGAGGTTCCGGGATCAGAGGCCACGGGAGACGATGGAGTCCTGGAGTCCCCTGGATGAAGACCAAAAGATGCCTGCCTCCAGGTGGAGGTGAAGACAAAATAACCGGAATGCCAAAAGAGATGACTACTGTGGATTCAAGATTGCCAAGATGAAAGAGTACTCGAATGAACCGAATAACATCGCTGGTCGGGACATACCAAAAGAGACAAAACAAAAGTTCCGGCATATGAAGTTCCACGTATTTATTATTTTAATTATTTATTTTAACTTGTTATATTACTTATTTGTTTTAGTTAGTTGTTTTATTTCATTGTTTTTAATTGACTTGGAAAATTTAAACTTAAAGTAATGCCACTTCCACTGAGAAGGCAAATGTGGAACATTTTATGAACTTATGGACTCAGATGAAATATTGATTGCAAATTTTCATTGATGCACATGAATATTCATTTTGTTGGATTGATATATTGTATAAAAAAAAAAAAGAACAAGTTGTTTTTAGAGATTGGCTTGGATTATAGCCAAGTTCTAAAAACAAAAGGAGGGTATATGTAAGGATATTTGGCATGTTACAGCACAGAGTACAGCACTACTGCACAAGTAGCATTTTTTTTTTTTTGCAGCACCACCACAAGGGTGCGGTGCATTGCTATATGGGTTAGCAGATTAACAAGGAAAGACAGACTATTCAGTCAAAAACGATTTTAACATATAAGATGCAAATCTATTTTTACAGTTAAAAGCACACGTGTTCATTTAAAAATGCACACTATTTTTCACCTGAAATGCCTATATTGCTAGAGACACATTTGAAAATTAACAGCTAACATATTAACCATTAACCTGACTAATAAAACCTTATTTTAATATAACTCACTAATAAAATGTGTTCTCTACTGCAGAATTAGGCATACTTTGAAAACCAGTTAAATGAGTGTGCAGATTTTTTTTTCCTCTCTTCTCTGCCTGATTATCCGTGTTGTTGTGCACAGTAACGGCAGGAAGGAGGAAGTCAGATTTGCAACAATTGCAAATGTATAAGCGAAGCTATTGTTGAAGAATAGGAGGATGAGAGATGATGGATTTCATTGGAACACGTCATAAAGAGGGCTGAGAGGAAAGTTTTAGTGGGCAGTATCAGGGAAAAAGACAGGGAGACATCTTTCTGCACTACTGGGGAGAAGACCTGGCTGTGGGGGTGTCCTGCTGCAGTCGAGACTGGGGAAAGCTGAAAGAATTACCTTTCCACTGGCAGAGGCAGTCCTATCTGAAAAAGCTGAGAATTCCAGGCAATGACCCCGGCTTGAGAAGGCAAGCGTTCCTTTTTGTTGGAGTTAAGCCAAGAGAGCCACATTCACAGAGAGAAGCCTCTGAACAGATAAGGTAATTACCTAACTGGGGGAGCTGTGTGTGTGCACGAAAGTATGCAGTCAGTGTAGAAAAATGAAAGTCCCGTGCGTGTCTTAATCAAGTGCTAATGTTGCAATTTAAGTTCTGTTCTCCGCCACTATAATTGCAGTGTGTCATTGAAAATGCTTTGATTGTTCCATTTTATTGCTGTAAAGAATGAGATCATGTCTAAATGCAAATTTTATAATACAGAAAATATTTGAAAACAGACGGGTGGTTTATTTTCTATTTACCATTACAATGCCAATGATGTGGGGAGATTTTTAAACAGTGCAATGGTCATTTTAAGACAGATGTGTGTATGTCAGAATCAGTATGAATAATTGTGAGTGACTGTAGTATAACTTGTTGGAGGTACATGAGCCAACGGGAAGAGAGACTCTCTGAACATAGCTCCCTACCGTATATAAGGTAGTGGAAATTACCACAAGACTACCACATATAGCTCTCTGTCGTAAATAAGTCAGTGAGTTTGCCCATGGTGGCGCACCAACACTATCACTGGAAATTGTGGTATCTCTAGAATGCAGGTCTGAGGTCTCTCTAGTGATCACACGAAAAATCTAAGCGAAGATAAGGGATTCTGGACATTGGGGCCACAAATAAAACAAGGGAATTATGCTCACCAAAATACCACCAACCACGTATACCAAATATGCAGGTCTGGGTGCTGAAATAATGCATGTCCATTGTATTATTGTTGCACATGGCCAAATCTGAATACAAAGAGTGATTATTGCTAAGTTATTTCTCGGCGGTAATAAAATACCGTCAGGCCCCAAATCTCCACAAAATACCCTACAGTCTCAACAGGTATCCTGGGGAAAATTCGCAAGTCAGAAACAGGCTCCATCTCACTATCCGATCACGCCCCCTTGTGGACAGAGATAGCACTGCCCCCAAATGTCCCAGGATTGTGGAACTGGTGGATCCCAGAAGAAATAATTAGGGATCCAGTGTTAGGAAACACTCTACGGGAACACATCGTAGAATACCTATCCTTTAATAACTTACCAGAAATATCCAAAGAAAAACAATGGGAAGCCCTAAAAGCGGTAACAAGGGGACAGCTAATCACATTAAAGACTCAAAGCGAGAAGCAGAATATCCAATGGGAAAAATAGTTAGAGATTAACATATCCAAAATCCAAGCCGAAATAATGCTGAAACCCACTCCTAAATTGCAGAAAGCACTGAGACATGTCCAAGGCCAACTAGACTCCCTTCGCACAAAAAAAGCGGAAAGACACCTGCTATGGCTGAAACACTGGTACTATATAAAGGCAAATAAAGCAGATAAATTACTGGCTAGGAAACTCAAAGGGAAGAAACAGGATCGGACCGTAAAGGCACTGGTGGATGATAAAGGGCAAAGGAAAATGCAAACGGCAGAGATTGGAAACATATTTGAGCAATTCTACCAGTGTCTGTACTCTTCGGATCAACCAGATGAAAAGCTACAAAAAACCTATCTAGAGGGGGTACATCTCCTGGTCCTAACGGAACTCGAAAGAAAAGTATTAGATGAAGACATTACACAGGAAGAAGTCCATGTGGCAATCAAAGAGCTCTCCAGGAATAAGGCCCCGGGCCCAGATGGTTACACCACAAAATTCTTTAAGACATACAAAGATATACTAGCCCCGGTCCTAACAGAATTATTTAACTTATTCAAGGTCAAAGGCAATATTACCCATTTGATGAATGTGGCAAAGATGTTGGTAATTCATAAACAAGGGAAAGATTCACAATTCCCTAGCTCATACTGACCAACAGCCCTTGTAAATCAAGATGCAAAATTATATTCCAAAATACTAGCCTCAAGGCTTAACAAGTACTGCCAAAATTGATCCATGAAGACCAATCCGTGTTTGTCCCGGGAAGATAAACACATGACAACATTAGGAGGGTCATCAACTTAGTGGAAAAAACAGGAATAACACAATCCCCAGCGATAGTGCTTGCCTTGGACGCAGAAAAAGCGTTCGACCGGGTAGAATGGTCGCTCCTCTTTCATATACTGAGGAAAATGGGCGTTGGTGAAACCTTTATAAATATGGTAAAGGCAAACTATAATTCCCCCAATATACGGGTGGCAGTGAATGGAAGCCTCTCCAATAAGATTTCGATTAAGAGAGGTACAAAACAAGGGTGCCCGTTGTCTCCCCTGCTATGCTTTTTTAACCACTATTGGCACGGATAAGGGACAAACAAGAAATAAAGGGCATAGACATGGCAGGACACACCCACAAAATCACAGCCTATGCAGATGACATGGTGGTGACTCTGGGGGAACCAGAGAAGTCCCTCCCAAACCTCATGCAAGAGATCGAAACATTACGGCTCCCTGTCAGGTCTAAAAATTAACAGGCAGAAATCAGAAATCGTAACACTGGCGGGTGACACATCACAAATACACAAGGTGGCGTCAGATCTGCACTTGAAGATAGTGAAAACAGGGGTAAAGTATCTGGGTATCATTCTGTCAGGTAAAATTCAAGACTTATACTCACAAAATTACCCCAAACTGCTACAACAAATAAAACCAGACCTGACTAGATGGAACCCCTTGTCGATATCCTGGTGGGGAGGATAACGGCTATTAAAATGACCATTCTACCAAGCCGTTATATCTATTCCAAGCCATACTGATTAGGGTCCCATCAACATCTTTCAAATCCCTGTCGAAAATGACTATGGCATACATATGGCAAGGGAAAACCCTGAGGGTATCAAGTGCAGTGCTCACGGCCCCAAGGAACAAAGGCGGTTGTGATCTCCCGCACTTTAAGAAATATTACGAAGCTGCTCAGCTATGGGTACTGAAAGAATGGATACCAGATAACTCCCAGAAACTGTGGGCGGCACAAGACAGAGCTGTGGTGACGACACCCACCAGACACCTGCTCTGGCTAGAGAAGAAATATAGACACCCAAATGTACAAATCAGCGAAATAATGAAAGCGACGCTGGAGATCTGGGATAAGGCTGCACATAAAGGTACTCTAACCAAAGACCCAGGCCCCATCAGGCCTTTATTCAAAAATCCTGAATTCCCACCGGGAGAGGAGAAAGGGATATTTCAGAAGTGGGAGGAGGCTGGTTGTAAAATGGTCGGGGATATGTACCAGGAGCAAAAAATAAGGCTGTTCGAGGAATGCACAGCACTGCTAAATCTGAACGCCAAGGACAGATACAAGTATGACCAATTTATCCACTGGTTAGGCATGCCTAGAATTAAACAAGCTGCAACAAGGGAGCTAACCCCTTTCGAACAGTATATAATGACACACGCCGGAAGAAAAAAGTTTGTGTCAATTACTTATAAATATATAAATACATCAGAGGAAGAAATAAAATGGACAGACATTAAAAGATGCGAGAAGACCCTACAGAAAACGATCCCCAGAAGGCGATGGGAACACATATGGGAGATGATACCTAAACTTACCAAGGCGATACAGACAAAAGAAATGTGGATGAAAATTCTCCTAATGGCACTATACACCAGAAAGGCTCAACAACATTTTTTGGAACTCCCCAAACAAATGGTGGAGGTAATGTGGAGGAGAAGGGGACTGGCGGCACGTCTGTTTGGATTGCCCGAATCTACAGCAATATTGGGTAGATGTCCAGACACATATGAAATCAATGTTCCCAGCCATGGGGAACATAGGAGAAGAAGTATGGCTATGCGGACTATGGGGCCCCAAGGATAAACAATTGACCAAAATGCAAAAACGAAACTTTATGGGTCTATTGATAGGTATGTGGCTTGAAACAGCCCAACAATTGAAGCAAAAGCACTCACCTTTGGCTCTTGACTGGATAAGGAGAGTCTGGGCACATATAGCTATGGAGCATATAACATACAACATAAAGGGGGCCCATCAAATTTCAGGGACGACTGGGGAGATACCCGTGAATACCTCCAAAGTGACTACATGGAGCAATGGTGCCCACATAAACTAAAGATATTGGACAAGTTTAACTAAGTCGGAGTAGAAAAGACTTGTCAGCAAAGTTGCTTGCATGGGAATTCCCGGAGGGGGGTGGGGGGGCGGCACAGCGGAGATTGTTGGGAATGTTACAAGTTATATGTTGTAAAATCAATAAAACATTTTATTTTTAAAAAGCCACTGTGAAAGGATGGCTTTGCTCGCATAGAAATGTCAGTGAAGAGTGCTGTGGGAGTGGGTTGACTAGGCAATGTATATTATGTTCCCACCCACAAGACTTCAATCACCTTGGAAGAGGCTCACAATACCGGAAAAAAATGTTTTTGGGCTAAGGCAGGAAACTTCTTAATTGAAAGCCACACTCTGCACTGAAAGTCGCACCTACTAATGAATCAGCCTGCAATGACATGTGATGTACTGAGGGCATCATAATTCCCTGCTCTGCCAGACATGAAGGCAAGGGGCTCAGGGACTTCAAGGAAAGCAAGTTTGGCTAAAAACCTGACTGGGAGGTGTGAGTTCTTCCTGCACCCACTAACAAGGACAAACTGGCAACTTCAAAGGGGATAATCAAAAGCTCTGTCACCGCCTGTGGGGGATAAAGCGCTCCCCCCACAGAGGGGGACATATCTTCAAAATTGACATTAAAGGACTGAGTCCATTTTTAGGCATTTTTGTAACAATTAGAATGAGAAATAATTTAGTTTCATGCTATGTTTTTATGTAATTTACAGGTGGTTTTTAAGAGCTATAGTGCATTTTCCTAGGACTTTGGGGACTGAAATGGCCAGCTAAGACTAAGACTAGTTTCTGGCTGCTTGGAAGATGTGACAAGTATGAGATTTGATGGGAAGATGGAAGGTGAAATTATGAATATGCGTGACCATTTGCAAAGTCATAACTATTATACATTTTATGAAAATGCCAAAAACGTGCGAAAGAGCCATGCTACCTCATACGGAGTTGGCGATTGGCTTACCTAATTCCCTATGACCCCTCAAATCGCATATCTAATGCATATGTCACGGGCTAGTAGAAATATGAAGTTATGAGACAAAACTGGGTTTTTGTCAAAAAAGTGGACAAGAGAGCACAGAAGGGTAATAAAATGTCAATAGAAAGATGGTGTTCTCTTACCTTGGACCAATCATGCCAGGGGGCAGAGAGAGGAATGGTAAACTGTCCTATCCAAGGGGTAGGGTTAATTATAGAGTACTCCCCCTAGATTGTAAAGTGAGTGATGTCATTTGGGCTATATGAGGGGGACTGTACTAAGTCAGGGACACAGGAATCCGGGGAGACAGGAGAAGGAGGACAGAGAGGAGGCTGCTGAACCATACCAAGGAGAGTGCAGTGACCAGACCCCTTGCCTAGCTGTCTCGAGTGTCCTCAGATCCAGCTGGCTGTCCAGAATCCCAAACCAAGGGGAGTGCAGTGACCAGACCCATTGCCTAGCTGCTCAGAGGGTCCTGAGATCCAGCTGACTTTCCAGAATCCCAAACCATGGCTTATTTTGTAAGTAGCAAATAACCCCAGCCCTAAATTGCATAAGTCCTACCTTTTTGTAGCATTGCACCCATTGACAACCAATTAAAAACCCCATCTACAACCTCACATTACTAGTGTAATTTAGTCACCTTGCCATAGAAGAATCTGTGTTTAGCCTGTGTATGTTTGCATATTCCCTTTGATAAACCTCTCAGTGACTGTGTAAATCCTTAGCATATTCTTAAGTAAATCTATTAATTCCCCATTGAAATTCACGGTACAAGTTGGTTAAAATTCAAAATTAACCCCCTTGTCCCTGGTGTCTTTCTTTAATAATTATAGTCATTAAAGCGTTGCCTCAAAAGAATTAGTCTCCTGGTAACAGAAAACCGAATTTGCCTGTGCATTGTGTGCATTACCCCACAAATTCCTATTTGCATCTGTCCCATTAAAACCCTAAACCGTAGTCCTATTGAGAGCAATCCCTTTTGCCTACAAGCCTATCTGTCATGTGTCTCTGTCCGTGTCAATGAAAACCAATTTGCCCATTCTGAGCTATACCCCTTCCCTGAGCTGCCTGTCATTGTAAATACAGTGTAAAACGAATTGCCATTTGCCATTTGTATTTTTGCTTTTGCATTTGCTTTCTTACCAAAATAGATTTTCCTACTTTATTTCCACATTGCCCTGGTGTACTGATTAGTAGTCTCTAAGTTTACCTATCTCCTCAAGTGTAGCAACATGAATTTCCTTTTATTCTGTGCCGTAACAGTTGTGAGCAGCCGTGTGAGTGATAATCAAAATTTGTTTTTTGCTCCAAAAACTGGTTTTCACTTTCTTAGCTGGCCTCCCTTCCTGGGGTGCTGGGCTTTACTCAACATCCGATTTTCTCTCTCTATCTCTACTCATTGCCACTGTCTTCCATTCAAAGGAATCAAGTTAGCTAATGTTTGGGGGTGAGTGTTGCAGGGGGGGGTACTAAACAATGTGGGTTATGTCTTTCTAAAAAATACTCTTTTTCTGTGTTGCCATTAAAGATTGTGAGAATTGTAACAGTAAATCTTCACTGAATTGTTTTGTAGAGATTAGTGCAATTGTATACCACAACAGTAGTGGCTGTACAATTGTTTGATTTTCTCTTTCCATTTAATAATAAATTAATAAATATCTTATTGATACACATATGCCTAATTCCTGGTCCATTGTGACACAGGGTGTTTGTTGAGGTTGGGTGTGAGACGAGTTGAAGGCCTACTCAAATAAAAGAACCTGTGGTTTATTAAAAATAAAAAGCGCTGTATTGTACGCCACATTCATTGTCGGGGAAGGAGTCCCTGGCTGAAGTGTGCCATGTAATAAAACCGCGACAAGGTCCCTCAATACTTTCCATACGTGTCCTCAACAGTTATTAAACAGGGCACAACCATGAGCATGTTGCTTAAGGATATTCTCTGGTACCCCACTTTTCTCCATATCCCATCCAGCTGCTACCCTAACAGGGAAGCAAACACACTGTTCATGTCCCCCACAGCTAGAGTTATGCCTTCCATGTGTTTCTCAAGTTAATACATCCACGTTCAGCTCCTGCTGTAAGGGAGGGCAAGGTGCATGTTAGATTTTCCCGATCCATATGAGGCCAAGGTGCTAGGCCATGAAGACCCTGCATATGGAAACTAAGGCAAAATAACCATATACTAGTGACACGACAGATACGAGGTTCGATTTCTTAACAAGTCTGGTTTATTTCAAAGTATGCTCAGTCGGCCGATTGGGCTCTCACGCCTCGCAACGTGTGTACCCAGACCTCGTGAGATGCAAAAGAGCGAGCAACGCCCAAGCAGCAATATATATACATAACATGTAATCTTTGAAGGCAATTCAAAACCGCCCATAATGTATATTTTTAGGCTAGGGTTCGGTGATTGAAAATCATGACAATTATGACACGTTATAACAAGTCTCTATTCAGTCTAAATATACTTATTCTAGCAACAGTAGCAGAGGCAGTTTTTTGTTATGGAGAACATAAAGCTCTTAGTTCAGCAAGGATATCATGTTCATAGGAGAGAAACATTCCTTTGTACGTTATCTATGTGTTTCTATTCATGAACCAAGGGTCAGACAGTTCTGAGGCAGAAAATATCAGTCTCCGCGAAGGAGTAGCACTAAAAGAATATAATTCAGGCTTTAACCTCCTATTGCTACAGCATTTGTAAGACAGGCCGGCACCTGGGCCGCTGATTAGATGCAGTTTCTGCTCGCCTCCAAGGACTTCGTGAGGGAGGAAAACAATATATTTCGGTATCGTCTGGCATTCCTGTCTGGGTTGATCTTTCAACATGCAGGCTGTAGCCTCGCACAGTGCATGGGTATGACACATAGAATACATTTTGCGAAGTGTTTTTGACAGAAAAAAGAAAAAGCAAATGGCGGATATTTCACAAAATGGACGCCCTCTGGTTACATTGATGATTCTGTGTTTGCGATGTTTGTCACATGATGCAATTGGTTTTTGGCCAACATAATATACATACCATACATACTATAGGGTCGTTTCTGGTCTAACAAACCCTCCTTTTGGCCATAAGCCAAGAGCATCATCCATACATTGCATCTTCATCTGACCATCTGTCTAATTCGGAACTACCCATAATACTGTAATCAACTCTTTGATTGTTTCATTTTCGTGTTGGGCACCTTCACCCAGCATGCGAGGAGATTTCATTTTGATTGCATGTACACATTCATTTACAACTTGAGAGCAGAGGATTGGCAGGCATTGTATGCAACAACAGCAGAACATGGCGATTCCAAGTATCGTGATCGAAATTGCAATTAGTTTCTATCCCCATGATCGCAGCAGTTCCCTAAACCATAAACTTATATTCAGATTCCAACCACCTGTGGGGGCATGAATATCAGAACTCAGGACATGCAATTTCTTGATTGCTTCAAATATCATGGGGGAGGAGTCACTTATGAATACGCAGCACGCTGACACCACAATTTTGCACACACCTCCACGATCAGCCAATATTATGTCAAGGGCCATTCTATTCTGAAGTGTCATTAATCTGACTGCTTTCTCTTCCAGTGCATATTATAGAGTATATCTGTAGTTTCATTTATCGTTTTTTATAACACCCTAGACAGTTTCCTTGTATTTCATGAATGTATTGCTTGTCCCCAAAATGGTGTGAATGACTTTGCTGTAGCGCTTGCAATCAGTCCTGCTGCATTATCTCGCCATGGCCTACATCTGGATAGTTTTGATATTTCTGAGGTTTTGGAGAGAAATACACCAGGGAAAAGTATACCAAATAACATGTCCCTCCCCAATTTCTAGGTAACCATGGATAGGCCTGATCTCCACATATAAAATAAACAGAACCTCCTATATATAATGGTTCCCCTTCCTTTTTGAGTACTGCAGTATTCATGCATCTAGTAAATGTTCCCACGGGATAGGATCCCTTTTTCCGTAAGCAAAACGGGACAGAACATGGACTTTAATTAATAGTATAGGAGGAAGGCGCAGCATCCTTATTCCCTACTGGAGCCATGTTAAAAGTGATTATCGATTTGTGAGGCCCAAAAAGTCTATCTACTTGTTTCGTTGTTACCGTGTTTGTTTGGCTTGTGCCTCTAAATATGGAACAACCCACCGGTTCCCATACCACCCTTTCAAACTCATATATGTTTGTTCCATCCAACTGACCAGTATCACTGTCGTTCTATTTTCCGTAAAATAGCACTCTTAATGATGCCTAGCATGCATTATTAAGTGATAAAGGCTGTATATACTAACCCATTCCTTTTCCACCATGCTGGGGTAAATGAGAGCAGACCCAACAGTTGGACCTTTCCAAGATAGCATGGGTCATATTCATAATCAATAACAGTGTATTATTGTCATAACCTTTTCTATGTTTCACTTCTTTTGAGGGGAGAGTGTAAGAGAGCACATGTACTGGGCTGTAACGCTCACCTCACTCCCACGGAGGCGCTGGCCTGGTTCGCGCTGCTGTGACCTCTTCTAAGGTGATGCGCAGGGTTCGGAAGACGGACTGGACCGGGCCCCAAAATCTGGCTTGTCAGGCTCGCAGAAGTATCCTTCTGTAGGCGAAAATAGGGGATTAACTGTCTGCGGGGTAATGCAATCGGCCTCCCACTTTCCCCTCTCACCCTCCTCGAAACCCTTCTGTGATTCCCCGTAGCGTCTCACCTTAGGGTCAGGAAGGACGAGCTCTCCATCCTGCTTCTGATGCAGGGGCGCGTTGGTATCCAGTTACTTCACTGGATTTTCGGATTGGTGAGAACCAAACTTGCTTGGCTTCCAGGTAAGTTTTTTGATAAGAGGTTCCCCTTGTGTCCATGCATTAATGTACTAATGCTAGTGTCTTTTTCCCCATAGGGGCCGGGGCACGGAATGCCGGGGAACAGGCACTGACCCGAGATGAGAGGTGAAATCCTTGTAGAAATCAGGTAAGTCTTTAATGAGCGTTTTTTTGGTAATGTCTTTTCATTCGCTCATTAACGCTGATGTCTCTTTTTCCCCTTAGGGGCCGAGGTCCGGAAATGCCAGGATGCGGTGCGGACCCGAAATGAAGAGGGAATGAATCAACAGGTAAGTCTTAACATGGAGATTTAGCTTTCCTTATTCCCTTCGCTCTCACCTTTTGTTCTTGTCTTTTTCTCCTTAGGCGCAGGGGCGTGACTGCGAATCCGGATGATCGCTGCTGAACATGGAGGCGCCCTGTAAAGGTGAGTGGAATGCGACGCTGCAGCGATCGACGCGATGAGCTTTTAAATAAAATTCTTCCTTTTCAGGATTGTCGGCGAGATGTCTCTGGGATGCGGAATTTAGCAGGTAAGGACTTTTCCTTCTTCTGTTCTCTTCTTCTCTTCCTTTGCAGGTGATCCAGGATGCTGGCAGGCGTGGCAGAAGTCAAGATGCAGGAGCAGACACGGTGAGCGTCCAGCTGCTAGATGCCGAACAACGCGAAGCACGTGTGGCTGTTCGGTTGGGGTTTAAATAGCCTTGGAAGAAGTTCCAGGTATGTATCCTTCCTCCAATCAGGTATATATCCTTCCCCGACCACGCCCAGATGGTAAATTAGTCCCACAGGTAAAGTAGTTCCTTTCAGGCCTCAAGGAGGCCGGGATCCTGCAGCATGGTCTGCATCAGGTAAGTGCACCCAAGCACTCCCATAATGAGCCTGGCACCTATGGCGCCAGGACTGATGTCTTTTATGAGCCTGGCGCCATAGGCGCCAGGACACTGTCCAAAGGGACCCTATATGGGGTTGCTGGGTCCTTCCCTGGGGACTGGATGTCCGCTTTCGGGGACGCAGGGCTTGAACCGGCTCCCCGGGAGCGGGCATCATGACAGCACTCCCCCCCCAAGCCCCCTCCCAAGGTTGTTCCCTCCGGGGGTTTTGGTTTGTCTGGGAAGAGTTGGTGGAATTTCCTGACTAATGGAGGTGCATGCACATGGTCGCTGAGTTCCCACGACCTCTCTTGAGGTCCGTACCCCTTCCAATCAATTAGGTAGAACAGTTTTGACCTAAACATTTTTGAGTCTAAAATGTTCTTCACTTCGAATTCGGGCTCCCCATCTATTAGAATAGGTTCTGGAGGTTTGAGTAGTCGGGTTCCGGGTACCACTGGTTTCAGAAGTGACACATGAAAAACAGGGTGAATTTGCATACTAGCTGGTAAATCAAGTTTAACAGCCACTGGGTTAATTATTGCCGTAATAGAATAAGGTCCCAGATATTTTGGGTTAAAAGTTCGAGGCCCTTTGAGTGGTAAATGTCTGGTAGCTAACCACACTTGATCCCCAATCTGATACGGAGGTGCTTCACTCCGATGTAGATCAGCATTCTCCTTGTATTTTCTCTTGGCTTGTTGTAAATGCGTAGTTGCCTCTTTGAAGGCTTGGGTAATTGTAGAATGCAGATGTTCTACTGCAGGCATTCCGAGGTTCAGAGGTGAGTCAAGGTTTGAGGTTCGAGGGTGATGCCCAAACAAAGTATAAAAAGGACTGTGGCCAGTTCCAGAGTGTACCGAATTATTATATGCGTATTCAGCTATCCAAAGAATGTCTTTCCAGTTGCTTTCAGATTGCTGTAACATACACCGTAAGTACTGCTCAAGGGTCTGATTTGTCCTCTCGGTCTGACCATCGGTCTGTGGGTGGTGACTGGTCGATAATCTTACGTCAATCTGCGCCATTTGCCAACATTTGCGCCAGAAGCGGGAAATGAATTGGCTTCCCCGGTCAGAGATTAGTATAGATGGGAATCCATGTAGCCGAACAATATTTTCGAGGAATTCTTTGGCTAGGACAGAAGCTGAAGGTAAACCTTTCAAAGGAATAAAGTGGGCCATTTTGGAAAACAAATCCACAATTACCAGAATAGTATTGTACCCCGAACAAGGAGGCAGGTCCGTAATGAAATCCATTGATAGGGTGTGCCAGGGTGCTGGCGGTATGTCTAGAGGTTGAAGGAGATCGGCTGGTCTTTTCTTTTGACTTTTATTTTGGGCGCAAACACCACAGAACATCACAAAAGATTTAACATCTTATCGCCAAGAGGGCCACCAAAATTGTCGTTTCACCTTTTCCTCTGTCTTGGCAATACCGGGGTGTCCCTCTTTTAATGTATCATGATAACCGGAAATAACTAGTTCATGTAACTCCTTATGTGGCAGGAATAAGCGTCCTTGGAAATAAGGTAAACCATGATTTTTGGTAAAGTCTGATCCCTTTTGTATCCAATCCTGTAAGGTTGTAGGGTCCAGGAGTTGTTTCACTCTGGCTTGAATGTCTTCAAGCGTCTGTAACGAAGTCATGCCTAGAATCCTCTGTTCGGGAATTATTGGTACTGGTTCTGAGTTTGTATCAGATTCTCCCATTCCAATTCGGGATAAGGCATCTGCTTTGCCATTCTTGCAGCCAGGTCGATAGGTAATCACGAAATCAAATTCAGCGAAAAACAAAGCCCATCGGAGCTGCCGGGATGACTGAGCCTTGGCGGTTTTCAAATACTGTAAATTCCGGTGATCAGTGATCACTGTGATGGTATGTCGAGCGCCAATCAGATAATGCCGCCAGGCTTTAAAAGCGGACTTAATGGCTAACAGTTCTTTGTCAGTGATTGCATAATTAACCTCGGGTGCCGAGAATTTTCTGGACCAAAATGCTACGGGATGCAGTTGGTTGGTTTCGGGATCTCTTTGGGACAGGACATCTCCCATGGCTAGGCTGGATACGTCAGTCTCGACGACATAAGGGAGATCTGGATGCGGGTGTTTCAATATAGTTGCGGAGGTAAACTTAGCTTTTAAATCCTGAAAGGCCTGCTCGGCTTCTTCAGACCATTCAAAACGTTTATTTTTCCTCAAGAGTGCAGTAATGGGTTGTACCACGGGTGAAAATTCCGGGATAAACCTGCGATAGAAATTGGCAAAGCCGAGCATGCTTTGAACCCCTTTTACAGAGGTAGGTGATGGCCATTTGAGGATGGCATCCACTTTTCTTGAGTCCAGTCGGACTCCTTTGGGTGTCAGGATGAAACCTAGAAACTCGACTTCTGTGGTATGGAAAACACATTTCTCCAATTTAGCAAATAGTTTGTGTTGGCGCAGTTTTTCAAGTACTGCCCTGACGTGTTTTCTGTGATCATATTCCGAAGAGGAGTACACCAGAATGTCATCGATATATACGACTACACAAACATCGATGAGTTCCCGAAGGATATCATTCATGAAGTATTGGAAGGCAGCCGGAGCGTTACACAATCCGAAAGGCATCACCTGGTACTCGAATAATCCGTATTTAGTACGGAAGGCAGTTTTCCATTTGTCACCTTCTTTAACTCGTACCAGATGATAAGCCCCCCGGAGATTTAACTTGGTGTATATGCAAGCGTCCTTCACCTGGTCAAGGAGTTCAGGGATCAGAGGCAGAGGATAACGGTTTTTAACCGTTATCTGGTTCAATGCGCGGTAATCGATACAAGTTCTAAGGTCGCCTTCTTTTTTGGGCACGAAGAACAAAGCCGAGGATGCCGGGGACTTTGACGGGCGAATAAAACCATTAGCTAGGTATTGATCCAAATATTGTCTCAAATGCAGGTTCTCCGGTTCGGTAAGGGCATAAATCATGCTACAAGGGGGTTGTGCACCGGGCACCAGATCGATTTGGCAATCGTACGATCTGTGAGGAGGTAACGTGTTGGCCTGTTCCTTTTGGAAGACGTCCTGAAAGTCTTGGTATTCCGGAGGTAGTTGCATGGAGGCAGAGGTTACAGATGCTAGATTAATCTTCAGGTTTTCTGGGTAGCAGGTTTGTGCACAATCCGGGAAGGTTATTCTCTTAGCTCGCCAATCAATTCGAGGATTTTGTGTCTCTAACCAAGGGATTCCAAGAATTACCTGAAACTGTGGAGCTTTGATTACATCAAACACAACACCCTCCCGATGGCCGTCGGGACCAATAAGAGTCACCTCAGTAGTGGAATGTGTTACCGGTCCAGAGGCAATTTCAGTTCCATCAACTGTGGTGATGACATCTTTGCTGGTTTTAGGACGGAGAGGGAGGTTAATCCTAGAGACCAATTCACGATCCACATAGTTTCCAATAGCCCCACTATCGATGTACGCCTTTATTGCATGCAACCGCTTAGGCTGTTCTGGATCTACGAGAACCATTGGCACAATGAAATGCGAGGTCTGAGAGTTAGTTTTCAAGCTCGGCAAGCAGACCCCTACGCTTGTCGGGTGGAGTCGTTTCCCGAAACAGAGTCTTCATGGTTTTTATCAGCGGCTCCTACCGCCTTTCAGGGCGGTTTTGCCGGGCAATCTCGTAGAAAGTGTCCAGAATTCCCACAATAAAGACATAATTTTAACTGCCGCCTCCTTTCACGTTCCTTTTGAGTTAAGGGGCCTTTAACCCCTCCAATTTGCATAGGCTCAGAGACATCAACTCCCTTGGGGTTAGCATGGGTCTTGACCAACACCCGGGTCTCAAACCTGGACCGATCTGCTTTTCTGTTTTGAAGTCTGTGATCCAATTGGACCACTAAGTCTATATACTCTGTGCATTCTTGGGGCGGATTTACAACTTGGGCCAAGACATCTTTAAGTTCTCTGCGTAGGCCTCGATAAAACAACGTGACTCTTTTATCCCCTGGCCATCCCGTTTCCACAATTAGTCTATTAAAGTTTGCAATATAGGATCGGAGGTCCTGATTGCCCTGTCGCAGGGATAGAAGTTCGTCATCCAGAGCCTGCCCCTCAGAGTGTCGAGCAAATAACCTTTCCATGCTTGCTTGAAACCCTTGAAAATCACGGAGAATCGGGTCATCTTGAGTAACCAGTGGAACTGACCAATCGGCAGCGCAGCCGCTGAGATATGACAATACAAAGGCTACCTTGGTCTGATCATTAGGGAAGGCCCCAGGTCTGCATAGGAGGTGCAAACGACACTGATTCATGAATACGGCGAATCGTTTGGGGTCCCCAGCAAAGCGTTCGGGTGGGGTCAGCGGCATGTTTCCAGGTAGATTAATCTGCACAGGGTTACTGGAAACCACAGGAGCGGGGTTCCCTCCGGAACCGGGTAGAGGAGTTTGCCCAGCTTGACCTTGCAAAAGCTGTCTGGCCAGGTCATCAGTTCTTTCCATTGATATTATTAATTCCCTCCTGAGGGCATTAGTCTCTTGACGAGCGGCATGTACTTCGGCCCGTAATTCCCCCAGTAATTGGGCCAACTGATCAGTATCAGAACTTTCCTTAGCGCCTGGGTGAGAATTTGTAGGAAGTCTTCGCGTTCTGTTACGCTCACCTGACTCCCACGGAGGCGCTGGCCTGGTTCGCGCTGCTGTGACCTCTTCTAAGGTGATGCGCAGGGTTCGGAAGACAGACTGCGGCCCCCAAATCTGGCTTGTCTGGCTCGCAGAAGTATCCTTCTGTAGGCGAAAATAGGGGATTAACTGTCTGCGGGGTAATGCAATCGGCCTCCCACTTTCCCCTCTCACCCTCCTTGAAACCCTTCTGTGATTTCTCATAGCGTCTCACCTTAGGGTCTGGAAGGACGAGCTCTCCATCCTGCTTCTGATGCAGGGGCGCGTTGGTATCCAGTTACTTCGCTGGATTTTCGGATTGGTGAGAACCAAACTTGCTTGGCTTCCAGGTACGTTTTTTTGATAAGAGGTTCCCCTTGTGTCCATGCATTAATGTACTAATGCTAGTGTCTTTTTCCCCATAGGGGCCGGGGTATGGAATGCCGGGGAACAGGCACCGACCCGAGATGAGAGGTGAAATCCTTGTAGAAATCAGGTAAGTCTTTAATGAGCGTTTTTTTGGTAATGTCTTTTCATTCGCTCATTAACGCTGATGTCTCTTTTTCCCCTTAGGGGCCGGGGTCCGGAAATGCCAGGATGCGGCGCGGACCCGAAATGAAGAGGGAATGAATCAACAGGCAAGTCTTAACATGGAGATTTAGCTTTCCTTATTCCCTTCTCTTTCTCACCTTTTGTTCTGGTCTTTTTCTCCCTAGGCGCTTGGGCGTGACTGCGAATCCGGATGATCGCTGCTGAACATGGAGGCGCCCTGTAAAGGTGAGTGGAATGCGGCACTGCAGCGATCGACGCGATGAGCTTTTAAATAAAAGTCTTCCTTTTCAGGATTGTCGGCGATATGTCTCCGGGATGCGGAATTTAGCAGGTAAGGACTTTTCCTTCTTCTGTTCTCTTCTTCTCTTCCTTTGCAGGTGATCCAGGATGCTGGCAGGCGTGGCAGAAGTCAAGATGCAGGAGCAGACACGGTGAGCGTCCAGCTGCTAGATGCAGAACAACGCGAAGCATGTGTGGCTGTTCAGGTGGGGTTTAAATAGCCTTGGAAGAAGTTCCAGGTATGTATCCTTCCTCCAATCAGGTATGTATCCTTCCCCGACCACGACCGGATGGTAAATTAGTCCCACCGGTAAAGTAGTTCCTTTCAGGCCTCAAGGAGGCCGGGATCCTGCAGCATGGTCTGCATCAGGTAAGTGCACCCAAGCACTCCCATAATGAGCCTGGTGCCTATGGCGCCAGGACTGATGTCTTTTATGAGCCTGGCGCCATAGGCGCCAGGACACTGTCCAAAGGGCCCCTATATGGAGTTGCTGGGTCCTTCCCTGGGGACTGGATGTCCGCTTTCGGGGACGCAGGGCTTGAACCGGCTCCCCAGTAGGAGCATTGGTAGAAGGCAAAAGAGACTTCATGGATGCACAATTTCCAAATACCAGAATGTAGGGATAGGGACCAGTATTATCAAAATGCAAAGCAGTATCATAATTATTGGCATATTCTTTCCAAACCAATTTTTTCCAGGAACAAGCTTAGTCTCTATTTCTACAATAAAATGAGGGTTGGTGCAGGAGGGAGCAGGAGTGAATGTAGGCATTATCTGTAACGTTTATTTCAGGAAAAGTTTTCAATGTTCGTTGCGGAAAAGTTTTCCACAGCAACACACGTTAACAGCAAAGAGTCCAGGTTGCAGCAAAGCGTTCAGGCCAGTTCAAGCTAGCATGCTTAATGAATGACAGCAAGCTGATGTGATTTCGCACAGGGCTCCAAAAAGGCAGGAACAAGCATCAATTGTGTTGGCACCACATGCCCCCCGCTTGTCCGTACAGGGTCGCACTGGTCCTTCTCATTTTCAATGGTAGCACCTGTAAACCGTGTGTCAGAGCTTTCAATCTGATGCAGCCTGATACAGCTCATACGCTCCTTTTCCCTAAGCCTCCGTTTCCCACTTCATCCATATTGGGAATAGAGGCAAAACAAACAGATGATCACTTCCGATTTTGTGAATGTGGATTGTACCTTATTGCTCCAGGTACAGCGTGATCGATGAACAATGCACTCTCATTTCCAGATGCAGAATCTGTGTCAGCTTGCGATGCAATGAGTGATGACGCGGCAGTACTCGAACAGGGTTGAGGCACCTTTCGTCCTTCGATCTTTATTGCAATCCCCCCAGGCCCTTTCTCAGGCTTAGGAAGCACTTCCGGCAAAGAACTGCCGATTGTATCTTTGTGATCAAGTGCGGCTGTATTTCTTTCAACGTCAGGATCAGGCAGCTCTTTCAAAGGAAATGGAATTCTTTTTGTGTGTGTTGCGTGGATGCAGGACTTGCGGCCATCCACTCTGACTGCAGTCTATGTAGCCAGGAGCACCTGATAGGGCCCCTTCCTTTACGGTGTGAGTGAAGATTTTCTCTCAAAATCTTCAACAAGTGTCCGTTCGCCAGGCTGCAGACAATATCCTGGGCCAGTATATCTGAGAGGAAGAGCCTCCTGCACCTGCTGATGAATCAAACGCAAGTTTTGAGTTAACTGTTTACAGTAATTAATAAGAAAGGGTGTTCTAAGTCTCGCAGATGTTTTGGCTGCGGGGCATTCCAAACATTTGCTGGTCTCCCCATGATTATTTCATAGGGGGAGAGTCCAGCCCTTGCCTTTACAGAGGTTCGCATGCACAACAAAGCTAGCGGCAATGCATCGGGCCATTTAAGATTACTTCCCTCACAGATCTTATTGATCTTATTTTTCAAAATACCGTTCTGGCGTTCCACCAAACCAGCACTCATCAGGTGTCTGGCCGAATGGAATCGTTTGTCAATTTGGAGGCCTGCACATATTTGTAATATCACGGCTTCAATAAAGTGTGGGCCGTTATCTGACCATATGACACGGGTTAGGCCAAAAGTAATCTTTTAGCATAACTTTAGCTGTGGACATAGCTGTACAATCTTTCAGGGGATATGCCTCTACCCATTTGCTGAATGCAGAGACCGCCACAAGGACATACTTATAGTTTTGGCACCTTTCAATTTCTATGAAATCAAAATGGATGACTTCAAACGGCAAAGGGGGGGGCAAAACTTCCTGTTGGTGTTGCTGTCCCTTTTCCAATGTTATGTTGTAAACAAGTCATACAATTTTGGACCAGTCTGTCAGCAGTTTTTCTAATATGTGGATTCTGCCATACAGAATCTAGATGTTGAATCATTATTTTAGCACATATGTGTGTTGGACTGTGATCCATAGCGATCATCGCTGTTACATAGGCGTTTGGCAACATCCATCTTTTGTTCTCCTTGTCCACCCAACAAACCTCAACGTCTAATTTAGCTGGACCCTCAGACCATGCTTTTATTTCATCTGCTGTGGCTTCTGCTTGCATTTCCTTAACTGTGGCAATCCCATTCTCTATCATGCAGGGTACTTCTTTCATATTTTCAACATACATTTTTGTGTGTAAATCAGTGGCAGTTTGTTTCGCAATTCTGTCTGCAAATGTGTTTCCCTTTCCAACATGTTACCTTTTTATGTGCTTTGCATTTCATTATTGCTAATCGTTTGGGAAGCGCAAGTGCAGACAACAGTCTCAATATCAAAGTGGGGCCATCATGCCTTACAATGGAGAGCCACACTATGGCTTTCCCTCCCCCCCATCAAGGGGAAGATTTGTGCTATGGAGGGAGTTGTTTCCTGCCACCTGCAAGAAAAATTAAGTGTGAAAAATACAAGTACCAGAATCCTTAGAGTCAATTAACTTGCAACACCTGAAAAGGAAATGAAGGCACACCTGAAAAAGCAAAGAAACACAGCCTCCCTGAAGATTGATGGAGTCATGAAAACGTGTGTTTGGAGGAGGAGCCAATGCAGGAAAACTTGACTGGCAACAGAGCGCCTGCCTTGTCACCAATTTTTAAACATTGTTCCAGGAGTCCCGGGCTCAAAAGGCAGCAGCAGCAGGGCCATCATGCCTTACAATGGAGAGCCACAACCATGGCTTTCCCCCTCCCCCCATCAAGGGGAAGATTTGTGCTATGGAGGGAGTTGTTTCCAGCCACATAAAGAAAAATTAAGTGCGAAAAATTCAAGTACCAGAATCCTTAAAGTCAATTAACTTGACACACCTGAAAAGGAAATGAAGACACGCCTGAAAAAGCAAAGAAACACAGCCTCCCTGAAGACTGATGGAGTCATGAAAACGTGCGTTTGGAGGAGAAGCTAATGCAGGAAAACTTGACTGGCAACAGAGTGCCTGCCTTGTCACCAATTTTTAATCAATATCAAAGTGCCATGTTGGATTTTTGTTACGTGTGATGTCAGGAAACCCCTTTCAGCCCAAAATTGTGTACCACCCCAAATGCGTACTGACTGTCAGTATATATTTTTACATTAAGATTTTCAGAAATTTCACATGCTCTGGTTAACGCTATTATCTCTGCAGCTTGTGCTGAGTTGTATGGGATTCTTTTGCTTTCTGCAACACTTTTCAGTGTAGTGATGGCATACGCAGCAGTTGATGTACCATCGGGTAATTTAAAACAAGAACCATCACAAAACAGTTCTCCACCTGGCTCTTTCTGTGGCGTATCAGTTAGGTCAATTCTTCCTTTTGTCTCTTGTTCAGTAACCATTAAACAATCATGGGGGAATTCTTTTTCGCCGCCTTTTTTCATTGGGAGGGGGCATTAACTCGACCGGATTTAAAGCGATACACCTCTTGATTTGTATATGCAGTGCAAACAGGTCAATTTCATACCTTGTTAATCTAGCTGAGGTAAGGTGTTGCGTTTGCGTTCTATTTAAAAGAACGTTCACTGAGTGGGGCACCATAACGGTTAAAGCGTGACCTAAAACCATACCCTCATTTTGTTTTACTGACGCGGTAGCTGCAGCAACAGCTCGCAAGCAGCACGGCAAAGCACATGCAACAGGATCCAACGTGGAAGAGAAGTAGCCGCATGGTCTATTTCTCCCTCCTTGTTCCTGAGTCAAAACAGCCAAAGCACAACCATTGTTTTCATGCACAGATAACTTAAAACACTTGTCATAATTTGGTGTGCCCAAAACTGGAGCTGAACATAATGCAGCTTTGAGAAGGTCAAATGCTTCCTGACATTCCATGTTCCATGGCAAAGGTAAGGAAATATCTTTCCTTGTCAAAGCCACTATTGGTTTCACAATCAGAGAAATTGTCGATCCACTGCCTACAATATGAAGCCATGCCAATTAAAGCCCTGACTTCTTTCTGCGTTTTTGGAATAGGCATATCAGAGATGCTTTCTATCTTTTCTGGTGGCAATCTTCTTCCCTCCTTCGAAAGGAGGTAGCCCAAGTAGGCTACTTCTTTTTGACAATACTGGAATTTCTTTAATGAAGCTTTGTGTCCATGTTCTGCTAAATGTGTCAATAGTGCAATGGTACTTTCTTTACAAATTTCTTCTGTGTCTACTGCTATCAATAAATCGTCTATGTATTGTAACAAAACACAACCTGCTGGTAGTTCTAGCATATCTAATTATTCTTTTAATGCTGTACTGTAAATACTTGGACTTTCAGTGTAACCTTGCGGAATTCATGTGAATGTAAATAAACGTCCTCCTAGAGTAAAAGCAAATACATAACTGCTATCTGGATGTACTGGAATGCTGAAAAACGCATTCTTCAAATATACAACAATTATGATGCAGATGCTGGGATCATAGTCAAAATTGTAGTCACATCCGAGACTAATGGAAATTGTGGATCAACAACTTTATTCACTCCGCGCAAATCAATTATGAAACGGTACGGTATGTCATTACCTCCTTTCTTGTAAACCGGAAGAATCGGACTATTACAAGTGCTACCAGAAATGCCTTCAATTACATTTCTTTTAATAAAATCTGACAAAATGCATTTCAATGCTTTCTCTCCTTCGGCCGAAATTTTATATTGTGGAATGCGCGGCAAAGTAATTCCTTCTTTCAAAACAATTTCCACTGGCTCTGCTTTTAAACAACCGACATCATTGTCGTTCACTGCCCATATACAAGCCGGTACTTTACTCAATTCAGTCGGTAATGGCTTAGACAAAAATTGTGATACAGGTGTCTTTTGGCGCTATCGTCAAATACACTCCATCAGGGGAACAATAAATAACCGCATTCAATTTCTTCAGCAAATTTAATCCCAACAAATTCTCACTGAAATCTTTCGTCAAAAGGAATGGGCAAGACTCAGTGAATGGACCTAATGTTATTGGTACTGATTGTGACACTGGACTAATTACTGGTGTACCTGAGTACCCTACTGAGACATTGCCATGCCCTGACAGTGGTATATCTGCAACCTGTTGATGGTCAATCGAACATTTTTGTGCACCTGTGTCCACTAGAAAAATGTGTTCTCTATACCCAACCTTCATTTCTACGTAGAGCCCTTTCTGGTCTACGGGAATAGATACTGGTTCCAACCCCTGTCTTGGGCTGTCCTAGTAAAACAATACATCATCCAATGTAAAATCGCCAGTGTAATATGCATTGGACTGATTCTCAAAAACATTTCCATCACTTGTGCTGTTTCACTGTTGATTCTGATTCTGATTCCCCTGGTTATTCTGAAATTGTGGCGCTCTTTGGTTGACCTATATTCTGTCTTCTCGGGAAAGCCCCATTTCGATTCTGTATTTGCGGGCACTGTACTCGCCAATGGCCTTCTTGTCTACAATAGGCACATTGATTAATCCCTATTGGACCACCTTGCATGTTGGAAAATTGGACTCTGGATTGTGCGTTCCCACCACCTCTATTATTGTCTGCTACTTGCTGCATCAATGCTCTCATTTTCAAATTCCCTTTGTCCCCTATTACCTTGTCCTTCTCTGTATTTACTCTGTTCTCGTAATACTGGGCCATGTGTAATACCTCACTTTGTGTTTTTGCTTGCCATGCACTTTCAGATGTCATTATTACATTTTTAATTTTCGGTAACAACCTTTCGCACAAATATATCAACAAACAATCTCTTCCTGGGTTCAGTACTCAAGTTTTGACCACTAAAATCTGCAAATACTTCTTCAAATTGATTAAAATAATCTATTGCTCCTTCATCTCTGCCCTCTAAACAAGCCGTTAATTTATCCCAAACTATTCTCTTCTCAGGCACCAAAGTTTTCAATTTCTCTATTTTAAGTCAACATGATTTGCGTCGGTTTTTCTCCAGCCTTTCTCTCACCATCAATTCTAATCAAATTCTCCCATGCATCACCTAATATTTTAGCACCATTTATATTTCTAACCTGTTTCCATATGTTTACAGGAAGAACCACGAGAAACAATGAATCAATGTCACTTAATGTAAAAACCGTTGAATTCAAAACAGATTCAATTTCTTTATAGATCCTGATGGGTTTTTTCTAATGTCAGGGATCGTCTGCCTGATATTATTTACCTCTTGTCTGGAAAAAGGGGCATGTACAAACTATGCGATATAATGAGCTTCTATCGTGTGTGCTGCAACCGTTCCAGTGGCAGCAACCTCTACTTTCGGGACAAACGTGGGAGGCACTTCCCTCATGGGTAATTGCAAACTAGGTGTTTCTACATTTGCTCATTTACTAAGCAATAGAGCTAAATCAAGAGAAAAAGCTCTTTTGTAAATCGTCATTAAATCAGTGGGACAACATGTGTTATTCTTCATACATTCATCTTGCAAATACTCTACCATGACCTGTAATACCTTTCTCTGCATTTCTGGTGTATACTGACTAAACGTATCATGCACTTCAATTGGGGAGATGGCAGCATCTGAAATCCATCTAAGCGCATCTCACGTACAAATGCTCATCTCCTCACTAACAGGTTTCAACGGTGGAAAAAATCGTCGCTGGACATCTGACATATACTGTTTATCTTTCTTCATTATTTCTCTATGCAATTGATCAAGCTTGTGCTTAAAAATAAATATTCGGCCTACATGTTCTCATACTTTCGACTCATTATCCCGCAATTGAGAAAGAACAATCAAATCACGCAACTCTTGCGGTGCCAATGTGTCAGTCAAATTAATCAATTTTTTCACACGATAATTCCCCATGCATTCTAGCAATACATGCTCTTCACCGAGGCCTCTATGGTCAGATATGGAACTGCATGGCTGCTTCATCGCCATCTTCAATATACGTTTCTGCCCAACTTCTCAGCTCCTCTTTCCTGTCTTTGCTAACCGTACTACGAGTCACTCTACTGCTTCCTTGCACAGTCCCCACCTCTGTAGAACTGCCTACCAAAGATGCTAACTCATGCCCTGAAGGCAGCGGAGGAAATGGTGTCATGAGCACAGGGGGAGGTCCTACTGGTGCAGATGGAACAACAGGAATGGGAGGTCCATAAGGAGAAGGTGCAACTAGTTCATTTCTTCGTTCATCCTATATTTTATTTATTAGCTCATCTGATGTATGCAAATCTTGCTGTGGATATATTTTTTGGACTCCTAATTGGAACGCCCTATCCATGTGCCTAAGGGCCTCTGTCTGTTGATGCTGACCAAGCTCTAGCGCTTTCTCTGCGTTCATTTTATGTCTGCGCACGTGTTTCTCTCTACTTCTGAAACAGAGATTAGCTTCCTTCCTACAGTCTCTCACGACGTCGAACGCCGCTGGTCTGGCTTCTTACATAGCAATACTGATTCTAGGTGATCTATATGTTCTAATTCAAAGCTCCTATCATTAGGCCACTGTAAGTCTGCTACATGTCTGGTTTGCCTATGCCAAATCACATTAAACACTATTGCCCCTATACCGTATTTTATATACATTTCATATGCCGGCGACCCTACGGGTGGCGCGACCTGGCTAGTTTCCAAAGATTGTCTACCGCAGTGGAAAAATCCCACTAAGCAGGAAGACAATTTCCCAGGCATAATTAATCCTTACCCTTTTCTTACCCTGGGCGTTTGATCTTGCAAGAGCAACACTCAATCAATAGCAGGATGTTTAGGAATCGGGGCACGGCTCACCTGATCAATCAATTCGTCCCTCAGGACGCAATTCGTCCATATATAGACGCAACCAAGGATCGTAGTGACTGCGTGTCTTGCTCAATCTGCCTCGTTTCAGGACCCTCGCCTCGATGCTCTCTGGGCGCTGCTCGTCGATCAGGGATCGGCTGTGTACAGATTTGCAAAGGACTCTCTCATCACTTCTACAGGGGCACCCCGAACACCTCTCGATTTGACTCGATGGCTTCGTCCTCGACTCGTTTTTGCCTTCTTCAAATTCAACGTATACGATGGAGCATAAGGGGGAGGGTCCCTATTCGGGCGCCATCTTTGCTAGGCTATAAAGACCCCACATATGGAAACTAAGGCACAATAACCATATACTAGTGACACGACAGACACAAGGTTCGATTTCCAAACATGTCTGGTTTATTTCAAAGTATGCTCAGTCGGCCGACTGGGGTCTAACGCCTCGCAACGTGTGTACCCAGACCTCGTGAGACGCAAGAGAGCGAGCAACGCTCAAGCAGCAATATATATATACATAACATGTAATCTTTGAAGGCAATTCAAAACCGCCCATAATGTATCTTTTTAGGCTAGGGTTCAGTGATTGACAATCATGACAATTATGACACGTTATGACAAGTCTCTATTCAGTCTAAATATACTTATTCTAGCAACAGTAGCAGAGACAGTTTTTTGTTATGGAGAACATAAAGCTCTTAGTTCAGCAAAGATATCATGTTCGTAGGAGAGAAACATTGCTTCGTATGTTATCTATGTGTTTCTATTCATGAACCAAGGGTCAGACAGTTCTGAGGCAGAAAATACCAGTCTCCGCGAAGGAGTACTGCTAAAAGAATATAATTCATGCTTTAACTGCCTATTGCTATAGTGTTTGTAAGACAGGCCGGCACCTGGGCCGCTGATTAGATGTAGTTTCTGCTCGCCTCCAAGGACTTTGTGAGGGAGTAAAACAATATATTTCGGTATCGTCTCGCATTCCTGTCTGGGTTGATCTTTCAACATGCAGGCCGTGGCCTTGCACTGTGCATGAGTTTGAAACATAGAATACATTTTGCGAAGCGTTTTTGACAGAAAAAAGAAAAAGTAAATGGCGGATATTTCACAAAATGGACGCCCTCTGGTTACATTGACGATTCTGTGTTTGAGATGTTTGTCACATGATGCGATTGGTTTCTGGCCAACATAATGTACATACCATACATACTATAGGGTTGTTTCTGGGCTAACAAAGCCACATAATGAGGTCCCCTCTGTCCCTTTTGTTACAACAGGGAACTGTGTTCCCCTCAGTCTAACTACACTTTTCAGTGTTTCTTTACCAGACTATGGTCCCAGCACTTTCTTTTTAGTTTTGGCAAAGGCCATTTGACCGACCCCCAGTCGAAGCCTGTACATTCAAGATATTACCTCCTCTGAGGCATCCTACTCCTACTCGTCCTTGCCCTCCTCTAATTCTCTCTCTGTATATACTGAGTCATAGGGCCTCATTACAGTTTTGCCAGTATACCGCTGGTAATTCCAGCGGGATACCGGCAAAAATGACCTTACCGTTTCCATCACCCGATATCCCGGTATTCCCGGGTGGTGGAGACGACAGTAAGTTCCTATTCCATGGACTCTCATAGAACTCCATGGAATGGGATTGCTGGAATTACCGGCACCAGTGATTCTGGCAATTATTTGCTAGTAGGTGCCTGAACTTCTGGCAGGTCAGGCCTGCCGGTAGTTCACTGCCCCCACCAGCAAACTTGTGTTTCCTTAGTCTGGAAAAAATGCTGGTGCCAGAAGTACTGCAATTTTTACCTGCATTTATTCTGAATGGGAGAACTCCTGATGAGCCCCATAGTCTGCAATACAGTTCATTCACACATTGCATACCCCCAGTAGTGGCCCCTAAATTGGTTGTCTCTTTTGAGACCATGTGAGCTGCAGAGATTTGGGGGTCTTTGACAACTTTACTATCGACCTTGAAAATACTCTGTCCCACCCTCCATTGGTTTGTACCTATGGGTATGCACTGCCCCTCCCCTTGCCCCTGCTGTTGATTTTGTCCCTGCACTGCTTGTACCAGCTCCTGCTCTGCCTTTTGTAATGCTGCCTCTAATTGTCGGTGAGCCTTATTCTCAATTTCTAAAATCAATGGGTCTCTGGTGATGTTCCTGGGCTTCCCTGATGTTGCCTTCCCCTCTTCTGTGGGGGGAGTAAAGTGGGGGTTGGTATACCCTACAGCAGGCCGTAAAGGGTAGGACCCATATGGGGATGAAGGGGTATTAGCTTCTCTGGCAACCAGGATTGGACCCCCCGCCCATTATCAGAGATGCTATCTTCCTCCACGCACATTTTCCATGGGTCTAGAATGCCCTTGCTATTATTTAGCTATTTCCTCTTATAGGTTAATATCACGTAATTATGCACGTGTTATAATAAGCTTCCCTTGTGTGGGCCTCCTCTGGCCATGATGCAGACATTTTATCTGCAGTTCCCTGAACCCATTCCTTATGATATGTTAAAATCTTCTCTTTATACTGCAGAAACGCCTTCCACATATTCTCCAACAGTGTATCCATACTAACAGAAGGCTCTAACTGTGCTCATGATAAAGTCTGTTGACACCGACCTGGTGGCCGTTCCCTTAACATCAGAGTAAACCCCCATTGCCAGACCTTGCACCCTCCTCCGGAGCTTATAACTGCTCCTTATAGATCTTATGATTGTTGTGAGTGTCTGACCATGCTCATAGCATGCCACAGTGGGCACCACTCTCACAAGTGTTTCCATTCCAAAATGTCAGATATTCTTGTCTCCAAGACTGATAAACTAATAGTGGACCCTTTTATTTACACAATTACTGCCTATATCGAGCAAGAAACATGCACACTTACTAACATTACCTAGCAATAAACACCCCTGCGTACACAATGATGTACATCCTTCTTCTGTCTCCTTACCTCGAGACGAGGGTACTCAAACCTCCTAAAGTTCCCTTCTCTAGAACTTAGAAATACACCTCAAATGCAACATTGTCTTTCTCCACTAAGGGGAGGTTCCCCACAAAAACTTGTCAAAAAAATCAAGCAAGAATAAGATGTCAAAACAACTGTATTTCATACAAACATGCACTCAATTTAGTATGTGTCTTCCGAGTCTCCCCCAATGCTGTGTAACTTTAAAAAGCCTCCACAACCCGGCCTGGCACCCCCAATGCAGAAATCAGACAGACATAGAGAAACATGCATCTGCTCAGCTTCTGATTTGATGTGTGCACGGACTGCTCTCTGAAGGCAGGCGCTGCAGTCCAGTACAAGCAGCAGGCAGTCGGGTGTCTTCAGGAAGGTGCTGGAAATCACGTTGTGTCACCAGATGTGGACCCTTGCTGTCTACCTGAAATAATGAAGAGAGGCACGAGTTGTAAAAACACAGCTTTAATGCAATGTAATAATGGCAGGGAGGTCAGCCAGTCTTGTGAGACCAAAAAAGTTAACTCTGATCCCGCCCACATCGGGCTGCAGTATTTGAAGGCAAAAACCACAAAATTAGAATACATTCCAAACAACAGGTGTATGCTAATTCCGCCCCTCTCCTATTCTCCTGCATACACAATCTAATAACACAGAAATGCGCATACCCTAATTGGCTGATACAGTAACGTGTTATGTCATGTTCATCCCACGGCAGAGGCCTAACATGCAGTTAATAAGAAGAGAAAACTCTATCCTGCATAGCAACAAACTAGATACAGTAATATTCCCCACCTTGCAACCAGACATTTTGGAATGACATGCTATTCCCAGACCCTGCTGCTCCTCCACATTGGAGCCCGTTCTTGTAACTATTGCACATTCATCTGCCTACGCCAAGGACACAAACTATTAATTCTTAGAACGTTCTAATTGCTGGGAAAGGTTTCTATGGGATAATACACCAGATGCCTAATTCCTGGGACATTACTTCATATTTTGTGCTACCAATTCAGCCCGCCACATACTTGCTAGTCTTGGAGACTCTCTATAGAGCGGTAGAAACAATGTCCAATTCACTAAATGGCAGAACTAGTCACTTCAACAATATTCAATAATATACACAAAGTCTATATTTTCTTTTATGTTTAAAATGTTGCACCTGTATGTTTACACCTTCCAATCTCTGGGTGATGAAATCAGAGTTTCCATGGCTTTACACATATCTTGTAAAGGTTTTTTGCTTCCAGGGTTGATAAGCAGTCAAAAGTCGAGAGCAACAGTGGTGTATGAGAATACATTACCGGAACCTGTAGGCACACAAGAGTCATTGGGCCTCATTACAAGAATGGTGGAGCAGGAAAGAATTGGCACTAAGGGAATTACTGCCAATATTCCTGCTCTGCCATACTACAAGAATGGCCCTGGAGTGGAGGATGTACCTCCAGAATCATGCAGGAGGTACATCGTCCAACTCTATGTCCAGAAATTGTCAGTCATTCTGCCAAAAAAGCCCCATAGAGTACTATGAACTCATTAGAAATGGGGATTTACACCACCACTTGTAATCGGGCTGTAATTCCGCCGGATCAAGTGGCGGTAACAGTAATTCAGTTGTGCAGTACTACAGCAGATTTACTGTCGGAATACCACCCAAATCGTAATAAGGCCCATTGTCCAGGCAGTAGAGACATTTGTATGCGAAGGTGGGTACAGGTGGGTAAAGCCAAAAGGGAGGTGTGGACAGATAGGGTGGGAGTTGGAGTGGGTTGAAGCAAGGAATGCTCATTTTATTCTGCTAATCTGTGTCCTGAATTGACTGCCATGTATAATATAGCAGGTCTGGATGTCTATATGGACAGAGATTGTTGGACTCCTTTTTTTTGTCTGGTTTGGAGGCAAATGTTCTGTGCTGCACCAAGTACGGGCTGTTGCTGTCTTATCAGATGTTTTCTATTGTGAGGGAAGGGAGACATTACACTGCATTGCGGCCTTCTTGTCTGATGAAGGAAATGTGTACAGCTTGTACACCTAATATATCTTTGATGATGTGTGCTTGTAGCTGGCATAGGCCATTACTTTCAGAAATCTTTGTTGCACATACCACAATAATTGTGTTTGTCAAGATTCTACACAACATTACATTTGACTTTGAGATACATGTTTACTGTTTCCAGCTGCAGGTAGGTCACAGGACATTACTCTAGCAACATTTATAGTATTTTTGAACATTTGTGAGAGAGGCTGTGTTGCTACACCCTTTCCCATGATCCGATTTGAAACACTGTATACATAACTTTGTATTTGTCAAAATAACAATAGTGATAATAAGGCTGATAAGATTGATATTAACATGGGTGCCAACAGAGTTATTTGGACGGCCCAATTAACACTTTTATGGAGAAAATTTAAAATTTAAAATTCCCTTTTGAACCAGATATGTCCCTATATGTATCTATAGAATGGATTAGTGAATATCTAAACTTGTAAATGTGTTTGTGGTGTTAAGAACAAGCAAGGTTTGATATACAGCATTAAGATTGTTAAAGAGATGCCTTGTATAAGATAACATATACTACGCATTAGGATTCAACTTTGGTTGAGGGAAACAAAACATTCTACTAGTAAAAAGGGTCAAAATGCGCTACAAAAACAAGTTAAACAATCACAATAATTCCATCAAATATGCACAATGGCAGATGGTATTAAAAGCCCTGTGAATGAATGACACCAAGAGGTTTTGGCCAATCTATCATTGACACAGATTGGAGGATCAGAACATACTGATAATCCTATTAGCTAGTTGCACTGGGAGATTCATATAGATAATTGTTTCGGGGGTGTTTGAGATCTATTTCCCCTAAGGTTTGTCAGAAAGCCCCTTTGTATGTGTTATTTGTTGATTTTCCCGCAGCTTTTCATGATATAGAATGGGCAATCTTTTGGACTAAACGTTCTCAATTGTATGATGATATGTCTGTTCAAATAAGGTTGGATATTTCGGGAACTATTTCTGTTAATGTTCCTTTGTTTAAAGCAGTGGTGCATATATTGCTGATTTGCCTCATATATTTAAGACTATAAACATCTTTCCACAAAAAATTGGAAGTGAAAATATTCTGTGGCTTGCATACCAGGATGGTGTGGTTTTGTTAAATCACACATCAATAGGGCTGTCTCTTTAGATGGTTGCATTACATCAGCACGTAATAGACAGGCTCCTGAATATTAATACTAATAAGACTAAGGTTTCATTTTTTGAAAAAGAGCTATTCAACCTAACAGTTGGAGTTTTGGAGCCACGAATATTAAGCAAATAGAAAAACCCATCTTCTTAGGGATGACTATTACAGTGAAAAGGAATTCTAGGGAACTCAGAGATAGTAAAAACCAGATAGCTTGTAATTTAATACTACAGTAAAGTCATTTGGAACCAATTTGACTTGATGAAGAATGAAAAGACTTATTTTGGTGTATACATAAATGTGCTCCCCTCTATCGTGTATGGACTAGAGGCAGACTATTTGGCTGAACAAACTTCAAGGCTAGAGCTGGTGATTAGTACTTTGCCTGCCTCAGGGTACCGCTGTATGCTATAAAGAATATTAAAAAGGTGTTGGTCCTTGCATGTTTTGCTGCTTTTCTAGCTGTTAGGAAAGGTAGGCTATATTCGAAGGCACAGAAGTTAGGAGAATAGCAATTATTGACACTCTTGGGAAATAGTTTTAGTCAGGGAATTGCAAGAGTTGTAAATGAACGTAAAACTTTCAATGACAATCTCGCAGGGATAATTAATTGGGAGGTGGATTTGAAGCTGGGTTATCCTGAGCTAAAGGAGCAATTGAAAAGTAAAGTCAAATTATGGGATTGGTGTTGCAGTTATGATCATGTTTACAAGCATACATCGCTGACTGTTGTTGCAGCCACTCTAAATACTCAATGTACTCTGAAGTCTTATACAGTAGTTTCCATCGGTGAAGCAGTGGTGTGTATTCATGTTATTAAGTATTAATTTATTACTGGTTCAGTGGTGAAAGGCCCTAGAATGGGAATGCTGATTGCTGATAGAAAGTATTGTATCTGTGGTCTCAGTCTTGAGGCAGTGCAACACATTTTATGGGAATGCCCAGGTCTAGAGATGTTCCCGACCCAACCCCTGGCTAGATTTGTCCATAGTGTGAATGCACTGCAATCTGGGAAATCCTGGGCAAGGTGTTCAATGGGAAAACAGAGATCCAGATCTCTAGCATTGATAAATGAATGTCTATCTAGTGAACCCATATTAGAGAAAGTAATGAGATAATTAAGAAAAGGTTGAATAATGACAAATGACCTGCTCGTATTTTATAGGAAATGTATTATATTTTAATGGATTTCATGGAAAATATTGTTATTCGCCTAATTAAATATTGTTGTTTGTAATTTATGAGTATGTCGATCAAACAATATTATTAATTATGTTTAACGTTAAAAGTTATTAATTGTAACTGTAACACACTGGTATAAAAAAAATCAACATTAAAAATGGCAATCACAGGAATCAGAAAATGGATCCCCTGCTACTGAAATCAGCCCTGTACATGAGGTACAGATTGTGCATCAAGCACACACTGGTCTTAAAAGTTAGGGTTTGCAACCTCCAACACACTACATGTTTTGGACCTGTAGTCCCATGATCCCCTACCATTGACTATTCTGGGTAGTGATTATGAGAGCTGGAGCCCATAAGATATGGAGGGAGCAAGGTTGCTGATCCCTCGTGTTAGTAAAGTGACAAGAAAGCCCGTCCCTAACGCTACTGTTCAGTTTTGATTATTTCAGAAATGCTATCACATTCTGTGAATGCTGCTCACTGATAAGACGGAGCTGTGGCATATGCCACTATGCAGCACCCATACATCTGCCAATTGGAACCACTGTGTTCATCTTGTATTTATGAAACAACCTTCACCACTGTCTGCACTAGAGCAGAGCTTTCTATAAACACTGACTGAGTGGTTTTCAACTTTGATTGTTGCATTCTATATACACTAAGTGTGAATAAAGACCCATTCCGAAAGAAAATTCTGCAGTCTATGATTGATGTGGTTGGGGGGCAAGGTAATGATTGCTTTCATGCAATACCATGGGACACCAAAGTAAGGAGCTGGTCTGAAAGCTGCCAGTTCCAGAGGGGAGCAGAAAAGTCTATGGAGCCTGGCTCACTATAGGCCACTAACTAGCGTCCCAATTTAAAGGGGCATTACTGAAGTCAATGCCAGTGAAGCAACTTAAAGTCAGTTGGCTCTAAGAGCAGTGAGAGGCGGAAATGCAAGAGATTTCAAGTATGAAGTGCAAGTGCAACAAGGGGTTGGTGGGTGGTGTATGTGCCACCCCCTCGGCAATGTAGCAATTAAGTAATAATGCTCAAGAACTGTAATATGTTTGTTGCCAGCAGGGGGAGTGGGGCTGGAGTGTAAACTGTTGTGTAAAATGGAGTGCTGGAAAGGGGATGTAGTTATTTTATAGGTTCTTCACAGATAAAATCAAAGTTTAACAATGACCTCCTTTTTAAAACAGTAGAAGAATGTATTTCACACCCTCCCTCAGACAACACAGTCCTATTCTTACATGCCCTCTGCAACAAGATTTTCCAATTTATTTAGGACAAAATTCGGAACATTAGGGCAGTACTCACTGCAACTGAACAACAGTTCGGCTCACCTATAATTGTTGACTTGAGACTGAGGTCTCTAGATTTACATTTCAACCCCACACCTTGGAAGATGGAGGTCATGCCCTTGCAAGTGTAAAAACAAATGTCTTCCATCTGTTTGGACATAATCCATTGGCAGGAGTTAGAGTCTATGTTGATCTCCTTACCTGCTTTCAACTTAACATCTTTAATGCCTCTCTTTAATGTCTCTTTTCATGAAGGAATCTTTCCAGCTTGCTTTATAAATACTATGATTCATGCCCTCAGTCCCTCAGTAAGAAACCTTCTTTATATCCTCTGCTCCCTATTAATTATAGTCCCTCAGCTATTTTACTGGAAGCCCTTAAATCCTTGGAATTTCTTGCAGCAAAACATTTTCAACCCCATATTCTCAATCAGCCCATTGTGTACATATTCCAATGAAAGGGGGTCAGACCAGGTCATGGCACACACGTGTCTATCCTCGATTGGAAGGATGACAATCTCTTGGTGGCAGATGAAAGCTGACCAACAATACTGTAACTGGTGTACCTTTCTGCATCATTCAACATAGTAAATCAAAACATCCCTATCAAATGGCTGTGGAGAGTTACTGTCAGATCCATGCCCCTAGGATCACTACTGCACATACACAAACTGCAGAACACACACACACACACAAAGCAGCAATACATGTGGGTTCAGCTGGTGCAAGGCTGGAGACAGAAAGGGAATACAAACTACAATACCCAGAAGGCCCTGCATGTCTCTGATGCCAGCACGACTATTTAAGCCCCGCCCCACCCCAACTCCTGGCCTGTGCATAGTTTTTTCTCAAATCACCAGTTTTCTGCACTCTGTTCCCCAACCACGCTATGGATCCACTAACCATCCTACAGAGGAAAAGATAAGATAACAAGAGTAACAGTTACCAGATTCTACTGACCCGCATGCTCTTCTTCTTGCTCTCACCTGGCACAAACTACACTCTGTGCGCTCAGCTATTATGGGGCTTGGTGAGGCCACTCAAGCCGGCCCCATCAGTGCTGGAGGTGCAGCGCCTATGTTGGTTGCCAGGAACACATAGTCTTATTGTGGTGCAGGGTGCATCCTGATAGGGCCTGTGGACACAGGCATGGGGGTGTCAGTGCACCCATGGATGCCTGGAGCATCCGGTTATTAGAAGTGCGGACCCCGGCTGGCATGCTGGCTTGTGTGACCCATAACAACAAGGCCTGCAGGGCCATGCTCACATAGTGCAGGCTTCAGGCACATAATGAGAGATGGACGCAGTAATTAAATTCTTGGAGTCTGCCGCCGTTCTGGCATGTGCGTGCAGGGGCTCTTTGATTCACATCCAGTCTTGACGCAGTCATAACACATCTTAAAGCAGCCGGACAGCACATCAGCTGTCATTGCGCTCCACCTCGTACCTCACCTAATCAGCCCCTTGAAACTTGCACCGACATACGGCCTTGCCTGTCGGCCATACGGGGAGCCAACGCTTCCAGAGACTTCATAGACTTTCCACCACAACCGACGCATATGTGTCCTTCTACGGACCTAGTCACCTGATGCTTCAGAACTTCTTCGAAATGTCTCTGTGCTCTGTCCAAGGCTGCAAAAAGGAAAGAGACATCATTGTCATAGTTAGGGCTGCCACGCCCCCACAAAATCAGGATTAGCAAACGAACATTGTTTAACAGCCTCAATAGCAAAATGAATATAGTTCTACAGGCCCCAGTCAACCTGTCAGGCTGAGGTTCTGAACTTGCGTCTGTGGAAGCTGCTGAACCCCAAACAATCACCCTGAAATGTAGCACTCAGAGCTTTGGTTTGTTTAACAGCTCAGTTTACCACACTCCCAAGGGAAAGGGGGAAGTGGATAAAATAATAAACACCAGGCTGGAGGCTTATTGACTAGCTGGCTCAAAACCTGTAGATGAAACATAAGCAAATACAAACACCTTGATTACTCACTGGATAGCTGACTTCAGATACTATAACCTTAACTAATTAAAGACCATACCTGGTACTTCTCATGAACATACTCTGAGAAGTTATGCTTGCAGGAAACCTCAGCTTCCTTACTAGATGACAGGAAACTAATTGATCATTCTGCCACGCAGTTATGTCCTAGAATGAATTTGCAATCCTTTTCTTGTGACTCTTTAACTTTCCATTAAATGGGTGTCTCAATTTAGATTCTGTTCTCCTTGAAAACTGAGAAACGTGACTTCGGAAGAAAAACTTGTAACAAGAAATGTTCCCAAAAACCTGTAGATACGTGCACACACGCAGAAGGAACACAAACCCATGCCTATTAAATGTGCAGAGGTGAAGTCCGCGTTCAAGCGCTGAAGAAACGCGCAAAAGTCACACTTGCGCTTTTGAAACCCGCACACGCACTTTCGGAATGTTTTAAAATGAAGTCCGCGCACACGCACTGAAGATTCACGTAGCTATGAAGAACATGCACACGTGCTGAAGAGTCACGTAGAAATGATGAACTCACACATGTGCTGTTGATTCACGTAGCAAGAAGAACGCGCACACATGCTGAAGATTCATGTAGCAAGAAGAACGCACACGCGTGCTGAATTTTCACATAGCAATGTTGAACACGCGCTGTAGATTCATGCAGCAAGAAGAATGCGCACCCGTGCTGTAGATTCACGTAGCAAAGATGAACACGCGCTCACGAAGTTGAATCACGTAGCTCTGAAGAACATGCGCACATGCTGTAGATACACGTAGCAAAGGTGAACACGCTCTCGCGATGGTGATTCGCGTAGCCATGAAGAACACGCGCATGCGCTGTACCTTGACACGCACAAAACCTTTTTTGGAGGTAACTTGCACAAACACACACAAACTCAGCCACAACCTCTGTAGAGATGAGATGTACAATGCGCTAACTTTTACCAGTTCAAGCGCACGCTCCCTTGACAGTTTCACTCCGAACACGTTTGCGTCACATATCACTACTCAGACATATAACTATTTCTAAGTTCTGTATCTTGAATTTTAAGCGTTATAATATGGGTAAGCATTGCGAGAAATATTTACACTTAAGTTGAGTATTAAGCAAGTCAATTATCTCCTGAAAAGAGTCTCAGTAGATTCTCCTTTGATGTAATTTGAATCTTCTTTCTCCTGTCCTGTATCCCAAACGACTCCAGACCCTACACCAATTAATTTCCCAGAATAAACTGCTCAACCACTTGAAACTTGAAGGCCCTGATGAAGTTAAGCAGGAGCAGCTTCGAAATGTGTCCTCTCAGCTGGGCAACGACGACGAAAGGCAGTTTAGAATGTTCATTGTCCTTTCAATAAACAAACACCAGCCAATCAGAACTTAAGCTGGACACCTCCATCTTGGCTTGGGGCACTTTCCAAAGGCTGCAATTAAGGTTAAGGCCAAACTTTTTGTAACCTATTGTCATGATGCCTACCTCCAAGGAGCCAGGTCCGACCCAGCAACCCCAGAGGCAGGCATCATTCCCCCCAGGGAAGTGCCAGCGGGCCCAAGCTGGGGCCCTTTGGACACAGTCCTGGCGCCTTAGGCGCCAGGCTCATGTTGGACCCCTGTCCTGGTGCCTTAGGCGCCTGGCTCATAAAGCTAGACATGTGTTCAAGTGTTTTAATGTGCACTTACCTGATGCAGACCATGCTGCTACATCCAGGCCCTCTTGAGGCCTGAATGGAACTACTTTACCTGTGGGACTACTTTCCACCTGGGTGTGGTCGAGGAAGGATACATACCTGATCGGTGGAAGGATACAAGCCTGGAACTTCTTCCAAAGCTATTTAAACCACGCTCGATCAGCAACTCACGCTTCGCGTTGTTCTGCTCCTCGCAGCTGGACGCTCACCGTGTCCGCTCCTGCATCTGGACTTCAGCCACGCCTGTCAGCATCCTGGGTCGCCTGCAAAGGGAGATAAGAGAGAATTGGAGAGAAAGAAGACCTTACCTGCTAAAGCTGCATCACGGAGACATCACACTGACGATCCTGAAAGGGAAGACAGGCTTGAGCATTATTCCGTCAGTAGGTAATACCCCCTTTTCACGCACAGGGGAATATTCCTGCGAGCCAGAAAAGCCAGAGTAGAGGGGCCCTTCCTGTCCATCATCAGAGTCCTGCGCTTCACCATTGAAGAAGCATCAGAACTCGAAGCCAGACCTGCGCCTCCGTGGGAATCAGGTGAGCGTGACAGAACGCGAAGCCAACCCACAATTTCCCACCTGGGCGCTATGGAGACTTCCGAGACAGAAGTGCACTCAGCCCGCCAGGAGACTAACGCTCTCAAAAGAGAACTGATCCTATCCAAGGAAAGAACTGATGACCTGGCCAAAAGGTTATTGCAGGCCCAAGCAGGGCACACTCCTTTACCTAATACCGGAGGTACTTCCACATCAATGGGTTTGAATAACCCAGTACAAATCAATCTACCTGGACACATGCCTTTAGCCCCGCCTGAACGTTTTGCGGGGGATCCCAAGAAATATGCCGTCTTTATGAACCAATGTCGTTTACACTTTCTATGCAGACCCGGGGCCTTCCCTAACGACCAGACCAAGGTAGCCTTTATACTATCTTACCTCAGTGGCAGTGCTGCCGATTGGTCTATTCCATTGGTAAATCAGGATGATCCCATTCTCCAGGATTTTCAGGGCTTCCAGGCCAGCATGGAAAGATTGTTTGCTCGACACTCGACAAGGTAATCAGGATCTCCTGTCCTACGTTGCCACCTTTAATAGACTGGTTGTGGAAACTGGATGGCCAGAAAACAAAAGGATCACATTGTTTCATCGAGGCCTGCGCGGAGAGCTTAAGGATGTTCTAGCTCAGATAGTAGATCCACCCCAGGTCTGCGCAGACTACATAGACTTGGTGGTTCAACTTGATCACAGACTTCAAACTAGAAAAGCAGATCGATTCAAGTACGAAACCCGAGTACCGATCAAAACCCACACTAACTCCAAGAGTACCGACGTATCCGAACCTATGCAAATCGGCGGTGTTAAAGGACCATTAACGCAGAAGGAAAGAGAGAGAAGGCGGCAAATGCAACTTTGTCTGTATTGCAGGACTTCCGGTCACTTTCTTCGAAATTGTCCGGTTAAACCACCTAAGAAGGTGGTTGGAGCCACTGATAACGATTTATTGACACCTGATTCGGGAAACGACCTAGCCCGACGAGCGTAGGGGTCCGCTTGCCGAGCTTGAAAACAAACTCTTTGACCTCGCATTTTGTCATGCCAATGGTGCTCGTGGACCCAAAACAGCCTCAGCAGTTGCATGCTGTAAAAGCATACATCGACAGTGGAGCTATTGGAAACTACATAGACCGTGAATTGGCTTCCAGGATTAAGCTCCCTCTCCGCCCGAAAGTAACCCAAGATGTCATTACTACAGTAGATGGAACCGAAATAGCCTCAGGGCCTGTAACGCATTCCACTGTTGAAATGACACTGGTGGGTCAGGATGGACATCGGGAAGCAATCGTGTTTGATGTGATCAAGGCCCCACAATTTCAAGTAATTCTTGGAATTCCTTGGTTAGAAACACATAATCCCAGAATCGACTGGCGAGCAAAGAAGATAAGTTTTCCTGATTGTGAACCAACTTGTTATCCAAGAAACCCAGTCATGGGTCTAGCCTCAGCAACTTCCACCCCGTACAGCTACCGTCAGAATACCAAGAATTCCAAGACGTTTTTCAGAAGGAACAGGCTAACACGTTACCTCCCCATCGGTCTTATGATTGCCAAATCGATCTGGTACCCAATACTCAACTACCTTGTAGTAGGATTTATGCTCTTACGGAACCTGAGAACCTGCATTTGCGTCAGTATTTAGATCAGTACCTAGCCAATGGTTTTATTCGCCCGTCCAAGTCTCCTGTCTCCTCAGCTCTGTTCTTCGTGCCGAAAAAAGAAGGCGACCTTAGAACATGTATAGACTATCGCGCCCTAAATCAAATAACGATTAAGAATCGTTATCCTCTGCCCCTGATCCCTGAGCTTATCGACCAGGTGAAAGACGCTTGTGTGTACACCAAGTTAGATCTCCGAGGAGCTTATCACCTGGTCGTATAAAAGAAGGCGACGAATGGAAGACTGCATTCCGCACCAAATTTGGGCTCTTCGAATATCAGGTGATGCCCTTCGGTTTGTGCAATGCACCTGCCGCCTTTCAGTACTTTATGAATGATGTTCTTCGGGAACTTATCGATGTCTGTGTCATTGTTTATATTGACGACATCCTGGTGTACTCTTCTTCAGAATCCGATCACAGAAAACATGTTAGGGCAGTTCTTGAGAAATTGCGCCAGCACAGACTATTTGCAAAGCTCGAAAAATGCGTTTTTCATACCACAGAAGTTGAGTTTCTCGGATTCATCCTGACCCCCCAAGGAGTCCGAATGGACTTGCGAAAGGTGGACGCCATTCTCAAATGGCCATCTCCTAGCTCGGTGAAGGGAGTTCAGAGCATGCTCGGCTTCGCCAATTTCTATCGAAGATTCATTCCGGAATTTTCCCGAACAGTCCAACCCATCACAGCTCTCCTAAAGAAAAACAAACGCTTTGAATGGACTCTTGAGGCCGAACAAGCCTTTCAGGACCTGAAAACCAAATTCACCTCTGCACCTGTATTGAAGCACCCGCACCCAGATCTCCCTTACATTGTGGAAACCGACGCATCCAGTTCGGCCATGGGAGCTGTCCTGTCGCAAAGAGACCCAGAAACTAACCAACTACACCCTGTGGCCTTTTGGTCCAGGAAATTTTCTCCTCCTGAAATCAACTACGCAATTACCGACAAGGAGTTACTGGCTATTAAATCTGCTTTCAAGGCTTGGCGTCACTACCTTCTCGGGGCAAGACACACCATCACCGTAATTACGGACCACAGAAATTTACAATATTTAAAGACGGCCAAAGCTCAATCTTCACGACAACTCCGATGGGCTCTATTCTTTGCGGAATTTGATTTCGTAATTACCTATCGCCCTGGCTGCAAGAATGGTAAAGCGGACGCCTTATCCCGGATTGGCATGGAAGAACCCAATTCGAGTTTAGAACCTGTGCCAATCATACCTGAACAAAGAATCTTAGGCCTAACTTCATTGCAAACTATTGAGGACATCCAAACGCATGTAAAACAACTTCTAGACTCTTCAGCCTTACTGGAATGGAGTCAAAAGGGTCCTCATTACACCGTTAAGGATGATTTACCCTACTTCCAGGAGCGGTTGTTTCTGCCAAGTAAAGAATTGCAAGAACTTGTTATTGCCCATCATCATGAATCATTAATGGAAGGACACCCTGGTATCGCTAAAACGGAGGAAAAAATCAAATGCCACTTCTGGTGGCCTTCTTGGAGAAAAGACTAATGAAAATTAGGCCATCCAGACCAGAGATGACAACTGATTACTCTTTCAATTTGTAATCGTTAACTATTTATTTTGCAACAACCCATATGTCAAATTACACAGTAACAAATATATTCATATATAATATGGCTCTTTGAACTTAGAAACAAACACATCCCTCCAAACAAACTTCATTCACCGCTTCTTCATGCATTCAGCACATTCACAAACGATAGAAAAAATGATATTTTGTTCATCTCACAATAACAATGGCAATTAAAGCATTTCTTGGTTTCACACTCGGTTAATTTACAATGTGTCCATCTGTCAACATTCAGAGGTAGAAAAACTGTTTGTCAACATGTTTCGGTTGAGTTCTTAAAGTGGGCAATGACTTCCCTTTGTGTATTATGTTCAACCTTTGATTGCATTTTTTGTATGGCAGTTGGTGTGATTCTTCATCGTCCATGTATTAGTCCCGTATTGAAAAGTATGTTTGGTCTCGGTAAAGGGACACGCGCTGCAGTTCCCGCATTTGTAGTGTCCAATAATGGGTGGAAGTCCCCATTGGTTCAAAATTGAGTTCTCTTTGGGTTTTTCATAATACGTGTGCACCAACTTTTGTCGCAAGTTGCAATTTCGTTTGAATGCAAACATGGGTTTCTTAGATAATGTACCCGGGTTCTTGATTAAATCCCAATTCTTATTAATGATCTTCTTGATGGCATTACTAATAGGGTTATACGTTGTGACACAGACCAATCTCTCGTGGATCTTTTTTTCTTGACTCTGTAGAATGAGAGCCCTGTTGGTATTGGCTGCTCTCTTCATGTTCCTTTTTACCAGTTGTTTTGGGTAACCCCGTGTGTCCAGTCTTTCTTTGAGTTGTGTAGCGTGTGTTTGATAATCAACCCTATCTGTGCAATTGCGTCGAATCCTTAGAAATTGTCCATATGGCAGATTAAATTTCAGGCTCTCCGGGTGAAAACTTGAGTAGTGTAATAGGGTATTCTTGTCTGTGGGTTTCCTATAGAGTGAGGTGACCAACGCATTCCCTTGTTTTCTAATCAGTAGATCTAAGAAACTGACTTGATCATTGTTCCATTCGATGGTAAATTTTATATTGGAATCACACGTGTTGAGCCACTTGTGGAAGGTGAGTAGAGATGTATTGTCACCCCGCCATATGAGGAACACGTCGTCTATATAGCGACGCCACATTTTCAGCTGTCCATGCGGTTGTGTTCGTAGTATGTCATCGATGTTTCTTGATTCGAAGTTGGCCATGTATAAATTGGCCACATGTGGGGCAAAGGTGGCACCCATACTAACCCCTTTTTGTTGTTTGAAGAGCTGTTTTTTGAAGAGAAAGAAGTTCTCTGTCATTGCTAGTCTCGAACACTCTAGTATAAACCCTGTTGGAGGTTTATGTGGTTGACTACGTGTGTCGAGTACTTCGGCTAATACTTCTAGACATGCCATTTGGGGAATAGACGTGTATAATGCTTCCACGTCCATTGTAACCAGCAGATCTCCTGTTTCAATTGCGACATCTTGAAGAATTCAAATCATGTCCGTAGTGTCCTTAATGTATGAAGGCATTGCCAGGACAAAAGGTTTCAGGAAGAATTCGCTGTAGATGACAGTGGTTCCAAGAAAGAATCTATCGCTGACACGATTGGCCTCCCTCGTGGATTCTCGAGGCTCTTGTGCACCTTGGGGAGTATGTAAAACGCTGTTTTTTTGGGGAATTTTTTGTTCAGAAATTTAGCCTTGTCTGAGCAGATCCATTCTTCTGTCAGGGCGTGTGTTGTAAGGCTTTTAATCTCTTCCTGTAGTCGAGCAGTAGGATCTTGGTCCAATTTTTTATATGATCTTGTATCATTGAGCAGTCTCAGGCATTCTTTATCATAGTTGAGGCTGTCCATGAGGACTATCCCTCCACCTTTGTCGGCCGATTTGATGGTTATATTTTCTTGGCTGCTTAGATTTCTGAGACTCACTCTTTCGTCTTTTGTCAGATTATCTGTACGATAGTTTTTCTTCTTCAGACTCGAGAGCACTTGTTGCGTCACTCGGTTCTCGAACGTGATAATTTCCGGTGGACAAGTCTGTGCCGGTGGATTAAAATTTGACTTCGTCTTCAGCCCAGTGATGTTAATATCTGCTGGGTCTTGGTCTTTATCCCCCATATTGATTTGATTTTGACTGGGTAAATATATTTCGAAAAAGTGTTTGAGTCTAATATTACGGAAAAATCTCTGTAATTCTAATTCAATGCTGAAAGGATCAGCTTTGGTCACTGGGACATAAGATAATCCTCTCGTCAGGAGGCTTTTTTCTGCAGGACTCAAAATGTATGAGGAGAGATTGAAGATCGGCAAGGTATCAGGATTCACTGATTCAAATACCATTGCCGGGTGTGTACCCCCTGTTGTTGAGGTCGTTGTCGTGGTCTTCCTCTTGGGCCCCCTCTGGAAAAACCCCCTTGTTGTTGTGGGAAGAAACCCTGTCCTCTTTGGGGTGCCCCGGATGGACCTGCTGAAGAGGGGTCTGATCCGCTAGACGAACCAGACGAATTGGAGAAAGTCACTTTCCTATTACGTCTCGGGTTCTGATTCGGGTTCTGAGGTGGATTAGTAAAGAATCCTTCTTTGAGATACGGATAGGTTTTATCTTCCTTGTAGCCAGCAATATCTTTTTGCAATTTAAATACTTTACGATCTAGATTCAGTTGAATGTCTTTTTCGCATCTTGTATATTTTTATTATCCAAGAATTCTTTTTCCAGGATTGCTAACTCGTCTCCCTGTTTTTTTGTTTCCTCCTCTGCAGTCTTGATTATTAATACAATCCAGTCCCGAGAGCAGCGATTACCGACACCACTAAAGTTCTTTTGAAATTTAGGGTTATCAGTGAAAATACACGGTATGTTTCTTACTTGGAGACCTTCCGGAATAATTCCAGCCCTGAGGTATTCAAGCATCAGTTTGCCATGTAATTCGGTACGGGTGATCTTTTTCTTTTTTTGTAAAATTATTTCACTTTTGTTTTGTTCACCACCTGTTATTGTTTCGGCTATCTTTTCTTTTGTTAGCCATGCGGGTGTCTCTAAAAGTTTTTTATAGTGATCATCTGTAAAAGAAAAAAGGTGCACATTATCCATTTCTTTGTGAAACCTTCCGAAGACTAATTAGCCCTTTCAGCCGTGGGCTGTACTTAAATAGAAAAAATATATAAAAGGGGCGCCTGCTTTTGATTCTCTGGTCTATCAGGCAAAACGATAAGACTAATGAAAATTAGACCATCCAGACCAGAGATGACAACTGATTACTCTTTCAATTTGTAATCGTTTACTATTTATTTTGCAACAACCCATATGTCAAATTACACAGTAACAAATATATTCATATAAAATATGGCTCTTTGAACTTAGAAACAAACACATCCCTCCAAACAAATTTCATTCACAACTTCTTCATGCATTCATCTTATTCACAAACGATAGAAAAAATGATATTTTGTTCATATCACAATAACAATGGCAATTAAAGCATTTCTTGGTTTCACACTTGGTTAATTTACAATGTGTCCATCTGTCAACATTCAGAGGATAGAAAACTGTTTGTCGACATGTTTCGGTTGAGTTCTTAAAGTGGGCAATGACTTCCCTTTGTGTATTATGTTCAACCTTCTTCAGGACAAGAGACGATCGCCAAATCCGCGTGATCTCATAGAAGAGTGGGGGTGTGTATAAGGCAAAGAGGCCTAGGTCTATAAAATAAGAAAATAAGAAAAAATATGTAAGGTGTCATCTCTGTTTCATAAAAACCCATATCTTGAGTAACAGCTAGCTACTAAAGCTGTGTGTGAACCGGCTCACCTCCTCTGATTTTTTCAGTGGCTGGCGTGTCGGTTCGGTGGAGTAAATCTTGGCATGAGAGATCTCTAATAATGAGTTTCACGTCGTACGTCCTACAGAATAAAGGACATATAAACTCATAAGTTTATAGGAGGGGTATAGCATACTATTAAAAGGAACATTAATGAATCTGTACTCACTCAGTTGGCGTAATGGGGCTCGCAAAATTGTCTGAGCTGTAGGTTCAGTCAGACTGCAGGGGAGGAGACAAAGTGTAAGTGCTTCCGAATTGTACACCCATATGTCGCGTAACTATTATCACAATATAAAGCTTGCTTTAAGAATTCTAGTAGATGTCAGCTCTATAGAATAGAAACATTGTGTGAAGGGCCCACAATAGGGAGCCATGAGCCTGCATATCTAAACATAAGAATGTCTACGTCCCTGCAGTGAACTCTACACCGCTCGTGAAAAATAGAAAGAATGGAGCTTACTTCTTAGGTTCTCTGTAATGAATCCCTTGGAAGAGAGTACCCGTTGCTGGTCAATCGCAGATCAAAGGGTCACGAAACTGTAACAACAGTGCATGGTTTCAGATATGGAGCCGAAAGAGCACGAACTGGCATAGACTATGTCTACTGCTGTCTACTTACTCGGTGTTGCCTCGGCTCTGTCCGTCAGTGTATGAATCTGTTGGCGCTCCTCCGCTACTGATCGCGGCGATCCGGCGTACGTTCCAAATAGCACCAATGGACGCACAGCCGCTTGGAATTCTGGATGGTATTGGTCTGTGTCACAACGTATAACCCTATTAGTAATGCCATCAAGAAGATCATTAATAAGAATTGGGATTTAATCAAGAACCCGGGTAATTTATCTAAGAAACCCATGTTTGCATTCAAACGAAATTGCAACTTGCGACAAAAGTTGGTGCACACGTATTATGAAAAACCCAAAGAGAACTCAATTTTGAACCAATGGGGACTTCCACCCATTATTGGACACTACAAATGCGGGAACTGCAGCGTATGTCCCTTTACCGAGACCAAACATACTTTTCAATACGGGACTAATACATGGACGATGAAGAATCACACCAACTGCCATACAAAAAATGCAATCTATGTCATCTCATGTCCGTGCAATTTACTATACGTTGGAAAAACCACAAGAGAGGTTAAAATACGTATTGGGGAACACCGCTCCTGTATTAGAAACCATACAGCTGACAAACCTCTGGTGGACCATTTTGACAGACTTCACCATAAAGATACAGACATCAAGTGGTTTGTACTACAAACCATATGCCCTAAATCAAGAGGTGGGGATATGGCCAGTGCCCTACATCGCCTGGAACAGAAGTGGATCCATTCTCTAGATACGGTCCGCCATGGGTTAAATATTTCGGTGGAATGGAACGCCCTGAATAGTACATAATACTATGGTGGCCTAAAATGAGTACCAGACTTCTACATTCATCTGTAACCTTTTTTCATAGCCCTTCGACATGGGAAGAGAGGTTTCATGATTTAAGTTAAATAACAACAATTGCGGCCCTTTGACATATCCCATAGTGCTTAGCTTTATCAACCGGGCACTGGCAAACTGGACTCCCTTTCACACTCAGTAAGCGCGCACAGCGGCACTGGCAAACTGGACTCCCTTTCACACTCAGTAAGCGCGCACAGTGGCACATTCACCATTGTTTGGTAACTAGACGTATATTCGTGTGGAGACAGTTTTTGTTTTCCGCCGGTGTTCGGGAACTACTATGTCCAGAATGCCGAGCCGCTGCATACCATCCAGAATTCCAAGCGGCTGTGCGTCCATTGGTGCTATTTGGAACGTACGCCGGATCGCCGCAATCAGTAGTGGAGGAGCGCCAACAGATTCATACACTGACAGACAGAGCCGAGGCAACACCGAGTAAGTAGACAGCAGTAGACATAGTCTATGCCAGTTCGTGCTCTTTCGGCTCCATATCTGAAACCATGCACTGTTGTTACAGTTTCGTGACCCTTTGATCTGCGATTGACCAGCAACGGGTACTCTCTTCCAAGGGATTCATTACAGAGAATCTAAGATGTAAGCTCCATTCTTTCTATTTTTCATGAGCGGTGTAGAGTTCACTGCAGGGACGTAGACATTCTTATGTTTAGATATGCAGGCTCATGGCTCCCTATTGTGGGCCCTTCACACAATGTTTCTATTCTATAGAGCTGACATCTACTAGAATTCTTAAAGCAAGCTTTATATTGTGATACTAGTTACGGAACATATGGGTGTACAATTCGGAAGCACTTACACTTTGTCTCCTCCCCTGCAGTCTGACCGAACCTACAGCTTGGACAATTTTGCGAGCCCCATTACGCCAACTGAGTGAGTACCGATTCATTAATGTTCCTTTTAATAGTGTGCTATACCCCTCCTATAAACTTACGAGTTTATATGTCCTTTATTCTGTAGGACGTACGACGTGAAACTCATTATTAGAGATCTCTCACGCTGGGATTTACTCCACCGAACCGACACGCCAGCCACTGAAAAAATCAGAGGATGTGAGCCGGTTCACACACAGCTTTAGTAGCTAGCTGTTACTCAAGAAATGGGTTTTTATGAAACAGAGATGACACCTTGCATATTTTTTCTTATTTTCTTATTTTATAGACCTAGGCCTCTTTGCCTTAAACACCCCCACTCTTCTATGAGACCACGCGGATTTGGCGATCGTCTCTTGTCCTGAAGAAGGTTGAACATAATACACAAAGGGAAGTCATTGCCCACTGTAAGAACTCAACCGAAACATGTTGACAGTTTTTCTATCCTGTGAATGTTGACAGATGGACACATTGTAAATTAACCGAGTGTGAAACCAAGAAATGCTTTAATTGCCATTGTTATTGTGATATGAACAAAATATAATTTTTTCTATAGTTTGTGAATGTGATGAATGCATGAAGAAGTTGTGAATGAAGTTTGTTTGGAGGGATGTGTTTGTTTCTAAGTTCAAAGAGCCATATTTTATATGAATATATTTGTTAATGTGTAATTTGACATATGGGTTGTTGCAAAATAAATAGTTAACGATCACAAATTGAAAGAGTAATCAGTTGTCATCTCTGGTCTGGATGGTCTAATTTTCATTAGTCTTATCGTTTTGCCTGATAGACCACAGACTAAAAAGCAGGCGCCACTTATATATATTTTTTCTTCTTGGAGAAAAGACATAAAGTCTTTTGTATTGTCTTGCGGAATTTGCGCCCAAAACAAGGGTCAAAAGAAAAGGCCAGCCTGCCTACTTCAACCCTTGGATATTCCACCGCCACCATGGCACACCTTGTCAATGGAGTTTATAACTGACCTGCCTCCTTGTGCTGGTTACAACACTATCCTTGTAATTGTGGATCTATTCTCCAAAATGGCCCACTTTATCCCTTTAAAAGGTTTGCCTTCAGCTTCCACCTTGGCCAAGGAATTTCTGGAGAATATAGTTTGCATACATGGTTTTCCTTCCATATTAGTCTCGGATCGTGGAAGTCAATTTATCTCCCATTTTTGGAAGAAGTGTTGCCAACTAGCACAAATAGATGTGCGGTTATCCACCAGCCACCATCCCCAGACCGACGGACAAACCGAGAGAACCAATCAGACTCTCGAGCAATATCTTCGGTGCATGTTACACCAATCCGAGTTAAATTGGAAAGACATCCTTTGGATCGCAGAATATGCATACAACAATTCAGTGCATTCTGGAATCGGACAAACTCCTTTTTATACTTTGTATGGTCACCATCCTCGGACCTCTGACCTAGATCCACCTCTGACCCTGGAAATGCCCGCAGTAAATCATCTGCATTCCACAATAACCCGAGCCTTCAAAGAAGCTGCAACTCATTTACAGCAAGCCAAGAAAAAGTATAAAGAAAACGCTGATTTGCACCGAAGTAAAACTCCTCCTTACCAAGTAAGAGACCAGGTATGGCTAGCAACAAAACATTTACCCCTCAAGGGCCCGCGAACCTTCAATCCCAGATTCATAGGACCTTATCCCATCAAGGCTATAATCAATCCCGTGGCCTTTAAACTGGATTTACCGTCTAACATGCGTATTCATCCAGTTTTTCATGCATCACTTTTGAAGCCAGTACAACCAGGGACCCGACTGTCCAAGCCTCCAGACCCAGTTCTAATTGAAGGGGAATTAGAATTCGAAGTTAAAGACATTTTAGACTCCAAGGTGTTAAAGTCAAAACTCTTCTATCTTGTTGACTGGAAGGGATATGGACCTCAGGAGAGATCATGGGAGCCTAGTAACCATGTTCACGCACCTCGATTAATACAAAGGTTCCACCGGAGATTTCCGAACAAGCCAAAACCCCCCGAAGGGAACAACCTTGGGAGGGGCCTTGAGGGGGGGGTACTGTCATGATGCCTACCTCCAAGGAGCCAGGTCCGACCCAGCAACCCCAGAGGCAGGCATCATTCCCCCCAGGGAAGTCCCAGCGGGCCCAAGCTGGGGCCCTTTGGACACAGTCCTGGCGCCTTAGGCGCCTGGCTCATAAAGCTAGACATGTGTTCAAGTGTTTTAATGTGCACTTACCTGATGCAGACCGTGCTGCTACATCCAGGCCCTCTTGAGGCCTGAATGGAACTACTTTACCTGTGGGACTACTTTCCACCTGGGTGTGGTCGGGGAAGGATACATACCTGATCGGTGGAAGGATACAAGCCTGGAACTTCTTCCAAAGCTATTTAAACCACGCCCGATCAACAACTCATGCTTCGCGTTGTTCTGCTCCTCGCAGCTGGACGCTCACCGTGTCAGCTCCTGCATCTGGACTTCAGCCACGCCTGTCAGCATCCTGGGTCGCCTGCAAAGGGAGATAAGAAAGAATTGGAGAGAAAGAAGACCTTACCTGCTAAAGCTGCATCACGGAGACATCACACCGACGATCCTGAAAGGGAAGACATCATTTTAAAAGCATTTTGCTTCAATCGCTGCAGCGCTGCATTTCACTCACCTTTCCTGGGCGCCTCCATCTTCAGCAGCGATCATCCGGATCCGCATCCACTTCCCAGAGCCTAGAGAGAAAAGACAAGAAAACAAGGTGAGAGAAGGAAGGGAAATAGGAAAAGCTCAGTTTCCTTCTAAGACTTACCTGTTGGGTCATTCCCATTTCATTTCGGGTCCTGCCGCTTCCTGGCATTCCGGACCCCGGCCCCAATGGGGAAAAAAGACAAAGACATTGAATGAGCGAATGCAAAGGCATTACCTGAACGCTCATCCAGAACTTACACTTCGGGTCGGCGCCATTTCTCCGGCATTCCGAACCCCGGCCCCTAAGGAGAAAAAGACATAAGCATTAGCGCTTGCTGCAATAAGACAATGAACATTATTATTAAGCTTGAACTTTTGAACTTGCAACAGAACTCTTACAGCGCCTCACCTGAATAGTCAAGCTTATTTTGAACTCCCATCAAACCTCAATCCAGTGAAGTAACTGGGTTTCAACGCGCCCCTGCATCAGAAGCAGGATGGAAAACTCATCCTTCCAGACCCTAAGGTGAGACTTCACAGGGAATCGTGGAAGGGTATCGAGGAGGGTTGGAAGGGAGTGGGAGGCTTGAGCATTATTCCGTCAGTAGGTAATACCCCCTTTTCACGCACAGGGGAATATTCCTGCGAGCCAGAAAAGCCAGAGTAGAGGGGCCCTTCCTGTCCATCATCAGAGTCCTGCGCTTCACCATTGAAGAAGCATCAGCACTCGAAGCTAGACCTGCGCCTCCGTGGGAATCAGGTGAGCGTGACACCTATGTAAAAACCAATTATAACCTCACCAAACCCCTCCAATTCCATGTAAATGCCATACCTGACTCCATGTATATGTCATGCCAACCTGACAGTACCCCCCTCCTAACGCCCAGTCCCTGGGCCACTTTGTATATGTCATGCCAACCTGACACCACCCGAGTGACTTAACTGATGCTCACAGGTCTCGAACGTCATAGCATCCCCACTGATGTAACTGGACTTCTAACATATGCTATTAGAACCCACAAAGAAACACTACCCCAGAAGCCAAGCCAGCCTGATGCAGCTGGTCTACCTAAGATCACCCAGTGCCTTCAACTAGTTGGAATCAATGCTGGTTGTCCTTCCTTCCTACACCCCAAGTAATCGATTAAAATCACAGGGAAAGGAAGGGGGCAAGAACACCCAAGTACTGATTATGTTCCTTGTACACAGCACCCCAAGACCCACAGCATCTGCCCAAGGCAGTAGGAGTGTGCAAGACATCAGGCAGGGAGGATGGCCATTAAACAGACCCATTTCCTACATGGGGTCTTTCTGTGTCTATATTACGTAGGTCACAGGAGGACCGATGGACGAGGTGGTGGACCCATGACGCTTCTATCAGTTCCTGAAGGTAAGACAGTGTGACAGAGCGTTAAGCCCAAGAATTGTAGACCAACCTGAGCGCAATGGAACCCACCATTTCGTTAGCTGATTTGGCCACACTTATATAGCTCTTAGTTGCATGCAGGATGGGCCAAAATGAAACAGCAGTGCTTATACAATACATAAATGCATTGCAGGTGCAGGCTTCCCCATTGCGATGGCTGTAAGCTTTGCCAGCACAGACCCCACAAGCTGCAGCTCTGCTGGGATACCCTGTATAGGGAATTGCTCTACCACCCGTCCGCTTGGCACCACCAGAGAGGTTTACCAGAGACCCCCAGAAATACCCAGTATTCATGAACCCATGTCGATTACACTTCAAATGCTGCCTAGCGGTCTTCCTCAATGATAGCACTAGAGCGGCACTCATCCTCTCATACCCATACATGCAGCATATTGGTCCATACTGCTGGTGGAGACCGATGATCCGATTCTAAAGGATTTAAGGCCTTCCAGACAGAATTGGAAAAACTATTTACCAGGTGAACTAATGCCCAAACCCTCGATAACCAGATCCTCTCTTTACAGCAAGGATTACACGATCTACTAGCATACATTACCTCCTGCTGGCCGAAACGCATTGGCCTCAAGAGAACCTCTATTTTTTATCAGGGCTGAGAGGCGAACTTAAGGATGTGCTTTCTTTTTTGAAGAAATGCTCAGAGTTCATCAACCTGGTGGTTCAACTAGACCACAGGTTGGCTGAAAGACAGGTCTATTGAAGTCGGGTGGAGCACGGATGCTGTACAAAAGGCCCAAAGAAGGAGCGAGCACAGCCACCAAAGCAGACTACACCCTTGAAGCTATGCAAATTGGAAGCCTCAGAGGACTCTTCACAAAGGAAGAGAGAGGCAGGTGGCCCCAGCAACAGCTCTGCCTGTACTGTGGGAAAGCAGGCCACTTTCTCTGGGAGTGCCCAACTAAACCCAGGAGAAGATAAAAATCATTGGAGGCTACTCAGAAAGGTCCAAAGGAACGCCTTGGATCGAATCAGGAGTTGGGAAACTAGAAAGCTCTGGAAGACAAGAGGTCAATTGTATCGGGCTGACTCCTAAGATATCACAATTGGCTTTCCAGTGACACTGGAGGTATCAGACAAGACCTTGTTTGAGTGTGATGTGTACATCGAATGTGGCACCACCGGGAACTATATGGGCATCGAATTTGCTAAAACTCGCAGCATCTCCACCGTTCACAAGAACCATTATGAGAACATGCACAAATTTAACGGCTTTGCGTTGACTTCAGGCCCTGTCAGCACCCAAACCCAAACATTGACTTTGCAATACAGAAGCGAACATCAAGAGCAGATCTATTTTGACCTTATCACTGCCCCCAAGTTCAAGCTGATACTGGGTATGCCATGGCTGGTGACACACAATCCACACATCGACCAGGTAAAGCAAGTGGGGGATTTTTGTTCACCACATTGTAGGACACTATATTTCAACAACCCCCTGGACGTCAAAACACCCAAGCCATTGGGAGCATTACCTGAGAAGCGCATTTATTGGGGTTACTGGTGGGAATACTGGGTGAACTTCTGCAAAAGTACTGGGACTTCAAAGACGTCCTCCAGAAGGAGCAAGCCAACACACGGCCCCCACATAGGCTGTACGGTTTCCAGATAGGCCAAGTGCCAGATGCTCAGATCCTGTGCAGTCGCATATACACCCTGACCATGGTAGAGAATGACCACCTGAAGCAATATCTGGACCAGTATTTGGCGAATGGCTTCATCAGACCCTCATAATCCCTGGAAGCACTGCTGCTGTTTTTTGTCCCAAAGAAGGAAGGGGATGTCAGGACTTGCATTGACTATCGTACCATCAATAAGATGACCGTTAAAATTGGCTACACCCTTCCATTAATACCCGTGATTGTAAAGACTCGACGGGGGGTGTCTGTACTTCTGCTCTCTATATGGTAGAGGAGAGGCACAGAGTACCCCAGCCAAGATTCTCTATTCGGTAGCTATGGTCGAGCAATCAAGGCCTAGCTTCTCAGGAGGTGATGCAGGCTGGTTCTTAAGTACGGTGCAGTCCCCAAGCCCCCACAAAGGAATGTCCACACACTGTATTGGTTAAAACAGTCTTTATATAATTAATATTCAAGGTTATGTACACTATCACAATAACTCACTTTGAGCTCAGAAAATCAACAATGGTAAATATATACAGTGGTACCACAAATATTATCAGATCTCATTAAAGTGCATCAACTATACTGTCAATATGTCACACAGATCAGTAAAGAGGAAACCAGCAGCAGAGAGAGGAAGGAAAGCAAGATGGTTGAACAATTGGCAGAATACTGGCCCCTACCAACTAGGCACAGTTCTGTGTGGAGATCCCCCCACCTGGGCAACCTGTAAAGCAAAGCTGTATCACAAGCCCAGTCCATATATTGTTCTATGAGTCTTATTTCCCTCTACAATAGTTCTACAGCCCCAATGTACCTGGAATTGTAGCGTTCGCCGACAGGAAATCGACGGCCCTTCATGAGTGCCCTCCCTTTAAGGCAGGAGTCACGGTTGTTGAACGTCCGACGGAGAACAGGGTGAGCTATGGTGGTGAAGTGGCAGCATCTTTCCTAGCGGTGATCGTCGATGAAAGAGCGTTGGCGTCCTGCAAGGAAGAGGCGTGCGGGGCACCTCGGTGTCGATAGTTCTGGACGGCAAAGAGTTTGAAGAACTGTGGCCCAGCAAGGGCGTCAAGTTGTCTGCGTCTCTGTGGTCTTTGGGTGGCGGGAAACCCACCGGCGGATGCTCCTCGGCGCGTCGACGGTCAGGCCTTCTCCAGCAAGATACAGCGGCAGCGATGTGGACAAGAGCGTCCTTGGATTTGGAAGTTCTTAGGCAAACGGGAGCATGGCAGCTCCGGTCGGCGATGGCAGTCGGCGACAGTGGCAGACAACAGTCCGGGCGCTTCTCTTTGGGATTTCGCAGCAGTCCCCATCTCGGCTCGGCAGCCTGTCAAAGGTCTGTCTACCAGGGAGCTTTGGCAAAGATCAGCTGGTGCACGATGGTCCCTCGTAGCTCGGGAAGAGGGTGCCTTACCAGGTCCTCTCTGGGTCAGTCCTTGGAGACACAGCCGCTTTCAGATTGCGAATGAGAGCCACAGCAATTCTTCTCGTCCAGCAGGGCTTAAAGGTCAAGCTTCAGTTACTCCAGTTACTCGTCGTAGTGGACTTCTGCTTCTGAACGTGAGAGGCCCCCAGATATACTAGTTGGTCTCCCATTCATTCTGCTGGGTCACACTCAGGCAACCAATCGGTCTGAAGGGCATTCATACAGGCAGGCAGCCAATCAGGTGCATAGGGCATTCAGGCCATTCACTCCTCTCCAGACACTCACAACAAGTTATGTGTATTGGGACAAGTACCCAGCCATTCAACACTCCACACTGCATTCAGACCAGTTTCGGGCAGGTCGGTCTCAGTCATTTTGTCAAACACCATATACTACACACCCACAACACAGAATGCGTATTCGTCACACACTCCATTCACCCAGGTCCCACCCACAGGGTCTACCCACAACATACAGTCACTGGGAAGGCTCCAGCCAATCTGGCCTGGACATCACAACAACACCATATATGGAACTACCACCCAACAGCAGGTCAGGGGCAAGGGACAGAGTCAAGGCTTCCCAGGACTTTGGGAAAACAAGGTAAAAGGCAATAGAAAGCAAGAGGCCACGGGGCCATCTTGTTTCCTATCAGGAAGCAACTGAGTCCAACGGCAGGGCCTGGGTATCCCAAAACGGAGGATACTCAGAGCACCTGGCAAATTCAGCATGGAACTGCCACCAGCCCATACCCTGCTCAGTGGGCCACCACAGGTGCCCAAAAACATACACTAGGGGCACAGGGTTGCACCCCCACCCATGTGTGCCATAAGGGTATCCCATGGGTCTGTTCACCAAACCAAAAGAGAGAGCTGCACCGCCAGGAGTCCCACATGAACTCCTGCATGGAAAACATGACAGAACACATGATGAAAAGCAGTAAAAGACAAGGATACGGAGGCCCTGTCCCTCCGATGCATTTCCAGCATCACAGTGATGCTGGACCAGGTGAAGTTATGCTCATATCTATACAAAACTTGACCTGAGAGGGCCCTACCACCTGGCACATATAAAAGTGTAAAAAAAGGGGACAAATGAAAAACAGCCTTCTGGACTAGATTCGGTCTCCAAATTCTGAGCCAAAAGGTGATGCCCTTTGGGCTCTGTAACGCCCCTGTGGCAGTTCAACACATCATCAATGATGTTCTCAGAGAGTTCATTGATGTCTGTGCGGTGGTCTATATAGACGACATCCTGATATATTTGCGATTCACCCAGGAACACATCGCCCATGTGAGGGCAGTCTTTGCCTAATTACAGAAGCAATTTCTGTTTGCCAAATTGGAAAAGTGCTTGTTCCACGTACAGTCAGTACACATTTTGAGGTTAGTTCTAACACCAAAGGGGATCACCATGGACAACCGAAAGGTGGAAGCAATACTGTAGTGGTGATTGTAGATTGGGGTCAATCACCAGATAGTCAACCTGAGAGAGAGAAGGGAAACATGGGGCAGGGCAAGGGAACATTTGGAATAAAAGAAAAAAGGAAAGAATTGCATTTTTTAAAAATTTTGCATTTATTTGCAGTGCACACAACCCTGAGGTATCTAGGCGCTAGTTACAGAAGTGCTTGGATAAGAATATGCATTAGGCTACATATTGAAAAACCTCTCCTCTTGTTGTGGGGGCTACATCAGGCATGCATACAAGTCATAATAGGCGTAAGGCTACATACTGAATAACTTCTCCTCTTGTTACTGGGAGCTACATCAGGCATGCATACAGGTCATAGTAGGCAAAAGGATACAAACTAGAAAGCTTCTCTTGTTATGGGGAGCTACATCAGTCATGCATACAGGACATAGTAGGCCAAAGAATACATACTGGAAAGTGTTTCCTCTTGTTACGGGGAGCTACATCAGGCATGAATACAGGTCATAGTAAGCAAAAGGATACATACTGGAAAGCTACTCCTCTTGTTACGGGGAGCTACATCAGACATGCATACAGATCATAGTAGGCAGAAGGATACATACTGAAAAGCTTCTCCTTTTGTTATGGGGAGCTACATTAGACCTGCATACAGGTCATAGTAGGCAAAAGGAAACATACTGGAAAGCTACTGCTCTTGTTACGGGGAGCTACCTCAGACATGCATACATGACATACAGGACAAAGTAAGCTAGGTAGTGCAGGACTAATACATCTCCCCTCTGATTAGAGGAGCTACATGAGACTTGCAGATGTGATGCAAGGGGATAGGTGAAACAGATCTAAGGTGGGTGAACCTGCCGAGTGAGAGATAGGATCCCATGCCTTATTTCGTTATTAAACAAGATATGACAAAGAATAATGTCAGAAAGTTCATCTTCAATTCAAGAATTACATATTCATATTTTTGCGGGATTCCTCTTAATATGTCGAATGGCATGGATGCCCATTAAGAGACATTAATTCAATGCTCATACTTGGAAAACAATATATCAACAGTAAGGACTAATCTCTCTTTTTCTCTTGCAGGTTCGACAAGGAAAGAATCACACGTGAGGAAGCACGGGTGTCGTCGAAGAAACCCACAAAGTCTTGCTTCTGAGGTAAGGCTGCGCTCGTAAATAGGAAGGCGCGCAGTGATACGTGGCTTCGTGACCAAGCTGCAGATTTTCGCTCTGTGTGGCTGAGCGCTTGGAATGCTCGGAAAGGTTCGTAGGAGTTGCGTTAAGTAAACATGTAGTTTTGCTTTCATACACAAACTAATGTTAAATGTCTTTTTTTAACTAGAATAGCTTGTCTTACAGGTTAAACGGAGGTCAGAGGTTCCACGGTGAAGCCACGGCTGAAGAAGAAGGTAGCGGGTCTGCAACGCGGAACTCAGAGGCAAAGCTCCCCCTGCTAGAAGACTGTTGCTGCGGAAATTCTTGTCAGGTACATTGAATCTTTGGTCTGTGGATTTACTAGTAACTCGATAAGTTCATAACATAACTTTTCTCTTGCTTTTACAGGTCTGCGTAGCTAGTGCTATTCAGTCTGTGACCCGAAAGGCGGCCATTTTAAGGGAACCAATCAACCATGAGATCTCTATGGGGACCCACTGTGAATCTGATGCTGAAGAGTGTGAAGAATGCCTGGCACACCATGCTAGTAACCATCTAGTCCCAGCATATCTAAACAGAGAAACCTCGCTAGCCCGCATACCTGGTCCCAGCCCCTTAACCCTTGAAGTGATCACGACACTGTAGTGGCCCTAACCAATGTCAGTAAAAGGAGTCCAATGCTTCCTCAGGTTTGCGAATTTCTACAGAGGGTTTATAGCCGACTTTTCCAAGGTAGTGCACCCCATAACAAACCTTCTGAGAAAGAATAAGAAGTTTACCTGGACTCCAGAAGCTGGAACTTTGTATAAGACATTGTATTGTATGGTATTGTAGTCATCATTTATATAGCACCATCTCCCTATTTGTATGGCCTCAATGTGCTTTGTGGTCCGAACACCCTCAGGGACCGAACTCCATGTATGGGAGATTTTAAGAGTTAACTTTAAGATGGATGTGTGCATTCTGCCAGGTTATGACAAAGGAGGGCTGGCTGGGCCCCATTAAGCAACCCAGAGTTCAGGCATGTGGGCGGCTGCTGTCAGCAGTTTGAGATAGAGTGCTAGTGCAGGAGAGTCAATGTGTGCCCAGCTAGGCCAAATTCCTAATGTAGGTTTTCGCTCTATACTCATGGCAGAGGTGTTAAGGCATGTCAGGGGTTTCAATGTGGTCGACTATGCAAGCTGCTAGACTGGATTTGACATAGCCGTAGCTGCATTCTAGAGAGCATGGATGGGAAGCATGCCTGCAGCATGCGTCCACTGACATGGTGTGGTTTATGCATACCTTAGATTCAGACAGATTTCTTTTCATCTGTGTAATTTTCTTAGTTCTCTCAAGAAGAGACACTGGTCATTCGAGTGCATCTTTTGGTGGGGTTAAAGTGCTACCTTTGGGCTGGACCTGGCTGGTGGAATTCTTTGAGTGAATTAGGAAATAAATTAAATTGATCTTGCCACCTATGGCCTAAGACCAATGGGATCCTTCCCGTCCCCAATGGAAAAACCGTCTAGGTGTGTCTTAGTGCATCTCTATTAGTACCCTCTAATGCCAATAAAGTGTGTTCCATGCCCAAAAACCCTGGCGTTTTTCCTGCTGTCCTCGTTAGGCTAGGTGCTGTTCAGCTGTGTGCGCTGCCACAGTGTATGTTTCCCTGTCGACGAAGGGAAGCATACACCGCAGCAGCGTACGCCTAAACAGCACCCAGTCTAACGAGGACAACAGGAAAAACTCCAGCCCATGATCCATAAAATGGGGCCATTTATTTTTCGAAGACTCTAGCCTTGAAAAGGGCCCTTGAGGTCGAAAACACATGTCGGCTGGCCATATATGACCACTTGTCTAAAAACGAATAAAACCACATTGGGTTTAAAAAACTTTGTTTAGATATCTATCTATCTATTTAAAAAACCAGGTCAAGGTACCCCATTTGTTTCTGTACAGTATTATACTATGCCTTAGCTTTATACCTACCAACCACCAACCTACAGAAACAAATCTTACAGGTCCATCATAACTTTTAGCAGGACACCCGGGTATCAAAAAGACCATCCAAAAGGAACAGGGCTCTTATTGGTGGTCCACCACATGTGCAAATATTGATAACTATGTCAACACTTGTAGAGTGTGAGCACAGCATAAGGTTCCATGACACAAGCCACAGGTATTGATTCAACATCTGCCCATATCCCTGGTACCCTGGCACACCTGGTCCAGAGACTTTGTCATAAGGTTACCAATACCATAATAGTGGTGGCGGACCATTTAACGAAGATGGCAAACTGGCTTCCTCCGCATAAGGGGGCCCTTCCAGCACAGGAACTGGCTGCAGTACTCACAGAACAAGTGGTTAGGTTACACAGGCTATCCACCATCAGCATCTCCGATAGGGGAAGTCAATTCCAATCTCACTTCTGGAAGGCCTTCTGTTCTGCTGCTCTCATCAATTCCCATCACTCCTCTAGCTATCTCTCACAAAGTAAAGGCCAGACGGAAAGGGTCAAGCAGGCCCTAGAGCAGTATCTGCGGTGCATGTTGGCTGAAATGCAATGTGAATGTGCCGAGATGTTGTGGACAGCCAAGCTTGTCCACAACATCACTCGGCATGCCTTTACAGGGTTTACTCCCTTCTACCTGCTGTATGGGTGGGAATCAGCCACCTCAGTATACCCATGAGAGGTGAACACACCAGTAACTCCAGTGCAGCACCACCATGCCAAGATAAGACACACATTATCACTTGCCAAGCAGAATATGGCCTGTGCCAAGGCATCGTAAAAGAGACAGTCAGATAGAAAGCGCCAGAAGGCCCCAGATTACCAGCCAGGAGACTCAGTGTGGATGTCCACAAAACACCTACATCTGAAAGAACCAGTCAAAATCCTCCCACAATATGTTGATCCCCTCCCAGTTGCAGAGAGAATAGAGCAAACAGCAATCAGGGTAGCATGGGTACATCCAGATCTTCACACCTCCATGCTAAAGAAAACACATCCCAAGGTATGACCAGGAAAGGCACCCCCAGAACCTGTTTTCATAGACCAAGAAAAGGAATATGAGGTCAGGGCTATCCTAGACGCAAAAAGAGTGAGAGGACATTGTTCTACCTGATACACTGGAAAGGCTATGAGCCGGAAGAGCACTCCTGGGAACTGGTAACTGGGGTCCATGCGGCCCGATTGGTTCGCCAATTTTACCTGCATCACCCTGGGAAACCCAGATCTGGAGGGAGGCCTTTGGGAAGGGTACTGCCAAGTCTGTGCCCGCAGGATCACTACTGCACATACACAAACCCCAGAACTCACACAAACAGCAGCCAGAGGCATTGCTAGAGGGGGCATAGGGGACTACAGCCCGGGTCTGTTGGTTGTAGCCCCGGATGGAAGCTCAGGGGCTACAACCAAAAGGCTAGCTAGCCCCAAGTCCTGGCAGTCCAGGCATTAACGTATCCCTTGATCATTTCCAGCCCAAGCAACACCCATGACTGCAGCAATGCACATGGGTTCAGCTGGTGCAAGGCTGGAGCCAGAAAGACCACACAAACTACAATATTCAGAAGGCCATGCATGTATATAATGCCAGCATGTCTATTTAAGCCCCACCCCAGCTCGGGCTTACCCTGTGGATAGCGTCTGGAGCTCCACTCTTCACAAGGATATCTGACCCTCACAGAGAACTGGACATCGAGATGTTGGACGAACATCTAGCAAAGCTGAGCAAGAACTTCTGTCAAGGACTGGATCAGAACCCGAACCCTCTGATCAGAAGACTCACTGCCACCACTGCAAACCCTTTTGATCGCTATACGCGGCACATCATGGTGAAGACCCTGTGAAACCAGCCCTACTGTGACACGTCCACACAGACCATGAAGAATCCTAACCCACGACTACATACTCAACCCGAGAAAATGGAGTAATGGGGCTCAAACCTCGGTACTCGATGATCACCATTGATGGATAACATCTATCAGCAAGAAGAAGGAGACGAGAGGGGCCTGTTCTTGGCCTTTGTTAATTCTCACAAATCTTACCTGTTTTCTGCGTTCTGTTCCCCAACCTCGCTCTGGATCAACTGCCATCCTACACCACAAAAGACAAGAGAACAGGAGTAAAGGAGTAAAGGTTTGGGGTTTCTTCTCCCCTGTGCACTCTCATTCCTGCTTGCACCTGGCACGAACCAGGCTCTCGGCTACCATCGAGCTCTGGATCACACCTCACCTCATCAGCCCTTCAACCCTCATGCGGACATCTGTCCTTACCTGCCAGCCATACTGGGATCTAACTCTTCCCGAGATTTCACAGACTCTCAGCCCGAACCGACTTGCACGCTCCCTTCTATGAACCTACTCACCTGATGCTTTATAGCTTCTTTGGATCATCATTGGGCTCCATCCGTGCCTGCAAAAAGGAAAGAGACTTTATTATCATGGTTAGCGATGCCGCGACCCCGCAAAAGGAGAGTTAGCAAAACTAACATTGTTTAACAGTCTCAATAGCAAAACGAACATTGATTTAGAAATGCAATACCAAAAGGAACATTGGTTTACAGCCCACCGTCAACCCCAGTGACACAACTGACTCTCTCGGGTCTCAAACGTCATAGCAGCCCCAGTGAAGTAACTGGTTTTCTAACATATGCTATTAGGATCCCACGAAGAAACACGACCCGAGAAGCCAAGCCAGCCTGATGAGCGTGGTCTACCTCAGACCACCCAGTGCCGTCAACTGATTGGAACCACTAGTTGTCCTTCCTTCCTACACTGCAGGTAATTGCCTAAGATCACAGGGGGAGAGGAGGGGCAAGAGCCCCAAGTACTGATTTTCTTTGTTCATAGCGCCTCAAGACCCACAGCATCTGTGCAAGGCAGTAGGAGTGGCCAAGACATCTGGGAGGGAGGAAGGCAATCAAACAGCTCCATTCCGTCCACAGGGTCTTTCTGGGATGTATATTACATAGGTCACGGGAGAATTTTTGACAGCAAATCCAATTGAAGCCTTTCTCCTTCCCACATTCCAAATCTACATATGGGGTCCCATAAGTTTCACTTCTTTCACCGCTCCTCTTTCATCTCTACCTTTGCACTCTTTTTTCTGCTCTTGAATTTGTTATTGTCCATTATCTTTCACACATGGATGATACTAAACTTTACATTCACATTTCTAAAGACTGACAAATCTGCCATGCTTGAAAGCTGTCTCCATGCTATAAATAACTGGATGGCCAATAATTGGACCCAATTAAATCAAGAAAAAAATACAATTTGATTATTTGGTCCACCTAAACTTCTCCATGATGCAGAATCCTTCTTTACACAGAGTGTTGCATAAGCCAAGATTTTTGCTGCTTTTGTAACAGTATAAACAGTACAAGAAACAGAATGACACTTTTGGAGTCGCAATGAGCATATTGTACGGCGGTGCGGTGCAATGTCATTGTCCCTTTGTAGATGAGTGCATTGCGATGTATGAGGATGGGTTGCTGTACCTTCAGGGGTCGAATTTGAGATTGGATAAGCACAAGAAAAAATCAGCTCATGGATTGCAGCCTTAACCAGTGACCAGGAGCTACCACTGGGGAACGAGGCGCTAGTTCATAGTGTTCCGCAAATCCAACTTCCGGATGAGATTTTTAGGATCCCTTATGCTTTAAATGTTGTATAAATTGTACTCATGTTGGTACGACGTCCTTTCATTGTGGGATTTTTTTTGCGGGTTTTTTTACTGCCATTTTCTTGCCGAAAAAACTCATCACATTTTTGGGGGGGTTAGAAAAATATATATATTGTGTTTGGGTGTTCGGGAATATATACTAAATTAAAGGGGATGGGGAATTGGGGGAGACCCCCTCCAAAATAAAAAATAAATAAATTCAATTTGTTTTTTCATAGAAATATCTGAGGTAAAAAAGCTGCGATGAAATGGCATGGAACCCTAATGTTTATGTATAGGTTGTCCCAAATGCATAGAGTTAAATACACATGGGTGTGTTTGCTCAGCATCAGCTGGTCTCGGTAATCAAAATAAGCCCCTGCTAGCTATTAGTTTAAAGGTAACCAGGCTCTTCTAGGCTACAAGCAGGAGCTAAATAGCTCTCAGCTCCCCTGAATTTCTAACCCTGTTCCTGGATGTGATTACTTTAAGAGCACACTACTCAAAAGGACTTGCTCATGCATGCTGCTCTATGCTGAATTATTACTCCATATAAAACAATATGGACGTTATACAATGTGCATTTCAGTTAACAAGCTGCACACCACCTAGAATCCAATCCTGGAAGTTTGGAGCCACAGAACAAAGCACTGTGGCTAGGCATCTTGAAATTAAAAGCTTTGATTGTTGCTTCATGTGAGACAATGGGCCTCATTACGAGGCTGGTGGTAGCCGTGCCTGTAGTACAGGTACGGCTGCCGCCGGTATTCATTTTTTCCGGCACCCAGAAAAAAGAAATTAACGGGTCATTATGACCTTGCCGGACCCAGTAATTGCCCTTTACGGAACGCCGGAAAAAATTCTTCCCCATTCCCATTTGGGCCCCATAGGAATGGGAATGGGGAAGTTGGTAGCACCGGTACGTGCTACAGTCCTGTTGTGCTCACGGATGCCGGTACGGCCACCAGGTCAGACCTTTGCAGCCACCAGGTCAGACCTGGTGGCTGCAAAGGCACCCGCGAACAGAACTCGTAGTATGGCGGTACGGTAGCAACGGTGCCGGTAGTACTACTGGCACCGTTGTTGCCTTATCTCCATGCTTGTAATGAGGCCCAATATAATCGGGCTACATTACAGGTCTGGCAGTAACCATGCCGGTAAAATTGGCAGGTTGCCGCCGGACCGAAATGAATTACCGGCGCCTGACTTCCCAGTGCCACTGGGCTATTCCGAGTCCAGCGGCCAGGAAGTCAGGCGCCGGTAATTTTGTAATTCCCCAGTCCCATTAAGTGCCATAGGACTCAAGGGGAATGGGGAACACGGAAGCACAGGCACTGTCAATAACGGTGCCACTGCTTCCATAAAACTCTGCGGGGGGGTGCCGTTCCACCCGCCAGGTCTGACCCTGGCGGGAGGGATGGGACCCGCATGCAGAGTCGTAATGTGCCGGTCCGGAAACAATGGTGCCAGTAGGCTTCCCAGCACTGTTGTTTCCGGACCAGCATACTCATAATGAGGCGCATTGTCTTACAGTTCAAATCGATTTTTATAAATCGTTTAACAGCCCAAGACTAACAGCTCTCAAGTATGCAACAACCACACACATGTTTGTCCTTCATTGAGGATCATCAGTGTTGTGCAGATAAAATCCTTGGCTGAGTGTACATTATTTAAATGTCTATAATTGAAATTAATGATACTACAACATTTGATGGGTGTGATGATGGTGGCGGTGCATAGCCATCTCCAGCGGTGGCTTACCAGTGTTGTAGGATGCCAAGAGTGTGAGTTTCCCCCAAAAATTCAGTGTCATTCACTTAGGACTTTAGCAGCGTATGCATTCCTACAGAAGCATACTTTGAATGCAAACAGCCCTAGCTGTCACAGAGAACTCTAGTGGTGGTAGCTTCTTCTAGTAGTGCTATGTCAGGCATAAAGGGCCCCAGAATTATACGTTTCTGCCAACAATGTCTTCTGGGTGGTGTAGGATCCTAGCTGTGCCCTGTCCATGATGCATGCTTCCAGCAATGTGTGAGAATTCTCCACTGTCAGTGCTGTGTGGCAGTAGCTATGGGAACCTCCTGCACCAGTGCCTGGTCAATGCCATATCATTCTACAGTATGCCATATCATTGGTAGAGGAGGCTAGATCTGCAACATAAGATTAATTAACAGTGCCCTGTGAGTGCTATTGAATCCTAACAGTGGCCTGCTAGTGGTACAAGATCCTTGTGAGACTCAACCTATGGTGCTCTGGCATGGCTCCATGCCTTCATCAGTGTGAGCCTTCTCCAGAGTTCCCCTGACAGTGGTGTAGGGCTCCTGCAGTTTGGACATCTTCCTGAAGAACATGCTATGGGATCCCTAACAGTGTCTCATCCATGCTAAAATACTCCAGCATTGTGATCTTCCAACAACTGTACACTGCCTGTTCAATAGGATTCTAGCAGTGTGAACTCTCACTGCCCTCTGATGCCCAGTAACTGCTGTGATCTATATCAGTTTGAGCATCCTCCAGCTCTGCCCTGTCAATGCTACAAATCCCTAGCAGTGTAAGAAAGTAGCCTGGAAGTGCTGTATAACCCCAGCATGGCTGGGAGACTCATTTAGGCAGTCAGTCGGGACAGTGTCCACTCTCTCAAGGGCTACAAGATCCCAGCAGCTGCTGGGTCCTCCTTCAGAAGTACACTTTTGGTACAATAGGACTCGAGCGGCATGTGCTGCCTGTAAGGGCCCCAACCCTGTGCCATCACAAACCTTACAAAAATCTACACTCATGTGTCCTCCTACCCTCAACTTTTCTAAGGTGGGTTCTCTCTGCTATAAAGTAATCTGGTGGTGGAGGCTCATCGCGTCGTCGTGTGCCAATCAGAGTCTGAGAGTGAGAGTCATAGAGAGGAAGGGAGAGAGAGAGAGGCAGTGAAAGAGGGAGCGCAAGTGAAAGCTGGCTGTATGAGACCCGCCCACTGTGACGCACGAGTGAAAAATCATCTTATTGATCCTGACTGACTCACGCTCGTTTTTGCCCTAAAAATGCTCTTACCTTGCAGACAAAGGCAGCATTACAAGCACCAGCTTACATAAGATTTGTGCCTTTTTCGCATGTGTATGCTTCCATCCTTGCTTTAATTAATAAGCAGTTTAATGTGTGTGCTCAATATGTAGTTGGGAGGTCATGGCCGCAGCAGGAGAATGGATGATGCGGGACTGCGCGTGCAACGCTGTAAGATTCACACAAGGCCGCTTTGCGAGGCTAGGTGCTGACAGACTGTTTACACATAAACAACTCAAGGTTGGCTGTTCTCAGTCTATTAACTAAATATTTAATGACTATTGGCGCATGCATTATCATTTATCCAAGCACAGCCAGCATTTTCCATTTCTCACCTTGAGTTTCGCCTTTGCGCATTGATTGCAGTTTTTCTCCGAACTGCTGTCAACCTTGTATAGCTGGAGGAGAAAGCACATTTCACTAGTCACACGGTGTTTTGGTTTCAATATGATTCCCACGTCCTTTGATACATTTTATTTGCAGGAGGTAGTCGTGGGCAACGTTATGCCTGCATCCGAGCCTCCATTTTATGACACCAACTTAAATATGGAAATGCACTAATAGTGAACAAGGCTCCAATGAGTTATTTAATTTGGTCATATCAATGATATCTGGAACATGTATGCGTACATGGAATTTTAACAGGGCCTACTCGCCAAAACAAATCTCAGAGACTTGTGGTGTGATGTCCTTTCCATCCCACAAAGCAGTCATCCTTCCTTCATCAAAGCTAATTGACTTTTCTCTTTTGACATTTTGTTGTTAGAATCTTTCCTGCTTAACAGGGATCTTTGCATTACAATTTCGAACTCCTTTGGTCCTTCAATTTCCTTGCAGTCAGTATGATCACACTTAATTTCCCAGAATCCCCGTGGGCGTGTGGCCATTTTGCATCATCAGCAGGCACAACAGTATCTAAAAGAAACACATAGGCATCAGTGCCTCAGAGTCTGATCCGATTCCTGACTGTCACACTAATTTGTTAAATTTACTTTACGCTGCAAATTATATCACTGTTGAATTTACTAAGTATTAGCAACAAGTGCATTTTACCTATTCACATTTCATGCTTCAAATCTTACTTTTGCTACCTATTGAAGCTATCCTCCTATTTAGGGTGCAACTAGCACTGTGGATATCCTTGCAATCAGCATGCTCACCCTGGGACTTAATTTCCCACTCTCCCTGTGGGCAGTCAGCCATTTTGCAGCATCGGCCAGTGCTAGAGGGTTTAAAAGGCTCACATAGGCCCACAGCACCTTCACAAAGTCTGTTAGGGACATTTCGGCCATGAAGTGGCATTCAGGCTGTCGCACTGTCTGCGGTCTCCTCTGTCCTCTAGAGACTGATCCAGGGTCGGACTGGGCCTTCAAACTGGCTCGGGCACCAATGAAAAATTGACCCACCATTGCAAATGGCTATTCATTGCTTTTGTGGCACTGTATGAATAGAAAACAAGGGGGAGTATTTTGATAAAGTGTGATGCAAATTGTGCATTTTTAAGAATATCTATTCTGCAACACTGGTCAAAACTACTAACCGCAGAGTGAATTAACTCATCAAACTGTCCCAAATGGACCAAAAATGTTGGCCACTTTAACCAAAAAAACTGGCCCATGCTAACATTTTGTGTTTTTGGTTTGGCCACATGCCTATAGCCCTATAGGCCAGTTCTAGTCTGAACTGATCCTGACAAAAGGGATTCTAATGTACCTTCTATCCAAAGTTTCTTATCAGACCTTGAGATCCATTCATTAAGTTGCAATCTATTTGCACCTTCCCTAAGGGCTTGGCTCATCTTCCTGACAGGAGAAAGGGATCTATTGCTGCCCATACATCAGCTCAAATGACAATAAACAGGATTAATAAGCCAAAGAAACTCTGCCCCTATCGTATCTCTCCTCACTCGCACTGATCAAAAAATTACTTTATGTTCCTTCCAGTATTAATCTTATCCTATTACCTACTCTGTTCCGCTCTTTGAGTTTAGATGTGCACTCCCGAATTTCAGACTGGCTTTCTTTAATGCCTGCCACATCACAGATTCCATCCTTCAATTAAATATTGATGTGCTTTTTGTTAACCGCTTGCTCTTGGCTCAGAGGTGAGTTTTCCATGGTATTTTAAACTTTAATCCTAGAAAACGACACCATCCTAAGGTTCAATCAAGAAGACAAAGAGGGTGGTGTCATTATTATTTTCAAGAAGCAGTTGATATTTTCCTCTCTCCTCCGATTGTATATTCATCTGAGCTGTTAGTGCTTAACTTCAAAATAAATTATTTGGTCATCAAAATTCGTTTGTGCTATTCTGCTATTTTCCTCCCGGACCAAAAAACAGTTTCTGCTGAGTTTTTTTCAGCTCCTATCCTCTTTGGGTTTGGGTTCCGCGCGATTAATTCCAGGTGATGTTCATGTTTGTATAGTTGGTCCATCCAAATCTGGTATTGCTAAATTCCTTGAGATTATTATGGCACAAAACGTCAATCTAATGTCCTGTTCCCCTCTCACCCATTAAGGGTCATTGCCGGGACTAAGTTTCATTCAGAAATGTCAAAATCGGTGGACCAAAAACATGCCTTTCCAGCTCTTTAATTTCCACGTCTTGACTATACGTTTGGCCTGACTTTGTTGAAAGAACTGCAACTCACCTGTACTAAGTTCCGAGATACAGCTGCACCAAATCAAATTATTGAATTCAAACACAATATATTGCCTTGGTTCACAAATGAATTGCTATTTATTAAATTTAATTAAACATGCCTGGATTCCTCCAAAGGACATTTTTCAAACAAAAATCATGTTTTACACTCAATATTATCTACAGCTTTGAATGACCCCAAGGACGATTTCAAGCTCTTTACAATTTCTAGGCCCAGATTTATAGCAAGGGAGCACTCGCTGCATCCCAGGAACATTTCAATGCCATGAGTCTTTTCTTTACTAAGAAATGTAAAGCTATTTAGGACGAGATGCCCTCTTTGGTGCACATGGATCCCGTGATCACATCCTCTCATGGCTCTTTTTCATTCAAAAACACCCCTCCAGAGGATACGTTTCCTCTTTCCTCTTCTAGTGCAGTACCTCCTTCCTTAAAATAATCCATGTTAACCCCTTTGTTGAAGAAACATGGTTTGGTCCTGACTCTTCTCTCCAACATTTGCCACAAAGCAGGTCTCGAATTTTGGAGAAACAGGTCACCCATCAGTCACAGAAATACACGATTGGACGCTTTTACATCCTGCTTTCATCTCAACTTCTAAACTGCCCTACTGCACATCTGAAATACCAGTCCTAAACAAGCAGATTCAGGCTCCTTCTCCCTATTGGACCACACTGTGGTCTTTGACACTATTAACCATTATTTCATCATTAAACGGTTATCTCAGCTGTCGCACTTGAAAGGGACCACTGTTAACTGGTCACACTCATTCCCTTTGAGGTGGGTTGAAACTTGTGAATTAGGCTCCTATGCCTTTGTGATGAACTAAGGGTCCCCTCAGGTTGTGGCCCTCTTCCCACTCCTACCCTCTATACGGCTCCAGTATTATTCTTACACAAGTGACATAAAGATCTTTTAGCGTACTAATGGTCCCTCAAACAATTTTTCCAACATTCATCAGGAACAGAGAGGGTCCCCGGCTCGGGGAGAGACAGAAGCCCCAGGCTCAATTCTTAAAAAACAGACGTATTTCCTCTGCTTAGTTCTCATCACATACTGTGCAATCCATCCTGCGTTATGGCCCCTCCATCCTTTTTTGCACAGCAAACCCTCTTTCCAGAACCAGCAAACAGTTAGGGGTTCTGTGGTAAGCACATCTGAGCCTATTAGCGTAAGTAGGCACTGCCTCATTGGCTAGCTGTGCACAGTCGAAGGGCCTGATTGATGGAACGTTTTCCTATGGGATTGCGTCATTATAAAACACTTCCATGAATCAGGCAAGATTTGTTACTCGGTTACTTAGTGTTCAAATGCATTCACGGTATGACATATCCTTATTTAGCACCACAATTATTCCTTTACCAGACAACCAGATACCTCCTATTTGTATATCTGAAGCTTCTTGAAGAGCCAAATCCAAATTCAAAACCAAAGATGGCGGACGATTTTCTGATCAGGCACCATAAATGTGCAACTTTCTTCCTGTACCTGTTTACCTATTAACTGACCTTTCATCATTCAGAAAGGCTGTTAAAACTTTCCTTTTCAGCTGTCCAAGCTCTCACTGGCATCCCTCAATTTTTGAGACTTGCTCTCTTTGCGCCTACAGACAATTTATTTTTGAGTAATGACTCCATATTGTGAATTACAACAAAAAAAAAACAAATCAAGTAAAATCAACACAGGGTTAAGGGTGAATTCCAAAATGGAGTTCTACATGCTTGCGGCTTGGGGGAAAGACCCACTCAGTGGGGATTTCAAGGACACACACTAATGCAAAGCCATAAAAGAACATGTTATTTGGTGCCAAATTAATATGAAAACGAAGACGAGGTATTCATTACTCACAATGAAATTCTCTCACTACCAACGATCAGGAGCGCTTTGATCCAGCAGCAAGGCTCTAGTAACAGGGCCAATCTTCAAGAGAAAACGGCACAAAGGGTTCATCCTTTTCCTTCCTTTCAACAACACTCTGCAATTCACTGCCCAAAAACATAGACAAAGAAGAAAGCCACCTGACCTTCAGCAAACAGCTCCGTACCTGGTGATTCATGCAACAACAATTTTAAGTCCAAAGCCATAATTTGCAACCTAATCACACCATCTCGCAGCAAAGTAGTCCCAATGAATCTGCTGCAGTAAAGTGTGTGGACGAAACTGGAACGCACTCTCTAAACCTAAACGTTAATTTTGGGAGAATGGACCCTTTTGTGTCACATCGCACACCATACAATACAATCTAGAGAACAGTTTCTTAAGTTCTCAATTTACTACTACCCAATCCTCAACCCAAGATGGTGCACAACTACCCCGGCACTGGAAGGTGCCAACACTTCCATTCTCACTCTACATCTATCCATTTTTGTCCACACCCTATCCCTATTAGCCTTCTCTCTCATTCACCTCACATTACATAAACGCTCCCCACCGATATGTCAACCTCTGGCCTATCAGCTACAACATCTGCATTCTAATAAGGTATGGCCCAGCACCCTGCTCTGGGCTTGGGGCATGCCTGCTGAGGTGTTGCCCAGGATTTGGGACTCTAGTTTATGATAACCACGAAAGACACAATTATGCAAATCATGGTTGATTGACTTGACTGCAGTCCTGTTTTGTAATATGAAGTATCCTGACCATTTCACAATTTTGAATTGTGTGGATTCCCCTTTTTATTCTGGGTAATCAGTAGAGGGTTAAATATGAATCAGGAAAAGAAACATAGTAAAAGTGAAAAGGGGTTTAAATCAAAATGCAAACAATGACATGTAACATTAATGCTTTATGCCTTTGCCTTGCCACTGCACCCCCACGTTAGTCCTTTCCTTCACCCCAGGGTTAGGGCGGTCCTCACCACCCTCTCTGTCTACCCCTACACCATCTGGTGCAGAGCATTGTGCACAGAGTCGAGCACTAACGGTTCTGAGCCCTGGCAGCCAGATCTGTGGTCAGGGCCCCTTTTAGATGAGCAGGGCTAAGGTAATCTCATGTGGCAGTGTTAAAAATACATTGACAGGGCCCTCTGTCCTCTCAGTGTAGCATACACATTTACTAAATACAAGAGACTGGGGCCTTCATCTCAGTAAATCCAAGTCCTTGGATCACCCATTCCAGTGTTAACCACTACAACACTGAAACTATGCCCAACTGACAATTATGTAATTCACCCAGACAGGAAGGCACATCCTGGCCTATGGTAAGATATTGCACAGCAAAATAAACTTTGCATTCAAAAACGTAAACCCACTTTATCATGGGATGAAACATTTTCTGTTTAATTCGCATGTTCCAAAAAATTGAGCATCTGTTGCCATTAAATAGTGATCTGTACTGCAATTCTCTTTATTTCTTCTGATAGCCTGCTAACGAAAAACAATCAGGCATGTTTTTCTTTGATTTGAACTGCCTTGAATATAACCAATGTTTGAAAATGTTTATGTCAGAGGAAAAAAGCATACAATTTACAATGGTCGCTTACAGAACTGGAGATAATGGGGTAGGCGGTCAAAGGCTGTCAAGTGACCGAGTTAAGGTGGATTCCCGTCAGAGTTCTTTGAAAGTTTGCAGACCATGTTCTGCCAATGCTGTGTTCTTTATATAATGAGATATTGAGAGATGGGGTAAATCCATTCTCAATAGCAAAAGCATTAATCATAGTGATCCCCAAAATTGGTAAATACAAGCTGAAGTGTGAACATTCCACTGTGTTTTTGTCACTCAACTTTGACCTTAAGATCCTGGCCAAAATCGTGGCGAACAGGATTGTCGACCTAATGCCTAATAAACGAGTATATCATGCGGAGTCTGGCTGTATTAGGGGGAGCGGGAAAAGCATAAATATAAGATCCTATCAGACCTGCTGGAACTAAGTGAGGATTCAGATGAAACAATTGTGGCAATGAGCTTACATGGAGAGAAGGCATTTGATAGGGTGTGAAGGAAGTTCTTACAAAAGTGCCTGATCAAATTTGGCTTCCCAAAGACTTTTGCAGGTTTCATAGGCATAATGTACTCTCAAGTAAGAGCGCAATTTGTAATGAATGTAAAATACCCATGGATTTCCACCTCCAGAGGGGACCGAGGCAAGGGTGTCCTCTGTCACTGTTACTCTATGACCTGTCCCTTGAAACACTTATGTGCTTAATGCATCAAAATGTTGCAATAAAAGGGATACTTGAAGGTACTTCTATTAAGCCTGGAAGACGTACAAGGGAAAAAGGCCCTCCTTCCAGCTCCAACCAACTGCACAGCTCATCTGGAATTCACAGGGCAGGGATAGATGTCCCTGTACAAGGCAGGAGAATCTAGAACACAGAACATATAATCAATGGTAAACAGGGGAACAGCCTGACAGGTCTAAGGTCCCTGCACACATGGGATGTAAACAGCAACACATTTGAGAGTTAACACACGCCTGGCTTTGATAAATAATCTACACAAAATACAGGCCAATAAAACACACATCCCCTCCTCACACAATAACAACCCAATAATCCTCTCACAGCAATGCTGCCCTTGTTCTAAACCTTTCCATCATCAAGCAGCACAGCATCACTCATCACTTAATCACACGCAATGGCCTGGCAAACTTTTTTTGCCCTTTGAGCACCAAACCAGGTTTCCAAATCCAAACAGTATCTCCTTCTTCCATTCTGGTTAGTCTGACAATCATCTGAATGTCAAACCTGGCCCTTATATCATCACTGTTCTCACAAACCTGCTCTTTGAGAGCTCTTTCATCCCACTCCGCACATATCATCCTTCCCAGCCAGGCTGAACAGAGAGCAGTGTCCACTTTCCTTCTTCTTAGAACCTTCGAAAAGGAAATAAACCTGTTTTGGCATGCATGGCTAATCTGTAAGCACAGACTCTTTTCTCCGGCTCTGCTTCCCATTCCTTGCCCTCCTCGATGACCATGCCGATCCCTTCCATAAGGGTCTTGTTGAACCTATCTATGGCCCCATTGATGCAAGGATAAAACAACAATGATCTGACCTGTCCCGGTGAGGAATTCATTTGACACCCTGGAAGTGAACTGTACCCCGTTATCTGTTAGTAGATTGCCTAGCAATCCCTCCCTCTGAAAGACTTGGTCAAAAAACGCCACCACAGCATGCAAGTCAGCCTCCTGCACCACCTTGGCCTCCACCCATTTGGAGTACATATCAATTAATAACAAAACATACTTCGCCCACCCAACACCACCATTGAGTGGTCCTAGAAATTCCATGGCAACCCAACTATTTCCCAAAGTAATCCAGGTAATTCTAAATGCTTTAAAGGCTGTGTGTATGTCTTCAACACTCAGTCAAACTCCCTATACACAACTCACTCCTTCACCATCTCCTCCACTTCATAGTCAACGTCTGGCTACCAATACTCCCCTCTGAGGGGACCCTTAACATTAGTCATACCTAAATGATCCTCGTGGGCTGCCTCTGTAATCCTGGACCTAACACCTGCTGGCGGAATTATGCATGGTGACCTGAAAACATGTGTCCCTTCCACATATAGCTCATCCGTTAACTTGTGGAAATCAGACAAACCACACACACTGTTTCAATGTTCTCATTTAGAGACCACCATCTCTTTTACCCTACACAGAACTTCATCCACCTACTCAGCCTGCTCCCACTCTTGAGGAGTGATGGCTCCCGCACAAATCACAAACACTTCATTTTTTTCCAAAATTATTCTTCAAACCGCTCCTCAGCAATTACGTCACTATTGGTTCTGGAAAGAAAATCAGCTAAACTGTTCTCTTTGCCAAGCACATACTCAACCTTGAAAGTGTGGCCCTGCAGGCAAGTTACCAATCTGACAATACTATGAGAGACCCCCTTCAATACCTTTCGACGAGAAAATACTCAGGGGTTTTGGTCACTGAGGACCCGGAACTCCCTGTCCTAGAGGAAAGCCTTGAACGTATTTAAAGCCCACACCACACTCAAAGCCTCCTTCTCAATCACTGAACAGCGACCCTCTGCCCCCTTGAGGGCCCAAGAGACAAAAGCGATCACTCTCTCTACGCCTTGTTGACTCTGGAGTAACACTCGCATCAATCATGAGATTCATATCCTTATTGGTGTCAAAACCTCCCAACAACAGGACACTCACCACAATGGCCTTTTTTATTCCTTTACATTCTTATTCACAGTACTCCGCCCACTCAAACATAACATCTTTCTTGTACAATGACCTGATATGCACACAGCGATCAGAGAAGTTCCTGAGTAACTTGATGTAGTATTCAACTAGCACCAAAAATGACAAAACTTCCTTCCTATTTTTGGGGGGTTGCAAGCCCACAATCACCTTAACCAGACTACTCGGGGGCCATATGCCATCACCACAAAGTCTGTATCTGAGATAATCAATTTCACTCATCTTAAACTTGTACTTGCTCTTCTGCAACGTCAACCCTGCTCTCCGCAGTTCACCCAGGACAAAGGATAGTCTCCTATCATGAGCCTCAGGAGTTTTTCCCATAACCAAAAAATCATCCTGGGAAAATTAAACTCCTTTTATCTTCCCTAATATCTCTGCATGACACCCTAGAAAAATGTTGCTGCTGACACCACCCAAAAGGCATCTATCTGAATCTGAAAGCACCTACATGGGTGGCAAAGGTGGTGTAATCTCTTGATTCTGGATGCAAGACAACCTGATCATAGGCCGATGCCAGATCAAGTGTGCTAAAAACCTTTGAACCAGCAGACAAACTGACAATCCCACCAATGTTCGGTAGTGGGAAACTATCCACCACCATACATTTGTTTAACCCCTGCAGGTCCACACACATTCTGATACTGACATTGCTCTTCCACACAACTACAACTGGAGAGACCCACTCCGAAGCCTCCATTGGCTCTATAATCCCTTCCCTCTCAAGTCTCCTTATTTCTTCTGTCACTTCTTCTCTGAGTGCTATAGGGACACAGGGAGCCTTGCTTACTACTGGCACCCCCCCTTCCTTGAGCTTAATTTTGTGGCAAAATCCCTTAAGGCATAAACTGTCCCTAAAACATTATCATATCTGTTCTCAGAAGCAGAGACAGCCAGCCTAAGAGTAGCAATTCAACCTGGAACATTAGGGTCAATTACGATATCTAAATCACTCTGCTGATACCAACCAAGAAACACTTTTCAGACACAAAAACTCTAGCTCTCGTGCTTTCGCCCAGACACTCTAAAGTGGCCATACATTATCCCAAGATGCCAACCCGAGTACCACCATAGGCAGTGGCCCTAACCTTGAGGTTTGAGTAGTTGTATGCCACAAAACCTTGCAAGCCAGGTTTCCTTGTCAATCATGGTGTAATCTGACCCTAAAGCCATTCGCATAAACCGCCCTCACTGATGGCTGTACCTCTGCATGAGGTTTGCCACCCCTCAGGGTTTGATCCCCAACCTCATTGACCGACCAACACACTCCCTTGCACTCATCATCACAGACCTCTTCAGAGAGTTCACCCTCCTGCTCAATCTCTTGAACAATCTTGCGAGTAAATTTGTGGCAGCACCGTGCAAAGTGTCCTTTCTTGCCACACCTGAAGTACATAGTATTATGACAAGGACAGGAAGGTGTGTTAGCACCAGGAGAAACGAAACACACCAGAAGCATCTCCTCCCTTGTTGGTTAGTGTCCACTTGGACTTGAGAGGGACTATTTTCCAAACTCTCTGCTTGCTCCTTCTTCTTAGTGAAATGTTTGACCCGTGAGGAGCCCTTCTTACCAGAAGTCAAACCTTTGTTGAGATCACTGGAAATAACATTTAACAAGTTGGCATTTGCTTCCTTGCATTCCCTCTTCTTCAACTCCTTGATACATGCTTGCATGTGCTCCACCCTCTTGGCAATGGCAATGACTTCCTGCAAGGAAGGATCACCCTTCACCCATATCTCCTCCCTGGTCTTGTTTTCACAAACCTTTAGCATAAACTGGTCCCTTAATCTTTCAGTATATGAGGAACTAAAGTTGCATCTGTTCGCCAGCTCCTCGAGTGCAGTAAGAACATGTTCAATGTTTTCATCTCTGCCCTGATCCCTTGAACAAAAATAATATATTTGCAGAATAATACTGATCTTCTTTTCAAAATGTTTATCCAACTTCTTTTGGAGAGTGTCATGTGAATTAGGGGCATCACTACCTTCTCCAGAGGCACTACTCTCAATAGACCACTCTGGTAGACTTTCTAGAATAATTTTTCCTCCATATCCTAAGCTATACATTAGCAAAGCTCTACAGTGCTCTTTGCTAAAAGAAGAACCATGTTTCACCAAAACATAATCTTGAAAATCTTCCTTCCAAGTTTCCCATTTTATGACAGGTTCACCAGGAGTTGGTGGAGGAAACTGGACAGTAAGTGCTGCCATTACATATAGATCAGTTTCAAGCAAAAGGAGGAAAACAAATAAACAACCAGCGGGTCACTGCCACCTTGGACACAGGACTTGTGCACTTCCAAAGTTCCCCAAGAAAGCCGTTAAGACAGTTATTTTTAATCCCCTGATACTGAGGTCTGTGCCAGCAATAGAAACATAAAGATGCGCCAGTAATGAGATGTGGTTATACAAGCTTTTTCACCAATGAAGTTTCACATAATCATGCAGGAGTCCAGGGCAGACCAGCTATCCTGGCTGGAGACACACCAATGATCCAAGGTGCACTCACGGCACTGTCCAAACTTTTCTTCTACAGGGCAGTGAGGGAGAGAGCTGCAAGCCTGGGAAGAGGGCCAACAGGATACAGGAACCCCTCAAGCTTGTTGCCAGAATGTGAAGGTAAGTCACATCAGAGCACCAGTGACACTCAAGGTTCTGAAGGTTCCTTTATTAGGCTTGGGAGACGAACAGGGGAAAAAGGCCCTCCTTTCAGCTTCAACCAACTACACAGCTCATCTGGAACTTAAGGGCAGGGACATCTATTCAAGGCAGGAGAATCTAGAACATAGAACATATAATCAGTGGTAAACATGACAATAGCCTGGCAGGTTAAAGGTCCCTGTACAAATGGAATGTAAACAACAACCCATTTTAGTGTCCACACAGGCCTGGCTTTGATAAATAATCTACACTAAATACAGGCTAATATAACAGCATTAGACGATGATGTTGTGGCCTTGCTGTCAGGCCATGAAAAATTCATACCTTAGGTAGTGTAATAAAGGGATTGAGCGATGCAGGGTGGTCTTGGGCAGAGATGATGTTAGTCTCCTAGGTCTGCCAAAATGACCTTTTGTTGTTTAAATTAATTTAGTTTACATTTAAACTTGTTTGCACCATAGTGCTGCATATTTATAACATAACATCATGAGCATAATAATATCACATTTTACATACTTTATAAGATCTTGCCTAAATCGTATTACCCTTATAATCAAATAAAACTGTCTAAAACGATTATAAATAAGTCTAATAGATAAAAGCCATCCCAACTAAAATGTAATACAATTCACCTTGAGAGTAATCTTCTCCTCTACATTCTTAAATAGATCTTTAGTAAATTTCTTCAAGCAATAAGTTAGTAATTCAATCTTGTCAATTGCATATTTCCAAATTGTAATTGCTGCATGAAGCAGGGAGCAAGACGATATGTTAAACATAGATTTTCATAGTAACCTATCATTGCCCTAAGCCCCCAGGCGCCACATGTTTCCATAACTTTTCAGCTAATATTCCTCTAGCATTGGGCAACCGGTCACACAGTGCTCTGTGGTTTCTAAATACAGGTTACTTAGCCTACATATTTCATTATCCCTATGCAGATTTAATCTCAGACCTATCCACATAAGAGAGGACAGAAGGTTGAATCTAAGCTCTAGGGCAAAAAATCTCAACCAATGATCATCCCATAAATGAGATAAGAAAATGGTGAGAGGTACAAAAATCTTTAACATACGTTTGAAACGTGGTTTTCTCCCAGAGATATTCAATGTTAGCTATTTGGTCCCATTCGTGTGACTTTTTAGTGAACTTGTTCATAACTAAGGTCTCATTCTCTGAGCAATCCATAAACAAACCAATCTTTCTGTAGAATACTCCTACGTCCCGTCCCCTTTCCTCCATACTTATGGGACATCTCTCCGTCCTGTGGGACGGGACCGGAGCACTTTGTAAAAAGCATCCAAAAAAAGTTTTAAAAAATGTGTCCTTCCTCTCTCTCTGTGCGGGGCCCGGTACGCGGCAGTAACCCCACCCACCTTGGCTCTGCATCGCCCATCAGTCCTTTTCTCCGCTCGTTCGGGACTGGACGCACTTGCATCTTCTTCCCTTTTTCCTCACTGGCTCTCGCTAGCGATCATGTAGTAGTCTGTCTATGTCGCTCAAACTAGGCTTTCCAGTCTGTTCATCGTGTCACCGTTGTTTCGCGAGGGCGGATCCCCATCCTCTTTGCTTAGAGTGTTTGGGTCCGGATCACCTTTGGGACTCCTGTTTTTACTGCGACTCCCTTCTGGTCCGGGCACTTCAACGTCGGTTGGAGCGGTGGGAGGAGGTGTTCCGACAAACTCCTCCTTTACATTTTCAGGTGTTCATCGACGAGAAGAAAAAACGCCCGGTAAGTTCTTTACTTTTCAGAGCACCCCGGCCGGGGGATACCTTTCCAGGTTCCTCTCGGGCCGGGAGGGGCGTTGATCGCTCTGTCACCGGGGTTCGCCCTGAGGTGCCAGTTGGGCCTAATAATTGTACCAGAGTTTTCTCCGAGGGTCTCCGTAAGGGGCCTGTGGATACCGGAGCACGCTCTGAGGCCCCTCCTGTGTGGGCTGTTTGTAGACCCAGTTCTACTGAATCGTGGGATAATGGAGCTCGCTCTGAGGCTTCTCTGTCAGCTTCCCTCAAAAATAAGACCGGGGTGCGCCCCGAGGCCTTGGTGGGGCTTGCTGTTACCGAACGTATGTTTGAGGCCCGCGTGGATAAGGCTGTCACCCGATGTGGGTCCGAGGTCCCTCTTTCAGATGCTAAAGTTACCAACATTTCTGAGAGGCCTGGCAAGACCTTGCCGGTGAAGGCTGTTTCTCACTGTTCCCGCTCTTGCGGCGACACCAGATCTGTTAATGGGGCAAAGAAGGAAAGCTCTTCTTTTACCGGCAAGACTGAGGTCCTTCCTGGGAAGGCTGATTTGGCGGTTGGAATGTCTCAGAAATATTCCAGGCCTCACAGTACCGGGTCTGCCGAGGTTCCTAATATTAAGGCTAAAGTTAATACCCCTGATCCATCGACGGGAATCCCTGCCTCACTTCCTCACGTGCCGCAGTTCCCCTCAGATGATGACAAAATGCTGCCAGTTCCTGCCACTACCACGGAGGCCATTTTGGGTGCTACCCCTACAACTATGCCATTGGCCTCAGGTGTAGGGCTTGGTTCCTTGGGTGAACATAGAGTCCCTTGTGCGCATCCTTATTGGCCAGTTTACGTTTGGAATGCTCGGATGCCTCTTCTGCACAATGTTTCGTTGCCTGTAGGGTCGGCACTGTTGATTTATGTGGATACGTCGGTGGAGAGGCCAGTTTGGCACCCATCCCCGTTACGTCCCTGGATTTGTCCACCTCATGAGAAGCCTCCTCATGTTCTGAAACAGTATCCCGAGGACGCCTTTTTCGGTAAATTTCAAACGCTTATGCGTACCGACCCCATGAGGGAGTATTTCAAAGGGCTTTTTAGGGAGTTATGTCTGCCCGCGCCTCCGACTCCACACGTTCCTCCGGTGGTTCCACCGGCACCTCCCTTGCCTACGGTGCCTTCCCCGACTCTTCCACCTTTGCCTCCATTGTCCCCTGTGGATAAGGCAGCGCCTGACACGGCTCAGCAGGATCCTGACCTGTCGGATGACGCCCAAGGCGATCAGGACAACAAGGACCTTCCCCGCTCTGTCAGAGCTTCTCATGACCGGGTACTGGACATGATGAGCTTCTTAGATGTTCCAGTGCCCGAGGCACCCGCTCCGCAGGAGGCGTGCTTTCTGGGGCATTCACCCTGTCTCCCTTGGAGCGTACTGGCCTGTTCTTGCAGAAGGACGTTCTGGCCGAGGTCCGCAGAGTCTGGGAAAAGCCACACTCTGGACTTTTTGTCAATAAGAAAATTGACGCGAGATACAGGCTGCATCCTTCGGAAGAGGTGGCCCTGTCATCTTGTCCGCCCCCTTCCTCCACAGTAGTGGCTGCGGCCATTTTCCAGTCCAGGCCTGCAGCATCCTCTTCCACGACGGCTACTCAGGTTCTGGGAAAGGAGGACAAGCTCCTCGACTCCCTCGGGAGGAAAATCTTCGCCAACTAGGCCTTGCAGCTCAGGCAGGCCAACGCCAAATTGGTATTAGCGGGAGCTAATATGCGGTTGTGGAAAGGTCTGTCGGAGTTTGAGGAGTTTATCCCGGTCGAGAAGCTGGAAGACTTTAAAGGAGGCCTATCCGACGCCAGGGTCTTGGCCCAGGATCTCCTGGAGGCTGCGGCTCATCACGTAGACACCTTGGCTCAGGGCCTTATGCTGGGGGTTGATACCTCACGGCAGGCGTGGTTGCATGCAACTAAATTCTCAAAAGAAGTGCAGGAAAAGGTGTTGGACCTTCCGTTCGATGGGAAAGAGCTTTTTTCATTCTACAACAGATGTAGAGCTCACCAAGACAAAGGATAGCACTCAGACAGCTAAGTCCTTGTCTGTCCTGGTTAAGACTCCTTTCAAAACCCAGAGACCGTTGTTGCAAAGTCGACCTTCCTCTGGCTTTAGGGGCTTCCTCGACCGAAAAACTCGCAGAGTGGATACCCCTGCGGGGGACAACTGACGTAGGTCGCGGTTTTTCTCCCGCTCCTCAGCCTCCTCCTCAGGTTCAGGTGGCACCACCACCGATAAACCTACTAAATGAGGGTTTTCCACGCTCGCACCCGAGACCCTGGTGGGAGGACGCATTGCATCTCATTGGGAGGCGTGGCAGATCATCACAGAAGACTGATGGGTCTTGTCCGTCGCTCGGGCGGGCTTCCGCTTACCTCTACCCCCTACTCCACCCCTCAACCCTCCTTTTCAGCTGTCGGGCTCGCCCTCCCTCAAAGGCGAGGTTCAGAAACTTCTGGACCTCTGAGCTGTGGAACCCGTTCCCCTTTGGGAGCGAGGGGAGGGCTTCTACTCCCGGCTGTTTACGGTGCCCAAACCCAATCAGGCTGGCATGCGCACCATCGTAGACCTTTCCCAGTTCAATCTTTTCCTACCCCAGGAGAAATTCAAGATGATTACGCCCAGCCAGATTCGCTCCTCCTTGCAGATGGGCGATTGGCTCAGTGTGGTGGATCTTCAGGACGCGTACATGCATATCCTGATTTGGAACCCACACAAGAGATATCTCTGCTTCTCTTTGGGAGAGGAGCACTTCCAGTTTGAGTGCTTCCTTTTGGCCTCAGCTCGGCGCCGCGTGTCTTCACAAAGATGATGTTGGTGATTACGGCCCATCTTCGTCTCCAGGGTATCCATGTGTATCCATATTTGGACGACTGGCTCTTACGCAGCCCTTATCCACTGGCAGCAGCGGGCAATCTCCAGTCTCTCCTTCAGCTCCTGTTCCATCTTGGGCTGTCGGTGAACTGGAAAAACCTTCCATGAAAGTCCCGCAGGATCTGATTTTCCTGGGTTTTCGCTGGAACACGATTGACTGCAGAGTGTTCCTGACCGGGGACAGAATGGCGGATCTGTTAGCCACGTGTCAGATGTTTGCGCAGTCGGAGAGCATGTCAGCCTGGTGGTTCCAGAGGCTTCTGGGCCTCATGGCCTCGTGTGTGCTGGCTCTTCCTCTTGCTCGTCTCAAGATGAGACAGACCCAGATGGCTCTTCGGAATTCCTGGCGTCAGGCTGTGGACCCGGATTCCAAGCTGATAATGATTCCGGATTCCATGAGAATGGACCTGGATTGGTGGTCATCTCTCACCAACCTGTCGGTGGGTGCAGGGTTTCAGGACCCAGCTCCTATGGTGACGATCACGACGGACTCCTCCCTCCTGTGTGGGGTGCGACGTTAGATCTTCTACAAGTCTGGGACCTCTGGTCGCCTCAGGACAAGCTCCTGCACATAAATCATTTGGAGCTTCTGGCAATCTTTCTAGCGCTCAGGGCGTTCAGACCGGTCATTGCCAACAAGGTGGTCCGCTTACGCATGGACAATGTGGTGTCAATGTATTACATCACAAGTAAGGGGGAACAAAGTCTCCCCCCCTCGTGGACCTGTCCATCCAGATTTGGGAGTGGGCCGTGCTTCATGGTGTCTGGCTACTTGCAGTGCACATCCCGGGCCAGATGAATGTCACAGCGGATGCCCTCAGCCGGCGGACAGTGGTCAGCTACGAGTGGGAGTTGAAGGCGGAGGTCCTCTCATGGATTTTCTTGCATTGGGGCACACCGGAAGTGGACCTCTTTGCTACGGCGGTAAACAAGAAGCTTTCTCAGTATGCCTCCAGAGGGGGGCTGGGAGCGCCCTCTCTGGGGGATGCTCTCGAGATCCCATGGCACAACATGAGAGCTTACGCCTTCCCGCCTCTGCCTCTAGTTCGCCAAGCAATTTGCAAGCTGAAGAACTCGGTGAACGGCTCCCTCCTACTCATAGCCCCCTGGTGGCCGGCCAGGTTTTGGTTCTCAGAACTTCAACACCTGTCGGTGTATCCGCCGATCAGGTTACCAGTGACCCCCGATCGTCTTCATCTGTGAGACCAGCAGATATGGCACCCCTCCCCACAATCGCTCAGCTTGGCGGCATGGTACCTGAGTTCAGGTCTTTAGACCATCTTAACTTGTCTACGGATAACATGCGTATTATCCAGGCAGCCAGGAAACGTTCGACCAGATCCCAATACAGAAGTAAATGGCTCAGGTTCTGTCATTTGTGTTTGGGAAAGCAGTTGGATCCAAGGGTGGCTACGATTGACACTGTGCTGTCCTTCGTGTCCTCCCTGGCAGAGTCGGGTGTTCACGTTCTGTCCTGCTGAACTTACATTTCAGCGGTCTCTGCTTATCTTTCTACAGACCAATGTTCCTACTCTCTGAGTAACTCGGTCGTCAAGAGGCATTTTGCAGGCTTGACATGCCTCTACCCTCCAGTTCGTATTCCGCACCCACCGTGGGACCTAAATGTAGTCCTGATGGCGCTGTGCCATAAGCCTTTTGAACCCATGGCCATGGTGGACCTCAAGTACCTATCATGGAAAGTGTCCTTTCTGGTCGCTGTTACCTCAGCAAGGTGGGTGAGTGAGCTCCAGGCCTTGTCAGTGGAGCATCCCTTCTTGGTCTTTCACAAGGACAAGGTGGTCCTTCGGACAAACCCTGCCTTTCTACCGAAGGTGGTAACTGAATTCCATCTGAATCAGTCGATCTCCCTGCCGGTCTTTTTTCCGAACCCTACCTCAGAGGCAGAATGGGTTCTGCACTGTCTTTATGTCAGAAGGGCCGTTAAGTTCTACCTTGACAGGACTTCCGAGCTTAAGAGTTCTTCTCAACTTTTTGTGACTTTCGGTAACCCTCAGGGTAAGCAGGCGTCTAAGGCGACTATTTCTCGGTGGATCGCCGCCTGCATTATGGAGTCTTTCACCGTCCAAGGGCTGAAACCTCCTAAGGGTATTCATGCACACCTGGTGCGGGGCAAGGCAGCTGCAGTTGCTTTTCAGAAGTATGTCCCCTGAGAGTCCATCCCTTGGGCAGCTACTTGGCACTCCCCATCTGCTTTTTGTAAGCATTATTGTCTTGACATGAGCTGGAGAGCTGATGCTCAGTTTGGTCAGGCTGTGCTGAAGAACCTTTTTCAATAAGGAGTATTTCCATCCACCCGTAGTTCCAGTTAGGAGTGCTTTGGAATCTCCCATAAGTATGGAGGAAAGGGGGCGGGACGTAGGAGTATAACCAGGTTACTCACCGTAGTGACCACCTTACTCCTAGTCCACAGTCCCCTTTCCTCCATACGCCCGCCCGCCGTCCCCTCTAATAAGGTTCCTCTGTTATTGCTAATAGGTCTCTGACCTGGCGATAGAAAAGGACTGATGGGCGATGCGCAGGGCGGAGCCAAGGTGGGTGGGGTTACAGCCGCGTGCCGGGCCCCACGCAGAAAGAGAGGAAGGACACATTTTTTAAAACATTTTTTTTAATGCTTTTTACAAAGTGCTCCGGTCCCGACCCACAGGACAGAGAGATGTCCCATAAGTATGGAGGAAAGGGGACTATGGACTAGGAGTAAGGTGGTCACTACGGTGAGTAACCTGGTTATTCTTCTATAGACACCTTCCACTCTTTCATTTGATCACAAACATCAGTCTGCCCCTCCATTGTGTTATTGTAGCAGCCATATTGTGTCACACCAAAATCATTTAGTATTTCATGCATCAACATGCTTCTCCTAATACTAAGTGTTGTGCTTAGTGAGACCAGCCCTAATTCTAACCGAATAGCCTCCACAGGAGTACCTTGGGAAAGGCCTAATGCCCGTCGCCAAATGTTACCTTGCAGAATCTTAAGCCAATTCAATTCCTTTTACTTATGCATCTCTAAATATACTCAGTACCATACTTGAATGATACACTTGAATTAGACCCTCCATGGAACTGCCAGCCTTAGTCGTGGTGAGTTTTGCAATCATCCCAATCTTCCTCAAAGCTCTATTTGTGATATAATCTCAATTAGCTTGAATTGAACAATTTAGGGTGATATGTGTACCTAGATATATATATATGCACCTACTTTTTCTATTTTCTCACCACCGATTTTCCACACAAAATGTCTGGCTATTCCCTTCTGACCTATCTCCATAATCTTTGTCTTTGCTTTGTTCAATTCTACTCTGTTCTTTTTGGAATAACTATAAAGCGCAGTCAATGCCCTTTGTATGCTGAATGGAGTTCTGTCAAGAATAATTGTATCATTGGCATATATAAGCCAGTCCATCTACCTGTTTCCTATTTTAGGTGGGAAGAAATCGCAAGCATCCAAAGTGGCCCCTATGTCAGCTACATAAAGATTAAAAAACGCTGGCGCAAGGATGCTTCAGGCCATTTCTTGTTTCAGTGAAATCTGTTATGAAACCCTCTTGGCTGGTTTTACCCGTCGCCAATGTCAGAGTATAAAAAAGCTTAATCAGGTACAAAAGGTCCCCTTCAATACCCCAACATATTGTTTTAGACCAAAGTCTAGTTCTATGCACGCTATCAAAGGCTTTTGAGAAGTCAGCATAAGCAATATACAAATTCCTGTCTTTGAGTCATGGTTTGTCATGTTAAATTATGTAGTACCCATATATTTTGATAGACACCCATCTTCTTATGAAAACCAGATTGCTGCTCAGAGCATAGTAGCCATTGTTTTAAGCTATTCAACAATAAGGTTCAGAGTAGTTTTCACTGGGCTGAGCATCGAGCATAGCTAAAAGCCTGTAGTTGGTAACTATATCGTGATCTCCTTTTTTGTGTACTGGAATTAATACAGATTTTTTCTAGGACGAAAGAAAAATACCTTCATCCTCAATCTTTCTACGCAGCTTCATCACGATAGGTGTCCACACCTCATGATTTTCCCTCAGCACCTTATTAGACAGGCATGTGGCCCCGGAACTCGCAAGGCTTTCAGTTGCCTAATTGCACCTTCGATCTCTCCCTCAGTAAATAATATTCTATTTCCGTAGTATTTTGAATTCTGGTGGTTATTTCGAATATCTATGGGCTTAGTGCATATATCTCTTCACATACCTGTCCCAATCTACATTCTTAATGGGGTTAACAAGTAGGGTCTGTGATTTATTTTTCTTCATACAAACACTTCTTCATATCGTTCTTTCTAAGCAAAAGAAATATTTGTTTCCATCTTGCTGTTCTACAGGATGCTATATGGGACCTTGTCCAATTTTTATATTTAGTTTTCAACTAATTCCCTTACACTTTTGATATTTGAAATAAAGCCTCCTTTTTGCAGTTTTTTTTACTTCCTCATCGTCCTTAGTTTCTCTTTCTTTAACCGTACAATTTCAGGATCATACCGTTTTCCTTTACTATTTGCATATTTCTTCCCAGCTGCCGATCTCCATAAACCATATATATTTGCATAACCGGATATTACTAAGGCTGTCTCTTCAATCTCCTGATGCAGTACTTTCATTTCTACTTGGTCAAATGCCACCCATTTATTCAATGCTGCAATATTTTTATCCCTCCAACAAATGCAGTTTTCTCCCAATGTGCACTTGTATCTCCCCCAATATCAATGGTCTCTTAGGCTCATGTGTACTCAGAAGATTGGCTATGAGCATTTTATGATCACTACATGTGGAATTACTCAAAAAGAGAAGAGTAGATCTAAAGTTTCCATCAATATTCACAAAAACATAGTATATCCAACTACTATCATTCCCATTACACCAGGTATAGGGTTTATTCAAGTGATCTTGGATCTCTGGTGCCAAAATCTTAAGTCCTATTGCTGACATGTAATTAAACCATTTAACACCCTGGGTATTTAATGCCCTTCCCAGCATACTTTCGTGTTTACTGGCCATATGCCCAGTTGCGGCTGCGCATTATTACAGTTGGAATTGAAATCACCTGCAATCACGACTCTACCTAACAGGCAACGCACAGTCCACTCTGTTAGTATCACAGTAAGTGCATTAATGACTGCCTGTGTTCTCTTGCCACCAGGCGGGGGGGGGGGGGGGTCATAATAATTAACTAACATGGTGCAAGTAACAGCATTTAAATCATGTTCATGAACTTGTACTGCCAAAATAATTTAATTTGGGCCATCAATTTCAATTTTCCTCCCAATCAGAATTGGGAAGCTCAACCATAGCCAAATCCTTTGTAGTTATTACTCGCAGGTGAGGTAAATGTCTAAAACATTATGGGCCTCATTATGAGTTTGGAAGTAGCCATGCCCTTAATAAGGGCATGGCTACCTCCAAACTCGAGTCCGGGTTCCTTGAATGAGGAATTACCGGGCCATTCCAACCTAGGAGGACCCGGTAATTCCTCATTCAATGTGCCCATCCCCATTCGAGCCCCCATAGGGCTCAATGGGAATGGGGAGGGAGCTAACAACGGGCCCGTTAAAAACGGGCCCGTTGTTAACTCCCTGCTCCCCTCGCGGGACCCGCAAAGGACGTCTGGTCTGACCAGACGTCCAGAGCGGGTCCCGCAAGGGAACCTCGTAATAGGGCGGAATGGGTTTAACGGCGCCGGCACCTTTAACGGCGCCGTTAAACCCATTCCGCCTGGGTCGTAATGAGGCCCTATGTCTTGTCTATTCTATTTAGGAAGGGAGTATCAGCTGTAGCAAAAAAAATCAGTTATTGTTATTTTATTCTGTCCAATTCTGCAAGAATTGCATTCTTAAATGTTTGCCTCCTTTCCACAATCTGCCCAATCTCCTATTACCAACACTTTCCATGATTTTGTGACACCATCCTTCCATATTAGAAACAGTATTAAGATCAACTTTCTCCATGAAATCCTTCGGTGTATCACAATGGGTCTGCTCCTCAGAATTTAGGGTGAGCGGCACTTGAGGAATCAACACATTGGTTGTGTTGGTCCTTGTTTGACAGACCCACCCATCCCTGGGGACTGCCCCTCTCTACTTTTTTAATGTCACCCTATTCCCATACTCCTATGCGTCTACTACCTTTCAGACTTCAATGACTTTCTCCATACTAATACATTCAAACCGATCAGCAGCAACCTCTGCCAAAGAGCAAACATTTTTCCTCTGTTTGGCTAGTTTTTCTCCACTAGTTTTACTTTGTGTTTTTTATTTCTCTTAGCCCGTTTCCTGTTTGGGCCATAGAAGGCTGTGTGAATAGGTATCGATTTTTCCTCTGGAACCTCTAGGACTTCCACCAAGACTAGGTGTATTTCAGCTGATATTTTTGACCTGCTCTCATGCACAATGTGATGAGATATTCCCTCATGTTCTACCTGTGAGGTATTTATTCTCCCGATTTCCTTCACTCCACTTTCTATTACTGAGATTTCCCCTCCCGCAAGTGCACTATTTGGTCCCTCTCCTTTATGTTGACACTGTTCCTCTCCATTCCCTACAAAGGTTGAGGAGTGCAATTCCAGCTGGTCTCTGAATTTTTCTAGACAATGTGTCTTGTCCATACATTGTTTTTGGCCCTTATATATTTCCGCACAGAGCTCCAGAATAGCTTTGAGAAGTGACCGCATCTTCTTTTGACAGCTCTGTTCTGTGCCCCCTCATTTTAGCTGTATTATCCATAAAGTCAGTGCTATCAGAGATTGTCAGTAAGGAACTTAACCCCAATGCCTATGTATCCCTTGTAGTCTCGGGTTCACTCACACCTGCTATGTTCTCCAACGAGATTGGGGGCTCCATTACCGACTCTGTTACCATTGTTCCCGCCGCTATAGCAGAGTCTTAATAGCATTGTGTTATTATCAATTATGGGTGATTCCTGCTGGGCAATGCCTCGTTGTGTAGCCGACACTCCTCATTCCGGGCTGTTACAAATCACACCCTCAGACTGGACTTGTAACACCAGCTCATTTTCTGGCAAAGTAGTATAATATGCAGTTATCTTCCCTTTAGTATTTCTTGCCTCTTTTCCTAATGTGAGCAGCTCATGGATAGGAGTTCGTACTGGGGGAGACTTAAAAGTTCTGCTCATATGAGCACTCCTGTTTTGCAAAGTTTACCCCACTTCCTCTGCTGTAGCTGTATGCATGATCATTGTTTGGTCGGAGAGTGCCTCGCTTGCCATCACATCCCGTGTTTAACTTCTTGTCACGTATCTGGTTGAGCATTTATGCATGAGCCTCCCTTTTTCTTTCCTTCAGACAACTAAGGCTACTCTGTGACTTTCACCAGCTCTAACAGAGCAAATACACAATAAACAATTTCGGGCAGAATCTGATGCACTATGAGTGAGACTTACTAAACAAGTTAGTAGCTACAGATCTCCGCCCCGCAGTCTGCTGACTGCAGAGAGCCGACTGCGACCACACTCTTCTGCACTCGCTTTTGCATGCAACCTTGTTTTTATAGGCTTTAACGTTTAAAGCAATAGCAGTAAAAAAAAGGAAAAAAAGTCTAAATTAAAGGCTCGCAAATATCAGACACCTCCACAGCAGACTGCACTCATCCACACTCGCGTTTGCGCTTGGGCTTTGCACGCCACCCTGTTTTTATTGGCTTTAATGTTAATGTTTAAAGCAACAGGAGTCAAAAAAGGAAACAAAGTCTGAAAGAAAGGCTCGCAAGTAGAAGACACCTCCACAGCCGACTGCACTCCTCTGCACTCGCTTTCTGAAATTGTGCATTTCAGTGCTATATAGACGGATAGCTCAGGATACTGATATCTTGCGCATGGCAGGCAGCATTTAATTGTAATTGTACACTCTGCGTGCCAGGTGGGCATGGCAGGCAGCATTTAATTACTGGTTATTGGTTGGTTACTGGCTTGTTGGGGTTAGCGGATGTTGTTTTTAGGGTGGGTAAAAGAAGGGTTGAAGCCTGTAGTCTAAAATGGGGAGAGGGTGAGGAAGCATTGGGAAAGTATTGAGGGTGTCTCCTATGTTAGAGGTTTTAGATCGGCAGAGCACGGGGTTGAAAGAGAGATAATGGCAATTCAGCAAGGCATAGAGGGTGGAAGATATTTTGTTGGGATGTAAGCTGACAGATTCCCTAGTTGTGGTGTGGTAGAGGAATATATCAGATGAGAGAAAAAGAGGAGAAATCCCTTCTAAGTCTAATGTTTGAAAAAAAGTAACAGTAGAGGGCATACTGGGGATAGAGAAGGAAAATATCAGGAGGAAGGGGTCATTGTTAGATGGCTCAAGGGAAGGGAAGTAGGTTATGGTGCAAGAAAAGATGATTAGGTACTCAGAGTTGATAAAGAAATGGGTTCAAAAGTTGTGGCGAAAGATCAAGATGTGGTCAAACTGGGTATAGTCAAGTTGTAGCCACTGATTGGACAGATATGTGAGGTTGAGACCACCCATCAGCACAATCAAGTCCTCAGTGGGTAAAGATGCAAATAGAAGGTCTAGATCACAAAGGAAGGAGATCACAAAGGAAGGAGTTCATAGTAGCAGTGGGACAATAACTGCAGACAATGGTTAGAGCAGTAGGTGGTAGGAGTTGGAGTGATAGTATACTTAAAGGTTGAAGGAGCAAAGTTTGAGTGTTTAATGGTGGAATAAAGTCTGGTCTTTGTGACCAGAAATCCCACCTCATTCCCTCTCTTAGACAGTCAATCTTAGTGGAAGTAGGTTGCAGATTCTGTTTGGGAAACTGCAGTAGAAGCTGTATGTCAGAACCTGACCGTACCTGATCGAAGAGATACTGGCGTGTCTCAACTGGTAAGGCCAGTCCTTCTTGGAATCCACTATGCTCTCGGGTGAATGGGACATCCCGTGACAAATGGGTACCAAAAGGAATCGATGAAACAAGGAAAAGCATGCCTTTCTGAAAAACCTCACCAAAAGGCAACAACTCAGAAGATGAAGGTTGAAGGAGATGTAAGTCAATTTTCTGGTGATGTTGTAGTCAAACAGATGAGGAGATCTAGAGTATGCAAAGGGAGGCAGGTAAGAGGAACTAGAAGCCAGGTTAGGAACCAGCAGGAAGCCAGGAGTGAGAGGATGAAGATCCAGGAAGGCTGACTACTCAGAGGGAAGGTCCGAGTAGAATTGAAAGCAAGATGGGATGAGGACTCAGGAGGAGGAGGGAAACAACAGGGAACTAGAAGGGCAAGGCAAGGACTCGGAAGGAACAACGTTTCTGTTGAAAGGAACAGCAAAGCATTGAGATGTGTGGTAGAATACTGAATACCTGATTTTATCTTCCTTGAAGAGCATCAGCGTGACATCACAACGTGCCAACGTAAGCATTGATGGCAGCGATCTTGCTGTGGATGGAGACTCAATGCACCATGGTGGCCATCTTGAAATGGGAAGCTTATCGAGAACTCCTGGCAAAAAGGATATATCGGGTGCGATATAGTCACAACATCTTGCCCATAGATGCAACTCTGTATCATGTGGGGTAAACCAAGTGAAGCGAGAGGTTTGGTTTTGAATAGATTAGGAATTCATCCCAAGGTGAAGAATGTAAGAGGATATCGGGAGGTGGAAGAGGAGCGAGGCACACAGAGGGATACCATTTAAGAAGGTGTGGTTTTGATATCTGGGATGCTTTTGATAGAAATAGAAAGGATAGTTAAGGAGTAAGAGGGTAGGGAGTAGATTAGAAGAAAACATTAAGAGGACTGTATGGAAGCACTAGGTGAAAGGTAGAGAGAATGGGGTCAGAAGGGAGGGGATGAAGAAGCACATTGTAGAGCTCTAAAGGCTACTGGTAGTGGGTCGGGGTAGTTGGGAAAACAAATTGCAGTGCAATCTAATAGATTACAATATGGGTTGGTTGCAACCATTTGTTTACAATGCAGGTCGACTGTGATCAATACATTACAATAATGACAGCTGCAACCAAGAACATTACAATGTAAACCAATAGGGTTCAAATACAACTACAATATGGGCCAGTGGCAAGCAAAATAAATCACAGCATAGTTCCTAGCAATGAGCATTCTAGTGCAGTATAAAGTCAGAAAACTTCAAGACTAATTAATGGGTTAGTAGTGGACAGCGTTAAGAGAGGGTACACTGGATGGTGATGGTGCTATTAGACGTCAGAGTATCTGGAGGTTGGTTGCATCTGCCATTTTAGCTATGGGCAAGATTTTGAGCAAAGCCAACAGGTAAACAGATGGGACCCTTTGCCAATTGCATTCACATGACTTCTAGATGGGCTCATCACCCTGCAAGAAGAGAACACGTTGGGCAGCGGCAAGAAGAGAACACGTTGGGCAGCGCTAGTCATCTGGTGCAGAAAGCCAATCAAGCCGTGTCACTTCCTGTTCCTGCTACTCATAGGCCAATGAGACAGCTGGGAGGAATTTGAGTAGGCTTCCCTCCTCTTGATGTTGATGGTCAATCCTGCAGTGGTTAGTTGTCTAATCTACTGTTCTTATGGCACCAAGGGAAAGAGGACAGTGGTGTCCCATGAATCAGGGAAACTATCTTTTAGGTTATAAGCCTGGTTCTATAATGTGGCCACCATCACCATTGATCCTTACTCACATGCTAAAGGAGGGAGCTGGGAGAGCTTTGGGGGGAACCTCTTCTCATTTTTCAGACTGGGCGCATAGTATTAAGTGCTCCAGTCTTCTTTTCCTGATGGCGGCAAGGGAATGAGGATGGAGTAGACACAGGAAATGTTCTTCCAGTGTCTCGGCCTTGTCATTTGCCTCGGCCAGCCAATCAGGAGGCATAACTGCCGACCCTTTCTTACAGACCAGAGGGAGAACTGGAACATCTTCACATGGGTTGTCCCCTTTAGAATGTCACTGATCGGGCACATATTTTAAGTGTCTCTGTCCTCTTGTCCCTCTGGTGCCTAGGAAATATGGCTGATAGTGAGAAAGTTGAGGGTGCACAGGTGTGCAAGAGAAAAGTGTGCTGAGATAGCATCATGTTTGCTTGTAGGAGTTTTCATGAGTCAATGTCCATGTGCATGATGTTGAGTCTCTCACCTGATTTTTGCGTGTGATTTTGAATGAATATTATGCGACCATCTATGGTGTGCTTGTCAGAAGGGAGGGGGACCATAGTTCATTAATAAATGGGCCTTTCAATTTGTTGTGAGTAGTACGTCTGCTTTGTTTTCTGCATTTCTGGCCGCCCAACAGGGAGTGATAAGCATGAAGGAAACTGGTGTGTTGAGATTGCGGGTGTGTGCAGGATTGATCCAACACGCTGTTGCATCACATATTACAATAAAGGTTTAAACACATGATCCTGGCCTGGCAACAAGATACACAAAGTTTCACCCAGATTGCAAAATGAGGGGGTCCTTTTCATGCCCGCCTGCCAGAAGAAGTCAATAGATAGCACTAGCATAGGCACCATGTCTGCCCTTTATCATTCCAAAGGTTGATGTTCAATCCTGTGCTCGCACATTTTACAGGGCACAAAAGAGACAAGCAAACTCTTGACACAGGTTAAATTATTTCTTCCAGAGGGATATAAACATCCAGGCCTGTCACTCTAGATTATACCATTACACCAATCAACTGGAGCTATAAAGACTTAATTACACAAACAGCTACTTAATTAGTCCCAAAGATAATCGCAAAAAGTGTGCAGCTCAGGGTTTCACTTCTAAATTAAAACGCTGCACTTATTAAATGTGTCATTTGATTACAAGTACAATCATGACCTCAATGCCTCATTGACCAGATTTTGACCGCTGCTGTACAATGCGCGTCTTTTCACAAATGCATTTTGTTTTTTTCATCAAAGGCCAGGTTGCTAGCACTATTGATCCGAGCCACACAAAAAGCACTTATTTTCTTTCAAAACCTGCATTGAGCCTATTCCTGATTCATCCTATTCAAAGCCACGACCTCCCGAACATGTTCATTAATGAGCGAAATCAGAAAAGTGCACACAGGGGAGAACTCTCTGCTCTTTGGCTGCAAGATGCTGGCACAGAGGTAGCTTTGCTGGTAAAATAGTCAGCAGTCTGTGCTCAGGGACGGCTCTGCCAGACAGATCTTCTGTTTGTGGAACTGGTGCAGAGAGACAGATCTGCTGCTCAAACCGTTAGGCTGAAACAACAACTAATGTTAGCAGCGCTTGCCAGGCTTTATGCCGTAAACTCTGCACGGAGTGTACGCTATCTAATTTACCCATCGTGACATGTTGCCTTACTTAGCATTAAAACAATGTCATTTGGCTTACTGCACATACCTCATTGCGCCACAGACTTTTCTCAGAACTATATTAGACACTCACACGCAAAAACACACGCACGCACCGAGGAGACGTCGCTAATCTTCAACTTGTAAAACCTATGTTTGCAACTGTGTACTAGACCGTGAGGTCTATGCTGACAGATCATTTTGCACTTTAACTCATTAGCCTGTAAGATACATGATTGCTGGCTCGCATGGCATATGAACGCTGAGAGATGGCCATTTGTTTTCTGAAAGTGACTGTCAGCTTTGATTCTCATAAAAATTATGATAAAGATACTAACGCTACATTCACTCTTCTGAACTAAAATATATGAGCACTTGTTTTCCCATACAACTTGCAAAGTGCAGTTAATTAAATGATCAAATTGCAATTAAATCCTCCAGCTGATTTCCTAAAGGGAATGGCAGCAGTCAGCAAAAGTTACCTCTGGAGATACAACCCTGCTCTTACTTTGTAAAGTCGTAATTACTTTGCTCTTGCAGGTAACTAAAATACAGAATGAAAATAAAAGTGTATGGTCGGCACCCTCGACTACAACCGGGACCTTCAGTTGTCGGTCGCCGCACTGCGCACCTCACTGCGTGCGGAATTAACCAGGCGTAGACGGAGCAAGTAGTCTACATGTCTTTATTCAACTCTGTCTGCATACAAGTAACTGCCCTTTCCTGTCCCCAGCGTCACTTCCCTCATTGTGCCATTGTTCTGCCCACACCCGCCCAAGACTACAACTCCTGACATAACAACTCCCCCCAATTTAAATGCTACCAACATAACTTCACCCCATTTCTTCAAAAAGTTTGCTGGTTCTGGTCGGGGCCCTTTGTGGACGAGGGTCCACGGGCTCTGGACTCTCTCACGGGTCATCTGCCCCTTTTCCTCCTGGCTTGATGTTTCTGACTCTTCTCCGTGTCCATGACACGACTCATCTGATGAGTAAGTAGCCCCTTACATCTTTCTGTGATCCCAGTTGAGGCCTTTGAAGTGTTCCAGACAGCCTCTTGAAATGCGACGAGTTTCTGGTCACCTGACGCCGGTCCCCATCTGCGGTGATGAGTGAACCCTTCTTCATGGTGATGAGTGGATCTTCATGAAAGAACACATCCTCCTAGTTTGTTTCACAATCACAACATCCCCTAGTTCTAGGGTGAATGGTCTTGCTTGTCTCCTGTGATCAGCATAGGCCTTCATCTTTTCCTTCAAGTCTATGTCCTTGATTCTCTTCTCCAGATCTCCATCAGGGTGCTCAGAGGCCCCGTTGTGGTGAGGCAGTCGGGTGCGAACACTCCGTCCAAACATGATTGCAATGTGGCAGTTCCCTGTCGAGCTGTGTGGGGTGCTCCTGTAGTCCCTCAAGAGCTGATGAAACACTTGCTCATATGGTTGTCTTGTTAATTGGGAGATTTGCAATGATCGCTTCAGGTTGGTCATAAACCGCTCAATCATGCCATTTGCCTGGGGCCACAGTGGAATCACCTTCCTGTGTTTGAAGCCCGTATACTTCACGAAGTCCCGGAAATCGTGAAAGGTGGCCCATTATCTGATTTGACGTGCTGGGGAATGCCATAGGCAGTGAAGATCCTGTCTTACACAGGGATGACATGATGAGTCGCCATGGAAGAGACCACTTGTGCCTTGGGGTATCTGCAGCATTCGCCCATCACTGCCAATACATATTTTCCCCCTTCCATTGGTCAAAAGAAGTCTATAGCGACCTCCTCCCACACTCCTCCTGGTAACGGTGACATGTTCAGTGGTTCGGGATCTCTGGTAGGGGTGATTAGGCTACATGTGGGGCAGTCTCGCAGTAAGTCTTCCACCATTCCATCAAGCTTTGGAACCACACCTTCTGGTGCAGCATTCTTTTTTGCTGAGACGATCCCTCAGTGTCCCTTGTGTGCAGGGTCTAGCACTCGTTGCCGAAGCTGACTCTGATGATCTTGTTCCAGTTTAGGAGTAGATTCTCCTCCGACATGTCTAGCTTGTCTTTGACCAGCAGTAGGCTGTCCACGTCCTTCCTTGTTTCTGCCGACTCCCTTCTGCTCCTTTCATTAGCTGACTGCCATTTCCCTGTCTTCAGTCGATCCGTTATTATCTGGAATGCAATGTCATCCTCCACCAGCTTTCCTAGCTCCAGGGGTTCTATGCCTTGCAGGACAGTCTGCTGGATGAAGCATCGAATGTATCGATCTGCCACCAATGGTTCTGGGGTGTGTTCTTGCCTGGGGTGGCGTGACAAGAAGTCAGCCGGGTTGACCTCTTTCCCTGGTCTGTGGTCGATATGGAATGCATAGTCTTGCAGCTGCAGGCCCCACTGTGCAATGCGGGGTGGCATTTTAGTGTGTGGATTATCATATAACAACAGCAGTGCCTGGTGGTCCATTATGATTGTGAAAGGCTTTCCATCAAGGAACAAGTGGAAATGTTTGCAGGCCCACCTGGGAGTAGGCCAGTTCAGTTTTGAAAAAGCTTCTGCTCGCATATGAGACAATGTGTCTCTGTCCTGAACCATCAGAAGAAAGAGGAAGAGGAACTAGGGAGAAGGCCAGGAATAGGGAGTAGGATAAGGAAGCAGGAATGAGATAATGACACAAAATGGGACACTAGAGGGAGATGAGGAACGGTGAGAGAGACTAGGATGAGGGATGGGGAAAAGTAACTAGGACAAGGATAAGGAAGAGGATTAGCACAAGTAAGGGAAGGGGAATGAGGGGAGAAAGAGGTGCTAGGATGAAGAAGACGGACTGGGAAAAGGAAGAGAAAGAGTAACTAGGTTGAAGAAAAGAAAAAGGGATAGGAATAATGAAGAGGGAAGAGGGAAGAAGAAGAGGAACAAATAATTTGAAAGTTAGAGAAAGTAGAAGCAGGTGTAGGAGGTGGAAGAGGAACATAGATGAAGAAGAGGGGCTAGGGACAGACAGGAAACTGGAAGAGAGAGGCGATAATAACAGTAAGTGTAAGGGGTACTGGGACTGGGATGAGGAAGACAAGGTAGATTTAGGATGAGGACGAGCGACACAGACTCTGATTCATACTGGACTCTGTCATTCTTTGATTTACATATGGCTGTGCTGTAACATGCTTGCAGAATAATGCCTGATTAGTGGTAAAACACACAATCAACTCTCTCTTATGCAGATAATGCATTCCAATAGCATTGCCACTTGTCATAAAAACTAAATATTCTGCTTCTCAACAGCCTTTCACCTCTGTCTCGGTTCTGAAGCTTTGTTTTAGCCACATAGTGGTGCTAAATCTCCACCATACATGTCCAAACCAAATCGCATGCACATGCACAGCACGGTAGTGAACATCAATATATATATATATATGAGCAAAGCCAAAAGTAAATGCTCAGTTATAAATGACAAGGCCAGATTATGACAGTAAATCATTTTGTAAGTAAACAAATGAACGCATAGGTAAACAAGAACTATACAATTGTGCACCAGAAGCATTCACCTTCCAGGGAGCTAAACTAGAGTGGTGCCCTTTAGTTGTGGATACCAGACATCTGCAGCTTCATCCTCAAGCAAAGCGTTGACAGGGTGCACAGTCCCAGATGTTGTTGGTTTAAGGATTTTGCAACTCACCGTCATGTGAAGAAATAACAGTTCGGCAGCAAGTCTGGTAATTCTCATTGATAGTTTCTTTTTCTCTATGGCTCCGGCAGTAAGAGGTTCTGCTTTCATTGTCTATACTTATGCCTTACCTGCGAAGCTTTCTTTTTATGTCCTTTTATTAATCATCGTTACCTTGATTTCTAGTTCTTTCCTTTTCTTGCATTATCACACCTCAGACATTGTGTGGTTGTCTTCTCTAGCTGAGAGATGTGGGCAATTGCTCTTATAGGTGATTTACATGTGAGCCTCCTGGTTCTCCTTACTAATGACCATTGACGTACACTCACATTTTATACAGTGAGGTAAACTATTTGTAACTTGATGCTAGTTAGAACTGGTTCTGCAATGGTGTACATGTGAGCTATAAAGACTGCAGTATGTTTCTGGAAGATGTTGTCCATTTCATAAGCCAGTGGAAATGTCCAGTGCTTTGAATTGCCAATGTAAAGTCTGTAGTAAAATTGTCCCCCATGTTATTGCATGTAATGTTATGTTCTTCTATGTTATGTTACAAAGTTTTTATACAGCAACAAATGTACGTATTCTTATTCTCAGAGTGCCTATGCTTGTCTGAAAAATTGGTATATTGTGCCCCAACCATAGGTTTCCAGACTGGTGTCTGCAAGGAAGGGAACCAGGGAGAGAGTCTTCCCAAATGACTATCAGTCTGGGTTCTACCCACAGACTACCATCGAGGCAGACACCATACAGGTGGTGGATGATGCCTTCCCAATCATGGATAAGGGCAACTCATGCCTCCTCGACCTTCGGCTGCATTCAACACCGTCAACCACCACATCCTCCTCGCCTAAAGGATGCAATTCTCTGGTACTACTCTGAATTGGTTTTCCTCCTAAATCTCAGGCAGACACCAAGCCGGTCAGATGAAAACATTGCATTCTAAAGAACTCCCACTCTCCTGTAGAGTCCCCTAAGGATACATCCTATCACTGATCCTGTTTAACCATTACTTGCAGCCTCTGGGCACACGCCTTAAAAATCCTGCTATAACCATCCACCAATATGAGGATGATACTTATTTGTGCATGAGGGGTAAAAGCCCACAGGATACCATTTGTCTCACTCATTACCTAGTCATCATCCCGTCCTGGAGGTCAACTGTTTACTTCAAACCTAACCCCTCCAAAACTCAATGAATCCACATCACTTCCCCGACTAAACAGCAACTTGTCCAACAATGGCTCATTGATATGCACTTACAGAGATTTGATCCGCAATTCTGAAATTCAGCAAAATACCTTCGGCTTCACCATTGACAGCCTGTCCTTTAATAAACACATTGCCAAAAAGGTCCAAATGGCCTGGCTCCAAATCTCCACCCTTCATAAAATCAAACCTTTCATCCTGCCAAAGGACTTCTAGATCATAGTGCAGGCCCTTGTTGTTTTTCACATCAATTAGGGAAATGCCCACCCTACGGGGCTCCTGCCGCTCAATTGGCTCCCCTAAAAACAGTCCAACATGCCGCAGCACATATTATTACGGTTCTGCAGAAAATTGACTGAAACAACCCTGTCCTTCATGAACTACATTGGCTACCTCTCCAGGCCAGGATACTGTTCAAGACGGCAATTATCATCTACAAAGCAGCCACAGTAGTACATGAGCATATGCATTGCTCCTGACATCTCATGGCACAAGCTCCTCGGGCATCAAATCAAACAACCACTGGCTCAAATCACAACTGGTCCAAAAGGAAAGGACCCACAAAAATGTCTTCTCTTGTCACACACTCACCCTCGAGAACTCAATCCTGGTATCAGCTCGGAATGCCCCCACAATTCTACAAATCGGCAAATCTCTGAAAATGTGCCCTTTTCAACAACACCTGATGAAGTTCTAATCCCAACGGATGTACAGACCGACATACAGATCGCAACTCACAGTATCTCCCTACTGTTAAAAGATGGAGCTCAAATGCTGGTTACCCAATCCCTGTACAATGCTCTGCTGCTCTCGAGCTAGGTACGTGCTTCACAAAATAAAATAAAATAAAAAGAGTAGAAGAAAAGAACAAAAATAGTTAACAAATAAAGGATGAACAGGAAAGTATGTACAAGTATGTAAAATGGTCATGGCCCCAGGGTCGCTCTGGTCCTTATGGCAACACTGCTGGTGTTGCAGTCCCATCCCAAGATGGAGACTGCATGTCTTACATATGCCACACACGCCATGCCATCAATCCCATCATGGCAGGTGTGTCCTTCCGCACGCCAGAATAACAGAGCACGATCCAGCAAGAACAGTGCACCGCAACTTGCTCTGGTAAGTCTCTGGCCGTTGCATCAACTTTCCAAATTTCCCTCATGTTTTTTTCTTACATTCCTCACTTCTTGTTCCTCTGTTATTCCTTGCTCTTCTTCCGGGTTCCATGCTCCTCCTGCCAGTTCCCTTCTGGTGCCCTTCTCCCCATTCAGGTTTCTGACTTCCAGTTACTTCCTGAACTCATTCCCTATCATCTCAAGTCAGCCACTTGGAGATGTTTTCCCTTGGTTTTCCTCTCTGGGTTTGGTCCTCCTGGTGAACTCCTTCCTGTCTGTTGACAGTCAGGCTGAAGGGGTGGCTACTAGAGGGGACAGGCCTTATCTCCTCTCCTCCCGATCCCGCACATGCAGCTGAAAGAGCTGAAGAGGGGTAGTGATTGCGAAAGCTTTGGTTCATGGTGCTTGCAACACAAAACTAATTGTGCAGAATGTGTCATGATGCATACCCCCGGGCATCCAGACCACGTCCATCAGCCCCGGGAGCAGGCATCATGTCACCTTGAGAAAACCCAGCAACCCCTGCTAGGGGCTGTCTGGGTTCAGTCCGCTAGGCTCATATGGGACATCAGTCCTGGCGCCATAGGCGCCAGGCTCATAGGTGCACACTTACCTGATGCAGACCATGCTGCAAGAAGATCCAAGCCCATGTGAGGCCTGGAAGGGACTACTTTACCTTAGGGACTTTTTTGTTACTCGGGTGTGGTCGGGGAAGAATACCTACCTGGGACTACTTTGGAGGCTATTTAAACCACGCCCGAACAGCAGCACACGCTTCGCGTTATTCTGCATCCAGCAGCGTAACGCTCACTGTGCCAGCAGCAGCATCCAGCCTTCTGCCACGCCCACCTCGAACCTGGAGCACCTAGAAAGAAGCAAAGGTTAGAACGAGAATTTTACCTGATTTCTTACCTGATTCCGGATTCATCGCATCTTCAAACCAGGGGAAAGACTTTGTTTTAAACGCATCGCCAGCAGCAGCGCCGCGCCATACTCACCGTTCCACGCAGCATCTCTTCGATCCGGCGCTGTCTCCATCTTTACATCGCCGAATCCCGGCACCTAAGGGGGACAAGAAACAACAAGGTGAGCAGAGAGAACAGACAGAGACAATCGCTTTAGCCGCCATATGCTTACCTGATTTTACCGCCAGAGGTATAATTCATCAGCACGCCACATCTTCTTATGCAGCACCTGTAAGTTAAGGAGGAAGCAGCAAGTTTAACCCTTGGCATTATTTACCGGACAGTGTTGGGTAACACAGACTTTTACCGGAGCACTTTCAGCAGTCAACCTTCTTATTGGGTCAAAGCTGCAAGATAAAAGAGGAATTGGACAGGAGTGAATTCCAGACATTTTGAACTCTTATGAACTATATACTTACGGCTCTTTGCCAGGACCTTTGGAGTCAGGATTCGTCTACAACTCGTCCAATATCTTCAGGCCAGTGAAGTAACTGGTCATCAACGCGCCCCTGCGTGCTTTGCAGGATGGAGGGCTCATCCTTCAAGAATATAAGGTGAGATTGTTGAGAGGGCGCTTCAGAGGTGATTAGTGGGGAGGACAGTGGGGGTGCTATCACTTGAATCCACTAGTGGCTAAATCCATCTCTCCACTTGTAGGAGAATATTTCTACGGGCCAAGCAGACAAGATTAGGAGGGCAGATCCAGTCCGTCATCGCTGCACTACGCATCACGTGGGTGGAGGCCGCAGCAGTCCGGGTCCGACCGATGCCCCTGTGGGAGCCAGGTGAGCGTAACAGAATGCAAAGCCTTTCTACAAATCCCCACCTGGGCGTTATGTAAACCTCAGAAACCGACCAACTGGCCCAACTATTGGGGGAACTTAGGGCGGAAGTGCACTCTGCTCACCAAGAGACTAATGCCCTCAGAAGAGAACTAATTATATCGAAGGGGTGCACAGATGATCTCGCTAGACAACTGCTGCAAACTCAAGCTGGACAAGCACCCCTACCTGGTTCCGGGGTAAACCCAGCTCCTGTGTTATCGAGTAACCCTGTGCAAATAAACCTACCAGGAAATATACCATTAGCTCCACCCGAACGCTTTGCCGGAGATCCCAAAAGGTTCGCCGTGTTTATGAAACAATGCCGCTTGCACTTTTTATGCAGACCAGGAGCCTTCCCAAACGATCAAGCCAAGGTAGCCTTTGTATTATCATATCTCAGCGGCAGTGCAGCTGATTGGTCAATTCCACTAGTTACTCAGGATGACCCAATTCTTCGGGATTTTCAGGGCTTTCAAACGAGCATGGAAAGACTATTTGCCCGGCACTCCCAAGGACAGGCACTGGGTAACAAACTTTTGTCCCTACGACAGGGTAACCAGGATCTGCTAACCTATATCGCAACCTTCAATAGATTGATAGTGGAAACCGGATGGCCTGAGGAAAAACGAATTACATTGTTTCATCGTGGACTTCGGGGAGAACTTAAAGACGTTTTGGCTCAAGTTGTGAACCCACCTCAGGATTGCGCAGAGTTTATAGACTTAGTGGTCCAGCTGGATCATCGACTCCAGAATAGAAAGGCTGATCAAGCTAAGTTCGAAAATCGGGTATTGGTTAAATCCAACGTTGCCCCCAAAGGAACAGATGCATCAGAACCTATGCAAATCGGGGGGGTCATAGGACCCTTAACTCAAAAGGAAAGGGAAAGAAGAAGACAGATGCAATTGTGTCTCTACTGTGGAACCTCAGGACATTTTCTACGGGATTGCCCTATAAAACCACGCAAGAAGGTGGTAGGAGTTGCTGATAAAAGTCCAAAAGAGCCTGATTCGGAAAACGACGACGCCCGACAAGTATAGAGGTCCGCTTGCCGAGCTTAAAGAAGGACACTCAGACCTTGCATCTGATCATACCAATGGTCCTAATTGATCCTAGACAACCCTCACGTATGCACGCAGAAAGGGCATACATTGATAGCGGGGCCGTAGGGAACTATATGGACCACGAATTGGCTTCCAGGATGAATCTACCTCTCTGCCGAAAAACCACCTCAGATGTCATCACCACAGTCGATGGAACTGAAACAGCCTCTGGGCCTGTAACTCATTCCACCGCAGAGATGACACTATTGGGTCAGGATGGGCATCGAGAGACTATTGTGTTTGATCTAATCAAAGCCCCACAGTTCCAAATAATACTGGGGATTCCTTGGTTGGAAACACATAATCCTTGTATTGATTGGCGAGAGAAGAGAATAACCTTCCCGGATTCTGCACAAACCTGTTTCCCAAAGAAAAATCAGAACGCAGGCCTGGCCACAGTAACCACAGCAGTCATTCAACTACCTCCAGAATACCAAGAATTCCAGGATGTCTTCCAAAAGGAACAGGCAAACACCTTACCTCCTCACAGATCATACGATTGTCAAATCGATCTCATACCCGGTGCACAACCCCCTTGTAGCAGAATCTATGCCCTTACGGAACCTGAGAACCTTCACCTACGACAATACTTAGACCAGTACCTTGCCAATGGCTTTATTCGCCCTTCCAAGTCTCCTCAGCTTTGTTCTTCGTGCCAAAAAAAGAAGGTGACCTTAGAACGTGCCTAGACTACCGCGCATTAAATCAGATTACGGTAAAAAAAACGGTACCCATTGCCTCTGATCCCCGAATTACTAGACCAAGTAAAGGATGCTTGTATCTACACTAAGTTAGATCTCCGAGGGACATATCATCTGGTACGTGTAAAGAAAGGCGACAAATGGAAGACGGCCTTTCGCACCAAGTACGGTTTATTCGAGTATCAGGTGATGCGCTTCGGGTTGTGCAATGCACCAGCAGCCTTCCAGTATTTTATGAACGATGTCTTTCATGAACTCATTGACGTCTGTGTTGTCATATACATAGACGATATCCTTGTGTACTCCTCCTCAGAATCAGACCATGTTAAGCACGTACGTGCAGTCCTTGAGAAACTACGCCAGCACAAGTTATATGCAAAATTGGAAAAATGTGTTTTTCATGTTACGGAAGTTGAATTCCTTGGATTTATCTTGACTCCAAAAGGAGTCCGAATGGACTCACGAAAGGTGGACGCAGTTCTCAAGTGGCATTACCTCGTTCAGTTAAAGGGGTGAAAAGCATGCTCGGATTTGCCAATTTCTACCGCAGATTCATTCCGGACTTCTCACATCTGGTACATCCCATCACAGCACTTTTGCAAAAGAACAAACGTTTCTTGTGGCCCGAAGAGGCTGAAAAGGCCTTCCAAGAGCTGAAAGCGAAATTCACGTCTGCGCCTGTCTTAAAGCATCCACGCCCAGAGCTTCCATACATAGTGGAAACTGATGCATCCAGTTTAGCCATGGGAGCTGCCTTGTCCCAGAAGGATCCTGAAACTGGTCAACTTCACCCAGTGGCATTTTGGTCCAGAAGGTTCTCGGCACCCGAGTTAAACTATGCTTTTACCGATAAAGAGTTATTAGCCATCAAATCCACCTTTAAGGCTTGGCGACACTATCTTCTCGGTGCCAGGCATACCATTACTGTAATCACCAATCACCGGAACTTGCAGTATCTAAAAACAGCCAAAGCCCAATCATCGCGCCAACTTCGATGGGCATTGTTCTTTGCCGAATTCGATTTTGTGATCACTTATCGACCAGGCTGTAAAAATGGCAAGGCAGATGCCTTATCCCGAATAGGAATGGAAGAAGCATATGCGAACCCGGAGCCGGTGCCTATAATTTCTGAACAAAGAATTCTTGACATAACTACTTTACAGACACTAGAAAAAATTCATTTTAAAATCCAACAACTCTTCAATCTAGCAGCCCTGCAGGACTGGGTAAAGAAAGGCCCGGATTACTCAGTCATCAATGACCTACCCTACTATTAAGGACTACTATTTCTACCACACAAGAAATTACAGGAACTTGTCATCTCCAATTATCATGATACCCTAATGGAAGGTCACCCAGGTATCGCAAAAACCGAAGCCAAAATTAAGAGACAATTCTGGTGGCCCACCTGGCGAAAAGATTTAAAGTCATTTGTGATGTCCTGCGGCATTTGCGCCCAAAACAAGAGTCAGAAGAAAAAACCAGCTGGCCTTTTACAACCTTTGGATATTCCACCTACACCTTGGCACACCTTATCTTAAGACTTTATTACTGATCTACCTCCATGTAATGGATTTAACACCATTCTAGTTATCGTGGATCTTTTTTCCAAGATGGCCCACTTTATTCCTCTAAAGGGATTACCTTCTGCTTCAGTCCTGGCCAAGGAGTTCCTCGAAAACATTGTTCGAATACACGGGTTTCCTTCTGTATTGGTCTCTGACCGAGGTAGTCAATTCATTTCACATTTTTGGAAGAAATGTTGCCAATTGGCGTAAATCGACGTAAGGTTATCAACCAGTCACCATCCCCAGACCGATGGTCAGACGGAGAGGACCAACCAGACCCTTGAACAGTACCTTCGTTGCATGCTTCACCCGACCGAAAGTAATTGGAAAGATATTTTATGGATTTCCGAATATGCATACAATAACTCTGTACATTCAGGAACCGGACAAAGCCCCTTTTATACCATATATGGACACCACCCTCGAACCTCAGAACTCGATTCGCCTCAGCACTTAGAAATGCCTGCAGTTAGTCATTTACATTCTACTATTACACAAGCCTTCAACGAAGCGACAGAACATTTGAAGCAAGCAAAAGAGAAATACAAGAAAAATGCTGATCTACATAGAAGTGAAACTCCACAGTACCAAATTGGAGATCAGGTTTGGCTAGCTACAAAACACATACCTCTGAAAGGAACTCGGACTTTTAATCCTAGATATTTGGGACCTTACACCATTAAGGCCATTATCAACCCAGTGGCCGTCAAACTGGAATTACCCTCCAATATGCAAATTCATCCTGTCTTTCATGTTTCACTTTTAAAACCAGTTCAACCAGGAACAAGATTAACCAAACCACCAGATCCTATCCCAGATCCTATCTTGATAGATGGAGAACCTGAATTCGAGGTGAAAAACATCCTGGACTCCAAGGTGGTTAAATCAAAACTTTTTTACTTAATCGATTGGAAAGGTTACGGGCCACAGGAAAGGTCATGGGAGCCTAGTGACCACGTTCATGCACCACGATTAGTGAAGAGATTCCATCGAGACTTCCCAGACAAACCAGGACCAAGGGGAGGAACGACTTTAGGAGGGGCCTTGAGGGGGAGTGCTGTCATGATGCATACCCCCGGGCATCCAGACCACGTCCATCAGCCCTGGGAGCAGGCATCATGTCGCCTTCAGAAAACCCAGCAACCCCTGCTAGGGGCTGTCTGGGTTCAGTCCTGCCGCCTATGGCGCCAGGCTCATAGGTGCACACTTACCTGATGCAGACCATGCTGCAAGAAGATCCAAGCCCATGTGAGGCCTGGAAGGGACTACTTTACCTTAGAGACTATTTTGTTACTCGGGTGTGGTCGGGGAGGAATACCTACCTGGGACTACTTTGGAGGCTATTTAAACCACGCCCGAACAGCAGCACATGCTTCACGTTATTTTGCATCCAGCAGCGTAACGCTCACTGTGCCAGCAGCAGCATCCAGCCTTCTTCCACGCCCACCTCGAACCTGGAACACCTAGAAAGAAGCAAAGGTTAGAACAAGAGTTTTACCTGATTTCTTACCTGATTCCGGATTCATCGCATCTTCAAACCAGGGGAAAGACTTTGTTTTAAACGCGTCGCCTCGCCAGCAGCAGCGCCGCACCATACTCACCGTTCCATGCAGCATCTCTTTGATCCAGCGCTGTCTCCATCTTTACATCGCCGAATCCCGGCACCTAAGGGGGACAAGAAACAAAAAGGTGAGCAGAGAGAACAGACAGAGACAATCTCTTTAGCCGCCATATGCTTACCTGATTTTACCGCCAGAGGTATAATTCATCAGCACGACACGTCTTCTTATGCTGCACCTGTAAGTTAAGGAGGAAGCAGCAAGTTTAACCTTTGGCATTATTTACCGGACAGTGTTGGGTAACACAGACTTTTACCGGAGCGCTTTCAGCAGTCAATCTTCTTATTGGGTCAAAGCTGCAAGATAAAAGAGGAATTGGACAGGAGTGAATTCCAGACATTTTGAACTCTTACGAACTATATACTTACGGCTCTTTGCCAGGAACTTTGGAGTCAGGATTCGTCTACAACTCGTCCAATATCTTCACGCCAGTGAAGTAACTGGTCATCAACGCGCCCCTGCGTGCTTCGCAGGATGGAGGGCTCATCCTTATAGAATATAAGGTGAGATTGCTGAGAGGGCGCTTCAGAGGTGATTAGTGGGGAGGACAGTGGGGGTGCTATCACTTGAATCCACTAGTGGCTAAATCCATCTCTCCACTTGTAGGAGAATATTTCTACGGGCCAAGCAGACAAGATTAGGAGGGCAGATCCAGTCAGTCATCGCTGCACTATGCATCACGTGGGTGGAGGCCGCAGGAGTCCGGGTCCGACCGACGCCCCTGTGGGAGCCAGGTGAGCGTAACAGAATGCCAAAATAAAATTCAGTGGTGTCTATAGGCAATTGGAAACACATGCCTGGGATTGCTAGTGGCAGTTGTGATGAATCACAGTTATTTGTCCCTTCTACCTGAGGACAGCCACCCGCTTTAAGGCTATGGGGGCGAGCCTGCTCTGGAAAATCCGTGCTAGGGGTATGGGCAAGTGGGATCTCAATGGGAGTGACTACCCCTTAGGGGCCAAGGACTCCCATTTTGAGGAGGTATTCCCTAGACCAAAAATACCCTATCTGCATATATGGGACTTCCTGCTATGAAGACTCATCTGTCATCCTTGTGTTTGGCTTCAGGCAATGTGGGAACAAAACAGCTATACCAAATAAAAGGAGATGTCACTTTAAAAAGAGATGTGTATATAACTGAGACAAGTATCTCTTGTGAAAAGGGAGAGTATGGTACGCAGGGGAAGCCCCCTTACGTTATTATGCACTGGCGAGGCAGAGCTGAACAAAGTCATGGAGCCCGCAACTTTTGGAAAGGTGAGGAATGTCAGAGTGAGATGACAGAGAGCTGAGGAATCCTGCAACGGGAGAACCATTGCCCGAACTTGGTTCTAAGACCTGTGAAAGTTGGTGGCGTGACCATGGCTGCTTTGTAGTGTGCGAGAGACCCACGAAACAACATCTAGACCACCAGAGAAGAAAGTACTGCAAGCTACATGCAGCCTTCGTCCGTAGATGGAAACCTAAGGCAGAGGAGCAGAGAATGCTATGCCGGCAAAGGCAGGCACAGAGAAGAGCAACCAAAAAGCCGAATACCCAAGTGTGCGCCGAGCCCTGTGGAGTCCCCCAAGTCAGAAAAGATATCGGGGAGAACAGTAGAGGTGGGGGACCAGCGGGGCAATGTATTGAGAGGAGAGAAAACTCTCAAAGTCACAAGTATGAAATTCCAAAGTTAAGTGAGTGGTATTGGAGATAACTGGAATGAATACAGAGCTTATCGGACAACGCTGTTTGGGAAATAAATAGAAAGTGGAAGAGAATACCCTGGGAGGAATGCAGAAGCTCCTAGGTACTGAGGCTTGAAGAAAGGAGTGAGCCCACCGCAAAGAAGTGTAACAAGTATTGTAAAATTAGACTGTCTAGGGAACAGAATCATAAAAGAGAGAATCCAAAACCAAGAACGCAGGAGAGGGGGCTCATAATTTGGATAAGGTGATACAAAACACAGAGTTTGTGTACCCTCAGGGTTTATAAGAGACATACAAGTAAAGACCAGAGTGTGAGAAACTATTTAAAGGAAAATTGTCATAAAGCAGGCATTAGAGAGAATGCTAAGCCCACAAGTATATGGGAAGAGCTATGCAAGCTTATGAAGGATTATCAGGGAAGATAACTTACAGAATCGTATATTCTAAACAGAGACATTTGGGTATCAATACCCACAGAAGATAAGATACATCCTTAAAGAGAAAGCCATTGGGAAGAATACAAGAAAAGAGATGAACAGGAGAAGAGAGACATTCTCTTGGCCTATTTTGAGTTATTCATTTTAGTGGTAGGGTCAGGTAGAGTTCGGTTTCAGACTGAAACAAATTATAGCCGGTCAAGTGGCACAGCGAGTAGAGGGCTTGCTTTGACATCTGTGCAGAGCCTGCTAATGCAGGTTTGAATCCAGGCAGAGCCAAACTCAGCCTTTCATCCTTCTGACCTCAATAAATGAGCACCACACACTGTGGCTAATAATAAGCAGCGGCTCAGATACCTGAGGGTTTGTAGCGCTATATAAATTCGAAATTATTAATTATTATTATACTTCCTGCCAACAGACGGGCACCTTTAGTTGATTTAGGTTCCCTTTAGTAATAGGGAAAGATAGGCCTTTTTCTTATATTTTCATTAAAGAAAGTTAACATGTGCTCAATGTGTCTGACTCCTTCTTCCGACCCACCACACATTGTTGGGTTTGAATTTTTTTTGTTTTTTAAATATGCAACAGTTTATTAAAACCTTTCAAAATATAGCAATACAAATATACAATATATAAAACATCATCACATTACAGAATTTAAAAATCTGTTCTTTTTTAAGTTCCCCAAAATGACAGATTATTTAAAATATATATATATATTTTGTTTTTACATTTTAGGAAATCGTAATATTATAAATTAAGAAATGTGACCACTGTAAAAGTCAGATTATTTTTAGTATCCACAAACAACCCTGACCAGAACTCCACTGATGTGAGTAATGCTCCAGTTCATACAACCCCACCCCCCCCCAAAATATGGCATTATAACTTCCCGGAGCCCAGGTCACTCATTGCTATGTGTCTCAATGGTTCAATTTGACCTGGGGCCCTACTCAAAGGTTTCCCTGAGGAATTGTCCATGAGTAATACCTTAAATGTCACCAGTAGGTAGGAGATTAAGATGAACTCTTAGAAAAGTGCTACGCCATCGTGTATTAGGAAAACTAGATAGATCCGAAGTAAGAATTCCCAATTTGTTTTCTTCCTCATACAAATCTTTGTATACGCTATATTTCATTAGCGCTGCCAAGGTTTCTGACCAGTTCAGCTACCATTTTTGTTTTATAGAGAGGGTATTATAAATACAGTTTTCAAAGGTAGACTCCAATAGATCCATTTCAACTTAGGTTAGCCTAAATACGTCAGATGGATCACTGTCTCCAAACTGCCCCCCTAATGGCTCGATTACATCCCACTTTCTGTTGTTAACACTGGAAAAACAGATGATTTTGTATTTGTATGTATTTATCACTAAGTCATTATCCTGGTCATACATGCAGTGCTTATGTATTGCAACCCAAATAAAGAATGGTAAAAAGAACTATAATGTCTGCTAACCATCTTATCTTCTGTTGACCCAATCTCTGGGAAAAACCACGTGATTCCTCAAGGGTATGACCTAAGTCTGAAATATAAACATTAAGAAGGCAGGGAGTACGTACTTATCCCTGTGTTAGTACCCTATATATCAGGATCCTTTTTGGCATGGTACGCTGAGAATTTAACCGGAAATACATGTAGCAGGATGTAGATGTATTAAGATGCTCAGAAGGCTCTGTGGGATCCACAAGCAGCCAATGTGCCCCAGAATTGGGAGAAATTGACAAGATCCAAGGCTGATGGCTGGTCAATAGCGGCTGCAAATATATCTGTGGAATTTTTATTCAGTTGCCTCTGGTGGAACACTTGTATGTAACCACTCAACAAAGTGCGCACCTGCTTCCAAAAACCTGTGTGTTATTTTTCCAGAAGACCAGTGTCTCTACTTCATTTCTTTATCTCTTAGAGTAGTATCGATGTGAAGAGGTTGCTACTCACATCTAGTAGAGCAATTGGTCTGTAATTGGCTGGGTTACATCTGTCCCCTTTTTGAAAACCTGTATCTATATGAGCAACAAACCAAGATTTAGTTACAGAACCTACTTCAATTATCTGTTTAAAGAGTATAGTAAAAATCACTGCCCATGCCTTAAATTAATTTTTCAAAATAAAGTTTGTTAACCTATCAGGCCCAGGTGCCTGTGAGTTCTTGGAAATTTTAATCATGTTTACAACCGCCTTGAGATTCATATCAATGACTCATTTAATTGCATCATACAATAGAGAGAGTAGGATATTCATTCTAGTCTTTCAGTATTTATTAGTATTAGTGTATTTATCGAGTGCAGACCTAGCTTCAGGAAGCAACAGAGCACTTTACAAATCTTACAAGAAAGGACACAGTGAGGGAAGAAGAGATAAGTGGGAGTGGTGAGCTAACAATGGTGGGAGGGCAATTTGGCAGCAAGGGATCTACAAGCAACCAGGGGAGGAAACAGTGGGGAGTAGATCACCCAGTCAAAGGGAGGGTGGGGAGTGGAGTGTTTGGACCTAGGTGTTAGGGGGACACCATTCCTTGAAGGGTCTTGAGCTCCTTCCTGAAATGTAGAATTGTGGGGACTAGTCTGATGTTGACGGTGGAAGTTCCAGATTCATAGGCAGAGAAGGCCTGTCTTCTGCTCATTCCATTCTGCACTGGCATAGTTCAGGTCTGCACATGTCCTTATTTCTGGTGGATCATAGGCCTCTGGAGATGTTGAGTTCCTCAGTGAGGTTACAAGGGGACAGCCTTTTAGATGATGGAACAGGGTTTGAAGATGATACATGCTTTTAGCAGGAGCCAGTGCAGTTAAATGAGGTTCAGAGTGATGTGCTTGAATTTGCGGAGTTCTTTGCTGAGTCATACTGTAGCACATAAAACACATCTCAGGGGTGACAGGGTAGTTTCTGGAAGGCTTTTTAAGAGGTCATGGGCACCATTTAGTTGGGAGAGGACCAAGGCTTGGACAGCAGATCTGAAGGTGTTTTCTGGGATGAAGGGCTTGATTTTACACAGGAAAGTTGGTACGAGCTGTTGGTGTCTTCCTTGCTATATGCTGTTTGAAAGAGAAGTAGCAGTCATTATTAAACCCCAGGGACTTGGTGCAAGTGACCAGCTGGGGTGTGAAGCCCTCAAGGTTCATAGCAGAGAGCCAGGTCTAGATGTCAGAGTGTTCCGTGTTGTTGGTCAGCAGTAGGAATTCTGTCTTGGAGGGGTTGAGCTTCAGGTGAGCAAAAGAAACACAGGACTGAATCAATGTGAGGCAGGCCTCAAGCCTGTGGATGTCTTCAAAGAAGGATATCTTGACATAGAGCTGTGAATCATCTGAGTATTGGTGGATGTCAATGTTGCATGGAGGCAGGAGGTTTAGAAGAGGTTCCATGTAAGGATTGATAACCACGAGGTGGGGATGGATCATTGCAGGGCTCCACAGGTGATGGGTAGAGCTGGTGATCTGGAGAAATTCATTTGTACAAACTGGTGATTAGCAAGGTAGGCTTTGAACCAGCTGAGAATGATCTTGCTGATCCCTGTGTGGGATGTTGAGTGTCTGGTGGTCTCCTGTGTTTAGTGCTGCTAAGAATTCAAGGAGAATCACGAGGCAAGGACGGCCACCATCGAGTATTTTGAGGGCATTGTCGATCGCCTTGATGGTAGCCAGTTCTGTGCTGCATCGGTGCCATGTTGGCAGGATTGAAGAAGGCTGTTGGCTTTGATGTGTTGGAGGAGTTGTGTGGCCACTGCATTCTCAAATAACTTATCCTGGAAGGGACAATGTGTGATGGGGCAGTAGTTGCTGAGGTTGGTCTGTTAAAGACTCCAATCAAGCAGTCCCACTAAGTCAGTGCCTTGTCTGGGATTGCTCAAGGGAAGCCCTTATTTATATATTTTTATGACAAGTTATAATCTGGATGATGAACCCTTGTATCACGCCCCTCTCTGAGAATCCCCCTGACCCCACTGAGCCAAGAAGTAGGTTTGTTTTGCAAATTGAAAAGGTTTATTTGAAAAATTAAACAATAGATATATATCACACTTTTATAATAAATTAATATTTGATATCACACTTAGACATATGACAGTGATCAACAATGGATGATGTTATACTAGTACACTGGTTTAATTACTTAGGAGTAGTATAGAGGATAAGGTAGCTGAGAATGCTTTATATGATACAAGGAAATGCAAGGTGGAAAAGAAGCAACACAGGAATAAACTTGATATGATTTCAGCAAAAGGTAATAGAATCACTTTTCCCCTTTTGGCAACTCACCCCCCCCCCCCCTATGCAATAGAAGATGGAAGGGGGAGCACACAGTTCACAGGAATACAATCACAGTACAATACGAATTCAGTTCCCCCCTAGCAAGCTTAGAGAAACAGGGATAATTTTAAACACAGGCAAAGTACTTTAAAGGTGGTATGCAAAGAAGGGAAAAATATGCTAAAAATGATTTTAATTCCCTCTAGAGGTTCAGGGTGAGTGAGAGATACTTTAAGTCAGTTCAGGCCAGCCCTATCAATGATTCAGGGATGTTTACCAGGTTGAAAACGGAATTCCGTAATGGAAGCAAAAGACAAATGTTTTTACACGTGGCTGGAATGAAGCAAAATGTCAAATCGCGGCAATTTAGTCGCGTGCGTCGAGCGCAATTACGGAGGCACTATAAGGGCTTGTTGGAAAGCCTAGAATCTCAGCTTTAAAATAAAAGTTAAATTTCGTTCCTAGGACAAACGGCTCCGGAGATACGGACAATGTTGTGAAGGTAGATTCTCGAAATTAAATTTTAAAGCTCAGAATGACAGATGACAGTTTTGCAGCTTTAGAATGAACAGGAGGGACGCTATTTCTATGATGCAGTTCTCAATAGGTTAAAATAGTTTGAATTAGATTATTTTAAACTAAGAGATTGGTTTTGCACAGTTCTGGCTGAATACTCACACTATATTTTGGACAGGAATGCGACTTCGTCACGCATCGGGTCAGGATTGGCTGCGGTTCTCTCGCCACTTGGTACTGGTTCTGTGCACAGCAATCTGGGTCAGCTCTCAGCACTGCACAGTTCTGGTCTCTCTGAATCTCTGGTCTCTCTGGATCTCTGGTCTCTGGAGATTGATGGATTTGAAGTCTGGAGTCTCCCGGCAAAGCGTCCCGCAAGAAAGTGGAAAGTGAATGTCCTGCCTGGCTTCCAGTGGCTCTTTTTATGTCTTTTGAAAATGGGTGTGTGCGTAGGCATGACTAAGCCTGCCCCTCGCAACTTATCATTGGCCAAGCTTTCCTCTCTCCCTTGATTGGGGGAACTGAGTTGTGAGTCAGAGTGATGAGGTCGGTTTATGGTCAGAGGATCCTCCCCTTGTCAAACTGCACACAAATCTATTTCTGACCCAAATACATATTTATCAATGTACCATTTTCTAACATTATATGTCCAGTTAACGTATTTTCTGTAGCACCAAACCATCCGATCCCTGTCTTTGTAAGATGTCGTGTCAATTTATGACAGAATTCTGCCCTTTTCATCAAGAACACAACCTCTAAACATTTCCAGATTTTACACAAATGTGCACAAGGAATATGGGAATCAGATGATAAGGTGTCAGATTTTTAACATACATACATTTGGAGTAACAACCTATTTTCCACTACTACTCCCCAGAACATACCACAGAGTCCTGACACCTCTTAAAATGTGCACAGAAAATCACAAGAATGATGATATTATTTATGTAATGTTTACAAGTCTGCACTATGAATTATCCATCTTTTTTAAAATTATGCTCTGGCCCCAAAGGGGTGTGGTTTTCCAAAGCACATGGTGGAATTTCTGGTTTGTCCACTTCCCCCAACTCAGCTTGCTCACAGATGAAGTGCCCCTCCCCGTTTCCTTCCAAGAGGAAGTCATTTACGACCCTCCCTAATTTAACATTTGCCTGGGCCAAGGAAGGCACATTGTTTAGTTTCCTGCAGTCCCCAGGTGCCACTCCCCTAATTCAATCAGAGAGGTGTCATCTCCTTTTGGCAGGGGCAGCAGAATGCAGCCAGGCCTGGGAACACAGCTGCTGATCAAGTTTCAACTCCTGTCGGGGGTAGTTGTCAGGCAGAATTCAATCTCTTAAGCCAGGCTTCAGCTAAATGTCACTTTGGTTTTCAGTTTTCTACATTCAAACCAAACTTGCAATTTTTACACATGCAGCTACAACACTGATTCTAAGTTCAAAACTATGACATTTAAACAATTTCAACCTATTAGACACTCAAAAGTTGGTCACTCATTTCTTCTAAACATTTCGATTTTAGTGGCTTTAAAACCCAAATTCACTTAAGCTGCTGACATCCCCAGCTATTTTCAATACATACATTAGACAATTACTTCCTTCAAGTCATTTGAGAATATAGTTTTACATTGTATCCACCTCTTAGTAAGTCTTTCTTTGGCTTGGTTTGGTTCATTTGTTCAGTTTTACACAAGTGTCTGGTGGTTTTAAACGCCGGCTTTCTGGTAGTGGTGAGCACCAGTATTGCATCCATTTTTGACATTAATAACAACAGATTTTGAACAGCACCATATTCCTTAGCACTGATGGGTGGCAGGTCAGGGGACCATTTTGCTGTGCGCAAAACTGCACAGTTCTCCAGGATTCTGGTGCAAATGCGGGCTTTTCCACCCTCTCGGATTTCCTAAGCCCACAGCACCAAGTGTTGCAGCATAATAGTCCAAACGTGGGTCATGACACCCAACAGGTCTGGTCCAGTGTTAATTTCTTTACAAGTGAGAGTATTTGTCCTGTCTTGAGGGTTGAGGGCAAGGTGTCTTAAGTTAGGTAGCTGTTGATGATTATCAAGTAAAGGAGAGGTGCTTCAGTCAGAAGAATCTTGAGCAATGCTGGGCACATGTTTGCTTGCCCAGCTTCCCTCTGAGTACTGCTCAGAAGAGTTTTAGCAGTGCAAACAGACACTTACCACCTTCTCAAGAATCAATAAGGCACAAGCGCCAGCAGTTAACTGACAGCTTCTTTCGCTCAGAATAAAACTAAATTAGCATATTTACATTACCCTACTATGCAAGAGTGACCTTGAAAACCTAAAGACCCTGAAAACAGATTATAACTAGAAGAGGTTCAATACTAATATGAAAATCTAGCTCAATTAACAGAAAATATAACTAAGACATTCCTACAAGAATTAACCAAATAACCTTCCTTGCCCACCCATGTCTCCTATGCTTGACTCTACCATACTTATACCTTACAACTAACTTCCACCACAGTGCCACATTTTGCTATTAACTGACAACCTTGAATCTGCATATCCTGGCTCTGCGCAAGGCTATCAGACTTGAACCTACGTCCATTTGTTTTTGTTTGTTGTAATATGAATAAGGTTCAGCCACCAGAATTTCTGTAACTCATGGTGCCTTAGCAAAAGCGTCACCCATACTGTAACCCAACAGTCAGCTCAAATATCGGATACTGACTGTAATTAAATAGGTTACTTGGATGTGTAACCTCATCTAATGCTTCCTATTCTTTGTACATATGTGTTGTGTGCTTTGCAGTGGTACCCTTGCAAGTTAATGCACTATGAATCTCAAATATTAATTTGCCCTCTAAGAATGTTGAGTAGGCAAATGACATGCTCAGCCTCTTCTACTTTAACATTGCTAACACTACCCTATAAGTGGAGAGTAACATTTACTTGGCCTGAAATGGATTGTGGGTATGGAATGTGTCTGTACTACTCCTACATAGTAAAAGGGGAACATATATTCAGACAGCTACAATGCTTTTCACACAATCAGCTTCCTTTTCAGAGTCCCATAGGGCATAGACCTTAAAAATTCTATAACTCTTTGCTATACAAAAATGGTTCCACTGAACACTTGTATAATCCTACCCAAACATATCAGGGCTGGGAATGTTTCAAACAACCTTATTTTTGCACAAAATAATTGTGTGTATTTAGATTCATGACATTTTCTAAAACTGTTCATAATATCATGATGAGGCATTGTATATTTTTTATAATAAACATGGGGGAAACGAAGATTATGGTCGTCCCCGCAAAAAGAGTGAAGAGCCCAAGTTTCATAACCACCTTGGGAAAGGTGGATTATGTTGAGATTTACCCCACCTACCTGGGATTAGACATGACTTGCAGCAAAACCTATAAATATATAGTCGAAGCCAAGAGAATAAGGCCACACGCTTGGCACATCTCATTACCAAATTTGTGAGAAAAACAGCAGGGTTTTCATTGGAGGTGATTATAATATTGTATAAACAATGATATTGTCCCATGGTCCTGTGTGGATTGGAGGCACTGACCACGCAAGATTTGACTTGGCTAGACTCTATAGAAGGTCGGTTCTGGAAGCAGATATTGAGACTGTGTCTGTCCACTACAATCCAATATATTTGCTTTGAATTAGTCCTGGTCTCGTTAAAAGGTGTGTTGCTAACTAGGCAAGGCTTACTGCACTTGACTATCCATTCCAATCCGAAATGTAAGTTGCTGGCCCTGCTAGGTAACAGTGGTAACCTGGGCAGAGGCATGTAGGAGGATGGGTTTCAGACCTTAGTAGCCAAACTATACAGGAGTATTCGATGAAGCCCCGATTATACAGGAGGCACAAAATATGAAACCCTAAAACGTGTTTTTAAAGCTAAAGTTAAGGAGTGGAATTGGGTTAATAATTACAATCACTTTGAGGCATTACGTGGTTATGCCTACGTTTCAGGTGTGACACATAGCTATTTCCAACCCCAGAAATACGTTGGGCAGTGCCCGAACCCTGCAATGTTGTATTTTCGACTCAAGCTGCGCATTAACCAATTGCTGGTGCTGGCAAATATGGAGCCCAGTTAGGGATTCCTTTAAAGAAAAGGTGCTGCTGAGATTGCAACAACCCGGACAAATTGGAGACCACCAAACATTTAATGACAGAATGCACAGCGTTGGGAGTAGAATACATGACAATTTTGGGGGACTGGTACATTCCTACGAGTCAATAATGGACGATGCTTTCTGGACCTATTGCTTGAACACAGATAATTTAAGTATACACATAGCCTTGCATAACTTATGGGGTGTTGTTAAGAAGTATCTGCCTGGAATAAGGCGGGAGAGAGGGACACAATTGAGTGCAGAAAAGGTTTTATCACACCTATGAGGCAAGACATGGCAGATACCTACTGGGAATTTTTTGTATATTTAGGTATAAATTAAGTTTTAACATAGGGAATTACAATTTGCACCTATCAAATGGGAAGTTATAGTGACTCCGGGTGAAGTGTGGTTCAAGCATACAGAAGATTATTTCCACATGGCCAGGTAATGGCTCAAGGACTACTGTGATAGGACCAGCATTGGCGACCCTGGAGCTCAGTAGAGATAAGTACTATGTGGCAGGAAGTGGTGCCCTCCCTAGTTGGGTGAAGTATACACTGCAGTGGTGGTTTGATGGCATTGGAAAGTGTTGGGACATGTATGTTGCACGTAAAACGTAGAAGGAAACCAAGTATTCTGGCTTAAATTTCCTTGCACAGTGTGTTTTCAATGCTGTAATAAGTTTGATGTGTGTTTTATAACAAGTTCTTAAAACATGTTTTTAACCCTGTGCTTTTAATGTGTTTAATGTTTTTTAGAATCAGTTTATCAGTACTGTGTATCTTTGTAAAGTTCTTTTAGAACTAAACAAATACAAATAAATAAATAAAATAAAATATTTTTTGACTGCAGAGTATTGTTTGTGTGCAACACTCCTGGGAATGAAGAGCAACTCAGCATTTTTCAAAAACGATATCTGACATTTCGGCAATACAGAACAGTACTCCATCATACTGGAGGTGTGTAACTTTAATTCTGCACAGATGTTTTCATAAAACTACGAGAGAGTTCAACACCTTGTTTAGGGCTGAGATCGAGTTGGGCCCCAAGTTAATGGGATCCTGCAATGCTTCCAGCATATCACCAAAGGAATAGTGTTCATAAAGGGTTGTCAAGGAGGGTGCAATATTTGACGTGTTAGTCAAATGTACTTAGAAAATCGAGGGAGTTTCTGATAATGTCTTCCTGGTGGCCGTATTGGAGTCAAACTTAAGTCTCCCAAATATCCCAAGTCCAGGGAGGATAGCTCAGGGGCAACGTGCTTGCCTTGGAAGCAAGACGACAGGAGCAACACAGGTTCCATCCCCGTGTCCACGCTTAGAAACCTCTGGGTATTAAGTGCGTTATAAATAACCTATCATATCATATCAACGTTTTCTCGTCATTTTATACAGGTGGCAAAGAAAATGTGGGAAGGCTGGTAGACACAGAAGACAGTTTCAGCTCAGAACTGCTTGGATATAATTTGACAACGTGAAGGGCCTTGAATAGGATGAGGCTTGGTTGCAGATTCTGTACTTGAGATAAGGGGAGCCGCAATGTGACCATAAACAGAGCACCAGTAATAATCAATGTTGCAAAGAAAAGAAGCTTTGCATACCTGCTCCCCAGCCCCAACCGCAGCAACTGCACTTTACTAGTGTACTTTGACTAGTGTTCCCTGCAAAGCACCTTTGATTTGAAGGATTCTGTCACTCTGTGTCAGGTGCAAGCAATTCTCTGAAGACAAAGGCCAGCTAGACCAGCAGCAACTTGTAAGCGTGCCAGAGAAAATTCAACTGAGATAATGTAGCATAGGGTAACTTGAAGCTCTCTGACAACATTTCTAAAACCTAACCCGACTTCAGGAATGTACATCACAAAACAGAGGCCACACAGAACTATTGAGATCTATCATACTGAAACTGGTTCTGAAAGCAAGGCCATTTAAAAGCACTGCCAGATGCTGGCTAATGGACAGCTTCAAAGAGACTGTCACGTATATAATTTCAGACCCCATATAAAATCCATTAGCTGAAGTCATGCAATACTTTACCTGGTCTCCATGAACAAAAGGAAATTAACCTTGCCTAGCCAGTTGTTCATACCAGGAAAGGGAACATAAAGGAATGTATCAACAGTGACATTTGTAGGGCTTAGGGCAGCATTTCATCCCTCTCGGATCTGAATTGAAATCTAATGAAGGTACTATTTTCTCAAAAATGTAATCATTGGAAAAATCATGTTTTTGAACACAAGGTCCTATCAACGTTGGACCAGTTGAAGATTATAGATAGAAAATATAAAATCTGCATTGAGTGTCATGAAAAGATTTGGAGATAAATGGGAAAACACTTATCTCTTGAAATATTGAACACATCGCAGCCTTTCGTGCATGTGGTCATGCGCAGTGATCTACAGAACCTGAAAATATATATTTTATAAATCTCTCACATTCAAATTCAGAGTTATGTGACATAAACAAAATTACCATTTTAGATTAGGAGTGAGTTTACCACTCCCTTCTAGATCACGCGACTGGTGAAAACCACACCTAGTCACAATGCTGGAGAGGAATTGCAGAAGATAGAACAGCATGCACACAAGTAGAAGCAATTAATGTGGGGAGATGAACATTGACAAGTTTCTGGATACAGTTGGAGAGAGGTGGCCACAGGAGAGATAACTGAATCCACCTAAATGACTGATTCCCATGCAGACTGGAGAAAGAAGCCATTGAGAGAGGGATGGCCATCCAAGACTGGAATTGGTTTCCATACAGCCAGCTGAAAAGAGAAATTGCTGATGGAGTAATTCTAATCTAGATGGTTCCTTGCTGATTCTCCACAAAATGAGAAGCCACCTTAGACATGTAAGGAGAATCTGTAACTTCAAACTGTTCCCATAGACTGTGCATGGCAAACCCCTGGAATCAAATGGACTGGGAATTAAAGGGAAAAGTTAATGTGACAAAGACCCAGGTGCAGTAAAATACTGAACCCTTTGTCTCCCATTTACAGTGAATATAAAGCAGGATGCATTTTCTTAAAATCCAATGCATTTTTTGTATTGAGAGGTGCAATTTAAAACTGAATGCATTTTGGTGAAACTTTGATGCAGACTGTTTTTGTAGGATTAAGCACCCTTAAATAGAATCCTTGGCTCAGTAGTGCATTGGCAGCCGGGCTAATACTTACCTGTCGGCCAAGTGCTGGTGGGTGGGGAAGGGTCCATCGTGTTGAGTGAGATCGGCTGCTAAACCACTACTTGGGGACCACTATACCCAATCATGTAGAAACAGCATAGGTTCACTTACCAATTCCTCGAGAGGACTGGCCAGCACACACCCGGGCCACATAGCATAACATGCACTCATATATACTCAGAGCCCCACAACTGGCACCTCAATCAATGCTGTACCCACCGACCACCACAGGACGGCTTGCATGGCCCACTTCACCATTAAGTCAGAAAAGCTCACAGCACAAACATGCAAATGTGTTTTAATAATATCTAGCACCATGTGAAACAACTATCTTTACTCCCAGCCAACAGGCCTATCCTGGACCCAAGACTGGGAGCATATAGACCCTGCACCTCCCTAAAGGGGACACCATCCGGGAGTACAGACCCCTACCCCCCCAACTTGAACCATAGGTGAGAACCGTCAATATAACTTGATCCCAACCCCAAACCACAAGGGAAAACCAAACAAACCTGTCTCTGTTCTCTCTTCCCCCCCCTCTTTTCTCCTCCATTGGCACTGTCCTAAATAAAGCAACAATAATAAATGCATATATCATGTACCACGATCTACTGTGTGAACTACACTGCAAATGTAAACTGTATACACATAAATTGATGTACACAATGATTCACTAATTCACGCTTTGGCACACACTTGTCACCTACTGCACAAACTGTCACCCATACTGAATAATTGCTGAATATATGTATTTTTACTATCAGCCTTGATAAAGACCCTAGAGGTCGAAACATGTGTCGGCTGACCACTACTAAGACTGACAGGGTAATTCATAGAATTTCGCACAAAAGTGGCGCACGCGGCTGGCGCACAGTGTGCGCGTGCGAATGTCTGCGCCAGCCGCGTGCGCTGAAATCGATATCCGCGCACAGCGTATTCATGGATTTAGCCTCTAAGACCAGCCGTGGCACAGAGTGGCGCAGTGACCCTGCAGCAGCGCCAGTTACGCCCCCAAGAACGCCCTTGCGCAAGGAAAAGCCATCAAAATTTCCAATTCAGTGCAAAGGGCTGCGCTAACCCTGGACCAGTATACAGGGCTGGCAAACAGCAAACGCCGAGCGGGGATTGTGTATTACTGGGGTGCGCGGGAAGTTCCATACGCGATTTCAGCAGGTTACGTGTATTTCTGGGGTGCGGGGAAGTTTAACACGCGATTACAGCAGGGTATGTGTATTACAGGGGTGCGCGGGAAGTTCCACACGCAATTTCAGCAGGGTATGTGTATTTCTGGGGTGCGGGGAAGTTCAACACGCGATTTCAGCAGGATGCGTGTATTACAGGGGTGCGCGGGAAGTTCCACACGCGATTTCAGCAGGGTACGTGTATTTCTGGGGTGCGGGGAAGTTTTACACGCGATTTCAGCAGGGTACGTGTATTACAGGGGTGTGCGGGAACTTCCACACGCGATTTCAGCAGGGTACGTGTATTTCTGGGGTGCGGGGAAGTTTTACACGCGATTTCAGCAGGGTACGTGTATTACAGGGGTGCACGGGAAGTTCCACATGCAATTTCAGCAGGGTACGTGTATTTCTGGGGTGTGGGGAAGTTTTAAACACGATTCCAGCAGGGTACGTGTATTACAGGGGTGCGCGGGAAGTTCCACACGCAATTTCAGCAGGGTACGTGTATTTCCGGGGTGCGGGGAAGTCTACACGCGATTTCAGCAGGGTACGTGTATTACAGGGGTGCACGGGAAGTTCAACACGCGATTTCAGCAAGGTACGTGTATTTCTGGGGTGCGGGGAAGTTTAACACGCGATTTCAGCAGGGTACGTGTATTACAGGGGTGCGCGGGAAGTTCCACATGCGATTTCAGCAGGGTATGTGGATTTCTGGGGTGTGGGGAAGTTTAACACGCGATTTCAGCAGGGGACGTGTATTACAGGGGTGTGCGGGAAGTTCCACACGCGATTTCAGCAGGGTACGTGTATTTCTGGGGTGCGGGGAAGTTTAACACGCGATTTCAGCAGGGTACGTGTATTACAGGGGTGTGCGGGAAGTTCCGCACGCGATTTCAGCAGGGTACGTGTATTTCTGGGGTGCGGGGAAGTTTTACATGCGATTTCAGCAGGGTACGTGTATTACAGGGGTGCGCGGGAAGTTCCGCATGCGATTTCAGCAGGGTACGTGTATTACTGGGGTGCGGGGAAGTTTCACATGCGATAGTGTATTTCGGGGGTGCAGGGGAGTCCTACATGTGAATTGGCAGTGTGGGTCCTCCCAGGTGTTCCCTCTACACCCTCCACGGCCCCTGCAGGCAGACCACACCACAGGGGACTACCCTGCAGCCCTGGTCATGTCCCGCAGGCAGCCCATCCACCATGGGCATGCCCCCACAGCCAAGCCACATGTCACCTTGCACTAGTGATCACCAACGCATTACCCCCTTGTACCCCTACGCCACAGCAGTGCAGGGCACCTGCCAGCAGGCCCCCACTCATGTCCCCCAGCACCCCACCCCCCAAACAGTGCAGGGCACCTGCCAGCAGGTCCCCACTCATGTCCCCTTGCACCGCCACCCCCAAGCAGTGCAGGGCACCTGCCAGCAGGCCCCCACACATGTCCCCTTGCACACCCCCCCAGCAGTATGGGGCACCTGCCAGCAGGCCCCCACTCATGTCCCCTTGCACACCCACCCCCCAGCAGTGCGGGGCACCTGCCAGCAGGCCCCCACACATGTCCCCTGCACCCCCTCCCCCCAGCAGTGCGGGGCACTTGCCAGCAGGCCCCGACACATGTCCCCCAGCCAACACGTCATCACAATCTAGATCCCTGGCCCTTATGGCCAGCCTCCACATGCCAAAGACCCACCCAAGTATTGCATCCACCCACATAGAAATGCAAATTACATGATACAACCCCAATGGCAAGTATATAAATGAACACATGTCCGTCACACACACACAATGGGTGCAAGTGAATGTCAAAACCCATATCATGACATGCATGAAACCAATGAGATGATACCACAAATAGAAGTATAAAAAAATATATATTAAAGATAACATGAACGTAAATCAAATTAAACACACAACAATGGGAATAACAAAAGAAATGGTCCATGTCTGATAAATTATGAAAATCAAGAAATCATAAGCAAAAGAAATCCAAAAATAAATGTTGTCCAAAGTCACAGTTCAAAAAATCAAATCCAAGGGAAAACAAAAAGTAAAAACCATTGCTCCATGGTGAACACAAAAAAAATATCAAAAAAGATGAATCCAATGTAAAACTATGTACAATTGAAGAATCCAGGGTCCAAGAGCCCAACTTAAGAAATGAAACCTACCAAAAACTACTACCTAATAAAAAAACTATATACAAAAATGTGGTCTATTGTCCAAGCGGTCCAAAATAAAGAAAAAACCAAAGTAAACCTAATACTAACTAACTAACTATTTACAAGGGCAGCGGGCAAGTCCAACGGCTCACATGTTGATGTTCCGGGCCAGGGCATAATCGAATTGCTCGATGTCCCGGAGGCGGTCCTCTTCCATGGCCCGAGGGTTTGCAGGCACAATGACATCTGGAACTCCAGGTCCCTGCGAATGGCCTCGAGGCACTCGGCCCTCCTCAGGGCCCTACGCATGGAGTTCTCCACCCTGACCATCGTGAGCCGTGCCTCTTCCGCCCGCTGCCGCTCTGCATCTATCGCATGGCCCAACCGCTGCCACACGGAAGACACTTCCCGTCCAGGGTCCTCCTGCCCTCCGGCCGATGCCTGCCCCTCCGATGATGAAGGCTCCGAGCCATCATGGCTCCCACCTTGTTGCTGCTGCTGCTGTGCCGCTGCCTGTGCCCTGACTCCTGCTGCCTGCACATCCTCCTCCAGCTGGGGTGCAGTTGTTGAGGTGGCCACCCCTGCTGGACGTCCGACTCCCGACTGTGGCAGGGATGTGTCCTCCACCAGCCTGGCCGCAGGGTCAGAGGCAGCTCCACAGGGCACCCAGGTGACACATGGGTGGGAAGATGGCACGGAGGACGACTGGCGCATAGGGGGGTCAGTTGAGGAGGGGGTCAGAACAAGGTCCAGAAAACGGAGGAATCCGGCCCTGGTGAGCTGTCCCAGTGGGTCAACACGGTCAACGAGCCATGCGAGAAGACGTGCACTCTCCTCATGAAAAGACTGCAGGTCAGCTCGCATGGCATGTTGACGCAACGCCAGCCCACCCACGACAGGCTCAACCTGGTGCCGGATAGCCACATCCGTAGGGAGAGGAAGGCCAGTTGGTGTAAGCCAATCCCCTCCCTGAGAACGGGTCTGGACGTAGGCATCCCTGCTGGTGCAAGATGATGCAGTCACAGGATGGGGGACAGGATTACACACAGGCACCTCCGCGGTAGCCTGTGCTGCCTCCTGTCCCTGCCCCTGCACTGCACCACTAGCACCAGTGGAATCCCCACCTCCAGACCCCGTCTCTGTCCCTTGCATGGCCTCCTCCTCCACCAAACCCCCCACCAACCTGGATGACTCCGTGCCATCTTCCTCCGTCGAGCCCTGTGGGGTCTCAGCTGCCCCTTCGGCTGCCGAGGAGTCCAACTCCAACCTCCGCCTCGTGGACCTCCCCTCGGCAGCTGCGACCTGGGACGCAGCACCAGACACCTCACTCCCCGATGAGATGACAACCTGTGAGGGGAGCCAGTCCTTGCGTCTCCAGCTGGCGGTGCGATCCCTGCCACTGTGCTCCACAGCACCTTCTCCGCCCTCTTTATCAGTTGACGCTGCAGACAGGGAGAGATAGGAGACAGGCATCAGGGCACTGTACAATGGACTCATACACACATGACAGTTGTACATGAGTGGCATTGTCAAACTTCAGACATGGCATCACAATCCCCAACACACATGTCATTGCAACTCACACACATGAGCTATTCCACAGCCATATTGCAACAGCCAGCACCATCCATATACATACAACAGCATGAGCAGCCAAAGGTGAGCCAGACATCACATGAAACACAGGGAGTGCACTAGACATGCACACACGCCACCACAATTACATGCATGTGTACACCTCCGCCAACTGTCGCAGTGATGAGATTGGCATCCATGTCACATCTGGCAATCAGTCTTATACATATCAGCCTCACATGCATCCATGTTGCATCACTGTTGCACCCATGTCAAATACACACACATGCACATGTACACGGTGCAGATACATGCAGCTGGAACCAACATCCATGTGTGACACCACAACCATGCCAGCTTACATACACAGTAATCCAAACATGTGTGCTCACACATCTGCATTTGGCCTGCATACTTACCCACACATACACCATCCATGTGTCTCACACATGAAAGGACTTGCATGTGTCAGCCTCACAGCCCTGTACATACACATCCATACATGGCCCTACAAAACCACATGTATAACCTGCACACTACTGGCACACCACCACACGCACAGCTTCCAATCAGTATGCATGTACACTTACCGCTCGACTCCAGACGGGTCTGCCTCTCAAGGACCTGGACGTGGAGTGCTGGGCACATGCATTCCAGGACCCTCATCTGATGTTCCGACAGGTGGCCCCGGCGCCCCTTAGCATCCGCTGCCTTCAAGAGGCGCCGGGCCTTGTTGAGGGTCCTGGACCTGAAGTCCTCCCAGCGCTTCTTGACATGTTGGATGTCGCGGACTGCCACCCCCTCCGTGTTGATGGCAGTCACGATGTCCGTCCAGATCCGAGTCTGTCCTTCCTTGTCGGCGGCCGACCTTCCGAAGAGGGCATCATACTGCCCCAGGACTTGCTCCACCAGGACACCAACTTCGGTGGCAGTGAAGCTGGTGGCCCTCTGCCTCTCTGGCTGGGGGTTGCCAGTGGTGCCAGATGGTGTAGTGCCCGACATGGCAACCCCAGAGGCAGGTGTGGATGGGCAACTGGGTCCTGGGGCTGAGCTGTGGAGCGATGGAATAGCAGTCGGGAGTCTTCGGTTCCAGCAGGGGTGGTCACAGCAACAGCACCCCGGGCTGACGTGCAGGCAGCAAATGGCAGGGCACGTGGGCAGCAGGCAATCAGGCAGCAGCAGATGGCAGGTGGGAGTGTGCTCGGGGCTCTGGGGGGCAGTAATTCGGCCTTCTGGGCAGGAGCGTGGTCTTCCGTGTGCGAACGAGTGGCCAGCTTGATACGGAGTGATTTGGCACATGAAAATCTTGCATGTCAGCGTGTAAGTCGAGGAAAGGCCCTTAGCGCGTAAGCGCGTCAGCACGCGTATTCGATTTCATTGGACCAAAGGCCCTTAGCGCGTAAGCACGTCTGTGACGTGCGCGCGGCGGCGTTTCCCTGAACCCGGGTGCATGTTACACGTCCAAGAACTGCACGTCCGAGTGTCAGCTTGTGTAATTGGAGGATAGGGCCTTAACGCATATACGCGGAAGTGACGTTGGACGTGTGGGCCGGTGCAAAAGGTACGTGTAGGACGTCATTTCCTTGTACGTGCTTTTCGTGGAGAGCGAGTGGGTGAATTCTGTACTTCTTGTCGGTTCACACACGATTTACTTCACAGCGTTTCTAGTTCGTACTCCCTGTTACCTCTGACAGCTTTTTTCTGATTTTCTGTTGGGCCTGTTTCCTCAAACAGCGTTCACTTCTTCTTTTGTCCTGTCTCCTCAGACAGCGTACAATTCTTCTTTTGGCGGGGGTGTGCGTATTTTTCATGCTCTTTTTACAGGCAGACGGTGAGTCGCGCACGTATTTACCAATTGTGCTTGCCCCGTGTGTCGCGTACCCCTTCAGAGGTCATTGTAGGCTGCGTGTAACACACGTACGTTCATTTTTGTGTTTCTGGGTGCCACAGCGTAGTGCAGGTTCATTTTTCCACGCACATGGTCTACGAGGGGATGCGTGCACGTTATTTTCTGTTTTTGGGGTGCCTGTGCGTTGAGTGACCCGTCATCTTTCCCCAGGGGTCACATACAGCCTTGCTAGAGCACTAGGGTACGAATTCCATCTAGTACCCTACCCCTTTGACCCCCAATTGCCCAGGACAATAGTTTACTGCAACTCCCATACCCACAACAACATCAGTGCCATGGTTGGGAGGCGACCAAGCGGTAAGGGTGGCAAAGGTGGCCGAGCCTCAAGAGGTGGGCGTGGTGGGCGCGGTAGGGGACGTGGCCGGGATTTGCAGGGTACCCCTAGCCCCCCATGTGTGGGCGACCAGTCAGGGACACCCATGCCCCCCCCCATGGTTGAGGGAAACGTGGCTGACACCATCTCTGCTCAGCCCTTGTTGAACCGGCCCATTTTGGCACCTGACCTGGCACAGGGTGACTCCCAGGGACTTCCAGGTCGCCAAGTCTAGGCCACGTGTGGCGGTGCAAGTTGGTGTCACCAGGCCACGTGGATCAGGGGCAGCTATGTCATCTGCTGCCCCAAGTAGGCAGGGTGGGGAGGGTGCAGGGGCAGCTGCAGCTCCATCCACCCCAGCTCTGACTCTCCCAGCCAGGGCAGTGTTGGTCCTAGTCCATCTTGCTAACGTTCCCCCTGACTACGTCACACTTCAGCCAATGCCTGCACCAAGTCCCATGCTCAGTGTGCATTCCCACACTCCAACTACCCAGTCCACCGGTGCTCCTGCCCCTAGTGGCCAGAGCGGCGTAGGCCACTCAGGATCCCCACCACCTTCCAAAAGATAGAGGAATAAGTGCTCGTCCAGTACAGGCTGGTACCCCAGACACGGCTACGCAGTCCGGCACGCCAAGGAAGCCTAGCTTCAATGATGCCGAACGTGATGCACTTGTGCAGTATGTGTCCGCACATGACAGCGAAATGTTGATCACTTCAGGGTGCAAGACCACACCTGCTCGATGTCAGGCACACTGGCAGACTGTCGCGGACATCATAAGTGCCCTTGGATTTGTGAGGCGCATAGCTGGTGAGGGCTACAAGCGCTGGAATGACCTTAAGCGCAGGGCAAAGAAAAAGCTGGCCTCTGGGTCTCCACAAGAGGACATTGAACTCACTGTACATGAGTCTGTTGCTGGGACCTACGTCACAGAGGAACAGATCCAAAGTGTGGGAGAACTGCCAGATTACGAGGCATTGTCCGGTGAGTGCACATGCATGTGTGTGTGATCCATGTGTATGTTGTGTGTGTGAGGGGTTCTGATTGAGTGCCAGGTGAGTGTGTGTGTGCCTGAGTGGTTTGGGTCACCCATGTGCTTTATCCAAAACATTCTGCGCCCCTGGATTTGGGTATTACAGTATCCCTTCTGCCCACAGTAGACATTTTGTGCAACATCACGCCAGTTGCCCTTGAAGTGGCATCTTGCAACAACATTGTTCCGTATTTTTCAGTGTTCATTCATGCTGATTGTTTCAATTCCCACACTTTCACTACGCATTTCTCAGCCCTATGGTCAAACAATATGTGACATGCCTATGGTACATGCCATCTGTGTGATGGCATGTGTCATGTATGTGGATTGGACATGCCACTCACAGGCCAATGTGTGATGGCACTGCTAGCCAGCATGCAGCTAATGTGTTGCTCTTCCATCTTGGTGTCATCAGTGTCTGACATTTTCCTCCCCTTCAAACTCAGTGACAGTGCATGCATGGGAGGGTTATAGTCATGTGGGACATGTGTCAATCAAGTACTGGTTCTGTAGCTTGTCAGGCCTAATTGTGTGCCATGGTGCTAATGCCTGTTTCCATTTTTTGTCTTTTATGTTTTTGCAGGGGATGACACACTTGATGCTGTTGAGGGTGAGGAGATGGTGCAGACCCAGGAGGAACCTGAGGCACAACCGGCCACCAGTGGGGGACGGGGTGTGGTGGTGGGTGAGAACCCACTCTTGCTGCAGACCGTTCTCTCCAGGGGTGTCTCTGGGTGCACCTCCCCAGACCTCTATTCAGGTGTTCATTCGGATGATGAGACCTATGTGGCTTCGCAGGTAGGTGTTTCTGGAAGGGATTCTGTTTTGTACGACCCACCTGCACCAGGGATGTCAGTGTTGGTAGGTCTGCCTTTGGTGGTTACGGATGCAGGGCCACACTCCGCAACATCTGATCCTGTTCCTGGGCCAGCAGATCAGAGGGGGAATGCAGTCCTGCAGCCTCAGGCAGTGCCGACACAGCAAGGCACAGTTTGCCTTGCCCCAGACAGGTGTGGTGCCCTCCAACGCGGTGGCCGTACGCCACCAGGCAATACCGCATGGGAGCAATCCATATACGGTATGGCAAACCAACAGGCAGCATCATCTGAGATGATGGCTGAAGCAATGGAGAGGGTGGCCACTTCCATTGTCCCCCCAGAAAGGCAGATGGAGCAACTGCAGCAGGCAACAGACTCCATTTGCCAATCACTCAGGGAGGACATGTTGGCGTCCAACAGGGACAGACGGGTGGCCCTGGACACTCTGCGGGAAGCCATTTCTTTAGAGTCCCAGGGCCAGAGGGAAGCCCTGAGGGTAGAAGTCCATCACCTCAGGCAGACTCTTGTGGACCTTGAGGATTCCACTGTCACGAGGACAGAACAGCTGCTGGAGCGGGTCACACGTACTGTCAAGGATGGCACTCTGTCAAGAGTGGCACAGGGCCCCCAGGTAGGGTTTGGGTGGCTGTGTTGATGTAAGGTGACAGATAAGTACACACACAGCAGGAAACTCATCAAGAAATAAAAGTAGGCAACTGTAGTTGTGAACAGAATGGGGCAGGAAATACAAAGATACAAACAAACTGGATTTCCTCTTGGGGTGTATGCAGATATGGAAAAGGAGTGTTCCGCGGACCTTTGGAAACTCCAGCCTTCTGCACGGATTACTATGACAGAGGCCCACTCTGTCTGCTCATGGCTGGGAACAACAGCTGTGGGTATCTGTTAAATAGAAAACGCGACAAGGGAAGGGGCAGAGGTTGCCTGCCGGAAACCAACAGTCAAGCTCTGTACAAAGGATCAACATAAGACACAAGAGAGACAAGAACAGAAATAACCAGGGACAAGGAAGTCTAAGAGAAATCTAGCAGAAGGGAATGAAGGAAGAAACAGTACAATAGAAATGGGTAAACTAAAGGGGAGGACAGAGGATTCAAGGAAGAGAAGGACAGGGATCAAGAACAAGGGGTTGCAAACAAGGAAGAGAGCAAGGGAGCAGCAGCCATGAAAGAGGGGGGCTGCAAACAAGGAAGCAGGGCAGCAGTACCAAATGGTACAAGGTACAGAAAAACTGTAGTGGATTGCAGAGGACTGTAGTAGGCTGCTAGGCAGAGAGTCCAGAGGAGCAGGACTGAGAGCTGTAGTAGGCGGCAGACAGAGAGCCCAGAGGAGTAGGGCAGCAAGGAGCGAACCCAAAGGAACAGGGCGTAGAGGTAGAGAGACCCGAGGGTCAGGGCTGAAAGCAGAAGAGAGTAGCAGGCTGCAAGACAGGGAGCCCAGCGGAGCAGAGCAGCAAAGAGCGAGCTCAGAGGAGCAGAGCAGCCGGAAGGCTATGGCTGTAGGCAGCGGAGTGTAACAGGCTGCAAGGCAAGAAGCCCAGAGGAGCAGGGCTGTGAGGCAGGGAGCCCAAAAGGCTAGGGCTGTAGGCAGCAGGGTGTAGCAGGCTGCAAGGCAGGAAGCCCAGAGGAGCAGGGCTGTGAGGCAGGGAGCCCAAAAGGCTAGGGCTGTAGGCAGCAGGGTGCAGCAGGCTGCAAGGCAGGAAGCCCAGAGGAGCAGGACTGTGAGGCAGGGAGCCCAAAAGGCTAGGGCTGTAGGCAAATGGGTGTAGCAGGCTGCAAGGCAGGAAGCCCAGTGGAGCAGGGCTGTGAGGCAGGGAGCCCAAAAGGCTAGGGCTGTAGGCAGCAGGGTGTAGCAGGCTGCAAGGCAGGAAGCCCAGAAAGAGCACTGGAACAAAAGCAAGAAAATGCAGCAGCAGGAACAGCATACAAATTCGAGGCAAAAGGCAAAAAGGGGCTGGGAGGACTCTTGATGCAAGAGACTGAGCTCCTGCAGGCAGCTGCTTAAATACCGCCCTGCCCTGTACTGAGGCAGGCTAATTGGCAGCATCTGAAGCAGCAAACCTGAATACAATCTGCCTCCTCCCTCTCTAGTCCTGAGATGGTGGAAGCAGCACTGATCCCTAGGGCTTCTGGGGATTGTGGTTCCAATGCTGACAAATGGGAATGGCCAGGAATTGATAGCTGTAGCAAGGTGCATTGTGGTACATGTAGTTAGTTGAGTTATATAAGAAGGCACCAAAGTCACGCAAATGGGAATTAAGTACCAAAGTGTGAATAGGGGTTGTTCCAAGAGTATTCTGAAGATAAATGAATAACAAATAGTCCATGATGGTTGCCAATGTGTGCACCCATGGCGCAGGCATGGCAGTATGCCCCTCTCCAGGCCCCTCTCCAGGCTCCCTGAAGACTGACCAACAAGAAGAGCAAGCCCAAGACCTGCCACACCGTGAAAAAGTCTTATACCAAAAAGGCACATCATGAAGCTCCAAAAACTGTTTAAAGGTGCAAGGTGAGAGTCTTGAAGGGAGGAGACAATACCAATGTTCCGAACCTTTGAGGTAGAAGTCAGAAAGGACCAAGTCTTAAGGGCCCAAAACCCAACAGTGTGTTCATGAACTGAGAGACTGTGAAGATCTGCTGCAGGCTCCATGGCATTTATTTCTTTGAAAGTAGTGGTTTTCCTTAGGGCTGGCAACGGTACAGTGCTGAAAGGTGGAACCAGAGATACAGCTGAATAGGTTGCTCTAGGAGGGTCTTCAAATATTCAGAAGCAGCAATAGCAACATTAAGATTTGCAGCAGGGACTTCAGGAGTCACAAATGTTGCAGGGACACCCTGAGTAGCAGGGAGTTCAGAAGCCACAGCAGCCGGGAGATCATGAATGGCAGTCAGAGGTTCAGGTGCTATAGCAGCTGGGATTATAGGTGCCACAGGAATACCAGCGGGCAGGGACGCAACTGAGACTGAAGGAGTACAGTCTGGTAGTTTAGGTGCAGAGGTACCAGCAGGAACAACCGGAGCAGTAGCCTTAATAGGAGAGCTGTTAACGGGCGTTGCAACAGGTATTGTTCTTGCAGGCAGAGGAAGGGGGTGCTTCAACTGCAATAAGAGTGATTTGAGATGCTGCTTCAGTAGCGGATTTAGGAGTACTAGCAGGAGGAGCAGCAGAGATTGGGCTTGCAGATTCTGTAACAGGTAGCATGGCTGACGGAGGATCAGGGAAGGGTAGGCTTTCTGATGGCTGGCCTTCAAAGTCTTGTGTGCTCCGGTGGATAGATGGTTCTGGGGTATTGACTGTTGGCAAAGCTGGATTCCAGACAGGTACTGGGTATAATTCAGGATCTGACACATGGTCTGGTGCACAAAAGTCCATAGAAGCAGAGTACCTCTCTGACTTGGTCACCTCTTTAGAGGCTGAAAGTGTGAGTAAAGGACCGCCATCAAGAGTAAGAACGGGACAATCCTTTGACTCAACAGGATATCCAGCCAGATGATTACACTTGATTTGTGGTGTAAAGGCAGTGTGAGTGATTTGGCCCACCGAAGGAGTTAATTCTTCACTATCTGAGCAACAGCCTGAGTTACTGTGGCTAGTAAGTGAATGAGCTAAGTCAAACTTTAGAAGGTATGCATATGCCAAGTTCAGGTCTTCCATCTGCTCTGTATAAGTCTGTATCCTTTTCTGTATTACCCTTCCAGGCCTTATCATGCCAATCTCTAAAGACAGAACGTCGGGTGTTGGGCATAGTGCCAGATGGTCTGGTAAATTGTGTCCCTTTGCTAGATTCTTACTATGCAAATAGACAAGTTCATCATAGAGGTCTTCGGTTTGTCTTTTAAGACGTAAGAGTTGTTCTTGTAACAGGTATGTTCCATTAGCCTGTTCTACAGCTTCAGAATCTGGTGTAGCAGAAAATTTGGGTGTTGCAATAGGAAGACTGACCTTAGAGTTCTCATGGTTAGTAGTTACTGGGGAAGCATTAAGACAACCGATGGTCAGTATTGGTCTTTTGTACCCAGGACCAGCTGCACTAACCTCAGGATACTGAATTCCTTGTCCTGTTAAATGAGTGTTTCCAGCAGTCTGGGGAGGTTGTGTAGCTTGCCAAGCTGATCTTGAGCATATCACTTTGGCAACAGCGTACTCTGGTTGAGAGTCTGCCACAATGAGTGCAATATCCTTGGCTGTAGCAGTGTTACGACATTGGTCCTGAGACAGGGTAGCCTGGGATAAAGGAATACAAGGTTCGTGTACCGGCTGAATGTCGAATGCAGTGTCAAAAGAAATGCCAGAAAACGCATGAGCGTTTTCCACTGGTTGGGCTAACAAAATCTGCAGGAATTCATTTTCTTGCTGTAGTTCTTCTACAGATAGAGACTGCGGCTCATAGTTGCAAATGTCATAGTAGTTACACATAGAAGGGTCAGCGAGCCAGTGAGTGTAGTACTGTGCTTGTAAACCTTTGTTTACTAGGGCGAGTCTGTCTTTTAAACTAGGGTTTTTGTTTGCAGTCCTTAAGAAAGCTTTACATTTTTTCAGAGGTTTCTTGAATCGAAAGGAAAGCATCCTTGGTCTGTGCGTGCCTTTCCTGCCTATGGAACAAGAATTTTTTATCTCTTGCATTCTGTCAAGGATGGCACTCTGTCAAGAGTGGCACAGGGCCCCCAGGTAGGGTTTGGGTGGCTGTGTTGATGTAAGGTGACAGATAAGTACACACACAGCAGGAAACTCATCAAGAAATAAAAGTAGGCAACTGTAGTTGTGAACAGAATGGGGCAGGAAATACAAACTAACTGGATTCCCTCTTGGGGTGTATGCAGATATGGAAAAAGAGTGTTCCACGACCTTTGGAAACTCCAGCCTTCTGCACGGATTACTATTACAGAGGCCCACTCTGTCTGCTCATGGCTGAGAACAACAGCTGTGGGTGTCTGTTAAACAGAAAACGCGACAAGGGAAGGGGCAGAGGTTGCCTGCCGGAAACCAACAGTCAAGCTCTGTACAAAGGCTCAACATAAGACACAAGAGAGACAAGAACAGAAATAACCAGGGACACGGAAGTCTAAGAGAAATCTAGCAGAAGGGAATGAAGGAAGAAACAGTACAATAGAAATGGGTAAACTAAAGGGGAGGACAGAGGATTCAAGGAAGAGAAGGACAGGGATCAAGAACAAGGGGTTGCAAACAAGGAAGAGAGTAAGGGAGCACCAGCCAGGAAAGAGGGGGGCTGCAAACAAGGAAGCAGGGCTGCAGTACCAAATGGTACAAGGTACAGAAAAACTGTAGTGGATTGCAGAGGACTGTAGTAGGCTGCTAGGCAGAGAGTCCAGAGGAGCAGGACTGAGAGCTGTAGTAGGCGGCAGACAGAGAGCCCAGAGGAGTAGGGCAGCAAGGAGCGAACCCAAAGGAACAGGGCGTAGAGGTAGAGAGACCCGAGGGTCAGGGCTGAAAGCAGAAGAGAGTAGCAGACTGCAAGACAGGGAGCCCAGTGGAGCAGAGCAGCAAGGAGCGAGCTCAGAGGAGCAGAGCAGCGAGGCAGGGAGCCCGGAAGGCTATGACTGTAGGCAGCGGAGTGTAACAGGCTGCAAGGCAAGAAGCCCAGAGGAGCAGGGCTGTGAGGCAGGGAGCCCAAAAGGCTAGGGCTGTAGGCGGCAGGGTGTAGCAGGCTGCAAGGCAGGAAGCCCAGAGGAGCAGGGCTGTGAGGCAGGGAGCCCAAAAGGCTAGGGCTGTAGGCGGCAGGGTGTAGCAGGCTGCAAGGCAGGAAGCCCAGAGGAGCAGGGCTGTGAGGCAGGGAGCCCAAAAGGCTAGGGCTGTAGGCAGCAGGGTGTAGCAGGCTGCAAGGCAGGAAGCCCAGTGGAGCAGGGCTGTGAGGCAGGGAGCCCAAAAGGCTAGGGCTGTAGGCAGCAGGGTGTAGCAGGCTGCAAGGCAGGAAGCCCAGAAAGAGCACTGGAACAAAAGCAGGAAAATGCAGCAGCAGGAACAACATACAAATTCGAGACAAAAGGCAAAAAGGGGCTGGGAGGACTCTTGATGCAAGAGACTGAGCTCCTGCAGGCAGCTGCTTAAATACCGCCCTGCCCTGTACTGAGGCAGGCTACTTGGCAGCACCTGAAGCAGCACACCTGAATACAATCTGCCTCCTCCCTCTCTAGTCCTGAGATGGTGAAAGCAGCACTGATCCCTAAGGCTTCTGGGGATTGTGGTTCCAATGCTGACGAATGGGAATGGCCAGGAATTGATAGCTGTAGCAAGGTGCATTGTGGTACATGTAGTTAGTTGAGTTATATAAGAAGGCACCAAAGTCACGCAAATGGGAATTAAGTACCAAAGTGTGAATAGGGGTTGTTCCAAGAGTATTCTGAAGATAAATAATAAATGAATAACAAATAGTCCATGATGGTTGCCAATGCGTGCGCCCATGGCGCAGGCATGACACGCACGCTCTCAGCAGAGATGCAGGCAACTCGGGAGGAGGTCCGGGCATCACGTCAGGTGGTGCATGGGGATCGCTGCACCATATTCCTCCAGAACGAGACCTTCCACACCCGCATGCTTGCTGCCATGGAGGACCAGACTAGGGCTTTGCGTGGGCTGCCTCCCATAGCACCATCACCTCCTGTGGCGGCAGCAGCACAGAGTGATTAGAGCGACCACAGCGATTCAGAATCTCTCACAATAGCGTAGCCGTGCAGGCCATGAGCCCATGGAGGTGTTTTTTTTTTTTGTAACATCCACACACGTGGCTGTTGGTGTGCACCCTGTCCTCGGACCTCCTGGGTGGCCTCCCCCACCCCTCCTGGCCCCCACATGGCCATTATTGATTTTTGATTTTTGATTACAGTGTGTTGCCTTGTGTGGCTCCCGTGGGCATCCACTGTATTCCGGCTGGGCACATGCAGACTAGTCCTGAGTTTGGGTTAGGTGCTTGGGTTTGTGAGACACACACCCCTCCTGCTTCCCGTTTCCATGGGCTTGCAAAGGGTGTGTCCAAGTGACAGTGACTTACACAGTGACGTTGGACTCCCGTGACATGTGTGGGCAGTCTGTAGTTTATACTGTGTATACATTCCTAGTGCATATTGTTGTTGTATTGCATGGTGTATTGTTGTTGTACTGCATGGTGTATTGATGTGTGCTTGTGCATCCATGTCTCCATCCTAATTTGCAGGTTCATTCCTCATGTCTTCACAAGGCCGTCTACTTTGGAGATGGAGTTCATGTTGTAAGCAGTGCACTTCCAGATTTGCGTGGCACCAACATTGTACAGTTGGAAGTGGTCGATGTGCTAGCATCATCAGGTTGTAAGACTACGTATCCTTTAACTTAGTGCTGTCATGTGAATGCTATGTTTGGGGTTGGGTAGCTGCATTGTAGTGTGGTAAGTATTTGGTCATGTGTGTTGTCAGTTCTACATTAATGGGAGCATATTGTGTGTGGCCAGTTTCCATTCGGGACACTGTACTTTGTGACACTTGTGTCATGTTTTGGGGATTCCTTTGTTTGCTCTCACATAGCATGACATGCCATGGTGTGTTGGGTGGCGGTGCTGGGGAGGGGTTGGGTGACATGGCACTGATGTCATGTTGTATCTTGCAAGGGGGTAATGATTTTAGCAGCATAGAAGTGTGTCTTTTGATGACACAGCATTGGTGGTGTTTGTGTAGGTAGGGATGCACACAATGGAACACTTCCAGGTGAACAATCTCAGGCTGGTATGGTTGTGACAGTTGACTGTCACTTGACTCATCATCATTGATAGTCAGCTGGTATGTGCCAGGGATGTGTGCACTCCACAGGGGTGTGATTTTAGGTGAAGTAATTATCCACCAGCTGCGTACGGGCTGCCTCACCCTGTGCCCTTTCCCCTCCCATGCGCAGCGGGCTTGCATGTGGTTGGGGATGTGGGGGCACCACCATGTCCACAGCCAGGCCCCGGCGTGTTGCAACGTTGTGCAGGACACATGCTGCCACTATGATCCTGCACACTAATGGGGGAGCGTATAACAGCTGCCCGCCAGAACGGTCAAGGGAGTGAAAGCGTGACTTGATCACTCTGAATGTGCGCTCCACTATGCCCCGGGTTGCAATGTGGGCTGTGTTGTATCTTACCTGGGGTGACGTGGTGGGGTTCCGAATTGGCGTCATCATGTGGGTGCTCAGAGGGTAGGCACTGTCCCCTGGGGAGGTGGTGATGGGTATCATTAGTGGGGTTGTGACATTACTCAGTATCTGATATGCATGCATGTGCAGTGGCATTTATACTCACCAAGCAGCCATGTATCGCCATGCCGCCCAGCTTCTAGGTCTCGGTTTAGGGTTGACATTCTGTAAATGAAACTGTCGTGGGAGGACCCTGGATAGTTGGCATATACTGAGGTGATGATTCCCTTGGCATCACATACTACCTGGATGTTGATGGAATGCCAGTGCTTGCGGTTTCTATAGATGTGCTCAGATGCCCTGGGGGGACGTAGAGCCACATGGGTGCAATCAATGGCACTTAGCACTTTGGGGAATTGTGCCACCCCGTAGAAATCCTGGGCGGCAGCCTGCCTTTCTGCAGGTGTTCTGGGCAGGTATATGTGCCTACGGACTGATGGGCGTGTAGTCATGATGGCCAAGACCTGGTGTAGGCAGCGTGACTGAGTGGCCTGTGACACCCCCCCCCCCCACTATGGCACTTGTCCGCTGAAATGATCCAGTGGCCAAGAAGTGCAGTACATTAAGGACCTTCTCCAGGGGGCTGAGTGCTTGGGAGCACAGGGTGGGTGATGTGAGGTCATCCTCCCACTCACTGACCAGGTCGAGTATTATGTGAGGTGGAATCCTGTACCTCCCATACACGTGGTCATCAGGCATCCCAAAAAGGCTGGTTCTGGTTGTAAACATTCTGGCCCTGACTATCCTCCTCCTCCTCCTGCGGTATCCCACGGCCACTGCTGCTAGGAACGGTATATTCATCCTAACGTCTGAGCTTGTCTGTTGTTTGCGCGCACTTTTATGATGCGCGGGTCGATGTACGCCTGCTTCCTGCTGGCGTACGTGTTTCCGGATTGGCCCGTCTTTTTGGGTGCATGCCTTAGCCACGTTCGATTCCATGAATACGTGTTGTAGGCGAGCGTGTGAAACTTCCCGCGCACCCCAGTAATACACGTACCCCGCTCGGCCAGGCCCAATCGCGTGTGAAACTTCACGCGAACCCCTGAAATACACGTACCCAGGCCAATCGTGTGTGACACTTCCCGCGCACCCCAGTAATACACGTACCCCGCTCACCCAAGCCCGATCGCGTGTGAAACTTCCCGCGCACCCCTGGAATCCACGTACCCCGCTCACCCAGGCCTGATCGCGTGTGAAACTTCACACGAACCCCTGAAATACACGTACCCAAGCCAATCGCATGTGACACTTCCCGCGCACCCCAGTAATACACATACCCCGCTCACCCAGGCCCGATCGCGTGTGAAACTTCCCGCGCACCCCTGGAATACACGTACCCCGCTCACCCAGGCCCGATCGCGTGTAGAACTTCACGCGCACCCCTGAAATACACGTACCCTGCTCCCCCAGGCCCGATCGCGTGTAAAACTTCCCGCGCACACCCGGAATACACGCACACGCTATTTTTCACACAGCGGGTGTCGTTGTTTGTCGCGTACCCCTTTGCACGTCATTTGTCCTAGGGGGTCACAGTATGGGACATTCATCAGAGCTGCATATTCGTGCTTTTTGTTAGCGCACATTTTGGCACACATTTTTTTCCAGCACAGGGACGCTACCGCCTGCCTTCGTGTGGCGGACGGGTTTGCGTCTGTGCGCGTCTTTGCCCGTGCGCTGGTTTGCCCTATTCGATTCCATGAATACGTGTTGTAGGCGAGCGTGTGGGCGTTCCGCGCACTTGCCTCCTGTACTTCCCCCGTGACGCCCACATTTTCACGAGTTGTTCCCCATTCCGAGTGTTATGCCCCGTGTTCCGCCTACTTTTGTTATGTGTGCCGCGCTATGTGCGCTTTCGCTGTGGCCTTAGCGCACGCCGTTAGATGACCTGTGCGCCGGCGTGCGCTGCGCACTTTTTCAGCGCACATCCCTGATTTTACTCGCGCACGGACTTCCATGAATAGATGTGCGCTGGTTTCCCAGCGATATTCGCACTTGCACTTCGATTTTCGCTCTTTCACTGCGAAACGCACGTTTTCGCACGCTTGCGCCGAATTTTCAGCGCACATTAATTCCATGAATCGATCTGTGAGAGTCTTCACTCAAATAAACGCACACCATATCAACCGCACTCAGTGTGGAAATTCATCCTTTACAAATATGCAAGTGCAAAGTAGCCAGGATCTTCTCTAGAAGCAGTAGTGAGACTCATGTAGGCAGGGGAAATTCGTTTAGTTGACAAATTGTTTATATATCTATAATATTATAGTGATTTCCTTGTGAAAGCTGGACACTTCTTCAGTTAAAGTTGGCTCTGTGCTTTGAAAAAAATATGGAGTTTGAGGAACTGAGTGGTTTTCTCACCTAGAATTCTGGGGTGAGGCTGTATACCAGGACACAAAATCAGTTGCGCTGCTCTAGCTGAACCTATATATAAAACTATAAATTTACTCAAATATGTCTACAAGCGGCAAATGCGCTCTACTAGTGGCATTCTTATTCAAGGAAGAATTGCCTAGGATTTCTGTGCTGGCCTGTGCTTGTGAGGTGGACCTGAGTGATATGCAAATAGATATTTCTCCTCTGAAAGCGCAGTCAGCTAAACGTGATCCTAGACTTTGAGTGGGTACCTTCATAGACAGCAGGGTATTTGTCAGTACCACTGTCATTGGAGATCTTCTCACATTTTTGGCATTTTCTAGTACAAAGAAATCTGCTGTCATTGTGGTAAAGTTTGTATTCTATCAGTACTTGTAAAACCACTCATTGATAAGAATTACCTATTAGGGATGATATTCCTCAAAAAATTAGAACGACAACGCGTGCTACTTTGAAAAGACTTAAAAATGACTGTGCTTCAGATTGTCCTAAGCACTCAAACCAAAGTTAAATCCAGAACACATGTCTCTATGCTATTCAAGTTGTTATAAATGTCTATCTGGAGGAGAATAGTGTACAAAAAGGCAGTGGTAGAAAGTGTAATTGAAAACTGTTCAGGGGAAATACAAAACACATGGGTCCTCATCACGAGTGGGGTTGTAGCCCTCAAATGTGACGGTAACGGTATTACCGCTGCATTTAGTGCTCCGCCCAATCTAGATTCCGGCATGTTTACCCCCAGCTCAAAGCTGGGGGTAAACACGCTGGGTAAATGTAGTACCGCACGGTAAATGCACCAAAAAATAACTGACCCAATGGGGAATGGGAAGCAACGGTTAGCGGCCAACCAGTGGTCCGGCGGTAGAACTGCCAGACGAGTGGGCGTTAAAGCAAATAAAGTTAGGCGGTAGCCCAGTCAGGATACCGCCCAACTCGCGATGAGACCCATGGTCCTTATTCACACAAAGATAAACTATAGGGAAAGAGTATATGTCTTCTCAAGTGCCACAACAATGTAAAAATGCAATCGGGAGGACAGCTCAGGGGCAACATGCTCGTCTTGGAAGCAAGACGACACAGAGCAACACACGTTGGATCCTAGGGTCCACGCTTAGAAACCTCCGGGTATTAAGCGCGTTATAAATAACCTATCATATCATATCATAAGGAGACCTTTTGTGGAGTATGCTTGTGAGGTAAATGCTGCACATCCGGGGTGCGTCATCTGTTGCTTTGCAGATGTTTTGAACTGGACTCCCATGATCCAGCAACATTGTCTCTGCTGACTATTGTTACTGGAAATGAAAGCCTGAAACTTATGGAGAGCCAAACCCTGCAGGACGCACAGTTGCAGATCATCTAGAATGTCAATGGCAAATGACTTCCTGTGACTTATCATAGGTGGAGCATGTGTTAACATAACCTGTTTCTGGAGCGGGAAACCATAGATCTAGCAAATGTGGGGGAACTTTGGACCTTGTACTCAGTAAAGTCCTTTGACGTAATGCTTCACTCACATATGATCAAACTAGGCGTTAAGAAAAAAATCTAAGAAGTTATTAATTGTACCGACTACAGTACGATTGAGGTATGTTGTGTCATTCCTACGGGTTCAATTATTCATAAATAGTTTTAAAATGAGAGGGGAATTCGAGCAGCCAAGTGTTCCTCCTTGTGGATGATAAGAGAGTTTATTGGGAAATGGACAGCAAGATACATTTTAATTGAAATGGAAATGATACACTGCACGCTACGGATACAGGGCTTAACTTGTGGGCACGTGCACGACGATTTGAGGGATTAGAGGACACTGAAAAGTATATTTTTTTAATGAAACAACTTTTGCTCACACAACACCTAAAACAACTGATGAAAACATTCCTTTGAGCTGTTCTAGTCATGCGCAGCGCCTCTAAAAATGCTGTGATGACTGCTTTATTATTTACACACCAAAAAGGGGTCGGTGGAAAGACTCCTTGCAATGGACCCAACTCGAGCTGAAATATAGAATCGCACAGGAAGCGCGCACCGTTAAGAGTCGTCCCTTCCGGTGCCTGCACGCTTATTGCAGAGGCAAGCACGCCTGCCCGTGGCTTCACATTAAGATGCAAGTTGACATCTGCGCGCATCTTCGAAGCTGATAACGGGTGTTAACGGACTGTCGCCAGAAATACTGCGGCAGCAATAGGAGAAAGGCACTCGAAGATAAACAGGTCAAATACCCCGAGGACAAAACTATTATTAGCTTAAACTGCCAGGCCGGCACGGAAGACAGATTAGAGCGGGACTCAGTAATAATTTTAGAGCTGCAATAAAGCTGAGGACATATATTTATAGAGTTCAACTTGAAAGCGATATTTTCGGCAGCTAATACGCCGGTTTTATTACAGATGAAGGAGTCCTTGGCATGGCAAGCACATTCAGGGACACTTGGAAGAATAAGTCCCAGAGCATCTGACTAAAGGAAGGTGATGGTATTCTGAAAGGGGGAATTATGGGCTGGATGAGCACAGGCTGCACAGCTGCCCGCCTCCGCCGTGCACTGTAAATGCTCTCCGTAGTGCATGGCGCAGAGTGTACTGCTCTTCTGGACGGTCCTTGACGCATGGCCGTCATTTGGGGGGGTCTCCAGAGGACCTCTGGCTCCCTTGCGACCTCAAAAAAAAAAATATATATATATATATATATTTTGTTTATAATGCACGCTCCTGGGATGTGGCCGGCCCCATGTGGCTCTTTACTTCTGGAGTGGCTGGTGTTCTTGTTCTGGCTCCTTATAAAGAAGAAAAACAAGAACAGGAGTGACACAAGTCTAACATTTTCAGCACTGACCCTAAATAAGAAAGATTAGGAAACCAAATAATGTGTCTTTCTGGAATTCTGTACAATAATTGCTAGACTCATTAAAGGTTTATTTCAGGCACACTTCAGGAGTGAGTCACTGATTTGGTCTGTTCTTAAACACCTTAACACAGCCTTTCATCCTTCTGAGGTCGGTATATGAGTACCAGCACACGTTGGATGCTATTGGGTGTATATTTTTTCTATATAAAGCACTAAGCGTACGTGCTGCATAATAACACATCATTATCATTTGGTCATGGACGCCTGCTTGCATTCACAGTAATTTGGTAATATGGGCCTATACACACTGATCTTAATGATACATATGGCGATGCATTCTTGAATGAAATGTACATCACATTATAGTGATATCGTAACCATATTTTTCGTAGTGTACAATGCTATGTGATGCCATTTCCTGTTTTGTCAATGGGTGAAAGGTCGTGTTCCATCGCTTCCTGCGATATCACTTCAGGGTGGGGTCAAATGACATCACGTCCTGTGTTTGTCAGGGGTCAAGGGTCGTGTGATGTCACTTTCCCTACCCCTGGCATTTTGGTGAAATGACGTCACTGCCTTGATGCTCAGGTTATGTGTAGGAAGGCAGTCACCTACTATGGCATCAGATTGCACTGCATGACACCCTCAAAGACCTATGTATTCCCTGTGTATTAGCACATACATATCATTTTAAGCATACATTAGTAGTAGAGGATATTTAAATCAAGTTCCAATGGTGTAAAACCAGTGACACACACGGTCTTAATTCAAATAAACGTTTTAAAAAAAACAACTGACAAAAATACTGATTTAGAAAGACCGCTCTGTGAGCGCACAGAGCAGTCTTTCTAAATAAGACTGTCACACCCCTGCTGCACACGAGTGCGTGCAGGGACTGACAGGCAAGCCAGGACCCGGAAGCCCCAGCGGGGGAGAATGGGTAAATGTTTGTGTGTTATGTGGTGTGTGTTTGTGTGTGTGTTGTGTGGTCGTGTTTGTGTGTGTTTGAGTTAAGGGGGGAGTCTAGGGCGGGGGGAGGCGGCAGGGGCTGAGGGACAGGGATTTAGGGGTGAAAATCCCGATTTCAAAGAAAACCTGCAAGCGGGTTTGGGGGTTGAAGAATACGTTTTTTAATTGTTTTTAGGCTGCCTAATATCGGCAAAAAAAACAAAATCGGCTTTATGTTTGGCGGCCTATAAAGATAGAAAAAATGACATAGACCCACACTCACAGGGCCTTTTTACAAAAATATGATGAGCCTCATTACAAGTTTGGTGGTATTTCAGCAGTAAATCCACCGAAACACCACTATACAGATTTACTGTTGCCGCCAATTGGTCCGGCTGATTTACCGCCAGATTACAAGTGGTGGTGGGCAGTGTTAGTCCCCATTTATTGGAGTCCGTAGGACTGCATGGAGATTTCGGCAGAATTACTGGAGGTGTTAATTCTGCCGATGTGCTGATTTTTGGTGGTAAAGCGGGGGTTCACCTCCAGCTTTTTGCTGGAGGTAAATCCTCCACTTCACCACTGAAATTGTAGTACAGCAATGCAGTAATCTGGCGATAACAGAATTACTGTTGTTACTGCAGTTTTTTACTGCACCGCCATAGTTGCAACGAGGTCCATAGACCAAATGGGCAAGCACCCAGAGATGACTTTCTAATGTGGTACACATTGAGCCTTATTAAGAGTACAGCGGTAAAGACATCGCTAATTCCTTAAAACAAAATGTTTTCCAGTAGAATTAACACAGAATTATGAGGCAATGCGTGCGTGCCTCACCTTGGGCGGTAATGGTGATTCTGCGCTGCCAAATTAGCATAAAAATCTAATAACGATCTGTAATTACCCCACTTTCCGATGTCAGTAGCGCTACTGCTGGGGAGGAATTACTGACTGATCATTCCACCGTTGGATTTAGCAGTGAGTAGTTTTGAGGCCATTTTAACTGTCACTACGGCCGGGCTTGTAATGGGGCCCATTGTCTGAAAGTGAGGCTGAGCCAAGGGATTCCTCATGGGTAGAGACAGATCCTAACAGCATCTCCTCTCGCTGGATCCTCAGACCCACGGTCAGTGATCTAAAGTCAACTCAAAATCAGGAAACGGCATATATACGAGAGGGGGGACAGTAGCCACGACCAACAGATGTGAAATATTATCTACAATAACGGAGGTAGAGTGTCTAAGCAAGGTGCCACCCCCTGTCATGTCGGAATCCTCTCATATCTTGGCGCGTTCTGATCGTACAAGGAAGGAGGTTTGGCATTTGAATTTAATAACTTTAGTATCCGTGAATATTGCAGGGGCCTGATTTAAGTTTTTAGATCAAGAGGTAGTGGTCTATTTAAAAAACACAATTAGATTTTATTACAGTAGACCTGGGCATAGGAGGACCTCATTCTAGATGGCTTTGTGACCTATGCTATTGCCTCGCTGAAAAAACCCAGAGGTCGTTGTGTTGGGGGGATGACTACTTTGGTTAGAGCTTCATTGAGCTTTAGAATTAAACATTTTGAAACCAATGCTTTGCAGAAAATTTGGTGATTGTGAACTTTATAATAGTCCCCAAAAACTTCAACAGCATAATACCCTTGTTTTATTCAAAGGTTTTATGGAGGGAAAAGTGTTAACGCAAATAAAGTCAAATACCATTTTGCTATTAGAGGCAGACTTTAACGCTAACATTGATGAAGGGCCTCCATTGGGTCTTTATGATGAATCAGAATACTGCCTGTTGGGGATCCCGGACCCCCAAATCCAGGGTTATCGCACATGTGCAAATGGTTTATTATTTCATATGTGGCTCTCTGAATGGGGTCTCTGTTCTGTGAATGGTCGAGTTCATCGGACATAGCAGGTTAACCCACCTTTGAAAACCACCAGGGTTCCTCTACTATTGATTGCATTTGCATTTCTGCAAGGCAATGGCATATCATTCAAGAATTTAAAGTGGTCGGTGAGCCCTGTACTGCTCATTACTTTAGACTCCTCTGAATTAATGGCAGACAAATTTAATGACTTATAACGTAGTCATGCACATTCAGAATGTTGACGTGAACTCAAATTGTAGCAGGAGAATAAAATGGGCTAAGATTGATAAATCCTCAATTCATCACGAGATTATAACCCCAAATCTGTCCTTTCCTATGTAAATTCTTAATGATCCTCAAGTAATTTTTCATGCTTTCAATTACGTATTGGGCAATATATTGTGGAAGTCTTTCAGAAAGAACACCTGGTGAAAAAGCCACAGTGCAGGGGTGCTTTAACACGGAATGCAAGCAAGCAAAAAAGTGACTTCTAATTACTCTAAAGAGCGTTGCAGCTACCAGACTAGATATAATTAAGGCAAGAGATGCTTGTAAGGAAACTGTGGAAAGGTGAAAAATAGAGCTGGATGAGATGGCCTGGGAGAATTTAGTGTGGGCTTCTTCTTCCAAAGACTCCAAACAATTCTGGGTACTTGTGAAATGTATGCTCAAGGGTATGGAGATAACTGTTGAAGAAAGGGTACGGGTGGATCATTTTTCTAATCTCTATAAAGGAACAACAGAACCAGAAGAAATTCTATGTTCTCATTCATCATTGACATTTTTACTGGATGAGGTGGAATTGGCAATTTTGAACCAGCTGCATAAAAGCTCACCAGACCACAACGCAATTCATGCTCATCTATTCCAAGATTTGTTGAAGGGGTGGGTGCCACTGTTGATAGTTAGTTTTAATGTCGTACTCGAGTCTGGCATGATTCCTCCGTCTTGGAAACTGGCAATAATTTTTCCAATTTTTATAAAAGGGGACAGGGCGATTCCTTTGGCCTACGGATCGGGAGGACATTGCTTGGAAGACTAGAGGAGTGGGTTTTAGCAAATAATATTTTGGTGGACATACCATTTGAATTTTGACCAGGTCTTGGAACTGGTGACCAGGCACTTAACTTGTATTTGTTGGTTGCACATTCCGTTCGTATTAGAATTGAGCCCATATTCCTTGCATTTATGGACCTGAGCACGGCCTTTGATGAAGTTAACACAGCCATGCCACGTTAGCTTGTCCTCCTGAATTGTTAAGTATCCTCATGGCTAGTCAAATGAGTAATCAAGCATGCGTGCAGAGTGGAAAAAAGGACAATGCGCCCGCTATTTTTATGTACACTCATGTGTGTGACAAGGACGTGTTTTAGCTCCCCCTATTGTTTACCTTTTACATAAACAGATTGTACAATGACCTAGTAGAATCGAATGGCGATTGCTCTAGATTAGGAAGCAGGGTTTTTCCCATTCTGGCTTACGAAGATGATACTGTTTTCATAGCACATACATCAAAAGTTAATTGATGTTTAAACACACACTTTATGAATAACCTTGATTTGAGGGTTAACTCGGCAAAATCGGCTGTCATGGCTTGTAGCAGAGGAAAAACATCAATGAAAATGCAAAATGGTGCGGTGAGCCCAAGGGTATATGAATTTGACTACCATGGAATTTGGTTTTTCCTCAGGTTTGTCAGGTAATGCTCACATTAAAAGACAGTAAGAATGAAACAATCTATACAGAGGAGCAACTCGTTTTAAGTTGATGTGTAAAGGACAACCTCTTAACATTATACTCAGGGTATATAGCACACAAACTAAAGCAGCTACTAATTATGGCGCACAGCTTTGGGGGTATTCTAATATGTCGGAGTTACAAGTAATGGAAAACGATTTCTCAAAAAAGCTCTTGGGCCTCCCGAGATCTGCCCCCAAATATCCGGTGCACGCGAAATTGGGTGTAGGATTTCTCGATGACGAATGGTGCATGGAACCAGTATTGCACTGGCTGCTCATCTGGTCAAATCCTAAGGTGGTCCTTACACAGTATATTATTAATGAGCTTTTAAACAGAGATGGTGCCTACAGAATCCCCTAGCTGTGTTATATTAGAACTAGTTTTGCTCAAATGAATGCACTGGCTCCTCTTTCGTCACCCACTATGCTGGAAGAATGGCAACACAAATCTTTTGAAGATATTTTTTATTTCTTATGTAAAAGATAAACAGGAGTCCAGAGACTGTTTAATTCACACAAACTGGAAGCATGCAATAATTAGCTCTATAGACACTTTGCAGCAGCTCTTAACTTGGAGCCATAAGATACAGGACAGATGGTTGATTGCAAAAGCCAATTTCAATTGTCTACCATTAAAAGCAAACATTGGAAACTGCCAATAGGTACTAGCTACCCTCTATGTAACGAAGATGTGGAAGACCTATTACATTTTGTCATATTTTGCCCTGCAGACACACAAATTAGAAAAGACACAATTCTTTTAGTATTGTCAATTTGCACAATGTCGTCCAACATTACATTATCTTCTTTCTGCTAATTCGATGACTGCCACATCGGCTTTCTTACTGTATCTCAGACAAGCTTCTAAATCAAGAAATGAGGCTATGGGCAAATTATCCATGATTTAGGTCCGATGCTGTATGGTGCTTCTCTGTATCGGATTAGTCTATTGTGTGCAGTAATGTGTCTTATGAAATTGTGGACGCTTCCTGCTGAATTGTTATTGTACTTGATTGTTTTCGTAAGTATGTATATTATGAAATTGTGTATCTTGTTTGATGGATTTTATTCTGAATAAACATATTCATTATGATATCAAGAATACATCAGAGAACCACTTGCAATTCCAATTAAACTACACACATCACGAGAACTTCATATTATATAGACCTTCAATGTATATGTAAACCCAAATGAAATGTACGGGGCACTTTGTGTCCTCGGGCAAAGTCTATGAATGATACAATATTATGGTAAAGAAATAAAATGGAAACACGTTTGGTGTAGTGTGAAAAAAACACACTGACACCATAGAAATGTAAAACACATATTAATGTTGTGAAATACAAATGGAAAGTGCAATGGTGTTTAATGAGAAAATGTGTTATGCTGGTTTTACTGTCAAAGGTTCCTTTTAATTTAACCAATGCCATCTGTGAAAAAACATGCAATGAATGCATATATGTGTAAACATGTTTCACGTACCTGATTGGCCACTTCACCAAATGGCTTACTTTAGTTGTGTCATGGGGGGTTGGGGGTGGAGGAGGGCAGTTGTCATTTCACGAGGTAAACTAACTTCTGCTGCCACCCCTCTGGGGAGAGAACCTGTGGCAAAGCCACCCTGCCTGCTTTATGAGCTGCAAAAGCCAGAGGGGCAACAACCGCAGATCAGTGCTTTGCCTGAACAGTCCAGGCAGTTAGCTCCTGAATGGCTTCCTTAGGCCTAGTGCTTGCCTCACCCTCGGTATCTGCCAAGGACACCTCAGAGCTTCTGGGGTTGAGTTCTTTAGTGGCTCCCTCCGAAAATACTGCCACTGGAGATCTGTGCCAAAGCACTGATCGCAACCTGCGGGGTGCTGGGCACGCAAGACAGTAAGAAGGCAAGTATGGTCCCCCAACCATGTGGCCCTGGCCCATGGAGTTCCATTCTTTGGTAAGGGATTCTGCGGCACTGTGAAAAAAAAGAGAAAGAGAAGCCCAAAGCATCCTGGGTCGTGTCCTCCTCCTGCTCACCTGCTGAAATAAAGAAGCAGTCTGCTGCTTCCTAACCAATGCTCCATAGTAAAGGGGAGCCTTGCAAGTGGGAAGACCTCAGTGTCCACACTGATGCAAGGATTGACAAAAAGGTACGTAGCAGAGGCTCTGGAAGAGAAGAACTTGCCCCGCCTGCCTGTACATCATCACAGTCTGTACAGGAAGGTTATACGCTGGCCCTCACCAGCATTGTGCACATTTGAAGAATAAAGGAAGCTGCCGCTGGCTTTGCCCAAAGAGCCACTTCAACGCAAAGCTCTCCACGGCTATCCTGCCCCTCCAAAACCCCAGGCAGGAGATGTGCCCCTTTTTTTGCACCCTAGCTGTCATAGATTGCCAAGAGGGTTCTGGGTTGTTTAGCCCCTCCAGATCTATCCTGTGTCTCTGAGTTGGAGCTAGGAAGGAGAGAAGACTTTATGAAGCCAGCATCCACATCCGCTCATTCCATGGAAGCCACAGCAGCAGCCACAGCAGCACCTCCTCACTAGAGGAAGCTGTACATCACGGAATCTGTACACCAAACCCCAGCAGCCCTTGCTGCTTCAGGGCAAGTCCAATGAAAATGAAAGATTTCAAGTCAGCAAGCCTAGGCTTCGTACACAGCTCTCGTGTCCTCCTATGAAATAAAATGTAACCTGCGTAAATCCGCCAGCCGCCCCCACTGTCCTTCACATGCGGGCAAGGATACCGCACCGGCTGTTCTGTGATAAAGAAACAGGCATTAGCCCACAGAGGGGAGCTGGGTGCTTCCCTTCACTTTTACGACAGATACCTTAAAAGAGGAAGGAAGGCAGGAGAATCAGCCATGTCGACCTCAGTGAAACTGCCCACTCTGTATAGCCATTGCCAGCCGCTCAGGGACAGTACACTGCCAAAAGGTGGCCATGGCACTGGCAGCATCTGCAAGCTCAGCAGTGCCAGCACCACAAAGAAGAAAGAACATCCATTGCAAGGGTGCTTCCCCTTCTAGCCTTTGCTCGCCAACAGCTATAATAGTCCCTGCACCCCAAAGAAGAGAAAAGATCCATAGCATGGGAAGCTGTTCCTGCTCCACTGGCCTGAGCTGTCAACAGCCAAAAGCCTCAGGCAGTGTGGTACAGAGTGAGCAGGTATCAGGAGGATTTAAAAGTCTGCTTTGTCTAAATTATTCATTTTTGGGGGTCCCTATTGTTTAACCTGTTTTCTTAATTTTACTTTTAGAAAGACCACAGCTTTGTTTTTGGTTGAATTGACTGCAGGATAAGGGTGTTAATACTGGAGCCAAAAATAACGGCCCTTTGTTTTGTAAGGAGATTTGGGCTGGTAATGGGTCTGTATTTCAGGTCTGGTATTTAAGCATCTGGGACTGAGATATTTTGCCTCACTAGAGACTATACAGAGATAATAATAACAGACTGTGGGCCTCATTACGAGGTTGGGTGTGTGGGAAAAAGTAGCAGTCATTCCAAATAACAAATTTGGTGGAATCACCACCGGTGGCATTACCACGTGCTAATTACACAATAAGTCCCAAATGAAAACCTATGTACTCCAGAAAATTGAGACTTACACTGCCTACCATCACTAGTAATCCCGTGGTAAACTCACAGGACCAATTGGTGGTAACAGTATTTCCATGTGGCAGAATTTCAACGGCTATAGCACCGAAATACTGCCTAACTCGTAATGAGGCCCTGTATCTTCATTATCCTCATGTTATGCAAACAGTGTTATTGACTTGAAATATATATTTGTCTATTCACCAGAGAACTGTATATGTTCCTGGCTAGGAGCTCCCTTTATAGATATTTATTTGGTTTTCACTACTTATGTCTGCAAGTACAAGTTATATAGTTTTAGCTATGGTCCACACTATTTGCACCTTAAAAATATTTGTATCTGGGTTCTTTGTGGTGATTTTATACTGTTTGAAGTGATACCCAGAGGCTTCCAGAGGCCTCACCCAGTTTGACAAGAGAAATAAAACAAGCAGACCCTCTATAAGGGGTTTTTAATCACTAACATTGTGTTGCGTTTTCCTCTGTGTATTGAAAATGTTATTGCAAATTTTGATTGCAGCTTAAAGAAGGGCCAATGGGCTCGTTCCTATCAAGGAAAGAAAGAGTGTATGATAGGAGTTTGCTTCTATCATACACTCAATTTGAGGCACTTACTATTGTAGGCTGTAGTCAGAGGGCACTGGCCTTGCTCTTGAAGGTAGAACATCTGCTGGGCCTGCTAATTCAAATTATAAACCAAAAGCTCAGGGATGCTCTAAATAGCTGTGCAGCACATCTCATCTCATTCCTCCCATCTGCAATTTGCTATGCTGTTGCCTGTCCAGTGTAATACTTTTTCTTAAGGTTTTTTCTACACCTGCTCACAGATTACCCTTTATATCTCCCCTACACCAGGTATCCACCTAGCGGTAAACACTCTAGAGGACCAAGGGTTGCATATTACCCCACTGCTTTGTGCATTCCGCCCAACGACTGCCGTATGTGTAACATCCTTGTTTCACCTAGGGTCACAAGAAGCACTTAAAATGGGTACCGGTTATGCTAAGGGATGCCTCATGCCCACCGTATAATAAAGAAAAGAGAGAACACATTCTGCTCCTTCCTAGGTACTATCATTGAGGGAGCTTCACGGACATGGAAAATAGATATGCTAAGTAAAATGCAAAGTCTGCTTACTTGTGTATATTTTTTATCCAGCTTTATTTTCAGTTTATATTTTACACTTCAACAACATCAGTAAATCACACTAATTCAGTATAATTAATTGCCTTTGACAAATTAAGAAAATCACAACAGAACAAATCATACAAATAATAATCCAAGGTTTCCGATCCGTGCCTCAAAGAAGAGGGGGGGCTGGCGTCTGAACTTGTATCAGCTGTGACCCAGTTTCTCATGAGGTTGACTCTCTCCAATCCACATGTGGTGACCATTATCGTATAAATGCGATAGTAGCCCTTCAGAGAGGAGAAAAGTTCTGAAGAGGTTGCGGCTTGTGGTACATCTGTTCCCTGTCCTGAACATATGTAATGAAAGGAGCCCACGTGCCTGAATATTTGGCATATGTGTCAGACAGTATTGCTGAGATATTTTCCACGGCCAATGTATCCCATATCTTTATCCACCAACACGCTATGTGAGGACCCTCAGATGTTTTCCAGGACGGAGCTATCATCAAGCGGCCAGCATTCAACAGCTGAGTGATCAAGGCAGCTCTATGTCCCGACAGTGGGTAAATCCCCTCCTCATCAGGACTGCCCGGGACTAGCACCAAAGGATACCATGGGAGTTGTAGACTGCAGATGTATTTATTCCTAGCCAGGATGTCCTTATAAAAGTTCTGGATTATCAGGCACTACCACTGCATATGACCCATGGTACCCAACCCCCCACACCCTTTCCAGAAGATGTCCAATGTCTCAGGGAATATCTTGCGCAGCCTATGAGGGGTGAGGAACCATCTTTATGTCCACCCATATGTTCGTGCATCTGGAATTTATCTGCATCCGTCCCCATATTCAACCATATGTCTCAATAGGCATCGGGACCCCCAATTCCATCTCCCATCTTGCCATGTAAGGGTAGATGTCATGATTCCTGCCCCTCATGTCCCCAGCCCTCCAAGATGTCAGGCTGGAGCCAGGCCACGATCACCTACGTGGCCCTCAAGGGCCTCTCCACCGTTGGGAACAGCCTTACCTTGCAGCGCTTCTGCCCATCATTCATCGCATCTTCTGTTCTGCGGGCGTCTTCGGCGGTGTCATTCCCATACCGGCACACCACTTCCTAAGGAAAAGGGAAAAGAACAGAAAAAAGGCATTAGTAAGCATTCAGCAATCTTTGCTTATTTTTAAAGACTGTACGAGCTTCAAACGCTTACCTGAATCCCAGCCGCTCTGGGGGAACTCTGTCTCCGGAACTTCTCATCCATCTGCAAGAGGGAAAAGACACTCCAGGTTTGCGTGGAAACATCTAGAGGCGCCACATACCGCGCTTACTCACCGCATTTCTTCTTCATAACCGGCATCCACGCTGAAAACTTCGCAGCACCTAAAAGACACAGAAAAAGAACTCAGTTCAATACAAATACAAAAAGGGTCGCATCGCGCATCGCGCTCTCACTCACCTTCAGCCCTACTCATCTCAGCAGCACATCGCCATCCTCGGATGCCGGCCATCATCTAAGGAAGGAAAGGAACGAAGTTAGAGAACTGTTCAAAAGACTCATTATACTTACCTGTCGGACTCTTGCCAGTGAAGTAACTAGGCAGCAATGAGCCAGCATCAATCAACGCACCCCTGCACTGAAAGCAGGACGGAGAGCACACTTTCCAAGAAAACAAGGTGAGCTGTGGATCAAAGGGAAGGGTTGGACCCCGGGGAAGAAGGGGTTCAAGCACACAGAGACAATAGGGAGTTAAACTCTACCAATCCTGTGTTTCAGGCCCAGTCGAGTAGACTCCAGGGAAGGGTTTGAGGTCGTGAGAGGTCAGAACAGGCTGAGTGACATCCCCGTGGATACCAGGTGAGCGCTACAGAACACAAAGCCTCACATCAAAATCCGCCTGGGAGTCATGGAAACATCAGAAACCGACCAGTTAGCCCACATGTTGGGGCAGCTAGGTTCCGAAGTACATGCAGCCATGCAGGAGACCAACACCCCGAGGAGAGAGCTGATAGTAGCCAAAGAACGCACTGATGATTTAAGCCGGCAACTTCTCCAGTCACAAGCAGGGCATGCACCATTGCCGGGAAGCGTGTCCTCAATGCCAGCACCATCAGCCAATCCCCTTCAGATAACCCTTCCTGGGGCAGTTCCCTTGGCACCCGACCGAACAATTTACGGGGGATCCCAAGAGGTTTGCAACGTTCATGAACCAGTGCCGCCTGCACTTCCTTTGTAGACCAGGGGCCTTTCCGAATGACCAATCGCGGGTTGCTTTTGTGCTATCCTACCTGAGTGGTAGCGCTGCGGACTGGTCTGTACCCTTTGTGGCCCAAGACGATCCTTTGCTGCATGACTTCAGGGGCTTTCAGCAGGAGATGGAAAAGCTGTTCGCCCGTCGTACTCATGGGCAGGCATTAGACAACGAACTTCTGTCCCTACGCCAAGGGAATCAAGACCTATTAACATACATAGCCACGTTCAATAGACTCGTAGTTGAAGCAGAATGGCCAGTGGAGAAGAGAACCACGTTATTTCATCAGGGGTTGAGGGGGGAGCATAAGGATGTTCTCGCACAAGTAGTGAACCCCCCAAAAGACTGCTCAGAATTCATTGACCTTGTTGTTCAACTGGATCATAGGTTGCAGGACCGAAGAGCAGATCGAACCAGACCGGACCCTCGCCCTATGTATGTGCATTCAAAGGACAATATTGCCCGCACAACGGAAGGTTCAGGATAACCAATGCAAATAGCGGGGGTCAGATCCCCCTTGACTAAAGCGGAAAGGGATAAAAGGAGACAGCAGCAGTTATGCCTGTATTGTGGAAGGTCAGGTAATTTCCTTAAAGAGTGCCCTGTAAAGCCACTGAGGAAGACAGTAGGGGCCACGGACATGGAAGATACCATCAAGGAATCGTAAAACTCCCCAGCCCGGCATGTGTAGGGGTCCACTTGTCGAGCAGAGAAAGTGAACTACAGACCTCCCATTTTGCACTATCTGTGGTCTTGATCAATCACCAACAACCATCTCGGATGCACGCAGTAAGAGCGTACATTGACAGTGGAGCCATTGGGAATTACCTCGACCAGGATCTTGCGGCAAAAATGGGGCTTCCCTTACGCCCTAAATTAACCACTGACACTGTTACCACTGTCGACGGCACGGAAATAGCTTATGGTCCAGTATAACAACGCACTGCAGCTTTAACCCTTCTGTGTCAGGATGGACTCCAAGAATCGATCGTTTTCAACCTCATTAAACCTCACCACAGTTCCGGTTGATTTTGGGAATGCCATGGTTGGTAGCTCACAATCCTCGAATCGATTGGCGAGCAAAAGAATTGGCCTTTCCCGAGACTTGCGCCCACACATGTTATCGCCGAGAGAAACAACCAATAGACACCAGAACCTCCACGCTTGTGACTGTGGCAATCGGCACCCTACCAAGTGAATATCAGGACTTTCAAGATGTCTTTCAGAAAGAACAGGCTAATACCCTGCCACCGCATAGACCATACGATTGCCAAATCAACCTGATACCCGGTGCACAAATCCCCTGTGGGCGAATTTACACACTCACGGAACCAGAAAACCAGCACCTGAAGGCCTATCTTGACCAATACCTGGCCAACGGGTTCATCCGTCCCTCGAAGTCTCCAGCAGCCAGTCCTGTATTCTTCGTACCAAAAAAGGAGGGGGACTTGAGAATGTGCATCGACTATCGCGCACTGAACCAGATTACCGTAAAAAACACTACCCCCTGCCACTGATCCCTGAATTGCTTGATAACATCAAAGATGCCCAAATCTACACAAAACTAGACCTGAGGGGGGCATATCACCTTGTTCACGTAAAACAGGGGGACGAATGGAAAACCGCTTTTCGCACCAAATACGGCTTGTACGAATATCAAGTAATGCCCTTTGGCCTTTGCAACGCACCTGCAGCATTTCAATACTTCATGAACAATGTCCTACGGGAATTGATTGATGTCTGTGCTCTAGTGTACATCGACAATATTCTAGTATATTCCACATCAAAGCAGGACCACGTTAAACACGTCTGATCTGTATCGGAGAAACTCTGTCAACACCAGCTCTACGCCAAGCTCGAAAAGTGCTCATTCCACGTCTCCGAGGTGGAATTCCTGGGCTTTATTCTCAGCCCGAATGGAATCTGAATGGATGCACACACGGTAGATGCTATCCTGAACTGACCATCCCCAAATTCATTCAAGAGGTTTCAAAGTATGCAGGGTTTTGCAAACTTCTACCACTGGTTCATCCCTGGATTTTCGCAAATCGTGCATCCCATCACGTCATTGCTAAGGAAAAGCAACAAAAAGTTCCAGTGGACAACAGAAGCAGAGGAAGCTTTCCAGGAACTCAAAGCAAGATTCACATCTGCCCCAATCTTACGCCACCCTCGCCCTGATCTCCCATACCTGGTGGAAACGGACACCTCAAGCATGGCTATGGGAGCCATCCTCTCACAAAAGGACTCCGAAACTGGCCAGTTACACCCTGTTGCCTTCTGGTTGCGTAAATTCACACCCCTGAACTCAATAACGCTATCACAGACAAAGAACTCCTTGCCATTAAGTCAGCCTTTAAGGCATGGCGGCACTACCTCTTGGGCGCCAGACACACAATCACTGTAATAACTGACCACCGGAACCTCCAGTACCTAAAAACGGCAAAGGCCCAATCCTCACGACAACTACGTTGGGCTCTTTTTTTTTGCTGAATATGACTATGTGATTACATTTCGACCAGGGGTGAAAAACGGGAAGGCCGATGCCGTTTCCCGTATGGGGATGGAAGTGCAAGGGTATCAGACCCCTGACCCAATAGCAATCATCCCGAGTGACAAGCTCCTAGGAATCACAGCAACCATAACTCAGAAAGAATTACATGAAGAAATCCAAAACCTGATGAGTCTGGAGCAATTACAAGCGTGGAGTGCACAAGGAGAACATTACATGATAAAAGATCAGTTGCCCTACTTCAGGAATCGTTTATTCTTACCAAACCAAGAACTACGAGAACAAGTCATGTCCGGTTATCATGATTCCTTGATCGAGGGCCACCCGGGAATCGCTAAAACCCTAGCCAAGGTAAAACGAAATTATTGGTGGCCCACGTGGTGTAAAGACATTATTCAATTCATCCTACTTTGTGGAGTGTGTGCTCAAAACAAGTCATCCAAGCAGAAACCGGCTGGGCTATTACAACCATTGGAAATCCCACCAGCACCCTGGCAAACGTTGTCCCTTGATTTTATTACTGATTTACCACCCAGTCAAGGGTTTAATACTATTCTTGTGGTCGTGGACCTATTTTCAAAAATGGCACATTTCATTCCTCTTAAGGGGCTCCCAAATGCTTTCACTCTGGCAAAGGTATTTCTTGAAGGCATCGTACTGCTCCATGGGTTTCCCTGAGTTTTAGTCTCAGACCGAGGTACTCAATTCGTATCTAACTTCTGGAGAAAATGCTGCTCTATGGCCCAGATCAACATCCGGCTATCCACCAGTCACCATCCCCAAACGGATGGTCAAACTGAGAGGAAAAATCAGACGCTCGAGCAGTATCTGCGTTGCATGTTACACCAAGCTGAAGGAAGTTGGTTCGACCTATTATGGATAGCTGAATATGCTTATAATAATTCCCTACACACCAGCACTGGGCAGACACCCTTTTATACCATGTATGGCAGGTACCCATGTACTTCTGAGTTGGACGTTCCTACAACCCTGGAAATGCCAACAGTCAACACCTTGCACACAACCATTTCTCAAACCTTTAAAAGGGGAGCTGAACACCTGCTTCAAGCTAAGAATCGCCAAAATAAGTTTGCTGATCAACACCGAGCAAAGGCCCCCAACTACCAAGTGGGAGACAAAGTCTGGCTGGCGTTTAAACACACGTCCATTAAAGGAACCCGAACTTTCCGTCCAAGATACCTGGGTCCATTCACCGTCACCTCCGTGATAAATCCTGTGGCGATCAGACTAGCTTTGCCGTCAAACATGCAGATTCATCCTGTGTTCCGCATGTCTCTCCTTAAACCTGTTCAACCTGGGACCCGGGTTGCAACGCCACAGCAGCCAGTAGTAGTCGCATGGGAGCCAGAATTCTAAGTCAAGAACATCCTGGATTCAAAGTACGTCAGATCCAAATTATAGTACTTAGTAGACTGGAAGGGGTATGGTCCACAAGACAGGACATGGGAGCCTTGCGAGTACAACCATGCACCTCGCTTGCTTAGACGATTTCATCAAAACCATCCAAACAAACCAGGACCAGGCAGAAGAGCCACCTCGAGAGGGGCCTTGGGGGGAGTGCTGTCATGATTCCTGCCCCTCATGTCCCAGCCCTCCAAGACGTCAGGCTGGAGCCAGGCCACGATCACCTACATGGCCCTCAAGGGCCTCTCCATCCCTCCAAAGACCCACTTGGAGTCAGACTTGGGGCTTGTGGCACCAGACTCACTCACTCCCAGAGGATAACATTGGGGATTGGGCTTGTAGTGCATTGATGGGGACAAGATGGATGCCCCCACATATTTCGGTTCCCAGAACTGCATGTGCAGTCTAGTCTTTTGGGTGTGGTTCAGCCCAGAGACACCTGGGATACCCAGAGACTATTTAAGCCATGCCCAGGCTGAGAAACATGTTTTGTGTTTTCTGCACCTGCAGCATGACACTCACCCTGTTTAGATCGGTCTCCACTAGGCCTGCATCTTTCTTGTGCGCTCAGCTCCTGCAAGAACAAGAACACCGTTAGGAACAGCCTTACCTTGCAGCGCTTCTGCCCATCATTCATCGCTTCTTCTGGTCTGCGGGCTTCTTCGGCGGTGTCATTCCCATCCCGGCACGCCGCTTCCTAAGGAAAAGGGAAAAGAACAGAAAAAAGGCATTAGTAAGCATTCAGCAAATCTTCGCTTATTTTTAAAGAATGTACGAGCTTCAAACACTTACCTGAATCCCATCCGATCTCGGGGAACTCTGTCTTCAGAACTTCTCATCCATCTGCAAGTGGGAAAAGACACTCCAGGTTAGCGTGGAAACATCTAGAGGCGCTGCATTCCGCGCTTACTCACCGCATTTCTTCTTCATTACCGGCATCCACGCTGAAAACGTCGCGGCACCTTAAGGACACAGAAAAAGAACTCAGTTAAATACAAATACGAAAGGGTCGCATCGCGCATCGCGCTCTCACTCACCTTCAGCTCTACTCATCTCAGCAGCACGTCGCCATCCCCGGATGCCGGCCATCATCTAAGGAAGGAAAGGAACGAAGTTAGAGAACTGTTCAAAAGACTCATTATACTTACCTGTCGGTCTTTTGCCAGTGAAGTAACTAGGCAGAAACGAGCCAGCATCAATCAACGCGCCAATGTGCTGAAAGCAGGACGGAGAGCACACTTTCCAAGAAAACAAGGTGAGCTGTGGATCAAAGGGAAGGGTTGGACCCCGGGGAAGAAGGGGTTCAAGCACACACAGACAATAGGGAGTTAAACTCTACCAATCCTGTGTTTCAGGACCAGTCTCCAGTCGAGTAGACTCCAGGGAACGGTTTGAGGTCGTAAGAGGTCAGAACAGGCTGAGTGATGTCCCCGAGGATACCAGGTGAGCGTTACAGTAGATGACAGAGACATCCTCCAAGTCCACAGGTTTATAGCATTTGGAGACTCTTTTACTGTCAGCTCCTTTGGCTGCTAAAAGTTCAAGATCTTTAGGCTTCCTAGCAGCAGTAGTTCTCACCACCCTATTAGTTATCCAGTGCATTAATTGTACGTATCTAAAGTGCTCCTTCTCAGATAGCTGAAACGGTGTTTTGCATTGGTTAAATGTGAGGAGACCATCATTGTTATATAGTTTCTCGAAAGTTAGGGTTTCATGAGTTTCCCATTTGGCAAAAATATTGGCTTTAATAAGACCTGGTGTAAAGTCTGGGTTCATAGATATCGGTGAGATAGGACTCAGACCCACCCAAATTGTAAGCCATTTACACCCTTAATCCCAATATTGTATTGTGCAGTGGGTTGTGGTTAAGAGGTTGCTTCCCCCTCCATCTGCCATCAGGGGACACGAACAGTAAATGTGACAGAGGTGTACAACCCTCCCCTTGTTCCAACACTTAGCATATCTTGGATTCCCACGACCAAGTCCAGACCAGCATATGACCCATTTGTGTGCCTAGGAGATAATGGTATATATCATGGACACTCAGGCCCACCTGAACAGTTGTGTCTTTACAGCACCTTTCGCAGAACTCTGGGAAGCTTCTTGGCCCAGATATACTTAAATATGGCCCCTTGGATCTGTCTCATCTCTTTGTGTGCTATCGGTATGGCCAGTGCCTGAAACACATACAAACGTGTTGGGACCAATGCCATTTTAACTGCAGCTATTCTTCCTAGCCAGATGTCTCTTGAAGGTTCCAAGTCTCCAGTAATCCCTGTGCCTTTGTCCAAAATGCTGGGATATTTCCCTGGTATTTCCCCATGAGTACGCATAATACAAAAATGTATTCTACTGACGACTGGAACAGACACATGTCATGTAACCTATCAATGCATTCCCACAGCTCCAAGACATTGAATTAGCCATGTTAATTTTGAAACCGGAAAGACCCTCAAATCATGTGACGCAATCAGGGCCGGGATTGAGGACTCCACCTCTTCCAAGAATACCATCACATCATCAGCGTATAATGCCAGCATCTGAATTTTATCATGGATCATTTCTCCTTTGATCCCATCATCAGAACAAATGGATATTGCCAATGGCTGCATGGCAAGGGCAAAAATCAAGGGTGACAGTGGACATCCCTGACTGGTGCCCCTGTGTAATGGAATTGGAGCTGACCATAAGCCGTTGACCCTCAGTCTAGTACATGGGGACTGATAATTCGCCATAACCATCTGCACAAATTTCAGGCACGACCAAAAGGATTCCAGGGTCTGAGCCAAGTATCTCCAATTTATGCTGTCAAATGCCTTATGTGCATCCAATGCCATAACCACAAAGCCCTTCCCAGTCGAGAGCCCGCCTCTATCACATTTATCACCCTTCTAATGTTGTCATGAGTGTTCCGTCCTACTATAAAGCCAGTTTGATTGGCAGTAATCAGTCTTGGGAGCATGGACATCAGCCTGGCCAACAAGAGTTTCTAATATATTTTGGCATCTCCATTGAAGAGGGAATGGGTTGGTACGATATGCACTCGTCCAGATAACTTCACTAAAAATATTGTGTCCGAATTGAGTTGAACAGCTTGGTTAACTGAGGTGCTATGTTTGGGTGAAACTTTGTATAGAATAAGTTAGAGAAACAGTCAGACCCTGCAGATTTTCCCCCAGAAGTGACTTAACAGCCTGATCCAATTCTTCAGGTTTGATCAGGAGGTCCAGTTCCTCCTCATCCATCGTGGAAACCCTAGGAAGGTGTGTAGCCATTAAGAATTCCCTTATACCCAGATCATCTGCTGGCACTTCAGCTACCAGCGATTGATAGAGCCTACTCATGATAGATAGTTTTCCCTTCTCTGCTAGTGATCTGCAGTCTTGTGTATCTTTCAAACTTGTGATACGGGTGCATGCAGAAATGTTCCTAATTTTTGAGGCTAGAATCTTATTTCCCTTTTTCCCTTTAGAGTAGTAAAAACGTATAATGTGAAGCAGAGCAGTGGCTGCTCGGTCCATCAAATGTCCTTCAAGTTGAGTCCTCGCTAACATAAGGGCTCTCAAATTCTTCAATGATTGCCTATGCTTGTGTTCAATTTCCTTTAACGCAACTTCAGCCACCAATTCTTTGTGTTTCTTTGGCTTTCATGAATGTTGCAGTCTTCACTATAAGTTCACCATTGATAACAACATTCGCTGCATCTCACAATGGCAACTCTCCCACCTCTCCATTATGATTCTCTTCAAAGAATTTTCCCACAGTTTCCTTAATGTATAGTGTAATCATCATATTACACAGAATCTTGTCGTTAAGACGCCAGGGCCTTCTCTCCACTATGCAAGGTGTCGAAAGGTCGAGACCCAGCACAACCGGGTATGGCCAGACAATACCTGTTGCCCAATTTTCTTTTGAAACCATCCTAGATATCAACATGGAGGAGAACAAAAACATGTCTATTCAGCAGAAGCCCCAGTGAACTTCTGAATTGTGAGTATAGGCCCTCCCTCCCTGGTGAAAAAAACGTCATGCTTCTATTAAGGAAAAGGCTCTAAGCATCATGACTATTACCAAAAACATGTGTTCTTCAGCCCTTGATGGGGCCTGGGACATTTCCATGAGTCGGTCACAGACACAATTCAAATCCCCTCCCATGACTATCCCCCCTCCCAAAATAGTCCTAATTTGGGGATCAGGTCTGCTAAAATAAATCATGATTCTCATTTGGTGCATAGATAGAAACCAGTGTGTAAGTGTGACCCCATAAAGTTCCATTTACCATCAGAATCTTACCTTACAGATCCCTAATTATTGATAACTTATAGAAGGGGGCTCTCCTCACTAAGAGAATGGCACCCGCTTTTCTTTAGCCCACTCGTACAAAAGAATTGGTCAGGGAAATACCTACTGAGAAGTCTTTTCTCATCCCCCTGAAGCAAGCGTGTTTCTTGGTGAAAGATGATTGACGCTTTTAGTGCTTGCAGACACACAAGCAGCTCTTTACACTTGATAGGTGATTTGAGACCTCTAACGTTAAGCGCCACCACTCTTGGGCCAACAGTTTCATCTTCCCTCTTCAAAACCTTCAGAGAACATTAATATTCCAAGCACCCCTTCTGCATCGAGCCCCAACTAGGCAAACCGGACCTTGGAAATGATAAATCAAAAACTCCCAACCATCAACCTCAACTAATAATGTAAAAACTTGACTAAACAAAATAAAGACATAGAAAACAAATTGGCAGTAAGGACCTAAGTAAACCCTTTCCCCAGCCCACGCCCAGGCTGCTCCTGCATTTTCCTACACTGCCATTTGGGTTCATAATCACAAACAGTCCCGATCCCTCCATCCCAACATTTACCTCTGGCCATGAAACATTTCTACATGCGTAATGAACCTAAAACTACTGCTCTGTGATGGCGTTACTTGCGTCCTTATGCTATATCTATGCTATAAAAAAGGTGATGGCTTATTGGTTTTGAATTATGCTCGACCTCTGGCATTGCTCTGGGCAACCCTCCAGACCATTGTGCTTCGCCAATCAAGCCATTACAAAAGGGGAAAGATCATATGCAAATCAGGCCTGGTCCCACCCCAAAAGGGGCAGTCCATCATGAATTGCTTGGTCACATCCCTTCTGCATGAGACCACAGGCCTCCGCAGACAAGTTTATTTATATAGCGCCTATGCACAGGCAAGTGTTTCAAAGCGCTCAAGAAGGGTGGGAACAAGGGGTAAAAACAAACAGTCGCTCAGAGCCCTTGATATGTGGAGCCTCGCTCTTCTTCACCATCGTCCTCCTATTCCTCTTCCAGTCCCAAGACAAGAATAGGGGGCAGAGGCTACTCTGGATTCCATAGGACATCAAGTAGGTCGTGGCATATAATCTTTGACAGACGGGGTCTCTGAATCTTCCCCCATGCTCCATGAAACATGTGGTTCTGCAAATGGAACCTGGTTTCCTGGGTAATTTTAATTACCTCCATGTCCACTCTTCCTCGCCCCAGCAGTAAAATCAGAGGTGGCTCACCTCCCGCAGCAACCTCTTTTCTATTTTTACTTTCCTGTAGCCACGCCCCCTACACCTTCTGCCACCAGGCATAACAGCCCACCTCCCCCAAGCTGTAACAGTTTATTTTTGTTCCTGCCTCTGTTCTCCTTTGTCCCCCTACATGGCATATCCTGAGGGGGACTGTTCCTGACGCCGGTGCTTCCGACTGGCCCCTGCTGGGCAGGAAGCCGTTCTGCCACAGCAGCGTTTACACGGGAGGGACCCTGCCAGACAGGGACCCTTTGTTGAGGTCAGGAGAGTGCCCAGACCCTCCCAACTTCACCTCACAGTCGGGATGTTGGTTAACGGGGCACAGCTGTTTCCTGACGGCAGAGCAGAGCGGGTTTCTGGAGCTGCTGTCCCAAGGTGATCACACCCCGGGCGGAGGTAAGGAGAGACAGCGGCATTACAAATTGGCTGCTCATTCCTGCTACATATTGTGAATTGGTAGGATGTCACAGGGTTGTGTCCTTTTTCCACCTATTCCCCGGCAAAGTATGGGTTGTTGCTAGGCAACATTGGTTTCCTGCGTTCTTAGGGTCCTGGCACCTGATTTAACTTGGCAAACCAGGAGTGCCTCTGTCTGCTGCTCATAGTGCTGTGGTGATCATGGGGAAACTGACTGCCAAGTTGAGGCATGTGGAGCCTCGCTCTTCTTCACCATCGTCCTCCTATTCCTCTTCCAGTCCCAAGACAAGAATAGGGAGCAGAGTGCCTGAGAATACGCTCCTTCAGATTTTCAAGAAGGCCTTACATGAGGAAGGTATCCAGGGTCACTGCAATAGGGGGGTGTCCTCTTCATCCTCTTCCTCCTCTGATGCCTCATCTTCCAGCTTGGGCAACTCTCCCTCCCCCAGGTCAGCAGAGTTTCAGGGTAAATACTTGGACAAAGACGTGACAACTGATGTTCTGCTGGCTGTGTCCCACTATATGGGATCCCTGGACTCTGAGCCCCACCGTCTATGTCGGGGGTACTAGACCCCTTAGCCTCAGTTCAAGCACACACTTAAGAAAGGCCTTCCCCTCCTGGCTAAGATAAAGGCTGAAATCCTACCGGAATGGACTGAACTGGATAGGACTGTGGTTCCCTGCTTTTTGGCTAGGTTATATGGTATTGTTTTGTTTGGTACGTATTGTTTATTTATATAGCGCCTATGCACAGGCAAGTGTTTCAAAGCGCTCAAGAAGGGTGGGAACAAGGGGTAAAAACAAACAGTCGCTCAGAGCCCTTGATATTCTGAGGTGATAATAGTCTGCACATGTAGAGTAAGTGAGTAAAAAATACATTTAACAGTTTGGGAGATAGCAAATAGGCCTGGCAGCGATTCTTCAGTTTTAACAGTGCAATTAAGGGGTGAAGAAAAGGGAGAACAGACATACGATCTTCAGGTGTAGTGCGTATGGATCGAGCAAGTGCCCAGAGGGTCACAGGGGGGGAGTGTGGGATACATTTACCCACTCAGCAGAATTCCTCTCCATCTCCAAGCTGCATTTCAGCAGCTACCAGCAGAAGGGCTGCGCTGGCTCCTTTGAGCTCCATTGCCTTGCATCAAAACTGCGTTTTGCAGCTACAAAATGATGGCTGCACTGTGTTACCAAACACCTATTGGGCAAGATGGAATAGGGAGCACACTGAGAAAGGCTGCCAGTGTGTTTTCTTACATGCACCAAGGAAGAGAATGGAAAAGCAGCGCTGCTTTGCTGCTTGCTCAAAATTTCCCATTGGAAAAGTAAATATTTTACATTTTAAATGATGACGCCCTGATGCTCTTTTCATTTGTTCAACATTAGACAGCTTTTATCAGTGAGACCTTGCTATGCCCCGCCATATTCAGATTGTACTTCAGCAGAAGAGAGCATTATCACTGAATGACAGGCTGTGGCAGGCAAGATCTGGGAAATCACCTGAAATGTACTCTCAGCCGTAAGGAAAAACACTTGACTTTTGCTTTAAAGTGTCAAAAATAAACCCTTCAAAAGAAACCCTAGCTGTCTGTGCACATGTCAATTTCAGTGGACATTTCCCTTGAACATACTGCTGTGTAAGAGAAACTGACTAGGTTTGCAAACAATGTTTGGAATCCAGATGGGAGGGAAAAAAAATTTAAAGGGGACATCCCAGCAGGATTCACCATGTGTCAAAATCTGCTTTTGCAAAAGAGAAAAATGCCTGTTTTAAAAGTACAATGTGATTAAGGCCCTGTCCTGCCTAGAAGTGTAAGGGGGGTTTAGGTAAAATCTAGATAATGTTTTATTTTAACAGACTTGCTTCTGATTCAGAACAAAATAAAATAAAATAAATAATTAAATGCATTGGCTGTACTGGGGAACCAGTCAAACAGGTTTCCCGCTCAGTTTACATGGACATGTGGGTGCTGACAACAGGAGTGGCCTCCCCCCTAAAGGAGCCACAAGGAGATCTGGGACACATACGTGTTAATTTCTGCCCTTGAAAACTTTGAATGACCAAGAGGAAGAATATCACACCCCCATCAGACTTTTGTCTGGGCTTCAGCTTGAGACAATAGATTCTGGGATACTTTTGGATGTGACATCTACCAATCACTCAAACTGGGGAAAATCCAGGGCAGCCCTGTGCTAAACTGACATTTGGTGGTAGCCTGGCAAAAAAATTGTCTCAGTTGGAGGACAAAGGCCAGCCCATTTTGGCTCAAAGACTATTTAATTAATAAACTTTAAAGACTGTCAATGCTATAACCGGACAATGCAGTAGTGTAAAGTTTTACAGTGTAAAGGTCAGTTTTGTGGATTTCAAAAAAGATATTGTAGCCATCCATAGCATGAATGGGATGTAAACACCAGGATAAGGTGAATCATGGGGAAAGTACATATGGTGGAACATTAGAAATGAATTGAAATGTGCCCTACGATAATATGTATATGTGCTTAAAATTGTGGGATTTTGGGGGAAGCGGTTCCACTAAAAACCACGAATGACTGTCGGGCAAAATAATGTCATACAGACCTGGGAACACCATGCTCTGTATGAAATATACAATTTTCCTATGTATTTTGCAAATGTGCCACAACTGTATAAATGTGTGATTTATGTTAAGATTTTAAGCAAAAATGACTGTGGGGTGGCTTTGCACCTCATAAAACACAACCTCATAACCTGTGTTCCCTCCTGGAGGAGGCGTTCAACATAGGCTGACCTATCCGGCTCTTCGGGGTAGGTCTAGCTTAATCCTGGCCAACAATAAATCCTTTGAGCCACCCGCCTTATAAAAAGGGGAGGCTGACAGAGACAGGGACTCTCTTCTGAATTTTCCAGCAACTGCGTATCCAGACATTCCAGATCCACCCTGCACATTCCAGACTTCACTGCCAGAAAAGGGATAGTTGGTTGCGGCCCTCCTATCCAACAAAATCTCATTAACTCAGGGAAAAGGGGGAAAAGCTGTGGCACCCTTTTGGGAGTATAATGTGACCAGAACAGCTTTTTGCCCACTACCTGCATGCCAGCTGTACCCTTGTGATCCAGTGACCAGACAGGCCCAGCTGTTGTTCTGCTAGGAGAGTCCGCTGCCTTGCTGTGACCTGAGCCTTTGAGTCCAGAACCCGGTTGACTGTCCCAAATCCCAAACTCAAGTGCGGATTGTGAGTATTTCCCCATCCCATAGCAACACATAGCCTAGCCCATCTTGATACTTTGTCTTTGTTCCACACTCTGAGTAATCCTATCCATACCCTGATAACGTACAACTGCAGCGTAACTTTTCTATTCACGACTGGCATTCCGCTTTTCTAGCCATTAAATCAAGTGTAAGTGAAATTTGTCTTTTTCTTTCCAAACCGATTTTCTTTCCTAACTGCTTTATTTTACCAAAACCGAATCTCTTTCCACATTGAAAATCTCATCCAGGTATTCAGCTATAGTCACTCTTTCACTTCTATATTGTCCCTGTGATGTGCATCTATCACCCAGCCTAAAAACCGCATTGCTGTACTGTCTATTTCACCCATTTAAAAAAAATATATTTTACATTTAAAACTGAAAAAGTGTAAAATTCAACTTTTCAACGTGTGATTTGGCTGCACTGTGGTTTTACTTTCAAGTTGCTTTATGAAATGTATGCCCTTTGTTGATACCCTGCCTTGTAGTTAGTGATATTATATCCCTGATACTGTGATAAATCATATTTACCTCATTGATTCAACTGCACATTAATTCAATTAGTTGTCAATTCCGAGTGTCATTTTATGCAATTGCAAAGGGTTTTAAAATCCTTTTGGAGGGAAGGTCGGATTTTGATTCTGTTTGCTGCATAATATCCCTGACTCCTTGCTGCTCCTTCCTATCCTCTCAAAATTCGATTAATTGGGGTTTGAGGGAACATTGCAGTGGGGAATCTTAACTCGGGTGCTATCTACCCGAATAGAAAAAGTGTTCCTATCCATTTGTGCTTTGGATATGTTCTTGTAGAAGTTCAACCAAGTGTATTTCATTAGTTTACATTGTAATTATCACCCCATTGGTGATGTCTGCCCAATATTCAAACTGTGTGATTTTCTTTGAATTTAAAATAAATAAATATTGTATTCCAACCAACCGACCTGGTTCATGGTCCATTGTGACCCGGGGTATTTGTAAAAGGGGGTGTGATATGGGTTGGGTGCCAGCTTAATTTGAATTCATTGAAAATAAAGAAAAAGTATTCTAATTGAGTGTTACATCTTCGGCTAAGGGCAAGAGCCCTGGTCCAGTGTGATGCCTGATTGGAATCCTTTACAGGAGGGAGGGACACAGGGGGAAGAGGCTGCCATTACACAGGTAGTGCAGGTCAATGGCATCAGCCCTAGCCTGGTGGGGAGGTCTTGTATGTTGGAGGAGGATGCCATCAAGGACCCTGCTGATAGAAAGGTGGACTCTGCTTATGAGGGTGCTCACCTGGCTTTGCATTCTGCCACAAGCTCCTCTTACATGGCCGAAGCTTCCCTTGGGGGTTTGAAGTTGACATCAAGGCAGCGGAGGATGGTTCTGACCCGATCCGATTCTACAGTCAATCAATCCGCAGGTGGAGTTTTTGCCAGACCTAGCATATGATGGTGTGAAGGCTGCTGACATGTTCATAGGTTCCATCATCACAGGGCGCAGGCACCTTCACACAAGGGATTGGAGGACAGACTCCTGGCAGAAATCTACAGTGATGAATGTTCTCTTTGTTCCGGGATAACCTTGAGGACAAGGTGGACAATGTTTTTTAGTCTGACAAACATGCACAGCATTTACGGAGGAAATCAGCTCCTGCTTCCAGGTGTCCTGTCCCTGCTAGGCATCCCCAGCAGTCTAGGGTTTGCCCTTGTGTGCGGTGTCGTCCTGTGACGGTGAGGAAATTGTGCTCCATTCGCGTCTCCCAACCACACCAGCAGCAGTCCTGATGCCAGGCCAGTTGGGGGTCAACTGTAGTATTTCTGGACCCTATGGACCCATCTTTCCGGAGATGCCTGGGTCAATCAGCTCATGCACTAAGGGTACAAGTTGGAATGTGTGTGTGTCCCTCTTCCATCTGGCACAATTGGGACATCACTCCCCCTGTGCTCCATCAAGAGGTTAGCCATGCGTCAGGCCCTACAGGAACAGCTCTCCAAGAAGGCCATTCGGCAGGGTCCACAGAGCAAGCAGTGTCTGGGAGTCTACTCCATTGTGATTCTGATGCCGAAACTCTCAGGGTCATACCGTCTTGTCATGGACCTGAAGAACCACAACATTCACATCCAGACTCAACATTTTAAAATTTGAATGTTTTCAACGTGTTATTCCGCTGCTTGTGTGAGACTTGGATTTTCTGGCATCCTTGGATTTACAAAATATTTACTTTCACATTCCCATCCGGTCCTGCCATCAGACGTTTCTCAGGTTGGCTATAGGCAGGGATCACTTCCAATTCCAGGCCTTGCCATTTGGCCTCCAATCTGCACCACAAGTCTTCACTAAGGTTCTGAGCCTAGTCGTAGCCAGTGGTCAGTCAAAATCTCGAAAAAATAATCTCGAATAACAATAAGGTCGAATTTTTTTTATTATATATTTATTTTGGGGTCCGGGATTAAAAAAAAATGGTAAAAAAAAATAATAAAAAACGTCATAAAAAAAATTAGACTTTTTTTTTCGGCCTTTTTTTTCGAGATTTATTTTTTCGAGATTTATTTTTTCGAGATTTTGACCATAAACCGTCATAGCCGCTCTGCACCTCCGATGGACTCAGGTTTTTCCAAATCTCGATGACTGGTTCCTGAAAGCCTGGCCGGTGGTCTTTCTGCTTCACCATATGAAGACCACCTGTGCCCTCTTAAACTCCTTGGGCTTCCTAATCAACTGGCCGAAGTCTCACCTGCAGCCCTCTCAAGACCTTCAGTTTATCGGGCCAGGTTCTGAACCGCAAAGGGTTGAGTGCTACTTCCTCTTGCAAGAGCCCAAAAGTTCAGGCACTGCCTGGTTCTTCTTCTTTCTCAAAAGGTGGCTCCAGAAAGGCACTTTCTTTGGGATCAGGGATACATGACGGCCTGTGTGTTCCTTGTTCCCTGGGCCAGGCTTCCTCTCCATCCCCTCCTGTTCCACTTCCTCAGGTACTGGAAGGAATCCTCTTTGGACTGCGATGCCCTCATTCCGGTAGTTCCCTCCCTCCGGGACCAGCTCTGGTGGTGGTTCCATCTGCCCAACCTGCTAAAGGGGTTTCCTCTCTGTCTGCCCTCTCCGATCATCGTTACCACAGACGCCAGCCTCCTGGGTGAGGGGAAGTTTCTTTTGGACAGAAAAAGACTGTGGTCCAACAGGGAGGAGTCCAGGACTTCCAACTGGAGGGAGCTAGCAGCGGCATTCGGGGCACTGAGGACCTTTACCCCAGTGTTACAGGGGAAGGTGGTCCTCTTAAGATCAGACAATACTGCCACGATACCCTGTGTCAACCATCAGGGGAGCTCCCTCTCAAGGTCCTTGGGGACTCAGGCTCTCGTCTGTGTGTCTGGGCAGAGACTCACCTTCTGTCCTTTTCAGAAGTTCATATCAGGAGTCAGGACAATGCAGTGGCAGCCGCCTCAGCAGGGTATTTTCTTCAGAGAATTGGGTGCTGAGGGATGAGGCCTTTTGGAGGTTGTGCTCGGGTCTTCGATTGTGGATCTATTTGCCTCTCCGATGACTTCCAAGGTTCCTCATTTCTTATACAGATTCCCATCCCTGGGGCATGGGGGATGGATTCCCAGACCTCCCAATGGACAGTGGGGCTTCTGTATGCGTTCCCCCCTTCCACTCATCCAGGAGCTGCTGCTCCGGATACAGGACTCTCAATCGGAGGTCATCTTGGTTGCTCCTCATTGACACCGCAGCTGTTGGTTCCTCCTCCTGCTGGACCTAGCAGGTTCCCCCATGCTTCCTCTCTCAGGGGGTCTGGTGCTCTTTCCGTCAAAGGGTGGAAGGGCCAAAGAACCTGGTCTGGGGGGCTTGGAAACAGAGAGGGCTCATCTAGTGTCTATCGGTCTCTCTGCAGAGGTGGTGTCCTCCATTCAACAGGACCGGCATCCTTTCACCCTGAAGGCCTATGAGCATCACTGGTGGCACTTCATGTCCTGGTGCCTGGCTCAGGGCTGTTCCTCTACCTTGAGTTCTGGGGCTACCATTCTGCATTTTCTCCAGGAAGAGTTCAACATGGGTCTCTCTGTCTCCAGCCTGCATGCTCAGTGGGTTGCCATCCGCTCCTTTGGGGGACCTGATGTGGGTGGTCACTCCTTGGTGGGGAGGCTTGTCAAGAGTTTCTTGTTGTCCAGGCCTATCCCTGCTTCTGGGTTGCACCGCTGGGATCTCCCCTTGGTTCTGCAGGCCCCACAGTCCTCTCCTTTTGAGCCATTGGAGAAGGTCAATCTTGAGATTCTGAACCTTGCGACTGTCTTCCTGGTGGCCATCTCTTCAGTACACATGCTGGGTGAGATTGGTGCTCTCTCCTGCGAGGCACCCTTATTGGTGGTCTCCCATGTTGCCTTGTTCCTTAAGAGTCACCCCTCCTTCCTCCCTTAGGTGGCTTCAAAGTTTCACATCTCGCAGGAGATTGTTCTTTTTTCCCTCTCCCTCCTCCCCGGAGGATGCCCGCTGGTCTACTCTGGATATCAGGATGGTCTTTCGTTCCTCCAGCAGCCTGGTTGTCACGTTTGGTGGCACTGGAGGAAAGCATGTGTGCCCACGATCAGTCGATGGCTGTGGTATGGCATTTCATTGGCTTATTCTTCTGTGGTTTCCCCCTCCCATCTGGGGTGCAGAGGCAGTCCACACGGGGGATGGCTTCTTCTTGGGCCGAGGTGTGGGGAGTTCCGAACCAAGATATTTGTTGCGCCGCCACCTGGTCTGACCCCAACACATTTATTCATCACTACCATTTAAACCTCCTCTGTAAGGATGAGTTTTCGGGGCTGGGGTCTTGAGTGTGGCACTTCAGTGAATTGCTTTTTATTGGTACTGTCTTGGACTGTGTGCCTCAATAAATGTGTATTTTGGTCGGGTTGCATATCCCAGTCTGGTCTGTGGTGTTTTAATCTTGGCCCATTCTCTATTGAGTTGGCATGCCTCTGACTTTAGTACTTGGACGAGGAAGAGTGGATATGGAGGTAATGTTCGGATGATTTACCATAGTCTTCATTCCTCCTAGTCCTACTCTTCCTCATCCCAGTACAAGTCTCCCGCCTCACCATCCCCGTTGTCAAATCGGCCTTTCGTTCAGTACTATTTACTGCTATGGCTTTGGGGACGCAGGCTATTATGTGCAGAGGCGAAAAGTGAAGGGGTCGTGGCTAGGAGAAAGTAAAAATTGAAGAGGGCTTCCTTTGGGAGGTGGGCCACCTCTGACTTTAGTGCTGGGAAGACGAAGAGTAGGGCTAGGAGTAATGAAGACTACCAGTAAGTAACCCGAGCATTACTGTGGCATCCCGGGGTCTTGTGAATGAGGTGATGACTCAACTTCATCACAGTGTATTAATTAGAAGAAACAAGTGAGTTCATTGTAGAGCAAGGCTTCTCCCTGCCTCTATTCACTGGTCTCATGCAGCTGTAGTAGAGTGTTGAAAGTGGAATTGAAAACAAAATGAGAGAGAGAGATGTTGGAAAAGAAAGCTCTCTTAAGAATTGTAATGACTACAAACCCAAAAAGGAAGTGGAAAAGACGGTGTACGCGTATTTCCTATCAAAGAAGCCCAGAATGACAAATGCACAGGATTTCGGCATTTTACCATGGCTTTGAAACAGGAAACCGAAAGTAAGCAAAAAGAGTTCGTTTGTTGTGATAATTCCTGCAGAGTTGAGTAGTAAGCTAAGCCCCCGGCCACTCATATTGTCACATCCCCGAGTCACTTAATTACTGGACTAAAATTAAAATACAACGCCGAACCCACAGTTTTCAATAAAGTTTGAAGGTATGGTTTATGAATAAATCATTCTGAACAAGTCTGCTTTGCTGCTCTCATTTTATCTAGAACTCTCAAATGAATGTGCAGGTGAAGAATAAGCAATGTAATTTTAACACTGATGCTACTACTACTTAGAATGGCGGTGTAATGTAATTTTAACACTGATGCTACTACTACTTAAAATGGCGGTGTAATGCTATTCAGACAGCGGTCATGCCGAAAGCGTACACATATTAAAATATTGAAAGCCACCATCGCTTACTGAATGCTGATTTCAAGTATGTGTAGGGCCTGGCCTGTGATTAAGGTGGAGGCAGAGAGATACCTGTCGAACTCGATTCATTGAACGTACTTCGGAGGGCATGCAAGCAAGGACTGGAATCTCATATCCCGGGGCATCGTGATAAGCACAGCTAAAGCAAACTTCCTGCTGTATTCCTGATCTAATTCAAAATGGTTCCCCATTCGACTCTTTCATTGTTTTTCCCGCAAACCTGTCCCTAAAACAGAGCTTTATTGCCCGGTCAAAATAGGTTCTTTTGAGGCCAGGAGATAAAAATCAATTCTCTCTTTGCTTTGCAGAAAGCCTAAGCTGAACATACCGGCTTGTTTATTTTTTGTCTGGAGTGCTTCTCATTAAATAGAATACTTGTAAAGACACATTTACCTCATTAAGCTATAACCATTGCAACCAAATCAACATGGCTGCCAAGCTTCAGAGCAGTCAGGGTTTCCTGGGCCATGAGAAATCAATCTATTAAAGGAGAGACAGACACAGTACGTTGAACTGTACTTAGTAGTAGCGGTGCGATGAAGAGGGCAATGCCAGTGTGGTGGTGGTGGGGGAGGGGTTGAATAACATAATTTGTGGAAATGACCGCGTCAATAATACAGTGAACTTTTAAACATCATGAATTGTTAATTATCCTCGAAATTTTGGAATCCTAGCAAGTGTAAAGAATTACATGAAAGATGCTAGAATATGCTATCCATATTAGCTTGTCCTCATATGCTTTTGAAAAACAGCCATGAAATAATAATGGTTTAGGGAGACAGGATGAAAACCCTTCATCCTCCATGCGACAAGACCATTTTGGCTGGCAGTTACACTTTTGTTCAGGCTATCATGAAGCAGTATTGTTTTTAATCAAAATGCTATTTTGGCTGGAGAAAGAATTGCGCCCTTTGCTTCGTAAGAAAAAGTTACTTTTTTGTGATAACAAATAAACAAGGATTATCTGTTTCTCTGCCTGGGTTGAAATGACCCAGAGCTTCCTTCGCCTGAAAGCACGCAGCGGCATAATGGCATTCAAGGTGCAAGGACCGCGCGCTGCCACTGGCAATTTCAAGTTTTCTACAGTTGCCAAAAGCACTATAAAAATGAACGCCGAAGAGAAGAGCAAGACATAACTTTTATAATTGGAAGAAAAGGTAAAGAGCATACCAAAGAACAGCCTATAAGGGAGGTTTGATGGCCTGTGCACTTCAAATGTTAAGCTTTCATGGTGGCAACCTCTATTCCGCACGCAAGCCACCTACCAATGTGCAAGATTTCATCTAGTTTTATGTCCTGCAGGTGTTCGACTTCAGAGGGTCTGGTACTGCCCGTGTTTCAGTATATGAACACTTCTGAAAAGCAATATTATATTTCCTTACCTGTTAGAAATATTGTTTATGAGTCACAGTGAAGCAAGATTTAAGAGCTATCCATGCGTGCTCGAACTTTATTGTTTGTGGTGGTGGTACATTGTTGCACAGAAAAGGTTTGATCAGCTCCAGCGTGCCGGGGAATCAGGAAAGAAGGAGGGTAAGAAAAGAGGCGAAAAGAATTGGTACCGATTACATCATTGTAGCAGCATTACTTACTGAGGGCCCAGTGCTAAACCTGTCTAAATGATTGCAGAAAGGGATTTGAGCTCCAGTATCAGGAGTAAATTGCAGTCCTCTGTAAACATTGGAGCACTCTGCGAGCCTTGGTTTATTGGAGGAGGTAATAGAGCAGGAATGGACACAGTGTTAGGCAAGTTAGCCTTTCTGAAATAAAAGGTTATTTAGAGCTTTTTCGAAGTGCAAGTCGTTTTGCTTGATTCTGCGGTTCTCTGGACAGTCCTTCCAGAGGTTAGGATCAAAACCTGTGGGCTTTTTCCTCGGGTGCAAGCTTTCTTTGGGAGTGATGCAAAGATGCGCCCAGAGTTTGCCAAATCTGAGATTCGTATTGGAAAGGGCCAATGGAATATGTCTGCAGTAGGATTCAGGTCAGATTTGAATCGAAGTTGACACCAAAGTTCCTGCCAGAATCCACTTGAATGTTGGTGGGACCGTTGACTTTGGCCATATCTAAGGCAGATGAGAGGACCTAGGATTAGTGCTTCAATTGGCTGATTGGTGATCAGTCAGAAATTATTGAGGTCGGAGGGCTCTACCTTAGATTTTTTCTGAAGAGGAATACTGTGGCCACTTTTGGAGGGATGGGCCTTTTGCACCTCATGTAGGAGATTTTTATAGAAGGCTGTTAGTGAGGGGAACAGCACACTGATAAGTTTGTTATGAATCTTTGCCAAGTAAGGGTCGATTTGCATGGAAGACAGTTGTTTTTTTGTTAGCATTTTGTTAGCGTTTTTTTGTTAGCATTTTAATCAACAAGTCCACTGTAAAAGCGGTGAAGGCGATGACAGAAACTGCAGAAGTCATTACTCTTTTTCACCAGATACCCTTCTGGCAGCACTTGAAGTGAATTCTGAAAGCTAATTTTTCCTTCCCTGAGTCTGATTCATGCCATTTTATCTTCAAATACCTGTCTTTTCAGGTCAGTCAGCTCATTTTCAAACGTTTTGGTTTATGTATTTATTTATTTATTTTGACACTTAGATAGCACACATATCCCAAAGGCATCTAGACGCTTGTTGCTTAAGAAATTTGGTTACAGTAGGTACATGTAGTTACACAGGTTACAGACATTTCATAGGATAGTTCAGATAGGCAGCAGATTGTGAGTTACAACCTTATCATTAGTTGGTTCCAAATCATATGAGCAATGCAGGTTCAGCACATGGCTGCCAGGGTCACAATAGGTAGTTGCAGGTAAGTAAAGTCCAAGTGCAGGGCAGGGCTGTAAGTGTCCCAATAGGTAGTTACAGGTAGGTAGGATCCAAGTACAGTGCAAGGCTGTAAGTGGCACAATAAGGTAGTTACAGGTGAGTAAAATCCAAGTACAGCGCAGGGCTGTGAGTGAAAAAATAGAAGGCTATTGATGCCTTAATTCTGTTTTATTTTATTTTTGGGAACTTTGGTGCCAAGGTGACCAATACATTTTACATTTCCTTTGTTGTAGTGAACGTAGAGCCCTTTGGGTATTGTGCGTGCAATGGATGGGGCTGCAGAATAACTCTGACACCAAATAATCGAACCAAATCAGGAAGATTGGCAAACGTTGCTGTTTTAATATTAATTATCTAAAACAGGGAGTTACAATGGACATCAAAGGGCATTTTCTCAAGCTCTCAATACATTCACGTAAAAACACATTTATATAATAACAATTTGTCATGGGTGTTTCACACTACGTGGCAAATGAGAAAAACCTACAAGGTGTTGTAATAAACGAAGGTGAACATCAAGAATACCTTCTATAAGGGGTGGGACTGTGATTGGATAACTACTGTCAGGTGGACAACTTATCTCCAAAACATGTAATCTTCAACAATATTAAGTACACAGCATATCATTGGTCTTCAAACTATAAGGCCCTTTGTTATATGGCTCACCACTAATTGGTTTCTGTACACTGGACGGTAACTTGCTACTTTGTACGGGACTGGGAAAGATAATCTAAAATCAACAAAAGCTGTCTCCACAGGAAAGTAATCTACAGTGGATGCAGTTGAATAAATTACTGCACCCTATTTTACTCCAAAAATAATAAAGAAAAAGGATCACTGCTACCTAGGTGCTACTAGTCACTAACTCGGGTAGTATCTTATTGTCGGCTATTTGCTCAACACAATGTCACATACATGTAAAATTCAATCATACATTTTAATTGACCATTATTGCCATTTTGTCAACTGTATTAAACATGGAACCTAATAATTATGTGAAAACAAAATCAAAATATCGAGGCTGAGTACCCCAAAAGGAAATACACCGAACACGAGTTACAAAGGAACATACAAAGTACTTTATTTTATACTGAACAGTTTTCCAATAAAAGAAACAGATATCTATCGGCCATCAGTACAACACAACGAACTCCAGCGTGGTTCAGTGTGTTCAGTGAGAGACGCTGTACATTAGAATTCATTGCTCTTTTATACTATTTGCGAACACAATGTCCAACCCTACTTTGGGTTAATATTCCTCTAATACATTACTGATCTAGGGTTCATGCCGAGTTCGTATATCCACATGCAACTAGTTTGCCTTTAATACATACGTCAACAAGCCTACACAACAACTGTGTATTTTGGGATTTCCCATACAGGTCTTCTCAAACATTAATACAATGTAGTTAAACAAGTGTTCTCAGTTCAGTATTTGAATACATTGTTCTTAACATATGCTCGCGGATTAGTTTCATTGACGCGAGTAATCCTTTACACACAGGTCAACGAAGGACAAGGTCTCAGTTCACGACCTCAAAAAGTGGCCCGCAGGCAAGTTACATATTAATTACACACAGAGGTCAAAACGGCCATGTTGTATTTCAGAATGACATTGTCCACCATTTTAACTCACAGGCTGACTTTACAAAGGGAACCTAAAATGGCATATTGACCTAAAATGGCAGCTTACATTGATTCTAAGGTCAGGACCTTGCAACGCGGATTTCTTCGCAAGTGGCTTACGAGCAGCTTGGCGTAGGCCAATATACATATATTCATTGCAATAGGAGGCACGATATAATTTCTCATTTGACAATTGGAAAGGTCACAGTTTATTACAAAGAATGTCATTTTTCCACAAACTCAAATTTAACACATTACATAAAATCGCCATAATTACACAGAGTCCAATGATGATGTTAAGCATGAAAAAAGGAAAAAACAGAAACACAAATGAACATAAAGACTCCCCAAGAGGCAAAATACTCACACATCGGAATTAATGCCCAATTACTTTTGCAAATCTGTTTATATCCAAGAAAAGCATCAAATTACATCAAATGATAATCTATTGATTTGAGAACAATGTACTGATCTTTCAAATCACTTAATTCAAGAGTCGCAAATATTCACACATAGGAATTAGTATCCAATTGCTTTTGCAAGTCTACAATGCACAGATCAGACCATCAGATTACATCCAAAAGTAATCTATTTGTTTGTAAACAATGTCACACTAGTCTTACAACTCTACTCAGGGTCTACGTATACTACTTATTTGGGTTTGCACATGCATCCCACCCAAATATGGTAGAAAAATTCAAAATTGTGCGATAAAATATGTTTCGGTGTGTAGATCAAATGACCGCCTTCCTCAGGACCAAAAGTCAGATGTGTAAGGACCAGACCCCTGAGAGAAAAGAGAAATAAAAACAGAAAAAGAATATATCAAATATAAAAATATTGTTGTAAGTGCACCTAACTCACCAAACCTCACCCGCAAACAACTATAATATAAAAAAAGGGGGAGGGTTGATAAAACAGTGAAAAAAGAAAAACACAGACCAAATTCTGATAAAAGCTATTTGAGAAGAAAGACATCTCCGTTGGCAAATATAGCCAAATTAATGATAGATATTGGCAGAGAGTGTACAACCAGCACTAGACAGAACTGCTGAGCAGTGACCAAATAAGAAAAATTCAGATCTGATTAAAAACAAATATATGTTAACCACACCATACATGCTCCAGCATTAGTACAGCAAGGTGCTGGAGCTGGAGTTGCAAAGAAAGATGAACCAACACATTAATGTGAAAAGGAAAAAATACTGGCACTCACACAATATCAGTGTATGCTGTGAATATCAAATGGCATGGATCTACTCCTTGCAGTCAATAGGAGAGGCACAGGCATAAGCACAGATGGCAAAACTGAGCCCACTCTTGATGTTTCAAGATGTTCTGATACATTATCTGACACTTAAGCAGCGCTAGACGTAATGGGAGTAGTGGAGTTTCACAGGAAGTAGGTAGGACTGCATGCTGTGAAGTTTGCAGTATTATGATCTATCTGGGGTGTTTAAATCTTTCATATTCGCATTCACAACGTGGCATGTTGTACACTACAATTGGTTGGCATGCTCGTGCCATGTCTGGAACATTTGGTTCACTTAGCAGCAGGTAAGCTCAAACCCACGTGCCAGGAGGTGGACTTGACTTTACCTCCCCACCCAATGAGCCCAACATCTCTCATCACCCATGCCTTCTGCCATGTAGATTTTCTTTGAACCTGGCCTTGCAGAGTATTCTTGTCTCTGGAAATATAAGGGAGTGTGAGCGCGCACTATTGCTGTTCTCAGACTCCAAGCTGAACTCTATTTCCATCCTTGGCTTAGGTGGCAGCAGACCATGATTTGGTCAATTTTGCAGCATTTAAATTTCTTAAATGAATAAATTTGGCACGCTTGGTGTTTTTTCTTTGCACCATACCAAGGTATGATTCAGCTTCACATGTTCACCGCCTTCACGAATAGATAACCGGCCTTGGCTTCTTTAACTTTGCCACCAGGCCTGACAGCCTTGCCATTCGTATCCTCAATCTCAACTTATTCTTGCTACAACACAGTTCTTGGCTTTTCCTCTACATGGGTCCAAGCTTACTAAATTCATGACACCGTTGTCCAGAATCTATACAATGGCGGCTTAACTTGCAGTCTATTCACTATGTATAGAAGGCTTCTAAGGTTATTTAATCTACTTGCGTTGCTGCATCTGTACAGTTATTGAACGACTTGCATTTTCTGCAGTGCGTCAGACATGTGCAATCTTCTCTTCGTAGTTTACTCGATTCTTAACTACGTCATCAGTTTCTATAAGGTCCATGCATTCTCTTTAGCCAGTATTCTCAGGGCGTCATGCTCGTCTCTTGTGACGTCACCAGCTTCTCGTTCACACTTTTTCATATTCCTTTGGGGAGTTCCTCCCTTAGATTATCATCTCTTCGGGAATACATTTTCTTAGTAGGTAACTTCTTTCACTTATTTGCTGTGGTATGGTCACAACTGTTGGTGTCAAACATGGCACAATCTCAGGCTTCTAACATACAGGAGGTAGGGGGTGGGATTTCCTTCAGAGGTATGTAGCTGCTCCTATGAAATGGGCTCTAAATGTAGAGTCAGGGTCACTGGTGGAATCCTAATTAGATCGGCCCTGGTCTGCAAATGAAACCGCTGCGGCCGATGCTATCGGCTCTCAGCTCCACCCCCCCAGTAGGAGGAGTTTAGCACACCATGTGTGAAACACAGTGTATTCCTTTCGTTCAAAATCAACTGTAGATAGCTCCATTACGGGCTTTGGCTGAATTACAGTGGGGGATTTTTAAGATGTTTGTGTTGTCTGATCTTAAAGATTCTGGGATTTTGCTTTTTTTCAGTATCTTCCATTAAGTAGAGTGGCATTTGCCTTTGAGGCATTCATGGGTGATAAGTATTATCTTAAAGCGCACTCTTGCCTGGATAGGCAACCAGTGCAGACTCTGTCTTGCATCCGATACATGGTCCCTGCGACTGAGTCCTTTCACCACCCTCACCGCCCCGTTCTGAATAATCTTGAGCCGGTGAAGGTCTGCCTGCGAGTTGCCGACTAGAAGGCTGCAACAATAATCCAACTTAGAGCCGACAATGGCTGTGGCTAAGGTCTCTGACCTCTTCTCGGAGATGAGTGGGCGAAGATGACGGAGCAACTTGATGAAGTAGGATGAGGATGAGACTAGACTATTGACCTGAGCCTTCATGCTCAACTTCTTATCTAGAAAGATGCCTAAGGTGATCTTAACCTCGATTTTTGCAGTTGTAAACAGTGACATTGTTGTACAATGGGCCTAGCTTCACCAACCTATTGTCAGAGCTGACAATCAAAACTCTGTTTTTGAGCTGTTCAGTGCTATACCATTCAAGACCATCCATGATTGAATGGCTTGATACACTTTGTTGATGTTTATTTTATTTCGTCCTCACTATGTGAGCCTGAGATAGGGATGACACATTTTGTGTCATCTGCGTAGTTCGCAAACAATATCCCCTCTTGTGCTAACATATGAAAAAAGGTATCATAAAAATTTGTAAAAACAAGGAGAGACGCAAGCTCCCTGTGGGACCCCGAACAGCAAAGGCGTTGGTTTGGCCTCTGCACTCTCACTTGCCATTTTCATCTGTCTGCCACTCACAAGTGATGTGACCCATTGGATAGCTTGAACTGAACTGAAAAAATGGGCAATGTCCCTTAACCTGGTGGACAAGATGGCATGATCCACCAGGTCAAAGGCCGCCGAAAGATCTAATATCATCAGTAGGGCTGATTGGCCTCGATCCAGTATTTGAAGTAACTGTGATTTTAAGGCTAAAAGAGCAGTCTCTGTCCCATGATATGAAATCTGATTATACGCGACTCTATCCAGTATCTTCAGCAGGAAAGGGGTGTTAGTGATCGGTCTATAGTTGGTATAAGTCATTGGGCAGAGATTTGTTTTTTTTAATAAAGGAGTGATCCAAGCGTTCTTGAGATCATCCAGAACATGATTCTGGTCGAAAGAAGCATTCACAAATTTTGTGATGGCTGTAATAAGTAAGGGAAAGCACTCCTTGATCACAACTGCTGAACAGGGGTCACCCTTACAGCTGATGGTTTTTAGCTGTGCAATTGTTTTTGATAGTTCTATTTCTGAGACAGGTAAAACATTGAAGGTCTGAAACTTCTTATCGATACTAGATGATGAAGGAAAGTTGGCTTCAAGATCCTTTTTGTTCAAAAACGCTTTCTTTTCCTCGATGGAGACTTTTATATTTTCTATTTTACTACACATGGCTTCCTCAATGTTTGTACACCATATCTCATCCTTTACAATAGGATCTTGATTGGGGCCCTTGCGGTGTTCTTGCTCTTTTAAATTTTTAGAGCGCTCTTTGCTTTTTGATGTAGCATTAACTATTCTGAGAATCAGAGATTAATTTTTGGCTTGAATAATTGCTATTTTATCAATATTAGCAGCTTTTTCTTATAGATATCCAGGCTGGGTGTATCTCAGCCCTGTCGCCATGCATAAAATAGTTTGAATTTATTTGCCTTGAGTTCTTTAAGGGTATCGTTAAACCAGGTATTACTATTATATTTCCTCTGGTGTTTCATCTTTAGAGGCGCTAGCCGCTCCGTGACGACTCTTAGGGATTTCACAAGTGTCAGTAATCTCTTCTAAACCTTCTATATTTGAGATATCTGTATTCAAAGTTGAGGCCCAAGAACTAAGATTCTCTAGAGTTAGTGTCTTAAAACTTCTAGCTGTTATAAGAACCTTAGGCACAGCCCATCTTTTGGCAAAATAGTTAATGCACATCTGGAAGTAGACAAAATAAAATTAATGTTGCTGAGAAATTACAAAAACACTTTGGTATTGCTTATTTTAAGGTCAAAGGTCAAGTGTCACGCCCCGCCTACACCCTACTTGATGCCTACAAGACAAAGTACCCAACATGACCGTTCCAATAAGACTGGTAGCAGAGCAACAAAATAAAACACTGTTGGGGTGGAAGATTCTAAGATCAATGGTCAAATAACAAAACCCCAGGCCTTATCTGATCCACAAATTAGAAAGCACAAATCAGGACTTTTCGAAGAGACACCTCACTTGTCAAAATCGGTCCCACGGTTGTACAACAATTAACAAAAAACAAAAAAGTACTTTGCACTTAATTATTGTGTAGTCAAAGGTCAAATGTCATAACCTCTCAACATATTAGACAATGGATTATGGAGAACATGTCATTAACTTTCAAAAGACACCACAATTAAGACAGACAGATCTAGGGTTACAAAGATATGATGACAAAAACATGTAATATAATGTATTTTAAGGTCAAAGGTCAGGTTCAAAGACTCTGTGACCCATTGGCTCACATACATAGATAGCACATCTGAAAATGGTCTGATGACTAAACATACATACCAGAACAAATCATTTACTAGACTTTATTGAGTTCCAGTTCTACAATAGAGATTCTTGCAGGGAAAACAGCAAGGGAAATAAAAAATGTCGCCATTTTGAAATGTATGTAAGATATGTAAGACTAGCCAGAACCACTGAGAATATTAAATTTCTTTTGTATCATATTGCTACTAAGTAAAACCTGATTCATCTAATGATACTTCTAAATTATTGGTCTTTTCCTTTTACTTTTTTCATAATATTTGTGCATTGTAAAACAAAGTTTACATTTGACACTCATTGGGTGCACTTACACTTTCTCCCAAAAAATAACTAAATAAAATAAAATATGAAAGAGTTTTTTTTTCTGAGCAACAAACATAATATACTTGAAAGTAGTTGCCCATCTACCTACTGAAAATAATTGTTTTCTGAAATTGCTACCTTTGTGGTCAGTGATATGTGTACACCATATTGAATTATGTCATGTGACCTCAGGGTGTGACACAAACGTGTTGGTTTTAAAATGCTTTGTCCCTGTGACATAGTGTGCGAATATTACACCTTAAGTAATCAGACACATGCAGGGAATTTAAGGCTAGAGCTACTTAGGATTGTAAATGCTGACAAAAGGGGAAAGGGGAATCCCTGTTCTAAATGGATGAGCTATGAACCTGGATAATATCTGGAGGTGAAGGGGCCTTACCAATGAAAAAGCCTGAAGCAGATTGTAACAGAGGCAGATCTGCTTTCCCAGAGGAAGAAAGAGACTAGAAGTGGCCTAAGTGACTGGAAATTTCCTTGAAACTTTTGAGGGTCCCTGCTGGCTCTGTGCTATACTCAAAAGTCAGCTATGTGTTATACTCAAAGATGAGTATAACAATTCCCAAATGTAATCAGACATAGGTCCTCTAAAACAAGTTCTCTTCTTAGTCCCAGCATTGAGTGGACTGGGAGGGTTTTACACTAGAGGGGCTCATTTCAAATCAAAGGCTTTAACATTTTCGTGTGAAATTCAACATTCTTTCTTACTATATTTAAATCCAAGTTTAATCTAATTTATTGTAGAACACATAGCATTTTCCTGTCCATAGCGCGCAGTGGCTGATAAACCATCACCAAAAGAATAGGAACAGGATATTATAACATGTTAGTGTGAAATGTAACCTGCTTTCACAGTAGTCAAAGCCAAGTGAAATTACATATGAATAAGAACAAAATGCATTTTTCTGCCTTTCCCTCTGCTGTTTGCACAGTGTGGTGTAGATAGTATTTGCCAGTACAGAGTTCAGCATTTTGTAAATTATAGCAAAATAAACTGTAAACAGAGCATTTCTACAGGTATAGTCAACAACTGGGGCTGTGAAATGATGCTTACTCTTTGTAGCCTAACAGAGAATTTATAATTCAACACATGTGAAAGCCATAGATATTCAAAAGGACAGATCAGGATGAAAGGGAGTTTAGCATTTCCATTTATATATCAACGATGCATTTCCAAACGAACCGTAAAACGTCACCAATGATTTTGTGTTGTATTGAGAAGACTAAATACACCCAAAATCAGCATAGGGGTTTGGTGGGGCAGAAAGTCAGAAACTTGTGAGAATACATAGAGTAGACAAATCATTGTTCTATGCCTTCTAAATTGATAGCACAGCTCACTGGAGCTAGTATTTCATTAACATGCTCAGGCTAGAATACACCCACAACACATTGCACACAGGAAAATATAGATAGTGGGAACTATATAGCAAATACATCTTTCTGTATAACATATTTTTCTGATACTGGTATTTGTTTTGAGAGTGGAGAAAATGAATGCTAAGTGATTTAAGTTGAACATGTAAGTAAACCATAAAATGGCTGATAAGCAGTATGTAAAGAAATTGTATTATTTAGAGATAGGTGTTTAGAAATATTTATGAATATCATTAATGTATTCATGGTTTCTTTAAGAGATTTTCAGTTCTTATTACTGTAAAGCAGCTATCAGTGTATGTATATTTTACTGTGGTGACCTTCCCAGCATAAAGTTAGGGGACCATCTGTCAGGTGGTGTTATGTGAATAAAGCACATTTGGGATTCCTAACACAGCTTTTTCTTGTCCCAGAATTGTGAATTGGAACTGAACTGAATACCAAGGGGGTGTTAAATTAGAGATACCCACATAGTGTTGAACAATTATAAAACAGCAATATATCTTTACAGAGCTAATGTACAGTATCAGTTTTTAAGCTGTGTTGTTATTGTACATTAAGCCATTTCTCATCAGAATTTCTTCACTAGAAATCACCAGATCTCTGTAACTGCAGATATAGATCTATATTTGCATTTGTCTGTCTTAACTATTTATTAGAAAATGAGTGCATAATTGGTAAATTCAATGTAAAGAGATGTTGACACATTTTTGAATTTTTGAGTGCATATCTAAAACCTGCTCTAAATCATGTCTACCATTCTAAGTATATATACGATTTGCATATTGTGCAGACGAAATTATATTTTGAATGTCATCTAAAACACACAGGCAAGGTTCTAAAAAAATCCAAGTGTTGCAAGAAAACACGTGAGAAAATGTAGCTCTTCATATTTAAGCCTTAACACCTGAGAGGGTGGAATCTCCGGTTATTAGGTCCCAGAAAGCTTTACTTAACATCCAGAGCAAAGCAATTTCCAAGCTTATTTTTCCCCCATAATATAATTTTCTGATATATCCTGCTGGAGGAGAGTCTCCTCACATGATGGTGCATATTCCTGCACATCTCTTCTGGGTATGGAATTTAAACATGCATTTCGAACAGCAGTGTTCCTTTCCCTCACCTTCCATTGCTGTTGACTGTACCTGCTGTCTTGGCCATCTTCCCCACCTGGGAAGATTGTGATTGGTGTCTCAATGTCATCGGATGAATTCCTAAATCTTTTTCGCACCCCATGTGCCCCTTTACTTCAGTTGACATTAGGCTGGAGGGCGGTCTCTAAATCTTGCCGAGGGTTTTCTGCACCTTTGCCAGATTTTTTCTTGCTACTAACTGTACCTTCTAGAAAGGCCACTCTAACAATTTCTCCAAATAGATATGATTCACAAATGTCTCACTTCAGAATACAGTTCCCAGGTTTATCAGGTCATATATGTTTGGGCCTTTCAGAGTAAAATAGAACACCATACTCTTCCTTCTGGCTGTACTGGTCCATATGTCAGGACAGCGTGTGCATGTTTGTTTTCAGTGTGGGCACTCTCCTGTACACCCATTCCATAGCGGTCAATCAATAGAGTTCCTCCTTTCCTTGCTATCCCCATTGACACCTACTGACCTTAAGGCTACCTAAGTTGAACTTTTTATCACTGTGCCACTACACTCATATATTCGCTCCCTTATGAGTAGGGTGGTATAGGAAGAAATGACGCCACTTTCCCACACCGCCATACTATGAGTTTGGAGGTGAAGAGATGAAGATATGGTTTTACCTCCAGCAGGTTGCTGTATCTAAATACGCCACTTCACCTTCAAAAATCAGCAATTTTTCGTAGGAGGATTACTCCTCCCAGGAACTCCCCAAATCTCCATGGTAACATATGCACTCCAAAAATGAGGTTTTTAACATGGCCTTCCCATCACTTGTTGTGCCATGTTATATTCATGGAACAAAGTGGTGGTAATAGCCAAGGTGTTTGGTGGTAATTGGGCGCAATTACTACTCAATTACTGCCAAACTTGAAATGAGGACTTATCTAGCTTTACAACAATCACACACACTGAAATGTTCCTAAAAGACAGTTTACAGGCAGCTTCACATTTGAGCAAGCTTATAATATTGCTTCCGGGTGCCCATGTCCTTCATCTTGGCATTCATTTTTCCCTGCAGTTCTTTTGCTATAGTTTGCCTCTGGCAGCACCCAATATCCTTTCAAGTCTTGTACCAGTATAGCGCTGCTGCCAAAAGTTGCTCTTTGGGATTCCTGACATCTCACATATTTCACTAAGCGCCACACTGTGCTCTTGAATCTTGTATGGCTACATTATAATTTATAGCCATCCAAATTATCTTTCTTATTTATAGAATGAGTTTATTGAACTAATGTAATAAGCAAACGTGTTTTGGGATTCAAGATTTGATGCGACAATACATGGGAGTCAATTCAACTAGCGTATTATGGCGCAAATCAAACACCTACAGAGGAGCAAGGGTATTAGATTGCTGTTTTGTTGATGTGCAAATTCCTGTTCGTTTAACTTGGAGCATGGCAGACAATTACACATTTTCTAAATCTCCGAAATTTGTACCGAATACCTTTAAGCACCCTTCAGTTTGCTGCTCTGCATCAGGGAATCAGGCCCTATTTACTTCCTATCTATACTTTCTTATTCGACCAAACATCATCATGGTAAAAATGGTTCACCGTTTTAGATCCAGCTGTATTGTAGAGACTCTATCCAATACTCCACCTGGAAGCACCTGATATAAGAATTTAGTGTTCTGAATAAATGCAGACTCTGCTTTATTCCACTTCTGGATACTGCTGCCACAGCGATTTAGCGACCTTCAGAGTCTAGCCAAATCTACACTTGAACACAGCCGAAAAGGGACCTCAATTTAAAATAAATTGAGTACATTGCATGGATGGGACCTGTTATGTTTGCACTTTCATGGTATGAGGTCCACTCTGTGAAATGTTTGTTATTTTCACTTTGAAGAAAAGAAATATAGCAAAAGGTACTTCATAGTGCAAAACGACTAGATGCCTCCCAGTAGTTAGGAATGCTGGAGCCATTGAGTGTGGGTTCTTATGGAATCTGCCTGCATTTAGCAGGTGCTAAAACAGCCTGATTCCACAGGAATCCTTTGGTTTCAGGACAGCATATAAATGGCATGCAGGTGTAAAAGCAAGTGGTTTTTGAACGTGGAGTGTGAAAAGCAGGCGGAATAATAAGTCTGTTTTGTAGTCCGCTCTGCCCTAAAAATGTGCTGCTGTGTTAAAAATAATTCTAAAGACTTACGTAACACCTTCACCCATTTCTTTACTGTCTAATTTTAAGTTCTAGGGAACTGGAAAATTAGGTCTAAACTGTTCTAGCGTTCTGGATAATTGACAGGTTGTGAGCATCTGCATTAGGGCAAACTTTACACATTAGTTTAGGCTTCTTATAATTTAAAGGTTCTGTACAACACGCATGTTGGTGATCCTACTAAAACAGAGGTAGGAACCCTAAGACAGGATTCCCCTGGATGAGAAGGAGCAGAGCTTCACCATAAGACAAAATAGATTCAGCATCACAGACTTCCTTTATCCGTTTTTAGCATGGCATCTTCATCCCCAACTTCTTTGGCATGGTTTATAGTCTTTTCTCTCTCAAAACAGCTAATGATTCCTCACATATACAGAGAGAGAGAGCTGGATGTCACCCAATATGTCCACTGTTTGCCAGTTTCTCTCAACATCGAGCCATTGCCACTTCCAGACTCTGTCACAATGTTGTACCCAGACAGGCCCGTTCAATGTTGAAGTTGAAACGTCTCTTTCTTACCCACCTTCTTCAAGCCTGGCGCTTTTTCTGCTGACAAACCACACCCTGTGTTGGACTCATCCGACTAACTCAACTTCTCAACTCTGAATTTTCACCTAATGTACTGGATCAACCCATTCGAGTCTGGAAAGATGATTTAAGGTATCTACAGTGGTTTTGTCCCCCTGGCCTGTTTTTAAGGGCCCAAGTGACATCTAAGACCAAACTCTTTACCTTTTAAAGGCATATTCATTAAAAGTGAACATTTATGCAAAGACAATATAGCCTGCATATCCCTGTCTACATACGCAAAGAGGGACCTTTCAACCACAAACCTGCATATTTCTATACAGGGGTAGGTTGTTGGTGTTTTTATTAGTTGGTCTTCCCTTTTAGTTGGATTAAAGCCTTGTATTTTGAAGGAGCCTTCATTGAACATGTCCTTTTTTTTGGTACCACAGTACTTGTGATGGATGCTTGCAGGCTAAACATCCCTTCTGAAGAGTATGCTTGCCCTTGGACCCTCCTACCCTGATAGGTGAAAAAGGAATACCCTATATGTTTTGCCTGTTTGACCTTTATAGTTGCGATCACTGCTGGTTTAATAGTAGTGTGAGGCTGAGTATGAGTTGAGAAATCATAACTCATGCCTGCACTCTTGCAGTGCAGAAGTCATTTTGTCACACCCCTACATTGTTTATTCTTTAGAAATAGGTTTAGTAGTGTGTTCCTGGGAGGAATTGCCATCTGGCAAGGGTGCAAAGCCCTGGCTTTTTTCATTTGTATTAATACATAAAATGATGCAAGTAACTCCATCTCGTAAAGGGTCCTCTGCTAACCAGATTCCTCTTTTCGTCAACTTCATGCCAAAAACCTACTTGTGCCCTGCTGCATCAGTAGTCTGATCCACAGCGCCTGGTCTACTGATGGCGTTGAGCAGGGTCAAAGGTCACAAGAGGCGCACGCTACAACCGCAGCGACAGCCAAGTCTCTGCAGCGCAGGGGCAGCAATTAAGATATGTGCCCTGTTCCAAAACTGCAATGATTATAAGTAATCCATGCTGGTAGCATAGCAACCTCTAAAATTAAGCTATGCCTCAGTTTAGGCATAGTGCATGGCAATACTTATGATTATGGCCCCCACATCTCAATTGATATCGCATATGTGTCAGCTCCTGTGGGTCATCTCTGCTGTGGAAGGTAATGTGTATTCTGGTCAGCTGGGTGGAGACTGCCAAATGGCAAAACCGGAACCTGGAGGGTCGAGCCTCTTCTTTGATCGTTTTTTGAGGTCAGGTAACACCCTCCACAGGAGCACACTCATTCATTAGGCGTTGCCACAGACCAGGGTGCTGCATCTCTAAGGCCTTTGTTCTTAGCGAGAAGGGAAGAGCGCAGGCTTAGAATAGGCAAGAATGCGCTGGTCAATGGAAAGAGACTTCCACCATCTTGTTTCTCTCTCCCTCTTGTTCTCTTTGCTGTCCCTTCCATTTCCTCTGGAGCGAAGCACGTTGGGTGTGGCATCTTAAGGGCAAAGTACATGGACCACTAAGCAAGGCTAGCTTTAGATCAATCACATAGAGGCTTTTGTCTTTAAAAGAAGGGATCTCCCACCCCTTCTTCATATTCTCCAGATTCTCTCAGATAGTCTTGGATCCTCGTAAGACCCACAGATTTGCTCTGAAAGAACTCTGTGGGCTTCTTTTGGGAAAGTTGTACTTTCCAAAGCCCTCAGCCTTAGCTGAAAAAGGAGCCATACAAGGGAGAAAGAAAGGAAGATCTGTCCCCTCTGACTCCCAGGTACATCAGGAGTGACCTTTTCTGTGGACCAGGACCTACAACTCTGCACCAGAATCTCCTGAATCTGGTAGAGCAGACCCTGAACAGAACTATTCTGTCTTCTAGTCCCCCCTGAGTGGGCCTCATAGCATCTGGAGGGCCAGACTAACCAAAGCTTCCTGGTCTACCGCACCAAAACGATCTCTCTGTGTTCACCACACCTTGAACACAAGGGAAGGTGCAGGTGCTGGCTTTTGCGCCCCTCCCCCAATTTGAACTCTGGATTGCACTTTGAACCTGCTCAGTGCTTCATCTTGCCCTAGCTAAGCCTGTCACCTGCTAGGCCTGAATCCACTGCTCGATGCCGAGACCCGAATTTAACTCTGACCATAGGTTACAACCATGGCTCAACCCAGCTAGCCCTTGAACGGCCACCGACTGGACCAGAACAGCTACGCTGTCAATGACATTTGTGATGTCATCTTTCATGTCCTGGGTGTTAATCTTAGCAGTGCACGGTGGTGACGCAAGTTATGGTTGCTTAGCTTACCATAACTGGTGAATTTCTGAGGTTTTTCGGTTTTACCTGTAACAATAACGTCCCTGTAACAATGTTTTTCCATTGAATTTCATAAGTTTTTGTTAGTGCAACTTAACCATAACGTCCCCTTAACAAAGTTTTTTCATTGAATTTCATAGGTTTTTGTTAGTGCAACTTAACCATAACGTCCCTTTAACAAAGTTTTTTATTAAATTTCATAGGTTTTTATTAGTGCAACTTAACCATAACGTCCCTCTAACAATGTTTTTTCAGTGAATTTCATGTGTTTTTACCAGTGCATGCTATTTCCCTACAACTTACTAATATCATACTTACCCAATAATCAATATTTTGTCCAATTTACAAAGTTTCACCTTAAAACTCTGCCATTTCCCACCTTGTAGCATCATTTTGAACACGTCTATACACTTTTTGCAACTTTTTTGAAATAATTTTGCATCCGTAGACGTCTGGGAATGTCTGATTTCATCGCAGTCCTTCTGGACGGTGCCATGTGACCATACGCTTGTGCGCGGAATGGTGACGTGTTCGGGAAGGCGTCTGCACTTTGTGATCGGATCCGTGCTTCGAAGACAGCTCTGAACTGCATTTTCTACTGATCTAGGATCTTTCAACTCCAAAATTTCCCTTGCACACCTCCTATACCTTTTCGTACTCATTATCCATTAACAATCTAGTACACAGTACATACTTAGAAGAATTTTATCAAAACTGCTATTTATCTTAAAAATGGAATCAGTTATTGACATCCCTCCTCCCCAAGGGCCACCACCAGCGCCAGCTGGAGGAACCTTCACAACAAAAAAAGCGCAGTACTTCCAAAGACAATGAAGAGGACCAAGAAGATGAGGTAGAGGAAGTGCCTACTTTTAGCACCAAGATTGAATCATTGATTGCTAAAGTTACCAAATTGAAATGCACTGAGTGCTCGGTTGCAGGCTACCTGGACAGTACTCCTACAGGACCACCTCAATGCGCCGCCACACCAAATCCAATGATTGCAATGCTCTCAGAAAGGTTGTTCGTTTCTCAGCAAGTAGTAAACTGTCTTCCTCCACCTCATCCTCCTCAACAAATACTGTAACCGCACAGCCTGAATAAATAAATAAGGAGGGCTCTGGACCATTATCGTCCATTGCAGCCATAAAGGCTATTAGCACCCCTGGTCCCCAAAGTGGGAACCCAGGGTGCTAAAACATAGATTTTTCTTCCTATAGCAGGACTTGCGCTGTCCTTCTGTAGGAAGGAAAATCCTTTTCCAAGACAGCCAACATCAAAAGAGAAGGCGGGGCTCCGTACACAGCTCCTCTTCCCTTGCCATGGCAGCCTGCAAAACCCTATGAACATATTACCACAGGCACTTTTTCCCCTTTCAAACCTATCCTACCTTTGAATAACTTTACCACATAGCTGGTCCCAGGTAGATATGGCCACTTTAACACCATTTTTCGTCCCTATCGGTCATGGCCAGTAGCCAGATTGTCTGCGTCATGACTTTATGCCATGACCCAGACAATCTGGCCGCTGCCCATGGCCACAGGCTATACCTCAGTCACCAAAGGTCTACCACTATTTTTTGTACCTACATTATGACACTTGTCAAAAAATAAAACATGGGCACATTTGCAAAACCATGCTTTAATATCATTGCCAATACTCCTTATGCAAGTTTGCTGGAAATTCACCCATGTTTTATTTTTTCAAAAGTGTCAAATGCATTCACATACAACAGTCATATTACTTAGGCTCCACTTGGCAAAATCAATTCAGACTTTACAAAAACATTTAGATCTAGATCTGACATCTTTTTGCAAACATGTGTGTAGATTCGTCAAATTACACCACATTTATAAGCCTTTCCAATATTTTTGGACCCCCCTCTTAGTTTGCCCCCTTTTCACAGAATCCCTCCAAACTTTGCAAGAACATACATATCTACACATAATCGTTTTGCAAACCTTTTGTAGAATCATCAAATTTCACCACCTGTAAAAGCCTTTACAATATTTTGGGACCCCCTTCTAATTTTTCCCCCACTTGACAGAAGCCCACCAAACTTTGCAAAAGCATTTATACCTTGATCTACAAGCATTTTGCCAATGTAAGTGTAGATTTGTCAAATGGCACCTCATTTATAAGCCTTTACAATATTTTGTGACCCCCCCCTCTAATTTCGGCCCCTCTTGCCAAAATCCATTCAGACTTTACAAAAGCATTTATGTCTAGACCTTAATTCTTTTTGCAAACATTTGTGTAGATGCGTCAAATGGCACCTCATTTATAAGCCTTCACAATATTCTGGGACCCCCCTCTAATTTTGCCCCCTCGTGACAGAATCCCACTAAACTTTGTAAACTCATTCAGAATCGGGTTAGGAATATAAATGGAAAATGTCATGTAGTTCCATTAAGTGGTGCAAAAGTTATAAGCCATTGAAGAACTGCTTTTTACCAGCCCTGTAATGCAGAGGTGCCCGCAAACTTGACAGGACTGTGGTGAACATCCGGACCGTTCGCAGACTTTCGTGGCAAAAACACCAGTTTTTTTGTTTCTTGCAGCCATATCCCATCCCATCGTCATCACCCCTTACCTCCCCTGAGATTATTTGATAAGTTTGACAAGTGCAAAGTTGTGTTTTTTTATATGTTTTTCCGCAATGTCCGCGGACACCGGCCGCTGTCCGCAAATCCAAGATGGCAGGCGCATCGAGAAAATGTGACGCACCTCACACTTCACTCCAACCAATCAGCGAACACGTCGTCTGTCCGCGGACATAGTGTAAGACAATTGGCCAATCATTGTCCTGTTCGTGGAGCGAACAGGGCAGTGTGTCTGCAGAGCGGACATAGATATCACTTATGTTTTGAGACCTACTTTGTGGTCACAGTGGTGTCATCAATCATATTTGTGATGTCATCGTTGATGTCATGGGTGTTTTTCTTATATCATTGGCCTCAAATATGTGATTTTTGTCATCTATTAAATCTTCTTGTGTTCCATACATAAATGCATTCCATACATAATTTGTATTCGTCTAGCCATCTGGGGCCATCGTCTATAAAGAAATACAAAAATTGTTGGTAACAGTCACCATGAGAGAGAAGGAGACAGAGTAACCAGGCTGATCTGAGATTGTGTGCTATGTGCGTACATGGACTTCCGCTTCAGGACATCCGTCATGTGCAATAATGCAGAATTAAGATGTGCAAATGGGACTATGCATCTTTTGTTTTCCACAAAATTTACTTTAGCTGTGTTAAAGTTTGAAATGTGATTATACATGTTTTATCTTCTGCTGAATGTACTTTAGTAAGAAATAAACCTCGTAAATGGAGTTATACTTCTCAATTCTTCAGCACAGTTGTATTTTTGTGAATTACTTCATATGCACATACATGGGCCACAAAGAGAATTGGCTGGGTATTTCATCTACTAAATGAATGGAACAGGCAAACACGTGTATCATCAGCATAAACGGTACAAGGAGCAAACTTTCCAACTATGCATAGCTGAGAAATTTGGAACTTCTCAAAATCACACTGGCAGAAAAAGAAATTCACTCTCCCCGTTTCCAGCTAGATAAAGAAATTAAAAAGTATGCGAAAACACAATCCATTCAGATAAAATGGTTCACATTTTTTTAGCTCCCAAAGGAGATAGTGGCACGTTCCATAACCATATTTAAATCAAAACCAATTGTATTGAGAGGAAAAACACAGGTGTTCCCAGCGCGTCCACTCCCATGACCAGAAGAAAAAAGAAGGTAAGTGGGGTTGGGAGGGCGGAAGGGAGGGGGACGGAGAAGTAAAATTATTATTATTTTTTTTAAAAAGTACTGCAGTCTCCGGAGGGGGACGATGGAAGCCTCCAGCCGTGTGGAGGCTTGGAGTGGGATGGCCCTGCTCCGAGTCTCCACAGGGCTGGAGGTTTCCATCGTCCCCCACCGGAGATCGCAGGAAAGAAGGTAAGTCGGGTGGGGTGGGAGGTGGGAGGAGAGAGGAAAAAAAATTCTTACCTGAGTCCCCGGTGGGGGACGAAGGAAGCCTCCAGCCATGGGGAGGCTTGGAGCGGGGATTGCCCTGTTTCGAGCCTCCTCATTGGCTGAGGGGCTGCCACGCCCCTCGCCGGGAACAGAGAAGCCGGCATGCATGGCGTAAAAGGGAATACCGTGTGGTATGGCTCGCAAATGAGCCAATCACCACGCAGTATTCCCGTTGCGCCGCACGTGCCAGGTGCTAATGCCTATTACAACAAACAAATTCTCAGCTGCGGCAACAGCAGCAAAGAACTCCACAGAATCATATCAGAATTCGTCAAACCCTGTTGCACATCTACCCAGTCCACCCCATCTCAATCACTCTGTGACGCCCTCTCCCTATACTTCTACACCACCGCTCTTGACAGGGCGGCCTCCCTTAAAAACAAACTGTCCCTCATCTCCCCCTCCCACAACCATCCGATCCAACAACAACCCCCCTCGCCCCATTGCCCCTATCCCCAATTCCCCCATCTTCGACTCCTTCATACCCATCTCCAGAGCCGAGTTTCTTAACCTACTATCTGCCAGCAAACCATTTTGGCCCCCCCTTGATCCCTGCCCTGCTACTGTGCTCAAAGAAATATTCTCGTCTACCTGCGCAGGAGAACATGTAAGAGCCATACTAAATGACTCCCCCACCTCTGGCATCTTCCCTGATGCCTTCAAAAATGCTCATGTCAAGCCTCTTCTTAAAAAGCCATCCCTTGACCCCCTTGATCCCAAAAACTACAGATTCCTGGCAAAAATCATCGACCGAACAGCATACTCACAGCTCAAAGCCTTTGTAGAATCCAACAACCTCCTCGACCCCGCACAATCAAGCTTCAGATAACGACATGGAATTGAAACGACTGTGGCTTCGATCTGGGATGATCTTAAGGTCACTGCCAAATCTGAAGGATGCGCTGCATTAATTCTCCTCCATCTCTCTGCAGCCTTTGACACGGTTAACCACTCAATCCTCCTTGACCGCCTCCACTCCCTTGGAATCTGTGGAACTGCCCTCAAGTGAATCACCTCCTTCCTCAACAACAGGAAACAAATTACCCTCCTCTCCCCATTTGTCAAAGCTACTCACTCGGTTAACACTAGAGTACCGCAAGGCTCATTCCTATCTGCTGCCCTGTTCCACCTCTATATGCCTACCCTCTCTGAAATCATCTGCATGCACAACATCTCGTGCTACAACTACACCGATGATACCCAAATCATCCTAAGAATCCCCAATTCGGGCATCAGCCCCCAGCCCAACCTCGAAGCTTGTCTTTTAGATATTGACCGATGGATGACAATGAACCACCTCCTCTTAAACCCCACTAAAACAAAATCATGGTGTGTGGCAACATTGCCCTTCTACCTCACCACTCCCATGGCCCATGTCCCTGGGTCCACCACACACCCCCCCTCCGACACATGAAAAAACCTAGGCTGCACTATGGACTCTGGCCTAGCCCTCTCCCTTCAGATCAACAAGGTGTCAAAATGTTGTCACTACCATCTCAAAGTTCTCAGACGCATTTTTCCCTATCTCTCCTACCCGAGCAGTCACGCCGCAGTTATGTCTATTGTGATGTCGAGACTGGACTATGCCAACTCCCTATACCTAGGCACCCCAGCATACCATCATACCAAACTCCAAAGAGCACAAAACGCTGTTGCTAAACTTCTCCTTGCCCTGGGTCCGAGAGAACACATCTCCCCAGCTCTCCGAACCCTCCACTGGCTCCCAACCGGAAAAAGGGCCAGTTTCAAGACCCTGTGCATCACTCACCATGCAGTGCACAAGACCGGCCCATTATACCTGCAAGAAAAGATAAAACCATACCTCCCATCCCACACCCCACAATCAAGCACTAACCTCCTTTTAGTAATTCCAACCTCTAACTCTGTCAGGATCGGAGGATCCGCCTTCTGAACCTTAGCCCCAACTCTGTGGAGCTCGCTTCCCCCACATATTCGCCACACCCAAGACTACATGACATTCCGCAAGGCTCTAAAAATGTGGCTCTTTCCGTATTACCAACCACGTCCTTCCAAAGCGATTGAATCTCTAGCAACCTGATGAATAATGCTCAATGAAACTCCCAACAATGTCATCAATGAATAACGCTCATTAATTTAGCTATTATGCACCTGCATGCCTGAAATGCAGAATAATTATCTCCTTAGATCATAGCTCCATGCAATTCCCACTCCTTACTAATATTCACATATCCTTCCTAGTATCCTTGCTGCCTCTTCACCATACTAGACCCACAACAATACCTCCGTCAACTCCCTGTCCGCCTCAGGTACGCTTCCTGCCTCCACGATGTTGCTATGTACCCCTCTGTTTTCCTGTGTTATCACTGTGTGCACACAAGCACCCTCTGGTCCCCATGATGTCGCTTTGTGCCCTGCTGCCCCTTTGGTCCGCTGTGTTGTCGCTCTGTACCCCCTGCCCTCTGGTTCCCCATGATGTTGATGTGTACCCCTGTGGTCCACCGTGCTGTCGCTGTATGCGCAGCCCCCCTCTAGTCCCTGTGATGTCACTGTGTGCAGCCCAGCCCCTTTGGTCCACTGTGTTGTCGCAATGTACCCCCTGCCCTCTGGCTCCCCGTGTTGTTGCTGTGTACCCCTCTGGTTCCCTGTGCTGTCGTTGTATGCCCAGCCCCCTCTAGTCCCTGTGTTGTCACTGTGTGCCCCTCTGGTCCCCCGTGTTGTCACTGTGTACCACCTGCCCTCTGGTTCCCTGTGATGTTGCTGTTTACCCCTCTGGTCCCCATATTGTCGCTCTATGCCCAGCCTCCTTTAGTCCCTGTGTGCCCCTACTCCCTCCAGTCCCCTGTGTTGTCGCTGCGCACCCCAGCCCTCTCTAGTCCCCCGTGATGTCGCTTTTTGCCCCCAGCTCCTCGTTTCCCCTTGATGTCACTGTGTACCCACAACCACTCAGGTCCCCTAAAATATTGCTGTATGCCCCGTGTCCTCTCAGGTCCCGTGTTGTCGCAGTGTGCCCCCAGTCCCCTCAGGTCCCCTTGATGTTGCTATGTATCCCAGCCCCTCTGGTCCCCGTGATGTCTCAATGTGACCCCCAGCCCCCCCTGTCACCTCCATGCTGTTGCTCTATGCCCGAACCCCCCTGTCCTCGTGTACCATTCCCTCCTGTCTGTGTCTTGGCACTTGTACTGTCTGGATGTTGCTAGGCTGAGTACAATGGCTAGTCCTCACATTCTTGTCCGTGGCCTGTGGGGGTGTCTTTGCATTTTCCCTTGTTCCCTCCCTTATCGTTGAGCGCTTTGGAAGCGCATTGTATTTGGGCGCTGTCTGGATGAACCATCATATCATATCACTATGCATACTCTCCACTCTACACCATCACACAATTAGACTGCAGCTACACCCCTCGACCAATTCAGCCTAGCTGCTCACATACGAACACTATCCCATGAACACCTCATAATTCTAAAAAAACGCAGCTATAACCCACGAAAAACCGGCCTGGCTCCACACATAAGCGTCCCACAGGCCTAACGCAGCCAGAACCAAGTCTTGGTGTCCACCAGCCAGACTGCACACATTGAACCGATAACAATACCACCACACCCAATGCTAGAATGCAGCTACCATCAAGCAATTACATTAACTGCACACTTAACTGGTGCACCCAAGCACCCTTCGACACTCTACTCTTTCAACTGATATGGACTACAGTTCCCAAGGACGTTCGACCTACCAGCGCTTTGAGGTAACACCAATGATATATAGAGAGCTATATAAATGCCAAGTAACATACATAACATAATGCCCCCCCTGCTCGGGGCCTATTGCTATTAGTACCCCGGCCCGTAAGACTGGGGTACTAAGAGCATTGTTTTTCTGTTCCGAAACGCTCCAGTGCTTCAGAATAGATATATATATATTTATTAAATGGCGCCTGGGAAGGCAAACAAAGTCCGTTTTCCCCTTCCATGGCGGCCATTGAAAAAATAGGGAAACATGTAAACAAAATTGGCCGCCATGAAAAGTAGAGAAGGGACTACGTGTAGTCCCTTCTTCCTTTCCATGACAGCCTGTCGCGGATCGGGAGCGGACGTGCTGTGAACTGAAGTGTTCCCAGCACGTCCACTCCCAAAATGGACAGAAAAGAAGGAAAGTGGGGTTGGGAGGGCTGGGAGGTAATTCTTTGGATTGGGGGCGTGGGGGGAGGGGAACAACACTTACCTCGATCCCCGGCGGGTGAAGATGGCAGCCTCCAGCCGTGTGGTGGCTCGGAGCAAGGATTATCCCGTTCGAGCCTCCTCATTGCCTGAGTGGCTGGGGAAGGAAGGAACCTTGTGGGGAAAGGGATTCCCAGTCAGGTAACGCCCCGGCAAGGGGCAATGAGATTATTATAATCTCATTGTCACTCGCCGGTTACTAGTAATACATCTCCCCTCCTGTATTGTTTCTAAACACTACTAATTTCAACAAATGGGGGAAACAAGCAAAGATACTTTCCCCAAGATCACACAATGTATCGTCGCGTGAGTTCAGGATTTGTAATCAAGTTTGTAGGTTGCATATTTCAGCCTGTATGCAGTCATATTATCATAAGCATTGATGCCATCAATTTAATGATGTTCAGCGGAAGAGATTCAATAACTCAGAATCAAAAATAACTTAAAGGCAACAAATACCACCATGTTTTTAACATTTTGTGTGGTTTACTGAGATACTTGCATGAGGTATTTTATCGCGTGCTTTACAAAAAATCACTATGAAATAAAATGTGGAATTATTGCGTGACGCTTTAAAATCTTGAACTCTGGTATTGCTGGTGTAAAGCAGAATGTGTGTATTTTATTCAGAACCACGCATATACATTTTACAGCACAATGATTGGCGCAATATCCTTCAAGAGGAACATATTTTTGCAGACAGGACTTTTCTATGACTCATGATTCCCAGTCAGACTGTCAGAACACCTGTGCAGTGCGGGTATTTCATTTTTAAACATGTGCTCTCTTTCAAGTGACATACCCAGTCCCCCATCTACTTGTTTTCTATGGAAGCCCAATGTTTAAATGATGACTCTGGTGAAAGGTTGTACTGTATACCAGTGTTCCACTTCCCACCTCAGCATAGTAGCTCGGCCTGGGACTACAAAGACATGTTTATTTCAGGCCTGCTGCCGGGCAGTGCTACCCACCTAGGGATACAATGAATGAGGGGGAGGGCGACGTCAAGCCACTGGGGATCCAGCATTGAGATGAATTGTGGGAAGTGTCAATCATAACAGGCTCAAAAAGTGACAGGCAGCTGAAATACAACGAGTGTCAAATCGCATTTTGCAGACTCTTAATAGGAAAGCCTATGAACATCTGAACACTGCAGAAAAACCTCGAGTCAACATTTTTCTGGATTAAAGTGGCGTATGAGTGAGATTTCATTGTTTTCAACCTAATGCGTTGAGTGTACAAGTCTCCCACACGCCATATACATTTTGACAGTCAATCGAGGTCCAGTTCTACAGATCTACAGTGCCACAGGCATCAAACGGAGCTTCAACTGAATCAAAAATCTTTGCTGCACATCTTAAAAACCAAAATGAAAGTTTCACTTTAATCTCATTGCCAGCAGCGTGTACTCTTCCTGGTTCTCTTCAATGCCTAACTGGTTGTAGACGGCTGCACCACAACCTTTTAATATTCGGTCTTAGCTAGAGTGGTTAATATGCCAACACTATGGGCCTCATCACGAGTCTGGCAGTAACCCTTAAATGCGGCAGTAGCGCTATTACTGCTGGATTTAAGAGTCTGCCAGATCATGACCTTGGCTGATTTCACTTCAGCTCTGAGCTGGGGGGAAATCCGCAGCAAATTTGCGATTTTCGGCACTATTACCGCCGGCGGGATATTCGCCGCCGGTAATAGCGCAAATTTTCCCCATTGGGCCCAATGGGGAATGTGGAATTCCCGATTGGGCCCAATGGGGAATGGGCACTAACCGTTCTGCCAAACCCGTGATCTGGCACTTATAGCGGCAGGGGGTTTGGCGGTAGGGCTAATAGCACCGCGGTAATAGCGCCAGCGTTACCGCCCAACTCGTGATGAGGCCCTATATGGCTTACAGAGTCCCGCCCTGGTAGCCACAGAACCATAAATGTCTCATACGGGAATGATGTATGAATGATTATCGATTCAGCACCTCTCCGGTGCGGCCTGTTCCATCTGGGCCTGCTAACCTCATGGAATATGGCAGAGCTGAGTGTGGGGCCTATCTAGGCTGGGCTGCGCCTCTGAAGCTCTTCTGCCCCCTGCATGTCGGCACCATTTCATGACGGGTGGATGCCGTCCACAGCTAAGCTTCTTCTCTCCTGGCTGTCTAAATTGAAGCTGACTAGCCTGAAGGGGCCCCTGAGGGACCCTCGCATATGGAAACAAGGTACAATCACCACACACGAACTGATACGCCAGACACAAGGTTGTATTCCCAAAAGCTAGGGTTTATTGCAAAGCAAATAGTCTTAGTTGTCCAACTGGGCCCCGTGATGTGTGTCCCGAGACCCCGGGGGACGCAAGAGCCAGAGAGAATCGTACAACAGTTACATATATACAAAGCAAGCATCTTACAATCAGTAGTGACACATCCAATACCGCCCCTAATACATTTCCTTTGAATTGGGCACGATGATTGACAATGATGACGAGTATGACACCTTCAAACATTCATTTAGCAACAGTTTCCAATTCTGTGAGCCTACAGACATAAGTCTATGTTTTAAAGAACACAATGCTTCTGTTTTTGCAAGCAAGCTGCGTGCAGGGGAGAGACACATTCCAAGCCTTGCTATCTCCTAGTTTCTATTCATGTACTGAGGGTCAACTTGTTCTCTAAGGCTCTACAGGGCTCAGGAAAGGGGGGCCGCAAAGAAGAGCATAATTCAAGTCATTTAATGTTCGCTCTTAGCATTTCTACAGTGTTTCCGAGACTAGCTGGCACCTGTGTACTGATTAGAATGCCTTGCTGCTTACTTCCAAGGATATGTGAGGGAGGAGACCGGGCATTTCTGTCTGGGTTGCTGCGTTATGTTTCAACATGTCTCTCGCGGCCTTGCGTGATGCACTAGTGGAGCAGAATAATATTTCAGCAAAGCAGTTTTAACAGAAGGCAAAAAGCAAACATTAGAGAAAACAAAATGGTGATTTCAGTCACCTTAAAATGGACGTACTTTAGTCAAGCTTATGGCTATATATTTCTAACACTAAACACATGAGGCGGTTGGTCTTCGGCCAACAAAGTACATTGCCTTACGATCGAGGGGTGTCTACTTTTTCTGGACTGACAAGCCATGATTGGCTAACCGGGGGTTTCACACTCCCCTAATTACACCGGGCAGCACAGATTTGCCAGCGTGGCTCTGCAAAGGGAGGCTTGGCTAAGGGACATAGCTCGTCACAGAGCTTACCCTCACCCTCTGCTGTACCTATCCTGTCAGTAAGCACTCCGCCTTTCACTCCCCCACCTACTGGCTCAACGACTCTTCTATTGCCATGCAGTGGGCTGGGAGTACTTGCTTCTACACCACCTCGTTGTTCTCCTGTGTGCCTCCCTTGACTATTCCATCCTGTTTTTCTCTTCTTAGCTGCTCTCCCAATCTTTCTTCCTCCTGGCTGACCCACTGTTTTTCAGGTGGCTCACAGGCTCCATCCTGTCTCTAACAGGTAGGCCGCACCTCACACCTTACTAGGCCTTTGCTGCATTACCTCTCCCTATTATCCTCCTCTTCTCCTTCCTTCCCAGCATCATAACTCTAAATGTCCCTTATCAGCCGTTCCTCCCTCCATCTCACTCAGCCTCTACTTGCTTGTCTGCCGCACCCCCCTACTTCCTCTCCGGCTGCTGAGGTCTTCACCTTGCTCATTGCCTTACAGCTGTCTCCTGCCTCCTCTCTTTCAGTGCTCCCTGTTCAGGCAGCTGTCCCAGTCTTATTTTATGTATTTATTTGTATTTATTGTTGGCTTGTTCGGTGCTTATACAGCAAGTAAAATACCATTTCAAAGCGCCCACATTGCAAGGAGGAGGGAACAAGGGAGTGCAATACATTAAAAGCACAATATTTCATAAGAACAGTGGAGGGAAGGAAGGAAGGATGAACCTACTATGCCTTGTGAGTATTCAGAACGCGCAAGTGCAGCAAGGAAGAGGGCAGAGGGCGTAGGTGCGGGGAGTCCCGGCTGATGGGTGAGCCCCATATGGAGTGCTAGGGTTGTTGAGTGCTGCACAGCCAGGGGCCACGTGAGGAGTAAGTCCCAAGGCAAGTGCTGACGTTAGACAGGGGCTGGGCCGATTGGGTGTGGGAGGTCAAGGGCCCAGAGGATGCATAAGGGCCCCAGACACCAATTACAGCAACTGTGGGATTAGCAGAGAAGGGAAGGAGGAGGTAAAGAGGACAGACTTGAGGAGCTTCCGGAATTTAAGAAAGTTCTGCTCAAGGCGCAGAGGCAGGGGGAGGCTGTTTCATAGGAGGGAGCCAGCTGAGGAAAGTGATCAACCACCAACCCTCTGTTTAGCGACTCGCTTTACACACAAAAAGCTGGTGCCAGAGGAATGTTGTGGTCTAGAGGGAGAGTATTTAATAAGATAAAGTTGAACAATGTGTGGTACCCGGGCCCAGACAGCCTTGTGGATGATGCAGAAGTATTTGAATTTAATCCGTTCAGCAATGAAGACTTTTTAGGGCAGGAGAGATGCGATCCCTGGGCTTAAGGCCAAGGATAAGTCTTGCTGCCCTATTCTGGATTAGCTGGAGGGATCACAGAGTGGAAGAAGGTAGATTCAGGAGGAGGCTATTGCAATAGTCAAGCCTAGAGAGAACCAGGGCTTGGGTAACATGAAGACTCGGGAGGAAAGTGAGAAAAGGAAAAATTCCTTGAAAGTGGGACTTTTTGGCAATGTCCTGAGTGTGAGGGAGGAAGGAGAGAAAGGAGTCGAAGATGACTCGAAGGTTTCTGGCTTCAGAAGAAGGAGCAAGGGGAGAGACCAAGGAGGGAGGCCAGAGTGAAGGGAAGAAGGAGGGAGCAGGGGTCCCGATGGGAAGGATTCTGTTTTACAGGCATTGAGGCAGAGATCAGTGGAGGTGCACCAGAACTGGATGGCAGACAGACAGTCGTGGATGATGGAGGGCGCAAGAGGGTAAGTAGGAAGTTTGAAAAAGAGCTGTGTGTCTACTGCGTAACGCTGGAAGTTGTAGGAGAAGGAGGAGATGAGGCGTGCAAACAGAGCAAGGTAGATGTTAAAGAGCCAATGGGAGAGGATAGAACCCTGGTAACACCACAGGTGGAGAAGGAAGTAGGAGAGGAAAGGTGCCAGGATTACTTGGGAAGAGCAGTCATTGAGGAAGGATGTCAGCCAGTCCAGTGCCCGTTCCGAGATACCAAGGCTATCGTTGCAGCCTTTGCATGAGCATGGAATAGTTGACTTTGTCAAAGGCAAAGGAGAGATCAAGAAGGATGAGGACAGCAGGGGAGTTGGAGTCCAGAGATGGAAGCAGTACTTCATGGGTGTTCAGAAGAGCAGTTTCTGTGCAGCTGGATGCTCAGTATCCAGACTGATGATCGTGGAGAACATCAACAAGTTTGGCGTGTGAGTTGAGTTGGGGAAATGCCAACTTCTCCAGCAGCTTCCCCAGGAAGGGGGTGATGAAAATAGGACAGTAGTTGGCAGGTCCGCTGAAGATTTTTTCAGGAGTGGGCGTGCAAGGTAGTGCTTAAGGGAGGAGCGGAAAGATCCATTGTCAAAAGAGCGATTGCAGAAATCAACGAGTGTGGGGGCAAGAGAGTCAATGTTATCCTTGATGGTCCTGGATGAGCAAGGGGATACCTGTTTAGACGAGACCTTCAAGGAGCAGACAACTCTGGTAACTTCTTCAGAGGAGACAGGGGAGAAGAAGGAGAAGGGGTAAGGAGGAGGGTAGGAGGGTCCCCCAAGGGAGGCAAGGGGGTGTGGGATGGTTTGGGAGGGAGGGTAGCATTGGTGTTCAGGATGCAGCCCCTTTACACCTGCTGCACAGACCCTTGTCTGTGGCACACTGTGGCACAGTGATCCCACTGTGGAACAAAGACCCCCTCCCCACCCATCTACAGCCTCTTCATGCCCTTCTCTCTGCCACATCTACTGCCTGCCAGCCATCCTCCACCTGCCCCCTCATGCTTATCCTACTGCACTACCTTGCTCACCTTTACTCCTCTCCTCTCTTAATTCTTCCCTCTCTCATTTGCAGTATGGTCTCTGGCCTTCCTTAGTTACCTTACTTCCATCTCTGCCATCAGCACTTATCTATCTACCTCACCACCTCGCTTAACTCTTCCAGCATCTCTTTGCTTCCCCAAACCCCTCTCACTCCCCTCCTTCCCCCTCCCTCCCACTCACTGCCATTGTGCCTTTGCCTAACTTACTTCACTTGGCCAATCCACTGGGCCTCCTGGGCCTGCCTTGCTCACCCAGATCTCCCTGCACACCTGTCCACCTATATAGTCTCTTCCTATATCATCCTCTATGCTTTCACTTCCCTCGCCACCTCCTGTCACTGTTCTCCTAGCGTCTATCGACCCATTTCTCCCATTCCAATGCTGTCCCATCTATGTACCTGGTAATATGACTTCCATATGGTACTCCTCCTGTTACTTACTCTTCCACCTTCACTTTCGGCAGTGTTGCCTCTGTCTTAACTTTCAGGCCTTCTTCCCTTCTGCACAGAGCATTTCCCAGTCTGTGGCTCCATCCTGACCTATCTCCATGTTTGTGCCCCCATTCCTGTCCACCTTCTCCTCCTACCTGGCCTTTGCTATTCCACACTTTACTACCACCCTACCCACCCTCCTGTGTTCTGCATCCCTGTCTATGTCCTGGTTTCACTTAGCTTCATGTCTACTATACTTCCCTCCTCCCCCATATCGTTTGTCTTGTCCTGGCACTTCTAGCCCCGGTTTTATGTCCATCCTTGCAGCTCTTGTTGTGATTGGTGCTCATCCCTAGAAAACAGGCCAGGCCCTCGTACCAACTGGGCCCATCTGGTCCCTGTGTTGGTCTCAGTGCTTCGAATGGAGGTACCATGTCCCTCTTCAACTCCCCTATCTACGACAACAGTTACACCAGTCTCTGCCCATTAGGCTGTTCCACCAAACTGGCCATTAAAAATGGGGGAAGGCCATCTTGAAACGTAATCCTGGATTACCACTAGCTGACACCTACATTAATGTACATGCTAATGAGATATTAACAGATATCCTGGTCTTGTAATACCACCCATTGGCCTGGCATATTTTCATGTTCTCTAAGCTCCCTTTCAATGGATACTCTATTATTAACGCCAGTACTAGATGGGACAGTAGGTTGTGTGCCCAGTCTAGCACTAAGAAAGTCATCAATGATTACCTAAACTTGTTCCTCCTGTTTTTGATCACCTGCTACATAGTCCCTTCCTTCAGTCCCATTCATATTGCTCCTGTCTTCATTGATGCTTCAACTACGCCTCATGTCAACTTACTCCAACACTAGCCTGGCCTTCCTTCTGCAGCCTGCCCTGATCCTCTGCTTCCTATGACTGTGCCCCTACTGCAAACCTACCACCCCAGGAAAGGCAAAACCCAGAGTAACTTGCAGAAAAGTCAGCAAACAAACACACCAATAACAACCACAACATCCTTGTAGATCTGTAAATCAACTTCCTTAGCATTACCAAAACCTGCTTCAGTAGCAATTTCTCCACTTCAGTTTACACCCACACCTTGGCGAGTTCAGAATCCTCTATCCTGACATTATGATTAGTTCTGTTATCTCTACTGCACCCTGCTCTTCATTTGAGAGCTTTCATGATATTTGCCTTCTGGAACCCAATACCAGCCTCACTATCATTACAGTGTACAGGCCTCCCCGGCATACTGCCCTCTTTGCCAGACATTCTTGCTATCATTGAAGTGATTTCCAACCTCATCCTTGTAATGAACTTGTACTGAAAGAAATGGAAACTACCAAACTAATTACAAATCTGAATAAGCCAGAAGCCACTTTCAAAAATTATCAGATACTAGACAGTTTCCTCAATATTTACACCAATGAACTAAAGGTAAAAAAACAGCACCAATTCTTTAGAGATGAACTCGACTACAAGTATAACAGAGTTTACACATTTCAGAAACCCCCTACATCAGCATGCAACCCCAAAAAAAACAACAAAGCATCTATACAAGCAAATGAAACACTAACCTCAACCCCACTATCTTCAGACATAGACTCAGCAAGTGGCAGTGAGACTGACACCCCAAGTGAGTCATCAACTAAAGACACAGAGACCGCTCTGACAACAGTGGAAAATACCTTTCCTTTTTTACAAGAATACCAAAGATACAGACAGGCACGAACATACCCTGTCTTCAAATCACAACCACCCAAACCAACAACAATATCTCAACATCTGGAAACCACAGAGGAGAGGAGCAAGGGGGAAGGGAAGCTCAAAGAGACACAGAAAGACCCAGAGTCTCCACAAGATCAAAAAACAAATAAACAAGGACAACATAGTCATGAACCTAACAGGATTAAACCTTTCCACCCACTTAATTAAGGCACTCAGCAAAGGCCTCTCCTTCAGTCCATCAAGCAAATTGGACTATTTCCAAACAAATGTGGATCTCTTCAAATTTTGCAGAAAACTCAAATTGAAAAAACTTTACTCCAACAAAATCGGCAAACCTACAAAAACAACATTTCCGCCTTCAACACTCACAACTACAATGGCAGAACACACCATCACACTGCTGAGCCTACAAGATGACTCTGAAGCTAAATCTATAGAAACTCTAGAATTTTAGTTTTTTAAAAAAAGGAAAAGAAAGGATAATTTGTACTGTGTAAATAATTTGAAAAGTTGTTTTACAACTAAACAAATTAAATAAAAAAAAAAAGAAACTCTAGCATCAGAACTGAATTTTGACCTTGGACTGGCACTTGAAACCAAACTCAAATCCAAATCAACATTTAATCCTAATCTCCCAATGATAACCTCAATAGACATTTTTCAAAAACTTATCACTAATGACCTCGGAGGGAGTTAACAAAGAAGGCACCAATTAAGAACTTTAATTAAATTCTAATAACAATATATGTGAAGTAACATACATTGAAGGCACCTTAAGCTGTTGCACTCCACATGGTACAATTAGAGGACTGACCAATCGTCTTGAAAATCTGTGCAAATTTGTGAAAACAACAAGTTTATGTTCTCTATTCTTTTGAATTTTGTGCATTCACCAACAACATTGTTTTGTAAAAAAACTTGCTAAATTAACAAGGCGCCTATTTCTGTTGAAATATACTGTTAATGAAACCAAAGAGCCTTTTACTTTGCTGGACAAACTGTTTAATTATAATAACTGAAAAAACAAATGGCTCTACCTTGAATTTTTCTCTTCACAACTAAGGGCGCGGATCACCAACTGGTGTTCTTGATGTTTTGATGTAGTAGCTATTAACACTGGGCAGCCTCCATGTCAACACCACAGACCGCAGCCCCTAGAACCAGTCAGTACACCTCAGTTAAAAATCAGGCAAACTCGCCAAAGGTTGCCCTTAAGGCTGTGACAATTGAGCAATTCTTCTTTCATCCTTGTAATGGATGATTCAATATATGGTTGGATGCCCCAACTAACACCGGCATCGTCACCATCCTTGAGTACTGTGACAATCTGGCTCTTATGGTCTTATCGTCCCCACACACCCATACTGATGGCCACATGCTCAACGTCTCCCTTGCTTCTCACTCTTATCTTCAACGTCTCCACCATTGAGCTTTCATATACTGACCGCTTCCTTTATAGTGCACCTATGGTCAAGCTATGCAAGCACCTCAGAGTGACCTCTCTGCCCTTCATTGTATTCCTTATTCTCAGTCTTATGAACAGAGTTACCATGTCAGCTTTTGATGCCACCCTCATCCCTTCTTGCTTTGACCAGATTTCATCCCCAAGTGTGCTTAACAACCTACATGTTAATCTTCATGATGCCTTGATAAACACTCTTGATATACTGACCCCTATGTTCAGAAAGAAGATAAAACCCACCCAGAAATGTAATATCTGGTTTCACTCTGAGCTGGCTATGATGAAGAGAAGAAACTGGGCACTAGAAAAATGTTGCAGCAGTTCCAAATCCAGAGAAGATATGATGGCCTGTCTTGGACACCAGAGAGGTTAACAGACTTGCACAATATCAATGAAAAGGGAATTCCTACACTGTCACATTGATACAGCTTTCATTAACTCAGCATATGCCTTCAGAATTTCATGAAAATGAGTTTTCCTGCAGTGTGTTCCATCACTCCTATTGACTCCGAGACTCTTTCGAACAATCCATCCACCTTCTTCGCTAACAAGCTCACTCAGTTCATGTCCACCATGGCTTCCCAGGCTGAGGGTTTAACTACCATCTCACCTGCATCCTTCACAGGACACACTTCCTTCTCACCCTCTGGCATCATCAACACTGTGAGGAAGATGAAGAAGTCCTCCGAACAGATCCTCCCCAAACCAGATAGAACTATCAAAGACAACATTGTCACTTCTGCTCCTGTGCTAGCCTCTCTGTGCAATAGCAGGCATTTTCAGCTTTATCTTGTGGTAAAAATGCAAGTTCAGCGCAGTAAAAAGGCATGAACTTACAAGCTGCGGGACTAGCCCATTAAAATGGGAGGGGGCTTCATTGATTGCCACAATGTTATATGCACTAAGCTAGAGAATGCCCTTAATAGTTGTGTTTTAAGCTAATATCATGTAGGCAATAAAGTTGAGTCACAGGTAAGTACACAAAGTTTAACTTGAGATTGAGGTGCTGTGAACAGGCTTCAAAGCATGCTTTTCAGAAATATGTTCACATTTCATTAACTTTCTTAGTGGCCGTAGAGGCTGGCAGCACATTGCAAATGACACGCTCCCAGGATCGTACAGAAGGAAGCGAACAGCCTTTGTTACTTTCGAGGTCAGGAAGCATAGCTTATCGGTCACATGGAAAAACAGTGAACTCCCAACCATTTTATAATTCGGCATATTAGTTTATGAAGCTGGTTTACTGATGGTTTCAAAATGCACATGGGGGTTTCAAATTGCCCCTTAGTACATCTTAGCCTGGGAAGAAGCTCGAAGAGTGCCTATGATGCAACATTAAAACGGAAACTTGCTTGTGGTACAAGGCTCTGGCAGTGTCATGATCGAATGCTTTCCTATGAGAAGTGGATGGAGGCGACCAGTGGCAGAAAAATAAAGACCTGCTGGTCATCTCAAATTTTTCAATGAGTTGGCATTATGATGTGGGAATTGTGGGTTGTACTGTGACATCACAAGGGTGGAGAAGGGTGTGGGCCCCAATCATTTTAAGATAATGTATGTCCCTTTATAGGGGAATGACACAACCCCGCCAATCAGCCTCCCGGGGAGGAATGTCTTAATGTTGCAATGTGTTTTATGCTGATTAGTTTATGAGATTATAAAACCTTTTGTGTTTGTGGCATACCTTTGTCAGCGCTTTTCATGCAGTTCTTTTCCGCATTATGTTTGAATTTTGCTTTCCCAGCTGTGCCTGGGCCCAGAATAAATTCTGTTACTTCTTGGCTGCTGTACACTCATTTTAGACTACTTTTGTAATTTTTACTGGTGGGTTTGGCAGTGACCCGCAGTACATTTTTGGTGGCACGTATGGGGAATCGGCTTTCTCAACCAGAAGTGGGGAGTCCAGCCCTACTCCCGGAGGAGTGCTGGACAGCGTTTGCAGACCAGTCCTTAGAGCTCTACACTGAGGAGGCCGTGCAGACACTGAATTTACAAAGGTCTGCCTGGTCAGAAGGCTCCATGCACTCGGAACGGGTACTGGCCTTTAAAGGAAGACTCTGGGGCAGAGAAGACTCAAGACTCTCCAAAAGAAGGATATGTGAGTGTACCCATGCATGAACGCACAGGGAGAGGGAGGGATTATTTTTATCGTGTATACGATACACCATCAAGAAGTTGAAGGCAACTGGCCATAGTAGTCGTAGATTTTAGGTCCACTTACCCAATAGGGAGTGCGTGAGCGGTGGCACATCTGCGTTAGAACAGAGGGTTGAGTAGCGAGGTGTGAACCTTGTTAGACGAGAGGTGCGTGTAGTAAAGGCAATTGGTATAGTTGAATCATTTTTCATTTTATGGGGTAAGCAGTGTTGAAGTTGTGAAGGAGAAGAACCCTATGCATCAGTGTTGTGTTGAAATAGTAGTAGTTTGTTGTGATAAAGTGAAGTTATTGTGTTCAATGTTCACTGTGGCTGTGGAAAACTCAGCAAGGCCATAGCCAAACTAATGTGTAAATATTGGAAAAGCCGTATAGCATGTCATGGGGAGCGGTTGAACAGAGGGAGGAGCAACCAACCCCTTGTGGGGTACATTGACCAGCCCAGTAGAACTCCCCAACTTCACCAAACTACATCTCAGCAGTCACCGGCAGAATGGCTGCGCTGGCTCTGTTGAGCATTATCGCCTTGCATTAAAACTGCGCTTTGCAGTCTCCAAGATAATGGCTGCACTGTCTGACCAGCCACTCATGGGGTGAGATGAAACATCAAATACCCCGATAATTGCTGCCAGTATTTTCTTCAGTGGCACCAGAGAAAAGTTCATTTGCAACAAAAAGAAAATAATTAAAAGGCAGTGCTGCTAGGCTGCCAGCCCAAAAATTCACTGAAAAAGAAATGATTTTGTCTTTTAAAATGACTTCGCCCTGATGCTCTTTTTCATCTGTTCAACAGTACACAGTTCTGATCCAGTGAGCCCCAGCTAGCTGCCTCCATATTCAGGGTGTGCTCCAGCAAAAAGGAGGCATTTCTCAGTGAATGACAGGCTGTGTCAGGCAAGATCTGTGAAATAACAAAGAAACGTCACTTCAGCAAAACGCTTTCCTTTTTTGCAACAAAATGACACAGATTAACCCTTCAGAAGAAGCTTTCTCTCTCTTTACTCATGTCAGTTTCATTGGACCCTTGCTTTGAACAGATTCATGTGTAGTAGAAATTGACTATAGCCATGGAAATGCTCAAAATAAAGATACCAGGAAAAAACGCATTTGAAAGTGACAGCAAAAGAAAATTAATCACATGTAAAATGGTGCTTTTTACAAACAAGGACATGTCTGTTTAAAAGTAAATTGTTAAATTAAGACCCTGTTCTTGCATAGAAATGGGATGGGGTTTGTTTCAAAACATATATAGGATGTTTAATTCCAACAGCCTTGCTTTCTGGTTCAGAAAAGAATAAATAAATAAATAAATAAATGTACTATGAAACTGGCAGGACAGATTTTTAGGCCCTGGCTTCAAAGGACTGTCTACAGGATCTACATCCCCCCAAGTGTACCAGCATCTGGGGAATATGAATAGGCAAGGGGGATGCATCTCACACCCTCATCAGACTCTGTGGCAGTGCTCCATCCGGATACAATGGATTTCTGGGACACATAGGTGTGACTTTTTTAGCAGCACTTCCCCTCCACTCAAACTGAGGAGTTTCAAATACAAATCCATGGCACACAGGGCTAGTGCCTGACAGTTGGCTGTGGGTTGAAAAAAATGCCCTTACTTGGAAGACAATGCTGCCCATTTGGGGCAAAAGACTGTTCTGAATTAATAAACATTAGGACTTTTATTTCTGCAACTGGGAAACGCAGGAATGCAAAAGTTTAACAGTTCAAGTGTCATTTTTGTGGCATTAAAACAAGATATTGTGGCTTTCCCTAGCACGTAGGAGATGCAAATGGCAGAAAAATGTAAATCGTGGTAAAAGTATGCTTCGTGCAACTTTAAAATGTAATGCAAACATGCTCTGTTGTAATAGGTACACATTTATAAAATTGAAGAATTTTAGGTGAAATATTTCCCACTGAAAAGTGGGAAAGATTATTAGGAGGGCGAAATGACAAAGTACAGTCTTGGGAATCGTAATGCCATGCTCTGTATCAAATGTGTCATTTTCCTATGTGATTTTCAAAAATGCCACAACTGTAAAAATGTGAAATTTATATCATAACTGATTTTTGGGAAAAATGATTGTGGGACGGCATGGGCAATTTAAACTTGCACGATAAAACTGATGTCATGTCCTTGAAGCCCAACCGGTTGAGGATCCATGTCATTTCATCGCGGGATGTTTTTTCGTGGGTTTTTTTACAGTGATTTCTTTTACGAAAAAACCCTTTGATTTTTATTTTACATTATTTTTGGGGGATTTCTCCCCCAACCTATGCATTTTCTTTAATTTATATTTATTCCCAAACACCCACACACCATATATATAATTTACTACCCCCCCTAAAAAATGTGATGTTTTTTTTGAGAAAGAAAATAAGCAGTAAGAAACCCTGTGAAAAATCATCCCACGGTGAAAGGACGTCATACCCCAGTTGACAGGAAGGTGGTAACAGTAAACCCTGACCAATCCAGTTGTTAGAGGTATGTCAAGCCTAAGGCCTGCCCCCATGGTAAATCCTGTGATGTCACCCGCCTTAGAAAAGGGGGAGACTCAGAGAGACAAAGGACACTCTCTTCTGAATTTTCCAGCTCCTGTATATCCAGATATTCCATATTCATCCTGCAAGATTCCAGGTTCCACTGCCAGGCCAGAGCATAGCTGACCCTATCCAGGCAGGACCATTGATCCAGAAAAAAAAAACACTAAAAATCCAAATAACTCATGGAGAAAGGGGAGAGGTGACTGAACCCTCTTTGGGATTATCCAGTGCTGCCTGCTTGGCCTGCTTCCCGATCCATCCAGCTGAGTTGCCGCTGTGCCGTGACCAGACCTTTGCCCAGCTGTGTCCTGCTAGGAGAATCCGCCACTTTGACCAGTTACCAGCTATTGCCTCACTGTCCAGAAACTTGGTCCGCTGCTCAGAATACCCCATTCAAGTGCTTGTTGTGAGTATTTCCCTTCCCCAAAAACCACAGACTGCATCCCTTGCTTTGTACCTTGTATTAGGTTCCACCCCATAGAAATCCCATATCTGCCTTAGCCGAAATCCTTAAAATTGTCAGAGTTCTCTGCGCATCATGTCCTTGATCTCCTTGTGTTAGCGCCATTCTCTCAAATCATTTCTCTCTTGTGTAAGTCCTTAGTACTACTTTGATTAAACTAATTAATTCCCACATAAAGAGCCACATTGCACAAAGGGGTTACACTTGCAGAGTAATCTGTGTCGCGGGCGGCGTCTCTCTTTTCTAGCCACTAAATTATAGTTTCTGTAAAACTTGTCCTTTCCTTTCCTAACCGATTTTCTCTGTGAACTGTTTTTATTTTTAAAACCGAATTTCCTTTCCTGTTAATAATCTCATCCAGTCATTCTTCTAGAGTGCCCTTTTCACTTTCATATTATCCCTGGGATGTACATCTGTCACTCAGCATAAAAACTGCATTCTGATTTTGTCTATTTCACCTGTTTTTCAAACAGTTTTGACATTTAAACCCGTGTAAATTAGCAAATGCAATTTCTATGCGTGTGATTTGGCTGCACTGTGGTGTCACATCAAAGTGGATTTTTGAACGTTATGCCCGTTGTTGGTACCTTGACTTGTAGTTGCCAGCTTTCTTACATCCCTGATACTGTTATAACTCATATTTACCTCTTTCATTTAACGGCACATTTAAATTAAATATTTAGTCATTCTGAGTGCTATTTTATGCAATTGCAAAGGTTTTAGAATCCTCCCATTTCGTGGGGGAAGGTTGGATTTTTATTTTATTTGCTGCATAGTATACCTGACTCCTTGCTGCTCCTTTCTATCCACTCAAAATAGGGGTTTGAGGGAGCATTGCAGGGGGAAATCTTAACTCGGGTGCTATCTACCCAACAGTAAAATAGCTCCCATTCATTTGTGCTTTGGATATGTTATACTAGAAGAGCAAACTAAGTGTATTTCATCAGTGTACCTTGTAATTATCACCCCATTGGTGATTGCTGGCCAATATTAAATTTGTGTGATTTTCTTTGAATTTAAATTAAATAAATATTGTATAAGCACCCACCGGCTTGGTTCATGGTCCATTGTGACCCAGAGTATTTGTAAAAGGGTGTGTGAGACGGGTTGGGTGCCAGCTCAATCCGAATTCTAGGAAATTAAGTAAAATGGTTTTAATTGTGCGCTGCATCCTAGGCTAATGGCAAGAGTCCTGGTCAGGTGTGTGACACCCGATTAGAATCCTTAACACCTTAGACCCATTAACATTGAGCATAATTGTTAAAGTGGCAGGCCTGTGGAGAGGGCCATTTGTATCTTAAACGAATTTAACAAGATGGGCCTGTGGAGAGGGCCATTGTGTGTAATTGGTCGGAAAGGGTTGGGCCTGAGGAGAAGGCCAGTTTGAACGAAATAGCGCGAACGAGTAAGACGCTAAGCATAAAAAGTGAGTGAGGGTGCGTGAGGAAGGATATAAGTCAGAGGGGTTAAGAATAAAAGGGGAAAAAGAGTGCAATAATGTCATTCAAATATATGGATGCACCCCTCAATCATATGCGTAAAATATTGCACCACTATAGCGATACAATATTAAAATATAACTTTAAATTGATGAATGACACAGTGGGGAAGTGTTATCAGAAATGGCCCGGAAAAGGAACTTTATAAAAAGATATAATTGACGGTATGTACTATTTGTCAGCTACTTATAAAGGTGCAAATCTTGAAAACAGACATAACATTTTAGGTCTCTGGAAACTTTACAAAGAAATTAAAGCAGAGAAAAAGAAGGTAGAAGGGTAAGAGGAGAAGGCTAGTGCGCCACCCCCTCCATATGGATTGTATCCCTTGTGAAAGCCTACTGCAGGATACACAAATCCTAGGCGGGCATCTCCAGACAAGGGAAAGACAAAAAGAATAAGGCAGAGTCAGAACCCCTTGCAGAGGATAAGAAACCGAAAGGGAATAGAAATATTTAGCAGGCATTAAAGGAAGCATACAACAGCAACTGGACTAAATGTTCAAAGAAGCCGAACAGGTAATGGAGGGGGAGATAGAGAAAAAAGAGAAGGAACATGAAACGGGTGAGGACCAGCAGGGATGGACAGAGGATGTATAAAATTTAAAATAGATAAATGGGGAAGGGACACAGGAGAGGAAGAGCCAGACACCACAAAAATAGATAATACTGCATCAGACTGGGAGGACAGTAGCAACAATGCTGTCGGGATGAAGAATTAATTCCTAGCGAGCTAACAAGTAAAAATAGAGAAATGAGGTGAAAAGAAGGGGAAGAAGAGGGACTAACAGGGGACTGGGGAAATAGGCTTTGAAACAGGAAAGCAAGGATGGCAGTGGCAAAAAGAACACAATGAGGGATTAAGTCCAGAGCACAAACTCAGTTGCCCCTTCTACAGATTGCAAAAGGGGAAGTACATTACGTACCCTGGCAGATAATGGACAGGTATAATTTGATCTACAGTTTACCATCATTAATGGCAGGGGCCAGCAAATGGATATATGTTTTTGAGAAGGAGACAGCAGAGATCTCACTGGCCAGAGGGGACATAAAGAGCGTATTGCCAGTCCTAATAGGGGAACAAAGTGACAACATTTGGCAGAAATCAGGGAATGCAGGAGTAGAATTAAGTGCAAACATACATGATGGAGCACCCTTTAACAACTACCTAGCACACATGTGGAAAGCTCTGAAAGAGCTGTATCCAGATACGTCAGATATGGGGTCCATACTAGCACGTAAAATGAAGCCAGATTAGAACCCTGCATAACAGTCATGGGAAGATAAAATACTGTTATTCTATCACATCCTAGTGAGGGGGCTCCCCTCGGATGTGCAGGTTTTCCTAGGAAAAATTTTAGTGATAGAAGCTAAGGAATGGCCTGAGATGCAGCCAACAATTGTACATTAATGTAAAAGAAAACAGGAAAAAGACAAGGCGATAGCAGACAATGCGAGAAAAGCTGAAAACAAATGAGTGCAGAATAAAACTGGCCAAATTAAGAATGGAAGGGGCAGTGCTTATGGGATCAGTGAGTCTTCAACCCGCACAACAAGGTGGGCCTTTCAGTAGCAGTGGTAACAAAGCAAGGATGCACGCAAGCATCATATAATCAGCATTAGGGGGTACAACCAGCGGCCCCTATTTACAAATACACAACAGCCTGAATTTGCATATGTAGGATGAGTAAATCAGGACACGGGACAATATCAGACAGGAAGAGGATACTATCCAATGGGAAGGGGATTTGGATACCTGGAACCCTGGGGGGCCCTCGTTTGGAGGTCAGTGTTTTGTATGCACCTTTGTCACTTTGCCAGAACATGTCCACTCATTATGCAAACAGGGCAGCAAGAAGGAGTGCAGCAACAGCAGCCATATAAGTAGATACACAAACAATCTCAGCAGATACAAATGGTGCAACAGCAGCAAATGCAATTGTAACCCCCACAGACACAGGTTGTACCAGCACAGGGCCAAGTACCAGCGCAAGGAGGAATGATAGCTGGAACAGTAAGCATACTTCAAGCACCAGCACAGACACACACACAAGAGAAGATGACAATATTGGGACAGAATGAGGTGCTTCAGTATACTGTGGTCACAGTGGTGGGAGGTAATCCATTCACATCATCAACTAACACATTTTCCCAATAGGGGTGCCGACGGGAAGTGCAAGTGTGTCCTGTCCTAGCAGTAACTGAAGACCCTGAAGGGGAGCCAAAGGTAGCAGTTCAAATAGGGCAGAGAGGTGTTTACTTTCTCATAGATATTAGGGCAACCATATCAAGTATAAAAGAAAAAGGCTTCCCATTATTGAACAGGAAATTGGACACACAAGGTTTTTCATTGACAATTCAAGTGGTTCATCTAACAAAAAATGTACCACTGACAATAGGGACGCAACACATTGTAACGCCATTATTGTATTTAAAGGACACACATATCAACATTCTAGGAAGAGATTTATTGAGCAAATTGAACGCCACAATTTTGTTTTCAGAGAAAGTACTATTAAGAAAGATTTTTCGACTGCCAAATGAATTTGTATTCAGACCACAGTGCCTGTCAACAGTCAAACCAGGCACACACACATTGCTATACCTAGAAGAGGTGATAGTGAGAAAGAAACATGATCATATTGGTTGCTATAGATGATGATAACATGGAGTGGTGATCAATGTTGTGCATGGATCCTACACTGACGCTTACAGGAGTAACAGACACAGAGTTGTTTGATACAAAAGACGAAGAGGAGGGAGAGGTAGTGTTTGAGTTGAGCATACCCTGTGCAGTACAGATAAAGGGAAGAGCAGTGCCCCAGATGACACAGTTGGTGAAAAAAGAGACAACATTCATGCAGGAGGATTTGGAAAAAGTTCCAAAGGCACTATGGACCAAAGGACCCCATGATGTAGGAATATTGAAGAGGGCGGGAGAAGTGCGCATTAAGAGAAAGGAAGGAGCACTGCTGCCACAAGTGAAGCAATTTCCCCTTTTATGATATGCAGATGTGGGTATCTATACGATACAATAGTCTACATCACCAGGCAATGCAGCGATTTATCTGATTAAAACATTGAAAGGTGGGGCGTGGCGATTCATACAGGATCACTCTCCTCTTAACCACATCATCCACGCAGAATTTCCACTAGTTCCAGATCCAGCGACGATGTTCTGCAGTATTCCAGCAGAGGCACGATATTTCACAGTAGTGGAATTGAAGAATGCTTTCTTCTCCATGGCTCTGCCTCCAGATTGCAGGTATCTCACTGTTTTTATGTATTGCAGGACAAGATTTGAACATACAAGAATGCCCCAAGGCTACTGCGAGGGACCCAAGATATTTAACAGAGTAACACAAATGATTTGAGCATTTTACAAGTAGCAAGGACAGTGAAACAATACGTGGATGACCTTTTAGTGTGTAGCACAACCGAAGATGAGTGCAGAAAGGACTCAGTGGCACTACTGATATTGCTGGCTGATAAGGGGTACAAAGTGGACAGAGAAAAATTGGAGTATTGCCAAACAGAAGTGGTTTACTTGGGGTAAATTGTGTCAGCAGATGGGAGAAGAATAACACCAGAAAGAGTTGAAGCAATACTTAAAACACCATAAACCGAAGACGGCGAAAGAGATGCAACAGTTTTTGGGTCTATGCAATTGCTTCAGAGCATGGGTCTTTGATTACTCCACATACACCAGGCCACTCCTCCAGGCACTCAAAGAAGCTCAGAACAAAAAAGCAACATACAATGGACAGCTGAGATTAATGGGAATTTTGACAAGCTGAAAATTGAACTGGCACATGCACCAGTATTGCCCACATCCAATTACAAAGGAAAATGTAATATGTTTTCTCACTCAGACGGTAAAGTAAATACAGCCATATTGCCACAAATGAAGGTGACAGGGAGACAAGCATCTGGCATATTACAGTGGGTCACTAGACCCAGTGATGCAGGGACACTTCCTTTATGAGCAGGCACTTGCTGCCACTGCATTTGCAATAGAGAAAGAATCAAAAATAAAAATGGATGCCCAATACTTTTGTATGCGGAACATGCATTGTTTGCAGTACTAGAAAGGTCAAAATCAACATTGACAACTCAGAGAACACCAGGCTATGAAATGATAATGACAAACCCTGCAATAGAAATTGTAAGATACCGGACGGTAAATCCAGCAGAAATCATTGCAGTGCCCATTGAGGAAGGAGATTATGCACACGATTTTGTAGCATGCATGGACAGGAATGAAGGGAAACCCCTGGTAAAAGAAGAAGTAATTGAAGGAGGGGACATGATCTTTATTGACGGGAGCTCAAGTATCGCCCCATATTCAGGACAAAGGCATTCTTGAAAAGTAGTAGTGGGACACAAACATGGAATACACAAGGAAGGGAAGTTCATAGTGTAGTCATAGACATGATTGTCTGCACACTACTCTGCACAAGGAGCAGAATTAGTGGTATTAATTGATGCACTAAACATGTCAGTGGGGCAAGCAGTTAATATATTTTCAGATTCTGCATGCATAATATCCACTGTACATTCAGGACTACCAAGGTGTGAAAGGAAAGGGTTCAAGAGAAGTGATGGCACACCAGTACAGCATGCTGCAAGTAAATTATTGGAACTACTGTTTTTTCCCAGTAGTATCTGCAATAATAAAGTGGAAGGCCCATACAGGGGGGCAAGATTGTATTTCACTGGGCAACGAAAGAGCAGACAGAGCAGCGAAGGAAGCAGCATATTTGCCAGAAGGGACATGTGTGCTGTTCCCTGATGAGAAGGAAACAGTCCCACTTGGAGCATTGATTAGAGCAACTAAAGAACAAAATGCTCTGCCAGAGAACTTCGACGCACCACCGATAATTCTGATAATAGAGTTACAGGGGGAAGCACCAAAGGATGAAAAAGAATTGTGGAACAAAAGAGGGTGCTCTCTGACTCCAACGGATTTAATTTGGTGGCATGCCACCACAGGCAAAGTGGTGATGCCAAAAACATTCTTCAATGTTGCAATGCAGCAACTTCACTACCCCAACCAATGATTTGATTAAGGAAATAACTGCCCTTGTGAGGATTCGGCACAAATTCTGCACTGTCTATCGACTGCAAGCAAATGGTTTGGCTGAGAGAATTAATGGCTTATTAAAAGAGCGCTTGGCTAAGCTAACACAAACACTTGGTAAGTCTTGTTGCATTGCTTACCTCTTGCTCTCTTTGCTTTGTGAAATTCGCCTGGAGGAGATCATCATCTCACTCCACATAAAATTGTCACTGGTCGGAGAATGCATGCACCTTTATCTCCAGCATTTACAATTTCTGATAATAATTCTTCTTCTAACATATTCGGGGAGGGGTTTCATGTGTACCTCACAGAACATACAACATCGCTCACTCACTTATATATCGCAACAGACAAATCCAAGAACGCGGAAAGAGCAAAGCGGTAGCAAGCGGGCAAGAGATTTTCCACGAGCAGCACTTCTTTATCCAGGTGACACAGTGTTTATAAAGAACCACGTCAGAAATTGGAAAGAGGAGCGCTTCACAGGTCCTCACACAGTGACCTACGCAACACCAACTGCTGTTAAAATCAAAGGCTGCCAGGGATGGGTTCACATCACTGACGTGCGCAGGGACGAGAGCACTGGCTCACACAGAGAAGAGAAGCAGAGCACAATGTGATGGGAAGTATTAGTGAGCTTTCATTAACTTTTTTCTCAGCAATAAACCTTTATAGAAGACCAACAAGGGAAGAAAAACAGATTGTTTTTCAAGACAATGTCATTATGAATAGACAGCAAAAATGTTTTCTGGTGTGTAATGATATTAATGTGCATTAGTATAGGATTAATATTATTGTTATGTTTTCTTTTTAAAAGTAAAATAAATTTAATAGATGAGGAAGAGTTACATCATGACACAGAAAAAGGGCAAATAATGTCATCCGGAAACATCTGGTGTCACACAAGACCATTAATGAGGATAAAAGGGGCAGTGTGGTATGGTTGCCAATGGGAGATGGGAATAATGAAATGTCGTACTGATGGTTTGGTGGGATTGGAACAAAATGTGCTATCTACAGTAAATAACAGTTGCAAGGCAGTTTGGGGGATATATGGGTATGCATTAACTTGGATCACTGAAACTCATCAACCAGTTGACATAAAGAGCGTTACACGATTCCCTTTCTGTTTCAGGTCAAGTGGGTACATTCATTTGGCGACTAATACAGGTTGTGCCAATGTGATGAGGAGTGCAGTGCTGACACATGGGACAACAGTGATTATGGACCTGTGGTGGACATATGAATCAAAGGCCTATGCCCAATTAATGTCTGCCTTATTGGAGTGGCGTTTCTATGTTCGTTAGACTGCACGGCCCTGCCCTGGTGGTGCCTTGAAACTGCAGTGGCATGGAATTTGTGCTAAAGGAGAAAAGGGTGCAGCAAAGCAAGGAACAAACATCACTAAGCAGAAAGAAAGGAAGTAACAATTATTGGTCCGAGAAGAACACTGAAAATGTGTCTGCTATCCCTGACAAATTCCAACTGTTTTCCAAGGCAGTCACTTTTTTCACATCATTAATGCTTCCCGGGGTGCAAGCTACGGTAAATGTAAAATGGCTCCAGCTGACAAGATACGAGTTACTGCAACTGGCCAATTCAACAGCAAAGGGCCTAAATGCAGTAGAGGAAGAATTGAGAGCACTATGTTTAGTGGCTCTCAGAACAGATACATACTCTACCTTCATACTGCCATAGAAGGAGGAGTGTGCACCAAGTTTGAGAGCAGTTGCTGCACAGTAGTGCCCAATGGAGAAGCTTCACATGGAACATTGAATGCAGCTATCAGTGAAATACAGACACTCCATGCAAAGATGACAAATGAAGTTAGTAGGGTGCAGCTGAATAACAGACTGGACATCATTTTTGCCTGGGCACCCATCTGGCTTTCTGTTGTATTTAGAGTGACTGCCCCTTCATTGGTTCACATTCTCAACACCTTCTGCATTGGCAAATCTATTTCGGGACCCTATACTAGCAAAAGGAGAGGGAAATGTATGTTACCACTGAATATTGACAGGGAAAATTACAAAAATAAGCTGTTTAACAAACTAACAAAAGGTGACAAAAATGATGAAGTTGATTGGGTCACAATACAACCTGAAGACATAGAAAAGTATGAAGCCTATTGGATTTTATGTGACAAGGATGGGCCAGGGTGTGAGTTGATAGACAGACCATTGGAAAATTGGAAAGATGATGCAGGAGACATGAGTAGACTAAAAAAGGTGTGGATAACGAAAACGAAAGCAGCAGAGTGGGTAATGGGGGACCAGAAGAGTTAGTTATCGATGGATGAATAATGGGGGAATAATGTGGTGTGAGGCAGGCATGGTTTCACAAGTTAGACACAGACACAAATATACATGTTTCATCACCTTGATTAAGTTTTAAATCAGGGTTGGAGACTTCATAGCTAGCCCTAATTCTATAATGAGAGTAGTCTCAACCATCAAAGTGAAATAACGTAGTCCATGTCAGTCAAATAAAGAAAAAGTCTATGTCAGAAACCTATAGTTGCCCTCACTCTTTACAATAACTAAGACTGGGAACATTTATGAGTGTATCAAAAGAAAGTAAGAATGGCAACAGAGTTGGTTCCCAACTCACTTCCCAAAGTTTAAGTCAATGGGGCTCTTTAAGAGTTCCCTAACAAAGTGGGTAGTAGGCCCAGTTCATAGAATTCACAGAAGTCTTTCAGGCTTCCCTCGCCTGTCCCAACATTAGTTCAATATGTTCTCTTCAGTCTTCACTCGCCTGTTTCACAAAACACAATTCTTCTCAGGCTTCCCTTGTCTGTTTCACATAACACAGTTCTCTCAGGCTTCCCTCTCCTGTTTAACCATCATCAATATAACACAGTTCTGATATAACAATACTTCGTTTGAATTTTTCACTATAGACTCCTCAGGTTTCTCTCACTGAGTCTAGACCTTTCAAGACTTTAACTTCTTTCAATTTGTTATGGGACTCCCTTCCCCAACCTGCTTGGTTGTCAATTCACTTTCACGTCGAAAACTTTCGAAACTGCATATCTTTACTCAGGCCTATGCATGATCACTTCAACACAATGCATCTTGGTTATTGTAGTTCCTTATATTCGCATGTGCTCTTTTTAGCACCTTGGTTTCATATCCACCCTCTTGGCACATTCTGGACGTCTCACTTCCTTCATATTTTAAACATTCACTTTATTCATCAACAAAGCTTTTTGGGATCACAGCTTATTTTCTTGTCAGCCTCCCTGTTTGACTTGCTTCAAACATCAAATTTTAACATACTTAGTTTTCTGCTCCCTTTTCTGAGGGAGATTACAGTTCACAGAGACTTTTGATAATGCGATTTTCTTTCTCTGCAGGACCACTCTGTTACTTAGTATTTTCAAAAACACCAATTGTATCTTTCTCTTATCACGTCTGCCGTCAGATGCATTGGCTTGCTCGCAACATTCTTAACATTTGCGTCTTCACAAACCTGGCCTTCCCTTCATTCAAGAGCTCGCCGGCTGTGATATACTGTAACTGGCTCTTCTCTGATATCGTGTCTGAGGTCAGGGTCTCTCCCCTTTCTCTCTCAGACATCCCGGGCACTCCTTTCACTTGAGGGAAACAAGCAACCTACAGGAACATTAATGAAAGGATTCCTTCAGCTGCTCGGCTTTCCTCTCGACACCTCGTTGGCTTCTTGGAGACACAACTCCCTCTCCTTGCTTTCTCTTGCTCGTTATATGTCAGCATCTTGCCCTTCCTTTCTCTGCAGCCTGGTGTTCTACAGCCCATGCTCAGCTGCTCCTTCTCATACCCGATCTCGCTCTCTTTGTCTTTCTGTGCTCCACCTCTTATACTCTGGCTAGCCGTCACTGAGTTTCAGGTGTGTGTGATTGTGACTGAGTGCCTGACCCTGTCTGGCCTCATTAGTTGCAGAGGGTCATTACATATCACTAGTGGTAATCTTCCTAGTCTCAATTTTCCTCTTCCTCGTCTCAGTAGTTAGACTGATAAAGAAAGGAGAGGAATTATGGGAGTTTTAGTATGCCATAAAGATAGATGGAATGTGGGGTAGATGATTAGTCAGATGACTGGAATTGGTCTATATGTTTAATTTTCTTTTCCTTACTCCGTTCCTATGATGTGGGGTTTCCTCATAATGATTTGTACTTGCTTTTTTTGTAAGTAACGGGGCTTTCATGGCTGTAGAGGGCGATGACTGATAGTTTTCTCTGAAGATTAAGGGAGAGTGGGGTGATTTGGTACTCTGGGATAAGGGATACTTGTTCTTATTTTTGCCCTTCAACCTTCCTTTAAATTGGGAGGATTTCTGGATGTCTCTGAAATTAATGGAACAAGAGTGATAATATCCCATAAACGTCTCAGGGATTTTAGATATTCCCTGAGAAGAAAAGGATTCATATCGAGTCTCACCCGAGGATTTCTCTCTCGCTTGTCCACTCCCAGGATTGGGCCCCAAAAGCGATGGACCTCTCCTGTCCACCTGAGCAATGGATCCTCATGATTTACAAGTGAAAAAAAACAGGTTTTTCAAAGTGGTAAAAATGCAAGTTCAGCGTGGCAAAACGGCACGAACTTACCAGCTGCGGGACTAGCCCATTAAAAAGGGAGGGGGTTTCATTGATAGCCACACTGTTATATGCACCAGGCTGGGGAATGCACTTAATAATTGCGTTTTAAGATAATGACATATAGGCACTAAAGTTGAGTCACAGGTTAGTACATGAAGTTTAACGTTAGACCGAGGTGCTGTGAACAGGCCTCAAAGCATGCTTTTCAGAAATATTTTCATATTTTATGAACTTGCTTAGTGGCCTCAGAGTTTGGCAGCACATTTCAAATTACACATTCCCAGCATCATACAGTAGAAAGCGAACAGCTTTTAGTACTTTTGAGGTCAGGAAGAAGAGCTTATGGGTCCCATGGAAAAACAGTGAAGGCCCAACCATTTTATAATTCAGCATATTAGTTTATGAAGCTGGTCTACTGACGGTTTCAAAATGCCCATGCCAGTTTCAAATTGCCCCTTAGTACATATTAGGCTGGGAAGAAGTTTGAAGAGTGCCTAAGATGCAACATTAAAACAGTACCTTGCTTGTGGTTCAAGGCACTGGCAATTTCATGATTGAATGCTCTCCCATGAGAAGCAGATCAGGGTGACCGGCGGCAGAAGTATAAAGTTACGGTGGTCATCTTAAATGTTTCAATAATTGGCATTATGATGTGGGAATTGTGGCTTGGACTGTGACATCACAAGGGTGGGCAAGGGTGGTGTGGTAAGGTGTGCGGGACCCAAACATTTTAAGATAATGTATGTCCCTTTATAGGGGAATGACAAAATCCCACCAGTCAGCCTCCCGTGAAGGAATGTCTTAATGTTGCAATGTGTTTTTATGCTAATGAGTTAATGAGATTATAAAAGCTTTTGTTTTTGTGGCGTACGTTTGACAGCGGTTTTCATGCAGTTTTGTTCCACATTCTGTTTTAATTTTGTGTTCCCAGCTGTGCCTGGGCCCAGAATAAATTGTGTTACTTCTTGCATGGTGTACACTCCTTTTAAGACTACTTTTGTCATTTTTACTGGTGAGTTTGCAGGCGACCCGCAGTACATTTTAAAGAAAACACATGTGCTTGCATTTCTGAAGAAACCCATGAAAGACACTGTTACCCTGGCTATCGTTCCATCACCATCGCAACTTTAATTGGCAAGCTCATGTAGAAAATGCCCATCTGCCAATGTCTGCCCTATTCTGAGGACAGCATACTGTTGCATTACCACCAGCCTGGGATCAGGCCCACAAGGGGAATAAAGTCTGCCCTCCTCTGTAAGAGAGATGAAATATTAAAATTCCTCGACAACAAATCCCCTGCTATCCTTATCCTTCTTGGTCTTTCCTCTTCCTTTGACACTGTTAATCACACCACCTTACCCAACCATCTGAAAAAGAACCTCGGAACCATGGACATTGACTCTACATCCTACCACCCCAAACAAATTGGTTGGTAGAGAGGTTTAACATGACTATGAAGAACATGACTGCTGATTTAGAGGAACCCCTTAGAAGCAAGTGGGACGTTCTACTGCCATGCTTTCTTTTTGCCTATAGAGAAGTGCCTCAAGCTGGAGTAGCCCATTTGAGCTCCTCTGTGGTCATCCAGTCAGGGGGCTTGGGCCCTGATTAAGGAGGGTCTGAAGAGTGCTGCAACCCTTAAGCCAGTAAAAATTACTATGTGCTAGGCCTCAGACAGAGGATGGCACAAATGGTGACTAATACTTCTGAGAACTTGAAAGCTGGTCAAGCTCTGGTCAAACAATGGCATGACCAGAAGGCTAACATGGTGGAGTTTACTGCAGACCAACGCGTTCTTATCATGATTCCAGTAAGACAGGGGGTCTTAAAGGACAAATGGACAGGTCCATTCAAGGTTGTAAGCAAGCTTGGAGAGGTCAAATATTTGGTAGATTTGGGCAACCACAGGGGGGCCCTTAGGGTCTTTCATACCAACTGCCTGGAGGTTTATGTCTCTAGACCAAGAATAGGAGCTTGATGGTAGATACAACTGTCTATTAAAGTTATCCCCAAGTATTTTCTTGGCCAACACATTACACCCTCTATTTGTATTAATTGGGTCCCTTGGCGAATTACCTGCCTCCTGGAAAGAGAGTACTATCCTCCCTGTGTATAAAAAAGGCTGTTGGAAAGCTCCATCTAATTACAGCATGTTAGCCATGTTGGGTATACTGGTGAAATATTTTGCAAGAGTACTGTTAAATGAACTGAATTAGTGGACCAATGATAATAAGATCCTACCCACTTATCAGACCGGCTTCCGAGCCCAATCAAGCACTACTCACAATCTTCTTACCTTGACCACCTCCACCGAATATGCCTGGAATAGACTCCAACTGCCAGTGTATAGTGCATGTATGGACTTTAGCGCAGCATTTTACACGGTCATGAGGAATAGACTATGGAACAAACTCGTCTTGTGGAACATTCCTCATGGCCTGTTACTCATGATAAGGCTGCTACACAGTGACACAAAGGTTAGAGTGAGACTCAACAGTGAGGGCCGAGTGACTGACTTTTTCCCAACAACGCGTGGAGTCAAACAGGGTTGTATTCTTGTTGCCACCCTGTTTAATCTATATCTTGCCGATCTAGCAAAGGCTATAAATCTGGTGGAAGCATGCCCACTGGAAATTGGGGCACTTAAAATTGGATGGCTTAGATATGCGGATGATCTTCTGCTCCTTGATTATACTGCAAAAGGGCTGCTGCTCATGTTGGATGCCCTAGGCAAGTTTGCCAGTGAAAATGGCCTCTGTATCAACAAACAAAGATTGTGGCATTTACGGGTAAAACAAGGAGTAAAAAGATCACTAAGTCAATATGGAAGCTTGATGGGAAGGTAGTTGAATGTGTAGAATGCTATAAATACTTGGGCGTACTAATTGATAACAAGTTGAGTTGGTAATTTCAATGGACAGAGAATAAGGCTACCTGCATGAGAATCGTACACACCCTGAGTCGCTTCATTGGCAAACAGGGGGGAATGTTCCATCAAAACCATACCATTGTTATATACATCTAAAATAGTCCCTTGCACAACCTATGGTGTGAAAATGTGGGGAACTAAATTTCGATCTGAGTTAAACAAATTTGAGGCTAAAATCTAGCTAATGTTATTCAGAATGTCAAAATCACTGTCTATTGGATATATTCTGCTAGAATTTGAAAGACTTGTGTATGGGCACGATGTAAATAAAATATCAAATCATTAAAATAACTGGAGTAATTGACTATAAACTTGTCATGGGCTATGAGAAATTGTGACAGCTCAATAACGGAACAATTATGGGTGATGTAATGTCGACATATTTGGCGATGCATGAGTATGAGCATTTTGGCATGCTTAAGAGATTACCTACTAAACATGACACTTGGACAAGAGCATTTGTACACAATAAGATAGATATCACACAGACCAAGCTGGAAAGATGGATCAAGAAAATAATCTACAATCTGAACCAAGAAAATTATCTCGTCAGCTTGGCATCTAATGTTAACAGTGGTCCCTTTATAGTATACTGGATAGAGCGAACAAGTGTTCCAAAATACATTGAAGCATATCCCAAAAGTGCCATTAAAAGAAACTATCTTTTGTTGAAATGTAATCGCACACAGGTATTTGTGATAGATGGAGCAAAAGTGGGTATACCTCGACTTGAGCAATTATGTCGTCTGTGTGGCGAGACCACAATATAAACTGCAGAACACATCATGTGCTACTGCAGCAGTCTGAACGCTATAAGCAAAAAACACATACAATCATATAGCAATGTGCTAAATTGCTACCGGAAGGCAATGATGTTGATCTTATCTTTCACATGATGAAAACCTATGGAACATGTATGAGGATTTTGGAAGAAATAACAACAGGGATATGGTGACTTATGTTCGAAGATTATGTTTGCAAAATGGAAAATGCTGCATTTTAACTACAAAATAATTTTGCATTTGATAGGTTTTTTAAGGTATGGTTTTATTAATTGATCATTGTTATACATGTGTTATATACAAAGTCAATGATGGCTGTATGTATATTAAAGAATAAAAAAAAAAATTGGAGCTTTGCTCTTAGCTTCTGATCAAGAAGAAGAGGAGAGTGAGGCTCTCTCAGCTCTTTGAAAGGGATACCCTTCAGATGGGTCTATATAAGGAGTTCTGCTCTCTTCTAATTTGGCACTGCAGCAATAGAAGTGCACATCTTTGTTAACTCAGTTTTCCCCTCTGTTCTCACTTACACCAGACTTGATCCCTTGGGGCCAACATGATATTGACACTGGTGATAGTGTACCTGTAAAAAGCAGGGGTTACAGGATGTCAGATCATGTGAGGAATCACATTAAAAAAGAGGTCAACAAGATGCTTGACCTTGGAGTGATTGAACATTCCACAAGGGATCTATGTGATCATTGCGCCCCCGTAACTGCGACGGCCGAAAATGCTGACACCAGTTACGGTGTGGCGCAGTGATCATATAGACCACTGTGCCTGCTTCCCCCGGCCTACATTACCCCTCCCAACCCCACCCACTCCACGTGTGCCGCCTGCCCCCTGCAATCTAACGTGGGTTAGAGCTGACGCTGCAGGGTGCTTTTTTTCAGCTTTTTATTTTCTTACGTGTCCCCGGCTTTCCAAAATGGTAAGCGGGGCACACCCCCGCAACCCCTGACCCCTGTTACTGCGCCCAGGTAGAGGGGTCAGGGGTTGACCCCCTGACCCCTGCTCTGCTTGGGCGCAGTAAATGTCACCCTCATTTTGTGTGCCTCCAAAGTCGCAGTGACTGCGGGGGCGCACAAATGAGGGCGACATTTTTGTACAATACCTTCCACAAGTCCATGGGCTAGTCCAGTTGTGTTAGTGCCAAAAGCAGGTACCAAAGAATGTAGATTCTGGGTGGACTATAGGGCGTTGAATTCTGAGGCCCATCCTCTGCCAGGGACAGATTAACTGGTGGATAAGCTGGGCTCAGCAAACTTTCCCAGTACTTCTGACTTGGTTATTGGCGGAGTGCCATGACTGACCATGCCAAGGAAAAAACAGCATGTTCTACCTCAGAATGCTTGTACCAGTTTAAGGTCATGCCCTCTGGATTGAGAAATGCACCTGCAACTTTTCAGAGAATGGTTAATCATGTTCGAAATGGTTTAGAGAACCTCTGCAAGGCATACTTGGATGACATTGCAGTGTTCAGCCCTACCTGGGAAGAACATATTATCCACCTGGAACAAGTGTTGCAGGCCCTTCAACAGGCCAATCTGACCATCATAGCAAGCAAGTGCCAAGTTGGTCAGAGTAAAGTGGTCTACCTTGGACATGAGGCAGGAGGAGGTGAGATCAAGCCCATACCCAGCAAAGTACAAGCTATACAGGTCTGGACCACCCCTCCAACTCAAACTCAAGTAAGAGCCTTTTTAGAATGTACAGGATATTACAGGAATTTCATTGAGAACTATGGGACCATAGATTCTCCTCTGAATTGTGTGTCCTCTCACAAGTACCCCAAAAAAGCCAAGTGGAATGAGGGTTGTGCTAAAGCATTTCAGGGGCTGAAAGATGCCCTCTGTAAAGCTCCAGTGCTGAGAGTTCCAGATTATACCCAGGCCTTCTTAATCTAAACTGATCTTTCCAACAAAGGGATATGAGTAGTCTTGAGTCAATTTGATAGCAAAGACAGGGAGCCCCTCATCTCTTTTATTAGTCAAAAACTAAAAGATAGGGAAAACAGGTGGGCCGATATAGAATGTGAATGTTTTTCTATTGTGTGGGTCTTAAAGAGGTTGAGGCCATACCTCTATGGAACTACTTTCAGGATTCAAACAGACCACCAACCCTTAAGGTGGTTGATGCAGATGAAAGGAGAAAATCCAAAGTTGCTCAGGTGGTCCATTATTAGCCTTCAAAGCTTTGACTTCACTATTGAGCACCAGTCAGGTACCCGACATAAAAATGCAGATGGTCGTTCCAGAAAGTATGACCACCTGGAACCAGAGACTCATCGTTGAGTGGATTAGATCCCCCTGTCCCTTAGTCTAGTGTGGAGGGGGCAAGTGTTAGGGAGATGTATCATTTATATGCTTCATCCTCTCTCCTAGTGAGACCACCAGCACCTGTTGCTGGACTTCTGGACCTTTTTATTTCTATCCTGTATGAGGGGATCGTTTTTGACCTCATTCTTTCTTATTTGCTCTGACTTTTGGAACTCTTTTCTCTTTGTTTTACTTTTACTATGGTGTCTGCTTTCCTCCATATCTCTTTAAAGGCATCTGTGTTTAACATTTGCAGCACACAGCACCTTACGTGCAGTGTTGCTGGGAACCCTTTGGGTTTTCCTTTGAGATTCTTTCCTTATCCTTATTAACTACAGTTCTTAAGGATAGAGGGATACTTTGTATCCTTCCTAAAACATTATACTATGAGAGATTAGCACATACCACCTTATGTGGAGTGCTAAAGGGATACCTAGTATCCCCCTTCTCCCTGCTCCTGTGACATTCTAGTTGATTATGGCTGGTGGCAGTGGACGTGTTCTACCAACTAATGTCTGTTCATTTACCACAAGCTGTATTCACAGTCCCGTTGTGCACAACAGAGTCAACTATGTTCTAACATGGCGAATCCTTTCTTTTTTCACCATTTCTATCATGGTTGTTTTTTTGTTAGCCCTTCTTCTACCATTCCTGGAGGGGAAGGTCTGTGTGTGTGTTTTGCCTTGGTGGGAACCCCTGGGTGTCCCTGCCTAGGCTCCAGTGTGTCTGGGCAGGCAAGAAGTGGGGGAGGAGTTATTCACTCCCCTGCTCTTTGTTTGCCTGAGTTATATTTGTTATGTTGTGGATATTTATAAAGCGCGCTTTCGACTGAGGGCATCATGGCGCTAGACAGGCAGAGAACAACTTAAAGAGGAGCTAGAACAGAAAAGCTTTGAGGGAACAGAGAAAGGTCAGATGGTCAGAAATAGCCTGCACAGAATGCGGGAGGGGTGTTCCAAGCCTTGGCTGCGACAACTGAAAAAGGGTGGCCGCCCATTTGGGAAAGTCTGAACCGGGGGACTTGGACCAAGAAAGCAGACTGAGAATGAAGGAAACGAGACGGAACATAGGGAAGGAACATAGCCTAAAGGTATTCCACCCCCAATTTATAGAAGGCACGATGGACAATGCATAGAGATTTGAAAAGAACACGCTTCTCAACGGGTAGCCAGTGAAGCTGCCGGAGTAAGGGAGACATATGCGTCTCCAATGGAGGATGAAGGACAGACCTGGCTGCTGCATTCTGGAGAAGCTGAAGACTGTTCATAAGATAGTGAGGTTGACCAAAGTAAAGCGAGTTACAATAGTCAACTGCACTAAGTACGAGAGCTGCCACAACCGGAGCTTGAAATTGAGCCAGGATGAAGGGGAGAATTTTCCACAAGATTTGCAGTTTGAAAAGACGAGACCTGCAGACAGACGCAAGCTGGTGATCCAGGGAAAGAGATGGGCAATTTCAACAACCAGGTTCTTTTGAGAAGGGACAGGTATAGGAAAGGGACCCAAGGAAGTAGGTCAGAAATCAGCCGTCCAAAAATAGAGAGGATTGGAGGTACCAACAACAAGAACCTCTGTTTTGTCACCCTTAAGTTTGAGCCACTTCGCCGCCATCCAAGAACCCAGGTTCTCAAGGCAACACCTAAGCCGTTCCCAGTATCAGGACAAGTAAGATCAAGGCGCACCAAGATCTGCGTGTCATTGGCATGGGACTGAATAAGGCAGAGAACTGGCCTAATGTAGATGTTGAATAGTGTTGGTGACAGTGCGCATCCCCGCGGAACACCGAAAGAATACAGAACTGAATTTGAACGGAAAGGGGGCAGAGAAACAGACTGGGAGCAATCAGCCAGGAAGGCGAAGAACCATGCCAGAACTTGACCAGATAAGCCAGCTGCCGATAACCCGGGAGATCAGGGTGGGATGGCCAACCGTGTCGAAAGCAGCAGATAGATATAACAGAATCACAGTGCCTGAGTTCCCACTGTAGGGCCGGCTGTCCTGACTGGACAGCCACTTGCCCATTTCTGTAAAATGCTGAGAGAGTTTGCAGAGGAGTTTGTGGGAAAACAGAATAAAAGATGAGATTACTGAGGCGAAAGGCAAGTCGACCACTGGAACAGAAGAACCAAAGTTAAAGATAGCCAGAGACGCCTGCAGACCCTTCCAATCACTGCAAAGCCACCATTGCTGTATCAACCCCATTTCCTACTCGAATGAGGAGGTCTGAAGAGGAGGACTCCTTCCCTTTGGCTGATAGGACCAACCAGTCCTGAGACGGACTACAAATGGAGCCATCTCCCGAGGTGCTGTGCCTTTCCATAGCTGCAGACGGTGAATACCAGGAGAACTCCGAACCAACTGCAGTGAAACGTCTTGCCAAGGCCGAATCCGTCCAGAACATTGGTGAGATGCAGTTGGACCTTCAGAGGCACGATCCCACTCATCTAGGTCCCCTCACCAGAGTGCATGATTTCAGAAGGGAAGAAGATTAACCGGGCGAATACCGTCCTTTGTTGGTGCTGGGAAAAATGCACCAAAATAGCAAAGCAACCAAGCCAACTGAAGAAATGTGTGCCAAGGGTCCTCTCTCGAGACTGCTACTGAGACATCCCAATCAGAGTGCTTCCTAGCATCACCAGCCGAGGAATCTGGAGACCGGGTATGCGAGAATCCAGCTAAGAGCATTTCTAATAGCCTAAGGTACCGTGGGGTGAAAGGTATAAATTACCTTGAACTGAAGATTCACTCCAGTGTGACTGGAGTGCATGAAGAGGTGTCTAGGGTGTTCACCCTATGTCTGAACCAAGCTTACCAACTTGTGTTGTGTTATATTGCCAAGTAACGTATCCTAGAGATTGAAAGTATCCTGAGGAACTTTTGCTGTTCTGCTACTTCTTAAGACTTTGGATCCACTCCTACACTGACTTTTTCGCATAGTTAGGGATTGGACTTTAAAAGCATTAGTCTGCAATGTGTCTCTAGAACATTAAGCGCTGCTGCTGTATGATTAACCAGCCCTTTTTTCTTCTTAAAAGACTTTATTTTATGTGGTTTTGCTAACTCATAATATTTTTTCTTTTTATGTAGCACTTCAATCTAAAGCACTTTACATAGGACATATTTGCATACATTACTATAATTATGCATTCGAAATTGGTACTCTTTCATTGACCTCGGAAGGATAAAAGTATGAGTTGGCCTTGCCAGGATTCAAACTTGCAAACTGCAGACCAAACACAGATGAAAGCAACAAGCGTTTAACCCACCGAACCATTTTACCTGCTATGTTTGTGGTACAATTGTTACTAAATACAATTACTGTATATCTCTGAAGTAATGCAAGTGTGCGGTAGTACCAATAATTTGGTAGAACTGTCATTAGTGTCAAAATCTGTAACAATTGTACCGTGAGCAACTACCATTGAAGCAATGGCCTTTGAAAAGTATTATTAAGTATTCCTATGCATGTTGGTTAAGTGAATTAAGTATTTATCTACCTTTCTTGGGTAAATATAATAAATGTATATTTTAATATCACATTTTATGTTTAAGTGTTTCTTTGGACTATTGTATTTATTGGGTTCAGTGTACTTACCTACAGCTAACATCTTTCTCCTATAATATGACTGGCTGTTCCGCCATTCTACCAAGATCCTTTGGGTAGTACAGACTTTAACTAAGAGTTGGGGACCTGTATGCCAAGGGATAGTTCTATGAATCTTACCTCAGGTGGACTTTAGGAAAACTCCCCTAACAGTCATCCCCCTCCCCCCCCCCCGTGTAGCCCATGGAACGGGTTACTACACCACAATCACAGGAAATATGTGATGGTTGTGTGGATGATTTCCATTGTCTAGGAAGTGCAGCAATAACAGAAGAGGAATAACTCGAGAAAAACCCCCAGTTACGAAAAAAAAGCAGGTACTGGCCTTTTTGCTTCAGGTACTAACAACAGGCAGAAATCTGACCACAGTATAATTCCCCCAGGATAGAAAAAGCCCTTTTGTTCTGGCATGACCCAAGTGTCAGTCAGTAAGGCCACCCGCTTGACCATCATGGCCCCACCACCCGTAAACGTGAAACCTTGCAAAATGCTAATATACTCAATGATGTGTCTCATATTGAGCTGCAACAGTTTGGCAGCTGGCGTCTGATACTTTATCCTTTGTCTTATATGCAGTGCCATTACCCTTCCGCTTATGGCATGACCCAGGTCTGTTGGCAATTTGCACAGCATGAGATTGATCCGAGCTTCCTCCTGAGTGGCTGCAGTGTGTTCTGTGAGTCTCGCTAAGACGCCATCTTCCCGAATGACATGACAGAGTGGTAAGCTGCACAGAAAGAAGATCCTATTGCGCTTTCTTTAAAACTGTCCAGTATTGCGGCAGTATTTATTGCAGTCCACAAAGACTGAATTTTAATGCATGTGCAATTTGTGCTAGAGGCATGTCACTCGCATTGCTCTTGTTCCGGCTGTTACTTTTTATGTCCCACGTACAGTCGTTAAAGTCCATCTGATGCCTCAGCTCATCTTTTTCAAGGTCATTATCAATCAATGCATTCAACGTGAACGTACTTCACAATTTTTGCACGTGCCCATAACCACATCTTAAACTTTCTACAGACTGGAATATTACAAATGGCTCCAGAGAGCTAATTTGGTTGCTTTGAAAAAAATAAATGGCATCAATGTGCACTCCGTCAAGAAATCCTACATTTAATGACTTATTATCTCCCACAACATGTTTCCTATAAACATCCTCCTCATTTTGCTCTCATTAACTATAAAAATGCCAAGAGAGCGGAAAATAGCATGCCCTCTATAAGTATCGCTTCACAGCCTTGAAACGCTGCCAAGCTTGCATGAGAAAGGATGCCCTTGCGGCACCTTACCCTAGCGGTTATCTGCCATTGCTTTAGTAAAAGAATAGAGGCAATATTACTGAATCTTTGCCCTAGTGCAAGTTCAATTAGCACCAGAATATCAAAGATTTACACTGGTGCTAAAAAGAGAGCAAATGCTTTGATAATACAAAATGGAGCAAACAGATTTTGCCACAATCCAACTTCTATATATATATACATATATATCAAAGTTAAAAGTTTGTGGCTTGGCGCGAAGTATTGTTCCTTATACAATTCCACACTGTTTCACCAATCTGCACCAAATTTTGCATAGTTACCTGTTAGAGCCCTACGGACATTACTGGCTACATGGCATTTGGACACCCCACCCCTTTCCACAGATTTCACCAAAAGTCAAATGTGTTTGTGGCTTTGTGGTCTGCCCACAAAGCCATTAACCATATTCACCAGGAAGGGAAACAAAAAATGCATGAGAGGCGAATGGACCTGAGAGGCAAAGGTGAGGCTGGTAGCATTACAGAAGTTTCCAGATTTTTGCTACATCAGGTGACATTTCTTTTCCAGAGGATTTGTGTGAGATGGTGCCTGCCAACGAAGCCATAAACCATGCTCACAGGGAAGGGAAACCAAAAATGTTTCCGCATCAGGTCTGCTTCTTCTTCTTGTTAGGGTGACTCCAGAAAGCCGGAGCCGGCAATTTTCATCTAACTAGATCATGTTCACCAAAATATGCACCAATCAGCCAACCACTAGATCTCTCCCACTTTCCAGTCTCCTGCGCAAACTGAAGCAGGAACCAACACTGTTTATCCCCCACCCCTCTTTTCCAACAGAACAAATCAGATAAACCCTGTACAACCACCCCAATGCCACTCATCCTAACTCTGAGCAATTCCCTCTGCACACGAAACCTCACACAGTCCAACATATAATGAGACACTGTCTCGGGGGAACCGCAAGCCTCACACGCCGCAGAGGCAACTTTACCCATCATACACTTCCACCCTGCTAACCCTGCATGACCCACCCTAAGGTGATTCAAAATAGTTTCCTCCCTTCGTGCCAACTCTACACCCCCCTCAAATGCCCAAACCCGCACCTCCCTGTACATTGCATACAACTGCTGCCCCTTCAAACTCATATCCCACCAATCTAGTCACATATCCTTAATCGTGCCTCGCACCATCACCTGTACTTCAGCCACACTCAATGGGACTTCCACATCCACCTCCCCCCTCAGCGTGGCCCCATACTCAGCCCGATCCACTAATTCACTACCCAAGACCCCACAATGACTGGGGACCCAAGCCAACTCCACAGGGTACCCCCGTAACACACTCCTCTAATCGCTATGTAATGAGCACAACTACATCCCCCTATCAAAATTCCCCTCCTTGATAGCCAACAACTCATTCATCAAATCCACAAACACCACCATCCTAGCCAACTGGTTCCCCATAATCCGAAACACTGACATATTAACAGCCATCAACTCTATGCAGACGGACACATTATCCAACAACATAGCCACCCAAAACTCCTCATCCGTCTGAAAATAGCAAACCATACCAACCCAGTTCCTCTCGGGGCCCTGGAACCATCCGTATATACCTGAGCGCAAACTTTTCCCCCCACAAACTGCACCGCCAATCTCTTAATCACCCCCCGATCCCTACTCTTCTTGACCACCACCTTCGCCAAATCCAAAAAGATATTTGGATCATGCTGCATCCAAACCGGCACCACCACCCTATCCACATCTTCCATCATACACAACTCCTCGACCCCCAATTGTTTCACCAACCTGTCCGCATTGAACCCAAAAGTCCCCACTTTCCTCTCCCAACTCCCACTTTTACAGGAATGCAACCAATTAACCAACAAACACTTCTTCACAGGATGCCACACACTGAGGGACTTACATCTCCACATCCGGTGAAATTACCTTTCCAGAGGATTTTTGCGAGATGGTGCATGCCGACAAAGCTGTAAACCATGTTCACGGCAAAGGGAAACAAAATATTTTTCTTCTCAACCAGTCCCGACACGAGAAACACAATTTGAGGTCCCATACCACGTTTCAAGGCCCTAGGTAGCACCGCAATATACCACAACAGACTGCACCATGCCGGGGTGAGGCGGAACAGCAACCTACAGGATAATTCATTTTCAACAATTGATGAGAGTGTTATCATGTCTGTCTACAGAACCCGTTCAGAGAACGGGTACTTTTGCCAGTATTATCTAAAAATGTTTGCACGCGGGCAAAAATTATGTTTGTTACATAACATGCAACAAAAGGTATTTTTCCCCTGTCCCCTTCCCATTTAGCCTTGTGGCACTTTGAAACACTATTCAGTTGTATAAAGCGCCTAACAAATGCTCAGTAAAATAAACATAAAAATGCTACATTTCTTTTTATGTTACGCAGCACACATCATAAATTACACAGCCTTCTCCAATTTTCCCCAGGAGGAAGCATTTTATGTAATACTGATTGGGGCTACACATTTTTGCACCATTCTCTTTTAGCAAAGCAGCAACATTGATGCTAAATTCATTTGCTCTGCTTTTTTGCACAAGTGAAAATCTTTGGTAATCTAGCCCCACGACAAAAAACTCCTCTAGTGCAAAATACATAAATCCATATTACAGAAACGTTGCACTGGTGCTGGTGCTAAAGCTTTAGGGCAAGATCTTCCCTACATCAAAAACGTATGCTTTCAAGTCATGTTTGCCCCAGGGCAAATGACTAGGAGGAGGGCAAACATTGCACTGCAGAAAAAAGTGCATTTAAATAATATGTTTTTGCAGTAGGGAAGGTATCTGCACCCTTCAGCTCGCATGATGTTTTGGATTACAACATCTATCAGCCCCAGCCAGCATAGTCAATACTGAGGGATCATTGGGAATTTGTTTAAAAACATCTGGAGAGCCACTGGTCACACACCTGTGCACTATGAGAATGTTTGGCCTTGCCTTAATTGTGCAAACGTTCTGTAACACTGCTCCCCATTGTTATAAGCTGCTCATGCTATCTGCAGTGCAGAACAAGGTGCAGTTTTTCCATTAAAACAAACTAACGGTCTATGTCAGCTGAAAGGGTCCCTGTCCACAGAGTCTAGTATTCCTGACCTTTTAGACAATATATACCTTGATCATGTGTTTCCAGATCAACACAATTTGCCACATCTTTGGTGCTCCCCCTCTACATTTGAATCATTTTAATGCTCCCTAGTGAATTATTTTTCCTATATTTATATAGTTGCAGAATTGTCTGTACTGCTCTGACCACTGATGTAGGGCTCTCCAGCTACATTTGTTAGTGCATGAAGAAGTAAACATATTCAGAAGAGACCCAAATACATTAAACTCAAACGCTTAGTAGGGACATTCAGAACATTTTAACATTGATGTGATAGGTTATTTATTACGCACTTAATACCCAGAGGTTTCTAAGCGGCCGGGGATCGAACCTGTGATTCTGTGTGTTGTTTTGCTTCCAAGGTGAACATGTTGCCCCAGAGCTATCCTCCCAAGACCATTGCTTCACACAACAAGATAACAAATAACATTATCATTCATACGCCAATGCAGTTTAAACCAATCTCCATAATTAGTTAAGTTACAGTAGCAATGCAGGGCAGTGTCTGGGGTATCTCCACTTTGTGTAGGTGTTTCGTGGTCCTTGCGTATCTGAGTCACTCATTTTACCCTCGGTCATCACGTGGTTAGCTCCCATTTTTGCCATATTTTACCAGCTTTTCCGGGCCAGCCTCTGGCTGTGTAGACCCGTTGTTCCATCGCGATGCAAGCGTCCAAGTCTGCCACCCACTGGGCGTACTGAGGGTGGTCTCTGCACCCCATAGTTGTGCAATGTTTCTTTTGGCCAGTCCTGTAGTTGTTGAAATCAAGAGTTTTTCAAAGCGGGTCAGTTCACCCTCTTCTTCGATCCCTAATACCAGGAGTTTTGGTTCTTTCAGGATCCTTCGGCCTATTACTCGTGATAACCTGTCACAGCATTTTTGCCAGAAGTGTTGAATGCGAGGGCATTGCCACTGTATGTGAAAGAAGGTGCCCTCTTCTTGCTTACAGCGTAAACAGTTGGCATCTGTGGACTTGCCCCAGTTGTATAGTTTTGTCCATGGATAGTATATGTAAGATTTTCAGTTGGATTAGCCATATTCTGGCCGATATTGCGTTTCTCTGGGGTACATTAGGGTCACAGTCCATTCCTCGGGCAGCAGCGGACCCACATCTTGCTCCCATTTAGCCTTCATGTTGCACAGTTCTTTCGTGCCAAAGGAAGATATTACACTGTACATTGTTGACGTAGTGTTGACATTCACTCTATCTAACACAATGTTTCTCTCTATCGGTGTTCAGTCTGGGAGGTGAACGAGATTTGGCATATGTTTAGTGAGTGCATGGGATAGCTTTGTGTGATGGTAGTATTCAGTGGGTGCGAGTCCGAAGTCTGTATGAAGTCCGTATGTGGCTGATAGTTCTGTGAATGGTATGATTCTACCTTCTTTGATCATGTGTTGGATCGTTTGTATCCCTGCTGTTTCCCAGTTAGGCCATTTGGGTAGTTTGCAGAGTTCTGGGAGGAGAGCGTTGTCCCACAGGGGCTGTATTGGGGTGAGTTTGCGCCCCCACCCTATGTGTCTATGTGATTCCCCACAGATTTGGGTCGTGTGAGCAGTTATAGTGTTGGGGGGAGGGCGGCTCATCACCCCATACAAGATTGCAATTAGAGGCACGTCATGCCTCGCTGCTTTTTCTGCATGTATGTGCGGTAATTCTAGGTCCCCGTGTAGTATGTCATTTACAGCCGCCATCTGGCTCGCCCAGTAATATATTTGCATATGCGGGAGCCCAATCCCACCCTCCCATACGGATCTTTGGAGTGTGGCCAGTGCTATCCTCGGATGTTTCCCCCCCCCATATAGTTTTCGTAACTTCTTATCCAGTTTCCAAAATTTCGGTTGTGGGGATGTGCAGAGGGGCATTTTGCAGGATATACAAGAAGCGGGGTAGGGCTAGCATTTTGAAGAGTGCCGCTCTCCCGAGTAGGGTTACTGGCAGTGTGATCCAGTGGGTGACATCTTGTGTGAAGCGCTTCATTATTGGGTATAAATTGTCGGCCACATAGTCTTCCAGTTTATTTTTGATTAGAACCCCCAAGTATCGGAATTGTTCCGTTTCAATTGTGTACGGGCAGCCTTCGGGAGGTATGCATTCCAGTCCTCTAACCGGGAATAACATTGAATTATTCCAATTTACTCGCAAGCCATTAAACCTGCCATATTGTATCAGAATGTGTGTGACTATGGGGCAGGAGACTGCCGGATCACCCAGGTAGACCAACAGATCGTCAGCGTATAAGGAGATTCTATCCTCCCATGTTGGGCCCCAGCAGAAACCAGACCATGCGTCGTGTTTCTCAGACTTGCAGGCAGAGGTTCCACTATCGTGGTGAACAGCATTGCTGATAGCGGGCATCCCTGCCTGGTGCCCCTTCTTAATTGAAAACAGCGTGAGGACCAGCCGTTCACTCTCACTTCCGCTAATGTGGTGTTGTACAGGAGTTGGACCCATTGTATGAAATTTTCCCCAACGCCCATCTTTCTCAATATCGCCCTTAGTGCCTCCCAGTGTACTGAATCAAAGGCTTCCCAAAATCGATTGCCAATAGCACAAGTGGTTGTTGCTTTCAAGTGCTAGATATAGTCTACGGATATTCATCCTTGTGGAGCGCTGCGGCATAAAGCCACATTGATCTGGGTGGATCAGGAAGGAAATTACTTTTTGGAGTCTATTGGCTAGTATTTTCACCAGTATCTTGGCTTCACTATTGATCAGGGATATGGGTCTGTAGGAGCTGCATAGGTCCGGGGGTTTACCGTCTTTTGGTATTACAATTATGGTGGCCTTACGTAGGTCTATCGGGAGTTTCCCTTCCTTTCTTGAGGATTCAAACATGTTGAGGAGGTGTGGTACGATATTTGGCCTATTGAGCTTCTTCCAGATGTCTATGGGAAAGCCGTTCGGGCCTGGGGTTTTGCCTGTTTGGAGTTGGGAAATAGGATTACATATCTCATCTTCTGAGATATTGTTCTCTAATATGTTCATTTGTTCAGCTTCTAGTCGGGGGAGCATCACTTCATCTAGCATTGTATGCTCACATGAGGTGTTCGGGGAGCCATACAACTCTTCGTAGTAGGTCGCGAAACATTCAGCTATTTCACTGTCGGTTCTGTCCAAGTCTGTGTTTAGGGTTTTAATGCATCTGACTTGCTGGTGTCCCTCATCTCTTCTCTCTAGCCAAGCTAGTAATTTTCCTGCTTACAGCCTTGCTCTCATGGCTCTGTGTGCCTTTATAGCACAATCTAGCGATAGATTGTGTAGTTCTTTCTGTGCGAGTATTAGTGCTCTATTCGACTCTGGCATGTTATCGTTTATGTGTTGTGTTTCTTTGGACGCTACCTCATTCTCTGCTTCCACTAGTTTCCCCCGGTATGTCTGTTTGTGTGCTGCTGTCCATGCAATAATTTCCCTTCTGAGGACCGGTTTATAGGCCTCCCATAGTGTTCCAGGGTTGTCCACTGTGCCCGTGTTTAACTGAAATTAAGTAGATGTTGTCTCGTTTATTTTTTCCAAGAGGTCTGGGAATCCTAAATAATAGTTATTAAGTCGCCAGGGGGGCGGGGGTTGGGGCCTTTCCGTTTCGAGTTCGATTAACAGTGGAGAGTGGTCAGAGATTCCACGGAGAAGTAGGGATGCATTACGTGCTTTGTGGATATTTTGGGCCGGTAGGAAAAAATAATCTATTCTAGATAGTGTGGCATGTGCGCCAGAGTGGAAGGAGTATTCGCGTTTGTCCCCATGTAGGTCTCGCCATATGGCTCTCGGGCCTAGCGCAGAGGCAAAGGTTGCTAATTTGGTTTTTGCTGTGGGACTTCTCCCCCTTAGGTGTGTACGGTCTAATGTGTTATCTATGACTTCATTGAAGTCTCCTCCTAATATGCAGATGTCTGCTGTGTTTGCCACCAGGATGGGTGTAATTTCTGTGAGTAGTGTAGATAATAGTGCCGGCGGGGAGTACACCGCCATGATTGCTAGGGTTTGGTTCCACAGTGTGGCTTGTATGTGGATGTATCTTCCTCCGGTGTTGTGCGTTACTTTGGATATTACTATCGGTAGCCTCTTGTACATTAATACCCCTCTGGCTCCCACGGAGAAGCCTGCATGTACTGCAGTGCGGTAATTAGACCTCTTAAAGAAGTTGCATATCGTTCCGACTAGATGAGTTTCTGTTAGGAGTACCATGTTTGGTCCATGTCTATTTATGTATTGCAACACTAGGAGTCTTTTAATGCCAGACCCCAGTCCGTATTGTAGGTGGCAGCGCCACTGGATGTTTGGGGCTCGCGGATCATTTGTGTGTTCCGTTAGGGAGAACCTTTTGCAGTTGGTACCTTTTGTGCTATCCCTGCTGCATGTGTGTATGATATGGTCTCAATATCCTTGTGTATAAAATATAAAACAAGAAACTTTCCCCAAACACCCCCTCCCTATACTTCTCCCCAACTGAAGCTACTGTCGCCCCATTATAAACTTGCAAATTACAGTTGCTACTCTTTCATATCACAACTCTCATACGTGTTGGTATGTTATTACTAACGTAATAGTATCGTGGTGGGGTACGCGGTCCTGGCCGCCAGTCATGCAGGCATCGGGAATTTAATCTGGCCATTGCTTACGTGTTGCGGGGGACTGATGCCATTGTTCGATGGTTCGCTGCGTGAGCCAATGTTGTATCGCCTTTTCTAATCATTGTCTCTATTTGGCTGTGCTTCCGGTTCTTGTTGTGGATGCTCAAGTAGTGCTCTCTCCGGTCTTGGTCGATTCCTACGGTTGCCTTGTCGTCCATTATGTCGCCAGTCGCCCTCCAAGTGACTTTCTGCCCAGTTCCATGCTTCACCAGCATCCGTGAAGTGCACGGTTGTTCCCTTGAAGTATATTTTCAGTTGTGCTGGGAATAGGAGGCCATATTTTATATTGAGTGTTTGTAGGCGTTTTTTCAATGGGGCGGGATTGTCTTGCTTTCTGAACCTCGCTGGTGAAATCCGGGAAGAAAGCTATGTTGGAACCATTGAAAGTTATTGAGCTGTTGGTTCTAGCCATTTGAAGTATTGCATCCAGGTCCCTGTAGTTCAGGAGTTTCGTTATTATTGTGCGCGGTGGAGCGCCCGGGATTTGCTTGCCAGTTGGCATCCTGTGGGCCTTTTCAATTGGGAAAAAGTTTGATAGGGTTTTGGGTGCAAAGAGGTCAGCTATCCTCTGCTCAAGGAACAGTTCCATGTTTGCTCCTTCCACTTTTTCAGGTAGTCCAAGGATCCAGATGTTGTTCCGCCTTGCTCTGCCCTCTCCCTTTCCACTCTCTCTTCTAGCGCTTTGAGGTGGGCCATCGCTCCTGTCATTTGCTGGTTCACTGTTCTTAAATTGTCTTCTGTTTCCAATATCCGACCTTCGGCTTCCCCCGTGCCGGCCGTGAATTTTTGCAGGTCATGGCGCAGTAGCGACATGTCTGCGCTGAAGCCGTCCATTTTCTTTTCCATGGAGGTCCTCGAATTCGCTATGCCATTCATTACATCTTTCAGCGATATGTCTCCTTCTGCTACTGATGTTTCGCTAGTTATGACTTGTTCTTGTGAGGGAGTTTGAGTAGGGCTTATAAACTGTTCTATTTTGCTCTGTGTTGTCGCCGTTTTTGCTTTATCTTTCCCCATTATGATCAGTGGGAAGTGGTCCGTGGAGCAGCAGGCGTGTGCAGCTGTCGTTTTATGGAGCAGTTTATGGTAGTGGCGTGTGTTCTGAGTGTGCCTTCTTGACACATGGTTTCACAGTGTCCTCTGGTGTTCTGGGGTGAAAGTCCGGTGAGCAGGATCTATTGTTTTGGGGTTAATGAATGGTGCTGCCGCTCAACAGAGTTGAAGTATGCTGTATGCAGAGAGGCTGCTATCTCTGTTTGTATCCCTGGTCCTGTTCACTTCAAGCACCCTTGACTTAAACCAGTGTCCCCCACCTTGATCTTGCGTACCCCCGCTCCGCACCTGGCGCAATATGTCCTCTCCTTGTGCAGCGTGCGCTTAATTGTCGCTATTATGATTCCTGGCTGGGATGGCCTCCACAGGCCGGCTTGTGGTGAGTGCACTGGGTATCCTTCTCCGGCTATGTTCTGTGTGGACCTGGCGCTTACATTTGTTATCCAGGATCTGTTGGGCAGCGCAGCCCCAGCCCCCACACTGTGTTTGTGATTGTTTGTGGGTGAGAATGCCTTACTCCCGGTGTTACACGCGGCTGGCCCCCACTGGCAGGATTAGGGGTGTGTATGCAGCACCGCGTGTGTTGTGCTTAAGGTGTCCTGGAGGTGACCGCGGGGAGACACCGCCACAGGGCTGCTCCAGCAGCGATGGTAGCAGGTGCGTTCTAGCCTGGCCCGGTCTGCTGCTTCCTAATGTCACGCGGGGCCCGGGGATAATGCCTCCTCACTTCCAGCATCCTCCGTAGTGCAGCCGCGGAAGCCCCAGGGCAGGCGCCGCCAAGTGGGGCCACCACGTGCACCAGTCCTCTTTTCCTGGTGGGTCCCCCTCCTCTGACAAAATACAGAGGTGGAAGGTACAATTGTGTCAATAATACGTGTTTAGGCCATTAAGTTGAGGTATGATCATAATTCTCAAAGGTGTTTCCTGAATTTCTGGTGCAGCAGGGAGAATCTCAAGGCCACTCGGGATTCAGAAAAAAGAAGCACTAGACACACACCAGCCGTTGCCAGCTGGTAGCCCTATGCTGCAGTCTTGATGGGACAGAGTCCCCAATGTTATTTTGTAGAGTCTCGTGAGTCTCATCCCACTCCCTATCGGAGAGGTTTTAGGTCACGAGAGTCAGAAATGTAAGTATTCTTACGATGCAACCAGCATTTATTCAATACATCATATATTTATAAGTCAAGGTGTTTTGAATCTCTGTCTATTAGCTCATCTCCAGCAAGGCACCACCACTCTGAGACGAGACAGAATTTAAACAGAAAAAGTCTTGTTTATATCAGTTTCACTAAGAACCATTTAAATTAAATTAACAACACACTATTTCCTAAAAGTGTGGGAAAACATTGTCAACAACAAAAACGTATAGCATATAGAAATTTTAACAGTAGATGGGGCTAAAAAACCATCCCCACAGGTACAGAGGTGTACTCAGATAATTATACACATTGTAACATCTTCAATTAAATTAGGAATTCATATGTTGCTGAGTAACATTGGTATGATTGTCCTTCTGAGCAGTACACTTCTTTCCGCTCAGAGTTTTATAAACACACTCCTGTCAATCATCTGTGCCGACGCGTTTCGGATTAAACAATCGTTCTTCAGGGCGGGGTATGTTACAGTTTCATGAGTGTCCATAAACTCCTACAACAAGGAGGGATATACTAGTTGGTCATATGGGAAAATAAAGGGATTTCACCAGTAACTCTTAAGAGAAGGTGCAGTACTGACCTTAATTCCTGTGTATATGGTCAAAAACCGGTGTCAACCTGTGTAATAAATGTGCAAACGTGCAAAATCCGAATTTGTTCTGTAGCATGAGTGAACTTGTAACATGATGTAAATACGTTCTTGGCATACTCACCCGGACGGAAGATAACCATCTCTCCCCGGGTGAAAGAATGGTGATAGGCTGTGACTTCCAGTGCGCAATGGCTGAAGGCAAAAACAGAACAGATGTGTGCCGTTAATGCCATGATATTTATTGGCAGTAGATACTGTTTTTATTAAAGGGATATAAGGATATAAATGAAGTATTGCCGTTGTGAGTTAATATGGCCACTAACTGATGTTCGTAATTGCAGCGGGATACGCCAATCGTGCAGGTATCTAGAAAAATCAATTATCGTAATGTGCACGCTGGCACGAGATCTCGGGTTTAGGGACGTAAACCTCTACTCTCTAAATGTCAATGTCCACCATGTGTACCGTGCCCGTCACCGTGCGCGCAAGACAAAGGGTATCTCAACAAGGGTACTCACTGTCTCGCGACCACAAAACTCCGAGAACGATCGAGCAGCCCGTCGCCAAGACACGCTGCTCGAAAATGCTCTGTTTACATGGTCGTCATGGAGTCGGCGCGTGTGCGCGCAACCATTCCAGACTTCCATCTTGGTGTGGGACTGGCCACTCATAACCAAAGGCTTGCGGCGTGCTCCTCCCACAGGCACCTGGTTGTCGCTACACCAGCTTAATGCTCAGTTTGAGTTCAAGATTAATTGGATGTCGAAAAATGGGAAGAGAGATCATTTCATTCAATCTATAAGTTATGTGGATGTACATTGTTACTGGTCTCAAACATAGAGACATACTCTTATTCGCCAATGCAAAGTGGAGAGTATGGTGATACAAAGGCGGGAAGACGGGGGCGCCCGGCAGTAATGTACTGCCCCAGGCCCCAACTTCCCGCAGGGTAGTGATGGAGACCTTCAGGTGAGCATGGTGTGATACAGAAAGCCTGTTACACCTGCCCTCCCATGGGCCACCACAATCAAAGAAATCTACACATCAATCTGAACCAAACATCTTGTACAATAGCCTCAATGAGGACGCTAAATGTGAAGCATCCTAACCTGTATTCCGTGCCAAACCCGCGGAACAATTGCCGCTAACATTCTTTTGTATAGCTCACAAGGTCTAAACTAAACATTGAACTCACGTTGTCTTCGCCATTCACAATCTGGAAACTCAAAGTACACATCACCATTAAACAAATCGATTTACTTTAAACAGACCCCAAATTCGTAGGTTTTCAAATGAATTCAATGCCTGACCCGGACTCATGTTCCTGATCTAGCTATCAGTACTCTGTACTAGGTACTATAAGCACATTTTTAGAGCACATTGTTTTTTGAGAGAAACATTACCATGACTTTCACAATGACAGTCTGCAAGCAACATAGCACAAACAATTAAAATCACAAAAGAAAACATTAAAGAAAACACATGAGGTCAAATTCACAGTTCATTCCTCTTGGACTCAAGCAATCCAGAAGGTCAATCCAAGCAATCTCCCTCTGGAGCAATCTCGTGTGAACATCACCCCCTCTCGGTCCCATCTTTACCTGTTCTAAGATCATACACTTAAGTTGAGCTATGCTATGTCTTGCTTCTAAAAAGTGCATTGATACTGGGGAACTGAGACTTTTTGTCCTAATGTTGGACTTATGCTCGGTCCAACGCAGCTTCGCTTTTTTCATGGTAATCCCGACATAATAGAACCCACAGGGGCATTTGCGGGCATACACCACATTTGAAGATTCACAGGTACAAGAATGTTTCAATGTTATGGGTTTCCCTGTATAGGGGTGTGAGATTGTGTTACCTGGAAGGATATTGCTACAATGCTGACAGTTGTGACAAGGTAGAGTACCTTTGTGTCTAATCTGAGCCTCAAGTGGCAGTGATAAGTCCGCTCTGACCAAACTGTTTCTCAGCGCATTGCTGTTCCTGTAAGCAAAGATTGGTAATTGTTGAAAGAGTGGTTGTGTTGAAGGGTCCATTTGCAGCATTGGCCAATTTCTTTGGATGATGTTCCTGATTTTTTTACTTTGGGCTGAGTATGTGGTAACATAGACCATAGAGTCATCCTTGTTCCGCTCTTTAGGTTTCAATAGGGTTTCTCTCTCTATGGTAGCAACTTTCTCCTCGACCTGGGTTAGGGTCATGGGGTTGTATCCTCTTTCCACAAACCTGTGACGTAGAGATGCCGACTGTCTCACAAACTCGGTGTCTTCTGAGATGTTTCTGCGATATCGTAAGAATTGACTAAGTGGGACACTGTCAATTATCCTACGAGGATGGAAACTCGTCGCCAATAAAAGGCTGTTTCTGTCGGTGGTCTTGGTGAAGATCCGTGTCTCCAGGTTTGCCTCCTTCACATACACTTCTACATCCAAGAAATTGATCGTAGTTTTGCTTGTGACAGTTGTAAACGTAATCCTCGGGTGCATTTCATTCATCATGCCAAAGAACTCCTGTAACTCTTCTTCCGGTCCTGACCAGATACCGAACACGTCGTCAATATATCTCACAAAAATGGATAAATGGCGTAACCACCTCGCTGATGTTAAGACGTGTTTTGTTTCTAGGTAATACATGTAGGTGTTTGCATACGCTGGTGCCATTGCGGCTCCCATGCTGGTTCCTGAAACTTGCAGAAAGAACCTGTCTTGGAATCTAAAGAAGTTATTCATTAGAACCAATTTAAGCAGTGTCAGCACAAATATCTTGTCACCCTGACAGTTGGTAGAATTTAACAATAACCATTCAACGGCTTCTAGCCCCGCTTCATGTACGATATTGGTGTACAGTGATGTCACATCCATAGTAAACAAAATGTCCCTTCCTTCACGAACACGATCTCTTTGAGTTTTTTCAGGAAGTGAGTGGTGTCCTTGATGTAGGTCGGGGTCTCCTGTATGAGGGGTTGTAGGATCTTGTCCAAATATTTGGCCAGAGGTTCCAGAATACTGTTGCTTGCCGCTATGATGGGTCTCCCTGGAGGGTCTATGAGTCTCTTGTGAATCTTGGGTAGGATGTATATCACCGGAGTTATGGGGTGTGTTGTCTCCAAGAATTTGCGTGTTTTTTCTGAAATGACTTCCCTCATTTCGGCCTCCTCCAGAACCTCCTTTATCAGGTTCCTAAATTGTTCTGTTGGATTGAAATCCACTTTGTGATAAGTCTCTCGATCCGCTAGTTGACGTTCAATCTCTTCAATATATTTGATATTATCCATAAGGAAAAGGGCGCCTCCCTTGTCAGCGGGTTTGAAGATTATCTCTCTGTTGTCAAGTAAACTTTTCAAAGTTTGTCGTTCAATCTTCGAGAAGTTGCTTCTTTCTTTAGTTCTGAAAGAAATCTTCTTGAATTGGTCTAACACTGTTCTCTCAAAAACCATCAGGACGTGGTTGTTGATAGGTGGATTTAAGACGCTCTTAGGTGCAAGTTCCAGAAATTTTGAGGGTTCGCTAGTGTCTTCGTCTTCTGCATGCTCATTGAAGAAGAACATCAATCTTAATTTCCTCATTAATTTAAAGAAATCAATCCTTTCTCTCAGGAGATTAGTGTTATATTGTGGTACAAACGAGAGACCTTTGTGTAGAACTCTTGATTCCATGCGTGACAACTGATATGATGAGATGTTCACTACTATGTCTTTCTCCCGGCTTGTTTCTTCCTCTCTGATTTTTTTCTTCCCTTGTCCCCGTCTAGTTGGTCTTTTTCTAAAAAAGGAACAGCCGTCCTTGGAACGTTGTCCTCAGCTCCTGTGGCTGAGGATGTTGGTCTTCCTGTGTCAGAGATTACCTCCAGTTCTGTGCTAGATGCTTCTGACGAGGTAGTGTCTGCGTTTGGAGGCCCTGTTTTCGGGGTGCATGGTTGAAAAGGTCTAGGAATCTTCTGGCCGTAGTACTCCTGCCAGGTGTAGACAATGTCGAGTTTGTAATCCTGGGTATCGCGTCTGAACTTACGTATCTTCTTGGTCTCAAGTTCTTGTTTGTATCTGGCTAATTTTTCATTAGTTTCATCCAACACTTGTTTAAGCTGATCTGCAGAAAAGCTTTTACTGAGAGCTCCTTTGATGGTATCAATCTCCTCGTCAAGGGTTGTCAAACTGTGAGAGAGTTCTTCGATCGTCAGTAGAATAAGATCCAGTGAACACTTATTTAGAATTTGTCTCCATTTCTTCACAAAGTTTGGATTTTCCTTACATAGGGTCGGCTCTAGATTCACCCTCAAACCTCTCGGGATTCTTTGTGCTTTGTAGTAATGTGCTAATGTAGTTGTAGTTGTAGTCTGACCCCACGCCTCTGGCGCTGAAGGACATGCTCGCTCTCCCCCGCCTTGGCTGGCTCCCGGCGCGCACTCAGTTCCGTGCGGGGAGGGGGAAAACCCTGGCCCCATATCTTCGTCGGTCTCCCACTGTTACCGACAGCTCGGGCCGGGCGTCAGAGGGGCCGGGGGCGCACGCCCACTTCTGCTGGCTCGGCTTCTCTAGACGCAGCCTGCTTTAGGCAGCAGCGCCAGCAGCCATCTTGCCTGGTCGACATGGTCCGCCGTCCCCCAGTTACTGCAGCGTATTGCGCCCGACTGGATATTGTGTCTGCGCGCTCAGTGCATGTTCCGCTGGGCGTAGATGTGTTTTGGTCAGCTATGGTGCCCAGGTTTCAGGATGTTTTCCAGGATCTAGCTGGCGGTTTCGGGAATCACGTCCTCATCTCGCGCTCGCCGGCCACGCCCCTCCGATATTGTGTAACTTTGACTGCTCTGATGGCCTGCAATTGAGAAGTCAATTTGCGGTCTAAGATAACACACACATTTTAGATTCACCCAGCCGGTGCTGGAAGTTGTTGAACCGGCCTAGACCGCTCCAAGGAGAGAACCTCAATTATTGGCTAGCCTAGAAAGGGGCTTACTTACTAGGACAGGTTTTCCTCAGCCAGTGCAGCACGATCATCAGACAAACTGATGTTCACTAGCAGCCTCAGGTACCTGATAGTGATTTATCTGTTCTCAGTAACATCTTCACATATTTGACTGGGGAGTCTGCATTCTACATCCTTAGACAAAGATTATATAAAGCTGCGGTACTAGAGGAGTGTGCGGGTGGAGTACTGCAGAGCTCTGCCGTTGACCTCTTATCTGTCTCTGGATTCCCTTTCATGCTCAAATGCTGCCTGGCTCAAACGTTGCTGAATCCATGGCAAGGCTGTTTGGGAGATTCCCAACTGACTCTACAAGTGTTTAAGCAGAGATGCATAGTCTACCGCACCAGATCCAATGGGAATTTAATCATGATATGGGCATTGTGGAACCATTCACCCTGAACAATTAAAAGCTGTTCCCAAATGTAAAATATGTAGACTAAGTGACAGGTGTGTGGCATCGGACAAATTTAATGTTTGCTAGAAAATTTCTTGAATCAATATATGCTTTTCTAAAACTCATCCATGATGGTTTGCCTGAGGAGACGATATCTGACCTAATGGAAGAGGAGAAATTAGTTTGGTAAGACATTACGGTTTACAATAAATGTTTGGTGGTTCTGACCTTTTGAGAGCACAGATGGTTGAAATGGGCCTCACCCTAACTTGAAACACAAGTTCTTCTTCATCTACCCGACACAGAAGCAGTTTGGTCAAACTCTAACCGCATATCACATCTGATTTATAGAAACAATTTTACAAGACTTCGATAACTGAAACTAATTTGCCTCCGAGAAACAGTTGCACAACTTTCATAGAGGTCTAAAGCTCAACTCGTGGTACAGATGCTGCAACACTATCAGACCTACTCCATTGAGCTGGGGTTTCGAAATAGTCACGATAGTCACAAATAGTCACAAATAGTTTCGAACTGCGATTTCACACACAGGCACTGAGGCACTGAGGCACGCAGGTCTGCGCTGCAGCAGACTGGTAGGGTCGCTTGGGGTGATTTTGCTTGGGGTGACTGTCAATCAGACAGATATCGGGATGAGTGACTGAGGGAAGACCCAGAGAGTTGGCCCGCAGAGTTGCTGCAGTCCACAGCAGTCAACGCTGTGATTTTCAAAAGAGAGCAAGTCTTTCTACGCTGTCAACGGAGTGGGGATGGACCTTTAAAACCCCAGTACCAAAGTGAAGCGGTACGCGGAGTTGGTCCACAGAGTTGCTGCAGTCCACAGCAGTCCATGGAAGCCATAGAATCTTTGGCACACGCCGGAGTGCCTCCACAGTCTCGGAAGAAGGACAAGCCGGCCGAAAAGGCTTTGCCGATAGACGCACCCAAAAGCTCTTCTGGGCACATATTAAGAAGCCAGCTCTCCCGTCCCGACGGGCCCAGCAAGCCGCGAGGAGGACTGGCCCCCAGAAAGGAAGACGTGCCCACTCTTCCCGTACCAACACTACTGACCCAGCACTCCGAAAACTTCTCGGATCGCACGACAAACTGAGATAATTACAGAGCCAGAACCCGACCCGGACACAAGGTCAGAGGATTGCCCCCCATGAGGGGTTCCACAAGACAAAACGGCACCTACAGCCTTATAAATGGTGCACAAAGGGCAATACACACCTGCTGGATCCACGGACCTAGGCCAGTCTCGGCCATCCCAACAACAGGTCAACACCCGTCAGAGCACGAAGCCAGAAACTTGGTTCTCTCCCTGCCGGCAAACCACCGTTGCGGCGAGTGGTGCAACGGCAGCGGGCATCGGAGGATGCTTGCGTCCGGTCGTCAGTTTGCCGGCTGTACCAAGGACCGACACCAGAAACCTCACAGACACACCCTCATACCTGAACTCAGACATCACGGAACTCTACGATCACTCCTGCAAACCTAACGACAACCAAGTTGAGGTACATGCACTATAACCGCAGGCAAGCAAAAGCGAACTGAATGCATTCCTCAAAACTTTAACCAAAGAGAAAATATCACTGACCTCTCATACCTCAGACACAGAGGGACGTGCAGTACCGGCTCTCATTCATGCACAGATACACGACAAACCTTCCCCATCCAACCAGTGCCTCAATGAGGAATTTCCGCAAACAAAACTGACACCTCAAGTGGATACCCCACCCAGAAACTCTGCACCAGAAACAACATTTTCGCCAGCATTTCAAAACAAAGAGGTGGCCCCAATAAGCGATGACAGGGACTCCTCACCCCCAACATCACAAAACAACCCGCCCAACGCGGACCCATACTCACAAAAAAGAGAAAAAGCAATGGCCATATACAAGAAGAGAGCACTCTGCAAAAAAAGGGGGAGAAAAATAACAGAAAACATCAACACAAAGGTACCGCAAAGAAAACACCCAGGCTCAACCAGAAAAGCAGACCCAGGGAAACGCCATTTCCCAACCCTCTAATGTCAACTGCCCTTAAAGACTTCTTTACGAAGCAATTCAAAAGAAAACTAGAAGCTGATGCAGAATTATCAGATGCCGAAATCCTAGATGCTGTCCTAGAAATTCCTCTGGCACCAAAACAACGTAAATCGACAGAAAGCGGCACTAACAACGTACAACATCAGGCCTCAACGGTATTGGAACCTTCTTTACCAGATTCCAAACCTGTTGACCACCACGCACCCACAGAACAGGTTACCTGCAACCAGATCGAACTACCATCTAAACCTACTACTCCTACGGAAGAAAACCTTCAACAAAAATCAACCAAATCCCCCCTTGAGAAGCTGGCGACCATCAGAGATCAGAGCAGACAGTAAAACCACGCGACCAGCTGCCAGATCAATTAACCTTGACACCGGGGATGCAAACAAACAAAGCACAACCATGTGAGAACAACCTACAGGAAAAAACACATCCAGTAGCTGGACAGCTTCAGCCCTTGCCACTTGCAGAAAAAACAAAGGATCCAGAAATCAGCCAAGACCAACCGCCATCACACCATGAAAATCGGAAAGCGTATACCACCCCGCTCAAAAACAGATGATCAAGCGATATCTTCACGATGACCCACAAAGACTCCCCATAAGAAAACAGACTTACTGACAATCATATCAGCTGTCCCATTGCCCTAGCACCTTTTGGCAAACTCTATGAAGTGATAAACGACTCCGTGAAGGATTCCATAACGGTCACAGCCATGATGCAATCCAAGCTAATCTTTGTAGAAGGATTCATTTCGGCCCTGGAACAAAAAAATGCAGACCAAAAACGCTGCTGGGAGGCAAGACTCGCGGCACTCGAAGACAAAATCAAACCACAACTTATGTCCACTATACTGACACCGCAACAAACAAAGGCGGCCAAAGGGATGCAAACCACGCCCGAAGTAAACCTGTCTCTACACACGCCGCAGAAGACTAACATACCTTGAATATCCTGTACTACAATAATTATGTATATGTATCCTGTATCCTATACTAAAACAACTATGTATATTTTATCTGCAACCATGTAACCATATCAAGTGCCCAGATGCCCCAGGGCCAGGCTGCCCTATACAAAACAATAAACTAAACTAAACTAAACAAACGAAAATGGTTAGAGATAATCCTACGCATCAAACGTGGTATACACCAGAATTGGAAGCTATGAAAGAGAAAAAAAGGCTGTGAGAACTAACATGGATTAAAAGTCCCTCCGACACCACCTGGCTGGAGTGGAGGAAATGGGACAGATACTACAAAGCATTAATTGTGGGTACAAAGAAAAAAAAATCAATTCACAGATAGAACAATCCTCCAGTTCTACTGCAAAACTATTCAGCATCTTAAAATTCCCAGAAAAACCTAAAGCTTCAGAGCTTCCAGTTATTGTCACAGATCAAGACTGCCCAAATAGGGTCAGCAATCAAAGACAAAGGGCCTCATTACAAGTAAAACCGCCTAGTTACCGCCGGACTCGTATTACGATTCCGCCTCTGTGATTCCCGGAATTACCGGGGCATTACAACCCCGGTTTCCCAGGAATCACGGAGGCGGAATATGTGTTAATATGGGACTCAATGGGAATGGGGATCATGGAAACACCAGCAGCATCTTGAACATCACCTCCTGCCTGCAGGAGTCGGGATCAGGCGGTCCGGAAACAACGGTGGCGGCGGGTTTACCGCCACCGTTATTTCCGGACCGCCTGATTTGTAATGAGGCCCAAAGTCTCAAGGACAAGGGATGAAAACGTATTAGCACAGTGCTCATTCATCACCATAGGAGCTCCCACCAACTTAGTAGAGGAAGGCATATCCACTCCGAGTTTCTCGTTCTCCCCTATTTCTCCTGTGGATATGGCCATCATGCTCTCTTCCATGCACCCGACCTCCTGCCCTCTTAATCTTTTGCTCTCCAAACTCATATTGGAGCATAGAGAACTGTTTGTATCCTTCCTCACACAGTTTGTTAACGCTTCTTTTAGAGACCAACAGGTCCCTTCAGACATCAAGAAAGTAACCATAAGCACCGATCCCCAAGAAACTGAATTTGGAGCACACTGACCCTAGTAATCTTAGGCCAAATACTAACAGCCAGTTGCTATTGAAGATACTGGACAAGGCAGCCACGATTCAGCTACAAGCTTTTATGGAAACCAACAGCAATTTCCATAGCCGGCAATCTGGCTTCCACCCATCCTATAGCACAGAAACTGCTCTTGTGGATCTATAATCCCATATGTTAGATGTTGTAGATGCATGGAATGCTGGGATGTTGATCCTGTTGGATATGTCAGCGGGTTTCGGACTCATTGACCACGAGCGTCTGCTCGAGTGCCTACATCAGCAAAGGGCTTGTTCTGTGAAAGTGGTCAATTGGGTCATGTCTTTTTTGTCCAACCGTGAGTCCAACTTTCAAAGGGGTGCAGCAACTTCTCCGGTTTCCTCAATCAAATTTGCTGCCCTCAAGGAGCATCGATGTCGCCTCTTCTTTTCAACCTATATATGCGTTCCTTTTGCACACTGTTGGAAGACCTATGGGTTTTCTTTACCAACTACGCCAATGACATGCAGCTAATCATTGAGTTGAGCGGGGACCACTGCCAGGATTCATTGGCATTAAACAACATCTACAATGCCATTGCGAGGTGGATGTCCTCTAGCTGGCTATGTCTCAACGGCAATAAGACCAAGCTATTGATCTTTGGCTCTCCCCAGGCTCGTGCAAAATTGGATCCCGTCTATGAAAACTTCATGCTACAAGGCAATAAGATGTTTACCCAATTGAAAGTTAAGACCTTGGGATTTTTCCTAGAGGCCTCCCTGAACTCGGATGCCCAAATACAAAATCTTCGCAAGAACTTTAACTATCATCTCAGGCTCCTCCAGGCTATACGCCCATTTATTAACAAAAAAGAATTCAGTGACCATTGCTCATGCAATGATTCTGTCAAGGTTAGATTATTGTAACATATTGTTAAGTGGAGCATCAAAATCTAATCTTCTGGTCTGCCAGATTATCCAGAATGACGCAGTCCGCGTAGTGATGGCTATCCCAAGAAGATCTCACATATCCAACACTAGAAAAGAGCTGCACTGGCTACCAGTACAGGAACATATCCAGTTCAAAGTGGGCCTATTAATACATCGCTCACTTCATGGTAAGGCCCCGGAATACATCAAAGCACTGGTCATGCCCTACAAACTGGCCAGAAATCTGCGTTCTTCTGCTTTCGCCCAATTGCAGGGAATTAGAGTCAAAAGAGCCTGGGGGTCTAGGTAGATCCTTCCGGGCTATGGCACCCTATTTCTGGAAATCCTTGCACCTAGCAATCAGAGCGACGCCCAATCTGTGCCACGTCAGAAACACCCTGGAAACGCACCTCTTTAGGTAAAGTTCCTGGTCATTATGCTCTGATTCATGCCTTTAAAACACCCAGGGTCCAATAGTATTGTCCATTGTTCTGTAACTATGCTTGTCCGCTGTGTTAATGTTTGTGCCCCGATGCCCTGATGCCTGTGGGCTGTTTGGCACATTATAAATAATACAAATAATGATGATAGTCTACTAAATCAGGTTAAAAAAAAAGTTTTTAGCATTTATCCAAGGCCTAGAGATTGGACTCTAGGAAGGAAGAGTGCTCCAGATTCTGATTGCCTTTGCTATGAAAGAGTGTCTGCCAGATCTTACCTTCCTATATCCAGGAGTTATCAGCTTCCTATCAACTGTGTTCTTAGTGATCATAAAGAAGTATGCAAGCTCAGCTTTAAGAAAAGAGGATTAGAGGTGAGATAGTGTAAGCTTTTAAAAACCAGGCACATGCTTTTAAAAATGATCTGATTCTTCACCGGGAGCAAGTGTAATGAGCAAAGAGCTGGGGTAGTATGTTTGTGTTTTGTGAAGAATCCTACGGATCCCTCACTGAAACCCTGCCTAAAGTCTCCTCCCAGGTGGCCAAGGACAGGCAGATGCTTCCTGATCCTGATCCTGATCCTGGGGGTGGTGTACTGCGGGAGGATCACCTGGGAGGAGACACGGCCCAGGGTGGTGAGGAGATCCCGTGGAATGAGACACAGTATTTATCCCCTGAAAGAAAGTGCATTGCTGGATTAACAAAACAGATAGTGACATATTGCCATTATAATGTCCCTGACCCACATATAAGATCTGTGACCGGGGTACAAGTGATGTTAAATCTGAGCAAGCCTTATTAACAAAGATCTTTCAAAGTATCTCACATCTAACACCCTCCTTACTCCCAAAGGTATAATGTAAAATGATCTAAAGAAAATGAGCCTCATTACGAGGCTGGTGGTAGCCGTGCCTGTAATACTGGCACGGCTGCCGCCGGTATTAATTTTTTTCCAGCACCCAGAAATGGGCGATTACCAGGTCATTACAGCCTTGCTGGACCCGGGATTTGCCCATTCCTGGGCACCAGAAAAATTCTTCCCCCTTCCCATTTGAGCCCCATAGGGCTCAATGGGAATTGTGAGGTCGGATGCACCAGCACCGTTTATTACAGTGCCGGTTCATCCGACATGCTGTGCTCGCGGGAGCCTTTCATTCCACCAGGTCAGACCTGGCGGAATGAAAGGCACCCACGAGCACAACTCGAAGTTTGCTGGTCTGGATACAACGGTATTGGCATGCTTACCTGTACCGTTGTATCCGGACCGGCAAGCTCGTAATGAGGCCCAATGCCTTAAAACGAATGTCTTCCTCTATAACAACTAATTCTAACAGTCCATCTTTTAATGACTGTAAGGGAAATAAATCTACCCTTAAAATCAACTTAGATGTTAAAAGACACAACCTTGTTGACAAGGACTACATGTCCCATAATCCCATGAGTACTGGGATAAGGAAGAGGGCTGAAGAGGCATGCAGTTGCAGCAGTCAGGCAATTAAGCCCAACAGCCCACACCTGAAGGAACCTGGGATGCACAAAAGCTGCAGTAGTAGTAGAAGAAGGAAGAAGGCACAAGGCTGGCAAACCAAGCAGAAGTGGGAGAACCAGAGGGACGCCGGGAACGTGGAGACAGCAGATTCGACCTGCAGGCTCTGAGAGGGTCCTGTTCCCCCAAACTGAAGTGCAGAGATTGCACAGTGGAAGGCGTGCAGATGAGCTGTCATTCCCCATGGGAGCCTGATTTCTGTGGTTGCCAAGCAGCGTAGGTGCAGCAGACTGAGGCGAGAAGCAGTCGTCAAGTCGTGGGTCTCAGGAGCTAGGGGGCTCCTGAAACATGTGGCTAGACTGGAGACACCATTACAGAAGAAGGGTGTAGGTCCCTAGCAAGCCAGAAGCAGTAGAAGTTGTGGTAGAAGGGATGGAAGCAGTGCAACCTGCAGAACAAGTGTCAAAGAAGCCGGTGAGTAAAGCACTGCGTTCTAACACCTTGCACAAGCCTTTCCGGCAACCATATCCAGTTCCCTTTTCAATCGCGTAAGACTTAAAGTTGTTTGTTGCTACTGAAATATCTGAACAATAGATATGTAGCACTCGCGTATAATGTGAAAAGCATTTTACTTGCGTGAGAAGCTATAGTTGTCAAAACCCATTGTTCAATCATTAAAATACTGTTACTACTTGAAGAAATGGTTGTGTGTCCCTAATTAAGGAGAGTGAACACTGATAAGACCATTACCAAATACCTAACCTTAACAATACAAGTGTTACAACCTTTAACTTGTGAAAACTACATTAAAGAGTGGTCCTGTGTGCCCAATTGTGATTCCCAAAGTAGGAATGAACTGCATGCTTCCCTTTCACATGGGAATACAATTCAATACGATTTTATACCAATCTTTAAACCTTGAAAACTAGATCAAGAAGTGGTTGTGTGAGCCTAATTGTGATTTCTAAAAAAAAATACTAAATCCTATTCTTTATCTCAACACGGCATACCTTTCATTTACAAGAAGTTAAAGTGTATAACTATTGAAGAAGAGAGGAAGCATTGCCCAAGCCAAGAGTCTTCCCCTATTTTACAGTGAAACCAACCTTTCTCAAAGTTAAGAAGCTATTTAGCTGTACTGGGAACTTAATAACAATTCATTGGCCTAAGATACGCATTACCTGAAGCTAAGAGTGTGGCACCAAGGAGTCTGGATAATTACTTGGGCTGATAACTGGCAGAAAGGTGCAGGTAAAGCTGGGGGAAATGAAACAGGCTGCTTGTAAAAACTACTTTGAAATTAACACAACCAGTAGTGCTGGAGAATGTGGAAGAGAAGGAGAAGTGAGTCTTAAAGGCAAATACAGGTTATTATTGTGGTAGACAGACAAGGGAGGCAAAGAGGCTGCCCCTATGGAGGAGAATTTTTCAAAGGAAGTGTGCCTTGCCTACCTGAAGTTGTTGAAGTACTTTGAAGTGTCTATTTTCCAAGCATGTCTATAAGTACAAAACACTAAAGCTGTGGTAGTAGTTCTAAATACTGACACAGTGGTGATATATCTGGTTGTCAGTGGATGCAACATTGTGGTAGTCCAAACCAAGTGGAATACTGTGAGACAAAGGTGAATGTTCTCATAGGGAATCAAGTAGAAGTGAGGTTGTTGAAATGGAAGCAGCAGCACTGAGAAGTCATCCTGACAAATACCCCATTGTGAATTCTAAAGTTGTAGCCAAGAGAATACTAACTGTTAACCAAGAACTGTGTATCACTAACAGTTGTGAACATTGCATATCTTTTGAACTACGGCAAGTCTTCTTGAGGAAGTGGCCATTCATTGTGGTTGGGTTTACCATTGGTGCTATTTAGTGGAAGTTGAAAGTGGACATTTCACCAAGGAGAAGAGAGTTGATATCATTGGAACTTTGGTTAACAATTCTTCTTTTAACTTTGAAAGATCAAGAATTGATTTGATACATTTAATTATCTGGTTAAACATTAACTGAGTTGACCTTGAATCTTGGTGAAGGGAATTAGCCAGGACATAAGAAGGTCATTCAGAAACTGGGAATGTTTTTCATGTCATGTTGTATTGCCATATAGTTTCTTTTTGTAGTTGTTGATATCCTGTGTTCCCTTAGCTTCGGTCAGCATAGTAGGGATAGTGAGGCATTTTTTTAATGATATGTTCTTTATTAAAATGGCATATGTTGATAAAATCTCAAACAGTTGTCCGCTTCGTATTACTGACTCCTCATATTTTCCTGTATTTCATTAAGATCCTTGCTGCAATGTGTTGAACCCACAGTAATCTTGAGATCATATATTTTGGGAGCCCTACATTTATAAATTAACTATTATTAAAATCCAGCCTGGAGGAAACTGGCACATTCATTACTAGGAGCTGGTGTAGAAATGCTAGACAAGAAAGTTGTTTTCCTTCTTTCTTCATCATGAAGTAACGAGACTTTGTTTCCGCTGCCACTTCAGTGTTCATTGTTTACTTGCTACCCATAATAATGCCTAGGTTCTTGACCTGTGAGCTTGGGATGGTACATTGTTCAAAGAACCTTGACCAACATGATAGTGTCCAAGTGTTGGATTTTTCATTTATTGTCAGAATTTCAAGTTTTGTCTGGATTTATGTTTTAAAAAGCATGAGTCCACCCAGACCTTCACAGCAAAGAGACAGTCTCTAATCATACCAGAATGATTGTCATCTCTTTCTTTACAGTCCGCCGTTATCTGTGTGTCTTCAGAATAGTTAAAGAAAGTTACGCCGGATTAGGGTAGGATATCCATTGTGGGTGAAGATACAGATTAAAGAAGAGAGATGGCAAATCTGAACAGTGATGAATACCGCAAATCAAGGGTTGGGGTTAAGAGAAAAATGGGCCAAAATGTGTTTGTTGAGTAAGTTCTTCCAGAAACTATTTGATCCAGTTCAACACAGTACCCTGGATTCCCTGATTACGCAGCCTCTAGAGTAGTATTTGATGGTTGATGGTCAAACGCCACCAACAAATCAATTAATATTACGGTGCCAGTTTCAATGTTATCTACATTGCCTCGTAAATGATCCAGCACAGAAATAGTGATGTGTTCAGTGCTATGCAGGGGCCTAAAGCCTAAATGAACACTATCTAAGAGGATTAAGATCCCCACAAAACTTTGGAGCAGGGTAAGAACAGCCATTTCCAATTGTTTAATTAGAAAAGGTAATTGAGATATGGGGTGATAGTTGGACAAGTCTGAGGGAACCAAGGAAGGCTTTCTTAAGAAGGGTTTGATGACTGAGCATTTCCAGGCAGTGTGGACAGTACCAGTGAATAGGTAAGCATGCAAAAGAGATAGGATCTTGTCAGAGAAGACTGGGCTTCAATCACGGGACATTCTGTGGGTGAATACATCTAGAGGTGACCCAGAGCCTTTAGCAGATGCCAATAGGTAGTTGATGTCTTGGCTGCCCAGTTCAAGACAGGTATGTATCTTTTGCCGTGCCAGCATATGCTTGGCTCTTTGAGCAAAGCCAGACCCCTGACTCAGCTCTACCAATGAATTCTCTAGCTTCTCCACCTCTTTACATTGGTCTAAAACTAAATATGAAATGAGATGTAATGGAACAGGATGAGATGAAGCCTGCCGTCAAAGTACAAACCTGTGCAGCAGGAAACCTGGGCTCAAATCCATGCTTTCCCATTTCACAAAATTATAATTTCTTGGTGAAAACATTTTAATATATTTGCTATGTGGGGAGGTCCGCAGTGAGCCAGCTGCATGGCCTTGTATGGCCTGTGTTAGTCTGGCTAAGGACTGGTCCACTTTTCCAAACTCATGGTGGTGCTGAGCCTAGACCTTTCTGTCCCCCTAGATGAATGTCAAAGTAGCACATCACCCGGGAGTGCAGCAGTCTGGCTAACCCAATTTATCTCAGTCCTTTTCTGCCTCTTTTTCATTGCCAGGCACAGAGGAAATAAATACATCTGTAAGCATTTCTATCCAGCATTTACATACTGTGACAAGTCCGTAATGCGAGGCGGACAACTTCTTGTATGTTTCTTTGTATTTTATATTTTATTAATGAAAGAAAAGGCAAAGAAAACCTAACTAAACCTACTCTAGCAGGCAGTTCCCTACCTAGTCTAGCATCCAATGGAACATCTCCTAGAATACACAAAAATTGGCCCTCACACTAAACAACAAAACATTCAAAGTAAACCATAAACAACAGAAATAAATGGTTACCAAATAACCAATGACTTGGATAACTTCCACTTGTCCTGGGTAGATCCCTTTTGCAGGAATGTAAGACTTGACCAAGGTTCAATTAAAAGTACCACATCTGTTTCAACAACTGTCCATCTTTTTATAGCCTTTGCAGCATCTTTGAGAAAACTTGTTAGGATGCTTCTTCTAAGGGGGTTGCTTTCTTCTTGGCAACTCCATTCTGCTAATGGAACTGTGAAAGCAGGCTCCTTTGCTTCACAGTGTACTACCGCTTCAACCACCTTAAATATAATATTTTCTGACAATGTTATTGTCAACCACAGTTGTATTTGTTCTGCTGCAACTTGGCACTTTGAAGATTTATCCGGAAACTTAAATACAAGACTCTTCAACCTCCACAGATGGGCAAGTCACTACCCCTTCCTATGCCATAAGAAAGGGTCAGCCTCTTTGCCTTGCATGTCTGTCTTGCAGCTAACACTAGGATCTGCCTAGGCTTCTATATTGCTTCGCTTTCTTTTGGCTCTACAGATTGTTGATTAGTTTGTTTAACAAGCACCCAGCTCCCTTCCCCAGCTTTATGCACACCTTCTTAATTCCAGCAGTTACCCCAAAGCTATATTGCCACTCTTCTAGCCTTGGATAACCTTGTCACCCTTGTATCAGAGGACACTGGACTGGTAACAACTTTGACAACTTAAAAATATAGGTGATTAGTTCTTATTAGGACTGGTTTCAAGTTAGAAAGGATTGTGCCTACTGGCTTGGCTAATACTTGTTATTTGTGTTACTTCAGCAACTTCTACAATTAAAAAAGTATTTTTCTGAGTGGTACAAGATTCAAGTTTCATAAAGAAAACAGAATTAGGTACACGCGACCACTCTTTGATGGATAATTTCAGCTGTGAAGTCTTCTGTTCCCTTTCATTCATTCAGAATGCTGCTTTAACATAAATCAGGAAATACCATCATTCATACACACCCTTTGTTTGATGTCACCCTTCTTGTAACAATTCAGGAAGGTCAGCTACTACCTTTCTAGTGATTACAAGCAGCGTTGCACCTCTTAATTGAAGACGCACGACCACTCCGGTAATGTTCTTTACTACAACAATGGAAAATAAAAGTCTTTCCTTATACGTGAGCACTTTGACTTCTGTTAAACACGTGCGTGATACATTTTCTTTGTTGTCAAGACTTCCCACGGCAATGAACAACTTTTACTCACTCCCGCTTCTACGCGAGTTCAAAATGAGCTGGTTACAGTTACCGGCAAGGAGTTTTAAGTCAATTGGAATACATAGCTTCACTCACTGTCTCCCAAACACTGTGGTCGTGGGTGGCTTCCGCTTATTGTCTTTTCTTCCTGCTACTACTACTTCAGGCACTCTTGGGGCCCACACCCCTCTGCAGCATAGGTGTCTCTGATCCAGCCTCAACCACAGAGATTCTCCTTCTCTCCTACTTCTCTCGGCTTGCTTCTGCACACAGGCCTCAGGTATCTGCACGACCTCAGCTCTGCAGTCATAGCTATTGGGCACACCTGGGGAAACCGTTAACTTCTCCAAGTCTCTTCCAGTACAGCCACAGCCAGACAGGGTTTGTGAACACAGGACCAGCTCAGAACCTGCAGGTGAAATCTGCTCTTCTTTCTGATCTTCTTTCGTCCTGATGTCCCTAAAGTGGTCCCACTCCCTCATGATCTGCCAGCCTTGTGCTCTTCTCCTTCTGCTGCTATTGCCAAAATTCCAGTTCCTGCTCCAGCTCCTTCCTTCTGCCCCTTCCTGCTGCAGCCTTTTATGCCTCTCGGGTGGGGCAAATGACTTCAGGTGCAGGCCCTTAATGTTAACTTCTGGACCCTACAAAGGTGGTTAGGCCTACTTTCCTGTCATTTAGTTTATTTTCAGGAAATTTGTGTTTTCCATTTCTTAATACTTTTGATGGTTGTTTTAATTCCCTTGATGTTTTTAGAAGAGGGATTGTGAGTTTTAGTTTTGTTAGAGATTGATTGTATAGAAAAGGCAACACTTTCTTCATTCCTTTTGGTTTACCCTTAATAATGAAGACAATGTTTATTTTCAGGGATACATAAGACCTGTTCTGTTGATATAATAGGTTAAAAAGTTACAATCTTGGAGTTTACCATTTTTAGCTTTACTAGGAGTTTGGGGTATATTAAAGTGGCAATAAGCCAAAAAATATACCATGCCTCATCCCACTGAATAGCCCCACTACCCTGGGTCTTGTCCCCACCCAGGTGATCCTCCTCTAGTACACCACCCCCAAGAATGGGATCAGGAAGGGTCCGCCCTCTCCTGGCCACCTGGGAGGAGTCTTTAGGCAGGGTTTTAATGAGGGATCCAAAGGGTTTCCCACAATACAGTTGAGGGTATTACCTTAGTATAAATCTACGATGCACTCTCCTCTGATAGCGTAAACACAGGAAGTGGCACAAAGTTAATTAGTAGTTCATTTAAATAATCTGCTTACTTATAAAGTGCCCGTCAGAGAATAGCTTTAGTATCTCCCGTTTAACATGGAAGTTGCATACCTGCAAAGGAATGTGTGGCAAAGCTGAAGTGTAGATAAAAATGAATACTTGCTTCCTAAACTTCTCTACATCAGTCGGGTGCGCCATACAAATAAACAAATAAACAAACAAACAACAAACAGTACATATATATACTTACCATAAACATGGAAGACGTCTCTAAGAGAGGTCTATGGAAGATTTAGAGTGTGAGTCTTAAGTGATGCAGTTAGTCAAGGAAACGTATGCATGTCAGAGCTACTTTCAAGCATGTTTTAGGAATGGAAAGATAACGAGCTCCACCGACTCTGGCATGCAGGATGCAACATTAAAGGATTAGAGCAACAGATATTTGGATGATGTAATGATGTAATAAAAGCAGAATACAACGTTCTATGTTTTTTTACTGCCGTTTATTATTCGCAGTTTCTTTTGCTGTTTTTTTTACAACATTTGTAACTCATTTCACTTCAAAATATGGGGTGGCACCCTCATAATCCCTGCTAACCCTGAATCCTACCCCTTCCTCTGTAAACTCTATACACCCTCCCAAACAAACCATCTAAACCAACAAATATTTAATTTTAAAATGGTGGGTGAATTCCATTGCACTGAATATTATACACTTAAAAATATGTGCAATGAATATTCTCTAATGAAATCACTGGGTACCGAATACAATGGGGGTCCTTACAACTTGGCCGGAAAATGGTAAAAGTGCTGGTAACACTGTGGTAACGACACTTTTACGGGTCTGGCAAAGTATGATGTCACCGGCACATGGTTGCCGGAATTACCAGCGTTTTTTCTGGCTATGTTGTAATGACCTACAATGTCTGTAATGGGCTGACTTCCTCACTCCTGTTTTCAGGGCCCTCTTATTAGCCATTCAGCAGTACTAAATAAGTCACATAATTGATGGTGCAGGGGGTCTTTTTGTAGAAGTCCCACTGTAATGATTAAAATGATTAAAATAGGTGCACCTTGCCGTGGAAGGCTACTCTGATGCCAAGGGAACAGCAAAAAATGATCTAGGCTGTATGTAGAATACCTGAAGTGGGCATAGCAATGGAATGCACTTGACCCTTTCACTCTACACTCTACACCACTTCCACAACTATTATTCTCAACATCTACCATGAGAGAAATAATGTTATGTTGAAATTAAATATTTCTTCCACCGAAAGCAAGAAAGGTTTGCACTCCATAATCAGATTAGAAAATATTTTCTTTATTTATTTTTACATTTATTGAGCACGCTAAACCCAAAGGCATCAAGGCGCTAGTTACATCAATAACATGTTACACTTCAACTTGCAAATAGGCAAACATCGCATCAATGTCAGTATGAGCAGTCATATAGGATGCCTGGGGGAGAGCTGGAATCAACCCCCACTTCGTATAAAGAGGAAGGTCTTCAACTTTTTCCTGAAGGCCCAATAAGACTGATTTGAGCCTAGTTCAAGCGGTAAGGAGTTCCAGCTTAGACCTCCAGATCTCTTCCTCTTAAATCTAGGGATTGTGAGCTGGGTGGGCGTAGTAGGATCGTGTGGGATTGGTTGATTGTACATTTTTGAGAGAGGTAGCTCAGACCTCCAGATCTCTTCCTCTTAAATCTAGGGATTGTGAGCTGGGTGGGCGTAGAAGGATCGTGTGGGATTGGTTGATTGTACGTTTTTGAGAGAGGTATCTCGGGGCTTTATTCGATAAGCATTTATGTGTAATGTCCATAGTTCTGGAAAATGATTCTTTCTTGGATTGGGATCCAGGAAGCTTTCTTTCTTGCAGCCAAGATATGGTCCCGCTTGGAAATGTTAAGGGATGCTCTTAGGGCATTGTTTTGGATGACTTGTAGTTTCTTGATGATTTTTGAGGGATAGCCCGCAAACAATACATTGCAGCCGTCTAGCCTGGAACATATAAGTGCCCAGGCTAGTGTCATGCAGCTGTCTATGGAGAGGAAAGGTCATCAGGCATTGATCAGCTTGGATGTGTGGGCTGCTGAAGAGGCAATGGCATTAACCTGCCTTGTGAGTGGCATGGTGGCATCCAAATGTACCCCTAGAGTCTTGACAGATTTGGAGACTGGAATGGTGTTGCCTTCAATGTGGAAAGATTCATAGGCTCGATCGAGTTTGCTGAGTGTGTTGTGTGCCTATGAGAAGAGTCTCTGTGTTGTCATTGTTTAGGCAAAGACGATGTACAGCCATCCAGGCTTGAATCATCTGGAAGATTGTTTGGATGAAACGTAGGTCAGAGGAGTAGATTCCTGTAAGGGGAAGAAGGATCTGCATGTCATCCGCATAGTTTGTGTAGGAGATGTCCAAGGCATCTAGGAAGTCGAATAGTGGCTTTATAAAAATGTTGTACAGTTTATAGGTATAGGATACACAGGATTGCTGCAGGATGCTGCAAGTGACTAGGGGGGGAGGCCTATGCTGTGGCTGAGAAGACCCTCATAGTTCTGTCTGACAAGAAGGAGGAAATCCATGCGATAGCCTCAGGGGAGATGTTTGCTGTTGAGGTGAGGTGTTGGCAAAGGATTTGGTGATCTATGAAGTCAAATGTGGCCGACAAGTCAAGTAATAGTAGAAGGTCTACCTTCCCAGAGTCTTTGGTTTCATCCATTTGGTTTTTTAGGTCCAATAGTGCAGTTTCAGTGCCTTGTCTGGGCTGGAAGCCTGACTAGCACAGCCCTAGCAGGTTATTGGATTCCAGGAAGGACTGGATCTGGAGGTAGGCTGTGCGATCTAGGATTTTTAAGAGGAAGGGACAATGGTGATGGGTCTGTAGTTGGTAGGTATATCTGGGTCCAATGTCAGGTTTTTTAACATAGGGAGGACCCAGGCCTCCTTACGTCTAGAAGGCACTGAGCAGGCCGAGAATGAGGCATTGATAAGAGTTGCGATAAAAAGGTGCTAGGGGTTGGGTGCAGTCTTTGGTGACTGGGACTGGGCATATGTCACCTTGGCAGCGGGAAGGCTTAAGGCGTTTTACCATCTGAAGAACCTTGGTTTCCGATACTGTTTTTAAGTAAAAGAGGGGAGCCGTGTGGCTTTCTGTTCTAGGTTCACTTATGGTTGAGACTAGACAATGCTCAATAGTGTCAGTTTAGAGCAGATGTATGTTCCCTAGTAGTGCATTTTGGATGTTAGAACACCAAGCACTATAGTTGATGCAAGGTATCGGGGGAGAGATGGGAGATACTAATTCCGTTCAATTTCGCATTGGTCATTCTATTGTTGAATGCAGTGCTTTTTTCCAATATTATCTCTTTTTTAAAGGCTTTAGCTGCTGCTCAGAAGCTAGCTTTATTGCCTTCATATGTGTTGTTCATCCATCTAATTTCGGGTTCCTGTTTTAGTAGTCTGGGGGCTTTTAGCTCAGCTACAAACCAGCTGTTGCAGTGTGAGTCAATCTTAGGTTTTTGAAGTGTGAGAGGAGCAATCTTGTTGATTGGTAAAGTGAGGGTTTGGTTATAGAGGTCTTCTAGTGAGGCCGGGTCAGTGGTGGGCAAATGTGAGGAAGTGAGTTTGTCTAGTGCAGGTAGGACAGACGTTTTAGATATTTTGCGGGTGCTACGGTTGGCTGCGGCTGGGTGTGTGGTGGTGACGAGGGCACAGTTGGTTGCTGATATGCTAAATTGCATGATGTTATGGTCTGTCCATGGACATGGTAGATTAGATATAACCCTGGTACTGCAGTTTAGATCAGCTAGCCAATCGAGACTGCAGCCCTTAGCATGGGTTGGGTTAAGGATGCATTTCTTGAAGCTTAGTGCAGTCAATGACCCGGCACTTTTATATCTGTATTGTTGTATAGGGAGCAGGTAGGAAAAGTAAAGAGGGGACTGTTAAGAGAGAGAATAAAGGGGAACATGGGTGATAGCATTTTGAAAAACATAAGGAATCAAAAATAGTGAAAGATATTCAATAATATTGTATCCCACAGGAAGGAGTCTGTGTGTACTAATTAGCATTCTTGAATGAATGTTGGAATCATGATCCAATCAGGATCCAGGGTTTTCTGGACAATATTCACTGGTGTAGCCATGGACCCTGAAGCCTGCCTAAATTCCAGCAGTCCCGCTCCGTCACTGCTGTGCCCCCACCCCTTCTCTCACCCCCTGTCAATTCACCTAGACTCCTTTCTCAGCTCAGCTCTGGGGATCCAGCCATCCCTCCTCCACTCTGGTGCCACACTCCTTCTCTGAGGCAGGCATCACACAACTGCAGCACCTCTTCCTCTCTTCAGCATTGAAAAGGAACTACTGCTGAGAGGCCACCAACTATTCATTGATTTTCAGACATTCCAGAATTGTGTTTCCCCTTTTTTTAACCTATTCTCCAGCATGCCAATTGTGCCCTCCTTGCAGCCTGGTACTAATAGCATTCTTGACTTTCAAACTATTATAGTGCTTACAACGTACATATAGTTGCAATAACATTGTAATATGTAGACTACATATGTCATGTTACAGTTGATGGACTTTCTGCTACTCTAGGAGATTATTTTGCCTTCAACCCTATACATCTTTACTTTGTGAAATACCTAACTGCTAACTGACCCTTTATGGAATATGTGGATGCCATTCATTTTTTCTTCTACCAATATGTTCTTCTGATCTCATTTCTCTAAAAATAATTTCAATCAGTGTGTCTTTTGTTGTCAGAACAGAACCTCAATTAATCTTAAGTATGTTAAACTATATGCAAAAACATTTCCCATTAAATTTATAAATTACATACATATCCAACAATCATAGTAATTTTTTTTTCAATAAATACAGTTTTAGGGGGTATTTAAACAATGTGTGCATCCATAATACCTTCATCACATAGTTAAGACAGTCTGTTACCAAATAATTTGGGCACCTAATCTAAATGGTGGCAGAATTTAGTATGTCATCTTACTACCATAAAAATATTTTCAACCGGTTTCGATGTGTTTAGCTGATTTGCACAAGATCTTCTTCAGGGTGACCAATGTTTGTAAGACCAATTCAATGATAGTTCATGTATCTAAAAGAGTAATTTATTTTTAATGTTAATAATTAAGGCCATAAACCGTTATCTCATTCTACTGAAAACTTTTTGTTTTAACCAAATTGTGCACTTGCTACCGTGAGGAGTCAAAAATGAAAGTTGTCATGTTTTTGGTTAAAGACATTTATTAAATAAAAATGGGTTGGGAAAATGCCTCTCTGGCTCTGTTCTAAAGAGGAACTTCCCTACCTAGAACCCCAAAACTAAGAATCTGTCTGTGTCAGGATATCAGTAACTGAAAAAGCTCTCCTTGTGTCCAAAACATTCTATCCTGACCCTCACACTATAAACAAAACAACAAAGGGGTGCAAGGAAATGTCTTTAACTTGATGTTGGCAAAAGTTTTGAAAGCCAAAAGCATGAAAATTACTCCAATGAAATCTTCTCCAAGTTAAAGACCCTTGGATTCAGAGGATGGTCCCATGCCAGGATTCTTAAATAGGGTGGCAAAAATGTCTCTTTAGTTAACAGTTCTTTTGTGTCTTCAGTGGACTTACAATGTTCTTGTTTAAGCAATATGTTCCGTAACAGTCTTTCGGTAGTATTTCTTGTAACTTAGTAGATCACCTGGTATACTCCCCTGCCAGGAATCTTTATACAATTCCAGCTGGCTGGTGTACTCGCCTACCAGGACTTTTCTTATGTTTTTTCAGATCATCTGGTATACTACCCTGTCAGCAATCTTTATACAATTTCTGCTGTCTAGTCTACTCACCTGCCAGGACTTCTCATGCATGTCACCGTTCTTTGGCTATACAACAACAGCATATACTGTGAGATGCTTGGTATATCTGTCTATGGTAACAATTGCTCAAAATTCTCCCCACACTGGCATCTCATAAATCTGTACTTGATTGGGGTTTGACTTTGTACTTTGCCTTGTCTACATTCAGACATTCTTCTTATCCTGAAAACACCTTCACCAAACCCCTCATGTGTGGGTAACTACCGCCCCATCTCTATCACCCCCTTCCTTGGGAAACTCCTGGAGAAGCTGGTGTTTCCCCAACTGACCCAGCATACTGAACTTGTTGGTTGCCTATATGACCATCAATCTGGATTCCGAGCATCCAGAGGTATGGAAACTGTTCTTCTGAACACCCATGAAGAACTGCTTGCATCTATTGGCTCTAACTCTCCAGCTGTTCTTATTCTACTTGATCTCTCCTCTGCATTAGATACGGTCAACCACTACATCCTCATAAAACGGCTCCACGATACCCATGGTATCTCGGAGCGGGCACTGGACTGGCTGACGTCCTGCCTCACTGATCGTCCCTCCTAGGTTATCCTGGGCTCTTTCCCCTCTACCACCTCTATCTCCACCTGTGGCATTCCCCAGGGCACCAGCCTTTCCCCCCTAGCTCTTCAACATCTATCTTGCTTCACTTGCACAGCTAATTTCCACCTTCTCCCCTTACTTCCAGTGTTATGCAGGTGACACACAACTCTTCTTCAAACTTCCCTCTGATCCTCTCCTTACTTCCTCCACCATTCCTGACTGCCTATCTGCCATCCAGTCCTGGTGTGCCTCCAATGATGTCTGGCTCAATGCCAGCAAAACTGAAATTCTTCCCGTTGGGACTCCTGCTCCCTCTTTCCTGCCTACACTCTGGCCACCCTCTATAGGTGTTAGGCAGATTTATATGCAGTACCCTTTGGGAGCACTACACACAATTAAGACTACAAGTGACAGTACAATTTGACCTTTGGTACAAGCCTGTACTACACAGTTATAGTGGTAGCAGTAGCGGAGCAGCCAGACTTATCTCAAGAGTAAGTGAGCAGTACAAATAGTTACACAAAGGACAGCAATTACTATGATTCAGGCAAACACTGACTCAAGGTTTCTAAGTAAAAATATATATATTTATTTACTCAAAAGTTGTATAACATTGCACTATTCTAAGCAAGTGAAAATCACAATCATAAATACACCACACCACTTCCCTTAATTTCCAGACAAATTAAGCTCTCAAAATGAAGTGGGAGCAAAATGGCACTGCAGTAATTTACAAGGGAGGGAAAGACAAAGTTATTAGAAATTAGGCAACACCAAAAGGTAAGTAATCAGAGCAAATGAAAAAGAGAGGCTACAAGGTTAAATTCAGATAGAAAAGTCTTAGGGCCTAAGGGAAGAAGTTTCCTGGAGGATCTTCTCTGTTGTTGGATTTGGAGATTCAGACCCGCAGCAGGGCTTTACCGGGCGGTTCAGTCCTTGGAGGGGTCCTCTTCTTCATGTTCCTCGTTGGTTCTTTCATTCCAGTGGCGACTCTGCTCTTCCAGTCCCAGAGACCTGCTTTTTATGGAGTTTTCCCCCATTCATACAGCCTGGCTGTCAATCACACAGCAGGGTGGCTGGCCTGGCAAGGCCAGCCCCTTAGCCAATCAGACAAGAGTGCGACTTGGGTTACCAAGGGAACCCATGGCAGGGGTCCGAAGATCCCTCCCTCACATCCTGCCTACCTAGACTATCAGGCGCCTTAAGGAGGGCTTCTGTGCAGAAGCCCGCGAAAAGACAGCGAACAAAGGAGTCATCCCCGGTTTGGCGCGCAGAGAAAAACACGAGAAAGACTTTAACAAAAAGAAATGGCGACTAAACCCAGCCGGAGGCAAAATAAAACATATATGGTCAAGCGGGTTTTATTTTCGAGGCTAATATAATAGCCTAAAACATTACCACGTTATGTAAGATAACCGCGGTAGAAAAGTTAGGGTAGATACCACTGCCACCAGCCAAGTCCTAATGTTAAGTGAGCGAAACAAGGCTCCAAGAGGCACAGACAAAAAGGGGTAAGAGTTAACCCTTTCCAATACTCCATGTAAAATGGGGTGTACTGGGTCTGTGGTTTAAAGTGACTATATAAAGTTAAAGGCAACTTTACCTGTTTCTGGGGGACAGTAGTCAGCCCCAGAAAAATGGAGTCAGAGGGAAGTCTTAAAGACAACCCTGTGTCACTGCACTGAAGGTGCTGTTTAACACACACAAAAAGTGGTGCACCTGGAGTAGGTGAGGCTCCAGTGCCCAAGATCACACAGAAAGTAGAAATACACATAGCAAAACACATGTAATAGTGGGAAGAAAGGCTCACACTCTTATCAGGTGAAAAAAATAGATCCTAGAAATCCAGCTGTTGGGGGACTCTTTAGGTAAGGGAAATCAACCGATTATGAGAATTCTCCCTAACAATAGGCTTGCCACCCTCTCCTTCATCTGAAGCTAGAAACATTGGAGTCATCTTCGACTCTCTCTTTCCTTCCTCCACCACATGCAGGACCTTGCCAAGATGGCCCACTTTCAACTCTATCTCCTCAAAAGAATCCTTCCTTTCCTCACTTTCCCCCAGAAGCTCAATGTCTCTAGAGCTAAGGTACTCTCTAGGCTGGACTACTGCAACAGCCTCTTCCTTAATCTACCCTCTGCCTCTCTACATCCCCTTCAGCTCATCCAGAATACCGCTGCAAGACTTAACCTTGGCCTCAAGCCCAGGGACCATATCTCTCCAGCCCTAAAATACCTCCATTGGCTCCTGGTTTCTGCAAGAATCAAATTTAAAAACCTCTGCATCATCCATAAGGCTGTCTGGGGCCAGGGATCAAGCTAACTTCAACTGGCCCTCACCAAATACTATCCCTCCAGATCTTGATGCTCCAACGGTGCCAACTCTCTGCGTGTCAAGAGCTTCTCTAAACGTCGATCTGGTGGCCAATCTCTTTCCTCGGCTGACTCCCTCCTCTGGAACAGCCTCCCCTTCCTCCCAGTCACATACGGCTGCTTGCAGCCCACTCTAGCACTTCCCTTTATGCAATTCCTAGCACTTACCCCTCCTCTCTCGTCCCTTCTCTCTCTCAGCACTAGGAAGTTCTGAATGCTCACAATGCCTAGTAGGACCGCCTCTTTTCCTTCTCCTCATTGCTGTTATATTTACCTTTCCATCCCATGTTCCCTCACCGTTGCCCTGTGGGCGCTTTGAAACACAATGGCCCTCATCACAATTCTGGCCGTAGCCGTGCCATTAAAAACGGCACGGCTGCCACCGGAGTTGCATTTTTTCCAGCACCCGTGAATGGGCAAGAACTGGGTCCTGCCGAGTTAGGTGGACCCGGTATTTGCCCATTTTTGGGTGTCGAAATCAAGGGCCTTCCCATCCCCATTCTGCCCCATTCGGCTGCTCTTTCACGGGCACAACTCAGAATGTGCCAGTGCATCCGACGTCCCCATCCCCATTCTGCCCCATCGGGATGAATGGGGATGGGGACGTCGGATGCACTGGCACATTCTGATTTGTGCCGGTGCATCCGACGTGCTTTGCTCGCGGGTGCCGTTGCACCCGCCAGGAAAAACCTGGTGGGTGAAACAGTTCCTGCAAGCAGAGCCCATAGTATGGCGGCCCGGGAACCACGGTACCTGTATGCTTACCGGTACCGTACTTCCCGGACCGCCATGCTTGTAATGAGGACCAATGTATTTGATGTATAAGCACCTTACAAATGCACAATAAATGAATAAATAAATAAATAAATACATTCAAACATGTGCTGGCGCACTTGTCGGAACATCTGGTGTCCCCAACTACTTTAAGCAGACTCAATGGTTCCTTTCAGCATCTCTAATTCTGCTTGCGTCTCTGCAGGGTGGTTCCTTCACCCACTTTCCACTTTGGAGTGTGAGAATGTTCTTCCAGCATGGCTCCGTGGTCACACACCGGGTTTCCTTTTCGGCCCGTACTGGAGAACGCTGTCTTTTTGAGCTGATCAACATCCAGGAGCTCCTGGTAGGCTCCCAACATCTCAATGGCCCTTCTTGCTTGCACACATTGTTTCTCCTCCTGTCCTGGTGGCCTTCTCAGTTCCACCACACCTGTCTGTGTGACTAACATTCATAAGCCTCAGCATGGGGTTCAACGTCTTCTCCTCACTGCTCAATCCAATAGTGCGGTTGCCATCTTTAAATGTCCCGTGCACGGAAGTCCTAGAAAAACAACTAGCCTGCATGGTGTACTTCGGGCTCCTGTCACTTTGCACAAACTTCCTCATCCTCCTCCTCGTCTCAGTACCTGGATGGTTATTGTAGTTGGAGTCCATGGATGTCATGGGACCTTTAACTCTTAGATGGTTTTTCTCAGAGATTTCACATAAAGGTACATTAGAAACAAAAGTTGTTATGTGTGAGTTGTGAGTGTTTGAGTCAAAGGTGGGTGCCTGACCAGAATGGCAATAGGCCATTAGGAAATCAGGTATTAGAGGTCTGCCTCATGGGAAAGGGGGAATACTGCATCTTTTCCAATGAAGTCAAAATGTCTCCCTGGTAGTTTTCTCCTCCCATGTGATCCTCCCTCATATGACCACTCCCAGGGTTAGGGTCAGGTAGCAGCTGCCGTCCCCATGCCAGATGGGAGGAGGTCACCGCCGGGCAATCCATGATGACTCCGTTGGATTCATCACATAACCTTGTCTTAATGTCGCTGGTTCCCTCAGCACCTATTGGAAAATGGAAAAGGAAATCCACATTACCCTGTTCCTTTCCTTTCCTGTGCTCCACAGTAAAACAATAGGACTGTAAATCTAAGAACCAGCGCATGACTCTTGCATTAGTGTCTTTGCAGAGGTTCATCTATGTTAATGGGGCATGGTCTGTGATGAGTTTGAATTTCCTGCCTGTTAGGTAGTATTTGAGGTAGGTTATGGCCCACTTAATTGCCAAGGCTTCCAGTGCAAGAGTTACATATTTTTTCTCTCTTTGGAATAATGATCTACTTATATAGAGGATGAGATGCTCTATACCATCATGATCTTGTAAAAGAACTGCACCTAAACCAATATGCAAAGTATCTGTTTGTAGAATTAATTCCCGGTTCAAATCTGCCACTTTCAACACAGGCTCGTTACACAAAATGTGCTTGAGTTTGTCGAAACACAATTGATCTTCCTTACGCCATTTATCTTTCTGGGCCTCAGCATTTTTTAGTTTAGCAGTAAGACAAGACTTATAGATGATAACTTAGGAATATCCTACTAAACTCAAAATGTCTATCAGATCTTTTTTCATTTTGGGATTTGGGGGTTCTTTAACTGCTCTGACTTTTTCCCCCTGGGGCTGAACCAGCCCTTTTCCTATGAAAAGCCCAAGATACTTGACTGCTAATCTTGCTAAATGGCATTTCTTTGGGTGTACTGTGAGCTCAACTTTTCTTAGTGCTCTGGTAACAAAAAACAGGTCGTAAACATGCTCCTTCAAAGACTTACTGTCGATGATATCATTGATGTATGCTCCACAGAAAGAGGAATAGGGCCGGAGGATTTGATCCATTAAACTTTAAGGTAGCTTGTGCAGCATGCAAACCAAAAGGCAAAACTTTAAATTGGAAAATCCTGAATGGGAGTAGAGAAAGCAGTTTTTTGTCAATCTGCTAGATTAACAGGGATTTGCCAGTACCCCTTCATCAAATGAATCGTGGAGAGGAAAATGTCATTTCCCAATCGATCATTAAGATAATCAATTCTGGGCATGGGGTAGCTGTCAAATTGGAAGACCACGTTTACCTTCCTGAAAACAATGCAGAACTTCCACGATTGTTCTAGCTTGGGGACTAACACGATCAGTGATTACCAAGGGCTTTGAGAGGGCTCGATAATGTCAGCCCTTAACATATTTTCTAATTTCTCTTCAATTATGCTTAATCTAGTCTCAGGTATCCGATATGGCCTCAGATGTACCACCTTTCCTGGGGGGATAGGGATGTAATCATATATCCCTTTTACTCTCCCAGTTTCCAATCTGAAAACATCAGGGAACTGTCCTAAGGGGTCCTCCTTATGATTTTGAGCTAAGTCTGAGGGAATCAGAGTAGTCCTGCTGCTTTCATCAGACAACAAGTAGGTTCTTTGAGAAGATTCACATGATAAATGTGAGTCTGGATTTTTCTATCTGGCTGCGAGACTCCCGCAGAGCATTCTGTTTTCGGAAGAGGGGAGGAGAACTAGGATTTTTTGTCCAGTAGGAAAGGATCTTAATACAGGTTTTCTATCATGATAGCCATTCTGATGTTCTTGAGTCTTGATCATGTTTACTTTGCACTATGGATATAACTGTTGCTATGTGCTCTTTTAGTCTCTGGGCAGTTTGAGGTAGTGGTAATGTAGCTTTCTCTAGTTCCTCTCAGATTTCACACTACATATCTAAGACATTTTGCGCTTCTCTCACATATAAAAGTTCAAATTGGGAAAATCCTGTTAATGATTGTGGTGTTTTCCTAATGGCAAAAAGTGCCCATGGTGTCATAACATCCCAATTCTTTCCATCAACTTCAACCAGTTTCTTTAAGATATGCCTTAACATCTTGTTCAATAACTCGACTAAACCATCAGTTTGAGGGTGATATATAGAAGTATGCAAAGTTTTAATCTGAAGAATTTCCTTTACCTCTGACATGGGCAATTGGATACTGGGCTTCTGACATAGAGCTCAAGTGACCACAAAGTTCTTTACATCTGTGTATATCTCAGGCCTAAAAAAACAGTTCAGGATCTGTGCCTGGCTTTTGGATGTCCTTAGATGTCCACCTGTCAGGTGGGAATGGGCGATCTCCAATACAATTTTCTTATGGCTTTTGGGTACCACAACTTGGTACATAGGATACCATCTGGTCCATTATTCCCCCTTTACAACAGCACGGCCTGCAAGAAAAAAAAATGGTCCACCCTTATTCCTTCCCTCCTCTTCGGGTAAGACCTGATGAAAAGGCTTGGTAAGCAAGGGATCATTTCTTTGGGCAAAGGCTAAATCGGGAATGACTTCAGGTTCTTCCTCTGTCATAGGAGGTGGCGCTCGCTCAGGAGTAACATGAGGCTCTATGTCTGACTCCCAAAACCTTTGGTTCCTCGTTTGGGTTTTCTAAATGTCTTCACTTCCTGGGGTTAGGGGAACAGAGCCTTGTCCAAAATCCCTCGGGCTACTCTTTCCCCTGCTTTGATTTGATAGTCCTCTTTGCTGTTATTTTGCATTACTATCTTTATATCTCTCCTGTAGTGTGAGTCTGTGATGCCTGCTAATACATCTAAACCATACCGCTAGGCTAAACCTGACTTAGAGGTAAGTCTAATGTGGGTTCGCGGAGGGGGAATGAGGACCAAGTCTGTAGGCATTCAAACTCGGTCCCCAGGTTGAATCAGTTCCCCCCTGCTACTGCATAAGTCAAATATGAGTGTTGAGTGGCAATTAATGGATCAGAAGCTTGGTTACTGAGCTTCTCAAACCTAGGGGTTCCACAGTGTATGTCAACTGAGCCTCATCCCACTCCTGAAACCATATATGAGGAGTCTGAAATTAAAGCAGGATACAAAGTTGTCTTGTTTTTGGTTAAAGACATGTATTAAATAGAAATGGGTTGGGACCATGCCTCTCTGGCCCTATGCTAAAGAGGAACTTCCCTACCTAGAAATGAAAAACTTTCCCCTTCCTCTGGAATCTTAACTAGCTTGGCAAAAAATGTCTACTTAGCTAACAGCTCCTTTGTGTCTTCACTGGACTCACACAAAATACTTGTTTAAGCAATAACTTCTGCAACAGTCTTTCTGTAGTATTTCTTGTAACTTTATAGATCGCCTGGTATACTCCCCTGCCAGGAATCGTTATGCAAGTTCAGCTGCCTGGTGTACTTGCCTGCCAGGACTTCTTATGCATTTCACTGTTGTTTGGCTACACAACAATAGCATAAACCATGTGGTATCTGTCTGTGGTAATATTTGCTAAAACCTTTCCCCCACACTGGGATCTCATACATCTGTACTTGATTGGGGTTTGCCTTTGTACTTTGCCTTGTCTCTATTTAAACATTATTCTTATTGGGTGTTCAATTTGTGCTTTGCCATGACTGCATTCAAACAAGCTTTGGGTATTTTCTGCATCAGCAAATTTGTACCATTCAAGCATTTGTTGGTGCGCTTGCCGGAACACCGCAGACATCCCAGTTGCTTTGGGCAGACTCAGTTTTTTCCAGTGTCTCTTCGAGCGGCCCAACATCCAGGATCTCCTGCGAAGCTTCCAGCATCTCCACAGCCCTTCTTGCTTGCACATGTCATTTCACCTCCTGTTCCTGTGTCCTTTTCCCTTCCAACACCTGTCTGTGTGCCTAGCAGTCGTGAGCCTCAGCATGGGGTTCAACGTATTCTCCTGCACTCGATTCAATAGTGTGGTTACCATCTTTAAATGTCCCTTGCACTGAAGACTTGGAAAAACACCTAGCCTGCAAGTTGTACTATGGGTTCCTGTCACTTTGCACAAACTCCCTCATCCTCCTCCTCATCTCAGTATCTCGGTGGTTATGGGAGTTTAAGGCCATAGAAGTAATTGAACCTCTTAGATGATTTTTCTCAGAGATTTGTCATAAAGGTGCATCAGAAACAAAAGGTGTTATGTGTAAGTTGTGGGTGTTTTGGTCAAAGGTGGGGCCCTAACCAGAATGACAATAGGCTATTAAGAACTCGGGTATTTGAGGGTCTTCCTCATGGGAGAGAGGGAAATACTGTGTCTTTTCCAATGAAGTCAAAATGTATCCCTGGTAGTTATCTCCTCCCATGTGATCCTCCCTCATATAACCACCCCAGTGTCAGGATCAGGTAGATGCTGCTGTGCACTGGCCACATAGGAAGTCACCACCGGGGAATCCATGACGATTCCATTGGCTTCATCACACTACTTAACCACAGGATGATGATTTGTTCAATCTGTATATGGGAGAGTGACAATATATTACTTGTGACACCCTCTACCAGTGCCCATCACCTAACACCACACACATGTGTTGTTCTGCTCACAGTTGGTGTGGCAGAAATTCTCTTTTAAGCTGTAAAATGTAATTTATATTCATTATATCCTAGCTATTTAGTAATGAGTACAGGCGGACCACATTGCCACCCATCGCAATGTTAACTCTCTTACCTGCTGCAAAGCACTCACGTCACAAGTGGCAGTATCCAAGCATTCTATAGCGAACACAGCATTTTTCTGACAGGCGGCCGAGTTGCTCGGTGCAAATGTGCCAACATATACATTCTTGGTTGCAGCTACTGGATGATTTTAGCAGCGTTTACAAAGGCACTGCATCATTATCACAAGTGCCTTGCTTTACATGGGCAGGGATTTAGCTGAAATAGAAAGCACCTTTTTTTTGGATTCTGCATTGCTGGATTCATTTGCTTATTGATTGTTTCCTGGTTTTTCTGTCCTTTCTGGGTTTCTGACTTCCTTTCTTTACTTTCTTCTTTTTCACCTGGTTAGTCTACCTTTCTCATTTGCTCAATTGATTTTGCATTTATTGTTCATTATTTGTATTTGCATAAGAAACACGTTTTTCACTTATGTCGTTTGTATTCTGTAATGTTGGAATAAAACTTTTAAATCCAGAAGAAAAGAAAGCACCTATGTGAACACACTTGGAAAAGGGGCCACAGCATGCTCAGTTAAATGCAAAAGTGGTGACGATCTTCCAATGGAATCACCTAGTGGAGTCCCATTCTTCCAGCATGTTAAGCCATCTTTCATAGGATCTAAAGTAATATATCCAAAGTTGTTCTTTATAGCTTAACCTATTGGTTGTATCCTCTCCTATGAATGGATAATTTTTTTTTCAATTGCAAAGCAGAACATATTGTCAGGCCCATGTCCTGTCTCAACATAATGAGACACTAAGGGTGCATTTAAATTGTGTGTCTGAATTTTAGAGTGATGTTCATTAATTCGAACATGTACTTCCTGAGATGTTTTTCTGACATAAATCTTCTGATATGGACCCTGTGAAGACTGCGTGGCCTGCAGATTTTTCACAATTAATGATTGATTTTAAACATGAAGAGAAGGTATGGGAATTGCGCACACACTACTTACAAAAGTAAACATTTCATTTACATTGTTATATTTCGATGTCAGAAGATTTAGTTTGGAAACACATACCAAGTAAATGTTTGAATTAATGTGTCTTCTTGTTGAACTAACAGTCAAAATTTCACTTCTTCCCTGCATACAGATTTCAATGGGAGTGCCTTATGTTGCCAGGAGATTTGGCATGGGTCTCTCAGAGTAGAAAGAGTTATGGCCAGTTGTCAAGAGAACCCAGTAGACCCACAAGGATCAAAGGGACCATCTGGACTAGGCACCTCTCACAAGATAATACTTCAAGAATAACTATTCAGAAATACATCATTAACATTCCCTAAAATTGAAATTCATGGTGTGCTCAGAAATAGCCATCAGGCCTATTTTTCTGAGACCTAGTTTCAAACAGACTTCATTGCATTAATGTCTCACTTGACATGATTAAAGGTAATTATGCTGACCAGATAAAGTCTAATGGAAACTCCAAACAAAGGAAGCCTGTCATTTTATTTAAATCAATCATTAACTGAATCAATTACAAAGACGTGCTCACATAAATGATTGTGCTGATGCACAATATCTTGTTTTCAGCTTAAAAGCATTTATTATTAGCCATTACCTTTTGTGAGGAAGGCATGGTAGACACAGATACAATGGATACAAGTTTCGAAATCCTTTATTTACACTTCTGATTGGGATGGTAGAGTTCCTAACTGGCCCTAATTCTAAAATGGGAGTAATCCTGACCATTAAACAAAAACAAATAAGTCCAGGTCAGTCTGGACAAACTAAAAAGGCCTATAGAAGACAACCTCACCTTGCCCTCCTTCTTAGAACAACAAATGTGTTAATGGAATACAAAATGAAAATAGTGTCTCAAAAGGAAATGTCAGAATGGCTTCAGCACCAACTCCCTTCCCCAGGTTCAACGCAATGGGGTCTAGAGAGTCTCTAAAAAAGAATGGGTCGATGGCAAAGTTCTGTCAGTCTTGCACACTTTGGCTTACTGGTACAATTTAACAGTTCAACCGTAGGCTTTTAACTTCTGATAGTTCAATCACTTCTTTAGGCTTCGCCCACCTTGCCATCAATACTCAGTCCATACACTCTCAATTTCTTACAGCTCTGCACAGGCTTCCCTCTGCCGGGCTCGAGCCTGTCTTAGTTCCCATTATCACACAATTTCTCACAATTCTGCACAGGCTTCGCTCTGCCAGGATTGAGCCAGTCTTTCCTTTGTGGGGGTTCCCTTCCACACATTTTATCTCATATCACTGTCAAAGACTTTCGAAACTGCAAGGGATTTACCACCTCAACCTCTTTTCCATCAATCCACCAATTCACAATCAATAACATCTTATGGCACCAATGCTTCTTGGCACTTAGGATTCTCCTTTCTTTAGTCTCCCCGCTTGGCCTTTTCAACAGTTCATGCGTAATACCAATACCTCTTGGTATTTGTAGTTCCTATTCTCTTTTAGTTTCATAGGTTATATTCAACACCAATTCCCTCATGGTACTTGTATTATTATTCATAGTTATCATTCTCTTTCACTTTCCTTGTTGGCCTTTTCCAAAGTTCTTATATTTTACATTTGCCCTCTTGGCTTATTAATCATATTCAACTTTTGTTCCTTATGGCGGTTTCCTTTGATCTCCGCTTGTAATACCTTTCAAAATTCATAACATTTCAGAGAGACTTTTGAATGTGTGACTTCATCTCGCAGGACCACTCTGCTACTTTGTATCCTTGTGTTTCAACAATTGTCCTTTTGCATTCATGTTTTATCAGCACACGCGCAACTTCAACTTTCAAATTACAGTCACTTTCCCTTTAACATTAACCAGACTTTTGTTTCCCTCAATAACTCACTGGCTATGTTAATTGGATTTCTTTCATCTTTTCCCCACAGCTCAAGCCTGTTACCAGCACCTCTTCTGCTCCTCCCCAACTCCACTGTTCACCCGGCAGGGTCGCGGACCGCTTCCTGGCAACTTGAAGGTTTCTTTCATCTGCTCACTTGGCTTTGCTCTTCGAATGCTCACGGTCTCCCGAAATCATAGAAATCTTGCCTGGCTTTCTCTTGATCCTCTTAACAGTTGATCAGCCCGTTGCCCTTCCACCTTCCATAGCCTAGTTCGCCTCAGCGGCGGAAGAGCTGTTCCTTCTCGTACCCAGCTTCACTCAATGTGTGCCTGTGCATGACACCTTTTACCTCACAGGGAGCGTAAATAAGTGGCAGGTGTACATTGTTAGGGCTACATGCCTGACTCTGCGTGGTTTCATTACAGGGATAGGACCAATGTAAATCAGGGGAGGTAATACTTCTAGCCTCATTCCTCATCTTCCTTGGTGCAGTACTTTTGTCAAAGTAAAGTGGGAAGAATTTGTGGGAGTTGTAGTTTCCCATGAAATAAGCAGGGATAGGGGTTAGATGGGTTGACGAAAAAAAGTGGATACCATGTCTCATCATTGGGTGCTTCTCCCCTACTCCCTGAGGACCCCCTACCCAGGTGATAATACCTCATTTGTCAACCCCCAGGGTCAGGATCCAAAAACAATGGACTTTCCATGGCCACCTGAGTACGGGATCCCCGGGGATTAGGTTGTGAAACACCCTCTGGTTTTTCACACTTTATACATACAGAAACCACTTTCGATCTATAATTTTGGAAGCATATGACTTAGAGAAAAGACAAAAGGTGCATTGTTCTCAGATAATTCTGCAACCTCTCCAAGTTGACACAAAATTCATAAAATTCTAAATTTTTCAAACTATATGAATATATATGTGGCATAGTCAAGAAGTGTATCCAGGCTTGTGTCTAGTCCAGGGCTTTACAGCCATCCAGGCGTGTTTCTAGTCCAGGGCTTTACAGCAATCCAGGTGTTATCATTAGGGTAGTTGATACAATGAATTATGGAATACATTTTTTTATCATTTAAAAATGTAAGTGTGAAACAACACCCACTTTTGTTCATTTTAATAATGTAGAGATATGAACATCCAATGAAGATTCAGGGGTATATTCTATAGGCGTGTCTGCCTATGAGGGGGGCCAATGGAAACATCAGACAAATCAAATAGTGTCAGATTATCATTACATAAGGATGGGACTATTGGGCATTTTAAAAAGTGGGCACAGACAGGGGATAGGTGTCAAACTCTGGAAAAAGCTGCAGGAAAGAACATCACTTTTTCCGATTGCAAAAGTGCTGAATATTATCTACAGATAACAAGGCCTTAGGGAATTGGAACCAACTTAAACTAAGGCAAATTTGCTTTCCTGAAAGAGGGAGAAGGGACCAGGAGGTGGCTGCTGACTGGGAAGTTCCTAGGAACACAAGGGGGCATCTGCAAGCTCTGTACTGTTAAGGATCAGTTCCAAAGTGAGTATGGGAATTCGGCGGGGGGCGCTGTTGCGCGCAACTAAGATGGCCGCCTGATCGGAGCGCTCCGATCCCACGAACATCCTTTATACAAATAAATCCTTTTTGGAGCCACGGAGAGAAGAAACTACTACACCGTCAGTTTCCCGTATTCCGACTGCACATTGTGTGCAGATCCTGCTCGACACCGCGGAGGCGTGGAGGAGTTCGCAGACCGCTTCGAACTAACGGCTTCTCCAGTGGACCATGGCCCGCCCAGGGCTCCGAAAGAATCCTACGCTAGACCGAGGTGCCGTCATCAGCACAAGGCCGCGAGCGGGAGGAGCGCTGAACGCCACGGTGCAGCCCCGCGACACCGGCCTGGAATCAAACCGTGTGGGCCGACATCAGGACCTGGTGTAGACACGCGGTGGTCTGTGGCTCCGGCCCGCCTCCCGGATAACGACTGGGTCAGTGCACCATCTTTTCACGCAAGGCCACGGCGGACTCATGCACCGGGCCTTTCGCCGAGCGAACCCTCGCCCGACGTTGCAAGTGCAGGTGAGGGAGGTAGAGCCGTGCAGACCCAGAGACAACAGCTTTGTCACGGAGTAAAGTTTTATAAAATCCTTTCTACACTGGCTGCCACCCAGAGACAGTGCTTATCCTGTGCCGACGGCTGGCCTGACCCGAGTCATCGACCCTTGCTCCGTTCAGGTGACCCATGGGCCGCAACGAGAAAAAAGGCACAGGCGTGAAAAAGACTGGCCCAATGGACTCCTATGCCAGCTCCCAAACCCAGGGGACGCCGGCCAACCATAAACATGGGGGATGACAATCCTGCTGTGATTAAACAGGGCGGCAGAGAAGACCGCCTAATGACCATGGTGCAGAATGGCTTCCTTGCAGTGAACGTAAAGCTGGACGATATTGTTTCAACTATCAGCTCCCTTAAGGCTAGTGTGGACAAGGAGAGCACTCGCATTACAGAAGCTGAGAACAGAATCAGCACAAATGAAGATATCCTGACACAACACGGTCGAGACATAGCACAGCTGAAAGGGGAACTGCGTAAGACTCAAGCAAAATGCGATGATCTGGAATCTCGATCTAGAAGAAACAATATCCGTATTGTCGGCATTCCGTAATCCTTCTGTAAGGGTCCGATGGAGCGACAAGTTGAGGCCCTTTTGAAAACTCTTCTGGACACGGAATCCTTCTCTAGCCACTTTCTTGTTGAGCAGGCTCATCGCACCCTAGCGCTGACACCCAAATCTGGGGCGCCACCGCGCACGATTACTGTGTGCCTCCTGAACTATAGGGACAGGGACGCAATACTAAAACTTTCAAGGGAAAAAGGCTCCCTACAGTATGAAGGAAGCAGAGTCCACATTTATCTGGATTTTTCGACCAGGGTCCAAATGCAATGCAGATCCTACGAACAGGCCAAAAAGCTCCTGAGATTGCGACATGTCCCGTACGCCCTCATCTTCCCTGCGAAATTACGGATTCAACATGGCGGCAGATCGCATTTCTTTGTGACCCCGGCAGAGGCCATAATGCACATTAAGGCGTCCATCCCCATCCCTCCCAGAGAACATCCACGAGATCGGAACGGGCCACCACGACCGGGAGACGAAGTCCCGGTTTCAGCCGATTGACATGGATTTACGGAGACATACTTAGCTGTGAAGACGTCTCTCCTGAGAGCAACGGCTCCAATTGATATTGTTTGTTGAGGTGGGGTCATGAGCCTCTGCTGATGGAGGCCCTGTGAATGCAACTAGCGACCCTCAAGAAAGTTCCACAGGTTATGGGGATTGGGTTACATCACCGGGTTGGGGTTGATGGTGCGGGCGGGGGTGGGGGTAGGGTACAAAGTTATGCCACGGTTGGCAGGAGTTTCAAAACGCAGAGACTGGTTGCATCGGGTACAAATGTTAAGGCTGGTGGCGTAAGCGATTCACTTCACATATTGATAGTCATTGAAATACCATGGGTACTGGGTGACAGCGGGGTAACTGTTAAACTTCTTTCATGGAATATCCGGGGACTTAACAACCCGATTAAGGCCAGGAAAATCGCAGCATACATAACTAGACATAACCCCCAGGGAGTGTTACTGCAAGAAACTCACGCACTGGGGCAGGTCTGTTCCAATTTTCTACCTAGATGGGGTGCCTTGCGATACTATACCGAGTACTCCTCCCAATCCAGAGGGGTTATGACCCTGATACATCCGAATCTGGGCTTCCGTGTACAACACGCAAAAACTGACACTCAAGGGAGATATGTGGTAATCTGGGGCGAGTTGGCGGGACGGAAGATGGTCATAGTTAATACGTATGGCCCCAACATTGAAGACCCTGAATTCTATAATGCTATATATAATTTGGTGGTTGAAGCTGATGATGCGGCAGTGATCTGGGGAGGTGATTTTAATACGATACTCGAGACGACCCTCGACAGGTCTACAACTTCCCATAGAACCTTGACCAAAACCGCATTATCGATACGACAAATAATGCAACAGATGGCCATCGTAGATATCTGGCGAGAACTACATCCCCAAGAACAGCGCTTCACCTTTTATTCATCGGTGCATGATTCTGAATCTCGAATTGATTATTGGCTTATCAGCTCCACGCTCACAAATATGGTCCAGCACTGTGATATGTACCCCCGTACCCTCTCAGATCACTCCCCTGTGACAATTACTTTGTGTGTCGGCGAGGCTGCCCCGAGGGCTAGACGCTGGAAAATGCCCCCTGTGCTACTTAGAGACCCTAACGGTTGTGAAGCACTGCGCACTGAAATAGAGGATTTTTTCCAACTAAACGAAGGGTCAGTAAACCGGTGCGCTACACTGTGGGAAACATTTAAGGTATGGGTGCGGGGCGCAATTATGGCCAAAACTACGGGTCTATTGAAGGCAGTTAGGCAAGAGTTGGATACAATGGAGGCCAAGCTTGAGCTCCTAGAGTTCGAATACACCTGTACACACAGTAAAGAGGCCCTACTAGATATTCACACTACACTGGCAGAATTTAATAAACTTGCTGCGAGGGAGGTACAATACATGGCTGCCCCGGCCCGGGCTCGTAGATACGGGGAGAGTAACAAGCCAGGGAGATTCCTAGCCCGGATGCTTAAGGCCGAACCTGGCCATCCCCCTATAGCGACAATCCAGACACCTAGTGGTGACATAGTCAGTGGGGACCAAGAAATTAACGATATGTTTGCCACATTCTATAAATCACTATATTCTAATAAAGACACCAAAACTAATGAAGAAATAGTGGAATATCTAGACGTGATTGATCTCCCAACCCTGACACGCATGATACTAGACACCCCCATATCACTTGAGGAAATTACAGAGGCAATGAAAGCATTAACATCAGGTAAAGCCCCGGGCCCTGACGGCCTAGGTGCCGAATTATATAAAGAATTTCATGATATCCTAGCCCCTGTCTTACTGCAAGTATGGGAAGAGGCAATGGAGCGCGGCATTCTTCCAGACACTATGCAAGAGGCAGTGATAATGGTCCTTCTTAAGCCCCGTAGACCCCCACAGGACATGGGGCCATATAGACCCCTCTCACTCATTAATACCGATGCAAAGATTTTCGCTAAGGTTCTAGCTACCAGGCTCCTGCCCTATATGCCTATATTGGTACATCCCGACCATGCTGGCTTTATACCAACAAGGTCCACTGCTCTTAATCTGCGCAGACTCTTTGGAGTAATGACTCAGATAGACCCAGCGGCGGATGCGGTGGTGGTGTCCCTTGATGCTGAGAAAGCTTTTGACTATGTCTCCTGGGTCTATCTGTTTCGGGTCCTGGAAAGATTTGGGTTGGTAGGATATTTCGTTAGCTGTGTCACGTTATTGTATACTTGCCCGGGAGCAAAGGTACTAACAAACCAAACCATGTCATCCCTGTTTCACCTGGGTAGGGGCACCAGGCAGGGCTGCCCCTTCTCCCCAATCCTTTTCGCACTTACAATAGAACCCATGGCTGAATACGTCCGTCAAAACCATGCATGTAGAGGTCTTCGCATGACAGGGAGACCACAAATAATTTCCTTATATGCAGATGACACCCTACTATATATTAGGAACCCGGAGGTAAATCTAGCGCCAATTAGGGCTGAGGTCAAGAGGTCATCTGAATACTCAGGGTACAGGGTTAATGTTTCTAAGTCAGAACTGTTTCCGCTTACACCTACAACTAGAGATATGTCAGACACACAGGGATTCGAATGGTCACCAACACACATCCGTTATTTGGGGATCATGGTATCCAGGGACGGGAGTACACTGCTCTCAGAAAATCATGGCGAACTCCTACAATCCCTGACTATTAAACTACAAATCTGGAACAGGCTCCCTCTATCCCTATATGGGCGAATAGCGTTACTTAAGATGGTAGTGCTACCCAAACTCCTATACCTTTTTTGCAACATACCGATTTGGCCGGGCAGAACATTCTTCACGAAACTCAATAGGCTCGCCACTACATTTGTATGGGGAGGGAAAACGCCCAGGTTGAAGTGGTCCAAAATGACAGAACCCTTTGCAAAAGGTGGGATTGCTGCACCAGACTTTGAACTTTACTATCTAACATCACAGGCACACTTTGCGAGACACTGGTTTGATCCAGAGGACACCGCACCACACATCACTCTGGAAAGATTTGCGGCATCCCCCTCAGACTTGCGAGATGTTATGCTTGACCCTAATCGTAAGGACACGTGCATATATGATCCTGTGGGCGCCACCGCGCGTGCATGGGCCAGGATATAGAAGAGATTGGCCATTACAACCCTGTATGATCCAGAGGTACCATTGTGGAACTTCCCGGGCATAAGCCCCACATTTGATAAGGCAGTCCAGGGTGCCTGGGACCCACAGAAGCAATTTAGAATGTGGGACATGTTCCCGGAAGGGAGATATTGTGCACTAGATGACTTTGTCAGGACAGTGGGTGGTGATTACCTAAAGTGATTTCAGTTTCACAGGATGAAATCTGCCTTCGCTGCCAAATGGCCTTCCTTCCCAGAAGAGCCACCCACACACAAATGTATTGCAGCCATGACAGAACAAGGGGGACACAGGAAAAGTCTGTCAGCACTATACAGCCTTGTTCAGATCCACTCCAAGCCATGCAATAATATCAAGGAGACCTGGGAACGAGATCTGGGGTGGAGATGTGTGAAGCCACATGGTCGAGATACTGCCAGTTGGCTAAATGTGTATCCATGAACTCAGGGCTACGTCTTATTCAGTTTGAAGTTCTGAACCAGTTGCACTATAGCCCAGCCAAGTTAGCTAAGTTTGTGCAGGGCCACACGGGGAAATGCCCTAAATGTGACGCCCCTGATGCAGACTCCTATCATATGTATTGGGCCTGCCCACTGATATCTAAATTCTGGGGGGAGGTGGCAGAGATTTTGGAAGACATCACGGCAATACCTGCTACACCCTCCCCGCGGAAATACCTATTTGGGGATATTGGTAAAGCTGCAACCACCCCTAGACGATTGTTCCATTTAGCATGTGTGATTGCGAAGCGAAATATATTGAAATGTTGGAAGTCCATAGATCCTCCTAGGCGACAGGACTTCTTGAAAGACCTGTCGATGGTTAATGAACTTGAAGAACAATTTATTATTACATTGCCATCAAGATGCCGCCCCAAAGATATATGGTCGCTGTTCAGGCTCTATCTATGCAATATGCTATCTGATGAAGAGGACAATCCATCGTCACTGCTCTAGTACTGTCAAACAAAATGCAAATGTGTAGTGTATACTGTAAATGTTCACCTATGTTGTTATATGATGTTGCGATTCGCTAAGCACCGGCCAGTTTTGTCTTGTTGTACCTTTCTCTGAACAAAAATAAAATTCTTTAAACAAAAAAAAAGTGAGTATGGCAATTCCCCAAAATAAATTATATAAACTCTGTGAAACTATTATCTGCTTAAGTCCCAAAAGGTTTACTTGTGCCATTTCTACTCCCATAGAAAATTATAATTTATAATTGGTTATTTATAATGTAAATCCCATATACCCTCCTGCTTTTTGAAATTGCACAGTGGGACTCTATCTGTGAAATAAATGAGGGGAGGGGACTTATACATGTTTCATGAAATCCTAAAACAATGCTCCTAGGTTGGGTAGGGGAACTGAAATGTTGTGTGTTCTGAATCAATAACACTGATTCCCTAATCAAACTTGCAGAATTCTGATGCAATTCTAGTGGCGTCTCATCCATAATGGTCGAGGGGGTACTAACCTGCTAGAACCCTCTCCGATTATCGTGGAGATGAGCCAGCCAAGTGTAAACATGGAGTACTCCCTCAGCTTCTTTTTGCAGATGAAGGAGCCCTCCTAAGCTGGCATGAACTGTCAAAGGGAAACGTGAATTTACTTTGATAGTTTTTGTTCCCCGTTCACATGTCCAATGGTCTGTGCAAGGCTGGGAGCATTTTGCTTCCCCAGCCTTGCATGGACCATTGGGGATGCATGCTGGGGAACTATACATTTGAATGTGCGAGGGGGAATTCTTGCATCTCCCCACATATACAAACAGATCACAGCGCTGCAGCAAAACTACATGTGCAGGAACCAGAATTTGCCCTTTGCTTCCTGGTATCTGTTCATGCAGCACAGGAGCCGGTGTGCCTCCAGGCAGGACTGCAGTGAGAAGCATCTGGACCGGGACACAAGGTAAGATTTTATTTAATGTTTATGTTTGCGTATGTATGTGTGTATGCATGTTTATTGGCTGACTGAATGTATGATGCAGGGTGCGCATGCAAATGAGTGAGTACACAGTGTATGGGTACGCATGTGACTGAGCGAGTGAATGCTGCATGTTAAGGAGTTAATGTTGCGTGACTGTGTGTGCACATGTGTTTGTGCTGGGAAATGGCCAGGGAGATGGTTTGATGGGAGGTGGGGGTCGGGGGTTGGGCAACAACATAATTTGTACTGGCCATCTAACTTAGATGATCAATAAGAAATGTTGTGCTAATGCAAGAATGATATGTGTTTTTACATGGCTAGAGTAGCATTTTGATGCAGCCAGTCTAGCCATTTCTTACTGTGGCATGATATAATTTTACTGGCCTTCTTTGATAAAGCAAGCATGATAAGTGTTATTATGTGGCTACACTGTCATTTTTGTGCAGCCAGTTTCGCTATTTCTTACTATGACATGACATTTACTGGGCATCTATGATAAAGCAAGCATGATGTGTTATTATGTGGCTAGACTGACATTTTGGTGCAGCCAGTTTGGAAATGCGATCATATTGTGGGATGATATTTTCAATGGAAAAGCCAACTGACGTATATTTTCACTTGGGGATACTGCTATAGATTAGCAGAACCAGGTTGGAAATGTTTTTTTATAGTATCATTACTGACACTATGCGCATTCTTATATGGGAATACTGGCATCTATTGGTGCAGCCAGCATGGAAAGGTAAGGGCAGAGCCAGCATGAAAATGTTGTTATACTGACACATATTGTGGGCAAATGTGTCATGAAATGCATTCGGAAATGCTCCTCTGCAATATTGGTGACTGTTTGGCCTCTGACCCAATTTTCACTTAAAGTGTGCTTTAAAATGCACCATTTTAACCCATTATTCAAAAAATGTTCTCGGAGGGAGAACCCCCCTGTTAGGCACATGGCCCCAGATGAACTGATTAGCCTTCTTCCCAGTCTATCAGTCAGGGAGAAATGTAACTAACTCTGCAAACCCACTAGACAAAGGAAGGACAACGAGTGTCATGGTGCGTGCTCCGAAACCCCAGGAACTGTTGAGCCCACCCCAGTCCCTGTCACCCAGAAGGACTTGTCAGGCCCCAAGGAGGTGCCCCAGAGCCTCATGCACTCAGTCCTGGCGCCATTGGCGCCAGGCTCATGAAATGGGCTGAATTTATGGAACTACTTCATCTGCCTAGTGAGGCTGAGCCTTCTGTATATCCAGGGTGTGCCAGAGGGACTACTTTTCCTGAGAGGCAGGGTGTGGTAAAGGGACTATTTTACCTGGAACTACTTGCAAGGCTATTTAAGCCACACCCTGCAGGCAGAACACGCTTCGCGTTATTCTGCACTCCTGCAGCGTAACGCTCACCGTGTCTGCTCTGTTCCTGAGTTTCTACAGCCACGCCCGTCAGAGAGTTCCATCCATCGGTGCCTGGAAAAAGAAAAGGAGAAGAACTGGTGTTACTACAACGACAAATGCCTTAACTGCAATTCCGTCCATCGGTCTCGTCTCCAGCTGGTCATCCGACCGCCGCGCTTGTTGGGAAAGGACTTCTGCGCAGGCTTCCAATACACACCCGGGATTCTGCATCCCTCCGGAACTTCGAAGCGGTTCTTCCATTCTTCATCTTGGGGCCGCGCCTGCAAAAAGGGAACAGAAAACAGCATGGTTAGTTGCGCACAATACAAAAACAAACTTTTGTTCAGCCATCCAGCGTCACTCATCCGCGCTAATACTCACCTGGAGGCAACCAGTTCAGCATCCTAGGAGAGTCAATTCATCTTCTAACCCTCCATACGAAACTGCGTCTGCAAGAAAGACAAAACACGTTTAAACCTTGGAACAATAAGACTTTGAGCATCTATACCAAGCTGTCATTGGGATAGAGACTTACCTGATTAATCCAAGCATTCCCGAAACACAGCAACAGACACTCCAGAACAATGAAGTAACTGTGCCCAGAGAAAGACTGAGCCTACAGCGCCCCTGCTGAAGGTCAAGCAGGACGGAGAGCCAACCTCACCAAACTCAAAGGTGAGCAGGAGAGGAGTCGGGCATTAGGAGGTTGCAGGAAGTGGGACCAATCCAACCCACTCATTAGTAAACATCTTGCTTCAACATTGCAGGCTAACGCCTCCTGGGGAGATAACAGGGGAGAGGACACCATCATACCATCAAAACTACGCCAGTACAGATACCGGTCATATGACTACATGCTACGCCCCCGTGGAGACCAGGTGAGGGTGACAGAAGGCAAAGCCTTCTACAAATTCTCTACCTGGGCGTGATGGAAACCTCAGAGACAGACCAACTAGCCCAGCTTTTGGGGGAACTCAGGGCCGAGGTACATTCGGCCCGGCAGGAGACCAATGCTTTAAGGAGGGAATTGATTGTGGCTAAAGATCGTACCGATGAGCTCGCTAAACAATTGCTTCAATCCCAGGTGGGGCAAACACCGTTACCTGGATTGGGGTCAACGGTTCCGACCACATCCAGCAATCTAGTTCAAGTGGTCCTTCCAGGAGCTGTATCTTTGGCACCTCCAGAACGCTTTGCATGAGACCCAAAAAGGTATGCGGTTTTCATGAACCAGTGCCGACTACATTTCCTATGTAGGCCAGGGGCCTTTCCAAACGACCAATCAAGGATAGCCTTTGTATTGTCTTATCTCAGTGGCAGTGCTGCGGATTGGTCAGTACCTCTAGTCAATCATGACGATCCCATCTTCCGAGACTTCCAGAGGTTCCAAATGAATATGGAGAAGTTGTTTGCCCGCCACTCTCAGGGTCAGGCATTGGATAACGAACTCTTGTCCCTGCGCCAAGGCAATCAAGATCTGTTGACCTACATTGCAACCTTTAATAGACTGATAGTAGAAACTGATTGGCCAAATGACAAAAGAACAACTCTGTTTTACCGGGGCTTAAGAGGGGAGTTGAAGGATGTTTTAGCTCAAGTGGTCAACCCCCCTAGTGATTATGCGGAATACATAGATCTGGTGGTTCAGCTGGATCATAGACTACAGAACTGTAAGGCAGATCAAGCTAGAATGGACACTCAGGTTTTTGTACGCCCAAAGAAGAACGCATCTAAGACTTCTGACTTGGCCGAACCCATGCAGATTGGAGGAGTGCGAGGGCCGTTAACCAAGGCTGAAAGAGATAGAAGAAGACAACAACAGTTGTGTTTGTATTGCGGTTCGGCTGGCCACTTCCTTCGAGACTGCCCAGTAAAACCACCCAAGAAGGCAGTCGGGGTTGCCGGCAAAGTGGAAACAGAGCCAGAGTCGGAAAACCTCCTCGCCCGGCAAGCGTAGTGGTCCGTTTGTCGAGCGAAAAGAAGGACTCCCAGACTTCGCACCTCGTCTTGCCAATGATCCTCATAAATCACCTAACAACAAGAAGAGACTAGCATAGTGATTTAAAGACGTCTGTTCCGCACTCCTATGGAAGCCTTGTGGACAATATTAAACAAAGAAGGAACCAGCCGTCATCTCTCCTTATACTGCTCAACCTATCCGCCCACTCCCGGTCCATGGACCAAATAAGGCCCGAGTCCAAGGTTTTCTTGAAGAATGAATGTAAAAAATACTATTTTATTCAAATACAATATGCAATAAAATGGAATCAAAAAAACATTGTAAAAAAGTGTAAAACATAGTGCACTTTTACTAAAACATCAAGTACAAAAACATAATACATACTCAAACCAGTTTTGAAATAAAAAACTGATAAAAACCAACAACAACCTGCCTAAGTGTCACTTATACACTCCAAAAAACTCCTGCCTATACAAATCTAAACAGAACCCAACAAAATATATCCCTAGTGTATAGTAACATTTGGTAAGTAGCTACTCCAAACAACCACTAATATTTGTTTCTTGGAGGTGTGTAATGAATCACATACCTATTGATTGTCTACCCTGTATTTAAAACCTGCTTCTAGGGTGACAGTAGGCAACTGAATTGACAAATATACCACGCACCCTTATACTTTCGGGTGCTTATATGCCCCATAAATCACCAACAGCCATCTCAAATGCATGCAGTCAGGGCATACATCGATAGCGGAGCCATTGATAATTATATGGATCATGATTTGGCTACAAGGATGAATCTTCCTCTGTGCGAAAAGGCAACTACAGATTTAGTCACCACTGTCGATAGAACTGAGATCGCTTCGGGTCCAGTGACGCACTCGACAACAGAAATGACACTTTTGGGCCAAGATGGACATCAGGAAGACATCGTGTTCGATCTAATCAAGGCTCCACAATTTCAAATAATTCTGGGAATGCCATGGCTAGAATCACACAAAACTTGCATCGACTGGCGTACTAAGAGGCTGACCTTCTCAGTCGAATGTGCTCGTACTTTTTACCCTATAAAGGAACCTTTGGTTAAGGAAGTCGCAAATATCATGAATCTGACTAATCCGCTACCTCCAGAATACCAGGACCATCAGGATGTTTTCCAGAAGGACCAAGTGAATACTCTTCCACCCCATAGATTGCACGATTGTCAGATCGACCTTATCCCTGGTGCACAGATTCCATGTGGCAGAATCTACGCACATACGGAACCTGAAAACCTGCATTTAAAAAAGTATCTGGACCAATATCTGGCTAACGGCTTTATCCGCCCCTCCAAGTCCCCAGCTGCCTCGCCCTTGTTCTTCATGCCTAAAAAAGAAGGAGACCTTAGGACTTGCATCGATTACCGCGCATTAAACCAAGTCACCGTTAAAAACCGTTACCCCTTGCCACTAATTCCTGAACTTTTGGACCAAGTAAAAGATGCCCAAATCTATACCAAGCTAGATCTTAGAGGGGCATATCATCTGGTATGAATAGAAAAAGCGGACGAATGGAAGACCGCCTTCCGCACCAAATATGGATTATTCGAATACCAAGTGATGCCCTTTGGCCTTTGCAACGCCCCAGCGGCGTTCCAGTATTTCATGAATGACGTCCTGCGTGAATTGATTGATGTGTGTGTGTCGTGGTATATATAGACGACATTCTGGTATATTCATCGTCTGAACAGGAACATGTGAAACACGTTCGTGCAGTTTTGGACAAACTTCGACAACACAGATTGTTCGCAAAACTGGAAAAATGCTTCTTCCATGTTACGGAGGTCGAATTCCTTGGGTTTGTCCTAACCCCACATGGTGTACGCATGGATTCATGGAAGGTTGACGCCATTCTCAACTGGCCTTCCCCAACCTCGATTAAAGGAGTTCAGAGTATGCTCGGATTTGCGAACTTCTATCGCCGCTTCATTCTGGGCTTCTCGCAGCTAGTACATCCCATTACCTCTCTACTGCGAAAGAACAAACGTTTCCAATGGTCAGAGGAAGCCGAGAAAGCCTTTCAGGACTTAAAGCAAGAATTCATTTCAGCCCAGATCCTGAAACACCCACGTCCAGACCTACCATACCTGGTTGAGACTGATGCTTCCAGTTCGGCAATGGGAGCGGTCCTCTCGCAAAAAGATCCTTAAACGGGTCAACTCCATCCAGTGGCCTTCTGGTCACGGTAATTCATGGCACCAGAATTGAATTATGGCACTATGGATAAGGAACTTCTGGCCATCAAGGCGGCCTTCAAGGCTTGGCAGCATTACCTTCTGGGAGCAAGACATACTATTACAGTAATCACTGATCACCGCAGTCTACAGTACTTGAAGGTGGCAAAGGCCCAATCATTGCGACAACTCCGATGGGCATTATTTTTTTCTGAATTCGATTTCGTGATTACTTACCGACCTGGTTGTCGAAATGGCAAGGCAGACGCTCTATCTCGCATTGGGGTAGAAGAGGAATCCACCAACCCAGACCCAGTGCCCATCATTCCCGGAGAAAAGATCTTAGGAGTGACAACGTCTCTCACCTTAGATGACATCCACAAAGAAATCACACATCTCATGGATACAGACACTCTGAGAGACTGGCCTACCAAAAGTGTTCATCATTCTGTCTCAAACCACTTACCGTATTTTCAGGGATGTCTCTACCTACCCAGCAAAGAACTTCAGGAGAGGGTCATCTCGAATTACCACGAATCACTTGTTGAAGGTCATCCTCGGATAGCTAAGACTGAAGCCAAGATCAAGCAATACTATTGGTGGCCAACATGGCGAAAAGACATCAGCAATTTGTATTATCCTGTGGAATTTGCACACAAAACAAGACCTTGAAGAAAAGATCACCAGGTCAACTGCAGCCACTGGATATTCTGCCTATGCCTTGGCATACGTTGTCTCTTGATTTTATAACTGACCTTCCTCCTTGTAACGGGTTCAACACAATTTTGGTGGTGGTGGACTTGTTTTCGAAGATGGCTCATTTTATTCCACTGAAGGGCTTACCCTCAGCTTCAATCTTGGCTAAAGAATTCTTAGAGCAGATAGTCCGAATACATGTATTCCCTTCCATCCTAATTTCGGATCGTGGCAGTCAATTTATCTCACGATTTTGGAAAAAGTGTTGTGAATTAACTCAAATCGATGTAAGACTTTCCACAAGCCACCATCCCCAGACTGATGGTCAGACTGAGAGGACCAAGAGACTCTAGAACAATACCTCAGATGTATGTTACATCAAACTGAAAGCAGTTGGAAAGACATTTTATGGATAACCGAGTACGCCTATAACAATTCCCTGCACTCCAGCATCGGACAGACCCCTTTCTACACCATTTACGGGTTGCATCCACGAACCTCCAACCTTGACTCGCCTCAACCTTTGGAAATGCCAGCAGTAAGAAGTTTGCACACTACTATAACTCAAGCTTTCAAACAAGCAACAGATCAGCTGAAACAAGCCAAGGAAAGATACAAGAAGTCAGCAGACATCCATAGGAGTGAAGCTCCAAAGTATCAAGTCGGAGATGAAGTCTGGCTGGCATCAAAACACATACCAATGAAAGGAACCCGAACCTTCAACACCAGATACATAGGTCCATACACCATTAAGGCCATCATCAATCCGGTAGCTGTGAAGTTGAATTTACCTTCGCACATGAAAATTCATCCCGTGTTTCATGTCTCACTTCTGAAACCAGTGCAACCAGGAACCCGAGTACTGAAACCACCAAAACCGATCATGGTCGATGGGGAACCCGAATTTGAAGTCAAGGATATCCTGGACTCGAAAATCATCAAATCAAAACTGTTTTATCTAATAGACTGGAAATTCATGCACCACGGTTGTTGAAAAGGTTTCATCAGAGTCACCCGAACAAACCAGGTCCAAGGGGAGATCCTGCTATTAGGGAGGCCTTGGTGGGGAGTGTTGTCATGGTGCGTGCTCCGAAACTCCTGGAACTGTTGAGCCCATCCCAGGCCCTGTCACCCAGAATGACTTGTCAGGCCCCATGGAGGTGCCCCAGAGCCTCATGGACTCAGTCCTGGCGCCGTTGGTGCCAAGCTCATGAAATGGGCTGAACTTATGGAACTACATAATCTGCCTAGTGAGGCTGAGCCTTATGTATATCCAGGGTGTGGCAGAGGGACTACTTTTCCTGAGAGGCAGGGTGTGGTAAAGGGACTACTTTACCTGGAACTACTTGCAAGGCTATTTAAGCCACACCCTGCAGGCAGAACACGCTTCGCGTTATTCTGCACTCCTGCAGCATAACGCTCATCGTGTCTGCTCTGTTCCTGAGTTTCTACAGCCACGCCCGTCTGAGATTTCCATCCATCGGTGCCTGGAAGGAAAGGAGAAGAACAGGTGTTACTACAGCGACAAAGGCCTTACCTGCAATTCCGTCCATCGGTCTCGTCTCCAGCTGGTCATCCTGCCGCCACCCCTGTTGAGAAAGGACTTCTGCGCAGGCTTCCGATACTCACCCGGGATTCTGCATCCCTCCGGAACTTCGAAGCGGTTGTTCCATTCTTCATCTTGGGCTGCGCCGCGCCTGCAAAAAGGGAACAGAAAACAGCATGGTTAGTCGCGCACAATACAAAAACGAACTATTGTTCAGCCATCCAGCGCCACTCATCCGCGCTAATACTCATCTGGAGGCCACCAGTTCAGCATCCTAGGAGAGTAAATTCATCTTCTAACCCTCTGTACAAAACCGCGTCTGCAAGAAAGACAAAACACGTTTAAACCTTGGAACAATAAGACTTTGAGCATCTATACCAAGCTGTCATTGGGATAGAGACTTACCTGATTAATCCAAGCATTCCCGAAACACAGCAACAGACACTCCGGAACAGTGAAGTAACTGTGCCCAGAGAAAGACTGAGCCTACTGCGCCCCTGCTGAAGGTCAAGCAGGACGGAGAGCCAACCTCACCAAACTCAAAGGTGAGCAGGAGAGGAATCGGGCGTTAGGAGGTTGCAGGAAGTGGGACCATCCAACCCACTCATTAGTTAACATCTTGCTTCAACATTGCAGGCTAACGCCTCCTGGGGAGATAACAGGGGAGAGGACACCATCATACCATCAAAACTACGCCAGTACAGATACCGGTCATACGACTACGTGCTACGCCCCCGTGGAGACCAGGTGAGCGTGACAACGAGTTACGCAGCTGATGCGCTCTCTCTCCAGGTTACAAAGGAAACACCATACATGGGTAATTAAATAACATAAAACAAGTGTCCCCTTATAGTTCTAGTTCCCCAATTCCCTTATTGTTTACCTAGAGTGTGTAATGAGCAGGTCCAGGCCACTGGAAGTAGGATCTGACCATGCAGAAAAGGGAATATAAACAAAATAAGGAACAAAAATGCAGGGACTTAAACTTGAATGGCATGAGGAGGCCCTACACACTGAGGATAGTCAATGGGGGCAATAAACAGTCAATAGGAAGAGGTACAATGATTCAATCCATAAGGCAGTCCCAAACCAAGAATGTCCAAATATAGTTCCACAAGAAAACAAAAACAATCCAAGGAAAGAAATCCAGCCAGAGAGTTCCAAGTTCAATCCGTTTACGTAGGAATCCAAGGTCTTTCACTGGTAACCAAGTCCTTTCACCTAAGCAGAGTCTGTAGTTCAAAGCAGTCGAGGGGGCAGAAAAACAGGTGTCAGAGCAATCCAGAATATCCAAATAGAGAAGGCAAGTGTAGGCCTGCATCAGCAGCATTTACCTTTGGCCACTCTATCCCCAACCTTCCACATGATATTTTCGGTGAGCGCATGGAACCTCGGCACGGCCTGAGCAATGGTTTAGCGTGTGTGTTTAAATTTAACTCAAGTAATCATGTTCGATTGATTACGCTCGTGCACACAAATTTAACACCTTTCTAAGTAATATTAGATAATGCAATCCTTATCAGCGTTAGAAGAGACCCCACTGCTAAAACTAACAAAATCTTAACCATGTTGGTGCATTAAGCACAGCATTTTTTGGTAGCACGTGTAGTTTTGACACAGTGGTTTAGCCAGGGATTCAGCATGTTTGCTCAAACTGGTCCTGGCAAGTAGATTGATTGGACTCAGGCACGAAGGAATAAGATTCATCCAAGTAGAGCAATAGAAGTTAAGGTTTTCTTAAAAAATAGTCCTTGTGATACTTCATTCCCAAGACCAATCAAACACTAGCCTTGATTGTTAACTGTGCACAGGAGCAAGTGAGGTGACATGTTGTTCAGATCAAAAAGTAAATTTGTTAATATAGAACGCTATCTACAAGATTGAATATTCTTATTTTTAGTGAGTAGCAGCACGATGATGGCGCGCCTACAATTATTTGATCACAGCTCCTACCCTTGAGCATGGAACGCTGCACCTAATGGTCGACAACGATACGTGGAAGAAGAACCAGTTGTCACATTGGAGTACCAACCCAATGTAAGTGTAACATTCACATTAATGAGCTTCCCCAGTCAGTAGCTGTAGTGCAATTGATACTGAAAGTATCAAGGCACCATTACCTAATGAATTAGACAATGAGCCATTTTTGGAAAAATGAAGCTTTCATACTGAACCTCTCCCAAAGATGGTAACCAAATGTCTGGTTTATCCTTGTATGCCCCCACAGGTCAAGAATGGGACAGCGTATTAAGACCGCTACTACTCCACTCACTGAGTCAAATCACTAACTCAGGTAAGTGTTAGAGTGATGGCACTACAAAATAAAAATGTGAGCATTATTGACTAAGACTTGTTAAATAGTTGTGCGCCATTGTTCTCTTTCCCTTCCTCTGCAGAGTCCCACAGCAAGAGAAGTGGACCTTTCACAAACTGCACTTAAACCAGATACAGTAATACATGTGACACAGCTATCTAATGATCACAAATCCCCTGAAGAATGTCCCTTTAATACATCTAATTGTCTGTTTTTTATGGGAAAGAAACATGTTGGGTATATGTTAAGGATTGAGATTCATTTATTGTGTGTTTTTAGTATGTTTTTCAAGTTGGTGTCAGGATTCATTTAATGTTCACAGTGTGTTATTTCATTGTTGTTAATTTTTGAGTGTGTATATGTTTGTAGTTTTTACACTGTATAGGCTAGTCACAGGAACTAGCTTGTAAGTTTCTTGTATGAGCTGTAGAGACAAGATGCCTATCAAGGGATACGCTGTATGAAATGCTAAATGACATGTCATAAATGTAGTATTGTCGGTCGAGAACTTTATTTTAAGTTTTGATAATTAACTCAATTTTTATAGTAATTTTTTAGCAAAATAATAATATACCTTTATGAATTTTGTATTAAATACTGTGCAATAAGCAGGACAGGCTTAGAGAGATTATTTAATTACTAGTCTCTCAGTATGAAGTTGATTCTTTCGTAAGTGTGTACTCTACAGAAAAGGAAGGCTATCAGTACAACCGGTCCCATTGTATGTTTGTTGTATTTTGAATCCAGGTATGACTGAGTTGTTTTAGCTATACCTTGGTGTTCCTGATAAGTTGGTTAGAGTAAAGAACAACGGGTCACCAGCTACTCTATGCGTTTTATCACAGTTGAGGAGCACAGAGCTACAGAATGCCGAGGCTTTTATCCCTGCATTCCAACACATCCTCTGTGTGCTGACGCAACATGCCGCATCAGCTGATGCATTGCAGCACGGCACACTCGGGAAGCCAGGAATCGTAGTGCCCTCAGCCGTGCTCGTTCCGCAAGGTGCCATGGCAAACGCCCAGTATGCTGGCGGTAAGTGTGATGTCTGAAATATCCCCTCTCCAATGCCCGTGGACTCTGTGGGCACTCTGGGTGCCAGCAATGGAAATCAGCAATCAGATGAGGAGCATGTACATTGTCAAAGGGCTCCCATTTCCGTTCCTCCATACAATAGCCCTTCCAATCCACAAGATAATACAGGGGATTACAAGAGACAAGGTACTCAAGGATAGCATGCACCTCCTACTCATCAGAAAATCCTGGATCATAGGGGAGCCGGTACACAGCGAGCATTGGGCAAGTATGGTTTCTGGAGGGAGGAATGAAAGATGGGATGTATTCACCAAGCTCGGGGTAACGAAAGTCTGTAAGCCACACAATTAATATTCCAGACTATGTTATATGGTCCCACGTAGTGCGGTAAGAACTTCTAGGAATCATGTATTTTCAGATATCATGTGGACCATCATACCAGGTCACCTAGCTTGTAAATCGGAGCAGGTTGTTTATGATGATTGGAAAAATGGCACATCTGTTGCTTGGTCTTTTTCAGGTTTTCCCGAGATTCGGCATGGATCTCATGATGATGTAGAAAACATGTATTAGTAGAAGATACAGGAGAAACTGGTTGGTCCGTCATAGGCATTATGTGTGGATTACACCCGTAAAGTAAATAGAAAGGCAAGAAACTGGTAGCGGAGTGCAGAGCATTGTTGTAGGCAAACTCTGTGGCGCCCAACAAGGATAACCAAGTGTCCTGATGCTGTATACATAAACAGCGGATGTACTGTTCAAGAGACTGGTTGATGCATTTGGTTTGGCCATCCGTTTCTGAATAGTAAGCCAAAGAAAACTGAGCATCAATGCCCATGAGAGAATTAAGTGCTCTGCAAAAATGGGAGGTAAATTGAGTACTTCTGTCAGAGATGATAATGGAAGGAAGTTCAATAGTTGAAAGACATTTTGGAAGTATAGATCTGTGAGGGCAGGAGCTGTAAGGAGCCCACGACATGGAATGAACTGAGCCATCTTTGAGAAACAGTCCACAGCCACCCAGATTGTGTTCATGTGATCCATACTGGGTAGATGAGTGATAAAGTCCATAGTAACCATGCACCATGGCCTATGAGGAATGGGCATGTGTTGCAGGAGGCCCATTGTTTTTTCCTTGCTGTTCTTTCCTTAAATGCAGACAGCACATGATGAGTGGTAGTCTATAGTGTCTTGTTTCAATTTCAGCCACCAGCTCCAGCTTTGCAAGAATGCTAGTGTTTTCTTTTGTCCAGAATGGCCCACTATTTTAGCATCATTTGACGATTCCAGAGCTTGTCTGGTTTCAGGAGTCGGAAGGAGCAACCGTCCCTGAACGTACAGCAATCCTCAAGGTACTCAGCATTGCATTCCACCAGATCATCAGGATGATCCAAAACCCACTTTTTGATTGAGATAGTAAAAGATGGAGGTACAAAGATAAATAACTAGGTCAGGTCATAGAATGGTATCAGGAAACTGTGGCAAGGTGGCACCTCCTCACATATAGTATAATTTATCAGATTTGTTGTTTTGTGTACCTGGCCGATAACGGATAGTGAGGTTGAATGCAGCAAAAAATAGATGTTATCGTACTTGACAGCTATGAACGAACTTCAAGGAGGCCAGTTCTTGAGGCCTCTTTGATGGCTAATAGTTCTTTCTCTGTAACAGTATATTGTAGTTCAGCGGTCGTAAATTTGCGCGAATTCAAAGCTACTGTGTGTAGCTTCCAAGATGTAGAGCATTCTTGAGACTAGATAGTGCCTACAGTGAATGAGGACGCATCTACTTCTACCACAAAAGGGAGGTCGGGTTTGGGTATTGCAACCCAGGAGCAGTAGTGAAGGATTGTTTAAGTGTATCGAAAGCTATTTGTTAACTTTGTTAGTGGAGCTATGATGGAGGAGAAACCAAGTATAAAGCATCTGTAAATGATTGCAAAACCCAGGAAGGTTTGTAAAGTTTTCACAGATGTTGTAACTGGCCAATTTAAAACCGTTTTTATTTTGGTAGTATTAATTGAGACTCACTTCGCAGTCAGGAGAAAACCCGGGAATTTCAACTCTTGTGTATGAAAAACACATCTCTCGAGTTTGGCAAACAGTGAGTGCTGGCGGGGTCGACATAGAACTTCAGTGACATGGTGAACATGGCTCTGATAAGAAGGGCAATCAATCAGAATATCATCGAGGTACACAATTATGTAGGAATTCAAAACATCATGGAATACCTCGTTGCAAGGGCGTTGCATAGGCCGAACGGCATGACGAGGTACTCAAAAAGGCTGTATTTGGTGCAAAAGGCTGTTTTCCAGTGGTCTCCTTGATGGCTCCTCGTGAGATTGTTGGCACCACATAATTCAAGTTTAGTGAATAGTACCAGATTGTACGGAAGGGTTGTACCGGACCATTCCTTAGAGAGGTGACTATATATTCCTTGAGGATAATATCCTCCTTGGGGGGTCAAGGAGTAAACCCTCCCAGAAGGAACTGCTGTGCTCGGGAGGAAGTCTATCAGGAAATCGTATGGCGGATACATCGGTAAATGTTCTACTTGCCTCTTGTCAAACACATCTGCAAAGGAATGATACTCTTGTGGAATGCCATGCTCATGGCTCTTATTAGGTGTCCTTCTGACACTAAAGCCTGGCAAGTTATGTGGGATTCCTTTGTCAGGTCCAGACATGTCTGGGTGCAATAGGACAAATTGAAGTCCACTGTCTCAAGAACCCAGCCTATATGGGGATTGTACAGCTGCAACCAGGCGATGGCCAAGATGATACCAAACTGGGGCGCTGCAATCAAGTCGCATGTGATCATTTCCATGTGACATCATTGTATTACCAGTTGCAGCTCTACTGTCTGTTGTTTAATGGGACAAGAGACTAAGGCAGTCCCATCAACCACACGGACTGCTTCAGGTGTTTTCTTTGTCTGCAACAGCAAGGTTAGAAACTTGGCTAGTGCTCTATCAATATAGTTGCCCATAGCACCTGAATCAAGCAAGACTTTGACAGGATGTACCTCTTTACTGGGTATAGATAGGCAGGCTTGAACCACAAAAGGGGATGCTGGGTTTCTGGAATGATGGGGTTGGCCAAGGGTTAGGCTCATCCAAGCACCCTGGTTTATAGATGAGCCATGCGAAAAACCATTGGCTTTTTTGTTCTCTCATGACATTCTTTAACGAAATGAGTTTGCCTGTGATAGAAACAGCATGTGCACCTTCTCTCTTCCTTGGCCATGGTTAATGGATTCCCCCTATCTGCATTTGCTCAAGGGGTCCTCTGGAAGATTAGAGATTCTATGACTGGCCAAAAACAGAGGGGATGAGTGCACTTTCCCCATCCTCTCAGAACGACAGGAATCGGCTTGGAGGAAAAAAAATCCACCAAATCAGGAAAGGAAGTATGGATGGACTGTACCACTGACAAGGCATCTTTAATGCCATTTGGTGAGACCTCTGTGAAAAACATATGCTTCTTTTCTGTTCTGACCAAGCGGTTTCTGCAGCTAACTGATTGAAATGGGTTATATAATCTAGGACACTAGTGTTGCCCTGTGTTAAATCTAGTAGTTCTAGGTCTCTGGCTTGGGCCTTGAAACAGGTATCAAACACCATCATCAATTCCCTGATCAGGGAATCCCAATCATAGAGGACCGCAGTGTTACTTTTCAGAAGAGGTTTTACCCATGTGGCTGCTATCCCCGCTAGAGGAAGTAACATAAATACTGCTTTGGTAGTACAATCGGTAAAGTCGTAGGTACACAGATAAAGTGCAACTTGCGCTGATACAGGAATGTGCAAAATGTCCTTGGATCACTCAAAAACCATTCAGGGGGAACCAGTGGAAACAGGGTAGGCACATACATCGGCAGTGCTGGGCCAGCTGCGTGAACCCCTAAAGGACCTGAAAGAAGGTTGAATTCAACATCCGCAGGTAGGGGTTGCTGGCCACCTTGGATAACGTCTAAACGCTGGTGAATAGCCGTATGGGCAGCAGTCATATCCACTGTAAGTGAGGATATTGCTTGGATAAGGGCAGTTGCAGGGTCATCCTCGGGTGGGGAGGCTCTGAAATTTGTTAGGCACAAGGCCCCAGATGAACTGATTAGCCTTCTTCCCAGTCTGTCAGTCAGGGAGAAATGTAACTAGCTCTGCTAACAGACCGACTGGGCAAAAGTAAGGTAAGGAGGAGTGCTGCCAGACTCTCTCTCCAAGCTGTAAAGGAAACAACATATACAGTGAATGAAATAACATGAAACAAGTGTCCCCTTATAGATCTAGTTCCCAATCGCCTTATTGAATACCTGGAGGATGTAAGGAGCAGGTCCAGCCCAGTGGAAGTAGGATCTGACCACTGCAGAAAAGGAAAAATAAATAAATAAGAAACAAAATTGCAGGGATTTAAACCAGGGCGGCAGAAGGGCCCACTACACAGACAGGGTTGAAACAAACTCAGTCACCATGAAGAGGTCCAATGATTCAATCCATAAAGCAGTCCTAAACCAAGAATGTCCATAGATAGTTCCATGAGACAACAAAAACAATCCAAGGCAACAAATCCAGACAGGGTGTTCCAAGTTCAATCCATTTATGCAGGAATCCAAGGTCTGTCACTGTTTACCAAGCAGAGTCTGCAATCCAAAGTAGTGGTGGAGGCAGGAAAAACAGGCATCAGAGCAATCCAGAATATCTAACTACAGAAGGCAAGAAGAACGGGTCACCAGCTACTCAATGCATGTTATCATAGTTTAGGAGCACAGAGATATAGAACGCCAGCGCTTTCATTCCAGCATTCTAAAAACATGCTCCGTTTCTCTGAGCCATTGGTAAGTGTAACCGTATGGGTAATTTAGAAATGTTTTGAAGTAAACAGGGTGTTGATACAGTGACCAACACGCATCAGAATTATAATTAGAATGCCTATTGCTATTCAGAATTTAAATATGCAGAGTTGACTATATGAATGGATGTATAGCAATTTGAATTAAACTGGATTCTGGTAAATCGCGCTCTGCCTTCCCAAAGTTTGTATGTTGTGTGATAACAAGAGGTTAAATCAAAGTCCTCCAGATAGGTATTGCCAACGTTCAGGTTTATTCCTGACATGGTCAGCCGACACGTGTTCTGACATTAGTCCTTAGTCATCTTCAAGGCTGATCACAGAATTCAAATTTCATTCATAGTAAAATACAATTTGCCAATACGTGAATTTATACAAAAAGTCCATATGATGTTGATTGCCATTCAAGCCAAAAGTAAAAGTGAAATGTTTCCAAGATACATTTGTACATTTGTACATTTGTTTGAAAACATATATGCAAGACAGTAGCGTTAACCAAAAGAAAAGTATCACATTAATTGTATAAGGTTGTTACACACCCAACATCAGTTCAACGATGGAAGGTCACGCAGAAGGGAAAGAAAAACAGAACAAAGACACATATTTACACCATCATGGTACATGGATATCGTTAGAATGTGATTGAAACAGTACAGGATGGGGCGATGTACCTCTCTTGCACCCAACAATTAAGTGAATGCATGTCAAATTGGTTGTGTGGACCTAAGTAATCCCTGTATTGGCCATATTACCCCAGAGTGGTGGTTATTTAATATGTAAGTTATATATTGGCAAAAAGAAAGGTAGGTGAAACATTATGTTGATAGTGCATCGTAATTTGAGATAAAGCTATTTCACCCATTGTGTTTAATCAACAATAAGTTGTGCACTAGTAGTGGTAAGTGATGGCTTTCCCTTTCCCCTAGGGTTTCAGTGGATATTCCTGGTAAATTAAGAGAATACGTCCATTGTATTAGGCTGTCACACATTCTTATAATATTATATATGAGGTGATATATTTAGCATTATGATCACGAAACCAAATAAAATTAAATAAATATGCCACATCTTAAAGTGTCTGTCGTTGCTCATTCGGAACTTAATTGTTTTATTGTGTGAAGACAATAATTGATTAGGATGAACCCTATGTCAGGTAATCTAAAAAGAAGTCATTAAATACCAGCGAGGAGTGTGCTCGCCATGGTTGCAAATTGCAAAAATATCCTTATCACGAATGCCCCTTAAAAGAGCGCATTTGTGTGCTCGGCATTTGGTAGAAGTCAAATGTCACTGCCTGTGTGAAGCAAAAATGTTTGCTTGTGTAAATGATACAATTTTTTATCTATCCTTGTCACCAGTTTCACTTATTTGGGTTAAAGTAGAACAGCACCAAAAGTAGTTTTCAATCGTTATGTACGAGTGCGCATAAAGGTGTTTGCGAATAAGCCCGTGATCTGTACTGAATACATAGGGCTGCCCTTGTTGCAACCAGGGGTAGCGCCAGAAATGCCTTTAAAAGCAACTATAGCTCAATCGAAACATTAAGACAAAAATTCATCGTGCTAGAACGCCTATCGAAAAAAGAAATAAACAAGTACTGGGAACAGGCGTCACGTAATAATTACCCAGAAAATGATAAAATCCCTATAGGCCTAGGGATTTTGATCTTTCCCAATTTTGATAACCAAGAAGATAAAGATCTAGTCGAAGAATGGGAAGAAAATCTGAATCAAAGTTCGAAAAACATGCTGGAATTGCTTATAACACATGCCAAAAGAGAACATACAAGAGTTCCTGCACAAATAGAACAGTTGAAGCAAGAAATTAAAGACATGACAAATGCAGATACAACAGAACAGAAAAAATTATGATAAAATGTATGATATTCTAAGAGAATGCCAAGATGAAATTAAACTAAGAAAATGTAGGAAATATTTTAAGGGATGATAAGGATCATAGACTAGACAGGGTCTACACCTGTCATGGCCACAGAGCTAGGACCACAAGCTCCATCACACAAAGGCCCTCATTCCGAGTTTGGTGCTAGTCATGGCGCTATTAGCACCATGACTAGCACCAATACCGGTACCGCCACCGACTTGGTGGTATCTGGATTTACCGGTCTATTCCGACCATTGCGGGACCGTTAAGTCCCCATTTGAAAAGCCATTCCCCATGCCCATTCGAGCCCCCATAGGGTTCAATGGGAAGGGGGAAGGCGGCAATAACGGTACCGGAAATTACAGTACTGTTATTGACCCCGGTATCCCTTTGCGGGTCCCGTCCTTAATGCCTGCTAAAACCAGGCGTTAAGGAAGGACCCGCAAAGGGACCTCGGAATAGGGCGCAAAGGGATTACCGGCACCGGTGTCATTACCAGTGCCCGGTATCCCTTTGCGGCCAGCTTGTAATGAGGGCCAAAGGGTCCGATTGGACCCAGTCCTGGTGCCTTTGGCGCCGGGCTCATGAGAAAGTGTGCTCTGCACACTTTATTTCTGGTGCACGTGTTATTTCCTCTACTGCAGGGACCCCATGTGCATCCAGGTCGGGCGTGGCCATAGGAATACATTGAGCTGCACGTGCAGCATCCTCGAGGACTGGCAGGGTAGGGCCACAAGGTAGAGCAAAGAGGCGTGGCTGGGACCAGGCTATTTAAGCCTGCCCCGCTCGCATGCAAGCGCTTTGCGTTCGTCTGCTTATAGCAGCGTAACGCTCACCGCCGCCTGAAGCGTTTCTTACCTGATTCCAGTAATGCCATCGCCAGAAGCGCATCTTAAATGATTCCAGCAATACAATCGCTTGAAGCGCAATTTACCACACTCCAGCAATACCATCACCTGCACGCATCTTATCTGATTCCAGCAATACCATCGCCTGAAGCGCATCTTACCTGACTCCAGCAATACCATCGCCTGCAGCGCATTTTACCTGATTCCAGCAGTCACCGCAGTCAGAGCGCATCCTTACCTGTTCCGGGCGCCCAACGCTTACTCGGGAGCTCACAATGGCCAGCATCCTTGTGGATCCAGCCATCCATCACCTGCCGGCAGATCTTCGGATAGCTGCTTCTCGTCTGACTTCGCCAGGCCATCCCTGCAGGAGAAAAGGACAAATAAGGTTAGAAATAACATACAGACATTACGATAAGGTCGAGAAATTACACTAAGGTCACGCGCAATATAATCCTCGCGCTTGACCTTAGAACCAAACTAACCATCTATTTGGGACATCGTAAACTCCTCAGGCCTCTCATTGGGCTCGATTCCAGCACCGCGACACCGCAGGGCCTTTCATCACCTATTGGGGAGAAGGAAAGACATTACAAGGGATACGGACAATAATCACGGAAAAAAGACATTGCAAAAGAAAAAGAATACAGACAATAATCATTGTTGAGGAACACTTACCTTTGAAGTGGATCAGCTACAGCCGGCATGGGCTGCCACGCACATGGACTAGTGAAGAAACTAGGTCTATCTAAGGTGCCCCTGCAGTTGAGAAGCAGGACGGAGAGCTCACCCTCATAAATAAACAGGTGAGACTGTATGGGTAGGCGCATGCTCACCACTCTGGGAAGAAGGGTTCGAGGGAAACCACAACCATATCACAGCATTCTCACGGCCTCTCGTATTATAACAGGGGCAGTATCAACAACCAGCGCAGTCCACAACAAAGGAGCAGAGGAAGAAGCCTGACCCAGGGGAGCCAGTTCCACGGAGGGCTGCAACCGTGCCCCAACTTCCCCTCAGAGACCAGGTGAGCGTAACAGAATGCAAAGCCTCTCCGAATCTCTGCCTGGGCATTATGGAGACCTCGGAAACTGATCAGTTGGCCCAACTGCTGGTGGAACTGTGGGCCGAAGTTCATGCCTCCAGACATGAAAACAATTTTTAAGAAGGGACCTTATTTTGTAGCCCGAAAACGAACTGGTGACTTGGCAAGACAGATGCTTCAGACACACGCAGGTCAGGTTCCATTACCTGGAATTGCACAGCCTCCTATGCCACAGCCATCACCACTAGTTCAAGTGGTGCTCCCAGGGGCAGTGGCACTGGCCCCGCCCGAAAGTTTTACCAATCGATCCTAATAAGTGTGCCATATTCATGAACCAATGTCGCCTTCACTTTCTGTGCCGGCCTGGGGCTTTTCCTAATGATAGCACAAGAGTCGCCTTAGTTCTTTCAAATATAGGAGGCAGCGCAGCGGACTGGTCGATACCATTAGTAAATCAGGATGATCCGCTACTCCGAAACTTTGGGGAATTCCAACAGGAAATGGAAAAATTGTTTGCTAGACACACCCAAGGACAAGCCCTGGATAACTAACTATTGTCCCTCAGGCAGGGAAACCAAGATCTGCTGACTTATATTGCTACCTTTAATCATCTCGTAGCACAGACAAATTGGCCAGAAGAGAAGAGGACCACACTCTTTTATCAGGGATTGAGTGGGAAACTAAAGGATGTTCTAGCCCAAGTGGTCAACCCTCCTGAAGGTTGTGCGGAGTACATCAATCTGACGGTACAGCTTGACCACAGGTTGCAGAATCGAAAAATGGATCGCACAAGAACTGAAGGGAGGTCGGTCTATATGTGACCCCGGGACAATCAAATCAAAACCCAAGAACCAACCGAGCCTATACACATCGGGGGATTACAGGCTTCTATCACCAAGGCGGAGAGAGAAAAGAGGAGCCAACAACAACTCTGTTAATACTGCGGAAGAGCAGTACATTTCCTCCTGGAATGCCCAGTAAAACCCCCAAAGAGGATAGTAGGTGCAACGGACAATGGCAATGAAGAAAAGGAACAAAACCCAGAAAACTCCAACGCCCGACAAGCGTAGGGGTCCACTTGTCGAGCACAAGAAGGAATCTATACAGACCTCACATCTGGTCATCCCAGTACTTTTGGTCAACCACCAACAACCATCAAAGGTACATGCCTTGGAGGCATATATTGATAGCGGAGTGGTGGGAAATTATATTGATCAAGATCTGGCTGCACAAATAGGCCTTCCTCTCCAGCAAAAGCTAAAATCGGAAAACGTCACAGCAGTGGATGGTTTTCAGTTGTCATCCAGCCCAGTGACGCAACATACCGACAAAGTCATGCTGATGTGTCAGGATGGTCATCGGGAAGACAACTATTTCGATCTTATTGGGGCTCCTCAGTTCCAGATGATCTTAGGAATGCCTTGGCTGGAAACCCACAACCCTAGGATCGACTGGCAAACACAAGCGCTGAGCTTTCCTCAAGAAGGTACTAACAGCTGCTACCACAAAAGCGTGAAGAGCCAGGAACTCAAGATGAAATCTATCCTGCGGCTCTCCAGTTCCCTACCCCATGAATAATTAACACAGAGCCAAAGAGCAACAGAAAACATTTGCAGACCGACATCGAAGAGAGGCGCCACATGATCAATTCGGGGATAAGGTTTGGTTGGCGTCCTGCAATCTTCTGTCCGCTGAAGCTGCTGAGCCCCACAGTCTCTCAAGAAGGTGTGAGCAACAACTGGTCTAATTAAACAGCTGAAGTTCCAACCCTCCAAAGGGAAAGGGGAAGTGGAGAAAATAACAAACGACACAGATCTCCAAACTGGCATCAATATGTAAAAAGAAATAAATTGATAATTATTACTCAACCCTGCTTTCATTCCTACATACATTCTTATTATTTCTCACTGTGATCTTTCATACCCGTGTTCCCTCTGCTTGTTGCTTAGAGGGTAATTGGATTTGAACTTTTTGACTTTTCTGTCTTTACTTAAGTAAAACTGTTCAAGAAAACTTTTTGAATGTTATTTCCAGATTTCTAATAACTTCTCTTAGATGAGTCTGAAAATGTTCTTGTTCCTTTTTTCTCCTGACTGAAATACTCTCCAGTATCTCTTTGAGCTGCTCACCTTTCTCAATTCACTATTCCAGAATAGAACGTTGATTCCAGAACAATGTAGTTACTGCTTAATTGCTTCTTTAATAGATTAATTACAGATTTAGATTGAAAGTCAAATTGGAAAGGAAAATATAACAGTCTGTTTGCCGAATTTCCTTTTTGTTAGTTTTGTTTATAGCGTGTTTCTGATTTAACAATTAGAACCAATTAATGCTAAAACCTCAACAAAACAAAGCTCTTTCGCAGATGTGCCTGACTTCTCGTAAAGACTTTAATTCACTACGCATATGCGCCCCTAGACACTACAGTTTACATGTAGTTACAATGCGCACGCGTCAGCATCTGAATGCTTACACAAACTAAATTCACGCATGCCAACCAAACCACGGAAATCAACCACTACACACAAGCGCCTGCCTGACTCCTGTAGACTAACGATATCCGCACATGTGCGAAACAAATTAACTAATAACGTAGTCTTGCTTCTTCGCGCACGCGCGTTATCTTTTGAATGCCGATCGACTAATTCTAAAAGTGAAAGCCACGAAAATTAACTTCAACATATAAGCGCCTGCCTGACTTCTCTAGACAAATGATCATCACGCATGTGTGAAACAAAACTAAATAACAACGTAGCTTTGCTTCTTTGCGCACGCGCATTAACCTCCTAATGCCAATCGACTGATTTAAAGGCTCATCAAATCTAAACTCACAGGCCGATTCATGGAATAAATTTGCACTGAAAATTTCAGCGCAAGCGTGCGAAAGCGTGCAAATCGTAGTGCCAGTGCGAAAATCACAGCGAAACCCACGCACAGCGATTCATGTAAGTCCGTGCATGTGGAAATCCATGGATGTGCGCTAAAATCCTGCTTGGGGCACGCTGGCGCACATGTATTCAAACAGCATGCGCTAAGCGCACATAGCGCAGCGCACACAACAAAAGTAGGCAGAACACGGGGCGTGACACGCGGAATGGGGAACAACACGTGAAAATGTGGCCGTCACGGGGGAAGTACAGGAGGCAAGTGCGCGGAACGCCCACACTCTCACCTAAAACACGTATTCATGGAATCGAACGGGGCCAACGTGTGCGCCAAAAAAGACGCGCTAATCTGGAAACACGTACGCCAGCAGGAAGCAGGCGTACGTGGACCCGCGCAGCATAAAAGTGCGCGCAAACAACAAACAAGCTCAGACCAGGATGAATATACCGTCACTCACAGCAGTGGTCATGGGATACCGCAGGCAGGAGTAGGAGGAGGATAGTCAGGCCCAGAATTTTTACACCCAGAACCAGCCTTTTTGGGATGCCTGATGACCAGGTGCATGGGAGGTGTAGGTTTCCACCTCACATAATACTCGACCTGGTGAGTGAGTGGGAGGATGACCTCACATCACCCACCCTGTGCTCCCAAGCACTCAGCCTGCACTTCTTGGCCACTGGATCATTTTAGCAGACAACTGCCATCGTGCGTGGGGGGTGTCACAGGCCACGCAGTCACGCTGCCTGCACCAGGTGTTGGCCATCATGACTGCACGCCCATCAGACCGCAGGCACATATACCTGCCCAGAACACCTGCAGAAAGGCAGGATGCCGTCTAGGATTTTTACGGGGTGGCACACTTCCCCAAAGTGCTAGGTGCCATTGACTGCACCCATATGTCTCTACGTCCTCCCAGGGCAACTGAGCACATCTACAGAAACCGCAAGCACTGGCATTCTATCAACGTGCAGGTAGTATGCGATGCCAAGGGAATCATCACCTCAGTATATGCCAACTATCCAGGGTCCACCCATGACAGTTTCATTTACAGAATGTCAACGCTAAACCGGGACCTAGAAGCTGGGCGGCATGGCGATACATGGCTGCTTGGTGAGTATAAATGCCACTGCACATGCATGCATGTCAGATACTGAGTAATGTCACAACCCCACTAATGATACCCATCACCACCTCCCCAGGGGACAGTGCCTACCCTCTGAGCACCCACATTATGACGCCAATTCGGAACCCCACCACGCCACCTGAGGTAAGATACAACACAGCCCATATTGCAACCCGGGGCATAGTGGAGCGCACATTTGGAGTGCTCAAGTCAACGCTTTCGCTCCCTTGGCCGCTCTGGCGGGCAGCTGCTATACGCGCCCCCAGTAGTGTGCAGGATCATAGTGGCAGCATGTGTCCTGCACAACGTTGCAACATGCCGGGGCCTGCCGGTGGACATGGTGGTGCTCCCACATCCCCAACCACATGCACGCCCGCTGCGCATGGGAGGGGAAAGGGCACATGGTGAGGCAGCCCGTACGCAGCTGGTGGCTAATTACGTCACATAAAATCACACCCCTGTGGAGTGCACACAGCCCTGACACATACCAGCTGACAATCAATGATGATGACATAAGGGACAGTCAACTGTCACAACCATACCAGCCTGAGATTGGTCACCTGGAAGTGTTACATTGTGTGCATCCCTACCTACCCAAACACCACCAATGCTGTGTCATCAAATGACATACATCTATGCTGAAAAACGCATTACCCCCTTGCAAAATACAACATGAGAATAGCGCCATGTCACGCAACCCCTCCCCAGCTCCACCACCAAACACACCATGGCATGTCATGCAATGTGAAAGCAAACAAAGCAATGCACAAAACCTGACACAAGTGTCACAAAGTACACTCTCCCTAATGGAAAGTGCCCACTCACAATATGCTCCCAGTAATGTAGACCCAACAACACACATGACCAAATACTTACCAAAAATACAATGCAGCAACACATCAAAAATAGCAAAAACATGACAGTACTAAGTTAAAGTAGTGGTAGACTTACAACCTGATTATGCCAGCACATTGACCCCTTCCAACTGTACTGTCTTGCTGCCACGCAAATGTGTAAGTGTACTGCATACAGCATGAACTCCATCTCAAAAGTCGACGGCCTTGTGAAGACATGAGGAATGAACCTGCAAATTAGGAGGAAGAAATGGATGCACAAGCACATATCAATACACCATGCAGTGTACAATACAACAACAATATCCACTAGGAATGTATACACAGTATTGACTACAGACTGCCCACACAGCTCATGGGAGCCCAACGTCACTGTGTAATTCACTGTCACTTGGGCACATCTTTGCAAGCCCATGGAAACAGGAAGCAGGAGGGGTGTGTGCCTCAAGAACCCAAGCATCTAACCCAAACTCAGGACAAACCTGCATGTGCCCAGCCGGAATACAGTGGATGCCCACGGGAGCCACACAAGGCAACACACTGTAAAATAAAAATTAATAAAAAATAAAAAAATGGCCATGTGGGGGCCAGGGGGTGTGGGGGAGGCCACCCAGGAGGTTCGAGGACAGGGTGCACACCAACACCCACCTGCGTGGATGTTGCGAGAAAAAAAATACCTCCTTGGGCTCATGGTCTGCACAGCTATGCCATTGTGGGAGAACTGCTGTCGCTCTCTTCAGCCTCTGCTGCTGCATCAGGAGGTGGTGGCACTATGGAAGGCAGCCCACGCACAGCCCTGGTATGGTCCTCAATGGCAGCAAGCATGCAGGTCTGGAAGGTCTGATTCTGGAGGATTAAAGTGCGGAGATCCCCATGCACCACCTCACGGGTTGCATGCATTTCTGCACGCATGGCCTTGCGTGATGCCCGGATCTCCTTACGTGTTGCCTGCATCTCAGCTGAGAGCGAACGTGTGAGCTGCTCCAGCTGCTGTTCTGCCCTAAAATTACTGGAAGCCTCAAGGTCAAGCAGACTCTGCCTGAGGTTATGTAGTTCTTCCCTCACGGCTTCCCTGTGGGCCTGAACTCTATTGATATGGATTGGCGCAGAGTCTCCAGTGCCGCCCGTCAGTCCCTGTTGGACTCCAACATGTCTTCCCTGTGTGATTGGCAAATGGAGTCTGTTGCCTGCTGTTGTTGATCCATCTGCCTTTCAGGGGGGATAATGGAAGTGGCCACCCTCTCCATTGCCTGAGCCATCATTTCAACTGATGCTGCCTGTTGGGTCGCCATACCGTACATGGAGTTCTCCCATACGGTATTGCCTGGTGGCGTACGGCCACTGCATCGACGGGCACCACACCTGTTTGGGGCAAGGCGATCTGCACCTTGCTGTGCTGGCACTGCCTGAGGCTGCAGGACTGCATTCCCCCTCTGATCTGCTGGCCCAGGAACAGGATCAGATGCTGTGGAGTGTGACCCTGCATCCGTAACCACCAAAGTGGACATACCAACACTGACATCCCCATAGAGGGTTCTACCCCTGGTGCAGGTGGGTTGGACAGAACAGAATCCCTGCCAGAAACACTTACCTGCGACGGCACATGAGTCTCATCATCCGATTCAGCACCTGAATAGAGGTCTGGGGAGGTGCACCTGGAGACACCCCTGGACAGAATGGTCTGCAGCAAGATTGGGTTCTCACCCACCACCACACCACGTCCCCCACTCGTGCCCGGTCGTGCCTCAGATTCCTCCTGGGTCTGCACCATCTCCTCAACCTCAACAACATCAAGTGCGTCATCACCTGCACAAACATGAAAGACAACAAATGGAAACAGGCATGAGCACCATAGCACACACATAGGCCTGACAAGCCAGAGATCCAGTAAATGATTTACACATGTCCCACATGACTATAACCATGGCATGCATGCACTGTCAATGAGTTGGAAGGGGAGGCAAAAAGCACACACAGAGGACACCAAGATGGAAAAGCAAGACATTTGCTGCATGCTGAGTAGCACTGGCATCACACATTAGCCTGTGAGTGGCATGTCCAATACACATACATGACACATGCCATCACACAGATGGCATGTACCATAGCCATGGTACATTCCACAAGTACATCCATATGTCAGTGAATGAGTACTGTCAGCCATCCATGTGAGATGGACATGATGAGATGAAAAATGCTACATAGTGCGACAAAATACGCATGTGCCACACACTGCAGCACATCCAGTGTACAAAAATACAGTGATTGCAGGCCGATATACACATCAATGGTTGTGCACTTCAACATGACAGGAAACAACTATCATGTTCCACATTCAAACAGGCCCCAAAATTTAATGTGAGCAGGCCAATACTCAATCAGCCTGAATGCTCAAATCATTCACCTAACAAGGTAACAAATGTGGGCCAATGTGGGGTGTAATCAATGACAGAAGCATGTCACATATGTGACATTAGTGGTGAAAAATGCATTGCAAAAGTGGGAGAATTTAAACAATCAGCCTGAATGAACACTTAAAAAATCAGAACAATGTTGTTGCAATATGACAGTTCAAGGGCAACTGCACTAATGTGGTGCTAAATGGCTACTCTCGCCAGAAGGGATACTGTCATACCCAAATCCAAGGCACGTGAATGTATGGGAGGAAGCACATGGGTGACCCATACCTCTCCGGTGCACACACCCTCACCTGCCACTCAATCAGAACCCGTCACCCAAACAACATACACATGGATTACACACACATGCATGGCCACTCACCGGACAATGCGTCGTAATCAGGTAGTTCTCCCACACCTTGGATCTGTTCCTCTGTGACGAAGGCCCCAGCAACAGACTCATGTTCAGTGAGTTTGTTGTCCTCTGGTGGAGACCCACCGCCAGTCACCAGAGTAGCGGCATGATTTGAGGCCAGCTTGTTCTTTGCTCTGCGTTTCAGGTCATTCCACCGCTTGTAGCAATCATTAGCTGTGCGCCTCACAAATCCAAGGGCACTTATTCGGTCCGCGATGATCTGCCAGTGTGCCTTACGTTGACCAGTTGTGGTCTTGCACCCTGCAGTCACCAGCATTTCGTGCTTATGTGCCGACACATAGCCCACAAGTGCATCAAGTTCCGGGTCATTAAAGCTAGGCTTCCTAGACGTGCCGGAGTGTGTAGCCGTGCCTGGGGTCTCAGCCTGTAGTGCTAGAGCACCATTCTTCCTCTTTTTTAAAGGTGGAGCTGAGCCTGAGTGGCTTACGCCGCTCTGGTCAGTAGGGGCAGAAGCGCCGGGGGACTGGGTAGTAGGAGTGTGCGAATGCACAATGACCATAGGACTTGGTGCAGGCATTGGCTGAAGTGCAATGTTGGCAGGGGGAACGTCAGTTTGATGGACCAGGACCGACACTGTCCTGGCTGGGACAGTCAGAGCTGGGGTGGATGGAGCTGCAGCTGCCCCTGCAGCCTCCCCACCCTGCCTACTTGGGGCAGCAGATGACATAGCTGCCCCCGATCCACGTGGCCTGGTGACACCAACTTGCACCGCCACACGTGGCCTAGACTTGCTGACCTGGAGGTCAGCCTGGGAGTCATCCTGTGCCATGTCAGGTGCCACAATGGGCTGGTCCAACAAGGGCTGAGCTGAGATGGTGTCAGCCACGTTTCCTTCAACCATGGGGGGTGGCATGGGCGTCCCTGATTGTTCCTCCACACATGGGGATCTAGCGTCACCCTGCAAATCGTGGCCACGTCCCCTACCGCGCCCACCACATCCACCTTTTGAAGGTCGGCCACCTTTGCCTCCCTTACCGCTTGGTCGTCTCCCAACCATGGCACTGATGTTGTTGTGCGTATGGAAGGAGCAGTAAACTATTGTCCTGGGCAATTGGGGGTGAAAGGGGTAGGGTACTAGATGGAATTCGTACCCTAGTGCTCTAACAAGGCTGTCTGTGACCCCTGGGGGAAGATGACGGGTCACACAACGCACAGGCAGCCCAAAAACAAAAACTAACGTGCACGCAACCCCTCGTAGACCACGTGCGTGGAAAAATGAACCCGCACTACGCTGTGGCACCCAGAAACACAAAAATAAGCATACGCGTAATACACGCAGCCTACAATGACCTCTGAAGGGGTACGCGACACACGGGGCAAGCACAGTTGGTAAATATGTGCGCGACTCACCGTCTGCCTGAAAAAGAACGTGACAAAGACGCGCGTGTGCGCATTGGCAACACCCCGCCAAAAGAAGAATTGTACGCTGTCTGAGGAGACAGGACAAAAGAAGAAGTGAACGCTGTTTGAGGAAACAGGCCAAAAAAAAAAAAGAAGAAAGCTGTCAGAGGTAACAGGGAGTACGAACTTGAAACGCTGTGAAGTAATCGCGTGTGAACCGACAAGAAGAACAGCATTCACCCACTCGCTCTCCACGAAAAGCACGTACAAGAAAATGGCATCCTACACGTACCTTTTAAACCGGCCCACACGTACACGTCACTTACGTGTGTATGCGGGCCCTTTCCTCCAATTACACGCGCTGACACTCGGACGTGCATTTTTTCCACGTGGGCTCTGTCATCACATGCTATGAGGGAAACACCCACGCACGTCACGTCACAGACGCGCTTAGGCGCTAAGGGCCTTTGGTCCAATGAAACCGCGTACGTGTGCTGACTCGCTTACGCGCTAAAGGCCTTTCCTCGAATTACACGCAGAAGTGCAAGATTTTCACGTGCCAAATCACTCCGTATCAAGCTGGCCACGCGTACACACACGGAAGACCACGCTCCTGCCCAAAAGGCCATTTTCCTGCCCCCAAGAGCCCCGAGCACGCTCCCATCAGCCATCTGCTGCTGCCTGCTGCACACGTGCCCTGCTATTTGGTGCCTGCACGTCAGCCATCTCCAGGGGTCCAGTTGCTGTGTCCACCCCTGCTGGAACAGATGACTCCTGACTGGGATACCATCGCTCCACAGCTCAGCCCCAGGACCCAGTTGCCCACCCACGCCTGCCTCGGGGGTCACCATGTCAGGGCAAACACCATCTGAGACCACTGGCGACCCCCAGCCAGAGAGGCAGAGGGCCACCAGCTTCAGTGAGAAGGAAGTTGGTGTCCTGGTGGAGCATGTCCTGGGGCATTATGATGCCCTCTTCGGAACAACATGCGCCAACAAGGAAGGACGGGAGAGGATCTGGGAGGACGCAGGGGTTGCCATCAACACGGAGGAGGTGGCAACCCGCGACATCAAGCACATCTGGAAGCGCTGGGAGGACTTCAGGTCCAGGACCCTCTACAAGGCCCGGCGCCTCGCGGAGGGGGACCGGGTCAGCCTGAGCATCATCCAGATGAGGGTCCTGGAACTCGTAGGCCCAGCGATCCATGCCCAGATCCTTCGGAGGCAGACCCGTCTGGAGTTGAGCGGTAAGTGGCCAAGCATTGCTTTGTGAGACAGAGCATGTTGCAGTGTGCTGGTAGTCTGCTACTTGACTGTATGTGTGACATAGGCCATGTATGGATGTGTGTGTGCAGGGACATCAGGGTCATGCATGTGAGACCAGTAATGTGTGAACCACATGGTTGGTGCATGTGTTCCAATGCAACATGGGGAGCTGTATGCGGAATGCACACATGTAAGCTTGCCGGTCTCTGTTCTTGGACATGGAGGGGGTGGTGAGGGATGGGTGCTGCTGTCATGTACATGTATGGTGCACATGTGTGTGTGTCTGAGAAGTGTGTGTGTGACTTTGAAACGCCATGGATGCATGACACGTGTCCGTGATGATGTGTAGATTCACTCATGCAGTGCCGTCACCGTTGTCTCCACTGTGTCTATCCACTGTGTCTGTGGTGTACATGCCATGATGCATGGCCCTCTGGTGATGTGTGTGCATGGGATCAGTGTGAGCCATGTTGCATGTGACTTTGAAGGCAACATCTTGGTTAACAAAGACCCTTGTACATGGATGCTGATGTTGATTGCAGGCGCCGGGACTGTTTCTGCATGTGTTTTGCGTGCATTCACCCGTGTGTTGTGGAGGGACAGGATGGAAGTGACATTTGACAGTGCCACTCATGTGTTATTGCTTCCTGTCTAGGGGAATTTTGTACTGTACCCTGATGCTTGTGTTCTATATCTCCCTATACGCAGCATCAACTGAAGAAGAGGGTGGAGACGGTGCTGTGGACCCAAGCGGCGGGGATGCTTCCACCGGGCGGCAACGCAAGGCCCAGCCACCCTCCCAGGAATTGCCATCATCCGGGAGCGAGGGGGCTGGTGCCGTGTTTGCCACTACGGCTGTAGCGGAAGGGCCGGGTGAGCCCCCACAGGGGCTTCCAATGGCGGAAGACGGCGCGGAGACATCCAGGTTGGTGGTCTCCACAGAGGTGGAGGAGCCAGCTACTGAGCCGCACATGGGGCCTGGTGGGGGTAGTACCACTGGTGCAGTCCAGGACCAGGGTCAGGAGGCAGCACAGGTCACCGCAGAGGGGCCTGTGCATGTCGCTATCTGTCACGATGCCTGCCCCCGGAAAGCCAGACCAGGCCCAGCAACCCCGGAAGCAGGCATCATGCCACTTGAAGCATGCCCAAAAACCCCAGCTAGGGGCTATTTGGCTACAGTCCTGGCGTCTATGGCGCCAGGCTCATAAGAATAAAGTCAGTCATTACAGAAAACTTACCTGATGCAGACCATGCTGCATACCTACCTGATGCAGACCATGCTGCACGAAGCCACAAGCCAAATGAGGCTTAGAGGGACTATTTTACCTCAGGGACTCCTTTCCTCTCGGGTGGGGCTGTGGAAGAATACTTACCTGGGACTTCTTCCAAAGCTATTTAAGCCACACCCGGACAGCCACACGTACTTCGCGTTATTCTGCATGCTGCAGCGTAACGCTCACTGTGTCTTCAGCAGCTCCAGTCTTCAGCCACGCCCGCTTCAGCCCTGGAACACCTGGAACAAGAAAAGGAGAAGGAGGAGTGATCAGAACAAAACCCTTACCTGAATCCTTGATCCAGCACATCGTCGATCTGGAAGAGAGAAGCCTTCACAGGTGCGTTGCCACGCACCTCGCAGCGCCGCGCTGAACTCACCATCCGGGGCTGATTCCTTTATTCCATTGCGAACCCAGTGTAGCACTCACCTGACTCCCACGGAGGCGCTGGCCTGGTTCGCGCTGCTGTGACCTCTTCTAAGGTGATGCGCAGGGTTCGGAAGACGGACTGGACCGGGCCCCCAAATCTGGCTTGTCTGGCTCGCAGAAGTATCCTTCTGTAGGCGAAAATAGGGGATTAACTGTCTGCGGGGTAATGCAATCAGCCTCCCACTTTCCCCTCTCACCCTCCTCGAAACCCTTCTGTGATTCCTCGTAGCGTCTCACCTTAGGGTCTGGAAGGACGAGCTCTCCATCCTGCTTCTGATGCAGGGGCGCGTTGGTATCCAGTTACTTCACTGGATTTTCGGATTGGTGAGAACCAAACTTGCTTGGCTTCCAGGTAAGTTTTTTGATAAGAGGTTCCCCTTGTGTCCATGCATTAATGTGCTAATGCTAGTGTCTTTTTCCCCATAGGGGCCGGGGTACGGAATGCCGGGGAACAGGCACCGACCCGAGATGAGAGGTGAAATCCCTGTAGAAATCAGGTAAGTCTTTAATGAGCGTTTTTTGGTAATGTCTTTTCATTCGCTCATTAACGCTGATGTCTCTTTTTCCCCTTAGGGGCCGGGGTCCGGAAATGCCAGGATGCGGCGCGGACCCGAAATGAAGAGGGAATGAATCAACAGGTAAGTCTTGACATGGAGATTTAGCTTTCCTTATTCCCTTCTCTCTCTCTCCTTTTGTTCTGGTCTTTTTCTCCCTAGGCGCTGGGGCATGACTGCGAATCCGGATGATCGCTGCTGAACATGGAGGCGCCCAGTAAAGGTGAGTGGAATGCGACGCTGCAGCGATCGACGCGATGAGCTTTTAAATAAAAGTCTTCCTTTTCAGGATTGTCGGCGAGATGTCTCCGGGATGCGGATTTAGCAGGTAAGGACTTCTCCTTCTTCTGTTCTCTTCTTCTCTTCCTTTGCAGGTGATCCAGGATGCTGGCAGGCGTGGCAGAAGTCAGGATGCAGGAGCAGACACGGTGAGCGTCCAACTGCTAGATGCAGAACAACGCGAAGCACGTGTGGCTGTTCGGGTGGGGTTTAAATAGCCTTGGAAGAAGTTCCAGGTATGTATCCTTCCTCCAATCAGGTATGTATCCTTCCCCGACCACGCCCGGATGGTAAATTAGACCCACAGGTAAAGTAGTTCCTTTCAGGCCTCAAGGAGGCCGGGATCCTGCAGCATGGTCTGCATCAGGTAAGTGCACCCAAGCACATCCATAATGAGCCTGGCGCCTATGGCGCCAGGACTGATGTCTTTTATGAGCCTGGCGCCATAGGCGCCAGGACACTGTCCAAAGGGCCCCTATATGGGGTTGCTGGGTCCTTCCTTGGGGACTGGATGTCCGTTTTAGGGGATGCAGGGCTTGAACCGGCTCCCCGGGAGCGAGCATCGTGACACCCAGCATCTCCAGGCCATTCTTCAACACCTGGGGGAGACAAGAACAAATAAGTGAGCAAGGGCAATACAAACCACCGCCAATGACTTACCTGATTACCACAGGGGGGTACTCACCTCCTCTCGGGTCGGCGCAGTCAATTCTGCATCACCGCCGTACCCCGGCCCCTAAGGGGAAAACAAGGACAATACAACCTACCCCTAAAGACTTACCTGATTACCACAGGGGGGTACTCACCTCATTTCGGGTCGGCGCAGTCAATTCTGCATCATCACTGTACCCCGGCCCCAAAGGGGAGAACCACAATAGACTTACCAGGATCTTACCAATTGCCACCTGGAACTCTTCTAGTGGTTTAAATCTGCAACCTGCAAGGAATCTGGCAGAGTGAAGATCAGACTTTTGAACTCTTACGAACGATTGGACTTCAGAGTCAGTACTGGAACTCGCCAATTCCTCCATGCCAGTGAAGTAACTGGTCTTCTACGTGCCCCTGCGCTCGACGCAGGATGGAGAGCTCATCTTTCCAAATCATCAGGTGAGATTAAGAAGGGACTTCAGGAGTGTTCTGTGGGCAGACAAGGGGAGTGGGAAGGCGGGTTAATGCTCAGATTACGGGAGGTTAATTCCCCTTCTCCATTGCAGAAAGATATTCGTACAAGTCCAACAAATGAAGCTAAGTGGGTCTGTCCAGTCTGTCATCTCAGCTCTACGTGTTACTCTGGTGGAAGCAACAGCGGGCCAGTCCAGATCGACGCCCCCGTGGGAATCAGGTGAGCGTAACACAACGCGAAGCCTACCCACAAATACCCACCTGGGTGTTATGGAGACCTCGGAAACTGATCAGTTGGCCCAATTATTAGGGGAACTAAAGGCCGAAGTGCATTCCACCTGCCAGGAAACCAATGCCCTCAGGAGGGAATTAATAATATCAAAAGAACAAACAGATGATTTGGCCAGACAGCTATTACAAAACCAGGCTGGACAAACACCTCTACCTGGACTCGGGGCCAGCCCAGCTCCGGTGCCACCGAGTAACCCGGTGCAGATAAACCTTCCTGGAGCCGTTCCCTTGGCTCCGCCTGAACGCTTTGCCGGAGACCCAAAAAGGTTTGCTATATTCATGAATCAATGTCGCTTACACTTTTTATGTAGACCTGGAGCTTTCCCAAACGATCAAGCCAAGGTAGCTTTTGTATTGTCATATCTCAGCGGCAGTGCAGCGGACTGGTCCATTCTGCTAGTAAATCAGGATGACCCGATTCTTTGAGATTTCCGAGGTTTTCGAACAAGCATGGAAAGACTGTTCGCCCGACATTCCCAAAGACAGGCTTTGGATAACAAACTTTTATCCTTACGGAAAGGTAATCAGGATCTTTTATTTTACATTGCAACTTTCAATAGATTAGTTGTGGAAACCGAATGGCCTGAAGCCAAGCGAATTACATTATTCCATCGAGGGCTTCGGGGAGAACTCAAGGATGTTTTAGCCCAAGTCGTGAACCCGCCTCTAGACTGTGCTGAACATATAGATTTTGTGGTCCAGTTAGATCACAGACTTCAAACCAGAAAGGCTGATCGAACCAAGTTTGAAAACAGGGTCTTGATTAAAACCTACGTAAGCTCTAAGGGGGTAGATGCCTCAGAACCCATGCAAATCGGGGGGGTTAGAGGACCCTTAACCCAAAAGAAAAGAGAAAGAAGACGGCAACAGCAATTATGTCTATGTTGCGGAGCTACTGGTCATTTCCTTCGGAACTGCCCTGTAAAACCTCCAAGAAACCTATAGGAGCAGCAGACGAAAACCACTTGAAACCTGACTCGGGAAACGACCACGCCCGGCAAGCGTAGAGGTCAGCTTGCCGAGCTTAAAGAAGGACACTCTGACCTCGCATTTCACCATACCCATGGTCCTTATTGATCCAGAGCAGCCATCACGCATGCACGCGGTAAAGGCGTACGTAGATAGTGGAGCCATAGGAAACTATTTGGACTGCGGATTGGCTTCCAGGATGAATCTATCTCTCACCCGAAAGACCACTGCCGATGTTGTCACCACTGTTGATGGAACTGAAATTGCCTCTTGGCCCGTAACTCATTCCACTGCAAAGATGACATTGCTGGGTCAGGATGGACACCGAGAGGTTATGGTGTTTGATTTAATCAAGGCTCCACAGTTTCAACTGATACTGGGAATCACTTGGTTGGAAAAACATTGATTGGCGAAAGAAGAGACTAACCTTCCCAAAATGTGCTAACACCTGTTACCCAAAGAGAACTGTAAATTCAGTACTGGCCCCAATAATCCCAGCTGCCATACAATTACCTGCTGAATACCAAGACTTTCAGGATGTCTTTCAAAAGGAGCAGGCAACCACCTTACCACCACACAGATCGTATGATTGTCAAATAGATCTCATACCAGGAGCACAACCACCTTGCAGCAGAATCTATGCCCTCACGGAACCTGAAAATCTCCACTTGCGCCAGTACCTAGACCAGTATCTTGCTAATGGCTTTATCCGCCCGTCCAAGTCCCCTGCATCTTCCGCTTTGTTCTTCGTGCCTAAAAAGGAAGGCGACCTTAGAACATGCATTGACTACCGCGCGCTGAATCAGATAACTATCAAGAATCGATACCCATTGCCTTTGATCCCTGAACTACTAGACCAGGTAAAGAACGCTTGTATATATACAAAACTAGACCTTCGGGGGGCATATCATCTGGTACGCGTCAAAGAGGGTGACGAATGGAAGACTCCTTTTCGCACCAAGTACGGATTATTTGAGTACCAGGTGATGCCTTTCGGACTGTGTAACACACCAGCGGCCTTCCAGTTCTTCATGAACGATGTCTTCCAAGAGCTCATCGATGTTTGTGTAGTCGTTTACATCGACGATATCTTAGTATACTCCCTATCAGAATCCGATCATGTAAAGCACGTCCGAGCAGTCCTAGAGAAGTTACGACAGTATAAGTTATATGCTAAACTGGAAAAGTGCATCTTTCACACTACGGAAGTAGAGTTTATTGGATTTATTCTGACCCCGAAAGGAATCCGGATGGATACACGTAAGGTGGACGCAATTCTTAATTGGCCTTCGCCAAGCTCAGTCAAAGGAGTTCAAAGCATGCTCGGCTTTGCCAATTTCTACCGCAGGTTTATCCCGGACTTCTCACACATTGTACATCCCATTACAACACTATTGCAAAAGAATAAACACTTTGCATGGACAGAAGAAGCCGAGAACGCCTTCCAAGAGTTAAAAAAGAAATTCACGTCCGCTCCTGTATTACGACACCCGCGCCCAGAGCTTCCCTACATAGTGGAAACAGATGCATCCAGTTCAGCTATGGGAGCAGTGCTCTCGCAAAAAGATCCCTAAACTAACCGGCTGCACCCAGTGGCGTTTTGATCAAGAAAGTTTTCGGCTCCCGAATTAAATTATGCCATAACCGACAAGGAGCTGTTGGCCATCCAGTCCGCCTTCAAGGCTTGGCGGCACTATCTGCTGGGCGCCAGACATACCATTACGGTCATCACTGATCACCGCAACTTACAATACCTAAAGGTAGCCAAGGCCCAATCTTCATGCCAACTCCGTTGGGCATTGTTCTTCGCTGAGTTTGATTTTGTAATAACCTATCGACCAGGTCCCGAATTGGAATGGGAGAAACTGAAAGAGCTTTAGAACCTGTACCCATAATTCCTGAACAGAGGATCCTTGGTCTGACATCCATACACTCTCTGGAGGACATTCAAGAAAGGGTCCATCAACTCTTTGATTCCGATGCCTTACAGGGCTGGGCAAGGAAAGGTCCAGAGTATTCTGTCACCAACAATCTACCTTATTACCAAAGCCGGCTATTTCTGCCACTAGAGGAACTACAGAAACTTGTCATTTCTCATTACCACAACACCTTGATGGAAGGGCATCCTGGCATTGCAAAAACTGAAGCCAAAATCAAGAAACAGTTTTGGTGGCCCACCTGGCGAAAAGATGTCAAGTTGTTTGTCATGTCTTATGGCATTTGCGCTCAAAATAAAGGGGAAAAGAAAAAACCCGCTGGATTATTACAACCATTAGACATACCACCTACTGCTTGGCATACCTTGTCATTAGACTTTATCACGGATTTACCCCCGTGCAACGGTTATAACACCATTCTAGTTATTGTAGATCTTTTTTCTAAAATGGCCCATTTCATTCCTTTAAAAGGAATACCTTCAGCACAATCCTGTCCAACGAGTTCCTTGAAAATGTTGTCCGCCTACATGGCTTTCCTTCCGTGTTAATTTCGGACCGGGGAAGTCAATTTATTTCACATTTTTGGAGGAAGTGCTGCCAGCTGGCACAAATTGATGTTAGGCTTTCAACCAGCCACCATCCCCAGACCGACGGTCAAACAGAGAGAACCAACCAGACTCTTGAGCAATACCTACGTTGTATGCTACATCAATCTGAGGGGGATTGGAAAGACATTCTTTGGATCGCCGAGTATGCATACAATAATTCTGTACACTCAGGAACTAAAAAAAGCCTTTTTTTACCATATATGCTCACCATCCTCGAACCTCAGATTTAGATTCTCCCCAGCATTTAGAGATGCCCGCGGTGGACCATCTCCACGCTGTTATCACACAAGCCTTTAAAGAGGCGACTGCACATTTACAAAAGGCTAAGGATAAATACAAGAAGGATGCTGATCAACACAGGAGTGAAGCACCGCAATACCAAGTAGGGTACCAAGTATGGTTAGCCACCAAGTACTTACCACTCAAGGTATGCGTGTTCATCCTGTTTTTACATGTCTCTTTTGAAGCCTGTGCAACCAGGAACTAGGCTAACCACCCCACCTGAACCTATCCTCATAGACAGAGAACCCGAATTCGAAGTCAAGAATATCTTGGACTCTAAAAGGGTGAGATCAAAACTCTTCTATCTCATTGATTGGAAAGGTTATGGTCCGCAAGAAAGATCTTGGGAGCCTAGTGACCATGTGCATGCACCTCAATTAGTGAAAAGGTTCCACCAAGAATTTCCAGACAAACCAAGGCCGAGAGGGAGAACAGCTTTAGGAGGGGCCTTGATGGGGAGTGCTGTCACAATGCCTGCCCCCGGAAAGCCAGACCAGGCCCAGCAACCCCGGAAGCAGGCATCATGCCACTTGAAGCATGCCCAAAAACCCCAGTTAGGGGCTATTTGGCTACAGTCCTGGCGCCTATGGCGCCAGGCTCATAAGAATAAAATTACAGAAAACTTACCTGATGCAGACCATGCTACATACCTACCTGATGCAGACCATGCTGCACGAAGCCACAAGCCATGTGAGGCTTAGAGGGACTATTTTACCTCAGGGTCTCCTTTCCTCTCGGGTGGGGCTGTGGAAGAATACTTACCTGGGACTTCTTCCAAGGCTCTTTAAGCCACACCCAGACAGCCACACGTGCTTTGCGTTATTCTGCGTGCTGCAGCGTATCGCTCACCGTGTCTTCAGCAGCTCCAGTCTTCAGCCACGCCCGCTTCAGCCCTGGAACACCTGCAACAAGAAAAGGAGAAGGAGAAGAGATCAGAACAAAACCCTTACCTGAATCCTTGAACCAGCACATCGTCGATCTGGAAGAGAGAAGCCTTCACAGGTGCGTTGCCACGCACCTCGCAGCGCCGCGCTGAACTCACCATCCGGGGCTGCATTCCTTTACTCCATCACGAACCCAGCATCTCCAAGCCATTCTTCAACACCTGGGGGAGACAAGAACAAATAGGTGAGCAAGGGCAATACAAACCACCCCCAAAGACTTACCTGATTACCACAGGGGGGTACTCACCTCATCTCCGGTCGGCGCAGTCAATCCTGCATCACCGCCGCACCCCGGCCCCTAAGGGGAAAACAAGGACAATACAACCTAACCCCAAAGACTTACCTGATTACCACAGGGGGGTACTCACCTCATCTCGGGTCAACACAGTCAATTCTGCATCACTGCCGCACCCCGGCCCCTAAGGGGAAAACAAGGACATTACAACCTAACCCCAAAGACTTACCTGATTTACCACAGGGAGGTACTCACCTCATTTCGGGTCGGCGCAGTTAATTCTGCATCATCGCTTTACCCCGGCCCCAAAGGGGAGAACCACAATAGACTTACCAGGATCTTACCAATTGCCACTTGAAACTCTTCTAGTGGTTTAAATCTGCAACCTGCAAGGAATCTGGCAGAGTGAAGATCATACTTTTGAACTCTTATGAACGATTGGACTTTAGAGTCAATACTGGAACTCGCCAATTCCTCCACGCCAGTGAAGTAACTGGTTGTCTACGCGCCCCTGCGCTCGACGCAGGATGGAGAGCTCATCTTTCCAAATCATCATGTGAGATTAAGAAGGGACTTCAGGAGTGTTCTGTGGGCAGACAAGGGAAGTGGGAAGGCGGGTTAACGCTCAGATTACGGGAGGTTAATTCCCCTTCTCCATTGCAGAAAGATATTCGTACGAGTCCAACAAACGAAGCTAAGTGGGTCTGTCCAGTCTGTCATCTCGGCTCTACGTGTTACTCTGGTGGAAGCAACAGCGGGCCAGTCCAGATCGACGCCCCCGTGGGAATCAGGTGAGCGTAACACTATCCTTGACCCTGTGTCTGCACCACCATGTACCAGCAGGGATGCCCTGTCCCAGGCCCGTACGCAGGTAGGGGAGAGTGCCACGTCATCTGCCTCTCCACTACCTGCGGACGAGGGGTCCCGCGACCGTATGGGCTCCGTCCTGGTTGGTGTCGCGTTGCGCACGCGTGTCATTCATGATGACGTGCGTTCTTCCTGGGTGGAGAACGCACGCCATCATGAAGAGCAGCATCGTGACGTGGCACTGCTGGGAGGGGCCCTGGTCGGTGGGTTCCTACATGTGTCGCGCACTCTGGCGGACCTCTCCTCCTCTGTGGAGACTATGCACCAGTCGTTCTCCACACCGTCTTCCGGCCCAGATTCCACCAGGGCCCCCTGTGGGCCTGGCCTGACCAACACAGCCAGCTTGGTGGAGATCCCATCCCTGCCACAGTCGGGAGTCGGCGGTCCAGCACGGGTGGACACCACAACTGGAGACCAGCTGATGGAGGATATAGTTCATAGTGTTAGGTTTCCTTTGTTTTATTTTTATTTTGGGGCTTTTGGACTATGCCCCACACTTTTGTATATAGTTTTTTGTTTAGGTAGGTTATTAGATAGGTTTCCTTTCTTTCGTTGGGCTCATGGACCCTTGAAAAAGAATTGTACATAGTTGGACGTTGGATTTATTTGGACTTTTTCATTTCATTTTCCTTTTTGCATTTCATTTGGATTTGATTTGGTGGACAGAGACTTTTGGACATTTTTCTTTTGAATTAATTTGGATTTTTTCTGCATTTCATTATTTTTTTATTGTACATGCATTTCATTTCATGTTTGCCATTATTTTATCCTTTCATTTCTTTACATTGATTATCATATTAATACATTGTGATATTTTACTTCAATGTGTTGGATTCGCTCATTGGGTTCATGCATGTCAAAATCTGGGTTTACTCATTCAATGGCAACGTGTGTGTGTGTGTGTGTGTGTGTCGGACATGTGTTGATGTACAAAGTTGACTTTTGGTTTGTGTCATGAGATAGGCATGTCACTGCTGGGGGGTAGGGGTGCACGGGGACATGAGTGTGACATGAGTGGGGGCCTGCTGGCAGGTGCCCCGCACTGCTCGGGGGCAGGGGTGCAGGGGGACATGAGTGGGACATGGGTGGGGGCCTGCTGGCAGGTGCTTCTGACTGCTGGGTGGTGGGGGTGCTGGGGGACATGGGTGGGGGCCTGCTGGAATGTGCCCCTGACTGCTGGGGGGTAGGGGTGCAGGGGGGCATGAGTGGAACATGGGTGGGGGCCTGCTGGCAGGTGCCCCTGACTGCTGGGGGGTGGGGGTGCTGGGGGACATGAGTGGGGGCCTGCTGGCAGGTGCCCCTGACTGCTGGGGGGTTGGGGTGCAGGGGGACATGGGTCGGGGCCTGCTGGAAGGTGCCCCTGACTGCTCGGGGGTGGGGGTGCAGGGGGACATGAGTGGAACATGGGTGGGGGCCTGCTGGTAGGTGCCCCTGACTGCTGGGGTGTGGGGGTGCTGGGGGACATGAGTGGGGGCCTGATGGCAGGTGCCCCTGACTGCTGGGGGGTGGGGTGCAGGGGGACATGGGTGGGGGCCTGCTGGAAGGTGCCCCTGACTGCTGGGGGGGGGTGGGGGTGCAAGGGGACATGAGTGGAACTTGGGTGGGGGCCTGCTGCTGGTGCCCCTGACTGCTGGGGGGTGGGGGTGCTGGGGGACATGAGTGGGGGCCTGCTGGAAGGTGCCCATGACTGCTGGGGGGGTGGGGGTGCTGGGGGACATGAGTTGGTGATCAGTGGTGCAAGCTGACATGTGGCTTGGATGGGGGGCATGCCCATGGTGTATGGGCTGCCTGCGGGACATGACCAGGGGTGCGGGGTAGTCCCCTGTGGTGTGGGCTGCCTGCAGGGGCCGTGGAGGGTGTAGAGGGAACACCTGGGAGGATCCACACTGCCAATTCACGTGTAGGACTCCCCGTGCACCCCTGAAATACACGTACCCCACTCGCACAGGGCTTATCACGTGTGAAACTTCCCGCGCACCCCTGAAATACACGTACCCGACTCGCACATGGCCTATCGCATGTGAAACTTCCTGTGCACCCCTGAAATACACGTACCCCACTCGCACAGGGCTTTTCGCGTGTGAGACTTCCCGCGCACCCCCGAAATAGACGTACCCTGCTCAAATCGCGTGTGAAACTTCCCGCGCACCGTTGAAATACACGTACCCCACTCGCACAGGGCCTATCGCATGTGAAACTTCCCGCGCACCCCTGAAATACACGTACCCCTCTCGCACAGGGCCTATCGCGTGTGAAACTTCCCACGCACCCCCGAAATACACGTACCCTGCTCAAATCGCATATGAAACTTCCTGCGCACCGTTGAAATACACGTACCCCACTCGCACAGGGCCTATCGCATGTGAAACTTCCCGCGCACCCCTGAAATACACGTACCCCTCTCGCACAGGGCCTATCGGGAGTGAAACTTTCCACGCACCCCTGAAATACACGTACCCCACTCGCACAGGGCCTATCGCGTGTGAGACTTCCCGTGCACCCCCGAAATACACGTACCCTGCTCAAATCGCGTGTGAAACTTCCCGCGCACCCCTGAAATACACGTACCCCACTCGCACAGGGCCTATTGCGTGTGAAACTTCCCGCGCACCCCTGAAATACACGTACCCCATTCGCACAGGGCCTATCGCGTGTGAAACTTCCCGCGCACCCCCGAAATACATGTACCCTACTCAAATCGCATATGAAACTTCCTGCGCACCCCTGAAATACACGTACCCCACTCGCACAGGGCCTCTCGCATGTGAGACTTCCTGCGCACCCCCAAAATACACGTACCCTGCTCAAATCGCGTGTGAAACTTCCCGCGCACCCGTGAAATACACGTACCCCACTCGCACAGGACCTATCGCGTGTGAAACTTCCCGCGCACCCCTGAAATACACTTACCCCACTCGCACAGGGCCTATCGCGTGTGAGACTTCCCACGCACCCCGAAATACACGTACCCTGCTCAAATCGCGTGTGAAACTTCCCAGCACCCCTGAAATACACGTACCCCTCTCGCACAGGGCCTATCGCCTGTGAAACTTTCCACGCACCCCTGAAATACACATACCCCACTCGCACAGGGCCTATCGTGTGTGAGACTTCCAGCCCACCCCCGAAATACACGTACCCTGCTCAAATCGCATGTGAAACTTCCCGCGCACCCCTGAAATACACGTACCCCACTCGCACAGGGCCTATCACGTGTGAAACTTCCCGCGCACCCCTGAAATACACGTACCCCACTCGCACAGGGCCTATCACGTGTGAAACTTCCTGCGCACCCCCGAAATACACGTACCCTGTTCAAATCGCGTGTGAAACTTCCCGCTCACCCCTGAAATACACGTACCCCACTCGTACATGGCCTATCGTGTGTGAAAATTCCCACGCACCCCTGAAATACACATACCCTGCTCAAATCGCGTGCGAAACTTCCCGCGCACCCCTGAAATACACGTACCCCACTCGCACAGGTCCTATCGCGTGTGAGACTTCCCGCGCACCCCAAAAAAAAATACACGTACCCTGCTCAAATCGCGTGTGAAACTTCCCGCGCACCCCTGAAATACACGTACCCCACTCGCACAGGGCCTATCGCGTGTGAAACTTCCCACGAACCCCAGAAATACACGTACCCGGATCCAATCGCGTGTGAAACTTCCCACGAACCCCAGTAATACACGTTCCCCGCTTGCCGTGTGGTGTGTGGCAGCCCTGTATACTGGCACAGGGTTAGCACAGCCCTTGCGCTGGATTGGGGATTTTGATGGCTTTTCCTTGCGCGAGGGGCGTTCTTGGGGGCGTTACTGGTGCTGCTGCAGGGTTGCTGCGCCACTGTGCGCCACGGCTGGTTTTGGTAGCTAAAATCCATGAATATGCTGTGCGCGGAAATGGATTTTAGCGCACGCGGCTGGCGCAGAGATTCGCACGCACACACTGCGCCAGCCGCATGCGCCACTTGTGCGCTAATTTCTATGAATTACCCCCTAAGTGTCCACCAAACGCTAACGTACGTTTCTAATCATGAACTCCTCAAACACTTTTCACTTCGCAAGCGCGTATTCTGTAAATGACATCAAGATAAACATTGGTAAACTTTCACATTCAAATCTCTTGTACTGGTATGACTGTGAACACTGTAGTTTAAAACTTAGATCATTTGTCACCCAAAGTCATTTTCTCCAGAACTGGTAGCTAAATACCTAAACTAAATGGTTGTTCTTTTCATAGAAATTTTCAATGAATAAACTGGCACAGTCAATTCCTTTAGTAATAAAAAATATCTTCACTAAATTCCAGAGTAATTTAACGCTCCCACCGAGTATTGCTGGTTGTCTTGTCCCTTGCAGGATTTGAACAGTCTCTTCACCTTGGGAGTTTCAGTAAGACTTATTTTAACAGGATTCTCTACTTAATGGGGAACTCATAAGAAACAGGACCTTCCTGATTAAATCTGGACGATGAAAGGCATTTTAGAAAGTTGCCAAGTCCACCAGGTGACTACCTGGACCAATCAGGACACTGTCGTTCTCCTCCATGTTTGATTGGGTTACTATCACTCTGAATACTATAGTTAAGGCTGAAATAAAATGTCCTCAAGAAAACACATTCAATACCCCTTAAGCAATCCCCCACACTTCTACACTCATTACAGAGCCAACCCTGACAGTACATTACCCCATCAAAGCCATCATTAACCCTGCTGCCATGAAATTGGATTTACCAGCCAACATGCTGATCCATCCGGTGTTCCATGTTTCTCTCTGGAAACCAATGAAACCAGATACTCGGATTGAAGCACCACCGAGCCCAACATCATAGAAGGAGAACCAGAATACGAAGTCAAAACCATTCTGGATTCCAAGATAGTGCGATCTAAACTGTAGTACCTTATAGACTGGAAAGGTTAGGGACCTCAAGACCATACATGGGAGCCTAGTGAATTCGTCCATGCCCCATGACTAATCAGACAATTCCATCGTAACAACCCCACCAAACCAGGACCAGGAGGAAGAATGCCCGTGAGAGGAACCTTGAGGGGGAGTGCTGTCATGGCCACAGAGCTAGGACCACAAGCTCCATCACACAAAGGGTCCAGTTGGACCCAGTCCTGGCGCCTTTGGCACTAGGCTCATGAGAAAGTGTGCTCTGCACACCTTATTTCTGTTGCATGTGTTATTTCCTTCCCTGCAGGGCCCCCAAGTGCATCCAGGTCCAGCGTGGCCATAGGAATAGATTGGGCTGCACGTGCAGAATCCTCTGGGAATGGCAGGGTGGGTCCACAAGGCAGAGCAAAGAGGCGTGGCTGGGACCAGGCTATTGAAGCCTGCCCCACCAGCATGCAAGTGCTTCGCGTTCGTCTGCTTATAGCAGCGTAACTCTCACCGCTGCCTGAAGCGTTTCTTACCTGATTCCAGTAATACCATCGCCTGAAGCGCATCTTACCTGATTCCAGCAATACCATTGCCTGAAGCGCATCTTACCTGATTCCAGTAATACCATCACTTGAAGCTCATCTTACCTGATTCCAGCAATACCATTGCCTGAAGCGCATCTTAACTGACTCCAGCAATACCATCGCCTGCAGCGCATCTTACCTGATTCCAGCAGTCACCACAGTCGGAGTGCATCCTTACCTGTTCCGAGCGTCCAACGCTTACCCAGGAGCTCACCTCGGCCAGCATCCATGTGGAGCCAGCCATCCATCGCCCGCTGGCAGATCTTCAGATAGCTCCTTCTTGTCTGACTTCGCCAGGACATCCCTGCAGTAGAAAATGACAAATAAGGTTAGAAATAACACAGACATTACATTAAGGTCGAGACATTACGCTAAGGTCGCGCGCAATACAATCCTCGCACTTGACCTTAGAACCAAACTTACCATCTATTTGGGACATCGTAAACTCCTCAGGCCTCCCATTGGGCTTGCTTCCAGTACCGCGACTCTGCTGGGCCTTTCATCACCTATTGGGGAGAAGGAAAGACTTTACAAGGGATACGGACAATAATCATGGAAAAAAGACATCGCAAAAGAATACGGACAATAATCATTATTGAGGAACACTTACCTTTGAAGTGGATCAGCTACAGCCGGTCTGGGCTGCCACACACATAGACCAGTGAAGAAACGTGGTCTATCTAAGGCGCCCCTGCAGTTGAGAAGCAGGACGGAGAGCGCACCCTTATAAACAGGTGATACTATATGGGTAGGCGCATGCTCACCACATTCTGGGAAGAAGGGATTGAGGGAAACCACAACCATATCACAGCATTCTCACGGCCTCTTGTATTATCACAGGGGCAGTATCAACAACCAACACAGTCCACAACACAGGAGCAGGGGAAGAAGCCTGACCCAGGTGAGCCAGTTCCAGGGAGGGCTTCAAACGTACCCCAAAGTCCCCGCAGAGACCAGGTGAGCGTAACCACACCTTTCAGAGTAAATATGACGACACAGGTTCTAAATCAAGAAATAGTTCATTTAACAGTACTCCAGCTAGCTCTGATCCTGAATCGGACAGGAAAATCCTGAAATGACAGGAACCAGCTCTAACAACACAGATACAGTATCCACCACTATTAAGGTTTTTTTAGAACAAATACGTCAATACAAGAAGGGCAGTCAAAGAAATATAAAACCAGTCAGATTCCAAAGTCCATTAATATCAAATATTACAATACCAAATGGCACACCAGCGGTAGGAGGGGGGAGCGGAGGTTCAGAGGAAGTCGCAAGCCACACCAGGATTTTGACCAGATCCAACACGAGAAAGCGATTAGCGAAGCGACCAACATGAACTTAGTTGTGAATTAGGGGTGTCACGGTATTAGTTTTATGATGGTACAATTGCCAAATGACGGTACATCATGGTTTTCGCGATATAGCAGGTGGAGTTAACTAATCTTAACAAATATTTTCTAAAAGGTAATAAATTGTCAGATTTATCATCACAAACAAAACCAGGCACCCAGGGTCAGAATTGGGCTTTTCAACATACTTTCCACTGAAATGCCACCCCTTGCTTCCACCATGCACAAACACACATGTGGAGAGGAGGAGGGGGGGGGCAGCCCTGCTGCGACTGGCAAACCAAACTGAATAGCTTTTCTTAAGTGGTCCTTTAGGCTTTTAGCTCTCCCACTGGCTACTGGTGAAGATGAACATGTTGCCATCTTGATAACCTGCATGCCACAGATCATTGGAGCCTGATGGTAGTATATGCTTGTGCGCATACACACACGCACTCTCTCTTTACGTTACAGCCTTTAGTTTACTTGCGGGCCAAAAGGTGTTCAGTAATCATGGACATGTTACAGTTTGGTATGGCAGCAGGGAATACCCTCAGAGATGAGTACATTTTGCAGTGTGACTTATTATATGTAAATTCAATGATAGAATCAGGGAAATCCCCCATTGTCATATGTTTAGAAAACATTATCCATTATAAATATATAAACCCCAAAGCCGCCAACCCAAAGTAAACCCTTTTCCTTCTTGGCACTATATTTATTCTTCCTATTGCTAACATATTGATTTTGTGTCAGGCACGTGTGGTTTATGGAATGGCATTAAAAACTGCTCCAACTGAAACTACTTGGCAGACGGCACATCCAACGGTGCAAGACCAAGCCTGCGCAGCACTTGCTTGCTGCAGCCTTTCCAAATCAGATTGAAAAGCACACTTAACGGTATGAACGGTATACCGGTATAAACAATGTGACGGTTATTATTGTTCAATTAAGTGGTTCACGGTATCTTTAACGGTATACCGTAATACCGTTACATCCCTATTGTGAATCTCTCAAGCAGAATATGGAGTGAACCTGAAATCAAAGTTTTCAATAGAGGACTATCATTTGCACCAAGTTCCAATACTGAATTTATAGATTTCCAAATTGATACGTTCAAATTTGTAAGAAAACTCAAATTGAACCCCTTGAACACTCTCAATTGGGGAATGAAAACGTCATTGAGACATTTCATAGAGCATTAACCCAAGATATACATGCATACTTAGACAAGACTTCTGTCAGAAAGAAAAGGAGCAGTACCAACCTTAGCACAGAAGAACACAGAGCCTTAGAGAATCTAGCAAAGGATTGTACCATTACAATTAAGGAGGCACACAAGGGAGGCCATGTCGTTATACTCAATACGCAAGATTACATTAATATGGGCAATAAACATCTAGCCACCCCTGTTAAAGCAATTAGGTTCTAATCCAACAAAGAGCGTTGTTCAGGATTTACAGACCCTTATTAACGAATGGTATGCTTGGGCTACCTCACAGATGAAGATAAAAGGTTTTTGCTTATCACAGAACCCACTATGCATACCCTATACTTTCTACCTAAGATACACAAACCATTTCAAATTCTTCACGATGTTAGACCCATGATGAGTGGCATAGGCTGGGCAACAGAAGGCATGTCGCACTATTTGGACGATACATTAACACCACATTTACTTAATGTGATATCCTATATTAGGGACAGTACACAAGTGTTGCAGTTATTAAGGACCATTCAAAGGCAAGAAGATTTCTTCATAGCTACTCTTCATGTAATAGCTCTTTATACGAGCATAGACCACGGACTAGCCATCAAAGCTGTCAAACATATGTATCGCAATTCCTCTGCATCTTATCACAGACATATTGAAATGCTCAAATGTTTTTTTTAAGATTTACCCTGACCAACAATGCTTGCATGTTCAATGATGCGTACAATATCCGGTCAAAAGGGGTGATGATGGGAGCTAAGTATGCTACATCTTTGGCCAACTTATTTATGGCACAATTTGAAGAAATGCATGTCCTTAACAATGAGGCTTTTTTACTTCATAATGTTAAAGCATGGAAGCGTTATATTGAGGATGTTCTGATTATATGGCATTGTATTGAAGAGACCTTTGAGAAATGTGTAACCTACCCCAAAAATAACGACTATGGTATCACACTAACAGGCCATTACAGTGCAACAGACATTGATTTTCTGGACTTACACATTTCCATCAGAAATGGTAAAATAGCGATGAAGACACATAGAAAACCCACTGAGGTTAACTCTGTATTGCATGCACATAGCTGCCATCAACAAATGACCATTGACAATATCCCTGGAGGTGCGTTTTACAGGGCGAGATGCAACTGCAGTAACCACAAAGATTTTGAGCAAGAATGTAATGTTTTGATACAGAGGTTTTGGTTTGGATAATGACCTGTTTCCATATCTATCAGAGAAACCCAAGTTTATATATACTAAAGCCCAAAACATCAGGAACAGACAAGTCCATCATTTTTAGATACGAGCAACCATAACTTAACAACAGGTGGCAAATGGCTAAAATCTGCACATGGCTTTCACAAATACGGAACTTGTAGTATGTGCAAGTATGCACATAAAGACTGTGAGGAATTCACAGATCTTCCTGGAATTACTGTAAAAAATAAAGAGTTCATAAATTGTAAAACTACCTTTGTAGTTTATGCACTTATATGTGTATGTGGTCAACTTTACGTTGGTCGCACTATCAGGCAATTGCATATAAGGATGAGAGAACTTCTAGCCAGCCTGAATAACCTAGACCCTAAATTGCCTCTTGCTGTCCATTGGCAACAGAACCATCAGTTTGCAGACAAGCCTGACTTGAGATTTGTAGGACTAATGAGATCTAAGAATGGGAAGAGGGGAGGAGACACCAAACTGAAGCTCAGGCAAATGGAGTGTAAGTTGATTTGTTTCCTGCGCTGCACTCAATATGGTCTTAATACAGACCACGAGATTCACGTTTTTCTCTATTGCACCAAAGGGATGCTAATGTTTGGAGCAGCATGATGGACTGCTGACTATAATTTTTAAAACTTCACCCTTATGTTTGAATGTTTATCAGTTGATGAAATCCATGCATGATTAATGCACAACATGTGCACCTCACTTGACACCATAATTTCTTTATCTAGAACATTCTTGGGATATTTGTGTTACAACTATCAGTACACTATTTATGCTCTGATATAAGAATAGTTATTTCAGAATATAATAGAGCCAGTCGCCACTAGTATCATCCAATACAAATTATAATATGGGAAATATACCTTGGACCCAGGCGGATACTTAGAGTTTTACATAGGAATGCTTTGTGAAAAAGGTGTTCCCCACACGCACTTTGCAAGACACAATTCTATTTTTACGTGTCATCTAGCAACTGGTGTTGCAGGCCAGGAACAGGCCAAGAACAGGCCTAATGTGCACCCACACAGCACAAAAGCTACTGAACGTAGTTTCCTTTAAATATTAAACTTTAGAACGAAAATGTTGCTAACGCATGTAGTTTAATACACAAGGAGATTCTCGATTGTAAATCTAACATTTAATGTCACCAAACATATTTTCTATCTATAATAGAACATTCAAAATTCCTAATCAGGGGGCATACATTCATATGCAGACTGCCCAATGCTTTAAAACGAACAATAATATAATCACGGGCCATGTGTTATTTGTTTTCTGTTATTTGTTTACATATGACGTCATGCGTTATAGACGTGTGACGTCCAGCGCACTTACATCATTCTGCGTGAGACGTCACATGCAGCACAGTCATAGCCTTAGTTAGATATATGGCAGTGGAGAGAGCTACCAGGGTTGAAGACGGAGGGATTTTACCCTAGGAGACTGCTGCCCGCCATTAAGGTAAGCATTTATTGCAACTGACCTTTTCAGGTAAAATACCACTGCATTGATTGAAATCACAAGAAACAGGACGAGACATTCAAATATTGTGACCCATGTGCAATACACATGGAAAGATCCAATTGTCAATTCTAATGATGTACAATTATCTTGGATAATCACGATGTCCAATGCACCATATTGTGACTATTTTGCATAATGCATGTTTTCAGTACAGATCACAGGCCTCTTTGTAAACAAATGTGTGCGCACTCGTACATAACGATTGAAAACTACTTTTGGTGCTGTTCTACTTTAACTCAAATAAGCGAAACTGGTGACAAGGATAGATAAATAATAATACCATTTACACAAGCAAACATTTTTGCTTCACACAGGCGAGCGACTGTTAATCTCTGATCTGGGAAATATACCGTTAAGACATTTGACTTCTACCGACGCACGCAAATGCGCTCTTTTAAGGTAAGGGGCTTTCGTGATAAGGATATTTTTGCAATTTGCAACCATGGCGAGCACACTCCTCACTGATATTTAATGACTTCTTTTTAGTTGTACCTACAATAGGGTTCATCCTAATCAATTACTGTGCTCATGCAATAAAACAATTACGTTCGGAATGAGTGACGGCAGACACTTGACGGTATGCCATATTTATTTTATTTTATTTGGTTTCATGATCATAATGCTAAATATATCGCCTCATATATAATATTAGAAGAATATGTGACAGCCTAATACAATGGATGCATTTTCTTAATTTACCAAGAATATTCACTGAAACACTAGGAGAAAGGGTAACGCATCACTTACCAGTACTAGTGCACAATTTATGGTCGATTAAACACTGTAGGTGAAATAGATTTATCTCAATTTAGAATGCATTAACATAATGTTGCAGTTCCTTTCTTTTTGCCAACAGATAATTTATATATTAAATAGCCAACACTCTGGGGTAATATGGCCAATACTGGGATTACTTAGGACCACACAACCAATTTGACATTCATTCACTTCATGGTTGGGTTCAAGTGAGGTACATCGCACAATCCTGTACTGTATCAATCGCATGCTAATGATAACCATGTACCAAGATGGTGTAAATATGTGTCTTTGTTCTGTTTTTCTTTCGCTTCTGAGTGACCCTCCATTGTTGAACTGATGTTGGGTATTTAACAACCTATACAATGAATGTGATACTTTTCTTTCTATTTACTCACATATATGTTTTCAAACAAATGTACAGATGTATCTTGGAAACATTTCACTTTTACTTTTGGCCTAAATGGCAATCAACATCATATGGACTTTTTGTATATATTCACATACTGGCAAATTGTATTTTACTATGAATGAAATTTGAATTCTGTGATCAACCTTGAAGACGACTAAGGTCGAAACACGTTATCAGCTGACCATATCAGGAATAAACCTAAATTTTGGGAATACCAATCTGGAGGACTTTGATTTAACCTCTTATTATCATGCAACATACAAACTTTGAGGAGGCAGAGCGCGATTCACCAGTATCCAGTTTAATTCATATTGCTAATCATTGAAAGCCCTCGTATGGGAGGGCTTTGGGGAGTGGTGGACGCAGCCTGCAACAATCTAAACAACAGCAGTGGTCAATAGTGCACTAGTCTAATTTCAAACCCATTCGCTCTAATTCTTCTGTATAAATGGATTTAGCTGTATGTGAAATATTGACATTTATGCAGACAGGTAATTTTTGTTTTTGTAGACAATCTGCCTGTAATTCTATAATATTGTGATAACTTCGCCTACATAAATCTTGGAGACCACCTTTGCATTGATTTTATTTTAATCAAACAATATTGATTGCGCAATTAGCTTGTTTCTAGTGCCTGAACTGTGGGCTGGGATTGTTTGTCAGGGGACTTTAAATCACGGGAATAACATTTCAATTAATATATCTTACAGAAATATATATATATATTCAGTAAGAAAACTTTGTTAAAGGGACGTTATGGTTAAGTTGCGCTACTAAAAACCTATGAAATTCAGTGAAAAAAAACTTTGTTAAAGGGACTTACGGTTCCAAGTAAAACTGAAAAACCTCTGAAATTCGCCAGTTATGGTAAGCTAAGCAACCATAACTCGTGCCACCACCATGTACTGCTAAGATTAACAGCCAGGCAATCAAAGATGACATCACTAATGTCATTGAGGACATCACTGATGACATCACGTGCATTTACTTTTCATGAAAAGTCTGTACAAGGGATTCTTATAGTAATGGTGATAAAGTGTGAAGTATTATGGAATAAATATCATCAAATATGTAGTGCATTAAGTAATGCATTGATACGAATACCATTCTATTATTAGGTTGTTTGCAGTATACTAAGCTACTCATGTACAAACATAGGCATTGTGTGCAACATACATGATGGAGGTGCAATATTAATAATCTTACCATGTTGAATAGTAAAATGATAAATGCTTTCTTATTACAGTTTTGCCTACTGTGAAACATTCAATAACTAGCTAATAAAACCCACTTACTACATATTTGCATTATTGGAAACAAAACACAAATAAACAACAACACATACAAATATGAGCATATACAGGGAAAATGAAGTAAACAAAACAACAGTATTACCAACCAATCTTCATACCCTCACTGATTAACATTATGCATAGAAATGATTGCTCTGCTTCAAAGCTACTACTTCGCTATGTATAACTATCATATAATGTGACTGGACCATAAGAAAAGTAGTGTGTTTACAATGTATACAAATATGAGCATATCCCGAGAAAGTAAAGTAATTAAAAAAAGCAGAACTATAAGAAAGTGTTGATAACCTTACTGATCATCTTCATATACAGAAAGGATTGCTGTCCTCCAAATCTGTGTTTTCCCATATGTATATGTTTCATATGCTGTGAATGAACCTCAAGTGGATTATTGTAAGAAGTTATTTGAAGTATAAGTCTACAAATATAGACATTTTTGAAATTTTTGTTCCTGACTGTTAATGGCCTAGATATGTCAGTAAAGGAAAAAAGGGGGAGCCAGACATGTGATGTCATCAATGACACTAGTTATGTCATCTTTGATGTCGTGTGTGTTAATCTTAGCAGTACATGGTGGTGGCGCGAGTTATGGTTGCTTTGCTTGCCATAACTGGCGAATTTCAGTTTTTTTTTTTCGGTTTTACTTGGAGCCATAACGTCCCTTTAACAAAGTTTTTTTTCACTGAATTTCATAGATTTTTAGTAGCGCAACTTAACCATAACGTTCCTATAACAACATTTTTTTACTGAATTTCATAGGGTTTTATTAGCTCAACTTAACCATAACCTCTCTCTATCAAAGTATTTTTTTACTGAATATAAATATACATAGTGTGAATTTGATAGATGTTTACTAGGATTCCCTTACTTTATATACATGTAACATAGAATATGCTGAACCCCCTGCTAGAGATTTGATGTCCGCAGACTGTGCGTATGTCCGCGGACCGACGCGGACATTATCAGCACTACCCAAAAACTCAGGGGGTATCTTAGATTGTTCTATCATGCCATATAAACACTTAACATGTTCAAAAAGCACCACATGAACACATTATATGTAATAATAAATAAGAAGTGGAACCTAAATATGTAACATATCAACCGTCCATTTAAATAGCATATGTACTCAAATGGAAAATACCAAAACATAATTATCTCACAGAAACTGCACAGCAAGAAGCAACAGCAGACCTATACAACAGTAACTACTGTGCTGGAATGGTCAAATTCACTATAAACTCACAAGAAGATCCACAAGAATTTGTAATGTACTTACTACAAGTACTGGAAAACAGAAACATACCTATAAATAAAATCTTTCAGATTTCATACATGTGGAAACATACATGCACTCTCTGCAGCCATGTAGCACAGGAACAAATCCCTAATGAACGCTTTGTGTATGTATCAATACCTAACTGTGAATACATTCCATTTCAGCAACTTGTACAAAATGCAAACCATGGCAGATTATGTACTACCTGCAATTCAGATAATCGCTCCACCTTACAAATACAAACACATAGTAAATACGTAATGGGGATGACACGCATCTCTCCTTCAAGCTTTCTTCCACTGCCTCTTCTTCTTCCTCTCTAATTCCGGACTGTCTGACTGTCATTAAGGCATGGTGTGCTGCTAACGATCTTTGCCCTAATGCCAGTAAGACTGAGATCCTTCCCATTGGGACCCCAGCTCCCTCCTTCCCTCCTTCTCTATGGCCGCCCTCCATGGGCCCCCTCCACACACCCTCTTGTGAGCCAAAAGATCTTGTTGTCATCTTCGACTCCTATCCCTCCTTCTCTCCTCAAATCATGGACCTTGCTAAGAAGGCGAACTTTCAGCTGCACCTCCTCAGAGGCTTTCTCCCTTTCCTCATCTTCACCTAGAAACTCAATGTCTCCAGAGCTGGAGTCCTCTCAAGACTGGACTACTGCAACAGCCTCTCCATAAATCTCCCAAAACCTCCCTTCGCCCCCTTCAACTAATCCAGAATAGGACTGCAAGAGTTATCATTGGCCTCAAGTCCAGGGACCACATCTCTCCTGCCCTAGAATCTCTCCACTGGCTCCTGGTTGCTGTGAGAATCAAGTTCAAGACCCTCTGCATCATCCACAAGGATTTCTGGGGCCTGGGACCCTGCTGCATCCAATTCTCTCTCTCTAAATACCTCCTGCTAGAGCTCTTTGGTCTTCATGCTCATACTCTCAGATCAGATGCTTTTCCAAGTAGAGAGTGGGTGGAAGATCCCTCTCTTCTGCAGGAGCCGCCCTCTGGAATGGCCTCCCTTCCCCTCTCAGACTTCAGCCCTATCTCCTTAAATTCCGAAAGTTTCTCAAGAACCACCTTTTCTCTTCTTCCTTCCCTCTCCCGCTCCCATGCTAAAGTGCCCCTCTGCAACATTGAGTGGTTGCCTGGTTCCTTCTGATTACTACAGAGACCATGCCCTCCTCGCCCAGTCTCCCCCAGCACTTCGGTCTCCCCTGAACTCCCCCTCAACCTATACTTGCCTTTCGGGATCCATCCCCCTGCACTCACCTGGATGGGTCTGCAATCCTTGAGTCCATCCAGCCCCGTCCTCACACTTAGCAAGTGAACCTTCATTCCCCTGCACTCTCTGCATTCCCCTGGCACTTGTCCACCTGGCCTCTGTTTAGCACATACCTAGACCAGGGGGCCACCCTCTCCCCATCCTCCACTCCCCCAGCACTTGCACACTCTCCACTCTGACCTGCACTTTCTTGCCTCCTTAACATTAGTGCATTCCGTTCTCCCCGGCACTTCCCCTTCCTCCCAACTTCCCAGCACTTCTTATTACAGCACTTGCATAATCGAATGACACAAAACCTAGTAGGACTGTTTTGTTATTTTTAATCCTTGTTCTCCCCCCACTCTTTTTTTCTTGTTGCGCTTTGAAACACCTTTTACTGTATAGGCGCATTGTAAATACCCAATAAATAAATAATCAAGTGTACCATTTTAACCCAATATTTAAAAATTAAATCTCAGGGGTAGTGCCCTCGAAATCCACTTATTTGTTTGCGACTCCCTAACTATAATTGGTCACTTGTGCATAATCATGTTAAATGTTCACACCCCTGTAATTAAAAAACTCACCAGCCACCACTTACAACAACAAATGAGTGTTAGCGAAAATCAGAGTCAGAGAACACAGCTCAGTAATTCTAAGAAAAGATGCTATCACTCCTTCTTGCCACTAGACAAGCAAGTAATCAGCGCAAATGATAGAATGCTAATGTGAGATGTGTGAAAGACAGTGTTGGGAGAGTGGTAGTAGACCAGGGCATAGTAAAATAGTAAAATAAATCTGTGATGAAAAGGGATTATGCTTCAATTGCTACAGTGTCAAATAATGTATAAAGTGCTCGCCTACCACCGAAATGGCTTCAGCTCTCTGTGAAACCAGACTAAAACGTATTGATAGAATGACGATTACCGAGGCTTATGGTTCAGGGACACGGAGGCGAGCATTATGCTTCTACTTCTTTATTAACTCTTCAGTGGTTTATATTATTTAAACTTGCCTTTGCTTATATATATATTCACTGAATAAACTTTGTTAAAGGGACGTTATGGTTAAATTGCACTAATAACAACCTATGAAATTCAATGAAAAAACCTGTGCCGTCCTGCTGTAGGAAGGAAAATCATTTTCCTAGCTGGCCACCATGGAAAGTGAAGGCAGAGCTCCATACAGAGTCCCTCTTCCCTTTCCATGGCAGCCTGCAGAAGGCGAAGAGAGAACCCTATGACCATAATACCACAAGCACATTTTCTTTTTACCTTTCAAACCTATACCACTTTCAAATAGCTTTACCACATAGCCGGTCCCAGGTGGACATGGCCACTTTAACCCCATTTGTGGTACCTCGTGGTCATGGCCAGTAGCCAAATTGTGCGGGTCATGACCTTGTGACATGATCCGGACAATCTGACCACTGCCCATGGCCACAGGCTATACCTCAGTCACCAAAGGTATATCACAATTTATTGTACCTACATTATGACACTTGTCAAAAAATAAAACATGGGCACATTTGCAAAACCATGCTTTAAGGTCCTTGCCAATGCTCCCTACACGAGTTTGCTGGAAATCCGCCGATGTTTTATTTTTTCAAAAGTGTCAAAATGTATGTACATACAATAGACATATAACTTGGCCCCCACTTGACGAAATCCATTCAGACTTTACACAAACATTCAAGGTTGGGTATATAATCTTTTTAAAAACGTTTGTCCACATTCGTCAAACGGCAAAAAAGTAATATAAGCCATCTAAAAATGTTGATACCCCCTCTAATTTAGCCCTCTCTTGACAGAATCCCACCAAACCTTGCAAAAACATTTATATCTAGATCTAAAATCTTTTTGCAAACCTTTTCTGCAGATTCATCAAATGGCACCACATTTATAAGCCTTTACAATATTTAGCAACCCCCTTCTATTTTTGTTCCCTCTTGACAAAACAGCTCCACACTTTCCAAAGCCATTTAGAATCGGGTTTAGAATAAAATCCCAAAATGTCATCCAGATTCATTGAGTAGCGCCAAAGTTATAAGCCATCCAAAAACTGCTTTTCACCAATCCTTTAATGTAGAAATAGGCACAGATGCCCCCGAACATCTGAAGTGTTCGCGAACATCACAGGACTGCTCCGCCCCCAACATCCAGACTGTTTGTGGACTTTGGGGATGAAAAACACCAGTTTTTTGTCTTCTTACAGCCATATCCCATCCTATCCTCATCTCCCCCCACGTCCCCAGAGATTGTTTGATGAGTTTGACAAATACAATGTTGTGTTTTTTAATATGTTTTACTGTGTTGTTCGCGGGCATCAGCGGCTGTCTGTGAATCCAGCATGGCGGGTGTTTCCAAAAATCTGACGCACTTCACGCTTTACACCATCCAATCAGTGGGCACATCCGATGTCCACGGACATCACCTCACCCTCTAGGCCAATTGGATGCTCGTCCATGGATGGAACAAGGAAGTGAGTCAGCGGACCAAACTCAGATATCACAAATTCTTTTAGCTACTTGTGGGTGCTTTTCGAAATTGATCAGGGACTCGTGTCCACCCCTCCCTGAGACTGCAAAGTTTTGTAAAGATACGTTTGAAAATAAGAAATTTATTAAGAAAACCAAAACAATTGATTTCAAAGTTACGGCCTAATTCCCATTCATTTTTCCATAGACAAACAAGGTAAATTTTTGCCAAAGTGCAGAGCCCAAACCGCTGGACGGATTAGTACCAGGTCCGAAACAACTTGGACATGAAGTGTTGACTCGCTATTCATGCATGCTTTGGCGTTATTCCATGCAGTAGTTATTTAAATATGCCCCCTTCTCAAAAAAAGATTGCTAAAGCTCAGTGATTTACCCAAAACAGGGTGTTTTTAGCAGTGGTCATAGTGTATGAAAAAAAGTAGTGGAACTATCTTCCCTACTAGCCTGCCACCGATCCTCACAAACTCAAATCGCTATGCACAATGCAAGCTCCCAAACACATGTGCCTGCTGTTTAAGGGCACATTCATTGCAGTACACTGAAAGTGCAAGTTTCAACTTCTTCCTACACTTATTTTAAAACAAAACCATTCTGGAACCGTTTCTTTTTAAAATAAAAGTATAGGAACAGTAAAACTTAATTTAAAAAGTAGAGGAGCACCGCTCCCGCCCACTTCGACCCCTGGTTTTAGGAGTGAAACAGCCGCCATCTTGTTTTTCTCCCGGTGCAAGAGATATTCAAGGTTATAGCCGAGGATATAGGAAAATGAAATGCAGGAAAAATGGTATTTGCAGGTCAAAAATCATGCAAATGCCATCAGGCTAGACGTGGGGCATGGCTAGAGGCCACCAAGTGAAATTTAGGAGTTGGAGGGAGTCTTGCGACTGAGTTTGTGTACACAAAGCTTTCGTTAGCCTAGGCTATAGTCGCGAATAGCCGACATCTCTAAGCAAACTGTGTCACAGAAACAGTGTGTGTTTTGGGGGGAAAGGGAGAGGGCAGGGGAGGCGAGGAGGCCATCTGGTGAGTGGGGGGAGCTGGCACAGATGAGGGTGCACTTGGTGAGGGCCTCGGGGGGGCAGCAAAGCATTTGATTTTTGGGGCATTTTTCCGGTATTCACAGCTAAATTCGAGGCTACAAAGGACTACTGATAGCCACCGGTAAGAGTAGTTCCATGACAGTGGCTATACATTTTGACATGTCTGTGATTTATTTGTTTTAAAAAGATATTTTTATAGGTGAAGTGACATCAGGGGTGAAAAATAATTGGCCATGGCCAAAGGCCCTGGTCAATGACACATTAGATATTTGGGAGTCCTATCTATTTTGGCTGTGTATTTTTAGACTTTCTTACATGTGAGAGTGTGGAGAAAAAAAGAAGAACATGGTTTTAAAAAATCAATAGAAAAAGTAGTCACCCTACTCTAGTTTTAGATGCCTCATCCAGTGTATTTTAGCATGTTTATTCTCACCCATGATATTGTATCTTGTGTAATTGTACCCATTAAATGTATCTACACCTAGTTTACTGTCATGTATACTCTGCTTTCTTTACCATCATCTGCCTTAAATAACTACATGAGCTGTAATTTACTGTATTGATCTTTTACATTCCATTGTTTTACCAATGTCTCTTTCGCCATTCATATTCCATACGCCGACGCTTTTAAAACATTTTTTAGTTTTTATTTGCATTTGGACAATCAATGACAACATCAGTTTTTCTTACAGTCTTATCCAACAACAGTAATACCTCACCCCCCACCCCACCCCAACTAATCCGTGCATTCTGGGAACAGGCATTCGTTCAACAATGAATCCTCTTGGGGATGAATGAACAGTGATTTTTTTTCTTTTACCATGAGTGGACTACAGTGTCTCGGATTGGCTCCCTTCAAACAGGTCATCACTACAAGCTACCCCATGACCTTTACAGTTTCTCCGTCAATCTTAAGCCCCCTCCATTCTGGACAGCAACAGCCGCCATTCTTCATAGAAGGACTCCCTGTAGTCATTCACAATGCCTGTCAGCCTCTCCATTTCAATCATGGAGTACAATTTATGTTCTCATTCCCGTCTTGTGGGTAATCTTCCCACCTTCCAGTGGGGCCACTGCTAGCCACCCAGCCTGTAGCATCACCTCACACACCCTGGGCAACCAGTACTCCTCTTGGTCCCTAGTTGAGATTCCTATAAGAATCTGAAGCGGGTAAAGGCTCAGCTGGGCCCCCACAAGGTGTTTGATCCAACTAAGGAGCTCCTGCCAAAAGATGTGAATTCTAGGGCATCTCCACCACATGTGTTTGAGGGAACACACCACACACTCTGAAGCACATGGGTGAGGCGCCTGCAAACATTCTTGAGATTTTCAGCGGGTTCCTATGCCACCCGTGCAGTATCTTAAAATTATGTTAGATGGTCGAGGTGAATAAATTGCTGTGAAGTGTCACCCTGAAGATTGTAGCCCAGTCCTCATCTGTGATTTCACCCCTGCTAGTTCATCCCAGTATCTCTTGAAGGTGTATCTCCCCACCTTCGAAGTCAACACCAGCATTTTATGTATGCTGGAGAGGGCGCCCTTTCAGGTGGTGGTTGCGTCTAGCCATTTCTCAAACTGGGTTAGGTCCCTGGAGAGGTGGGTATCCCATTTTGGGTCGGTAAACATCCCCTTCAGCCTCAAGTATTCGAAGATGGAGATCCTGTTCCATTCCAGTCCCTCATGGATTTCCTCACAGTCCCTAAAGCAACCTTCTTTAAACATCTGCCCCACCCTCTCCAGCCACTCGTCTGACCACTGCTGGGCGCTTCTCATCCCCTGCTTCATCAGATGGAATGGGGGGGCCCAGACCGACACCATAGGTGAGGGCCAGGATGAAAGAGATCTATTTTCATTGTTGTTCTTCCACAGCTCCCACAGGAAAACCAGTGTGGGGTGTTCCCTTGCTTCCCTCTGAACCTCCCAAGAGGGGCCCATAGGTAGTCCCTCACCTTCAACGAGTGCACTTTAAGGTCCTCAAGGTAGGACCAGTAGGTCTGCAGGTTCTCCCTCGAGTGCTCCAGTAGAACTCTTAGCTGTGCTGCTTCGTAGTATAAATACGGGTCAGGGAAGCCAAATCCCCCCATATCTTGTGGGAGAGTCAGGGTGACCTACTTCACTTGTGGTCTTTAGTCTTGCCAGATGAATTTAGATAGTACCCCCTTTAGCTCCCTGAGGAAAGTTTCTGGGAGTTTCAATGGGAGGGCTGTGAACAGATAGAGTAGCCTGGGGAGGACATTTGTTTTCACCACCACCATCTGCCCATACCACGATAGAGTCAGGGGTCTCCATCTCTGGAGGTCTTCTTAGATCTTAAGGAGTATCAGCTCGAAGCTCGCTTTCATCAGGCCCGCGAGATCCCTTGTCAGCACTACCCCAAGGTATTTTGTTTGGGCTTGCTCGACCCTCATCCCCAAGTATCAGGTGTGCTCAGCTGATACTGGACATCCCGGATCCACAGGCATTATGGTGGACTTGTCTACAATGATTTTCAGGCCCGAGAGGAGCCCATATTTCTACATCTGTTCCATGAATTTCAGGAGCGAGGAGCTCATCTCCGTGAGGTAGGCCAGGATGTCGTCTGCAAAGAGTGACAATTTGAATTCCACCTTCCCACAAATAATGCCCTTAATCCCCTGGTTGGCCCTAATCGCAATCAGTAGCTGTTCCATTGTGAGGCCATACAGCAACGGCGAGAGGGTACACCCCTGTTTTGTCCCACGCATCAGTTGAAACATCCCAGACAAGATACAATTAACCCTCACCCGGTTGTGCGTACATCGCCTCCACCCATTTCTTGAATCTCTTCACGAGGCCCATTCTTTTTGGAATTGCCTTCATAAAGGGCCATTCCACCCTGTCGAACGCCTTCTCAGACTCCACAGAGATAAGGCACGCGTCACTCCCCTGGGTCTGAGCCTGGGTTAGCAGATTGATCATTTCTCGAATGTTGTCTGCACCCTGTCTACCTTTTATGAAGCCCACTTGATCCCCATGGATAAAGGACGGCATAAATGTCTCTAACCTGGTACCTAGGATCCAAGCCAGGATCTTCACATCGCTGTTTAGTAGAGATATTGAGCGATAGGAGGTGCACTATTCGGGATTGCGTCCCTCTTCATGTATAGTCACAATTACAGCTTGTAGCATGGAGACTGGCAAGGGGTCCCCCTCCAGCACTGTGTTAAAAACCCACGTATGGGGCCAGAGTGGATCTGAAATGCTTATAGAATTGGAGTGTGAACCCGTCACTCCCTGGGTCTGTGCCCACCTTCAACTGTTTTATAGACTGGATGACCACTTCTTCAGATATGGGCTCTCCCAGGTAGTTTGCTTCCCCCGCTGTATCCCCGGTAGAGCCAGGGCATCCAAGAAGGTGGCTATTTGCCCCTCTTCGCCTATAAACTCTGAAGTGTAGAGCCCTTTATAGAACCTGGCAAATTCCCTCCCCACTCCCCCTGGGTCGTGCACTGGCACCCCATCCTCGCCCCTTATAGTCCCGACCAGTTTCCTTTTTCTCTCCTCCCACAGTCGCCAGGCAAGTATTTGATCTACCCGGTCCCCTCCTTCATGGTAGTTTTGCTTTAGCAACAGTAGCTTCTTTTCTGTGTCGTGAACTATGATCGCTTTAAGCTTTGCCCTATAGCGGGTCAGCTCTGCTGCGCAGGGCAGCGTGAGAGGCACTCCCCCAGGTCTTACGGCTCAGCTCCTTATCCTCTCTCTGACTCTCTCTCTCTTTTTACCCGAGGCCTGTTCTAATAAGCACCACCACCACCTCTCTGGATGGTAGCCTTAAAACCCTCCCAGAGAGTTTGCACCCCCACCTCCCCATAGGCAAAATAATTAGTGATCTCTGATAACACTGACTGGGAGACCTCGCTATCCTTTAACAGATAATCATTACACCGCCACCCTCCCTGGGGTCTCTTTCTGGAGGGCCACCCCATCACACAAACCACTGTGTCGTGGTCTGACCACGGGACTGAGGACACCCATGAATCCTTTACCTGGGACTTCAATTCCCCATCCACCAGTTTTAAATCAATGTGTGAATAGGAGTTGTAAACACCTGAGAAAATTGTTAAAGGGTGTTCTCCCATCTCCCCCTCCCGCAGAGAGTCGACAGGGCCTAGGTCCTGGTTGGTGTTCCGAAATATCCTGGCGGCGGCCTTGCCTAAAGTTTCCCCGACACCCCCTCTAGTCTCTTACGACCCTTAGGTCCATGGCCATGTTTAAATCTCCCCCCACCACCAGACAGCCTTCCACAAACGTTATCAGTTCAACTTTGACCCCTTCCCAGAAGTTTGCCCTGTGTTGGGAGCATATATTGAGCATAGGGTGAACCTTTCAGGCTTCCCTTAATAAACAAGTAGCGTCCACCCAGGTCCCTCTGAGTCCCATCCACCACCAGTCCCAGGGGGGACGACACAATAATCACCACCCGCCCTTTTTCTCCGTACCCGGAGCTGTGAACACCTCCCCCACCTGTTTTGCCCCCACTCTCGTTTCCTTGCCCCTCTGCCAATGTGTATCCTGTACCATGCCAATGTCCGGTTTCGCCTGTCTGAATTCCCTAATGGTCATTGACCTCTTAACAGGTGAGTTTAGCCCTCCAACGTTGAGGGATCCGATCACTAATTTCTCATCGACAGGCATGTCTCCAGTTCCATTCCCTCTGATTAAGCCATCCGGCCCTTCGAGAAATCGCACCACCTTGTACTCAAACCACTGAAAAAACATTGAACCCCCTGATGTCCCCGTGGGGGCAGCTCAGACTATCCTGCTCCCCATCCCACCTTGCATCCCATCCTATCACCGAAACCAGTATGCGCCAGGTTAGGAACACCAGAAGTCTCCAAGTCAACAGGACTCTCTCAAAACAGCCCTTGTTGTTACTGAACCCCCTTCACCTCCCCCCATCCATCTCACACTGTCAACATCAGCATTGGCAATGCCCTCGGGTCAATAGGTTCACAGTAAATCCCTCTTGTTTCTCTCGCCGGTCCTCCCCCTTGCAATCTTCCTCAGGGCTGGCCCCCCATTTGTTTTCACTTACAACATCGCCGTTTGGCAGACTTGCCCCCTACATAAGGCTAGGTCATGGGCCTGAGGGGCCCCTCGGCAGGGTATTAAGCTTTTTATACTTGCAAGCCCCTGCCATCTTGCATCTATTTCTGGAGCTTGTGGGCAGGGCCATTGATCCAGGGGTCACTCCTGAGGCAGATGCTCGGAGCCGTGAGTCCCCCATGCATTCATCTGAGGTTCTGTGTATGTCATCCTCCATCACCAGCCGGTAGTTCTGGCCGTTGTATTCAAAGTTCAATGAAAATGGAAATCCCCAGTGGTAGTGCACTCGTTTCTCTGTCAACCACTTGGTGAGTGGGTCACACATCCTCCTCCTCCTCCTCCTCACGAGCGTGAGGGCCGAGAGGTCCTTGAAGACAGTCACCTGGGCCTCCCTGTACTTGATTGGAGCCCACTTCCGAGCTTGCTCCAGGATCTTTGTTGTTTGGTCATAGTAGTGAAAGAGTGACTCTCAAGTCACCTCCCACTCTGTGCACCCGGTCAATGGTGGGCTCGTCCATGGAGTCGTCGCTGACGAGTGTGCACACCGCCTCCCTGATGGCCCTCCTGATGTCACCCTCCATCTCCCCTTTCTTTTCCGGCACACCAAAGAAGCGCAGATTGTTGTGGCGTTCCCTTTTCTCAACACCGTCTAGCTTGAGTGTTCTCTGCCTACCTTCTCTCCAGCTCTGCCAGTCTCTCTCCTGTTTGAAGTTCCAGGGTGTCCACTTAGGCCTGGTTGGCTTCCAGCCCTTGAATCTTATCCTCCACTGACAGAAGTTTCTGGTCCATTTAATTCAGCCTCTGGTCAAGGGCTTATCTAATGCCCTGATTCTCCTCCATCAGGGCCATAACGTTGGATTTTGTGGCCACTGAGGGGTAGGGCCTGTCTCTGCCCAGTCCCCACCTGCAAATTGGATTCTCTGTAGTGAGTCTCTCCAGCTCATGGGCTGGGGGAGGGATTACTATGTGCCATTGACGGTCGCTCTCTAGGTCTGGGATCTTAAGGCTCCACTCAGGGTTTTCTTTGCTCTTGGGGGGGTGGGGGGCCTCTGGTAGGCTTTGGGTATCCTCTTTCTGTCATGAACCATGGACATAGCCCCTTCTGGTCTTCCTGGTCCTGGTCCAGACGGAGAGTGTGCTCCTTGATACTTCCAACATGGCCGTGCCCAGTGCCGTGTTCCGTACTAGCCTGTACGTCGGACACGGCACGTTCCATAAATGGGCCATGCCCCCACGCCTCCGCGCGTCTCAACGCTATCTCTAGGTAGTGTCTCGACGTGTGTGTGCTGCTCGGTGTTACCTTTCAGAGTTCCTGGCCAACTCCCTTATTCTTTCTTCCCTTTTCCCCTGTTTCCAGTATCTCTTACCTTTCTTCGATCCTCTTCCTGGACGTCCTGGAATACGCAACTTCCTGGAACTTTGAACACTCGCGCTGGAGTCAGACTCGACTCGCGCACACTTATACAAGTCCCGGTCCGGCCGGGAGAAGGAGTCCTCCGCGGAACGCCACAAGAAGAGAACTCAGGTGAGCCGGGGGGAAACCTTTGACAGATTGAGACGCCAAACGATCAACACTTATACAGCTATGGAGAAAGCGGTCCAGGACCTCATGCGCGGCATGCAGGAGCTAACAACCGAGGTACAGAACTTAAAGGCAGAAAACGCAGCCTTGAAACAATTAGTGCTGTCACGTGACTCTGCCAATAAGGAAAGCGTGATACTGGGTGGAGTGGTAGACAAATACGATGGCTCGCCAAAATCCTTACGTGGATTTCTGGATTCCTGCTTGGTGCATTTTACATTCAAGCCCTATTATTTTTCAACTTCCAGGGCCAAGGTGGGCTTCATAATCTCCCACCTTACAGGGAATGCGTTATCTTGGGCCACTCCCCTAGTGAACTCCGGAGACGTCCTCCTGGATGATTATGATGCATTTATTCAGGCGCTCAAGTCTATGTTTGACCGCCCCAAACAAGTGTTCAGCGCCCAAGAACGCCTACTTGATTTTCGGCAAGGATCCCAGGATATGCTAACGTTCGTTACCAGATTCGAACAGCTGGTAAAGGAGGCTGATTGGGGCCCTGAAGCGAGTTTCACCTTATTTCGCAGGGGTCTAAATGACGATATCAAGGATGAATTAGCCAGAGTGGCTCGCCCCGGTTCCTTTCAGGCTTTGGTAGATCTAGCCTTACAAATAGACTTTCGTATCCAGGAAAGAAGGGCTGAAAGGAAAAAATGCTAAGACTGCCTTTCAACGAATCCCTCCGGAGTCGACTGTGAAATCCGATCCTGTCTCAACCCCTGATAACGACTCCGAACCAATGCAAATAGGCGCCTTTCGTGGGCCAATTACTCCACAAGAAAGGATGAGAAGAATTCACACCGGCCTGTGTATGTATTGTGCCTCAGACAAGCATCTCGTTAGAGAATGTCCTTTAGCCCCTCCACAGCGTTCGGGAAACACCAGCTCCCGGTCCTAGATGGAGCGAGGTTTCGGGAGAAAGATGTCTGCTCCACATCAATCACATCCTTGAACTCTCCTGGACAGAATAACCTGGTGGTGCTACAGGCCTTTCTATCGCCCTCCAAGCACAAGACCTATCCCATATTGGCCCTTGTGGACTGTGGAGCTATGGGAATTTTTATTGATCAAGACTGGGTTATCAGACATAAAATACCATATGAGTCACAGAACATTAAACAGCCGGTAGAAGCAATTGATGGGAGACCTCTCTCTTCAGGACCCATAACCCTACAGACAAAAGAGGTCAGTCTCTCCATAAACCTCCATCAAGAGCAGATTACATTCGACATCATCAAATCAGCCCATTACCCTATGGTTCTGGGTATGCCCTGGCTTCAAAGACATAATCCGTACATTAATTGGACAGCAGGGTCATTGTTTCTGGGCTCTGAGTTTTGTATGTCCCACTGTTTATCCCTGGATCTCTCATTAACACCAGCTATTGAACATTCAGGAGAGCAAAAAACCTCACTCATGGTTTCCAACATTGTACAAGTCCCAGAGGTCTACCAAGGATATACTGATGTCTTTTCGACTGCCATAGTCCAGGCTTTACCCCCTCACAGACCCGAAGATTGTGCCATTGAGACAGATCCCTCGGCAGTAATTACCTTTGGCAGAATGTTTATCCTTTCAGAACCTGAGAAAAAGGCCCTCCGAGAATACCTGGACATCAATTTGGAAAATGGCACCATAAGACCCTCAAAATCTTCAGCGGGTGCCTCATTGTTCTTCGTTCCTAAGAAGGATTCCAAGGAACTCAGACCCTGCCTCGGCTACCGTGGTCTAAATCAATGCACCCTCAAAGATCGGTACTCTCTGCCTCTGATTTCAGATATCCTGGAAGCTGTCAGAGGCGCCGTAATATTCACGAAGGTGGACCTCCGGGGTGCCTATCACTTAATCCGTATCCGGGAAGGGGACGAATGGAAGACCGCTTTTAGAACGCCCTTTGGTCACTTTCAATATCTGGTCATGCCCTTTGGATTAGCTAATGCCCCTGCAGTTTTTCAACGTTTCATGGATAGGGTGTTTTCTGACATGCTTTTTCTCTTTGTCATTGTCTATCTAGACAACATTTTGATTTATTCCAAGGATCCCTTGAAACATGAAGAACATGTCATGGCGGTACTACAACGGCTCCGTGAAAACAAGCTCTTGGTCAAACCTGAGAAATGTCTTTTTCACGTGACTTCAGTTCATTACCTTGGATTCATCCTCAGCCCAGAAGGAGTTGAAATGGGACCTTCAAAGGTAAAGGCCATACTGGCCTGGCCTGCTCCTACATCGGTGAAACAGGTTCAGTCTTTCTTGGGACTTGCTAACTTTTATCGAAAGTTCATTTCTACCTTTTCTGAGCTCGTCCAACCGATCGTTGCTGTGCTGAAGAAGGATGTTCCCTTCATCTGGTCTTCCTCGCAAGAGAAGGCTTTTCAACACTTGAAGACAAGATTCACGCAAGCCCCCGTCCTGGCTCAGCCTGACTTAGATCGCCCTTTCATAGTGGAAACGGATGCCTCCAACCATGCCATAGGAGCAGTCTTGAAACAGGTGCTTGAGGACAAGATGGACCACCCAGTGGCTTACCTCTCTATAACTCTAACAACCAGCGAAACCCATTACTCCGTCCTGGAAAAGGAGCTGTTGGCAATCCGCCAAGCCTTGACAGAATGGCGACATTTACTCCTGGGTGCTAGATATCCAGTCCAGGTCCGTACGGACCATCGAAATCTACAAATTCTCCAATCTATGGAGTGCAGGAACAGTCGTCAGGCGCGTTGGGCTTACTTCTTCGCCCAGTACCAATTCCAAATCACTCATGTTCCTGGATCACAAAACGTGATTGCGGACGCCTTGTCCCGGCGTCCTGACTATTTAACCACTGAAGATAGGACCTATCCTACAATGTTTCCCAACACAATCTTTATAGCTCAAGCGATCAACCTCTTGGAAGAGATTCGAGCCAAAACCCAGTCCTCTGACCTCTGGAAGGACGTCTCTAGGAAGAATCCCTGGAACTTAAGAATCAAGGAAGGATACTTATTCAAGGACAATGCCTTGGTCATTCCCACACCGAAACTTCAACATAAAATAATAACTCTCTGCCATGATACTTTTCATTCTGGACATCGTGGTGTAACCAACACGCTCCGTCTTATACAAAGACAGTTTTGGTGGCCGGAAATGAAATGCAAGGTACAAGAGTACATCAAGACCTGTACTGTCTGCAGTCCGAATAAGCACGACAATAAGAGACCGGCGGGCCTTCTATTGCAACCTACACTGCCAACATGACCATGGGAATGTATAGCTACAGACTTCATCATGGAATTACCACCTTCCCGGGGTTACACAACCATCATGGTAACCATAGACTTGTTTACTCATATGGCACATTTCACGCCTCTCTATAAACTTCCTTCCTCTTCAGAGCTCGCAGGAATTTTCCTAGAACACATTTTCCGTCTTCATTGACTCCCTTCCAAGATCATATCGGACCGAGGACCGCAATATATTTCACAATTCTGGAAACATCTCTGTCGTGTTCTAGGGATTCAACGCGCTCTTTCATCTGGATATCACCCACAGACCAACAGGGCCACAGAACGTGTTAATCAAACCCTGGAGCAATATCTTCGTTGTTTTTCAACCAAGGTACATGATGATTGGTCCCTCCTTATACCCTTGGCCGAATTTGCCTATAACAATTCAGATCACTCGGCGATCAACGTTAGCCCCTTCTATTGCAGTCAAGGTTTTCATCCCTCCGTGTTACCTTCAGTTCTACCACATCCAACTCCAGTACCTTCACTTGATTCCTGGATTGAAACTCTCCTCAACATCCACAAGGAAGCCAAGGAACAATTAGGAAAGGCCCAGATTTGCACTAAGCGATATGCTGATTCCAAAAGAAGACCAGCACCCTCCTATTCTATTGGTGACCAGGTCTGGTTGTCCTCGAAACTATTACCACGACATCTATGCCCTAACAAGTTAGCCCCCCGATATTATGGTCCATTTTCCATAAAAGAAATCATCAATCCTGTTTCTTATCGGCTCAAGCTACCAGACTCCTGGAAGAGAATACATCCAGTTTTTCACACTTCTCTACTCAAACCCTACATCCACTCCACCCGGAAAACCGGCAGACCCAGTCCTGTGATTGTGGACAATCAGCTGGAATATGAAGTATCCAGAATATGTGACTCCAGGTACAAACGGGGTCGGCTTCAATACCTGGTCGAGTGGAAAGGCTCCCTTATTCTTTCTTCCCTTTTCCCCTGTTTCCAGTATCTCTTACCTTTCTTCGATCCTCTTCCTGGACGTCCTGGAATACGCGACTTCCTGGAACTTTGAACGCTCGCGCTGGAGTCAGACTCGACTCGCGCGCACTTATACAAGTCCCGGTCCGGCCGGGAGAAGGAGTCCTCCGCGGAACGCCACAAGAAGAGAACTCAGGTGAGCCGGGGGGAAACCTTTGACACTTTCCCCTCTTGCGGCACCCCTACTTTATGAGCAAGGCCCTCGATCCTCAAGACTGTCGCCAGGCTCATCTCAAGGGCCCACCTCTGTGCCTGTTACTGGGGGCCGCCTTGGCTCCTATTCACCCATGGCTGGGTCTTCCCAGTTGAGAGGTGTGTGTCAACTCAGCTACTCTGATGTTGGGTCTTGTCCACCCCATTGCCACTATGGCAACCTCCGGTCCAGGGGCGGGACCAGCGTACTCCAGCACCCTCCCTCTCTCTGCCACTGCGAGTACCCCCCGGTGGTGAGGTGCTGGCACACCCCAGGGGGCTGGTGGCCTTGCTGTCACCAGTGACTCCCGCCTGTGCGCCTTCTCTGCAGGCTTCCATTGCGCTTCTCCAATGGACCCCCCCAGGTGCCCATCCAGGCGGGGCACATAGGCAAATGATTTCAGCTGGGGGGTAAGGACTCCCCATGCCCTGCTCCCCCGGCCAGCTTGGCCCACTGGTCTGGAAGGCCTCCACCCCTGGGACCTCCCTGGTTGACCCGCCTGTGGTGGGCCAGCCCCACCTGGCCTGTGCCTGGTTGCTGTCTCTCTGGGATTGCAGCGAGGCCTCAAGGGAACTTTATCTGTTTCCCAATATGCTCCTTACTTGTGGCCATGGGTGGGCACACTGCCCGTAGGCCCCAGAGTGTCCCTCTTCGAAGCTCCTCTCTGCATGGGCTAAGGGCCCCCCCCGGTCTAACGCCGGCCCGCTCTGGAGCTCCACACGCTGGCTGGTTGAAGTGCCCAGCCAGTCCTCCTCCCAGGGTCGGGGCTTCAGTTCACCCCAGCCCCATCTCTTCCTCCCAGCAGGAGTGGCTCCAGGTCTTCCCCACACAATCCCGCTGTGGTCCACTCCTCTCTGCTTAGCTCTGCAGTGCACCCTCTGCAACGCAATCCAGAGTCTTTGGCCTTGCCTAAGCCTTCTTCCCATGAGGTCTGCTCCGAATCGGACCTCACGTCTTACTTTCACTTTCTTTGATGCGGGCCGGGGCCGTCACCTCTCCTGCCTCTCCTTTCCCTACTGATATCTCTGCCGTTCGTGGGCAGTATTGTCCCAGAATTGGAGCGGGGGACACCAGGGTGCTCCTTTTGCAGGGGCTGCTCTCTGTTCAGACCAGTGGGGGCACAAAGGGGGGGGCTCAGAACAACTTTAGGTGCACGGTACTGGAGCTGACTGAAGGATCAGCTTCCTTCCATGCGCCCCCTGGTGGCCTCTGCCTGACCCTTTTTAAAAAAAGAAAAAAAAAATGTTATATCCGCTGCTATACAAAAAGAAGGGGAGCAATTGGTATATCGAGGATCATGCCTTGCAACAGCAGCGACTGGGGTGTTTACCCACGGCTATCCCAAACACGTCCCACATCATGGTTTTATACCCCTGAGTACACCCTGAAGCCGCAGCTAAGGAGGAGGCACCGGCATGTCGTGTGTTCTGCAGCTGCGGCTATGAAAAATTGATTGAAAAAAATATATACATGTGTGTGGGTAGTTGTCTTGGAATGTTTTTTTAAGATGTATTGAGTCTAGTATTTGCAACCAGTTATTGTAACAAGTATAATACTTTTTATTCATTAATAATACATATAAGTGTACATACTTTAAAAAGGTAAATAAATATGCAAACGTTTGTTAAAAACAGGTTTATTTGGGGGTAGGGGAGTTGTTGGTTTTCTTTTTCATTTAGTTTGAACACATCATACATCTTATTGATTAGCACAATTATCAGGATTCTTACTGGCCATGATTTGTCTTAAATTTTCAATGTCCTTTTTCATTGATTGTGCTTCTTTTTGAACATTAATTAATAGTTCTTTTAATTATTTTAATGAATCCATGATTAGTCGTTCTTCATGTTTAATTCTTCGTGAAACTTGAATGCATTGTTCATCTGTTTGAAAATATTAGAAATATTTTTCAACTATGGAAGATGTAATACAGAATATTTGTGTTGGTTGCGAAGACATTTAAAATTAGATAAATTATATCTGTTTGGTAACTAATATGTGTTCCGTAAAATATTATTGTTACTCTCATTTTACATAAATATAAATATAAATAATGGATGTACAAAATCCTGAATGTTGTATATTTTCTTCTGGTTCCTTTTCTTGAGCATCTCCTTTTTTAATTTCTTCCTGTGTAGGATCATTTTCCAGCTATTCCATGTAGTTTTTCATTTTGCTGTGATAAAAGAAAATACTGCTTGTCACCTCAGATATTAGAATTAGAAATGGAGGAAGATTACATGAGGAGAGAAGGTGGAATTTCTTGTATTTACTTTCTGATTGGTTGTTTATTGTTTGTGTGGTGGGTGGCTGCCAATAGGATGCCAAGTACCTCAGATGCTGTTCATCTGTTGAACCGATAAGAGAATGTACTTTTTTTTTAGTGATATTTATGTGGCAATAAAACTGGAGATTATATTGTGTCTTGTATTCGGAGTTGTTATATATATTTATCACTGAACTCGCGCCACCAGCTTGCACTGCTAAGACTAACACCCAGGACATGAAAGATTACATCACAAATGTCATTGATGATGACGTTTGTGGAAAGGCATATGACAGACAATATTAGATACCACTGCCCCACTTGTACCTGTGCCCCTTGCCCCTGTCCCAGCCAATCATCCCAACCAAATCCCTTTAAGCAACGACGCTATGATGAGACCTCAATCCCTTTCTCCCCTGATGAACAGCCTGTGGAAAACCCCAATTCCCCACATCCCTTATATATGTTTCCCATTCTGCTACACCTTCCCTTTCCTAATTAAGTTTTTTTTCTGTGTTAATACATTTCTATGTGTGTACTGTTGCTGTGTGTGTGTGTGTGTGTGTGTGTGTGTGTGTGTGTGTGTGTGTGTGTGTGTGTTTTTTTAAAGCCCTGTCAAAATGGAGGTACCCATGAACAGCGCACCTGTCCAGAGGTGTACGCAACCAAAATGGAGACACCCCTGAACAGCGCGCCTGTCTGGATATGTCAGCAAAATCATGATGCACCTTTATATGATTCAGGGGCCCAGACCCTGCCCTGCATCCGATCGCCTGTGCCCTCTGAACACTGCTCCTGTCCACAGGTTTCTGTAAAGCCATACCGTACATTTAATTAGTTCGGGGGCCCACCCCTCTCCTACAGACACCTGGGCGCATGCGCATCTGATCCCCTGTGCCCCCTGAACACTGCACCTGTCTGCAGATGTCTGTAAAGTTGAGGTGTACTTTTCATTAGTTTGGGGTTCCCAGCCCTGTACTACGGACACCTGTGCGCATGCGCACCTGATTCCCCTGTGCCCTCTGAACACTGCACCTGTCTGCAGATGGCCGTAAAGTTGAGGTGTACTTTTAATTAGTTTGGGGTCCCACCCCTGTCCTACGGACATCTGTGCGCATGTGAATCTGATCCCCTGTGCCCTCCAAACACCACGCCTGTCCAGAACTGTCCGCTGCACGTATCGTACTTTTAATTAGTTTGGGGATCCCGCCCCTGTCCTATGGACACCTAGGCACATGCGCACACTGCATCCCGCGCAGCATGTGTTTTACAGACAGCCGTCCTATCCGCGGACATCCGGGGATGTCATCATGTGACCGCACCAGCACTAAGCGTCAGGCTTATCCACGGACACTGTCCTTACCCCCAGACTCTTAAAAAGTGCATTTCTGGCCAATCCAGGGTGTTTTAAGCTAAAAGGTCACCCTTGCAGAGGTCCTAGACCATGCCCTGGTCAATCTAGTGACTTTGTGTAACTTTTTGAGCCCTGCCTGAGGCTCGAAGTTACCATGGAGCGTGCAGCTATCCACGGAGCACACCCCTATGAAAGGCCAAACCCCACTGCTTCTCCTCATTGTGTTTCTGGCTGACCAGGACTCAGCACTGCCTACATTGCTGTTTCTGGTATGATACTTTTGCTTTGCTGCTTTTCATCTGATATGGCATCCATGGTTGCTGCTGCTGCCTCAGCACCACCACCATCTCCCCCACCACCACCAAGATCACCATCTGAAAGGCCTGGAGAGGGGAACAGGTGTGGTGATGCAGAGGGGATCAAGAAGAAGAAGCGGATGAGGTAGTGGAAGTCCCTACTACGAGCTGCCAGTGTGAGTGTTGGGTGTGGATCCTACTTACCACCGTTGGGGGGGGTACCCAAGGCACGTGTGGCCAAGATTCGATGCACTGGTACTCAGTCGCGGAATACCTGGCCTGGGCCACCTCCATGCGATGACACCTAAGGCCTAACCACAAGGCAGCAGGTCGGAGGGTTGTCCCTTTCAAAGGCGGTAGCAGGTTGACGTCCTCTATCGCATCCTCAACATCTGCTCCTGTCACCACAAGAGACACTCCTGTGGGGCAACGGATCCCTGAACATGCCTCACAGGCCATACATAACACAGTGGACCCTTGCCTTTCAAGGGTCACTGTGCTCTGTATGTACTGTGACACAGTACTCTGCAGGGAGCAACAGTTTTGAAGTGCTTTCGAGGCTACGGTCCAGGAGCATGAGAAACAGTGCCCCTACCTAAGTGAGGCCCACCCAACATCTTCTGCTCTCCACCTGCCCCTTCGTCCCTGTGGTTGGTGCCCCTTCCCTTCCCTTCTCTTCCTTGTGTGTCCTGTATACAAAATACCAGAAAAATCATAAAAAAACAAAAATCAACAAAAAAATTGTTCTTTTCAGAGCCTCCTTTCACAGTTCAAAAATGGAAGTACCAAAAAAAGGTGCAGGCCCAGGCGCAGCCGGTGAAGTCTGTGGACAGTGCGGTAGTCCACGGACACCCAAAAATATGTGGGTGGTGGCAGCATCTAAACCATTGCACTCTTTTGCGGGAGAAAGTGTTGGCTCTGAAAAGAGCCTTTCTTGATTGATATTTTTTTTTTTGGAAGGTTTTTTCTAGGTTTAGAGTAAAGTGGGCAACACCTACAGTAAAATGCTTGCTATATTTGCAAAAAGTGCTGCCAAGCATTTAGGATATTTTGCCAAAAAAGCTGATCACCAGCATCAGTAAGATGTACTCCATCTCTGCGAAAAATATTGGTGCTGTGAAATATTATGTTTTCATTATGGAAAGACGTCATGCCAACATCTCTCAAAAATGCACAAAGGGCCTTGTTGGCATTGCGCCTCTCTTTTTCCATTTGCAGACCAAATGAACTGGAGCGCAGCCACATCTGTTTCTGGGCAATGCAAGAATAAATTACTCGGGAGTTTGGAAACATGTCCATAATTTTCCCAAATGTCTCCTTCATTGCAAACTGCAGTGAAATTCCTGTTACATGGCCTAAACTGATCCCTCCACAATGAACAATAATAATGGAGGGATGATGGCGCATCACCAAAGTGGCATAAAGTGGGAGCAAGTCTACCCACTTCATGTCGTGCACTCCATACCACTGCACATCAACATGATCAAATCCAAGATGTGAAGCCACTCCACACTGCTCTGCATACATCTGCAACCAATGGATCCACTAGTCCCCCAAAATCCACACACTCTGCCTCCTGAAAGACAAAGCAAGGTCCATAGCCATCTGGACTCCTCTCAGCAAAGAAACCTTCTGCCACACTCTCTCCTTGCATACCAGACCCAGGAAACCTTATTGGCCAATCCTTTGGGCTCCACAGTCCCATTTCCATGCCTGCCATCCTCAAAATGCTGTCCGCGGACTACTGCAGGATCCGTGGACAGATCGTCCAATTCAAGGGGGTGGGGAGAGAAATATAACCCAGGGTAGGAGATGTCCCCTTTAGTGGTGGCTCTGAAAAGAGCCTTTTTTTAAGGTGCTTGTAAACAAATACTTTTTTGGGGGGGGGCTTTACTCTTCTTTTTTTCATTACAGGCTTACATGAACCTCTTTATTGTAAAGGAAAATGGCATGCAGAGCCTTGTCTCTTTCTACATAGGTTTCTTTATCCTCTGTGCCATATACAATGCCACACTGGGTGATGGTTGCCAGTCCATGGACTTTGTATGCCTAATGCTTTACAGATCCAACATACCTGATACCTCTGTGTCCGGCTGTTTGATGTGTTTTTCCTTTCTGCCTTTATACTTACTAAGTGTCAGTTCAACCTCAATCTTCTTGCTGGTCATATCATCCACAGACAATGTGTCCATGTCCTGTGACTCATCTGTATCACCCGTATTATCTTCCCCTGGGGTATTGGGTAGGAGGCTTGGCTGACTTCTTGAGGATTTCTTTCCAAATGCATCAGTAGCCTCTGGGGTCTGTTTCACACCCCCATCATCTTAGACGGGGGAGTGGAAGAGTATTTCCTCTTCCGGGCCTGATTACTCCCTTGTTTGTCCCCTTTAACTCGGGTGACTATGTCGGCTGTGTCAGTAGCCTCACCATACTGGGAGCTATTATTCTTGTTCCCAGCAGGGATTCCAGAGTACCCAATCTCTCTTGGAGGGGCCTAACCACTTGTGCCATGGCTTCCATTAGTGAGTCCCCTAGCACTTTCTTAAGACTAAGCATCAGTTTGTTCTCTGCTGTTTCTGCCTCCTCTTGGCTCTCATCACTCCTTTAGTATTCCTCCATGGCTCTAGTGTTCCTAGCATTCAGTATCTGCGCTGGAGTGGCAGTAATGTGCTGGATTGTGCCATGCCAGTGACTGAACCTGCAGGCTAGGGAACACACCCCTATTAGACTCTAATGTGCCCAAGAGAGAATGTCCCCCTTTTCTTTATTAATTCATTTATTTAATGTGATACAGTTTACATTAATACACTTTACACATAATCTAAATTTAAACATTTACATATAATAGAAAGTACCTAAAAACAAATAGCTTAAAACAACATACATTAAATCCTAAAAATAAAATTAACAAGCAATCCTAAAAGATACATATCATATTCCAATATGACATTTATAAAGATGGGAAAATCAGATACTGATAAAAGAACAGGAGTGCAAATATGAGCATATAAAGTGAAATTGGTAAACATAAAAAAACAAATAATCAACAAACACACCCAAATTAATCTTCCACCTTGTTTGTACAAATAAGCATGAAGATAAATGAGCATGAAGAATAAAGAAAACAAGGTGAAAAAACAACAATCAACAGCACATCAGAACACTGAGCATCACCGATTGATGTGCTGAAGATAAATCCGTGTGAGTCAGGGCAAGAGTATATTCAACCTCTAATCAATTGGCAGTTAAAACCATAATTTACCACTTCACACGACATAAACAAGAGTCAATAGTATGATAAATCACACATTATTTTTCGTGATGCTATTCAGATCTCGATACCCAACGTCTCTTCAATCCTTAGCCAGATGTTGTAAAAGGTCGTTAATGTCCACAGGCTCTCGGAATTGATGCAGTGGTGCCAAAAGGTTAAGTCATTGATTGTTGACAAGTCATGGGTATAAATCCCAATGTGCTGGTGGATTATATCTGTCATGCCACCACAATGGGTTAGTAAATGTTTGGCTGTTTATAGTTCGTTATCTGTTTTACATACCCTACAAATCCGTTGGTCCCTTGGGATATGGTCTCTACTACCCGTGACCATCAAAGTCGGGAGCTGGCCCATCCTGAGTAGCAGTATAAAGCTTTCCAACCTTTTAGAGGGGCAAATATTGAGATAAGCCTGTGGTTTTGATAACTTTTTAGTGTGTTGGGGTGGACAAAGTTCTCTAACCAATCCCACATTTCAACACGCTTATTCAGTGCATTCTGTACCAGAGTTGAGTACACCCCTCCGCGCCAGGCCCAGCCAATATCGGCTAGATATTTTGTCATTTTGGCAAGTGGAGAGCAGGGGTTATGTTTCTTACATAATTCCTGATATACAGTTGTTAGTAGAGGATTATCTATTCCACTGCACATCTTCAGAAAAAAACCCTAGTCTTTTTTTCATGATAGAGGCATAGAGTGAGGGCAATTCCAATTCCAGATGAATAATGGCCGTAGGGACTCCCGGAGCTAAGCCGAGGATACGCCACCAAAATGTCCCCTCTATGACCTGTAGCCATCCAAGATCTATGTCAAACAGTGCTTCTAGGCCATAGGTCATCATAGGGGTGAGTACTTGCATATAAAGTTGGTACGTGCCCCATAACGTGAAGCCCCCCTGCTTGTTTGTGAAATTGGCAATTAAAGCTGTTACTTGCGCTCCGCGCATAATGCAGGAATATTTACACGCCACATATTCACCACTGGGCTCAAAGTCTATTCCCAAATAGCGATATAGTGGCGCGTAAGAGATCTTGACATTGCCGACAATGAGATTGACCCGAGAGACTCTTTTACTGGTAAATCTCAACACCTTGGTTTTATCCAGGTTGATGGTGAGACCATTACAAGAGGCGTATTCCCAAAGTGCCGTGGCAGATCTACGCAGTCCGCTGATGGTATGATCAACGATGACCAAATCATTTGCATATGCCAAAACAGAACAAACAACCTCCCCAATTTTTGGAGAACAATTGTTAGCAGCATCTATAGCCACCGGAATGTCATGTACATAAAGGTTATACACCAGAGGGGCGATGACGCAACCCTGTTTAACCCCCCTATTCTGCTGCACCTTTCTAGTCAGATGCAGCTGTTAATCTAGTTTCAAGATGAGGTGTTAAAGTGGAGCAGTCTAAGGTAATGCAAAAGGCACGCAGGACAACCCAGGATGTCTAATTTAGACCATAACGTATCTCTAGGGACGGAGTCAAAGGCCGCTTTGAAGTCAATGTATAGCGCATACAACGGCGGTTCATCCCTTCTACGTGCCCTAGATCTCAATAGATTCATGACCATTAGATTTTGGGAGGTTGAGTAGCCTCTTCTGAAACCGCATTGGAATTTAGGCAAAATGTTAGCCTTGTTGACCCATATCTGCGGCTCATTGAGTAGCAGGGACGCAAATAATTTGCCTGTCGTATCCAGCATAGACAGTAATCTATAATTATTCGGGTCGAGCCGATTTCCTTTTTTAAAGACAGGGATCAACACGGCAGTCTGCCAAGAACTAAGAATCTTCCCCTGCGCCATAATTTTTTTCAAACAGTATGGCCAGTAAACCGGCCCAGAATTCAGGCTGACTTTTGATTACTATGTTAGCCAGACCATTGGGTCCCAGAGCTCTAGAAGATTTTAGAGTCTTTATTTTACTGATTATGGCCGTATAAAATATATCAAAGGGTGCGTTTGGTATTATAGCTATTGGAGGATAACTCTCCTCAGTCAATGTGATGACATTTCGATTCCCCAAGAATTTTTCCCATTATACTGCATTTATAAGTTTGACCAGTTGACCCTTAACAGTCGCCCTAGCTTCACCTGGCACAGACCAAATGCTGCGAGTATTTTTAGCGCAGATGATCTGTACTAATTTCTGATGGGCCTGTATTCTTTCCGCAAATCGTATGTTGTTAATATAGGTTCTATATTTATTTTTGATTTTCCTAACGGCCACCCCTAGTTCCTCTACGGGGCCCAACTAATTCTTGCTGACATGCAGGTCCCTTCTAAGGTCTCTCTTAGCGTCTCTAATCTTTTTGTTAAAAGGGGGTATCTCGCCTTCAGGTCTAATCATCTGCCGTGTAGGGGCAGTTGCATGCATGCTAGAAAAAACAGTAATCCAATTTTCTATAAGATCAATAGACATGCTTTTAGAATCTGGTAAATAAGGCCATTTCTCAATAGCAAGGGCGTCAGCCGCTAGATTTATATTCTTGGCAGACCACCTTATGCTTGTTCCTGCTTTGTCAACACATACTGTGGCCAAATTACTTTTCTCAGGGTCTCTCTGTAGAACACTTAGCACACACTGGAGTGCTGAATGGTCACTCCATTTATTTGGAGTGACTGTCATATCCTCAATACCCAGTAGCATTTTTGGACATATAAATATATAATATAGTGTACTAAAAGAAGACGCATTAGACCACGTATGCCTACCGGGATGATCACTCAAAGTATAGCCGTTCAGCATTTCTAAATACCATTCTTCAAACAAATAGAGCCATCTCGTCCCCTCGATATCAATTTTGGTATGAGTCAGTAAGCGTTTTTCCCTTAATTTTGGATTCTGTGGATAACTCCCTCCCTCACCAGCCATGTGGCAATTAAAATCACCCACAACAACCACCAATGTGTTTCCAGAACTAATTGACCAAGAGACTAATAGCTCACGAAGAGCTTCTTGCAGTACATCATTTAACAATGTTTGGGGAGGATTATATAAATTTACCAGCAATAATTTTTCCCCTTTTCCCTTGGGACCATATATAACCGCTACTGCCATCAAATTACTCTCTAGATTGGAGAAAATCCATCTCGAAGTCAAAAAGCTAGCCACCCCTATCAACCGCCCTTCAAAGGGTCTCCCTTTGTCACCCCGTTTAGCAAAAGATTGACAGTTCACATAGCCATCAAGCATCAGGGTGTCCATTGCCCAAGTCTCATGAAGACAAATAAGACTGTGCTTTATAATGAAATTTACCGAACCCACCGTGGACAAAAGGTGTGCAAACCCTCTGCAGTTCCAGGATAGTAATGATACATTTCAATGCTTAGTTAACACCTCCGGTAGGATTTCTGCCAGCCATTTTAACACAAGTTGGACATCTGCCACTTCCACCTTCTTTCCCTTGGTTACAATGGGACAGTCCACTGCTTTTGCCGGACCGTTTACATCCTCATATTCCAAACTGGGGTCAATTTCCTCCAGGTCTGTGTCGATTTCAACATCCACTGCCCAAAATTCATCCCGAAATTTCCTGATCATGTGGGCAGTTGATATGAATAAACAATGGAGAGCGGACACAAAGGGATTCAGGCCTTTCAGTGGCTCCACAAACTGGAAGTCATCAGACCTCAAAACACGAAGTTCAGGTACAGAGTGCAATCAGATCAGGAACTCCGAGCGGGGCAACCATCTACGTTATCATCTTTATAAAGGTTCTTAATCAGACAGATCCTATTGTCTGGGATATCAGTACCAGCCTTTCCCAATTTCATTGGTGGATTACTGACTCCGTTAGTGGTATGCAGGGGTAGGGAAGATTTCTCAGGGCTCAGGTCTTATATTTCTTCCTCAATTTGAACTTCCCTCTCAAATTGTTCCCCCTCTGCGAGCTGTTCTTCTATTTCTTCTGTGGTGGGTATCCGTCCTTCCTCTACCCTCTGTTCATTCCTCCCTAGTCGATCCGCCTCTTCGGGCCGCCCTTTCTTCTTATCTTGATCAGTGATCAGCCAGCTGGTCAAAAAACCATCTCCAGAGCTATTATTTTTCTTGGCTCTGGCTGCCCTTTTTTGGCTTTCTTTGAGCTATTACCGACTAATGCTGATTCTCCCTCTACCAAGACCTGCATGATGGTTTTCCTGCTCTTTTGGGCCTTCCTCGCCATTTTACACTGCTTTTAGGAGTAGAAGACTGCTTTACTCTGGTCCATAATTACAGAGGCTTCATTATCTTGAATGTTATTGATCTCCTCTGCTGTGTCTTGAATATTATTAATCTCCTCTGCAATAGCAATGGCTTCAGAGAGATCAAATTCAGCTTCCACTTCCTCAGCATTTGCATGTACCCGGAGCGTAGTCAGTGAATTAGTGTTTGCTAAAATGTGCCCTGTCATTTGGAGCAGTATCTTTAGGGCAAATTGTAGGGAAGCCACTGAAGATTGGATCTCTGCTGTTTCATTTACCCCTGGGAACGGAGAGGTGAAACCTTCTTCTTCTCTGTCTGGTGCATCTTCCATGGAGACCATTACCATATTTGGGGAGGCAGACAATCTACTTGTAGGAACTGAATGAACCTGAGCACTAACAGGTTAGGCCAATGGATTATTTCCCTGGGTCAAACCGCTCTCTCCAGACAGCCTAGGGATCCGTGGAGTCATCCCTCTCTGTATGCACAGGCATAGTTCTAACAATGAATTGTTATCAATGTCATCATAGTTTGAGGAACTCGTAGGGTCTTCTCCACCAACATCCGGCAGTACCGATTCCTCAATAATCGTGGAATCAATTTCCGGTATGGGATTCGGGGGAAGATGTTACGCTCATCTGGTCTCCACAGGGGCGCCGAACAGGACTGGCTGGTCTGATGTTAAGTGGTTTCACGTACCCCTCTGAATCCTGCTTCCGTCACAAAGGTGCACCTAAAAGGTTAAATGAAATGTTACCCAACTGTAAGGTGGAAGGCCTACTCCCACCTCCCGTGGCCTTCTAATACACCCCTCTGCTATGCCTCATCTTAGTTTTATGAATGGCAGGCTCTCCATCCTGCAACAGCATGCAGGGGTGCGTAGAGTTCAAGGATCTAGTTACTTCACTGATCCTGGAGAGTTCCAGACAACATTGACTCAAATGGGTAAGTCTTATACCAATAATATGGTTCGCCGTAGAGTTCAAATTGCCCAAGTTCACTTCTGTGCCTTCTTCCTATAGGTTTCCCTTTGGTGAGAACATATGACGAACGCAGAGTTGTTTCCCAAGGTAAGTTCGCACTGGCGTTCTGTGTAAAGTCTTTATATGCGATATTGTCCTTCTGCACGACTGACCTGCTGTTCTTTTTATTTTGCAGGTGCTGTATCTCTGGGATGGATCGCGTTGTGTAGCCTTGCGGGACCACTAGGAAAAGCAGCCTTCAGGTGAGTAATTGCGCTGCGTAAAAATGTAATGTCCAATGCAGGCTTTTCCCAATGCGCAGCTAACCTGATGTTTTTTCTTATGTTCGACAGGTGCAGCGACTCCGGAGCGGCGGTCGAGTGATGGTGCTTCGCTGGATCACCGGAATGAGCAACTCTCTGGTAAATATTAACAATGCGCTGGATAGCGATGTGGATTTCTCAGTCTGCGTGGCTAACCTGATGTCTTTTCCTTTTCAGCTCAGCAGACGAAGACACAGAGCTTCAGGTAAGAGTCTAGTTATGTTTCTTCACCTTTCTCTTCCTTGCTTTGCAGGTAGCTCGAGAAGAACTGGACGGGCATAGCTGAAGACTGGCCTGAAGGTAACAGACACGGTGAGCGTTACGCTGCAGGAGTGCAGAATAACGCAAAGCGTGTTCTGTACTGGGAGCATGGTTTATATAGCCTTCAGGAAGTAGTCCCCAGGTAAAGTAGTCCCAGCAACCACACCCTAGCAAATAGTTCACCAGGCAAGTAGTCCCTTCAGCCTGCCTCAGACTGGTCTACACGTGGTTCACTTAGTTTGAAACTTGCCATATTGGTGATGGCAGAATGAGCCTGGCGCCAACGGCGCCAGGACCGAGTCCAGGAAGCCCCCAAGGGATCCTTTGGGGCCTTAAAGGCCCCCATGGATGCCCTGGGCAAGTTGGCCTGCGCCTGATGTTTGGGGGCATGAACCGTGACAGCACTCCCCTCCCCCCCCCAAGGCCCCTCCCAAGGTGGTTTGTCTCACTGGTCCGGGTTTGGTCGGGTAGTTTCACTGGAACCGGTTTACTAGGCGGGGTGCATGAACGTAGTCACTTGGCTCCCATGACCTTTCTTGGGGCCCATAGCCTTTCCAGTCAACTAGATAGAAGAGTTTTGTTTTAACCCACTTCGAGTCCAGAATGTCTTTCACCTCGAATTTAGGTTCGCCATCTACCAAGATGGATCTTGGCTGTTTCGTGATCCAAGTTCCTGGTTGTACTGGTTTCAGAAGGGAGACGTGGAATACGGGGTGGACTTGCATGCTCGGGGGTAGCTCCAATTTTACTGCTACTGGGTTGATGATGGCTTTGATGGTGAATGGTCCCAAATATCTGGGATTAAATGTGTGAGTTCCTTTTAATGGAATATGTCTTGAGGCTAACCAAACCTCGTCTCCAATCTCGTATTTTGGAGCTTCACTCCTATGTTGATCTGCAGATTTCTTGTATCTTTCTTTAGCTTGTCTTAAATGTTCTGTTGCCCTCTTGAAGGCTTGGGTGATGGTTTTATGCAGACTGCTTACGGCAGGCATTTCCAACTGCTGAAGTGGGTCGAGTTCTGAGGTTCATGGATGCATTTCATCTATTGTATAGAAGGGGCTTTGCCCTGTGATGGAATGCAATGAGTTATTGTAAAAATATTCGGTTATCCATAAAATGTTTTTCCAATTGCCTTCAGTTTGATGTAACAGGCATCTTAGGTATTGCCCAAAGTCTGGTTGGTTCTCTCGGTTTGACCATCCGTTTGAGGATGGTGGCTGGTTGAAAGTCTTACGTCAATTTGGGCTAACTGGCAACATTTTCTCCAGAATTGTGAGATAAACTGACTCCCCCGGTCTGAGACTAAGACAGAGGGGAATCCATGTATTCGGACAATCTGTTCTAGGAATTCCTTCGCCAAAATTGAAGCTGAGGGTAAACCTTTTAACGGGATGAAGTGGGCCATTTTTGAAAATAAGTATACTACCACTAATATGGTGTTGAAGCCGTTACAGGGAGGAAGATCCGTGATAAAATCAAGGGATAACGTATGCCAGGGTGTAGGTAGTATATCCAGAGGGTCTAGTAGACCTGGTGGTTTCTTTTTCTGGGCTTTGTTCTGTGCACAAATGCCACATGATAGTACAAATTGTTTGATATCCTTACGCCATGTTGGTCACCAAAAATGTCTCTTGATCTTGGCTTCAGTTTTTGCAATCCCAGGGTGGCCTTCCACAAATGACTCGTGATAATTTGCGATAACCTGTTTTTGAAGTTCCTTCTGTAAGTGGCTTCAATCCAGCACTCCAACTAAGTCAATTCCTAGTATGGGATGCCCAATGGAAGCCCTTATTTATATATTTGTATGTCAAAGTTCTTTAAATCTGGATGATGATCCCTTATATAACGCCCCTCTCTTTGAATCTCCCCGACCTCACTGAGCCAAGAAGTAGGTTTGTTTTGCCAATTAAAAGGTTTATTTGAAGAATTGAACAATATATATATCACACTTTTATGAATAGAATAATATCTGAATAGCACACTTATGAATATGAACAATGATCAGCAATGGGTAATATTACAATATCAACAATCTCTTTAATCAGTTAGGAGTAGGAATAGGATGGATACTGTAGCAGAGAATACTTTATATATATTCAAGGAAATGCAATAATAGGAAAGAATGCAGCACAGAAGTGAAACTTGATATGATTTCCACAAAAGACAATATGATCACTCTTTCCCCACTCACTCCCCCCACTATGCATTATGAAGAGATGGAAATGAGGGTTTCAGGAATACAATCAATAATGCAGTTCAATCCCAGTTCCCCCCAGTAAGTTTAGAGAGAACGGGTATGATTTTAAAACAGGTCAATAGGCTTATGAATGTGATTGCACTGAATGTGAAAAATGCTAAAAATGACTTTAATTCGCTAAATGGGATTCCGCACTAGTGAGAGTTACTTTGGATTGGTTCAGGGCAACACTAGCAATGATTCATGAATGATTATCAGATTGAAAACGAATTTCAGCAGTTGAAAACAAGAAACAGCTATTTTGACATGTGGTGAAATTGAGCTAAATTGCAATTTGCGCCAACTTTTCCGCGTGCGGGAAACACAATTGCAGAAAAACTATAAGGAATTGGAAAGCTTAGGATCTTAGCTTCAAATGACAGTTACATTTCGGTTCTAGGACGTGCGGTTCAAAAGTTCCTGAGGTTTTTGTGAAGGTAGATTCAGAAACAGAATCAAGATTTCAAAATGAAAGATTGCGCTTTAAAGACTAGGCATCAATCTGGACTTATACTAAGGGGCTATGAAGAAGCAAGACAATCAACGGGCAGCCACCAGAACAGCGGCGCCTCCGCTCTGATCTCTGTCCGTCAAAACACTTGTCCCTCTTCAGAAAAATATCAGCGCAAAGATGATTATTGCTACAATTATCAAGAATTATGTGGAGGAGAGAAGAATTTAGGATAGACAAGAGAGGTTCTAGAATTCAGCTCTGGACAGGTTGAAATGGATGGAATAGGATTACTTTAAACTAAGAGACTGTTTATGTAAAGTTATAGACTGGATACTCACTCCTATGGCTTTGGAATGCAATGGGCCCCATCAAAGATCTGATCAAGGGTTTGGCTGGGATTCTCTTGCCACCAGACAGGTCTCAGGGACTGGGTTCTGCTCTCAGCACGGCACTGCGGTCTGCGTGGCCTCTTGGACTGGATCTGACGGGTTCTGGATACAGCTCTGCTCTCTGGGTCTGGGTTCTAGCACAGGGTTCTTAGCTAGAATAGCAAAACAGCTCAGCCAGGCTGTTGGATTTTGAGATGCCCCTTGGAAGTTTAGGGGTTAGAATTAGGTTGCAAAAGATTCTGAAGGCCTGCTGAGAAGGATGGAGCTTTTGGGTTAGGCCTCTCTGCTTCAAAGTTCTAGAGTTTGGTTCTAGGGTTTTGTTCTGGAGTCTGGATCTTCCTGCAGGGTGCTTCGCCAAGAAATGAGTTGAGAAGTGGAAAGTGTGTGTGTTGTCTGTCAGCAGCAGTCCCTATTTATGTATTTCCAAAGTGGGTGGGGAGGCTGATTCTCTATGCCCAATCCTCTAAGGATCTGATAGGTCATAGGATTCCCTGTCCCCTGATTGGAGAAAGGAGCAGTGTGTCATTCTGTGTCATGTTTATGGCTTAGGGAAAAACCCTCCCCTTTGTGTCTGTACAGTATACCTTATTTTTCATAAAACACATATTTGCAATATACACAACTTGTTAATACTACATAAATTACATGACATATTGCCTAAGGTACATTTCTGTTTAACTCTCATCTTCCTAAGAGCTTTGGTTCAGAAATGACAACTTTTTCGCGCTTTTGGTGGGTTTCTCAATATTAATTCTGCATCCATTTTAATACATGCCTGCACACCCCATCTGGGCACATTTCTTGAATGTTTCACGTTCCTAGTATAAACCCTGTAGCTACAATATTAAAAACTTTCGGGGTTCAGCCTCAGAACATTGTACGGATTCCACTGTGAGCGAATTTTTCATTTTAACAATCTCAAGGTTTCACATTTTCGTCAGTTCAGTGCAATTTGTTATAAGTATTTTTCTAATACATATATATAATCCAATGTTAAATCCACATTTCAGTCTGGTCCGCCTCCAGAGCTGGGCTGACTCAGAGGGTCACATGTCCTTCTTCCTTCCAGCAGTTTGTTGTCAGTCACACCCAAATTAGCATTCCTATTCAGCCCAAGGATTCCTTTGTCTTTACTCAGAGCAACAGGCCAGGGTGCCTAGTTCCCTTTCACAACAGCTTGTCAATCTCTTAGCCAAGGGCAGGGGGAAGTTTCCTTTGTTCGGGGGGGGGAAGGTGTGGAATTTGTTTGAAGCACAGTGTGGGAAACTTTAACTCCTAAACCCAATGTCTAAAAATTGTCTTGCCTTAAAATATAACTCACATTTTTCACAAATATATCAAACCATTTCTTACTTCAAGCCTTTTCAGAATATAGTTTGGAATTGTATCACCTCTTAGGCTTCTGATAGCAAGTCTTTCTTTGGCATAGTTTGAGTGCAATGTACAACTTTACACATGATGGTTTTAAATCGCTGGCTTCTGATAGAGATGAGTAACGGTATTACACCCATTTTTGACAGATTTCTTCCAGCAAGCAATCCTCAAAAGTGGACTTTGTTCAGATAACATGTACTTATGTGGACCTCATATTTATGTAGATTCTTGAAGGAGAATGATGTTGACCACCCAATAAGGAGGTTGGATCTTTTTGGGTGGTTTGTAAGCCATGATTTTTGCAAATTTGATACCAAATAAAAACAGATTTTTCAAACAGCTCTGTTTCTTTTGCAATGATTTTTCTCTGTGGGCAGCCAAATGATGGGTTTTGGCAGTGATCTCCTGTGTTACCACTGACATAGGCAAAAGTAGATGGTGGCCTATTTTTCAGATTTTCACTGCGTACTTTCTGGTGATTTCTAGCGAGCAGCATACTTTCCGGCGGCCATGATGATGTTTCTGCTGCCAGCAATGCACCGTAATGTTGCAGGGCTTGGACCAGTGGGTTAAGACATCCCACACTTACTAGGTAAGTAGAGACATCCTTGGAAATAAGGTAAGTGTTCAATAACAGAATGATGACTGCTTTTGGTTGACCAGTCTTGTAAAGCCTCGGAATTGAAGAGGTGCGAGATTTCCTTGTGGATGTCGTCCAGGGTCAATGAAGTGGTGATTCCAAGGATTCTTCCCCCTGGGATGATGGGTACGGGATCCGGATGGATTTGAGTATGCCTCTTCCATCCCTATACGGGACAGTGCATCCGCTTTACCGTTTTGGCAACCAGGTCGGTACGTAATCACAAAATCATATTCTGCAAAAAATAATGCCCATCGGAGCTGCGAGAAAACTCGGCCTTGGCTGACTTTCGGTACTGTAAATTTCGGCAATTGGTAATCACAGTAATGGTGTGTCTGGCCCCAAGGAGGTAATGTCGCCAAGCTTTGATTGCTGCCTTGATGGCCAGAAGCTCTTTGTCGGTTATAGCATAGTTCAGTTCTGGTGCCGTGAATTTTTGTGACAAAAAGGCCACCGGATGAAGTTGACCGGTCTTGGGTTCTTTCTGAGAAAGAACTGCCCCCATTGCCAAGCTGGACGCATCAGTCTCTACCACATAAGGAAGATCTGGGCGAGGATGTTTTAAAACTGGAGCTGAGGTGAATTTCCTTTTTAAGTCTTGGAAGGCATTTTCTGCCTCATCAGACCACTGGAAGCGTTTGTTCTTTCGTAACAAGGATGTGATGGGATGCACTAAATGCGAAAAGCCTGGGATGAACCTGTGATAGAAGTTTGCAAATCCAAGCATGCTTTGTATTCCTTTGATTGAAGTTGGAGAGGGCCATTTAAGGATAGCATCCACCTTCCGCGAATCCATTCGTACTCCAGCTGGTGTTAGAACGAACCCTAGAAACTCGACCACTGTAACATGGAAGTAACATTTTTCTAATTTGGCATACAGCTTGTGTTGCTGAAGTTTTTCAAGTACGGCACGGACGTGTTTCACATGATCCCTTTCGGAAGCCGAGTACACTAGGATATCGTCAATATATACGACAACACAAACATCGATTAGCTCTTGAAGGACATCGTTCATGAAATATTGAAATGCTGCCGGGGCATTACAAAGGCCAAATGGCATCACTTGATATTCGAAAAGCCAATACTTAGTGCAGAAGGCGGTCTTCCATTCGTCCCCCTTTTTAACTCGTACGAGTTGGTCCGCCCCTCTGAGGTCCAGCTTAGTGTAATTCGAGCTTCCTTTACTTGGTCCAGCAGTTCCGGGATCAGAGGCAGGGGGTACCGATTTTTAACTGTCACTTGGTTTATGCACGGTAGTCGATACAAGTTCTTAGGTCTCCTTCCTTTTTAGGGACGAAGAATAAGGGGGAGGCCGCCGGAGACTTGGACGGACGAATAAAGCTGTTAGCCAGGTACTGATCTAAGTATTGTCTTAGATGAAGATTTTCAGGTTCCGTGAGGGCGTAAATTCTGCCGCATGGGATCTGAGCTCCAGGTATTAGGTTGATCTGGCAATCATATGGTCTATGGGGTGGTAAGGTATTGGCTTGGTCTTTTTGAAAAACATCCTGAAAATCCTGGTATTCCTGGGGAAGCTGATTTACTGGACTCATGACTTTTGCGATTGCCTTGGGCAGGGATTCTTCTGGATAGCAGGTCTGAGCACATTCTGAGAAGGTTAACCTCTTGTCACGCCAGTCTATGCAAGGATTATGCGTTTCTAACCACGGCATTCCCAGAATTACTTAAAATTGCGGGACCTTGATTAAGTCAAACACAATGGTCTCTCGATGCCCGTCCTGGCACAACAGGCTCATCGCCTTTGTCGTATGCGTTACAGGACCAGAAGAGATCTCAGTGCCGTCGACAGTGGTGACCAAATCGGTTGTTGCTTTTTGGCACAGAGAAAGACACATCCTTGAAGCCAATTCTTGATCCATTTAGTTACCTATAGCTCCACTGTCGATGTAAGTCCTGACTGCGTGCATACGAGACGGGTGCTTGTAACTAATAAGGATTATTGGTATGGATAGATGCGAGGTCTGGGAATCCCTCTTCTCGCTCGACAAGCGGACCTCTACACTTGCCGGGCGGGGTAGTTTTCCGGCTCTGGTTTGGCACTGAAATGAACAGCCGTTCCGCAATATAAGCACAATTGTTGTTGTCTCCTCTTATCTCTCGGATTTAGACAATGGCCCTCGAACACCTCCGATTTGCATGGGTTTTGAAGTGTCTGTAATCTTGGGAGCGTTGTCTTTTGGACGCACTAACACTTGGTTTTCCAATCTAGCTCGGTCAGCTTTCTGTTTCTGCAATCTGTGGTCTAATTGTACCACAAGGTCAATGTATTCCGAACAGTCTCGGGGAGGATTCACAACTTGAGCCAAGACGTCCTTCAGTTCGCCTCTCAGCCCACGATGAAATATCATAGTCCTTTTGTCTTCTGGCCAACCGGTTTCTACCACTAATCTGTTGAAGGTTGCAATATAAATTAGCAGATCTTGGTTCCCTTGGCGAAGAGACAGCAGTTCGTTATCTAAAGCCTGGCCCTGGGAGTGTCGGGCAAACAGCTTTTCCATATTCTGCTGAAACCCCTGGAAGTCTCGGAGAAGAGGATCGTCCTGATTAACTAGTGGTATAGACCAGTCTGCAGCATTGCCACTGAGCTATGAAAGTACAAAGGCCACCTTCGCTTGATCATTCGGAAAGGCCCCTGGCCGGCATAGGAAGTGTAGGCGGCACTGGTTCATAAAAACTGCAAACTGCTTAGGGTCTCCCGCAAAGCGTTCTGGTGGAGCTAAGGGTATGGCTCCCGGAAGGACCACCTGTACTGGATTACTTGACTGAGTTGGGATTGATGCCCCCATCGGGGGTAGCGGTGTGTTGCCAGCCTGGGCTTGGAGTAATTGTCTGGCAAGCTCATCGGTGCGCTCTTTTGCCACAATTAGTTCTCGTCTTAGAGCGTTAGTCTCTTGTCGAGCCGAATGCACCTCTGCTCTGAGTTCCCCCAAAAGCTATGCTAGTTGATCCGTCTCTGAGGTTTCCATGGCACCCAGGTAGAGGTTTGTGTAAGGCTTTGCATTCTGTTACGCTCACCTGGTCTCCACAGGGGCTGGTCCGATGTTAAGTGGTTTCACGTGCCCCCTCTGAATCCCACTTCCGTCACAAAGGTGCGCCTAAAAGGTTAAATGAAATGTAACCCAATTGTAAGGTGGAAGGCCTACTCCCACCTCCCGTTGCCTTCTAATACACCCCTCTGCTATGCCTCACCTTAGTTTTTATGAATGGCAGGCTCTCCATCCTGCAACAGTATGCAGGAGTGCGTAGAGTTCAAGGATCTAGTTACTTCACTGATCATGGAGAGTTCCAGACAACATTGACTCAAATGGATAAGTCTGATACCAATGATCTGGTTCGCCATAGAGTTCAAATTGCCCAAGTTCACTTCTGTGCCTTTTTCCTATAGGTTTCCCTGTGGTGCAAACATATGACAAATGCGGAGTTGTTTTCCAAGGTAAGTTTGCACTGGCGTTCTGTGATAAGTCTTTATATGCGCTATTGTCCTTCTGCAAGACTGACCTGCTGTTCTTTGTATTTTGCAGGCACTGTATCTCCGGGATGGATCACGTGGTGAAGCCTTGCGAGACCCCTAGGAAAAGCAGCCTTCAGGTGAGTAATTGCGTTGCGTAAAAATTTAATGTGCAATGCGGGCTTTTCCCAATGCGCAGCTAACCTGATGTTTTTTCTTCTGTTCAACAGGTGCAGCGACTCCGGAGCAGCGGGCAAAGGATGGAGGCGGTCGAGTGATGGTGCTTCGCTGGATCGCCGGAATGAGCAACTCTCAGGTAAATATTAACAATGCGCTGGATAGCGATGTGGATTTCTTGGTCTGGGCTGCTAACCTGATGTCCTTTCCTTTTCAGCTCAGCAGACGAAGACACGGAGCTTCAGGTAAGAGTCTAGTTCTGTTTCTTCACCTTTCTCTTCCTTTCTTTGTAGGTAGCTCGAAGAACTGGACGGGCGTAGCTGAAGACTGGCCTGAAGGTAACAGACACGGTGAGCGTAATGCTGCAGGAGTGCAGAATAACGCAAAGCGTGTTCTGTACTGAGGGTGTGGTTTATATAGCCTTCAGGAAGTAGTCCCCAGGTAAAGTAGTCCCAGCAACCACACCCTAGCAAATAGTTCCCCAGGCAAGTAGTCCCTTCAGCCTGCCTCAGACTGGTCTACATGTGGTTCACTTAGTTTGAAACTTGCCATATTGGTGATGGCAGCATGATCCTGGCACCAACGGCGCCAGGACAGAGTCCAGGAATCCCCCAAGGCATCCTTTGGGGCCTTAAAGGCCCCCATGGAAGCCGATGCCCTGGGCAGGTTGGTCTGCGCCTGATGTTTGGGGGCATGAACCGTGACAGAAGAAGCCAGTAATTGTTCCTTGTCCAGGGAGGACAGTCTTCTTGGCATTCTTCTTGTTGTTATCCTTTGAAATGCCCATCTCCTTAGTCTGCAAGCCATCTGCATCTAGTTGCTTCCTTGTCTTACGCAGATTGTATTTACTTTGTGTGGGTTTTTTCCCCGATGACATTCTGAATCAATTTATTGCGTTAAAGTGAGCTCACAGCCACACCCCTGTACACTCCTAAGTATAGGGGTAATAACACACCCCCAACTGGGCCTTGCTGGCTCCCTTTCACACCGTACTATCACAAGAACACAAGCCTTAGTCCAAGTACGGTCCCCCTATTATGGCTAGTGGCCCCTCTTATTACAGGTCTTACGCTTCCTCCCACTAGAGTGAGGTGCCTTGTGGTGAATGACTTCGCTCACCGACCCTCACAACTGAGGTCTGAGGTGTCAGAGGAGGCTCACCCTATACCAGGTGAAAGACCTGATTGCTCCGAGGTTAATAGTCCCACAGTCACAACCAGGATTCAGGGGAAGCGGTGACCAGCAAGCCTATAGGAAAAAATACAGGAGTATGCCACACCCTGGTTGCTCAAAGGCAAATATGCCCGCAGACACAACCAGGGATCGTGGCAACTAGGTGATACACCAGATAACCAATACACCAGTATTTATATTGGGAGAAAAATGCAGGTAATGCAGGGAAGGGAGGAAACGCCAAGCCGCTGCCCCACTCTACTTCACCTCCAGTCCAGGAAGCCCTCGCACATCAGTGAGCCAGCTCCAAGACCGTGAAATTGTCTTCCGTCTCCCCCATTTGCCGCCTCCGCGAAGCCTTAGCCCCGGTCTCTGACGGCAACAACGCTGGTCCTCAGGAAGCGTTAGAGGAAGGGACCTTCCAAGCCTTCCAAACGTGTACGCGTACACATCCTCACCGTCATCAAGCCGCACTGCTGCGTTCAATGTCAAAGGCAGCCGCTTCCGACAACAGATTTTGTTCTTTATAATAGGTTCATATAGTTTTTTTGTAATCTCTTTTCTTCCTTTTTTGGTGGCAGAAAGATCTGATATAGGGCTCTGATTGCTCTTTCAGTAAGGCAGAATGTGGCTGCACCAGGTATAGTGCCGACATTGCTGCATGATAAATCAGGACTGATCTCTGAGATGGCGAGCACAGAGCAGTTATAAGAGCACTCTGAGGCTCGCCGGAGTGGTAATAGAACACTCGCTGTGCTCGATCGGGGCACCAGCAGTGCTGTGGAATCTAGCTCGGAGCCAGCTAATTCTGTGTCTGCCACTCGTGCCTTTTATCTGCATATGTGGCTTCTGCTTCCTGCGCATGTGCTGTAGCGTGCATTCTTCTCTGTTTCTGAGGTTTTTCCCAAACCGCAGATGGGGATTCAGATCTACGGAAGGCGAGCAGGGTCAAAAACACACTCCAATCAGACACTGTGGGAGTGGAGATAAACTCAAGAAAGAATGAGGTTAAGTGGGCCCCTAGAATTGCGGCAGCATTTTTGTCTGGAATCGTACATTTGCCAGCAAACAAGATGGCCCGCTTATGCACAGCAGAAGGATACCCTACTATGGTAAGGGAGTTGTTAGGAAGATTAACAACAGATAGGGGTCTAACCCAGACGGTGGCAAGTAGGAAGGGTTCTCACTCCTTTGATATAGAAGTTCAGGTTCACAAAAGGGAACTACATCGAGAAGTGAGGCTTCTCAAAAAATCTGCACTTCTGGGTTACATGGAAAAGGTGAGGAAATTAAAACAAACATATAGGAATTGGGCAAAAGGTAGAAAGTACATATTATACATTAAGGACGCCGAGAGAATGCTGGCTTGTTTGTTAGGGAATAGGCCGGGTATATTTTGGGACCTAATTAAACCGAAAGGTACACAAGATTATCTTCAGGCACAGGCGGTTAGTGACATTGGCTGGGTAAAACATTTCTCAGATTTGTACAGGGTGGAAGGTCTAGACCAGTCAGTCACATGGCCAGAGGCGGACTGGAGGGGTGCTATAGAATGGGATCTGGAGGATTTAAAGATCTTGATAAAGAAAAGTAAGTCCTCGAACGCCCAGGTCCAGACGGTCTCTCTAACCCAGTGGTATTCAAACTGTGGGTCGCGACCCCCTAGGGGTCCGCGGGTGCATCCCAGGGGGGCCCTGAGAGCTCAGCATGAAAAAAGATTTTTTTTTTTTTTTTTTTTTTTTTTTTTTAGATTGGAAGAAATGGGCAGGGGTGGCCCACATGGGCGGGCTGAAGCATGAAACTGTCTCAGGCAACAATGAAAAAGTGGCCCACAGTTGTAAATGGATATTCATTCCTTTAGTCACAGACTGGGCCTCATTACTACTATGGCGGACCAGTAACAACGGTGCTGGTAAGCTACTGGCACCGTTGCTACCGTTCCGCCATAGTAAGAGTTGTGCTCGTGGGTGCTTGACAGCCCCCGCCAGGTCTGACCTCAGCTCGTCGGATGCACCAGCACCGTCATTAACGGTGCCGGTGCATCCGAGCTCCCCATTCCCATTTGAGCCATATGGGGCTCAAATGGGAATGGGGATCTACCGGCACCTTCGAAAGGGCAATTATCATGTCCGCCTAACTCGGCATGACCTAGTAATTGCCCATTCGCGGGTGCCAGACCCGGATGCAACTCCAGTGGCAGCCGTGCCGGTTTTACCGGCACAGCTACCGCCAGAGTAGTTATGAAGCCCACTGTTTCAATAGTACCCAAAGGGGTGCTTTGCGTTAAAATGTAAGGAAATTGTGATATATTCAGCAGCAATGGTCAACATTACTAACTGCATAGTTAAGTAACTCATCAAAATGGTCCACATTGGCCAAAATGGTGGCCCATTTTGATTGGCCCAAACTAGCATTTTACATTTTTGGTACAGGCATTGCCCTATAGGCCTGTCCGAGCCTGGCGGCTCATCCATAATGGCAAGAGGCGCCCACCCAGTGGCCCCTCACCCATTATGGAGGAGCTAAGGAGCCAGCCCAGTGAAACAGTGAGCACTCCCTCAGCTGCTTTATCCAGCTAATGGAGTGCTCCTGGGCTGGCTGAACTGTCAAAGGGAAACACTGTTTCCCTTTGACAGTTCAGTTTAGTTCCCCAGCCGCACATGCTCACTGAGCCATGCAAGTGCTGGGGCGTTTTGCTTCGCCAGCATTGCATAGCTCATTGGAAATGCTGGCTGGGGCACTGCATGTCTGTATGTCCGAGGGGGAGCTCCTGCGCCTCCTCGCACATACGGACAGAGCAGCTGGAGCAGGCCGTTTCAGCACCCACACACAGGCCAATGCAGAAGGTACGTTTATGTTCATTGTTTTTATTTAAACATGTGTATGGATGCGTTATGAGTGAGTGTATGGTGATGGATGCTCATGTGAATGATAGAGTGATTGCTGTATGAATGTGCAGCGCCTTGCATATACACATAATCATGTTCATTGTGTTAGGACCAGTGGGGCCCAGGGGACAGGGATGGTATCTTTTTACCGGACATCTATCATTCAAAACCCTCTGCCTTGTCCACAAGGCTTTCTGGGGCCTGGGTCCAAAATACCTTCAGCTATTCCTCCTCAAATACCTCCCCTCTCGAGCTCTTCACTCCTCTACCTCCAACTCCCTCAGGGTCAGTCGTTTATCAAAGAAACGAGCTGGGGGTAGATCTCCGTCTTCGGCTGGGGCCTCCCTCTGGAACAGCGCCCTGCCACTCTAAAACTTGAGGAGAACCATCTTTCTTCCTGCACTTATCAGACCTACCCTGTCTGCTGCCTTAAACGTAGCACTTGCAAATTGCTGGCTGCACTACCACTGTTTGTTGCCTTTATTATTTATTTATTGTTATTTATCTGTTTCTCCTCTGCTTCGCACTTTCCACTTCTCCCCCCTTCCATGCACTTTTCCCCTCACACTTGCGCGTTCTCAATGTCACTGGGCCTAGTAAGATCGCTGTTTTATTCTCCTCTGTTCCCCTCCTTTGCCTTGTCACGCTCTGAAACACTTGTGTACGAGCGCGATAGAAATAAAATATCAATGCCTGCCCCCTGGACTCCCAGCAACAATTGCAAACTGTTTGGCTATTTACCCATTTTTTGTTAAAGGTATGCTCTACAATGCAACATTTTAACCTATTATTTAAAAAAAAATTCACAGGGGGAAACCCCCCCGAACCTCCCCTTAATGCCCCTCCACTTAAAAAAGATTCACCAGCCGCCACTGGCCCTCAGACTGTGTTGGGAACGGGATGGGGGAACCGAGGGAATATGGTGGGAGCACAATGGGCGGGAACCATGGGATAGTGATGGGAGCAGAGTGGGGAGAGCCCTGGGTGTGTGATGGGGTGGGGAGAGACCAGCGACTGGGTAGGAGTGGGATGAGGGAGCCCGGCGACTTTGATGGGAGCAGGTGACGGCACGCAATATATACTGTCCATTTGGCATTTCTGGGGGGTCCCGACCTGCCCAAATTTTGCTCAGGGGGGCCCTGGCCAAAAAAGTTTGAAGACCACTGCTCTAACCTGACCTACAAAGGCAATTTAGTAGTTTGGTCGCAGGTATTGTCTGCTTTGTTCATGGATATTTTGGCTAGTAATTCATTTCCTTCTACCTGGTCAGCAGCAACCCTAATCCTTGTGTTTAAAGGTGGGGATAGGTCCTCTCCTAATTATTATAGACCTATATCCTTACTAGATGCCTCGAACAAAATATTTGCGAAAATACTGCTGAAAGCTCTACAAAAATGGGCCGTGGAATCAGACTCCTTAGATGTTTTTCAGTCAGGTTTTCGGCAAGGGCTGAGTACATCAACCAATTGCATGGTGCTAGATTTACTAGCACATCAAGCAAAGGAGCAAGCACAGCCAGTATTCTTTGCTTTCTTAGATATTAGTAAAGCTTTCGATATGGTTAACAGGGCCCTTTTGTGGAAAAAATTGTACGACAGGGGGTGTCCCATAGCCCTGATAAGTATTCTGGTGGCCCTCCATACAAACACAAGGATTAGGGTAAGGTTGGACGAACTGGGTAACTTTTCCCCTTGGATACAGACAAACAGGGGCTTAAAACAGGGGTGTGTCTTGGCACCCTTTCTTTTTTGCTTGTATTTATTGGGACTTGGATGCTGTATGGATTCCGTAAAAACTTTCCCTCCAAGATTGGGTGCTATGGTTGTCCAATATTTACTTTATGCAGATGACATTGTTTTATGTGACCTCACAGCTATTGGGCTCCAAAGAGCTTTATTAGCCGTAGAGGGGTTCCTGGAAAAACTAGACCTAGCACTAAATACTGTAAAATCAAAGGTTCTGGTATTTAAGGGGAGTAGTAAAAATTGTAAAGTACTGCCCTGGTACTTGAAAAACGGCAAAATAGAAGTTGTAAATAAATTTGTGTACTTAGGGCTGACAATTTACGACAGGTTCTCTGGTTCCGAACTACAGGAAGATTTACGGGCAAAATTTGTAGGGGCTGGCATACAACTTAGAATTTTCGATGGAAAATTCGGTAGATACTCTCTTTTACCAGTCCTAAAATTATACAAACAACAATTAACCCCAAAATTAATCTATGGAGCACAAACTCGGAATCAGCCGATTAATTGGTCATTACTAGAGGGGGCATTATGGAAAGGTTTGCTCCAACTTCCGCAGTCAGTCCCTTTAGTAGGGATTCTGTTTGAATTAGGCTTGCTACCAGTACAAACTCTGGTAGATTGGGGCAAGCTTCAGTTGCTGGTAAATATACTGAACCCACCAGGGTCGTCAATATACGAACAACTAAATCTGGTAAGACTTCAGGGCGGCTGTAGGGTTCTCAGGGACTGGGTTCAGAATTGTCAATTAATGCTTCAGCAGGCAAATATTCCTCTGGAGGAACTGGAGTTGACACCAAAGGTTGCAAAACTAAGATGGTGTAGACATGTATGGTCTAACTTGAGATCTGAGATAATGGAGTACAAATGCTTTGGGGATCATTTTCTTTGGTCATGTAAAAGCTTTAACACACTTGCACCTTATCTTAAAAAACATCCTCCGCGATCTTTTAGGTCTCAAGTGCTAAGGCTCAGGTTAAACTTGTTATCAACAAAAGAAGTACTGAGTCGTCGGGCGAACATTCCGCAAGATCAGAGGCTATGCCGGCACTGTAACACAAACATTGAGACCTTAAAGCACTTGTGTGTGACTTGTCCAAAACTGATTGATTTGCGGACATGCTTTTTAGCAGGCTTGGTTTACTCCTCCGAGAATGAACTATGGTGGAGGATAATGAATTGTAATGAATTAAGTTTGACCATACATGTTTTAGAATTTTTAAAGAAAGTTGCTGTAATTTTATAAAGGTTGGTTATTTGTATGCTGGATTGTGTATCTGTGGATTGTATGTATATGTGTTAAAAGTACCTTAGTACTGTATAACACAATAATAAAATAATAATAATAAAAAAAAAAACACACTCCAACATGAGTACGGGGACTGCTCACATTCACACAATCTCGTGCCAAGGCGCAAATGGAAAATGAATCAATGTCCATGAAACAAACAGGGAAAAACTCACGCTGCCCCATATCCATAACAACACATTTCCATGCCTTAATTCATATTAAATCGAACATTGAATGCACTGCACATTAGATAGAACTTATTTCTGTGAAGAGCAGAAAAACAAGAGGATGGGACCCAGGCAGGAAGGGAGGTGCTAGGTCCAGGGAGGAAGAAGAAATGAAGGAAAAGACTACCGAACAGAGAGGTCTGATAGGGACTTGTAGTTCCCTTATGTTCGTTTTGGAAAAAATAATATATATATATATATATATACATATATATATATATATATGTATATATATATATATATTTTAAAGTAAAGGAACATTTAAAGATTTGAAACTGCTGAAGAGTTAAAATAAAGATGTTGAAACGTAATGCTTGCCTCTGGTCTTGACATAGAATTCCAGCAAAAGGCCCTTTTTTGGTCTATCTGCATAAACAAGATGTGCCCTGGATTGAATGTTGTGTTTGCAACTTGGTACAAATCGCATCAAATGACATTAAAAAAAAAGCTAAATAAGGTTATGCTAATTCTCTGCGACTCCAGACCACAGAAAAGGCATGACTAGTGGTTATAAACCCATGACAGCGTGGAACAACCAGGGACCCGTAGAAAAATGATTAGTCATTCTTTCTCCATCAACTCGTTTAGAGTTAACAGCATGGAAAACATAAGTCCTCATTGGTTGTTTATTTCACAAATGGCTCCCCAAAGATTATTCCGATCAGTGTTTTTAGGAAAAGGGAACTAGATGCTAGATTGTCTTATTTATTTGCACATGTTGAATCATTTCCAGTGGTTCTGCAGCATTAATGGACGTGCCAAATATAAGAACAATGGCGTCTCATTTGCAGCGCCATCTTAGATGTTCATTACCAAAAGGGACATTATGTTTCAATCAACCGACATGCACTTCAAAAATACTGATTAACTCCAAATGCAGTGTGCTTTTCAATAACCATTTGGAAAAGGAGATCTGTCTCAGCAGTGACAGCGGTGCAGCGCGGCCGCATGTAAACCGTTTACTGCCATCTGGAGAACTCGCTAACCTCCATGGCCATGCTCATTCTGCACCGCTTCAAATTGTTTTCATGTAAAAAAAAAAAAAGCACATTTACATTTAAATTGCGTTGAAAAAAAAATATTGCCCAAGAGTTGGCAATTCAGCAACTTCGCCACTACTAAGAGGAATTCGTGTTCATTTTCAAATTAAGGGACATTACTTCTGGGAATGTTGCAAAAACATATTAGTTCCCAAATTACCAATATGGGCTGAGCTCAAACATTATCTTATTAAGCATTAAACACCAACGGCCCAAGCCTTCATAAATATTCAGGAGTTATGCGGTAGTAATTGCACAGCAGGCGCACTCTTCGGAAGCAAAGCACTGTGCAGTGGGCTCTTTTCGTCTCTCTCTCTTCCCGCCTCGCGCGATGCACGCGCATTCCTTGTCCCATTGCACTCTGATTGAAATGTAATGTGAGATACGCCCGGGCACCTTTATAAATAACAGATGTAAAGACTTTCCTTATTCAGAGAAAATACCATCACATTCGTGTACAGATATTGTGCACTTAATGCAAGAGAAAAGGAGAAGCTTCACCTCTGTGAAAGTTAAATAATCGCTTCTTCAATTAACTTGAAAAAGTCTGGTGCTTCCTTGAAATGACAGTTTGCGTTCAGATAGCAGGCTCGGATTATGGGTTTGAGTGAACAGGATAGTATGAGGAATAAAACGCAGAAAGGTGAGTGAGTGAAAAATAATGGCATGACTGGAAATACATTTGTGACGGAGAAAGAAATTCTAAGAAAGGTGTGGTATCATAGATCCTTTTCTTTGCATACTATTTAGCCTCCAAGGGGAACTGGGGAAGCCATTTTAGAAATAATCTTTGGCAATATGCAGCAAATGTCACATAGATGAAAAGATTGATGACTGGAAGCATGACATTGTTTCTTCGAGGCTCTGTCCTGTCTAAAAGTAAACACACAAGCACATTGTATTACTGTGCTATACAGTAGACAATTAATATGAAAGCCCATGTCATGCTGTGTGGCATGCACACCTGTACACCAGGCTGCGTGCAAGCCATGTGGACCTGTGTGTGTGTGAGAGAGAACATGTGTAGAGGTTCATCAGGCCACCATTGTAAGCAGGGCACATGGGCCATCTGCACACACGTGCTCCCGCAAGTTCCATTTCTTTCTCTTTCTGCCAGCACTCTCTCTCTCTCTCTCTCTCTCTCTCTCTCTCTCTCTCTCTCTCTCTCTCCTCTTTTTCTCTATCTTTTTCTCTCGCCCTCTCTCACACACATGTGCATTGTGTGGGTGGGGCTGTAAACGGTAAAAATAACAATACAAAAAAAAGAATACGGAAAATGGAGAGGTAAAAACAACTTTTACTGAATAATATTTAAGGTGAAAAGGAAAAAAGAAAAAAAAAAGATCCAAAATTCAATATTCTGTAAAACGTCATAAAATAGATGAAAACAAAAAGAAAAGCGTTCGGGACTGGGATCAATATTGTTTAGACCAGGTGAGGAGAACAGGGCGGAATAGTGTTTAGTCATTTGTGGGCATGTCACCCCAATTTGAAAGTATACAATCCATGCTGGAAACAGCTAAGTGCTAATAATAGGGTTATTGGTTTAGGTGGGGGTGGTATGGGGGGGGCTAACCTCATCCTGATAAACCAATGAGAACTCAAAAACCTTTAAAAAAAGGCTTGCATTTGCACAGAATTTGCTTTTTCTTAAAGGAGAAACATAATACCTTTAGTTATGTTTACTTTCTTCATTTCAAAGGTCTTCATGTTCACCTTTTAAATTGCTTTCAACGCAAAATTATTTATTTGTACCTCTTAATTTACACTGCTTCATTTTCAGCTGAGGTAATCATTCCCATATTACAACATATGACTGTGTGTGCTGATCCTGTGCATGGGCGTTGAGCACATGCAAAGTGTGTGTGCTGCCCTCATGCACAAGGTGCATAGATCTGGGTGCAAGTTGAATGGGCCTGTATGTGAGGTGATGGTGGACACATATTTCATTTGGCCATGTCAGGTGGGTCTTCCTGTTTATATGTGTAAGTTGCTTGAACCTGTCCAGGCAAGGTGCATGATCCTGCCCACTTACTCATGGTGGATTGGCAAGGACAGTGGTCCTGATCATGCAAATTAGGTAGGCCTGCTCAGGTCTGTTTCTCATGGGTAGGCAGGTGAGAGACAACCAGTGTGAGCAGGGAGGATTGACCCAACAGCTTCAGCAAGTTGGGTGAGTCAGGATGGGCAAAGTGGGTGGATCTGCCAGAGCAAGATGGGGCCCTGCCTGTGTGAGCACGGTAGATGAGCCCGCCTGTCTGAGCAAGGCATTTGGAGGGGCAGGATACAATATGAACCAGCACACCCGGTGCCTACATACGTGTGTATGGTACATAGGCCCCTACAAGGTGGGTGTGTGCATGTGCACAAATACACACTTCAGGTTCACTGGCCACACACCTTGCGTACACATAAATGCATGTAAATCGATGTATGGTGTGCATGCTGTTAGGGAGAATTCTCAAAAATGTGCTAATTCCCTCCACCTTAGAGACCCCCAGCAACTTTGCTGGATTATGAGGACTTGATTTTTTTAACCTGGAGAGAGTGAGACCCTTTTTTCCACTCTCTCATGTATTTTAATGTAAATTTTACCTCTGTTTCTTTTGGCGATTGAGTCTCACAAACTCCATAGGCATCATCTTTTACATTGTGTCACATAGCCCCTTCAGTGCAGTGACACAGGGAGGTCTTTTAGATTTCCCAAGGTTTAAATATCTTTTCTTGGATAAACTACTGTTTCCCAGAACAGTAAAGTGAAATTTACTGTACTCACCAGTGTACTTGCTAGACCCAGCACAACCTATCTTACAATAGAGTGTTGGTGAGGTTACTTAGTATCCCCTGTGTCTAACTGCTCATGCAACATTTTTATGTTACCCTTTCCTCTCTGAATGGCAGCTGGCACTGGTTTCGTTCTGGACTATCATGGTTTGCATTTACCGTGGCTACTTGCAGCTCCAGTAACGCTAACCGCGGGAGCCATCTTCTTCAAAATGGCACAGAGCCATCTTTGACAAAATGGCCCCCGGTCTTTATTTTTCGCCATATCTTTGTGGAAAGGTCCTTCTAGAGAGTTTCTCTGAGCGCCAAACCAGGATTGGTCTCTTTGTTCATTTCTCCTTTGGCGGGGTTTCTGAGTGAAACTCGCCTCTGGCTCCAGAATGTCTGGGGTAGGCAGGAAGTGAGGCAGGTGCCCGAAACTCCCTGTGCTTAATCTCCTAGGAGACCCAAATGCACTCTGTGGTGATTGGTTGGCTGACTGTCCAGCAAGGACAGTCACCGTGCTGGCTGAGTGACAGCTAGGCAAGAACTGAATAAAAGGTGAGTCTTTTGGGTTGGAAGACAGAGCCGACCACTGGATGAAGGAACTGAAGAAGAGCTTGAAGAGGACGCCTGCTGCAACTCTTGTACCGTTGGTTTGCCCGGTGAAGCCTTGCTGCAGTGCCAACTTGCCAAGTTTGCAATGACAGAGAAGCCCCTGCAAGGACGACTTCTCCCTTTGAGTTGGTGGGACCAATCAACTCCAAAGTAAGCCACCCGGACACCCATCTCGGAGCTGGTTGAATTTCCTCAGAGTTGCTGCTAGAAAACCGTATAGCCAGGGAGAGGGACATCAGATTGTGTGCGTTACTTTTAAGTTGGCATAAAGCTTTTGGAAGATCCTCCGGACACCCACGAAGCAGGACTGACCAAGCCTGAGCCCCCTCAGCAGAGTACGGGACCCCAGAAGCAAGGACAGTCCACCTTGACAGCCAGGAACCGCGTTGTTGCTATTTGCGGTAGCTGTAACGCGAAACAGCCACTGAAAGTGTGGTTTGCCGGTTGTGGGTTTTTGCAGTCCCAGTGCAGTGCAGAACTCCCCCGACATCCTCCCACTTGTCCCCAAAACTGAGGCCCAGGAACAGTGGGACCTGCATAGCTTCACAGGAACAGAAGTCAACAGCTGCATTTTTTATTCTTCACCAAGGTACTGTAAAACAAGTCTAAGAGAACTTACCTCTTATCGTAGAAGTGCTTGTAACTTCCACAACTCACAAGTCTACTCAGCTTGTGGCCCTACATTTGATTCTTCTTTTCATTGTTATTGTTATTGTTATTTTGCATTTATATAGCGCCTTATATACCATTGGTATGGTCTGAAGGCGCTGGTAGGTTGAACGCCCTTGGGAACCGAGGTTCTGGTCAGTGGAGAGATTAGAGAGGGTCAAAGGTGCGTGTGCGCACCAGGTATGTGTGCAGCTGGTGCGGCATTTTTGTGGTAGCTGCTTCCTAGCGATAGGTGTGGTGGTTGAGGAATCAGGAGTATGTGTTCGGTCTGGCGGGAGTTATCCAGTCCGATTGAGGCAGCGTTAGACCTGACGAGAACGCTTGGCTGGGGGTGGGAAACCAGCAATGTTTATTTAGAGTGATGGGGAGTGAGTGGTGGATGTTGATATGAGAACAGTTATACCGAATGGTGTCATAGTATCTCTGTGTTCTACTTGAGTGGTGGTGTAAGGAGAGAGTAAGCGTGGGGTGTGAAATGAAGTATGCTCTTACAACGGTTCCTTGCGTTCCACATCAAAGACTGCACATCACGCAATCCACAGGGGTCAGGTCCGGTCCGTGCGATGTGTTTTGTTTCTCATCTGCTCTTGTGCTCTATTCATCGGGTCAGCGGGTTCATCCGTATAGCGTACTCCTCCATCTAGCATAATCATGCGTTCTGGTCCATTCATTCATTTGTTTCGTGCGTTCACCCGCTCCCCAGGCTCATCTGTTATGCACTCATTCGCATCAGATGCTCATCCGCCACTTTGTCAGTTCTGCATTCGTCAGCTCCGTTCACTCTTCCGTACAATGTACTTATCTGTTTTGTGTACTCGTTTTCTCGCTCTTATTTCTCGTTCGTTTGACGCATACGCGTTCTCTCGCCATACTCAGTCGCTTACTACACTCGGTCGCCCGGCATACTCAGCTGCTTGCCATACTCAGCCGCTCGCTACATTCCGTCGTTCGCCAGATTCAGCCGATAGCTGTACTCAGTCGTCCCCTAAGCTCCTCCGCGGTCCATGTTCATCCCCACATTACACTCAACCGTTTTCTACATTCATGTGCTCTCCAAATTCACTCAGCCGTATTCTACACTCATGTGTTCTCCACATTCATCTGTTCAGCACATTAATTGGCTCTTCGTATTCGTTCGTTCTGTACGCTCACCGTCCTTCCGCAGTCATCCGCCCTCCGCAGTCATCCGCCCTCTGCAGTCATCCGCCCTCCTGCAGTCATCCAACCTCCTGCAGTCATCCAACCTCCTGCAGTCATCCAACCTCCTGCAGTCATCCGCCCTCCGCAGTCATCCGCCCTCCGCAGTCATCCGCCCTCCGCAGTCATCCGCCCTCCGCAGTCATCCGCCCTCCGCAGTCATATTCCACAGGCATCCGCACTCCACAGTCTTCCGCCATCCACACCCATCTTCCAAGGGCATTCGCCCTCCACAGTTATCCGCCCTCCACAGTCATACGCCCTCCACCGTCATCCGCCCTCCACCGTCATCCGCCCTCCACCGTCATCCGCCCTCCGCCGTCATCCGCCCTCCGCCGTCATCCGCTCTCCACAGACATCTGCTCTGCACCGACATCCGCCCTCCACAGACATCCGCCCTCCACAGTCATCTTCCACAGGCATCCACCTTCCAACAATCATCCGCCCTGCCCAGTCGTCCGCCCTCCACAGTCATCCGCCCTCCACAGTCCTCTTCCACAGGCATACAACCTCCACAGGTATACACCCTCTACAGTTGACCGCCCTGCTCAGTTATCCGTCCTGCCCACTCTTCCGCCCTGCCCACTCTTCCGCCCTGCCCAGTCATCCGCCCTGCACAGTCATCCGTCCTCCACAGTCATCCGTCCTCCACAGTCATCCGTCCTCCACAGTCATCCGTCCTCCACGGTCATCCGCCCTCCGCGGTCATCCGCCCTCCGCGGTCATCCGCCCTCCGCGGTCATCCGCCCTCCGCGGTCATCTGCCTTCCGCAGTAAACCGCCCTCCGCGTTGATCTACCCTCCACAGTCATCCGTCCTCAGCGTTCATCCGCCCTCCACAGTCATCCGCCCTCCACCGTCCTCCGCCCTCCACAGTCATCCGCCCTCCACAGTCATCCGCCCTCCACAGTCATCCGCCCTCCACAGTTACCGTCATCCGCCCCCACAGTCACCGTCATCCGCCCTCCACAGTCATCCGCCCTGCACAGTCATTCGCCCTCCACAGTCATCCGCCCTCCATAATCAACTGTCAGCAGCGTTCATCTTCCACTCGCATTCCATTCGTTGGTACTCAGTCGGTCTCCCACTTCAGGCCTCTCACCCTCCACATTCCTCGGCTTTCCACATTCTTCCGTTCTCCATATCCTGTCGCTCCCCCAATCAGTCGCTGCTACTTTTCTTTACTCATTACGCGCATCTGCTTTCCACGTTCTTCTGCTCTTTGTTCTCTCTTCGCTCAACAAGCTCCTTCGCTCTGCATGCTCTTCCATTCTCCACCTTCCTCCACTTTTTACACATGGCCGCTCTCCATACTCGGACCGCTTTCTACAGTCAATTGGTTTACACACTCATCCGTCACCTCTATTGATTTTGCTCGTATTATTCATCGGGTCTCCAGACCCAAACGTCTTCTAGACGCACTTGTCAACCGCTTCCATCCTCCCCATTCATTTATACTTGTCTAGTCTCATCTTTATTCATTCGCCCTTCTCACTCATCCGTTCAACACACTCATCGGCTTTCCAAGCTCGTCCACGCTCTATATTTTTTTTTTTTTTTTTTTTCCAGTGATCAATTCGTGTTATTGACTTCACTGTTTAGATCTACCTTACTCGTTTTAATTTCATTTTGTGAATATTTGATACAATCGGTTTTTGTTATTGCTTTAGGTGCTTCGCTGGGTCGGTGTTATTTTGATGATGCTAGAACGGAGCCGGTTGGGTTTAGGGAAAGAGCCAGGTTTTCAGTAGTTTGCGGAAAGCTGTTAGCTCCTCGGTTAGCCTGATGTGGGGTGGGAGAGAGTTCCACAGGGTTGGGGCTAGGGCTGAGAATGATGCCCCGCCTAGCCTGACTGAGTTAGTCTTAGGAATTACTAGGAGGCCGGCTGTGCTTGATCTGAGGGTGCGAGTGGGGTGATAAGCTATTAGTTTTTCTTGAAGGTATTGTGGTCCAGTTTTATGTACTGCTCGATGGGTGAGGCATAAGGTTTTGAAAGCTACCCTACGGGCTACTGGAAGCCAGTGCAGTGTCTTGAGGGCTGGGGATACGTGGTCTCTTGGACCAAGCGAAAGTAACACCTTGGCCGCCGCGTTTTGTGTTCTTTGAAGTTTGTTCATTTGGTAGGCATGGATTCCGAGGTATAGGGGGTTGCCGTGAGATGACGATTGATTGTACCGCAGAGACTCTGTTAGGAAATGATAGATATGGAAAGATGCGCCTAAGGTTTTTGAGGTGGTAGTGGCAGGACTTTGAGACATTGTTGACTTGGCGCGAGAGTGTTAGGTCAGAGTCTAGGGTGCATCCAAGATTTTTCACTGTGTTGGAGGGTATCGGTGAGTTGCCCATGGCGGTTGGCCAGGGTAGGGGGTAAGGGAGAAGATCTGGGTTGCCGCATATCATGATTTCTGTTTTGGAGGGGTTTAACAGGAGGTGGTTTTGGGTCATCCATCGTTCAATGTTAAGGAGGCAGGTTGCCAGGTCTGGTCGTGAGTTAGGATTCGTGTTCAAGAGTTTTAGAATTAGTTGTGTGTCATCGGCGTAATTGTAACATAGGATGTTGTGTGCACGAATTATCGGTGGGAGGGTGGTCAGGTAGAGATTGAAGAGGAGGGCAGATAGACACGCTCCTTGTGGGACTCCTGTGTTGACTGGTCGTGCTTGGGAGGTATAGTTGGAGAGTGTCGTTACTTGGTGCCTGTCCTTGAGGAATGAGGCTATCCATTTGAGGGCGGTTCCACGTATTCCTAGGGAGTGGAGGCGATCAAGGAGTATTGAGTGATTGATCGTGTCAAAGGCGGCTGATAGGTCGAGGAGGATTAGAGCGGCGCATCCCGCGGCGTCAGCAGTCATTTTAAGGTCGTCCCAGATAGAGGTTAGGGTGGTTTCAGTTCCGTGACAAGTTCTGAAGCCTGATTGGGCGGGGTCTAGGAGTTTGTTGGCTTCAACAAAGGCGTTAAGTTGAGAGTGGGCGGTTCGATCAATGAGTTTGGCGAGGAACCTGGTGTTTGATATGGGGCGGTAGTTTTTGGGCTCGAGCGGATCGAGCGAGGGTTTTTTTATCAGGGGTTTGACGTGCGCCAGTTTGAATGCGTCTGGAAAGGTACCGGAAGTGAGGGAAGCATTTATGATAGATCTTGCGTGTTCTCCTGCGCAGGTGGAGGCAAAGATTTCTTTAAGGGTAGTGGCTGGGCATGGATCCTGTGGTGATCCGGATGGTTTGCGGGCAGATAGGAGTTTGAGAAACTGTTCTGTTGTTAATGGACTGAAGGAATCGAACGTTGGTTGCGTGGGGGTTGCAGTTGACGGGTTGGGTGGTACGGGCTGAGGATTGTCTGGTGGCTGTAAGAGTGCTAGTTTGGAGGTTAGAGTATTTGTCCTTTCTATAGCCGTGGAGTAGAAGTGGAGGGAGAGTGAGTCGCAGAGTGATTGTGATGCAGTCGGGATGGTTGTGTTACAAGCTGGATTGGTGAATTCAGAGATAATTTTGTGGAGTTCTTTACTTGGGTTTTTGCAGTTTAGGATTCGTGAGTTGTAGTGGGCCTTTTTTGTTTTCCGGATTTCGGCTTTGTACCGATACAGGTGTCGGGCCAAGGTGGTCCTGCTCTCATGGGTTTTCTCTTTATGCCATTTGCGTTCTAGGTGTTTGTATAGTCGTTTAGTGGTCTTCAGCTCAGGAGTGAACCATCTGGGGAAAGGGCCACGGCGGGTTGATGGTTTGCAGGAGGGGGTGAGGCGCATCAGAGATGCGCTAAGCCAAGAATCAAGGGCCTCAGGGGTGAGATGGTTGTTGAGAGGGCAGGATGGTGGTGGAGACTGGAGGAGAGCCTCGGCTAAGTCTGGGGTGATTATTAGTTTCTTCCAGCATTTGCCTATATTCGGAGGTTCGGATATGAGTAGGGGGAGGGGTTCGGGTGAGTGGATGGTGAAGGAGAGAATGAAGTGATCAGACCAGATGATAGGGGTGGGCGGCATTAGCTGAATCAGGTTGTTGGAGCTAAAGATGGCATCGAGAGTGTGTCCTTTATAGTGGGTTGGTCCGTTTATGTGGGGTTGGAGGTTAATTGCATCTAATCCGTCAGCCAGGGAGTATGTCATAGGGTTGGTGGGGATGTCGAGCCATATGTTGAAGTCTCCAAGAAGGGTGAGGTTGGGATGGTTTAGTTGGAGGGTGGCAATAGAGTCGCAAAGGTTATTTGCGAAGTGTCTATCGTAGCCTGGGGGCCTGTAGATTATTAGGAAGCTATGTGTGAGCGATGGGGAGAGGGATAGTTTAACAAGGAGAGATTCGCAGGATGGAATGGAGGGTTGGTTATCGATGATTGAGGCGCGGAAGAGAGATTTTTAGACGAGTGCTACCCCTCCTCCCCTGGACGGACGGTTCATTGGGATGAGGGAGTAGTTGGGGGGAAAGGCTTCATTGGCGATTGGGCCGAAGTCGTCAGAGAACCAGGTTTCGGTGATGAAAACTAGGTCTGGTTTGTCAGAGGTGAGGAGGTCAAAGATGGCATGTCTGTTTTTTGCTATTGATCGGGCGTTAAATAGGATGCAGTTCACAACGGCAGTCGGGGATGATCTTTGTGGTGGAGGGGGAGGGTGCAGTGGTGGAGAGTTTGGGGGGGGGTAGGTTGGGTGGTGATAGATGGGAATAGTGGGCGAGCAGAGAGATTGGCAGGCTTTGGGAGGGGTTGGGAGGCTGCGTGTGATAGGATGGACGGGTTTTGGAAGGGGGATTTGAGGGAGGGATGTTGCCGGTTAGGAGTTTCAGTTGCAGCTGATGAGAAATCGAGGGAGAGGGGTTTCAGGCGGGGGGAAGCCACGGGGGAGAGGGGGGATTGCAGGATAGATGTGATTGTTCGAGATAGGGGGGGCGAGGAGTGCTGTGAGATTGAGGGGGACCAAGAACGTTTCCTCTTTAGTTTCCTTGCTGCGACTGGTGTGTGGGAGAGGGTGGGGGGGTCGGAGGGTGATTGGGAGGCAGCTTCGGTTCTTGCTAGGGCTAGTCGTGCAGTTTTTAGGGAGGGGAAGGGGTGAGGTCGAGAGGGGATGATGGCAGGGGTATAAGGGGAGGGCGGGAGTCGGGTGATTGCAGGGTGGGGTGTGTCAGGTATGATAGCGAGGGGAGCGGGTATGGGTAATGCAGGTGGGTCGGGGGTGGGGTTCTGGGGATGAGTGGTCTTGGGGTGGGTGGCTCGCCATCGTGCCCCCCTTCCTTGGTGTTTGGAGAGGGGAAAAGCAGGGGGTGCGAGAGAGGGAGGGGGGGTTTGGGAGAGGTGGGCAGGGACGGAAGACAGATCGGAGATGGTGTTTCTGACTGATTCTGGTGGAGTGGGTGCACTCATGATTGGTGCGAGTTTTATGATTGGTTTAGGAGGGTTTTCTGATTGTAGTTCTAAGGTCGGTGATGTCACGCTTTTAGGCACACTTCTGGGTTCAACTGTTCAAACCTGAGATCCTTCCTACAACATGAGATGTGACATCCAACTCCCTCCCACTCCAGACCGGAGACCCTTCCTATAGCATGATATTTTCAGAGAGGATATTGGGCGCAGCTTCTAATTGCAATTTTGGGGAACAATTTTAAATCCTAGTTTCTTAGAGAGGCTATTGGGGCAGCTTCAGAATACAATTGGGAATATTTCTAAATGCAGTTTTCTTAGAGAGGCTAATTGGCACAGCACCTAATGCAGTTAGGTTTAGGATTCTAAATGGAATTGGGGACACTCCTAAATGCAGTTTTCTTCAGGGAGGCTATTGGGTGCAACACCTAAATGCAATTGGGAGCACTTTTAAATGCAGTTGCGAATGCTATTAACTGGTATTAGGAATATTTCTAAAGTGCTACTTTCCACAGAGAGGCTATTGGGCGCAACACCTAAATGTAATTTGGGAGCACTATTAAATGCAGTTGTGGACACTACTAAATGGTGTTGGGAACGCTTCTAAGATGCAACATTCCTCAGAGAGGCTATTGGGCGCAACACCTAGATGCAATTGGGAACATCATTAAATGTAATTGAGGACACTTCTGGATGCAATTTTTTTATTAGAGAGGCTAATGGGCGTAACTTCAGAATGCAGTTGGGATTACTTACTAAATGCAATTGGGATTAGGTGAGCGGCTATTCTAAGAGCAATTGGGAACACTTCTAAATGCAACTTTCCTGCGGGAGGCTATTGGGCGCAGCTTCAGGATGCAATTTGGAACATAGCTAGATGCATTTGTGAATACTTCTAAATGCAGCTTTCCTCAGAGAGGCTAATGGGCACAATACCTAAATGCAATTGGGAACACTATTAAATACAGTTGGGCACACTACTGAATGTACTTGGGAACACTTCTAAATGTGAATTTTCCTCAGAGAGGCTGTTGGGTGCAGCTCCTGAATGCAATTGGGAACACTTCTAATCCAATTTTCCTTAGAGGCTATTGGGCACAATATCAAATGCAATTGGGAACACTTCTGAATGCAATTTTCCTCAGAGAGGCTATTGGGCGCAATTCCTGAATGCAATTGGGAACATTTCTAATCCAATTTCCTTAGAGAGGCTATTGGGCACAATATCAAATGCAATTGGGAACACTTCTGAATGCAATTTTCCTCAGAGAGGCTATTGGGCGCAATTCCTGAATGCAATTGGGAACATTTCTAATCCAATTTTCCTTAGAGAGGCTATTGGGCACAGTATCAAATGCAATTGGGAACACTTCTGAATGCAATTTTCCTCAGAGAGGCTATTGGGCGCAATTCCTGAATGCAATTGGGAACATTTCTAATCCAATTTTCCTTAGAGAGGCTATTGGGCACAGTATCAAATGCAATTGGGACCACTTCTGAATGCAATTTTCCTCAGAGAGGCTATTGGGCGCAATTCCTGAATGCAATTGGGAACATTTCTAATCCAATTTTCCTAAGAGAGGCTAGTGGGCACAACACCTAACTGCAATTGGGAACACTTCTAAATGCAATTTTCCTCAGAGGGGTTATTGGACGCAATACGTAAATGCAATTGGGAACACTTCTAGATGCAACTTTCTTCAGAGAGGCTATTGGGCACAATACCTAAATGCACTTGGGAACACTTCTAATCCAATTTTTCCTAGAGAGGCTATTGGGCACAATATCAAATGCAATTGGGAACACTTCTGAATTGAATTTTCCTTAGAGAGGCTATTGGGCACAATATCAAATGCACTTGGGAACACTTCTAATCCAATTTTCCTAAGAGAGTCTAGTGGGCACAATATCAAATGCAGTTGGGAACACTTCTAAATGCAATGCAATTTTCCTCAGAGAGGTTATTGGACGCAATACGTAAATGCAATTGGGAACACTTCTAGATGCAACTTTCTTCAGAGAGGCTATTGGGCACAACACCTAAATGCAATTGGGGACACTTCTAAATGCAATTTTCCTTAGAGAGGCTATTGGGCGCAACACTTAATTGTACTTGGGAACACTTCTGAATGCAATTTTCCTCCGAGAGGCTATTGGGCGCAATTCCTGAATGCAATTGGGAACATTTCTAATCCAATTTTCCTAAGAGAGTCTAGTGGGCACAATATCAAATGCAGTTGGGAACACTTCTAAATGCAGTGCAATTTTCCTCAGAGAGGTTATTGGACGCAATACGTAAATGCAATTGGGAACACTTCTAGATGCAACTTTCTTCAGAGAGGCTATTGGGCACAACACCTAAATGCAATTGAGGACACTTCTAAATGCAATTTTCCTCAGAGAGGTTATTGGACGCAATACGTAAATGCAATTGGGAACACTTCTAGATGCAACTTTCTTCAGAGAGGCTATTGGGCGCAATACGTAAATGCAATTGGGAACACTTCTAGATGCAACTTTCTTCAGAGAGGCTATTGGGCGCAACACTTAATAGTACTTGGGAACACTTCTGAATGCAATTTTCCTCAGAGAGGCTAATGGGCACAGCTTCTAAATACACACTTAGGCAAAAGGGTATGCTTCTAAACTGCAATTTTTACATGCAGGGGGCAGAGTTTCTGAATACAAATATACTGGATTTACAGTGGTGATGCTTTTTTAGTTGAGTGGTAGGGTAGTATGGTGTGAAATAATTGCTTCTGGTCCCGCCCTTCCCACACTTACTTGATGTTTTCTTCTTGCTTCTCCTGCTGATACCTGCAGATACAACCTGGAGCCGTCTCTGTAGGAGCCGTCCTTTGCCTCAGGTCCTTAGCCGATGGGGCTGCCGGGCAGAGGGCTGCCCTGGACGGAGCAGTGATGAAGGGAGGGATGGGCGGGTCGGGGGCGGGGGCTGGGTTAGGGAGGGGGTGGGGGGCGGGCTGGGAGGCGGGCGGGTGAACGATTGCGGAATGAAGAGGCAGGGAAACACGGGGAAACGCAGGGCCGGGGGGGGGGAAATACAAAATACACGCGGCAAGGGTCGCGGAGGGGGGCGCACTCACCTGCTCCTCAGATGGAAAGAGGAGTAGGTGCAGTGGCTCGGGTCGCTAGACCCAGCAAGGCCGACTTGGTGACCAATCAGGGGTGGGGGGCGGGCTGGGAGGCGGGCGGGTGAACGATTGCGGAAGGAAGAGGCAGGGAAACACGGGGAAACGCAGGGCCGGGGGGGGGGGAATACAAAATACACGCGGCAAGGGTTGCGGAGGGGGGCGCACTCACCTGCTCCTCAGATGGAAAGAGGAGTAGGTGCAGTGGCTCGGGTCGCTAGACCCAGCAAGGCCGACTTGGTGACCAATCAGGGGTGGGGGGCGGGCTGGGAGGCGGGCGGGTGAACGATTGCGGAAGGAAGAGGCAGGGAAACACGGGGAAACGCAGGGCCGGGGGGGGGGGAAATACAAAATACACACGGCAAGGGTCGCGGAGGGGGGCGCACTCACCTGCTCCTCAGATGGAAAGAGGAGTAGGTGCAGTGGCTCGGGTCGCTAGACCCAGCAAGGCCGACTTGGTGACCAATCAGGGGTGGGGGGCGGGCTGGGAGGCGGGCGGGTGAACGATTGCGGAAGGAAGAGGCAGGGAAACACGGGGAAACGCAGGGCCGGGGGGGGGGAAATACAAAATACACGCGGCAAGGGTCGCGGAGGGGGGCGCACTCACCTGCTCCTCAGATGGAAAGAGGAGTAGGTGCAGTGGCTCGGGTCGCTAGACCCAGCAAGGCCGACTTGGTGACCAATCAGGGGTGGGGGGCGGGCTGGGAGGCGGGCGGGTGAACGATTGCGGAAGGAAGAGGCAGGGAAACACGGGGAAACGCAGGGCCGGGGAGGGGGGGGAATACAAAATACACGCGGCAAGGGTCGCGGAGGGGGGCGCACTCACCTGCTCCTCAGATGGAAAGAGGAGTAGGTGCAGTGGCTCGGGTCGCTAGACCCAGCAAGGCCGACTTGGTGACCAATCAGGGGTGGGGGGCGGGCTGGGAGGCGGGCGGGTGAACGATTGCGGAAGGAAGAGGCAGGGAAACACGGGGAAACGCAGGGCCGGGGGGGGGAAATACAAAATACACGCGGCAAGGGTCGCGGAGGGGGGCGCACTCACCTGCTCCTCAGATGGAAAGGTGAGTGCGGTAGCTGTAACGCGAAACTCATCCAAGACTCCTAAGAACTTGTGAAAAGACTTTTCCATTTACTTACCGAAAGTGCTTTATCCTATCCAAGACTTTTGCCCATTGACTTTGGCTTAGCCTATTGAATTGAATAACTCTTCTAGTGAACTCTAAAAGTATCTGCACTGCTTAAGAATATTTGTGGTCTCTTGTGTTCTAATAACCTTTGCTTTTTACCAACTTTTAAAGTGTTCTGAATGGCAACAGTAAGATATTAATGTCCCCAGCACCCTTGTTACTGAAGTCACCTGTGGTTGTAGGTTGTGTATGTGAGCCATCCCAAAAGGTTCTTGTCTGATTCAGAAACTCAGTGTATAGTATTGAAGTATATGTGTGTGTTACTATTACATTGCTCCTTTCTGAAGTAGGCTTTATAACTGACTGATAAATAAATTAATAATTGTTTATGCAAGAAACCTTGAGTTTATTTGAATACCTGTAACTGTGAATCTTTGTGTTACTCCACTACAGCTCATATTTCCCCTCTTGAGATAAGCCTGGCTGCTCAACACGCTACCAAAACTGTGTAATACAAGCTTATACCAAAGGTTGGGTTGTCTATACCTGTAGTCATAGTTGTTTGTAGTGTTCCCAGAGGGTACTGCATTCAAACTTTGCCTAACACATGCGTGGTTCCATACATGTTGGATGAATGTGGGTCCTTAGGATTTGCATGCATGTCAGTCAATACACCTTGTGCACATAAGTTTGCCCTTAGCATTCTGGTATTTACCGTTTGTATAAGGTGACTTTTCCATCTCAAAAGGATATCAACTAGCACCAACTAGACATGGACCCAGCAGGAGCATAGGCCCTGCACATGTGGTGACTACTTCAGAGGTATAGTCTTGGCCCTGGTATAAGTAAAAATATGTGATGGCCTGTCAGGGTGGAGCCTGTAATATGGGAGGGTCCTAGGACTTTGCAGTGGATTTACTTCTGGGATTTCTCCTATAACCAGTTGAATGTCAACCAGGCCAGGTTGTTTATCACAATCATGCCCTCACCAATTGACTGTCAGATGCCGACTATGCAAAGACACTGGCAGCTAAGCAACCACCATTCACGCCAGCTCTTGCTGTTCCTATCGTCACTGTGACTTCCCCTGTATCTGTCTCAACCTCCCCTAACGAAGAGTACTGGCCAAAACCTTCACATCTGCCTAACCTGCTTTTCTGTTGTCTTTCTAATTTGTATTTTGCAGATGGTGGTCAGCACAAGGGGAAGGACTCATTCTGGTTTGAAAATGGTACAGTACAAGTAAATGTGTGGGACATCGCGCCGCACCATTCGGGTAGCCAAACAATATCCAGGAGAGCGGGTATTAAGAGGGAGTGAACGTGGGTGGCGAAACCAGAATGGACAATGTAGGCATGGAAGAAATGTAAATTAGTAATATAACGAATCCCTACAGTGATCATTATTGCTATCTGGTGACTTATATGTATTCACAGAACATAACCAGAGCCAATTGATTATGTTTAAATAAGTACTATTTGTTCCGCCATAATCAGGTTTATATAGGAGTTTACACCTATTCTAATATACATCCTTCAGTCTCAAATATAATCAATGTATCTGAAATGCACAGTGTGGCTATGGTAACTTCTCAATCTCTCTGGTATAATACGGCAAGCGGGATAGATAGATTGGGGTGTAAATATAACATTGTGAATGCATTGTTGGGTACGTTCACCTTTACAATTCATCTGCCTGCTTTTCAGGTAACATCTAAACTCCCCAATTGGATGAGAGGAGTAGTGATATGGTTGGCCCAACAACAGCAAGTATTGATGTCCAGGAAGAAAAAGAGAGACGTTTCTGATAAGGTGTGTGATGGAGCAAATACAGCCATTGCAGCGTGGAGTATTTATAGAGGCCAGTCTCCCGGTGGCCACTTAGGTTATCTTGAACAAGCCACAGGGCTTATTTCTGGGCAGCAGCTGATGAACACAGATGTCAATCTAGGTGAGCTGTCTGCAAGGACCCACTTCCCACAAAACATGTTTTTATTGAAACAGGGCAAGGGACCAGTTCGGAGAGAGTTTTCCTAAAATAAATGTCAATGTTTTTTCACAGTTATATTGAGTTGCACTAAATGTGCAAAGGTTGTGAGTGTGGGAGAATTGAGGAATGAAATGAATACATGAATAATAAAAAACATATAAATCAAAAGAAATTACATTTAGGCCACACCCCTTAGCAGCATCATGTTAGTAAAGCCCTTAGAATATTTCTTTCCTTCTGGAGAATATTATGGAGTTCCAATGTATTGGCTATGCAATTGTTTGTTTCCTCCACTCGCCTGCTGCATTAGGAGACCAAGTAATATACCGCTTTGTAGATCATTTTTCAGAATTCCTCAGGACTGGGCTCAGAGGCAACAGGTTGTCAGAGTATCAAGCCACATTTTGCACTCTAGGTTAAAAGGTGTACATTTTAGTCAAGTTGATATATCTGTTTTTTGGTAAAGACATGTTAGAACAGGATGTTAGATTGCACAAAGCCTTCTGTATTGCAACGCAAGTATTGACACATAGCAAAAGTCATGAATGAATTCAGAAAGTAAAGCAGGTCTTCAAATAACAAGGTGCAGAACACAACCTGAGTCTGGCGAAAACTATATAGCAAAGCAGCAAATCTAGGAGCGAAAGTACATCTCATCATGTTCTTGGGAATGAGAGAGTACTAATCCAAACTTGTCAAAGATTTTTCCTGTATAGCTAAACATCTTAGAAAACTACTTAAGTAAGGAGTGGAGTTTACTTGTAAGAGCTAATGTAAAAAAGAGGTCAGTGGCGTAAAACATGATACGACTAAAGTATCCTCATTTGCTAGATGCAATATCAATTCTAAGGAAAGCCTGGTGGTGACTACTATGCATTACCTATTTAGTTCTGTTTAGCCAAGCAGCAAGCACAAAGGCTTATATGAACCACTTATGATGTGCCAATAACATGCCGAAACATACAGGCCAGCAATGTATTACAGTCTCTTGAAGCTCCTTTAAAGAACAAACAACTACATTTTTATTTAAGGGAACGGGATCCTGGAAACAGCAGGAAGGGAAGAGAAGATTGGCAATGAAAAGACATCAGGGGCGGACCCAGCCTAACATTTCCATCAGAAGCAGCACCCTTAAATGGATAAAAGAGAAAGATGAACTGTCAAATGAAATAGGAAAATCGCGCAGGATAACTTACACAGTTGAGAACAGTTGAGAACCAGAACTGAAAGAACATGGCAACTCACTTCCAACACAGGCGGCCCAAAATTCCTCTAAGGGTGGGATATATCGACCTCTATGTCTTTAAAAGAAATGCTGATTTTCCAGTCACGCTAGGAACATTTTAAGGCAAGAAACCATGTGACTATTATACATCCTGAAAGGGCTTTCATGACACTCATAGAGGCATAACCAACCAGCTAAACATAGAAAACTTAGAAAAGAAGAAGCCTGAGGCAGTCAGCCAACCTCACAAATTCCTGACATGTGTGCAAGCCAAAAGAGCCTTCAATGTCATGGCCCCTGTCGCTAAATTGCCCCCAAAAATGTCTACATCCATGTCCACCTCAAACATGATCTGGCATAACCACCATGCCATGGTACAGGCCAGCAGTGGACAAAAGAGAGGCCTTCTGGCAAAGTGTTCAGTCGGATGCTGATGAGAGAAAGCATGATGTTATAGTCACATAGGTCTCACCACGGTATCCTCCCATCTGATTGCGTTTATCTGATCGCATTGGTCGAAGATCAACGTACTGCATGTTACTGTAGTTGGTTTTGGTGAGGTGAGGGGCCCAGTGAAAAGGGAGAATTGGGGTTGGAGCTAGTAGGGGTAAGAGGTATACTGAGGATAGAACAGGGTGAATGAGTGCTGCCCCCCTATAAAAAGCATTGTGGCACAATGTGGTAAGATATCCTATGTGGCAATATATACCAGATCCTCCCACCACACGCCGCACAAAAATGCCCCTGTCTCTCCCTTCAACATTTTTCCGTGAGGTGAATAAGATCCTCTGCAATTTCTTGCTGAATGGAAAACAAAGCTTGAAATTCAAATAATTTCCAAACAAAGGCAGAGTTAACTTTGCAAACTTCACATTTTATCAAGAGGCTTTTGATTTGATGTACCAAACTAATGTGGCTTGCAGGAGAGAGACCCAGGACGTAACTCCTTGAGCAGGACTGGAGCATGACATAGCAACTCCTTTCCATCTACAATCACTCCCACTCACTGAAAAATCGTCTAGCAAAAACATATGGTCAGTGACAACATGTGTAAATTAGGCAACTATGAACTTTGTGGATTTAGTATTTATAGGTAACTCTGACATGGAAATTGATTGCACATTGTATATCAACAATATCAATCAAGTACCGAATGTCTCTCCTAGTGGCCAGGACAACAGGTGAGAAGAATACATTTAATTATTCAGATCTTATGATGAAGCAGTCTTTAAGGACTTTTCAGTTCTATTGAAGGAATAAGGCTTTTCTTCACAGTGATACAAAGAGTTTTCAAAGAGGTATTGACATTTGAAAAAAAAATAATATTGCAGAGCTTTGGATCTTCATTGAAAGATGTAGGATTTGAACATGATTTCATGAGGTAACAGACAATTGCAATTGTTGATTTGATGGGATCCAGTGAAACGTTTGCCAACAAAAATTTAGTCAGTGAAAACATTGCGGTGACAATACCGCTGCAGTGAAAAAGTCACCAAGAAATAAGTTGTCAAAAAATACAGATGAAAAGTAGCCAAAAAGACATTAGTGCTAGGCTAAGTGTTAGGGGCAAGGGTGGGTTTTGTGGGCTCGTGATTGCCTCTTTTAGGGTATAGATACAGGATCTAGGGTAAGGCTGGGTGTTAGGGTTGGTGTAAAGAATTTGGTTAAAATTAGGGCATGGGGCAGGGTGGTTGTGGGAGTGCTGGTGATCTTGTTTTTTTAGTGGTTATGGTGAATTAAATATCAGGGTAAGTGTTAGGGAAGGTTATGTTAAGGCAAAGCCTAATTGAGAAATGGTTGAGTACGTGTTTAAGAAAGGGGTAGGGAGATTGGATAGGGCTGGTGAGGTTGCCGTAGGGTAGGGGTGGGGCTAGGATAAACCTAGGGGTTAGGGTATACTAACCACTAGGCGAAGTGTTAGAGTTGCATTTAGGATAAGGCTAAGATCGGGATCTGAGAAAGGATTTGTGTTAAGGGCTATGGAATTTGTGATGAGCTGGTGATGGGGCTGGAGTTAGGTTGACTATTAATTTCCTATTCATTTGGTGATTTATACTGAGTTTCATGCAAATAAAATGCATTAGCAGGCTGAAGGGTTAGTGTTAGGGAAGGATTCAGGGTAGAATATGGTTGCAATAAAAGCTAGGATAAGGGTTAGGAATGGAGTTAAGGTAATTTGTAGAGGTTCTATTAAAGGTTTGGTTCATGGTTAGGGTTACAGTATTTTACCTTTGTATATTTCGAAATAGAACTTTTGGCAGCCTTATTACTGGTAAAATGTAAAATGTTCACACTTTGCATTGCTTGTATTGAATTACATTTAAAACGACTTTTTGCTGACTACTTTTTCACATGACTGACATTTTCTCATAGAACCAATTAGATCCAGCCATGATGATGGATAACCGGGCCAAAAGATAGTCCTCTATGTTATGGGGCTGTATTGCAAGAAGTGTGATACTCACCTGATATTACCTCTAACCTAGAACACTATGGAAACCAGAAACATTATTTGAGGCAACATCTATGAAAAATGCTGGATCTGTAGTGAACAACCTGGTTCCTTAAAACCTCTGCTGTTTTCCTGCTAAAATGTTAAGGATTTCTGAGTGGACACATCTGTCACACATCTGTACTGTGGATAATATCATATGTGGTTTCAATGAGAGCACATCCAAATTCAAGAAGTTGGTTGATCTACTGGTTGTGATTGCCACATGGACAATCGACAGAATTTGAAAGTCTTTAGAATAAACCTTTATATAAGGCAGTTTACAACATTTGTGGGATGAAAATAGCAGCATTTAAGGATGCAATAGAAGTGAGTGCATTCAGCTCTTTCCTGACCTTTCTGCAGGTTTACTTGACCACTAAAGGAAGAACACATGAAGTACAGAAATCCAGAACAGCAGCTGTGTGGATTCCGATGAACATTGTGCCTGTCCCCTTATTTTGTCTTTCTATAGCAGCCGGCTCATAACCATCACCCCGTCACCATCTTCCTCTCTTCCCCATCACTCCTCCCCATTTGGCCCACTCTCCTAGCTATTGCAAAATGGTTTCTTTTGTTTGTTCATGGATCTTGGGTACAACAGATGAAGTTAATGCAATTTCTTGTAGTGCAGAATGTTTTGTTTTCTTTTCAAACCAGGACTAATGTCCTTCTAACTACTTATACAATGCTTTTAGAAGTTCACCTATTTGTGCATGTGCGATTTGTAAGCACCCTAGTAAAAATAATTCAGCATAAGAAAAGGGTAAAAGAGAAAGTTCATACTATCTGCCTGTCTGGATGTTTTGAATAAAAAAATGAACTTAAAATCATCCTTCTAGGAAAATTCCGATTCTAAATATATAACCACAGCAAATGCTGTCAATCTGGGCAATGGAGCAATGTTGATTAGGGTTAGAGGAGGAAAGCAAATAATAGTGTGTGCCTACAGTCCCCTAATTGCAACACATTTGGCTATATAAATCAGAACTTATATTATTTGACTAAATGTAATGTTTTCTTTGAAACACTGCAAATGTTGGACGGCTTTGCACTGAAATATAATTTAGTTGATGTTAAACATAACACAAACCCATTTTTTACTGAAAAACAAAAGTGCCTACTACAAAAGAGCTGCTGTATCTATGCTGTACCTTGGAAAAGTGAATATAATAAACTGGGCAACTTGTATTGTAGTATTCAGCAAGAAAATGATAGGAATGATTTTCATTTCAAATCATGTGGGAGGTTCAGTACATCTATGAGTAGAACACTATGTTTTAAAGTGTTACTATGAATGAAGTCAAGGTAAATATCACATTGATGTTACGTGGGACAGAATAAATCTCATGTTGTTTTTATGAGCTGTGAACTTTGGTTCACCTAAACTGTATGTTTATGTAAGGGTAAGCCTTCCCGAAACCAGGAATGCACTTGCCCCATTTTATATTACTGTAAGCAATGCAAAATGCAGAAGCAGCAGAGAGAGTGCTAGGTGTTGTGACAAATCCAGAGTAGTTGTCCCTTCGACCTAAGTGGGAGCCATCCCCTGTGAGACTAGGGAAGTGTGCCTGCTACGCAAGAGCCTCATTAGGGATTTGATCAGGCTGGATCTCATTGGGAGCAAATCCTTCCTGGGAGACAAGGACTCCCAGTGGAATAAGGCTGTTGTATTTCCCTCATAAAAATACCCAGAATGTTTAGCATCTATATGGGATGGAAGTTAATGATAATACTTTGAAACTTGTATCCATGTTTAAATGTGCCGCTTACCACTCACACCAACCCCTACCCCAGGTACAATGACAATACGTTTCTTGTTACAGCAAAGGACCTATAAGGCAATAGACCCTTAGCTGAAAAAAGAGAGGGAGCTGAAGCAGAGCACACGAGCTGGAGACCCGCTCACAGAGCAGAGAACACTGCTGCTTTGAGGAGCCATTGCTACTGAAAGGCAGGACCACAACTGCTACATAGTAGACATGGAGCCCACGTAAAATTGTTAAACCCAGAAACAGTGAAGGATTGAACCCATTTAATTACGCCCAGTGAGAAGCATAACCGAGACCAATACGAGAAGCCAAAATTCCAAAGAGCAGACACAGGGAAAAGAAAGAGACACCATTAAGCCCACAAGAATGTTGCCACAAGAGAAGACAAGAGAGGGAGAGACCAGCTGGCATAGAGTCAATCAGCTGTGGTCGGAACCAGCACTGCCTGGGGGTGGGACCAAAGAGTGTGTGTGGTGGTCAGGCAGCCTTAGGAACTTTGCAGAGCCCAGTAATGCCGAACAAAGTTTTCTGGTCGAGTCCTGAGAGACACCAACGGAAGAAGAGCAAGCGATACCGGCAAACCACTGAGAAGGCAGTCACTGGAGAAAGCCAGAGAAGAAGATACCATTGAGCCCACGATAAGGCTGTAGCCAGAGAAAGCCAGAGAAAGAGATACTGATGAGTCACCGAGTAGGCCTTCACTGGAGAAAGACAGAGGAGATACCGGCATTACCACGAGAAGGCTTCCAGTGGAGAAAGCCTGAGAAAGAGATACCAGTGAGCCACCAAGAAGGTTACTGCTGGAGAAAGCCAAACAAAGAGATACCTGTGAGCCGCTGGGAAGGCCACTGCCAGTGAGCACCAGAAAGAAGTTCAATCAAGGGAGTCTGACGCCACCGGAGCCACCAACCCTCCCTGGAGAGAGTACCGTGCAGTAACGCGTACGCAGTTTGGAGATGATAAAGGGAGGAGGGCGGTCAAGCTCAGAATGAGCCCAGAGAAGTGGAAAACCTGATTATACCCAAGGGAGGCGAAGTCTATGAATGTGATACTCACAAATCCATGAAGAGATATATATAAAGTTCAATATAACAGAGACGCCTAAGAGAGAGGAAATATCTGAGCGGAGGCTAAACTGAAGTGGTATAGGGCTTAGTAAAGGTCTAAAGAAACCAATCAAAAGTATAGAAGCTGAGAATAACAAGGAGGGCTAGGTGTTCCTCCAGAGAAAGTTGAACACATCACAGATACTGGCTCCAAGTCTGAGAAGTGGCTTAATTGCTCTGGGAAGGGCACTGTCAAGATATATTCTGAGTGGTTGGAAGGGGATGGGAAAAGTAACAATTTTCTTGCTTCAGTGCTAGTTACAAGTTTGTGTAGGACTGAAAAGGAAATTAGTTCATTTTGAAAGGCTTGAGACGCGAACTGTGCTTTCACCAAATTAAGTGACTGTTGTACATAGGACTGTTGGCAAAGGCCAATTAAAGAGCACTGTGATGAACATTTATTTTCAATAATTTACAAGAGTGGCTCAGCAATGAAATCCTTACAGCCCAAGTCTAGCAGGCATCGACTTTAGTTGTTATAATTTGTGTTTAATGGTAGGTCCAGTTAGTTAGATTAGGTTTTGGACAGAGAACAGACTTTTTTTGCTGACTAAACGTCCAGATGAGCATCTTAGGCTTTTCAGTTGAAGATAGGGAACCTCACGATAGCTCTAGGGCCAGGCTAGGCATTTTATTTCATTTACATGAATAAACGTTTTCTGTTAAGCTATGTCCTATTTCTTGCATGTCACAGTGGTTACTCTGGGATGGCACAGCTCATCCATAACGGGCAAGCTATGGGTAGGTTAGCACCCTGTCTCCAACTATGAATGAGTTGCACCTGCATGTAGCAGAGAAAACATACATAAAAACAATGGCCCTCATTATGAGGTTGCCATTTACGCCACTCGATAACCTGTTAATACCGGGATTTTACAGGCAGAGGCAGAACAGTAAGTTCCCATTCCTGAGGAGTCCCATGGGACTCCATGGGAATGGGAACACTGAAGCACCGACACTGTTGGTAACGGTGCCAGTGCTTTAGTGAATTATCCGCAGGTAGGGGCATGAACAACCAGCAGGTCATGCCTGCCGATAGTTCACAGCCCCTACCAGCAGATTCGGAGTGACCCGGTCTGGAAAAGGTGCCGGTAACGTTGTTACCAGCACCTTAATTCCGTACCGGGTCACTCTTAATGAGGGCCATAATGTGTTAAAGGTTTTTCTCCATGGCCCAATACTAGTCCACACATTCCTTATGTGTAGAGCTACACATGGAAAATACCACACATATCAAACATCCAATTTCATCGGCTTCAAACTCACTGTATTTAGCATTTATAATCTGGGCAGCAAATCTGGCCAATGATATAATTTTGGTCTATACAACTGTTTTACCCACTTGATTTAATCAAACATTTTGAGCTGCACAGTTTGTGGTGGGAATTCACACGGGAGGAAACAAATCAGCGAAACAAGCAATGCTGGCCCCAATAAAATCCACACATGGAACCAATTACCAATTAGGGAGTGGAGAAAGAATAAAAAACACAGATTAATCACAGTTTTAAAACTGGAGCAACACACTTTTCACTCATCATGATGCAATTTCTGGGAATTCTGGCTCAGGCCCTGTTGCACCACAGGCAGTAGTAGCACCCCCAGCAGGCCACCAATGTAATCCATCAACCTGCCTCCACCACCCCAGCAGCTGCATAGTACTTCATTTCTTTTTTAAAAAGACACATACCAGGACAGGCACATTACATCACACTGTGGCCCTGGTGCATGTCAACACCCCACCCTGCTTCTCCACTATGATATGATATGGCATTTATAATGTGCCTATTGTAAAGACTGGTAGGGGGTGTCTGTACTTCCGCTCTCTATATGGTAGAGGGGAGGCACAGAGGACCCCAGCCAAGATTCTCTATAAGGTAGCAATGGACGAGCAATCAAGGCCTAGCTTCTCAGGAGGTGATGCAGGCTGGTTCTTAAGTACAGTGTAGTCCCCGAACCCCCACAAAGGAATGTCCACACACTGTATTACTGAAAACACAGTCTTTATATAATTAATATTCAAAGGTATGTACACGATCACAATAACGCACTTTGTACTCGGAAGTCAATAATGATAAATATATACAATTCTAAAGTGGTACCACTAATGTTATCGAATCTCATTAAAGTGCATCAACTGTACGGTTAAAATGTCACGCAGATTAATAACGAGGAAACCAGCAATAGAGATGGGCAGGAACGTAAGATGGTTGAAACAATAGGCAGAATACTGACCCCTACCACTAGGCACAGTTCTGTGTGGAGATCCCCCCACCTGGGCAACCTGTAAATAAAGATATATAGCACAAGCCCAGTCCATATATTGTCCGATAGTCTTACTTCTTCCTATTAAGGTTTTACCCCCCCAATGTACCTGGTGGAGTAGAGTTCTCCGACGATCAGCCTACCGATCCTTCTTGAGTGCCTCCCTTTCAGGGGGGAACAACGGATCGTCGAGAGGTGTCGGGGAACTTGGCGTTCAGTGTCGGGGAATCGACGGCCCTTCCTGAGTGCCCTCCCTTTAAGGCGGGAGTCACGGGTCGTCGAACGTCCGACGGTGAACAGGGTGAACTACGGCAATGAAGTGGCAGCTTCGTTCCTAGCGGTGCTCGTCGACGACAGAGCGTTGGCGTCCTGCAAGGAAGAGGTGTGCGGGGCACCTCGGTGACAATAGTTCTGGACCGCAAAGAGATGATGAAGAACTGTGGCCCAGCAAGGGTGTCGAGTCGTCGGCGTCTCTGTGGTCTTTAGGTGGCGGGAAACCCACCGGTGGATGCTCCTCGGCAAGTCGACGGTCGGGCCTTCTCCAGCGGGAGACAAACGGATGACGATGCAGACGAGAGTGTCCGATGATCAATTGAAGTTCTTAGGCAAACGGGAGCACAGCGGCTACGTTCGGTGACGGCAGTCGTCGACAGTGGCAGACAACAGTCCGGGTGCTTCTCCTTGGAGTTCCGCAGCCGTCCCCGTATCGGGTCGGCAGCCTGTCGAAGGTCTGTCTACCAGGGAGCGTTGGCAAAGATCAGCTGTGCACGATGGTCCCTCGTAGCTCGGGAAGAGGGCGCCTTACCAGGTCCTCTTTGGGTCAGTCCTTGGAGGCACAGCAGCTTTCAGATTGTGAAGGAGAGCAACAGCAATTCTTCTCGTCCAGCAGGGCTTCAAGGTCAAGCGTCAGTTAATCCAGTTACTCATCGTAGTGGACTTCAGCTTCTGAACACGATTCCTAGCAGTGAGAGGTCCCCAGATATACTGTTGATCTCCCATTCATTCCGCTGGGTCACACTCAAGCATCCAATCATGACTACGGGCAGGCAGGCAGGCAGGCAGCCAATCAGGCACATGAGGTATTCAGGCCATTCACTTCTCTCCAGACACTCACAATAAGTTATGTGTATTGGGACAAGTACCGAGCCATTCAACACTCCAAGCTGCATTTATACCGGTTTCGGGCAGGGTTGTCTCAGTCATTGTGTCAACCACCAGATACTAGACACCCACAACACAGAATGCATATTCGTCACACACTCTATTCACCCAGGTCCCACCCACAGGAGGGACCCACAACATACATCACCGGGAAGGCTCCAGCTAGTCTGACTGGGCCTTCACAACAACACCATATATGGCACTTCCACCCAACAGCCAGTCAGGGGGAAGGGACAGAGTCAGGGCTTCCCAGGACTTTGGGAAAACAAGGTAATGGGTAATAGAAAGCAAGAGGCCACCGGGGCCATCTTGTTTTCCATCAGGAATCAACTGATCCCAATGGCAGGGCCGGGGTATCCCAAAATGGAGGATACTCCGCGCACTTGTCAAATTCAGCATGGAGCTGCCACCAGCCCATACCCTGCTCTGTGGGCCACCCACAGGTGCCCAAAAACATACACTAGGGGCACAGAGTTGTACACCCACCCATGGGTGCCATAAGGGTATCCCACAGGTCCGTTCACCAAACCAAAAGAAAGAGAGCTGCACCGCCAGGAGTCCCACATGAACTCCTGCGCGGAAAACATGACAGAACACACGATGAAAAGCAGTAAAGGACAAGGATATGGAGGCCCTGTCCCTCCGATGCATTTCCAGCCTCACACCTATACACAAATGTATCAAGGCGTGACGAGGCAAGGGAGGGGAACAAAGGGAGGACAGACAACGATCCTACTAGGCCAGGTGTCATTCAGATCATGCACGTGCGTGGGAACGGGGCAGGGGCAGTGCAGTACATGGGAATAGATAAACAATTAAGAATAGATGAAACAAGTGGGGGTGGCGTTGTGGAGCAGCCCAAGATGGCTGCCTAGCCTTTCAGCTCTGTGCGGCCTTGGTGTTCATCTGCTCCCATCTACGGTTCCCGACATTGTGAAGGACTATCGTCGGCTGGCCGAGCTGTTTCTGCCACTGCACTGGACATTTTGTGCGATTTTGGTCTCGATCGGCCCACCTGGGACCTGGCTGACGGCCCTGTCGGATTTGGGCCTAGTATTCCGCCCTGGCGGTTGCCTAACATCCGGCCCTCCCGCCTGGCCTGCCTGACTTCTGGGTCCCCTCCCCGCTCCTGCTTCCCGCCGCTCTGCGTACTCGCGGCGGGTGCCTGGGGGTCCCACTGCGGACGCCGCCACACTGTGGATGCCACCTGCTGCGTCAGTAATCATCGCGAACTCCCCGGCGCAGACAACACGGAGGACCTTATCGCCCCGCTACCGTGGCGGACCAGGTGAGCGGGGGCTGGAGCGGTGGGCGTCGAGACCTCTGCCCGCAGTGTGCGACCTTACGGGCCAGTACTGTCATAAGGAAGCGGCCCTCACCATACTGTCTGCCCACTTTCCCGCTAACATTGTCGCCGCCTCTGCCCGCGCCCTCCTAAGAAAGAGCCCGCTGGCACCCCCACGCAACCTGTACACATAAGGAGGCCGCGATCGCTCGCCATCACAGCCTTGCCGCTCCACCGCTGACTCTCTGCTATCTGCGGTGGCCCCCCAACTGCCCTCAACCACCTACCGCCACCGAAGGACACTGTGTTTGAGCCTGCCGGCCCCGGCCCTTCTCAGTTCTCCATCCTACTCATAAGTGGGCACTCACTGCAACCGGGCCCACCACAACGACAATGCCTAACAGAAATAAGGTGGGGGCCCAAGGAGGTACAATAGACAAGTACGCTAAAACGGTCCCTCGAGGTGAGCCAGCCAGCACATCATCGCCCCAGGATGAGCCAGACTTGACCCTGCACCGAGCGGTCGGAGCCCCTGACCTCACCCTACTAATGGAATCTATGGCCAAAAACGTAGCCTCCTTCCATGAGAAATTAGACGACATCAATGCTAATGTCGCCTCGTTTAAGGCTCGAGTGGACCAGGCGGGATCGAGGATCACCGAGGCTGAAAATAGGATCTCGGTGAACGAAGATGGCATCACCGCACTCCAGGACACTGTGGCCTCCCTAACGCGCGACATGAAAGGCGTCAAGGTGAAGTGTGACGATCTGGAGTCGCGCTCCCGTAGGAACAACTTGCGCATCATCGGGGTCCCTGAGAATGCCCTTAAGGGGCGGATGGAGGACACAGTGGAGAAACTCCTCAAGGACCTACTGGATGACCCTTCCCTCTCTCTGTATTTCACGGTCGAGCGGGCTCATCGGGCCCTGTCTCCGCACCCCAGACCCGGCGACATCCCCAGACCTATTATCGCCAAGATTCTCAACTACCGCGACAGAGATCTCATCCTCCGCCTGTCGCGGGAAAAGGGAGACTTGCGATTTGAAGCCCATACTGTTAGAATATTCCCGGACTTTTCGCTGGCGGTGCAGCAGGAAAGGCGCCAGTTCTTAGGCGTCAAAAAGCTGCTCAGGGAGCGCAACGTCCCCTACGCCATCCTGTTCCCGGCACGACTAAAGATTACCTATGATGGCAAGATCTTCTTCTTCACTGTCCCTGACGAAGCGGTGAAGTTCATTGAATTACATATACCTCTTCCCGGGCCGCGAGGCGACCACACGCCATAGACTACACAGCCCACGTTTTTATAAAAATGTCCACGGATCCATGACTTTCGATGTGTTGATGGCAACCCCACCGTGTCCACTCAGTAACTGCGGCCTCTTGCCATGTGTATGCGGGCCACAGGCTAGCTCCTAAACTGCTTCTTTGTCTTCTCCCCCACTTGGCTCCTGGATCTATCCCTGTGCCCTGCTCTCTCTCGCGATGTCAACTTGCAAGAGGGTACTCTCTGGTCTCAGAGGCTGTCTGTGATACCTGTTTTACCGCAGCAACACATTCGGGACAGCATCTGCTGCCCCACATCAAGCCACAAATGCCGGCCGCACGGCACCAGCACCCCCCCGTTGCAGTTGCAATGTTTGCTTTCGCTTTTATTTTGTTCTTTCTATTGACTGGCCCCTGTTGGGCTAGGATGTGGCCCTATCCACGTTGGATCTGGTCCTCTGATCTTTGGTTTCCGGTCGGAGCAGGCCCAAGGGGCTTCGGGTGTGTTCTGGGGTGGGAGGTCTGCACTGCATGTTGGGGTTGGGCAGTGAGGGTGGGCGGTGGCATAATTGTGGTTGTGTTAACAGTTAAAAACATGGCTGAGAGACGCATGACTTCAACTCAACACTACTGTGCACACGGCAAGTGCATAAGGAAAAATCCTAACAAATACTACCACTGGGATGTTCCATAATATGCCGTTATGGCTCTGAACATTGTCACATGGAATATTCGTGACCTAAGCAATTTCCCCGCAGGATAACTGCCTATGCCCAGCGACATGGTGCCAAAATCCTCTTTCTCCAAGAAACCCATGCTCTTGGGCGCCTAGCAGCATGTCTCGCCCCCACGTGGGGAAACAACAGATTCTATACGAAGTACTCCACCCAATCCAGGGGGGTCCTAACTCTAATCCATAAGTCAGTCCAGTTTTCCCTGCGCTCCAGCCATATTGACCGTGAGGGTAGATACGTGATCCTCCATTGCTCACTCGCTAATATGGAATGCCTCCTAGTGAACACATATGCCCCTAACTTTGATGCCCCTTGATGCCCCTGAGTTCTTTGATGCCATCACCACCACGCTTCTGAAATATATTGGGATTCCCATCATATGGGGCTGTGACATGAATTTGATCCTAGACAAAGACCTGGATAGGTCCGGGACGGCCCGCAGAGCCCCATCACGCGCAGCCCATAGGTTACGCGCCCATATTGACACACTAGATCTCAGGGATGCATGGAGAGCTCCCAACCCACAGGTTAGAAAGTACACTTTTTACTCATCGGTACACGATAGCCTCTCCAGGATCGACCTTTTCCTCATATCGAGTTGCATGATGGGCAGGGTCACAGAGACCAAGATATTACCGCGCACACTATCGGACCATTCACCGGTAACACTCCAGATAACACTGGGACACGACCAGCCCCCCCGCTCCTCTTGGAGATTTAAGTCGGAGGCCCTGCTAGACATAGGGCCTCATTACACGGTAGGCGGTAAGGGTTTACCGATACCGGTATTTTACCGGTACCGGTAAATCCTTACCGCCTTACTACGAGGTCCCTTTGCGGGTTGGGGAATTTAACGCCTGCTTTTTGCAGGCGTTAAAAACCAACCCGCAAAGGGACCTTGGTGCTAATTACGGTACCGCAATTTGCGGGGCCGTAATTAGCGCCTTCCCCATTTCCCATTATGCCCTATGGGGCAAAAATGGGAATGGGGAAGGGCAATGGTGGAAGGGGGAATTACCGCCCCGCCAACCTTGGAATGGGGCAGTAATTCCCCTTTCCACCAAGGCGGTACTGGTAAATTACCGGCATGAACCATGGCGCTAATAGCGCCATGGTTTACCGCCTACCGTGTAATGAGGCCCATAGTCTTTAAAGCCGATATCCTAGCTGACATCAACACCTTCTTTGAGTGCAACAACAGGCACGACACCTCCGATGCAGTGCGCTGGGAGGCATTCAAGGTCTTCATCAGAAGGATGTTCATATCTAGAGAGGCTGGGGTCCTCAAAGCCATATAAAATAGCTTGCAACAGTGAGAAGCGAAATTAAAAGAGCTTGAGAGGGCATATGCCACCTCCCCTTCCCCGACCACACTGGCACAGATTGGAGCGGAATTAGAAACGTTCGAGTCTCGCGCATTAAGAGAAGTTCGGTATTTCGCCCGTCCCGTGGCGGCCAGGAAGTATGGTGAGGGGGATAGGCCGGGTAGGACACTGTCCAGACTGGTCCGAACTGAGGGGAGCAGGAACCGCATTGATTGTGTCAAGGACACATGAGGCACCATGTGCTGGTCTGACCAGGATATCCTTGGGACATTCACCACATTCTATAAGAACCTGTATGGCCCCCAGCAAGAACACAGCCTGCAAGACACTGACACCCTGTTAGATCAAATCCCCATGACCCTCCTCTCCCGCGCGACCAGCGACCTACTTGAGGCCCCTATTACCCTCGATGAGATAACCACGGTCATCTCGAACTGCCCTAGGGGCAAAGTGCCAGGCCTGGACGGCCTCACCTTGGAGTTTTATCGGGCGCATGTAGCCATTCTGGCACCCAGACTCCTGGAGGTGTGAAACAAATCCCTAGGGTTAAACATCCTACCCCAATCCATGGGTGAGGCGCTTATAACTGTATTACCTAAGCCAGGTAAACCGTTAGACGAATGTGGGTCCTATAGGCCCCTTTCTCTGATTAACACTGACACAAAAATATTTGCCAAGATCATTGCCAATAGGTTTCTCCCCATTATGCCCCACTTAGTCCACCCTGACCAGAGTGGCTTCGTGCCCGGCAGATCCACCGCCCTTAATATCCGTCGCCTGTTCAATGTTCTGGCTAGAATTGACCCCAACGCACAGGACGTGGCGGTCACTCTCGATGCCCAGAAGGCATTTGATATGGTGTCCTGGCAATACATGTGGGCGGTGCTCCACTAAATGGGAATTGGCCCACGCATGAGGTCGTACATCAAACTCCTCTACACAAGCCCCGCTGCCAGAGTCCTGGTCAACTCCAGGGCCTCGGCCCCCTTTGCTCTCCACAGGGGTACCCGCCAGGGCTGCCCATTTTCCCCGATACTCTTTGCGCTCGCTATAGAGCCCATGGCTGATAACGTTAGGGACAAACATACGCGTAAAGGTATACGTCTCCGTGATACTCCCGAGATCATTTCTCTATATGCCGACGACGTGCTCCTATATATTAGAGACCCGGCTGCCCACCTAGACCCGATATTGAGAGACATAACCAAAATTGGCACTTTCTCGGGCTTCACCATAAATTATTCCAAATCTGAAATCTTCCCGCTCACCCCGTCCACTACACAATCGCCCTGCGAATTCCCCGTCCGATGGTCACCGAGGGGCACCAGGTACCTTGGAGTGCAGGTGTCCCTCACTAAAGATTCACTGTTGGCTAACAACTATGCGGCTGTGGCGCAGCTTGCTGAGGCTCAAATGTTGAAATGGCGCAGTCTCCCACTCTCTTTGTCGGGTAGACTATCTCTAATCAAAATGATTATGGTCCCTACCTTTCTCTACGTCTTCACAAATGTGCCGATCTGGCCTGGAAAGTGATATTTCAGGAACTTACACGCTGCGTGTGCCCAATTTCTGTGGCACTCGGGCGCGGTTCGTAAGAAATGACAACACATGACTCTTCCCTATGGTAACGGGGGTTTCACCGCCCCCGATTTTGCCAAATATTGGACAGCTGCGCAGGCCCAACATGCCACATACTGGTGCACGTTCTCCGACCCCCCCCCGCATGTGAAGCTCGAGAAACTAGCGAGCGAGAGCGTTAACACCCTCTCCCTCATTCTCCATCACATATCACGCCGACGCCCCGGCAGACCCTGTAGCGGCCACTGTCAGGGCCTGGAAATATATCTTGCAGATACAACCGGACCAGCACCCGTACTCCAAATGGCTGCCCATCTAGCAGTTCCCGGACCTCAGCCCTACACAAGATAAGCTTTTAATAAAACACTGGCATGATCTGGGCTATCGGGCCCTGACCGACTTACCCTGACGGGAAGTTTATCACTCCGCAGACGTGGCGCCCCGGACACCTCGGTACTGCATTGGAACTACTACAATACTACAGGCTGAGGGTGGTGTTCCGTGCCTGGTGGCCCTCATACCCAGATGAGCCCCCAGACTCACCTGAGATCCAGTATATATCCAACTCGGCTAGTGCTAGGGGGATAGTGTCCGCGCTGTACAAATTGTTGATGGCCGACCCCACAGACGTGCCAGTCAAGGCGCGAGATACATGGAGTGAGGAGCTGGGCCTCCCCATCACGGACGCAATGTGGGGGAAAATGTGCACACACACTCGAACCACCTCTCTGAATGCCAGGCATAGGTGCATGCAATACAAGCTCCTTAACAGACAATATTACACACCTTGACAGTTTTGCACACACCCAGGCCCGCACCTGCCCTAAGTGCGGTTCTCCTGCTGCAGATCACACTCATATGTTCTGGTCCTGTGACGCGCTGGGCCCATACTGGAAGGCCATAATTGAAGCTCTCTCAGACATCACAGTGTCCCGTATCCCTTTAGAACCCCTAGCTGTACTGTTCGGCCTGTGGGATAGCCCGGAGTTGAGGAAAATGTCTAGGTTTCTCAATGTTGCCACCATAATAGCCAAAAAATGCATATTACAATGTTGGAAGCGCCGATCCCCCCCTCGTTTGAGATGTGGATAAGGGCCCTCACCTGGACTCAAGTGTGCGAGGAGGACTACATCTATACCCTCCCGCTGGTCTCCCATCCCAGGAATGTGTGGACGGAATTTTGCACATATTTAAATAACAAAGATGACTTAGAACTATTGTCCTCCCCTCCACCTGGTGATGTAAACTAATCCACTGCTGTGCCGCTTGAATCCGAGCAATGGCCCCATCGGTACCTGCCTAGCATTCCCATGTATTGCACTACCATGTGTGTATCTGTTACTCTTGCTATGCTGTACAATGTGTTGATTGTCTGTTCTCTCACCATGCCAATAAAGAAAAGTTTAAAAAAAAAAGAATAGATAAAACAAGTAAGCAAGGCTAGCAAGTGGCAAGTACATGGGTAAGTGCAGACATCAGGTGTCAAGGGCTGGTAGGGGGACTGTAGGGATACAGGAACAGTCCCTAAGTGCAGGGCTTGCCAGGTGGGCAGTACAGGTGTGTGACGCTGGCAGGGTAGGGACCTGGGCCCAAGATCAGAGGGTGTCCATGTAGCCAGTGCAGTTCCGGTTACAGCCAGGAGGTCAGCAGAGTAGAGGAGGTGAAAAAGCAGAGGCAAAGAGATGGTTTCTTCAAGTTTAAGGGAGGCTGTTCCAGAGGGAGGCACCAGCCGAAGAAAGAGATCTACCACCAACTTGTTGCTTGGAGAAGCGACTGACCCTGAGGGAGTTGGAGGCGAATGAGCAGAGAGCTTGAGAAGGAAGATATTTAGGGAGAGAGAGTTAAAGGTATTGAGGCCCCAGTCCCCAGAAGGCCTTGTGGACAATGCAGAGGGGTTTGAACTTAATCCTCGCAGCCACTGGGATCCAGTGCAGAGATTTCAGTCCTGGAGAGATACGATCCCTGGGCTTGAGGCCAAGGACAAGTCTTGCAGTTCTGTTCTGGATAAGTTGCAGAGGGCGGAGAGTGGAAGCAGGAAGATTTAGGAAGAGGCTGTTGCAATAGTCCAGCCTAGAGAGAACAAGAGCTCTGGAGACAGTGAGCTTCTGGGGGAAGGAGATGAAAGGAAGAATACCTCTGAGGAGGTTCATCTGGTAGTGTGACTTCTTAGAGACGTCTATCCTGTTACAGGAATGAACCACCATGATGACATACATGCACCACCACACAGACTGATCCAGATTTCCTGTGGTCATCAAATAAGCAAAGGTTTCTGCTGCCGCTGGACTAGCCACTCTATGTGCCTACCTTATCTCCTTTACGAAACCCTGCCTTAGCTGGTTTGCTGCCTGCAACCCCTGCTGCATGCTGAGTTTCCTTTAAGTGGAGATACCAGAGACTGGGGATGTGGTGTTCTACTATATTTGATGAAGGCAACTGCAAATAGTTGAACATGTCTTGTGATTGAAAAGAGAAGCCGCTTTTTTAAACATGGTGGGGTTACCTAGCTGCGGTTTGTCTTTGTTAACAAAACAAGACACTTGGTAGATCTGATATGCAGCCCCACCAGTTGTCTGCTGATTCAGTTCAAGTCTTGCTGCATTTGAAACCAAACATGCTTTCAGTGAATGTTGGCTTGAGCCTGAAACCATCGATCATGCCAGAGATCTTGACATTACCTACCAAAAAATAGAAAAAGGGGTGGGAATGGTGGGGAAAGAGGGAATAAGCAATTAAAAGAACAGGAAGAGTGGGCACTAGTAACACACAAAATCACTATTAGTAAATGGAGGTTGTATGGTAGCTCCTGCTGGGGTGGAATATGTTATTTCTGATCTCATGGAAGGGATGGAACCCATGCATTTGTCTCTTCCTTTGACTATGTTTTTCACCACTTCATCACAAGAACATCTCACTGTTCCTTGTGGCGACTGTGATCACCTCCAATGGGAAAAACGTGGAGAGTCTCTTCAGCCATGCCTGGTTTCACTCATTTGCAACAGTCTCCTGGTTCTACCTCTGTCTCTTTGGTCTTACATCTTGAGATCATAGAGTTGTTTGTATGTATTTTAATTTCACCTCACTCTGTGTAGTGCTTCTGTCATGTTGACATCTACAGGACCACTCTTGATTACCATGGAGATTACACCAACGGGTAGGTATCATGGCCCTTATGAGTACAAATGGTTTAACTTTCTTGCTTGACTATGGGGTGAACCAATAAGCATTGAAGGCTTCATTAAAAACATCCCACCATACTCGCCACCAGGGGGTGCGCGGATGAACACCACATCCGGGTGAGCTCCGTCACCCATGGTCCCTGAGGCGACCTGAGCCCCCGTCTCACAACCCCCCCACCAGTTCAGAAGTGCTGCGGAGCTGTATGAGGGCCCCCCCCCCTCACCTGGGAGCAAACGCGATCGAAATCGGACCGGTAGAAGTGGAGATATCACTGTGTGAACATCTAGGCCCGAAAGCGGCCCAGCAGCGACAGTGAAACAGCGCCCTTGCGTTACTGCGATCCGGCAGAAGACATCCTACGCCCGCTAGTCGTGTGGGCAGCGCTTGGAAGGTGAATCTCCCAGCCCCCGCTGAATGTGGATGGATGTGCCCCTCGGGTACGGAACGTAGTAATTAAAGGCCTGGTCTAGTAAAAATGTCTATTGTCCCTACGGGTCGGCCATGTTTTTTTAAGCCTAAGTGGCTCGATTTTAGAAAACTTTCCTATGGACCTTACCCGAGTTTTCGTCCATTAAACGCACGTGAAAACAGGCACCAGGGAGCCGCCATTTTGTGATAATCCTATCACTTGCCGCATCGCCCTGGCTGACCTGCTTCTGCGGCACTAAATCAATTCCCCCGCCCCTGAGCCTGACATTATCCAAACATTCATATTCCCCGCCTCTCTCCGTGACATTACTGTGCTGCGTAGGCAAACGCGCCCAGTCGTCTTCTACGCGACTCCACACAGAACCCGGAAACCAACACAGACCATCTCACAACACAGCGCGCCACAATTCGGAATATGAAACTGTACTTTAAAATCAAACAGCAACACGGTACATTTGGTAAAGTACATTTATTTGACATTAAATGTTTAGAGAATATTCAGCAATTGCCATATGAACTCCGAAAGCCAGTTATTTTCTTTTATTTGTATCCGCAATGGTACACAGTGTGTTGCTTTTCGTTAAAAGAAGCACTTTGGAAGCACGGTGAACCGCAAGGCTGTTCCATCAACTAGGCACTTGTCCATCGTAAAGGTTGATATGTTGCTTCTAGCCACTAGTACAGCATAAGGGCATGTGGGCCCTTGGCGATCGTCCCATAAAATTGTCAGTGTGCTCCAATTGTTCACACAAAGCTGCAGGTGTCTCACGAAGAAACCGTCTGCTGGTGTCTCAAACCGATGGCAGTAGCAGAAGGGGAGCAAATACCTGTTATGAAAACAAAAAAATTATAATTAGTCTCGCCAGCCGATCTTCATTAATATTACTCATTTTATTTATTACAGCCGATCAGAAACTATTTGCTTGCAAGGATAGTTCAATGGAGTATGTTCGGCTCTAAAATCAATGCGAAAAGTAACGAAATAAATCGAGGCCATCACACAATGATAAACGACAGTCTACATGCGTGAGGAATGATATGATATATGATATGGCATTTGTAAAGCGCCTATACTCAAGTGTTTCAAGGCGCGACGAGGCAGGTGGGGAACAAGGGCAGACAGACAACGATCCTACTAGGCCAGGTGTCTTTCTGATCGCGCATTGTAACGCTCACCTGATTCCCACGGAGGCGCTGACGCAAACTGGACTGCTACAGTTGCTTCTATGACTATGATGAGGCGTAGAACTCGGAAGACGCTCTGGGCAGGACCTCCGAATATTGACTGTCTGGCTTGTAAGGTGAGTTTTCTGCAGGTGGAAGAAAAAGGGGTAATTACAAGCTGGTTGGATAAGTTCTCCCACCAATCTTCTGCTTTTCCCACTTCTTGGTTCTCGACTGGTCTCCACGAACTCTCACCTTTGGTTTAGTAAAGCCGAGCTCTCCATCCTGCTTCTGGTGCAGGGGCGCGTGGAATCCAGTTACGTCACTGGATGATTTCAGTGTTTAGGCTCAGTGTCCTTTTGTGGCTTGTAATAGTCCTTCAGGTGCCGAGGAGCTGTTGGCGACACCACCACTGCTGCGCAAGAAGAGGCTCGTGAGTATAGAAGATCTGAGGCCGCTTCTGAAGGAGCACCCTTTTATAATGTCCTTTTCTGTCTTTCAGGTGCCGAGATGCTGTGGGGGATGCCGCCGCTGTTGCACGTGCGGTGGCACGTAAATATAACTGAATTGTGGCCGTTTCCAAATGGGCGCCTCTGATAATGTCTTTTCCTTCCTTTCAGGTGCCGAAATGCTGAGGGCGATGCAGCCGCTGCTGCGCGTGAAGAAGCGCGTAAGTATTACTGAATTGTGGCCACTTCGGCTCGGACACCACTAACAATGTCTTTTGTCTTCCAGGTGCTGGGATGCTGCCGAAGCGAAGGCCGCGGTGAACTCCGTTGTGATCACGGATGGATAAGGTAAGCGAGCGCAGATGCGAGCATGTTGCCCGTTTTCTAACCTTATGTCTTTATTTGCAGGTTGTCGGAGACTGGACTCTTGTGACTGAATTCTGGTGAGTAGATGGTCCTGTGCCTTTTCTTCATCCACAGGTTGCTGCTCAAGAAGCTGAGGGTGTGTCTGGACCTGGAATGCAGGAGCCGACTCGGTGAGCGTCCTGCTGCTGTTGCAGAATAACGCAAAGCATGTGAATTCTATCGGGCGTGGTTTAAATAGTGGAGAAGTGCTTTGGTGCGTATTCTTCCTCCACCCTCACCCAGGTAAGAAAAGAGTTCCAGTGTCAGAGGATTAGCATCAGCCCCACCCAGGTAAGAAAAGAGTTCCTGTAACAGAGGATTGGTCCCTCCCAGCCAGTGGCTGGGACTTCACCCAGCTTGGATTGTTCTAGGTGAGTATGCAGCATGGTCTGCCACAGGTAGGTTGGGGGGTAAAAGTGCTGTACATGGTTAGTTGAATACAAATTAAATAATAGGGCCAGCTGGTGGCAAGTGCAAGGTAAATGCCGGGAGAAGGGGCTGAAGGATACAGAGACAGTCCCGTAGTGCAAGTAGGCAGTGCAGGGAAAAGTGGCTGGGCCAAGGACCGAGATCGGTGAGACCAGTGGACCTGCATGCCCATGTGCCCACTACGAACACCTTTTTACTTGCTTTTCCTAGCTCTTCATTCATTCATTTATTCATGCATCCATTCATTAAATCTTCATCCCGGTATAAAAGCGTGTAAAGATTTACTCACATTATATTTGAAATTTCCATTGTGTCTCTTCGTAATGCAGTCTGTAAAACGGACCGTGCTCTTGACAATGATTTTTCGTATACTGAACTAAAATGAAACTCTGTCTAGTTTCTGAATTTTCTGCCTTATCGTCTCTTACGTTATTGCGCACCCCCTTCAAATGTAGTTCTTTCGGCATGGTCCCTGTCTCAAGGTCAAAAAACAATAGACCCTTATACTTCCAGTGCGACTTGTGTGCCTCATCTGGGCGCGAGCTGAAAATCAAAGCCGCTGTCCTTCGCATTCTTTATTTGCAACATCACGTAGTAAAGGCATCTGTGAGAACTTGAAGTTTAGAATCCCTCTATGTAGTGCGCCTCAATGTGCAAATGCGAACTGGCTTCTCTCCCAAATGCCACGGCCCGCTTGGCGCGTTCTTAGTGCCCCAATTTTGTCCCCGTTGTCTACGAGCTTTGCAGCCCAAATTGAGACATTTAATTTTTGGCGGAAGGTCAGGGAAAGTATAAAGTACCACAGGAGTTGAGTTAAAAGTGAGATTTATTGTTTGTTTGTTTGTTTTATTATTTGCAATACGCAAGCCTCCCCTCCGTTAACAGTGCGCAACAGTGCGCAGCATTTACATTTACATGAGATGAGACATGAGAAAAATATATACATTACACATATATGAGGTGAATAGAGAGAATTCAAAGATGACACCCAGCTTGTTCGCCACCCATGATGGTGAAGGTAGGGGTTAGGGTTACAGGTACACTGTACAATAACATTTATTTACAAAAAGACAATCGTATTGCAATTATTTAAACCCGGATTTGTACTTCACAACCAGCTGTGCTTCGGGTGGGCATGGCACAGTCGCAATGTTCGGTGGCAATGGATCACTGCTCTGCACAGAAACGTCCAAAATTCCATATCTGTGCTTCTCTAACACAGCAACAATAAGGCCTTTCACAAAGTCGAACTGCATTTCATCATAGACTGGTTTGATCACCCATTGCTTACTTCGTTTTGAAAACACCTTAGTGTAGTGAGGCATCCTTACTTTACCCCTAGTCCTAGATTGTTCACGTCCGACATTGCTGTTATGGGCCAAGACCGCTAGTAGAGTGCGATGTTTCATGCCCCGAAAGCTAAAATGCAAGCGCTTTGGCCTGTACTTTAGGCACATATTGTGAAACACCTCCAAATCTCCTGTGTGACAGAATTATGTCAGTCCTCTCAAATCTCTTGATAGAGTTTTGTCGAAAACAATCTTCTCAATGGCTTTGTGTGTCTGTGAAGATGGAATCAACCACTTCTTCTTCCATGCCTCCTCTGGGGACAAAGGGCCATGTTCACATTGGTGGAAATGTTGATTTGCTGTCCAGCGGTGAACATTGGTACAGTGGTGCATCAGTGACCACCATTTTTCAAGTAGTATTTCCACTGACCCTTCACAAGTTTTTGAGCTCCACCAAAGATGGTTGGTGATAGAATGGGACCACTGCAAAATACTTTCAAAACCTTTTTTTTTTCCTGCAGCCGAGATTTTCTTACTGACTGATTTAGCAAGATGCCATACGTCAAATTGATGATTAATATGTGGGAACTGCTCTCTCATTGTCTTGGCAATTGAAACGTGTCTGTCCGTGGCTATGAGGTCGATGTGCATTCCCCTTGATTGTAGATATTCCACTGATTTTATAAATCCTAGTTTCGTCATGGCCACTGACGATGTACATTGTGTTACCTGCACGACCACCAAACTCACAATTTTCTTACTATCCATGTCCTGAAAGTGGTAGGTGCAGTACTTGGCAGAAAATCCAGGGCTGTCGCACTGTCCATCGCCAGCTAGCCTGAATCGTTTGCCTTCAAATGTACTTGCAAGAGACAATTGTTCAATTTTCCAAGCATCACTAATGGCCGGAAACATATAATCACGTTGGTATATGTAGTACAGCGATTTAGAAATGAAATGGAGTCCCACAAACTGAAAGAAAGCCTCTAACTTTCTAAAACTGGAGCCACTAAAAAGTGATGCAGCTGCACATAGTAGATTGCCTGCTGGCATTTTCCCCAGCATCGTTTGTGCAGACCATGAGAACCTATGATTTAATCTACAGGCGGCATTTATTTTGACGTTACTGCCTTTCATTTGAGGAGTCACATTAATCAATGGCTTCCCACATACTTTCCCTCTAACGGAATGCACACATTTCAGCATACTTATAATTTCCATCAAACAACTGTCGAATACAATGTATTTGCTCTCTTTCATTAGACTGTCATCCTGCGTCAACGTTGTTTCAGCCTGTGACGTTGTGGAGATTTCAACATATTGGAAAGTAATATCGCTGATATCAAGTTCTGATGCATCTATGGATGCTGCGGCTAGTTCATTCTCTGTCATTTCGACATCTAATACTTCAACATTGATGGGAGAACACAACAATGTCGACAGGTTTTTGGGTGGCAAATTTTTGGCGGGTGTAGATTGTGTGAATTGATCTGCAACTACTTCAGAGCTATCTTCAATACATTCAATAACATCTTCTTGTGGTGGTGCGGTCGCACTGTAGCAATGGGCCAATGCAACTTTGCTGTATTCTCCAAACACAGTTAATTCATGTTCTGGCCATTGGACATGAGCATCTCGAACCTGAACACGCCTCGCCTCAATTAATAGTTCCTGCATAGTGTACATGGTCTGGCAAGCAACATCTCTCATTCGCTTCACTGTCTGTGTATGTATAGTTCTGACACCCACGGGTAACTGGAGGAGAGATTGGAAAAGGGATGTTCAGTTTAAACACAAGATAAAGTGTAGTCCAATAGACTGGAAAAAAACATAAAATAGTCCCCAGCACAAACATTTTTTTAAAATTATGAACTGTTTGTACCTAACCTTTTTTTGTTTTTTTTTCTTTGCAACTTTTTTGACTCGACCTTCAACATCTGCACTCTGTAGCTCCGATTTGTTTTTGCATATCCTCCCTTCCTCTTGCGCTGCAACGACTATATTTTCTGTATCCGCATAGACAGCACGGAATGAGGCTCCATCGTCTCCCTGAAACATAGTACTTTCATTACTATGTATCAAAATATTGTTAGCATAAAACACACGTGAGGACGAACACACAGGTACATCTCAATAGCCAAACACAATTTAAACATTGTGTGCAACAATCAAACAACAAGTATTCGACCAGTGATGATCTATTTCGATGGAGCTGTCAGTATCCATACCTCTGGCTCTCCATGGACTGCCATGAATGGTTGTATTGGAGAGGAGGCATCCGCATCTCCCTGAAACACAGTACTTGCATTAGTATGGTTTTCAATATTGGAAACATAACACACACTTGGGGTCGACGGCACAGGTACATATAAAGAGATAACCACATATGATGCATTGTCTAAAACAATCAAGGAAAATATAAGTATGCAGATTTCATCGACTTATTTCTCCGATTCCTTTACATCTGCATCATCAAAATGGGATATTGTGATTGTAGTGGAAGCTCCGTCGTCTCCCTGAAACACAGTACTTGCATTAGTATGGTTTTCAATATTGGAAACGTAACACACACTTGGGGTCGAACGCACAGGTACTTATAAAGAGATAACCACAAATGATGCATTGTGTAAAAGAATCAAGGAAAATCTAAATATGATCACATTTCATCGACTTATTTCTCCGATTTATTTACATCTGCATCATCTAAATTGGATGTTGTGATTGTAGTGGAAGCTTCGTCGTCTCCCTGAAACACAGCACTTGCGTTAATAGGCAAGAAAATATAGCAAATGGAATCGCGTTATATGATCACGCATGATGGATCTGTCAGTATCCATACCTCGTGCTGCTGAAGAATATCTATGGATGTTGCAAATGTAGTGCGCATTTCCGAAAGCTGTTGCGCCGATTCGTATACGCATGGTCCCGCTTCCACTTCCCCTGGAATTACTTGAATGTCAGGCTCTGCATCAAGTGCAGGGGTTGACGCTCCATCAACTGCCTGAAACATAGTACTTGCATTAGTGAGGATTACAATAGTGAAAACATAACACACACCTGGGGTCGACAGCACAGGTACATATCAACGGCTAACCACGAATGAAACATTGTGTAGAACAATCAAATAACAAGAATTCCAGCTCTGATGATGACGCTCGATGGAGCTGTCAGTATCCATACCTCCTGCTGGTGAAGAACATCTAGAAATGTTGTAGATGTGGCAGACGCTTCAGCATCTCCCTGAAAGACAGTACTTGCATTAGTATGGATAACACTAATTATAACTGAAAACAAACACCAGTGGACGATAACTAAGGTGTATATCAATTGGAAAGCATTAACCAAACATTCGGTAAAATAATTACACGATAGAATAAAACTATTACTTGACATGCATAAAACAAGTATGTATCGGATTAGCCTTGTAAGATTACTTGATACGCGCTAGAAGTGGTTGATAACTGCGACCACGTCAAGGATGTAGAATGTTCTTGCTTCAGATTCAAGGGATAGTCAAGAAGTTGTAAAGGTAAATTAATGATTGATAATGAAATGCCAATATTAAAAATAGCCATGTAAGGCGACAGAATACTTGAAAAATGCTCAATACAGCACAGTTCCCTGTTCCCATATATATATATATATATATATATATATATATATATATATATATATATATATATACATTGCGTTTGTGGGTTATGAAATCGAAAAAGAATATATGATAAATGTCATTATTCAAAAAACTATACACTCATATCAATATTGAAATTATTACAAGGGATAGAACACGTACAATATCAATTCATCCATTCGGCTACCTACACACTACCGCAAGGCCTAAAGCTAAATCCGGACACTTGACTCACCAGTGGCGGAATGTGGACGAATAGTGTGGGAATAGCGTTTTCGACCAATTTCCGTGTCGTTCGCCGTTTATTCTTCTTTGTTACCCAAGATGTTGTGTACATGTCCAAGGAAAAGTGCCGGCTGCAGATGCGGTATCGATCACCCCTCTTGTCCTGTAAGACTTGTTGGACTCTACTTTCCAGCTCATCCAGTGGATATTCGCAATGTCTGACCCATTCTCTTATTCGATCAACAGTTTTTGGGAATACATGCATTGTAGTGCCTTCAGATTTCGCATGGGTCTTCGAAGGGCAACTGCTAATCGAACAGGCAGGCATTGTTGATAAATCTAAAAAGTAAATATCGACATTATTATACAATCTTCATGAATAAAGATTTGATACAAAAGTAAATGAATCATACAATGATCAATGCAAGGTTTGTTTTGGTCGCAGGAACTATACCAGTTCATTATGTGCGGCTAAGTATTTGCATAAGTTGCAGAAATGTATAAATGATGTGACTAAAATCTGAACATGTGACTCGTCCCTTGGATGTTCTGTCTTGCACGAGAAGGAAACATGCTTACATTATAGACTGGACCCCCGAAGGATGCAATTCAATGACAATAGACAAAGATGAAAATAAATAGATCTATTGATAGCATAGCAATGGAAACTCAAGTCAATAGCAATGAGACCAATGAACACAGCACTATTGTGTACTCTACTCGCAAATAGATAGAAATTTAAAAATCTGTGAAATATGACTAGGATACATGGCCTTACCTTGACCAACAAACAGTTGGATTCAGCAAGCAGAGCAGTATGTTGCAGGAGAATAGGTGGGTGGCCACAGGTAGCACACTGATGGGTTTGCTCTAAGCGGTCACAGAAGTTCACGGATAGCACGACGACGAGTAGATTAGCGTAGATCTCAGTGGTTGCCAGGTAGCACGTTCAGGAGTTGACTTGCAAAGCACAAAGATGTTCTCATGAGACATATCAAGTGGTTTATAAAGTATTAGAAACAGGGGTGTGTTTGTGAATGAATGACGTATGTATGTCATGGTATTAGGGGGACGGCCTGCTTCAAGGGGAGGCCATGTGACCGATGGCCCCTTGGCGTGGGATACCTTTTGAAGTGTACATGTAGTTTGGCACCTTGGCCTTTCGCGCCCCTGACAGTGCGCATCCACTGGCGCGAACCGCCTTTGATAGAGGGCGGTGGGCTGGATGGGCCTGGGGCGTGCAGATAAGGCACAGGAAGACTGCTGAATGGAGACACACTTATGAGGATTGCAGGGGGCGGCCTGCCTCAGGGGAGACATGCATGGAGACACGGGGTCTGAGGAGACCATGTGAACGATGGCCCCTGGGCGTAAGATACCTTTTGAAGTGTACATGTTGTTTGGCACCTTGGCCTTTCGCGCCCCTGACAGCGCGCATCCACTGGCGCGAACCGCCTTTGAAAGAGGGGGGTGGGCTGGATGGGCCTGGGGCGTGCAGATAAGGCACAGGAAGACTGCTGAATGGAGACACACTTATGTGGATTGCAGGGGGGCGGCCTACCTCGGGGGAGGCCTGCCTGGAGACACAGGGTCTGAGGAGACCATGTGAACGATGGCCCCTGGGCGTAAGATACCTTTTGAAGTGTACATGTTGTTTGGCACCTTGGCCGTTCGTGCCCCCGACAGCCCCACATGCCAGCGCTCATCCACGGGTGCTAACTGCCTTTGATAGGGGGGGTGGCCAGGCCCCTCTCAATGGCCCCTCTCATGCTTTACTGCTCAGTAGAAACTCGGACCAAGTGCCTCCAGTAGTGGGTTCACCCCTTGCCCTTATGTGATAACTTTGGTTGACAATCGCGTAGATGGGACCACTGAGAATGATTCTTCCTCTGAGATCACTGTCCTGCATGTGAACCAGCCTGAACTAAGCACATCGCTCGTTCATCTCCATAAACGTGTCCTTGCCCACACACCCTCGTCAGTGGAAACTTACTGCCATTGTGACCCTGTGTACCTGCAAGGTATTCTCTTCAAGTGCCAGACCACTGACCATGACATGATGCCCACCTAGCAAATCCCCAATTAACATTAGACCCCTACTGCAGTATCTCGTTGCTTATCAATAACAAATGGCACATACCAGAGATTCTTGTGAGCACAGACCCACACTTCAACCAGTGTATTACAGTGGTCAAGACCCTTAACCTAAGGCCTGTATAATCCAATGTTAATTGTTAGTATAGATATATGTGTGACTTTTATAGAGACATAACCTACTGAAAGACTTTGAACAAGTGTTATTTAGTGCATGCATTATCGAGAATATTTTATGTTAGCTTAGATAGTGACCACCCTGCTTCACAGCGACCAGACCTTCACCCATTCGGGGCACAGATGTCTGACGTCCATCCTTGAATGGAGACACACTTGATTCATTTAAAAAAATCGAAACAACCGTTGTTAAAATATATGTGGTGTTTTATTTTGTATCTTATTTTCATGACACAAAAATACAAGACTTTAAAGATTATACAGGTCAGGTTGCAGCACAGCGAGAGAAAATCCCCTGTACTGACCGCTGTCACTCGGGAACGTTTCTCTTATGGCACGAACGGCACAGGCGGGTATCACTTTTCGAACGCGGTGTCCAAGCCTCCCGTGGAGCCACCATGTAAAGGAACGATAGGCCACTAGCCTGTACCACCTGTGAAAAGGAATGAAACAAACTGTTTTTAAATGACCAAGATAAGTTTAATAAACGTTTGTTGTCAATGACAATTCTTGTAACTAATGGCATTCTGCTCGGAAAAATGCTATCTAGACACTGCACACTATTGAACGACTTTCATGCGTTACAATGATATGTAGATGTAATTTTGGATATAGTAGAAGAAAATGAAATAGGAGTGGAATGACAAGCAGAGTATACTTACTCGGATTACGAGGACGAACAGTTGCGCGAAGTTCGTGCATAAGCACCATCATTATTCTCAACACGGCCCGTGTGAGGCAGGCTGCCCTGAAGTCTGGCAGCTCGGTGATGCATTGCGGTCGTGGCTCGCCTTCCGAAATGTAGGCCAGGCATCCTGAGTTTTCTCGGCAGCAGCAGTTCTCCTCCTCGGTTGTCATTAGCTCGCACCGATTCCATGTGCACCAGGTGGAGACGCCGTCCATGCGACTAGGCCCAGGCTCTTCATCTGTTGATTCGTCCTGCCAACTGCCGTCCGAATCCCCATCGTTTTCGCGTGCTTCCCTTTCCAGTAGTTCCTCCTCAGTATACTCGGGCTCGTACATGTAGGGCATTATTGTAGCCATTGTGTGGTAAACAAAGTAAAATAATTTACCGAGATGGTACAGGTGTTCACACGGGCTACAAGCGGCAAAGGTAGCTGACCAGAGCACAGAAACGAGTCACAAAATACTCTAAGTAACACAGAGAGATGAATGGAATCGAAAATCTGCTGCTGTGTGTTGTGAAACGGTCTGTTTATACTTATTGAGGAAAGAGGCGTCCTGCCATTTCCATGGCGACACGTCATTAGCTGAAGCGCAGTGAATGTTGACACAAGACGTGCTTTGGCGTTGGGAAATGGGCGGTACGAGTCTGCTGATAACAGGCTCAGGGGCGGGGGAATTGATTTAGTGCCGCAGAAGCAGGTCAGCCAGGGCGATGCGGCAAGTGATAGGATTATCACAAAATGGCGGCTCCCTGGGGCCTGTTTTCGTGTGCGTTTAATGGACGAAAACTCGGGTAAGGTCCATAGGAAAGTTTTCTAAAATCGAGCCACTTAGGCTTAAAAAAACATGGCCGACCCGTAGGGACAATAAAAAAATTTACTAGACCATGCCTTTAAGGAGAGTCCAGCCACTTTTTGCGCACTTGTTCCTCAGGAACACCGTGCCGTCAGAATCCCGAGCGGAAACCCTCGTTCTTGCCGGTCATAGACTGTGGCCCAACCTGAACATCAGGCTACAGTGTGAGGATCCGAGTTAGTAGTTGGCACCCTGCCTTGCCGCCTAGAATGACAGCCTTGTATCAGTGTATGAACGCCCTGGGACCTAATCGCCTGTGCCACAGTGGAGAGGGTAAGGCCCCCAACTCAGGGGCGTGTGCCTCCTCTCACCCCGGACCCAAGCCCCGATCGGGAAGCACGAAGAGCTACGGCACTACACGACCCCCGAACCCAGACACTAATAGGCCCCACATTGAATACGCACTCGGAGCGCCCTTACGCTTGAGTCAACGGCCTTAAAGTGGGGAAGAGGAACCACGGCCTTGTGATACGCAGAACCCAAGCTGCACTGAAGACCATCCCAACATCACAAGCGAAGCACTCGAGTTTGTCCTGTTCTTAGGACCCCACGCGACCCTGCAGAGGGTAAGGCCCCCGATCCAGGGGCGTGTGCCTCCTCTGACTGTGGGTTCATTTTGTGAACGTGCGACATAGACTTTCCAGATTCGCATACACCCCATCCTCTGCTCGACACATCTCCACCATGTCGCTGGAGGCCTCTGAGGCTGGAGCCGCGGCCACTAGGGGGGACATTGCGGCACTACTAAGTGAGATCAAAAGCATGGGCTCCAACCTTGGTGGCAAAATCGATAAGATCACCCAGAGAATGGACAGCTTCGAAGAAAGATTGGAGGGTGTCGAAAACAATCAGACGTCGATCAATACACTTGAGATACAAATGGACATGAGGATACGGAACATTGAGAAAAGGGAAGAGGAGATGCGCCTTAAAATGGACGATTTAGAAAATAGGGAAAGAAAGAATAACCTTCGCTTTTTTGGAATCCCGGAACGTGAAGGGGAAACCGAAAAGGACCTCAAGGACACGATCCACGACATTATAAAAATTCTAACGGCCGATGAAGAAATCGATGAGCCCAAAACTGAAAGAATACACCGAGCTGGTGGACCCCCCGGTGGCCCCCGCTCGGTCCTGGCCAAATTCCATAAATACCAGGACAGGACTAGGATTCTTGAGAAGGCCAGATCCGGAGGCCCACTCACGATGGGGGGGGCTCAAATTACGATCTTTCAGGACCTATCTGCGCTTACGTTAGCGCTTAGACGCCTTTGCAGCCCCCTGACAAAATGGCTCAAGGAACAGGGCACACGATACAGATGGGGCTACCCGTTCTCACTAACCTCTGAACTTGGAAGTAGGAAAATCGTCCTTAGATCAGAGGATGACATAAAAGAATGCATCGCCGACCTTCTGGGTACAGGCCCAAAAGACAACGGAAATGGGGATAACGGACTAGACGGAATGCAATGGGAACAACAGGGACCTAGGCGCAAAAGAGTAAAAGGATCCAGAAAATACCGGCCCCCAATAACACACCAGATAACGAAAAGTGAGGATGTTCCTCCTGAATGCCGTGACCAGAAGCACTAATACCCATGGTTGAAGCACAGGACGCTGGTCATATGGAGACCGAGAGCTGGAACGTCAAGTGCTCGGGGGACGATGGAAGTAGAACACCCCTCTGAAGTAAGAGGGGGTAGGAACCCGAGTGAGAAGACCCCGGGAATGCACGTAACGTTATATTGTTATATCTTTGTATGATTATTGTTGTTACCACTGTTGTATTACATGAAGCGAGGGGGGGGAGTGGGAAGGGGGCTCACCCTTATGTTGCGATGGAAAATTCGAATGGGACCGTGGGGTAACGGTCCCCATTGATGGTCTGACAATGGACGGAACACTGTCACCAAGTCTGTTTTGGACGCCGCCAAAAGCTGCTGATGCAGCACCCTCAGTTCCTGGGCTTCCTTGAGCCTCAGCAACTTCTGAGGGAAAGGGATGTTGGAATAATGAAAGCACCATTTGGATTCGTTTCCAACAACAACGTTGATATGGGCCTTGAGAAGCGAGCAATTGTCTGGCCGACAGTCTTGAAAGACACCTCAGAGACATTCGAAGATGGCGTCTCTTGATAACCCAAAAAAGAAAGACTCACTCAGAGTGGCGTCAATCAATGTAAAAGGGCTGAACTCTCCAACTAAGAGGTCATTAGTAGCAAGGGAATTCCGCAGTTCCAACATTGACATAATGCTCGTGCAAGAGACCAAGTTTGCCAAGGGGGAAGAAAGAAGCATCATCGGGAAGAGGGGGGGCCTGGAATTCTGGGGCTCAGGCCCGCTGAGAAAAAGTGGGGTTGGCATCCTGCTCAAGAGAGGCATCCAATTTGAGGTAGAAAAGACATGGTCTGATGTGGCAGGTCGGGCCCTCCTGATCACGGGGAAAATAGCCAGAGTAAAAGTGACTATTGCCACTGTATATGCTCCAAACATTGGTCAGACTGCATTCCTCCAGAGAGTAATCCCAAAAATAATGATGGAGGCAACGGGGCACGTAATTCTGGGGGGTGACTTCAACCAATGGGCAGACCCAGGTACTGACTGGAAACTGGGGAATCCAGACACAAGGAATCAGATTAAAGAGGGACGCACCGACCTTGTCGAGATAACGGACCTGTACAAAATGGGTGACATATGGAGAATAATGCATTCCGGGGTAGCTGGATACACCTTCTATTCAAATCCCCACCACACTTTTACGCGCATTGACTATATATACATGTCGAACGACCACACAGCACTCAGATATAATTCCAATAACCTGGTCGGACCACGACATGGTTCAGGCTGACATTGCTTGGGCAGACCTACCCACCATGGGAGGGAAATGGCGGTGCAATTAAACCCTCTGGAAGGACCCGGTTTTCAAAACGACTATGGAGACCGAAATCGAAGAGTACTTTAAAATTAATGACGTTGGGGAGGTTTCCAAACAAGTGATCTGGGAGGCAAGAAAGGCCACATGGAGAGGGACTCTAATACGGGAGGGGGCCGCAAAGAAAAGAGAACGGAAAATTATAGAGCCGATACAGGTCTATTAGAAGCGGAGATGAAAAAAGAAAATAGAGTTGACCCGGACAAAGTGAAAACTGCGCAGCTTAAAAAATGAAGAATTGCGTCTCTTGGAACACGATCAAGTGGTGCGTAAATTACAATTTTTAAAACAGAAATATTAAAAATATAAGGCGATAAGGCCGACGCCTTATTGGCTGCCAGACTTAGGGAACAGAGAGCTGATCGTAGAGTGAACAAAATCATAGAGGACCCTGTCCCCCCTCCCCACACCCCCAATATCCCAGAATCCTTTGCCAAATTTTATGAGAAACTCTACACCTCTGAGATAATCCCCGGCCAACCTGACCCATCAGCCTACCTATCTTCAATCCCTATGCCCACGATAACAAACGCAGAAACTGAGTTTCTGGATTCCCCGATTAATGACCAGGAAGTGCACGAAGCGATCAAAAGGCTAACACTAAGTAAATCCGCGGGTGAGGATGGCTATACCGCCGGTTTCTATAAGACGTTTGCCAAACAACTAGCCCCCTTCCTCTCGGTTCTATTTAATGAAATATTAGAGCCAGGCCAGGCCCCGGACTCCTTTAAAAAAGCCTTGATAATGGTGATTTCCAAAGAGGGTAGGGATCCCAAGAGCTGCGGATCTTATCGCCCTGTCTCCCTTCTCAACCTTGACGCCAAAATTTACTCCTGGGTATTGGCGGCTAGATTAGAAACGCTAGTACCCCGCCTGGTCCATTCAGATCAAGTTGGGTTCATACTCGGGAGACAGGGAGCTGACTCCATGCGCAAAACATTGCAACTCATTAATGTGGCTCATGACCTCCCTGGGGAGCCCGTCCTGCTATCAATTGATGCCGAAAAGGCCTTTGACAGAGCCGAGTGGGATTTCCTGGGAGCCGTTCTGCAGAAGGTTGGAATAGGCCCCAAAACTAGGAGGGGCATACAGGCAATTTATACATCTCCTATAGCATCGATATCCGTAAATGGTGAATACTCCCGTTGGTTTGAATTACAACGAGGGACTAGACAGGGATGTCCCCTCTCCGCGATCCTCTTCGCCCTTTCATTAGAACCCCCTAGCACAAAGGATAAGATCCGACCCTGCGATAGAAGGGATCCGACTAGGCCCGGTGGAATATAAAATAGCGCTATATGCGGATGACATTCTCTTACACATGACCAATCCCACAGAGTCAATTCCCCAAGTCCTTAGACTAATGGACGAGTATGGCCAATTCTCCGGCTTTAGAGTAAACAAGGCAAAATCCATTCTATGCCCCCTTCAGGGAACTAGGACAGAAAATGACCCTAAGTTCCGTTCGCTAGGCCTTAAGCTAGAACACCTCACACTACAATACCTGGGCATACAGATCACTAGGAACCTGAATGACTTATTCGAAGCTAACTTCCCTCCACTCCTCCAGCGGTTTACTGCGGACCTTACGAAATGGGGAAAATTTACGATCTCTTGGCTTGGCCGCATCAACGCGGTTAAGATGACATGCCTCCCACGCTTCCTGTACCCATTCCAAATGCTACCAATCGAAATACCCAAATCGTTCTTCAGGGAAGCTAAGAAGATCCTGATGAGATTTATATGGCAGGGTAAGAAACCTAGAATTGCATACACCACGTTGATACTCCCCAAGGATAGAGGAGGGGTTAGGCTCCCGGACTTGAGATCATATTACATCGCCTCCCAATTACGAGTCATGATTCCCCACCTCAGAGAACACAATGACCTTCAATGGGTCCAAATGGACAATCATTACTTTGCACGGCCACAGTATCAGAATGGCTATGGACCCCGCACAAAAGGATACTACGGAAAATCAAGGGCCACCCTATACTGAGCACGATCTGGAGTGTATGGCGTGCAAATAGGGAGATGCGCGGGATCACCACCTGGCCATCCCCGCTCAGCCATCTATGGTCTCCTGGCATGAACGATCGCATACCAGATGTTGGCAGATACCAATCCTGGTACGAGGCTGTCTTAGAGAGAGTGGGCCAGCTCCAGAGGAAGGACTCCTATATCTCTCTTCCGGAACTGACAGAAGCATTGGGCATAGGCACACTATCCACATTCCAATACATCCAACTGAAAGGGGTCCTGACGAAGGCTGAATGGAAGGACAAACTGAGCAGAGAATTGACCCCATTCGAGAAAATATTGGACTCTAGAGAGGAGAGGAAAGGTCTCATATCAATAATGTACCAGGAACTAATAGCAGCGGGAGATGGCTCCACGGATCCTCTGAGGGCCAGGTGGGAAAAGGACTTTGGGGAAGAAATAGACCGCGAGCAATGGAACCTAATGTGCAGGGCTGCCTCTAGAACATCGCTATTGTGCCAGTACAAATCGCATGCCATCAAACTCCTGCATAGGTGGCAATATGACCCCCCTCAGACTATCCAAAATGTCTCAGTCAATGAGTCCGACATGCTGGAGGAAATTTGGGCAAACGGCTAATTACTGGCATATGTGGTGGGGTTGCCCGCGCATCAAAGTTTTCTGGCACGAAGTACTGGGGTGGATCAAGGAAATTGATGGTATTCAGAGAGATGCTGACCCCTACCTGGTGCTCTTTGCCTTGGAACGAGACGCGGACGAGTGGAACAGAGTGAGAGGCCTGACCCCCTATCTACTCCAGACCACCTGGGCCCTTCTGCCGATCAAATGGAAATCCGATACAGTCCCTAGGAAGAGTGAATGGATTGCCCTAGCCACCAACATCTATCTGATGGAAACCATAACGGCCGCTCTGCATGGAAGGGCAGCCCAATGTGAAACCCTATTGATGGACTTTAAAAGTCGACACCTAACGCCAGATAATGAGTCCCTATCAGATGAACCTGAGGAGACCTAATGGAAATCCAATGCCCAGGTAGCAGTGACTGGAAAAAAAAGAAAAAAATGGGAACATCTCGTGATACGAACGAGTACTGTGTGGTCAGACACTGGAGTCAGAAACATTGCCCTATCAACGCAACGTTTCGACGCTCTAATTGCGAAAAACAAACTGGTGCCAAGTTAAGTGAGGAGGGAAAGGGGAGTTGTTTTTTCTTTTTTCTTTTTGAGTATTAGGAAATGCACCTTCATTGAGAACTGAGATAACTGTATGACACTGTGAGCTGACTTTAAGCCTTTTTTTTTTTTCTTCTCCGTATTTGTGTCAACCCGTGCATTATTTTGTATGTATCTTGATGTTTCTTCATTACTCCTTCTTGTTTCTTTTCTTTGCTGTATATGATAAAACCAATAAAAGAAAATTAAAAAATAATATAAAAAAAACATCCCACCAAGATAACAAGCTGGCCACCTCAGGCTGAAAGCAAACCTTCATGAAGGAGTTATCAAAAACAAAAATAAAAACACATTTGTTGGTAACACCTTTTTTCAACCATGTCATTTTCTTTATTATTGATGTTTAATGAATGTCTAGTGCATATTTCAGGATGTGTTTGTCACTTAAATGTAATGATTCTTTTATCTAATCTATAAAATGAATTTGCATCAAATTAATTGATATACTGTAAAACATTTCTTAGTGTTTAACGAAAATTGTTGCACTAATGCAATTACGTTTCATTGATTTGGCAATTTCTAGAATTTATTGTAAATATCATTTCATAACGATGCACACACAATTGTCCTACCTGCATTTAGTCCATATCGCCTTCCAGAAATATGTACTAGAAATTCATTACTGATCAATAATAAAGAAATAATTTGTTTGAAAAAGGGAATAATGAAAATGTATTTGCTATCTGATAAGTATTAATACTTTTATAAATAGAATTACCAACCAATTGATTTTTGTTTTTGATATATATATTTTTTTCTTAAATTTAAAATGGTTTTTTTTGGTTGGTGTGATGATATGTGCCTTTCAATGGTGTAAGCCCTGAGGAAGCTTACTATAGGTTAAATAAAAATAGATTGGGACCAATGAAGTGAAGCATGTGTTGGCAAATGTCACACAAAATGTAATCATTAAGCATGAAGGACATAATAGTATTGTAACTGAAGAAACAGATTTTGTCCTTGGATAAGGAACTAGAAAGCTGAATAAAGCACTTGGCTGTACAGAACAAAATAATTAACATGTTGAAAAATAATATAAAATAAACTAATAAACTACTGGTGATATGGAAATTATAAGAACATTGTTTGTAATGGTTTAAAATTGTATAATATTACCTTTTTTCCTGCAGGAGAAGCTCGTAGTGAAAAAACATTTATGGTGGTGCTGAGATAGTTCTTAAAGGTCTCAAATATGTACTCCCTACTCATCGAGATAAAGAAGATTTGATTTGATGGAGTCGGTGAGGGGTCTATAGCAGGAATCTGGGCCTGGTCGAGGTCAGACCCCTGTACGGTGCATGGGAGGAACTTCCTTCACTGGGCCTCTGGACGTAGGCTTATGTAGTGTCAGAGAAAGGATATGGGGTATTAGAAATTCAGTATCTCCCCCCATTGCACAGTGTCTTTCCAAGTAGGACTATAGAGTGGTCTGATGGTAGGTAGGGCAGAAGAGAGTTTGAAGATTGTTCCAGGGTGAGCATATTGGTCACCTACTGTAGACTCTGGCCCTCTACCTATTAATTAACTAGATCCTTGAACTGGCTGATAGTTGTCATGGTGTCTCACAATGTTTAAACTGGACAACTCTCAGTTTCTACTAGTGTGTTCAGAGTCTTGACCTTTAATTTCCAAAATGCCTGTATTAACTTCATCAAAGGGGTGTTCCATCTGCATTCAAAATGTGATAAGTGCCCTAGTGATCCCTGTTTAATGAAGTTGTTTCATTTTGCCTTGATTCATCTAAAGGCCACCAACCCCCCTCAATGACTGTTTCACAATTTACAACAAATTACTTAGAGTATGTCTCTGTCTTACCTTTGAATAGCCATGTGGTTTACTTGGAAAGATTTTATCATATTCCCTGCATAATTCTGACTTCCTCTAGGGTGTCTGTCTCTCCTTTCTCCCCCTGACCGGGTTAGTTTCTGATTGATTTCAAAGATTTCCCAAAGTCATCTTCCCAGGCACCTCTATGTCCTCTCAATGATCTTCAAAGGTTGTTAAAAGGGCCAACCTTTCTATCATGGCTTAACATAGATGCAGTTCTTCATTCAGTCTTATGCCCTTCTTCTCCTCGAATTTTAAGATTAGGTGTTCAGAAATGGTGAGATCTGAAAAAAGGGATTTCAAAAGAGCCTTACACCTGGAAACTGGCTATTGCTGGTTAAGGTACTGGAAGGTCTATGTTCCTTGTGCTATTTGGAATTATTTTCTTTCTTCACCTGTCAGGGATCCAAATCCATGATGACAGACTTGCCTGAGTACGTTGAAGACCCCATCTCACAGATTCATAATGGAATGACAAGCTAGACGCTGAATGTGAAGAAGCGTCCCGCATAGTCCAGCAACTGAACAGACCTCTGCCCATCTGTGGATGCTGATGTGTCCATCTTGGGTTTATGACTATGCCTGGAATATAACAGAAAGTGGCAAGGGGCATCTTCAAGCGCTTTCCCCTCTGTCAAGATACTGATTTTGGCCTGGAAGGGTTTTAGTCCTACTCATCAACCTGTTTTTATTTTCAAATGGATGTGGGATGAAACTCATATGTCAGGTCCTATAGATTCCACTGCAAGCACCAAGGATAAAGAGAACACAAGTCAGATATGTAGTTCAAACCCTTTATTCAGAAGTAAAGGCATGGGTGGTGTGGATACCTATAGTTGTGATTTTCAAACTAAGGCCCATGAGTAGAAACTCTACTCAAATTATCGGGGTGGGTATACTCACACTGGTGCCGGAGCCTGTCTAAGGGACCGCCTGACCTTTCTGGATTCCCTCTTCTTATAAACAGTTTCATCCGCTCCTCATCCTCCCCTCCCTGCCTAGTACATGGGCTCCTCCTACCCCACACCCTGCATAGTCCCAGGACTCCCTCACCCCACTCCAAGGCATTCCTGGGGCTTCTCCCACCCTATGCTCCCCCTACATGGTCCCTAGGCTACCCCACCCCACTCTCTACATAGTCCCAGAGCTCCCAGCACCATGGACTCACCAGTCATAGGGCTTCCCACACCTCATCCTTCCTGCAACCCACCGCACCCACCCCTTGCATAGTCCCAGGTCACCCTCACCCTCTCCGAAAACAACCCCAGGAATCCCTGCCTGATTCAAAAACAATCCCTGGGTCCCCCTCCTGCTCCAAAAACAATCCTGGGGCTCCCTCACCTGCTCCAAAAACAATTCCAGGGATCCCCCTCCTACTCCAAAAACAACCCCAGGGCTCCTCTACCTGATCCAAAAAGAACCCCAGGGCACCCCCACCTACTCCAAAAACAATCTCAGGGCTCCTCCAACGGCTTCAAAAGCAATTCCAGGGCTCCCCACCCGCTCCAAAGCAACCCACACCCACTCCAAAAATAACCCCAGGGCCTCTCCAACTGCTCCATGAATAATCCCAGGGTTCCCCCACCCGCTCCAAAAACAACCCCAGGGACCCCTCCTTCCCTCGTATAATCCTGGTCCCGTTTTGTTCCTCCAACTGGATTCAGACACCCTGCAAGCGCACTCTCTGGGAAGAGACAGACAGCTCACTTCCAAGATGTCTATTTTCTGTGTCAGCCATTCTCACTGACCCTAAGCCTGGCCCCGTCACACTGAGCATGTTCCATCCCACACAAGCTTTTTCTTTTCTCTTTTTTTCATGTCATTTCAGACTGGGGTTCCGTGCCACGCCGGCCATTAGGCCACACTGCCCCCCAACCCCAGAGCTTCAGGCAGCACCCTCCCATGGGCACCACTGTTTGAAGACTTCTATTTTAGGGTATTTGTTCAGGCTTTGATATTTTCACCTACCAGCCACAGTGAACACTTCTGGGCAAAGTTTCGTTAAGTTGCTCTTTCTCTGTGTCTGGCTCCAAATGTTTTTTTTTTTAAATGTATTTATTTGTTTCTAATTCGCCGAAAGCCTGCAGGCATTGGGGTGTAGCAACATTTACACAATAGGAACAAACATCAATAAACGGGGCGAAATTAAATTCCTAAGCAGAATTTTGACAAGGGAGATAGTTACTTGAAGGGCAGGGTGGTTAAGGATTTACTGAAAACTCTTTACTCGGGTTCTGGTCTTAATGCAATAGGAAATGAGTTCCAGAAGTTAGCTGCTTTTACTGGAAAAGATCTTCTAAGGCAGTTTGCATGCCTGTGACTTGGACCGGTGATCTGCATTGTGTTTGAGGAACGCAATACTCTGATTGGATGATAATGAGGCGTTAATGATTTAAGATAACATTGAGCAGATCCGTACACACATCTGTGAACCTAAGTTCCTACTTTAAAGTGAATGTGTTCCTGGATCGGAAGCAAATGTAGGTCTTGTCTGTGATGTGAGATATTTTCTCATCTTGTTATTTTCTTGATGATGCGCACTGCGTCGTCTTGCAAGACAACATTTTTCCAGGTTGATGGTTGAGGCTGCTGTCCATAAAGAGTTACAATAATCGAGTCCTGATATGATGGTAGCTCGAGCAATGATTGCGCTGTTGTTTCCAGTAACATAAGAGTGGATGTTCTTGAGAAGACGGAGATAGCTGGTTGACATATGCATCTAAGTTTAAAGAAGCCTCCAGCTGAATACGAGGGTTTTTATCTCATTCTGTACAGGGATGATGTTATTTCCAATATGGAAGCTCGTAAAGTCAGAACTCAATTTTGCCCAGGCTTGTTTTGAGACAAAGATAAGCAACTCTGTTTTGTTGCTGTTGAGACAGAGCCATTTTGATGACATCCAGGATTCGATTTGGTTGTAGATGTTAGATAGGACCGCAGAATCTAAGGTGTAGTCGCCAGAGGTTTCTATAACCAGCTGGTTGTCATATGCATAGTTTGTAAAAAATACACCTAGGTCGTCCAAAAGTGAGCATGGAGGCCTGATATATAAGTTAAACAGAATTGGCGACAGACTTGCCCCCAGATCAGAGCTGTTGGGGAGCAAGCTGAACCCCAATGGATCCTTGATTTGTGGTCAGATAGAAAAAAGTGGAACCAATTGACTGCCCCCTCAACATAAGGACCCAGGTGGCATAGGGAATGAAGGAGGAGGTCATGATCCACTAAGTCGAAGGCCGCTGACAAATCCAGTAGAACCAGTATTCCCACTTTTCCCTTTCTCAATGATTTTCAGCACATGTGATTGGAGATCCAATAATACAGTCTGCGGGCTGTAACAGGGCTGAAAACCTGATTGTATGCAGTGATAAATGGTATTAGTTTCTGCATATGATTGGAATTGCAGACATGCACGTTTATCAAGTATCTTAAGGAGAAAGTTATAATTGGTGATGGGTCTGAGGTTGTTGGGATCCTTTGGATTCAGGTTGGATCTTTTGAGCAGTGGAGTAACCGTCTTGATTGAATTAGGAATCCTACCTTCTTTAAAAGATGCATTCATATATCTTGTAAGAAATGGGGCAAATAAATATGTGTGTTCTAAAATTAGTTTTGGGGGCAGGATGTTTTCAGGGCACGAAGTTAGCCGCATGGACGTTGACATTTTCTGCATATCGGGTATAGATATTTAGGAGAAAGAAAAGGGCGGTCGATTTTGCAACTTAAGATCTGTGTTCTGCTGATTGTTACATTTAGCTGCAGTATTCAATGCTTTTTTAATTTTCTTTCTTGCGCTGGCAATATTTGCTTCAAACTCAGTCTAGACTGCTATGGAATCTTGATTTGTAGGCAACAGGGCCGGTCTTTGCATCAGGCAGTGCAGGCGGCTGGCTGCCTGACGTGCCAGGCTCTAGGGGGCGCCTGTCCAACTCTCCCAAAAGGGCTCCAACACCACCATAAGCTTTTCCGCTGCATCCATCAAACTTGCAATAATGTAAAACACTGACTGTGAAAGAAAGGTTTATTTCGTTGAATCAAAAATAAAAGTTCCCATTTGCCAAATCCCGGCAGATTTCCTGTCTCTCGCTGAACGTGTGCCTACATCCTGCAACGCACGGGCGCTTCTCCCTGTCACATGTTTGAAGTTATGCTGCTTTACTCCCCCCGTATCCTTCTCCTCACCGCTTGTCGGTGGCTTGCACCCTGCACACAGGGGATTGCTTTTCATCGGAGTCGACATAGGATTCATCTCCCCAGAGATTGTATTGCAGGGTGCAATCTCAGCAGGAGATTTTAGCCTGAAATGGAGGAGGGGCAGAGGGTATGCGTATCGGGGAGCATTCATTTCGCTATGCCAACCTACATATTGTTGCATTTAAAAACAACTTCCAGCCATGCAATTACTTGTGGATAAGCAAGAGGTTTAGAGTGGAGTGTGTGCTTGTGAGAGGCAGTGTTCACATACTTGTGCTATCATTTCAATGTATTCCCAGAGGTACTTTTTGGTTACATACCAGACAGTCATCAATACGGTATCATTTTCACCTGGCAGCTGCATCCCTGGGGCCAGAGAATGAAAGGCCCCGCCCTTTTACCTGTCGCAAAGACACGTAGACACTTAAATGTGACAAGGCGTCTGTGGTGGGTCATCTTGGCACCCTACACAGACAGGAGAGTCAAGTAGCTTGCTGTTAAAATAATCAGCAGCCATTGGTGGCTGTGCTGACATTAAAGAGGTGCTAACAGAGAATGGACAGAAAACCACCCTGTCTCTCTCATTGTCTTTAAAATGCAAAACAAAAGGGCGGTCACTTGGCCAGGCTCGGACTGGCCTATAGGTCAATAGGCCCATGGCCGAACCAAAAACGTGAAATTCTGGTGTGGGCTACTTTTTTGGCCAATGTGGGCCAGTTTGATGAGTTACTTCACCATGCGTAATAGTTTTGACCACCAGTGTAGCTGAATAAATATTCTTTAAAATGCATAATTTGCATCACATTTTATCAACAAAAAAACCCTTGGGAACTACTCAAACAGTCTGTCACTAAAGGAATGAATTGCCATTTGCTACTGTGGGCCACTTTTTCATTGGTATCCGAGACACTTCTATGGCCCAGTCTGACCATGCACTTGGCTGCCACAAAGTCTCCACTGCACTTCTCTCTCAGGTGGCTTTGTGTGATATGTTGTGGTCATTTTCTTGTAGTGTGGCCAATTTACCAACATTTTTGGTAACATTAGTCGCCGATGGCTTTTGAACACATACACAGCGCACAAAAATAACAAATCAGTAGCACCATTGTACCATTATATATGCAGAAAACTCGCCTATTAGAGGTCCATCCAGGCCTTGTGTGGCAAAAAGCATGCAACCCTCCCAATGCCTTGATAACAACAAAAGAGACTTCACAGAAAAGGTCATCACATGTCGAATCTGATACAAATGCATGAAAAGGAATGAGAGGTAAGCACTTATGAGTAGAAGGAAAGTCAAGAAGCTCATCACCCAGAATGGCTGTTACAGGTACTGTGAGCACCAAGCCCACATATAGGACAAGCAATTAATTGGTCAGTGAGCTGACGCCCTTAATAATGTAGGGCAACTGAAAGACAATACTCAGGTGGACGAGAAACACCATCTAGGATGCCAGCGATGAACACAGACCCTGCTGATCAAACTGTGACCCCGAAAAGCCTGTAGCTGCAAAGGGAGGATAACTTATTTCTTTATTTTTTATTTATTTATTACGTTTTATTATACACCCAAATCTGGGGGTATCACGGCATAGGTTATGAGGTTACAGTGGAGCTTTATGGTTACAACGGAGGAAGAAGTCAGATGACAATAATAACAATGGCAAGGTCGTTACAAAGCAAGTCAGGGTTAGCAGCAGCGTAAACGAGTTATTCAGCAACATGTGGTGATAAACAGGGCTAATGAAGGCAGACGGGTTAGAATTTGTTGAATAGCCAGGTTTTTAGCTGTTTCTTAAAGTGAGTGTGGGAAGACTTGTTGCTTATGTTCGACGGGAGTGAGTTCCAGATTCTGGGAGCTGCTACAGGAAAGCTGGAACCTCCTGTTCTTGCGTTCTTGAAGCGGTGGATGAGTAAGTGAGTGCTAAAGTTAGATCTGAGAGCTCTAGTTGACATTTTACGAGTAATGCATTGATTAAGATAATTAGGGGCGTTTTGGGTGATGCATTTGTGTGTGGTGGTGTTTTGTGTAATATTCTAGCTTGTATAGGTAGCCAGTGTACTTCTCTCCTAGTCTGTGAGATGTGATCCCTTTCTTTGATTCCAAATGCTGCTCTTACTGCTTTATTTTGCAATAATTGCAATTTGGCTAAATTTGTCTTAGTGGTACCTAGCAAGAGTATATTGCAATAATCTAATTTAGACAGAATAAGGGCTCTTGCTAGGGTGATGCAATTTTGTGCAGTGTGAAATTGTCGAATGTCAGGCAGAATCCTGTGCAGTTCCCTTAGGGAGCACTACAGAAGATTAAGGCTACAGGTATGAGCAAGAAAAATCCCTGTTGGTATCAGTCTGTACCACAAAGATTTAGTTGGTAGCTGTGGCTAAGCAGTCAGACTTATCTCAAGAGGGAGATGAGCAGTATTCAGGGTTTACACGATAGGTATTACAGTACTATGGCACAAGGAAACACTGACCAAAGCTTGGTATTAAATAAAAAAAGGAATACATAGATTTATTTTATACACATCTAGTTCAACACATAAATCACAGTTAATAAAGTGAGTTAAATTTAGTCAAGGAAAGTATACACAACTCCCTAGTCAATTGTAGACAAGTTTGCGGTAGAGTGAAAACTGAGCAAAACGGCACAGTGAAAACCAACTACAAATGGCACTCTAGCAATTTAGCGAAAGGGAGGGAAAGCACAAGTTAAACCGAAATATCTTCAGACATCCCATAGCAACACTTCCATGACGTTTTGTGAACAAGTAATGCACAGTAGTACTTTAGCAAGAAGATAAGTAATTGAAAAGTGAGCAAAATGGCACTTCACAAGTTAAAACAGTAGGAAGGAAGAGGTGTTTAGAAGACTTAGGTGCATCAACACATTTCTAGATGAGAATGAATCTAGTGAGAGCAGATCTAACAAATCAGCCAGAGTCAATGGGCCTGAGCCAGAGTCGGTGGTACAGGACCAAGAGTTTAGGAGCAAAAATGTTCTTGTAGCTGCAGTCAAGTCTTTGATTAACGAATATTGAAAAGGTAGATGCAAGGCGAAAGACAATGTTAGACGAAAGGGCGGCCAACCCAACAGGTAGATAAAGGATTTAAAACACCTTTAGGGCTACCACACAGAAAGGGAGGCCTGGCGGAACAAAGTACCTTTAAATGGAGAAGTGGCTCCTGCGGTGGCGGTTGTTCCTGGTAGTTCCTGCAGTTTGGGGGATCCAGCAGTGGAAGAGGCTCATGACGTGGACTAAGGTCCGAATTACTGCACTACCCAGGGATGAAACCAGCCGCGGTGCTGCCAAACGAAAAAAGGTACGCTCCTTTAAATCGCAGTCCGTGTGGATGGCTGCCTGGCTATCCAGCCTCCAAGTGCTGGGCACTGTCGATTCGACCAAGGCAGGTCCGAGGAAGCGATTGGTGAACTGGTTGGTCCCACCAGCTCAAGGGAAGAAGGCTCTTGCGAAGAAGACCTCCTCTCGTCGTGTGGAAGAAAAGTGGTGAGACGCTGCAGCAGGGCTTCACCAGTGGAGCTGGTGCTGAAGATGTCTGTGGCTTCTCTCCCCTTCGGTTCCGTAGTTCCAGTGGTGACGTCTTGCTCTTCTAGTCCTCAGGACCCTGCTTTTATGCAAAAAGAACCCCATTCATACAGCTTAGCTGTCACTCGCACAGTGGAGTAGTCATCTTGGCCGGAGACCCTCCAGCCTATCAGGACAGTGTGCGACATGGGTTGCGGAGGCAACCCTTTGCAGGGGTCCTACTCCCCCCTCCCACACAAAGGACCCACCCCAGACTCAGTGGCACCGAAAGGAGGGCTTCTTAGCAGAAGCCCGCCAAAAGGACGAACAAAGGATCCCCGACCTTGGTTAGGAGTTTAGAGTAAGACACGAGAGAATTTATATTAAAGTTCTGGCAAATAAAGCCTACCAGGGTAAAGTTAATAATAAAATAAACCGGTGGTATGTTAGAGGCTGTCAGAAAAGGTGGCAGCCTCGAACAATGGGAAAATCCCATAGGAAAATATTTGCGATCGAATATTTATGGTAGTAACCACTGCCACCAGCCAGAAACATTAGAGAGAGGGACTTTACGGTACCCCCTCAAAAATGAACCTAAGGGAAAAACTATTAACCCTTTTCAGTACCTCCATAGTAAGATGGGTTGTACTGGTTAAGTTCATAAAAATTGACTAGTAAAGCCAATGGGGACTTTACATGCCCTGGGAGACAGTAGTCAGTCCCAGGGTATGGAGTCTATGTTTGGGGGTCGCTACGACACCCCTGTGTCACTGCACAGAGGTCAACAATGGGGGTCTGTTCTGACGTGTAGCGTTTTCTGGGGACTACTATTGTGCTAAAGTAGACCTGGATTATTTCTATTATGTCAAAATCAGTACATAAACACTTTAAATCTGAAAGATGCACAAGAAGGAATTTCAGACACAGATAGATATTGAGCTGTCAGCTTTTTAAATTTATTTTGCTGCTGAATGCATTTATTAATCGTGCATTTTTTGATATTGAGCTGTCAGCTTTTTAAATTTATTTTGCTGCTAGATGCATTTAATAATCATGCATCAGTATTAATTAAGAAAAAAAGTATATTGTTAAAAAGAACAGTTGCGAGCTGCAAAGGGTTCAATCACAAAAACAGAGTTTGCAAAACGATTAATTCTTAATATTTCCTCAAACAGCTGTTTTTGACAAAACAAATTTGTAACCACCACCTAAAGTGACTAGTGATTAAGATATAAAACATACATAGCAAACATAACAACCAAAACAAAAGCAATAAATGGAAAAGCTTTGGGTTATGTGTATCCAGGCTGGAGGGTGACCTAACAGGTGGTCGACGTCTAGGTATGGATCAGGAAAGATGTTGTGACCAGGCAAAGTATTGAGGTACTGGTCAAAGGGACGTTTCGGCTTGGAGCCTTCATCTAGGGCCTGGGGTAGGTCTCCCTAAAAATAGAAACAGGGGGACTGCATTAGTGTCTGAGTGAAAAGTTTAAAACTGTTGTTTTAAAAAACACATGACATAATAATCTCCGTGAATGTAGTACACCACTCTAAAAATCAAGGACAAGGAAGACACGGGACTGACCTTGGGGGGTGCAGATCTGTTAAGATCTGAAGTTAATGTAACTCATGGATGGCAAGAGATGCTAATTAGTTTGGTCTTCTGGCAGTCAGCTATGGATTGCTGCAAAAATCAAAGAACATGTGGTTCTGGGTGAGTTTACTATTAGTGGAGGAAAATAACAGAAAGATGTATAACCAAGTGTGCCATAAAGACAAGTTCTCACCTGACTAGGTTCTAGCTGCGCGACGAGTCTCAGGAAGTACGCAGGGTGCCAGTTGGTTTTGCACTTGATCATTAAGATATGGACCAGCACATAATGGTGGCTGGCTGATAGTTTATGGTCTGTAGTCGTCCTACAAGGGAAGCGAAATGTATGCGCCCGTTACGATAATTCGTAAGGAAAGGGTCTGTGCTGTGTGCCCAAGGAGGAAAAGGACTTACCTGGTATTAAGTCCCAGCCTCGCTGCCGGCTGGCGTGTGGGGCCACGTCTCGGGCTCGCTGCAGGTTGGCGTGTGTGGCCGTGTCTGCTATTTGCGACTAGATCGCTGCGTGCAGGTTAGCGAACTGAAATGGGCCGGGCACTGCACGTCTGTACTGAATGCGCATGCGCATCAGGAGTAGTGTTCTTTGAACTCGCGAGTGCGCATGTGCCGGCCCGCTGTGGAGTAGCGTTGCCGTAGGAACATGTCAATACGAGACACTGGTCTCTTGCGCATGTCCCTTTTGGGACGGAATGGCAATGAAATATATTTGCGCATGTTTTTTAAAAATAAATAAAGAGAATACCAGTTGTTGTGGATGATTCCAGAGATATCCTGAAGAGGGGTTCCTGCCGGGTGACTGCGTAGAACGCATCACAAATTAAGTTGTGTGCTACGGAAGGAAGGTGGGGAAACCAGTAAAAGACTAGTAAAGAGCCCGCTTCCCGTGGGCTCATAAAATTGCATGTGAAATGGAGATGACAGAAGGAGAGGAAACTCAGGAGATTTTCACTAGTATAAAAGTGTGTAATTATCTACAAAAACGCGTGGGATCTAACTCATTCAACCCAGTTGTAGTACTTTTCAATTTAAAAATCCACCAAGCTTCTTTGTGATTGAGTGAGTTGGTGGCATTGCTTGTATTTGATACTGAATCAGCTACCCACCATAGGATGTCATCTGGGCCATGGTGGTTTTCAGTATAATGTTGTACCATTGGGGCTGTGGCAGATTTGTACCGGATTCGAGATCTGTGCTCTCCTATCCTTTTGTGGATTTGCCTTGTTGTTTGGCCCACATAGCGCAAACCGCAAGGACATTCAATGATGTAGATTACATTGGCTGTTTTGCAATTTGTGAACTGTCTGAGTTCCCAGTCTTTTTCGCCAATCCTAAATGAAGACATTTTCCTAGTAAATCTACATACTGTGCAGGTGCCACAGGGGTGATGTCCCTTTATTTCCCGCATATTCCAGAGCGTTGATCTTTGAGATTTTTTCTCCAGTCTTGCATGTGATAACATGTCCTTCAGATTCTTGGATCGTTTCAGCGCCATTCTTGGTGTTTTTTCTTCTGGCAAACTCAATTGTACCAGGGGCCAGAACTTTTTCAAGATCCTTTTTAGTTTAGTTGTATCAGGGCTGAACGTGGAGACAAATGTAAGGGTCTCATCTCGGTCCAGATTTTTCATTTTGGGTGTTAATAGACTTTCCCTGGGCGTGTATTTGGCTCTTTTGATAGACCGACTGACAGGTTTTCTGGGATATCCTCTTTCTCGTAGTTTGCTTTCGAGCTTTTTTGCATGTTCTTGAAATGTATTCATTTCGGTGCAATTACGCCTTAATCGTAGAAATTGGCCATACGGGAGGTTATCCCTTAAGTTCCTTGGATGATGACTTTTGTAATGAAGTAGAGTGTTCCTCTCGGTCTCCTTTGTGTAGAGGTCGCATTGTAATTTGCCATTCTTGGCTAAGATGGTCAGGTCCAAAAAGTTAATGGCAATATTACTGTTTTGCATAGTGAATTTTATCTCTTGGGTCTGGGTATTGATCCACTCGAAAAATGAGGTGAGGCTATTTTCATCTCCGTTCACTGCACAGAGGGAGCTGTGTAACACATGTGAATAACGATGGTTCCTATGGGGGTGAGAAAATCCCATAGACATTAAACACCAAAATAGCCTAGAACACACTTAGCAAAAATGCCTAAGAATGGGAAAAAGAGTCTCACTCTTAGCAGGTAAAAATAAACAAACCCTTCAAATCCAGCAAAGCTGCTGGGGGACTCTATAGGTAAGGGAAATTAGCCATAGAATCAGAATTCTCCTTAACATCGACTAAGGGCAATGATTTTAGCCGTGCAGGCGGTGGATGAGGTGAGTGAGTTAACATGTTGGCTCATGGTGAGGCTTGAGTATAGGTATACACCTAAGGTTTTGACTTGGTTTGAGATAGGAATAGGAGTCCCATCTATAACAATAGATGTATAGTCTTGGTGTAACCTTTTCAGTCAAGCAGGAGAGCCTACAATGAGGATCTCAGTCTTTTCGCCATTGAGGCAGAGACTGTTGCCATCCAATTTTGGATTAGAGAGTAGATTTTATTTATGAGACTAGAGTGTTGTTCTTGATTGCCTGTGTTCGGTGTAGAGGAGGTCCCAAATAAAGCCTGCACTCCAGTCACCCATTTTGAAGTACCAGGGACGTTCACACCGAGATATGAGACGTATGATGAGCAAATAAACCAGCAGAGAGCCGCAGTGGGGCTCTGCCCAGTACCTATTAGAAAAACAGAACCTATTGACGTACCAATACCAAGAAAACCATGGACAGTAAGGTACCCATTGAGAAAACCTCCCCAACAAATGAAACGAAATGAAGATCGTCTGAGTACAGTCCCTGAAGAAACCAAAAAGGCCTTAATGGAAGACGAATGGTCATGTCACGAGAGCCCGGACAGACTCTCAGATAGAAGAAATGATGTCCCAAGAATGACACAAGGAGACGAAACGCCATGAATAAGGATATCGTGAACTTAAAGTAAAAGAACGATGTAAAAATTGAAGAAGTGGAAAGCTGTAAGCAAGATGAAGATATTCGACCAGTTTACACCTGTAAATATGCTTGGAACCATAAGAAAGCTAAGAAAACAGTGCGGCTTGCTATGCTTAGTAGAAGAGTAGTGCGGCAAGCGCCATTATACATAATCTACCTCAAATGAAGCACGGTATTATAAGTATATTTCTACTTTGCACAAGAAGCAGAATCAACCCAGGTTACTAAAGGCCACACGAGAAAGCTTCATATTTAGCAAAAACGAGAAGAGACGGCTAAAACGAAACTCAGCAGATGCAACTCGTGCCAGGAAAGCCAAGGTCATACCAATAGAGGAGGCGAACAGTAGCTACATTTAATTAAAACTAAGAACAGAATATCATGCCTCTGAAAGGTCGAGATAAGAAGGCGAAGGCAGGTGGCGGGTGAAACGAAAAACAAATAGACAAATTGAGAGGAAAGAGTCAAATTTACGGTGTTGGAATCACGTGACCAGCCGAGCAAGAAGAAGCGAGGGTTCACACCTACGCTTGGCACCTGACCAAGCAAAGATATCAGAACTTTTCCAGACAGAAGATGCAGTCTTGAGGCCAAACCACAGTGAAATAATTGAAACATGGCTACTAATGATTGATTGTAACCATAATTGGAGGAAGGCCGGGTAACTAAGGGGCACCCGGCACCTGGCTGACCATTCTGCGTGCTGCTAAGTAAAGTAGAAAAGTATGCATGGGGTTGGTGCTAACCCAATCACAATGGACCAAATAATCTAGGGTCTTATAGTTAGTAGAACCATTAGGACGTCGTACTTTTAGTGACGTCCACAGTAGTCATTTTGAAGGAAGGGCTTAGAGGCCCACCTGACAGTGTTTACCCAATCCCGTCACTCCGTTACCATTTACAGATATAGTACCTATAGTAAAGTTTTTCCTAACCAATAGAATTGTATGTTAACTTTGAGTGTTACACGTCAATGATGACGAGTTTTGTGTATAAATGTTACAACTTGTATGAAGTTCGTTGGAGTTGAAGCGAGAAGGACGATCGCATCACTGCTGATATCCATGACTCCCTGTTTTTCATACTGGTCAATAAACGGTCTCCCTTTGCCAAACCATTGAGTTAACCTTATTTATTGGTGTTGGAGCAGGGCCATCTTAAGACCTTTTGGGGCCCTGGGCATGGACATCTTTGCCCCCCCCCTCCACCAAACCAAAGGAATTAAGGGATCAAGAATACTGGTCATGCCCCCCACCCGTTGCGCTCACAACATTTGATATGCTGTCTCACAGCATAATAAGCAGGTTTACTCCCTTTAAGTCGCCTTAGCCTCTTCATTCAGAATGATAAACAAGTAGCATTTGAAGACCAACATTAGCAGTCTACGAAGAGGTTACTGTTCTAGTACATACAGGATACTTTTTATCAATAACATCCAGGAAGGTATGCAGCCTGTAGTATTAATGCAGCACTGTATATAAAAAGGTACACATAACCCATAATAGACAGAGAACTCACATTAGCTGCCTCACAGAATGCAAAAGTGCTCATGCATGGATAAAGACCACCAATTAGAAGGAAGGAGAACACTACACATACCATAGCATGGATAGAAGAAGCAGATTAGAAGCTACCAGGAAGGTGTCTTTCTCCAGAGTATCGAATGTATGCATTTTGTATTACATTTCCATCTGATTCTGTATTGAGTGTCCCATTAAGAACATTTGTATCATTCAATTTTGTTGTCATTTTTTGGGGGAAGTTGGGGGCGCCAACGATGCTTCCCGCCTGGGGTGCAATCTGGTCTAAGACCGGCCCTGGTAGGCAAGAACAAAGTTTGAAGTGTCTTAGGCTTTACAAGAAGCTTTAGGGTCTCAAAATGTTTTCTGGAGCTATTAGCTGCTTGATTTATTTCTAGGTTGTAATAGTATTTTATGGTTTCTACAATTTTAATTATATATGCTTCTTTCCAATCCTTTTTATTTTCCTCAGATTGATGTTTTAACCAGAATGATTCCAATTTACTATGTTCCCTTTCTAACCCACTAGGGTATGTGGTAAACCATTTTTGGTGCTCAAGGTTATCGCTTACTGATCTAGTTCAAAGAGGGGCTGTTTTCGCCAACATCTTTGTCAAGTTGTTTATGAAATACGAGAGTAGATGTTCAACAGAGTCTGTATTTGATGTCTCAACCATAATTGTATTAAGGCAAGTTGATAGTTCCTGAGAAGGTATCCTTTTAAAGTTACGAATTGTAACTACTTGTCTACGGCTGAAGTGTTTAACAAGGCCCTCTGGGAGTTGGATATGAAATTCAATGACATAATGGTGCAACCAAATACAGGGTCTGGTCAATGTCAATTTTAAGATGTATGGTTGTCACCCAGTCTAAAATATGTTTTTAATCTGTTGTAGGTTCGTTGTTCAGAACTTGAACATGTTAATTGTTTAGGGCTCTCTCTAAACCAATGGATTCAGTTTCTAATTTGTCACCCCGCCTGCGATTTATATCTCCTAAGAAAAGAGTTGGAAATTTGGGCCCTCAAAAGAATTTAGGATCTGGGTGATTTCTTCATCGAAATCTGGCATAGCCGAAGGTGGTCGATAAATTAGGACAAAATGTATACAGCTGTTGGGGCTTGGAGTCATTTTAATATGTAGAATCTAGCAGCCCTGACAGGAGATTGGTGAAACGAAAAGTCCTAGATCACTTTTTGCAATGATTGCTACTCCCCCTCCAAAGCCTTGATCCCGGTTTTTACATAAAATGGAGAAACCCTGGGGTACTGCTAGGCTTATCGATGGACCACTGGTGTCTCTGATCCAAGTTTCTGTAAGGCACAAAATATCAAGATTGTTGTCTACAATCAGGTCATGAATGTCCCGAGCGTGACTGTTTAAATATCTGGTATTCAAGAGGGCTTTTGAACCTTTGTTCACGTTTCCTTGTTGCTAAGGGCATGAAATAAGCATATCCTCTGGGGTCGTTGTCAAAAGGATGGGCTCTTGGGAGATAGAGCTACTAATCATATGATCATACTCAATGATTTTTACTTGGTTTGCCGGTATTATGTGGGCTTCAGTGTCTTTTATACAAGAAATGTCAATCTCTTTTGTTGTATCAGGAGGTAATAAATCGAGTGTGGTAATGTAATCCTGGTGCAAAGTTTGTAATTCCGCTGTAATAAGGTCTGCGGAAGCCCTAGGGGTAGATTGGACGTTACTCGAGTTGAGCCAGCTCATAAATTCAGGTGGGCATGGGGGGTTTGTTTGGTGAAGTGCGAAGGATAGTGATTCTCCTTAGGGAATACCCATCTCTCCGTAGGTAAGTAATCTGTTTAGTATGGGAATGAACAATAAGATCCCCTAGATTTACCTGTGGCCGGTGAGAGTGGGTCGCTGAATCGCTGTGGACGTCAATAACCGGAGAAGACCCGCTAGTCGCAGAAGCACCAGCGCTGAAGCGCCTGACGTTTATTCAAATGTGACTCTGGTAATTATGGGAAACGTAGTTTCCTCACAGAACAAAGCCCTGAATTGCAAATTATGAGTTCTTTTCTCTCTGCCAACACACAATGTTTAAACAGTGCTCCGTAGATAACACGCACATCCAAACTAAAGTCCTGTAAAGCAAAATGCGTCTAGAATGAAATAGTTGTAACACGTTTCTAATTATCAATACTTGTATCTAATGGATGTACGCAAAAGCAGTAAAGACGTTACCTGAATATCTAAACCGTTCTTAAATAGCCGGCGAAAACCGACTTGTTGCAGAAGTGCCAATCTGAGATATAGCCCCAAATACGTCAACGTTCCCACTTCTTATGCATCTGATCTTTGCCATTGTCTGAGATATAGCCCTCACCAACCTTCCAGCTTTCACTCTGTGGCTCTGGCTCTTCCCTGCTGGCTCCTTCTGTCTTTTTTATGCCTCCAGGTAGTAACCCAGTCTGGCTCTGCCTGGTGCAAACTGTGATATTGTACTGCTTTCAGGATTAAACTTGCTGAATAACAAAGACCCTGATTTGTGCTTCTCCAACCTCTTCCCTCTGTCATCTTGCGATTAGCTATGCCCTATTTCCCAATAAGCTTTCTCATGTGAAAGGGCTTCCTGCGATCAGGTATTTAGGTGGTTATGCTTATTTCCTTCCCTTCTAGGATTAGCACTATCATTGCTTGCCTGGTGTTGGCCAAGGGTTTAAAGACCACATCTGTCGTCTTGAAGTCAGACGAAAGCACTCCTGTGTGATTGTGCTGCTCTGCATTTCACAGTATGCACTTTGTAACAGTTCTTGCTCAAACTGTACAGTAAAACGTCTGGGAACAGTTTGATTTTACCATCTGTGAGCCAACTCCAGGCAGTGAATAGTGCTCTGGGGGTGGTACGCTGATTGTTCACTTGAGCCCTTGCTGCTCACAGAACTGTCTCCAGGCTCTTATAGATAAGTTTGTATGAGAGCAGTGATAACTGTACTGCACCGGTGAAGGGGTGTTTTTTATTCTGGGCATTATATTAACTTGACGTGCTGGGTTCTTCTGTATTCTCCCCGGGAGAGGTGGTCAGTGAAGTGAGGCCAAATTAAGAACTCAGATGGGAGTCTGTTTTTTGTAAGCTATTTAAATGTGATTGTTGGATGATTAGAAATTATGGGGTACAGAACAAATGGCCTGAAACAATGAAGGGGCCTCATTACGACCCAGGCGGTAAGGGGTTAACGGCGCCGTAAAAGGTGGCGGCGCTGATAACCCCTTACCGCCTAATTACGAGGTCCCTTTGCGGGTTCCTACCTTAGCGGCTGGTTTTACCAGCCATTAAGGATTGGACCCGCAAAGGGACTTTGGAGGTAATTACGGTACCACAATTTGCGGTACTGTAACTACCGCCTTCCCCATTCCCATTGAGCCCTATGGGGCAAAAATGGGAATGGGGAAGAGCCAATGGTGAATGGGAAATTACCGCCCCGCCAACCTTGGAATGGGGTGGTAAGTCCGCCATTCACCATGGCGGAATCGGTAAAATACCGGCAGCAACCATGGCGCTACTAGCGGCATGGTTATCGCCTGGGTCGTAATGAGACCCGTTGTGCCTGTATGAGATTGTTTTGTAAATTCGTATTATTTACATGCTGGAGTTTGTAGGGTTCCATTCAGAATAGGGAAAATATAGCTACAACCATAGGAGGTCATTTTCCAAGTCAATCATAGTGCAAAAAGTGGTGCTAAAGACATTTACGGACAATTTTTATGTGTTGCATGATTTTGTATGATTTGGCAGGCTAAGTTGGAGAGTACAGTGGTCTTAACATGTTAGCCAGCTCTTACAGGTGGCCCTACCAAATGTGAGTGCTTTTTCACAAGCATAATGCAAAACCAATGGATTCATATAGAATCCGCCTGACTTTTTACAACTGGTAAAAGCAGGAAGATTCCAAAAGAATCCATTGTATATGGCTTCCACAATCATTCATTGTGGGAAGGAATTACACTTTTCTAGTCACGTAGTGGAAAAGTGAGCAAAAGCAATTTTGCCTATGTTTTGCTATTTCATTTGCCAGTACTTGGTGGAAACAATTAATTGCATGGAAGGGCCCTTTTGCAAAAATGTTCAAACAGCAGTGGTCCACTCTGTTCAATTTAGGATTCAAAACAAAATGACACCCTTCCTATTTTTCATTAACAGATTTCTACTATTAAGTATACATTGTCCAGTTGATTTAATATGTGACTTATTTTATTTTTTTAAACAATCTGTGTGAAATTGAGCATTACTTTAGGGATTTAAAACCAAACTTCAACACATTTGGGCCAACTTTAGCTGGGAAGATGTGTGTGCAAGTGCCTATATTGCAGGCTGCGCTCAAATTCTGGCTTTACCACTTAACCAAAGTTTGTGATCCCGTGCATATCATTTAATCTCAACCTACCTTACCTGCCAAAATTGGTTGCCCTAGAAGTGATTCAGTTTGCAGTATACGCTATTCCAAAAACCCTCATTTATGGTTTAATAGATGGACGGTGCAGGGGTCAGGGCCCACCAAGGAGACACAAACACACCCACATATTTCTTTGGAAAATCTAAGGCCACATTTATTGAATACAATTGTAACATTTAATAGCAAATCAAAGTAAACATGTCAAACAAGAAGTCATCACTGACAATTGCATTTTATAAATAGTACGTAGCAGACAATTAAGTGTAGGGACGTAGCAGAGGAGCAGGGCCCCTCACCTCCGCCCCATTGGGAGCGATACCAGGCGGCCAGAAATCCTTCAACCTGCACCTTCTGTCTCTTGATCCTGCGTTCCCTGCCCTGCCTCTTTCTCCTGCATGCTAGAGCTCCCTTGGACCCTCACCTCAATTTAAATGTGGTGCAAATATGCAACAAAAAAATAAAATGTTGTCCTTCACAGTGTCGTATACCTTGCTTTAATTCTGGGGAGGAGGGTCTTTCTTTCACAAAAAGATGGCATTACCACAAGCACCTCCTTTGTGGCCTGCTTTAAATAGCCACAGTTTTAAGGGAAGCACTGTTGAGTGCACACCAGCTGAAATGAAATAAGGACTAGGGGCCTCATTTCTCGTCCCTCACGTAGGAGAAGAAGACGACATCTATTCTCCCTAGTCATGCCAAAAAGACATTGTGTGGGTAGGTGGGAGTAGTGTGTGGTGAACAAGACTCTATGTTAGGTCACTTTCATCCCACTACTGAGACCATATGTGGTGAACCAGAAGATGAGATGGACACTCAGGAATGACGTGTGCTTAATGATAACTAAAAGAAACATTCCTCTCTATCCCAATTGCTATGAGGGTTTGCCTACCTATAAAGTAAACTAAGGGTGCTTGTCAGTCATCGACAGAAAAAAGGCAGTCCTCAGCCCATAACCTATCTGCTACCTAGCCTTACCACTATATTTAAATAACATAAAAGGAGCCCAGGTGATGGCCTACTCACTCACGCTTTCTTGGGTCAATGTTCAAAGGATCTCACTCTGGTGACATAGTTAGCAAACATTTCAGGATGAAAGGGGTATCCGCTCTCCTTTGAAACTCTTCAGGAAAAGTTGGAACTCTCTCTTTAAATGAAATGTTTTAGTCCTTTATATTTTGGAATGATGTCCTTATCCTCTTCCCACCATCTTAGCCACTTTCTCCTCCTTGGCTCTATGTATGTTGGGGCTCCGATCACCACATTATGTCCTGGGCAATCCTGGTGCCATGTCTGGGCATGCTCCAGTGGCATGGCATCCCAGCAGGGTTGTGGCCGTTCACCTCCCTTCTTTGCATTCTAGGCCTGTAAGCGTTGGATTCTGGAATGCTGACCAGCACGGCAGACTTCTTGGTTCTCGTATCTGGAATGTAGGATTCTTTTCTCTGTTCCCTCCTGTCCTCGGCACTGTTTTTCTGGTTCCTGACCCACCATGACTGCCCCTTGGTTTCACCACCAAGGAAGACGGTCTTCCCGTCTACATTTCTCATTTGCCTAAGTTACCTCTGTAAGCGTGTGCTTCTCTGATACTGTCCAGCATGATAGACTCCTTGGATCTTATATCCGGAATGGAGGATTCTTTCCTCTGTTCTCTTCTGGTCTTGGTCTTATTTGTCAGGTCCCTGGCCCATCATGGCCGCAGCTTGGTCACACCACCAAATGGGATGGTTTGCCCATTGCCGTCTCCCCGTTCGGTGGTGTCACCTCTCTCAGTGCCAACCTTACGGTATCTTTGCACATCGCTTCTCTTCCATGCTACCGCTGGCTCTGCGGTCCAGCATTCCAGCGCTGTTCATCCAGGCCATCAGGGGCTCGCCTCTCTGTAGGATTCTCTCATCTCCATTCACAATTTTTCATCTCTATATTTACACTCGAGTACATCAAAGGGGCATATTGCTGTATGTTCACAGCTGACTTCCACTGGCCTCCAGTGCAGGGTCAGACTTGGATAAGAAATAGGCCTGGTCACCCAAAAAAAGTGGCCCACTCCTCGCCTCAAAAAAGTGGCCCACCCCTCGCCTCATGACCCTTGACCTCTGATGTCATCGCCGGAAGTGTTGTCATTTGACCCCACCCCAAAGTGACATCCCGGGAAGCGATGAAACACTATCTTTCACCCCTTGACAAAACAGGGGGTGGCATCAAATAACATTGTTCCTAAGTACACTAAATTACTGTGAATCCAAGCAGACGTCCAAGGCCGAATGATATGTAATTGTATAGCACTTACGCTTAAACTCTTTTTTACAGAACAAATATGCATACAATATCACCCAACCTGTGTTGGTACTCATGTATCGACCTAAGAAGGATGGAAGGCTTTTTGAAAAAAAAATATATATCTTTTTTTCAATTTTCTTTTCTTCCAAACCAGCCCAGGCATGGCCAGAAATTGGCCCCCACTCCCCAGGGACGATTCCGGCCTGGCCACGGGCCGAAAGGCCGAGGGGCCAATCCGACCCTGCTCCAATGTTACATTGAGACAATAGTAAAAAAGTGTTGTCAGTCTTGATTGCAGGCCATATAGTCATACCATTAGGTATTAATACTCCCATAAAGGCAGACATTGTGCTGTTTGGGGGGAGTTCCTTAAAGGAATGGGAGTCCTTGTCCCACAGTGGGGAGTCACTCCCAGTGAGGTAAAACTTTCTCTGACTGGGAAGGTCTTGCTTAGTGGGCTCACCTCCCTGGCATCAAAGGGAGCGGCTGCAACCTGGTAAGAAGGGATGAATTCCCTTGATTTGTCACATATCCCTGCCATTAAGTGAGAGGCTCCCCCATCAGGTTGAAGAGGAAAGAGTCTTGGAAAGTGCAAATGTCCTTGTTCTTTTCTTTTGTGACGTTCCAAAGAGTAGCTCCCTCCTTCTGAGTCTATTGTTCCCTGGTGGTTATCATTTTCCAAGATCCACACAGTTGTTTATTTTCTTCCTACAAAGGTTTCCCATGATAAGGGGGAATATTCTTTTGAGGAATGTTTTGCAGGAGGATGTATTAATAGATCTGGAAAGGTCGAACAGTAGGTGCCTATGATGACTTCCTCTGGTAGACCGGGTACCACTGCAGCTCTTACTTTAGTGGGGTGACCTCTAACCTCTAGCGTGAGGGGAATTTTTGCTTAGGTTTCCATGTCCCCATGTACACATGTGATCTTTACGGCCCCTTCTCCTTTTAGATCCTTTGGGTAAATGAGTTGGAATGGATGGTAGTCTGTTTGCTTCCAGAGTCAATTAGGACTTTAGCCTCGATATGATTAACCCTGGTGGCTTCTTGGCTTTGGAATGGCTGAGGGTTACAGTAGCATATTTCTGCCTCTTCTGGATCATCTTCCCCTCCCTCCTCTTCTCGCACCCATTTTTCTGCCCTTATCCATCCTACTTCCATGGGTTCCTCACTGATGATTCTAGGACAGACTTAGGCAAAATGGCCTTTTTCGCCACACAACAAACATGTGGGCATGGTAGGAATAAAAGGTTTTGTTCATCCCAGGTCTTCCCCTGGGGTCAACTTTGGTGTCGAGACTGCGAGAGATAGAGATCTCCGGATTGTATCGTCGTTCAGGTTTGGTCTAACAAAAAAAGGTTTTGCAGGTCTTTTATGGGTCTCAACAGTAGGGGCACTAATCGGTGGTTTAGAATCCCTTCTTGGTTCTACTGGCTTCCCTATCATTCCAAGGTATCTAAATACCACAGAATAGGCCTGGACTACTTGAATAGGCATCTCTAAGGAAGGTTGGTGTTGTTGTAGTGCGGCTCTTTGTAGAGATGGAGGTTAACGCATTAACAAACTGTTCAAGCGCGATAACCTCTAACATCTCGGGTAGAGTTTTCCTCCCCAACCATTGGCTAAGAAGATTTTGGATTCTTCCGGCTAATTCCATTGGGCTTTCATTAGGAAGTAACTGGGTGTTTTGTAATTTCAAGAGAAAGAAGGTCTTGGTTTGCACCATCTGCTCTAACAGGGCCTGTTTTATATCTGATAAGGTGGTAGTCCCTTGGGGATTGAAGTTTTGGTGAGAGAGCTGTATGTCTCCCCTCAGTAGCAGTGGTAAATAACACATTTCGAGGTTCTCCTCTCATTGGACCTGAGTACCTAATCTTTAAGGAAGGTGTTGAGGTCTTCTCCTTCGTGATATGGTTGTAGGACCCCATGAGGGAGGACCCAGGGACTTTGTCCTACACCTAGTGGATCAAGTCTTTCCTGGTTGCATTGTGTTGAGTTTTGGTTCTTATTAACATCAGAAAAGGTCAGACTTACTTAGTCTGTGCAACTCAATGACATTATGATGTAACCAGATTCTAACTGGAATGTATTGCTGTGCTTATTCTGATTAGAATGCTTGTCTAAGTTTTCTTTTGTATGTAAAGGAGTTGGAGCCTGCCTCTTGAGGAGGGTGCCTGCTGTGTATTACTCTCCATGATACTTACAATAAATCTTCAATCAAGTGTGCGTTTGGTTGTGACTTAACATTGGCGACGAGGCTAGGGCACCCTGAGGACCCGCTCGTGTTTGGTTTGCCTTCGTACTCCTGCATTGCTGATCCAAGTCCTCCTAAGCCTCCCTTCTCCGACACAGCAGGCGAGAGGCAAGCGGAGGGAGCGGCTTATCCGGCGGAGGCCTGCGGCAGGCGGAGGAAGCGGCTAACCCGGCTGAGGTCTGCGTGAGTACTGCGCCCGCGGGTCCTGTTGGCTGCATTTGGGTGGCATTTGGTGGGTCACTGTAACAGCCCCCATTGTTGCGTCAGGCCCAGCAGAGTGCTGCCATTGGCTGGGATAAGGGTATTGGCTACTCCGGATCTCCCGTGTGACTCTCTGTGCTAGTGTGAAAGCTCGCCAAAGCCCAGCTTCATCCACACATTACCTCAAGTTTATTTAAGGGGGTACACACTTAACAAGTTAAAAGGTTGTTCTTAAACACCTGCGTTTGTGGCTCTACAGCCAACCACACACATCCCAGCTTCCGGATTCTATTGTGTGCATACAGTGTTTCTGTCCAAGACAAGACATGACCTCTATTCCACCTCCTCTTCCTTTTGTCAGCGAACCGGGCCGTCCTGTCATCCCAAGGGATCGGTGGAAAGATGTATTTGAGAACTATTTGGTGGCCATGGGTGGGGACAGATTTCCCGCTGCGCGGAAGAAAGCTCTCCTTCTTCATAATCTCGGCACTGAAGGGCGCAGAATTTATGATGGACTTCCTAGAAATAGAGACCTTGAAGCTGGTGATATGGATGAATACTCATTTGCCCTCAAACAGCTTCGGGACCACTTTGAGCCAAAGAAGAATGTCAGTTTCGAGCGGCATAAATTCTTTCAGAGAGTTCAAGAGAAATCAGAATCTGTGGAATCATATGTTGCCTGTCTCAGATCATTAAGTTATACGTGTGAGTTTGAGCAGCTAGCAGATTCTCTCATCAGGGACCAACTAGTCAGATGCACAAATAATCCAAGAATTCAGGAGAAGCTACTTGCAAAAGATATGGTCCTTCAAGAGGCAATTGAGATGGCGAGAAGCATTGAACAAACCTCGGAGTATGTCAAGGAACTCAAGATTGACAAATCAAATTCTGATCAAGCCTCGGTGTGTGTGGTGGATCAAAAGAGGAGGGGCAATTACTCTACGATAAGGAAAGGAGTTTGGAATGCAAAAGGCATGTGTTCTCGCTGTGGCAGCTTCAGACATGGAATGAATTTTCCCTCATGCCCTGCCAAGTATGCAGACTGTTTCAGATGTAAAAGCAAGGGTCATTTTGCAAATGTGTGCAAAAATAAATCAATCAACTGTGTGGAACCCAAAATGTTAGATCATGAGGAGGGTGACATCAAGGCAGGATACCATGTTCATCAAACTTCTACCATACAAGAGATGACCCCTAAACATGTGTTTCAGATTTCGTAATTGTCCACTAATAATAAAGGCCCTGTGGACACGTTCTGGATTGATGGGGTTGAACTCTCAATGAAGGTGGACTCTTGTTCACCATGGTCTATCATATCCAGGGACACATTGAGAAATGTTCTAAAACTGGATGATGCCGTTATTCTTCCCACCAGCATTAGAGTATGTGGATATGGGAATTCTGATATAGATATCGTCGGCCAATTCTCTGCAGGAGTATGCTACAAGGGTAGAAACTGTCAAGCGACATTCCTTGTGGCGGAAAAGGGAGCTTCCTTACTAGGATGGGAAGAACAGAAGAAATTGGGTATAGTAGTACAAGCCAGTGCATCTGTGCCAGTTACACTTGCCGAAGTGGGGGATTTCGGGATGAAGGAATTCCCTGAAGTGTTTTCTGAGAGACTTGGCAAACTCAAAAACTTTGAGCATCACATTAGATTGAAAAATAATGCTCAACCTGTTGTGCATAAGGTTCGCCAAGTGCCATTGAAGATGAAGGCGCAACTTAAAGAAGAACTTGACAGCCTGATGGTCAAAGGGGTTATTGAACCGGTAGTAGCTACAGAATGGCTGTCCCCCATCGTTCTGGTTACTAAAGCCAATGGCAAAATGAGGTTGTGTGTCTACTTACGCAGTCTCAATAGGAACATTGTAGTTGAAAGACATCCGTTGCCGAACATTTCGGAAATTCTGTCCACACTGGGAGAGCCTAAACTGTTTTCCATTATTGATCTTTCTTCTGCATACCACCAGGTCCCGTTGTCTGAGGAGTGTCAACAGTTAACTGCATTTATTACTCCGGAAGGTGTTTTCATGTATAAACGTATGCCCTTTGGCTTGGCCTCAGCAGCATCTGTCTTCCAAAGAGTGATGGAAACAGTACTCAAAGGCCTTAGCAACGTAACTGTATTTCAGGATGACATTCTTATTTTTGCCAGGAATATTGTTGAACATGACAATGCTTTAAGATCTGTTTTAATTAGACTTAAGGATGCTGGGTTAACTGTACAAAGAGAGAAATGCAGAATTGCCATGACAGAAGTGGATTATTTGGGGAACAAGATTTCATGCAACGGAATTTCTCCTAGAAAGTCCTTGGTAGATAGCATTGTGAGTGCTCCCCAACCCCTTGATAAGGAACAATTGCGGTCGTTCATGGGGTTGGCGGAATATTATCACAAATTTGTTGAGGGGTTCTCCAATATATCGTCTCCTTTGAGAGATTTATTGAAGAAAGGTTCCAGATATGTGTGGTCGGATGAATGCCAGAAAGCCTTTGACAAAATTAAAGAGGGCATAGTAGAAGCACCCTCTTTGGGTGGGTTTGTAGTTGGAAGGAAAACCGTGCTTGCTGTGGATGCGAGCATGTTAGGGCTCGGGGCCGCCCTTTTTCAGTATGAAGGGAGCATTGAACATGTCATAGCTTTTGCCTCCCGGCCACTGAGAGGAGCGGAGAACAACTACTCTGTGGTAGAGAGAGAAGCTTTAGCAGTGACATGGGCAATAAGCCATTTCAAATTCTTTCTATGGGGCCAATCGTTCACTGTAAAAACAGATCACAAACCTTTGGTTCAGTTGTTGGGCAGTGCTGACTGGACTAAAGGTTCGCCCAGGATATTCCGGTGGATGATTGAGTTGTTGGCATATGATTTCAGGATGGTGTATGTACCTGGTGGTGAAAATGTAATTGCTGATTGTCTTTCAAGACTACCGGTTCAGGCCAAAGATTTCAAGAATGCGAATGTGGAGCCCACTGTTAGCATTTGTGAAATGGTGCACAATGCTATAAGTAAAGAGGAATGGGTGTCTGCTGATAAGCTGGATGAAGTATTGGGCCAAGTAAAAGTCTGGGTCAAAGCAGGTTGGCCCAGAAAGGATCTGGTGGAGACGAAGTTTGATGCGTTTCAAAATGTCAAGGAGGAATTGAATTTGTCGGAGGACGGGTCTCAACTCAGAAAAGGGATGAGGATTATTCCGCCCTATGAAACTAGATCCAAGCTAGTGGACATAGCCCACCAGGGCCATCTGGGGATGGGGGGCACTAAAAGACACATAAGGCAATCATTTTGGTGGCCAGGGATAGATAGTGAAGTGGAGAGATGTGTCAGAAAGTGCAAGGAATCTGAAAAGAGCGATAAAAGTAAAGTTGTCAGGGATACCCCGTTAAGGCCGGTTAGTGTCCCAGCAGAGCCTTGGAGGAAGTTAGCAGTGGATTTGATGGGACCCATTCAGGAATTAGGTGGAGATTTCAAATACCTCATTGTCCTAGTAGATTATCACTCAAAATGGGTTGAGTGGAAACCTATAAGGGAGGCAACTACTTCACAAATGATCACTTTCTTTGAGGAAGTGTTTTACAGGGAAGGGTTTCCCTCAGAGCTCATCTCAGACAATGGGGTCCAGTTTTGTTCGGACAGAATGGTGGAATTTTTTAATAGATATGGTATCAAACATTACAGGACAGCATTGTACCAACCCAGAGCGAATGGCTTGGTTGAAAGAATGAATAGGTTTCTTAAGGGTGGATTACAGTTGGCCATGGCATCTGGATTGAAGTGGCAGACGGTTCTTAGGGAGATGGTCTGGAACTACTGTGTAACGCCACACTCTGTTACTGGTATCTCACCTTTTTCATCTCTCAAGGGTAGACACCCTGGGACAAGGTTGTGTCCGGGTTGGCTAAACCTAGCGAAGAGTATACATGTTGACAGAGAAAAAGTCATGGATCTAATTAGGGAGACTCAGAATGAGTACAAAGTTCGTTTTGATGCTAAAAAGTCTACTGGAGGAATGATTTGGTCTATTGGGGTCTGGGCGTACATCAAAAATCCCAGAGTATCTCCTAAATGCATCACTAGTAAATTTATCGGTCCCAAGAAAATTGCAGCCATAAGGGGGAATGTTGTTATAATGGAGGGTGGTGAATGTTGGGCAATGTCTAGACTTGCCAAAAGCAATAAGGTTGCTAGTGAAGGTAGTGAGGAGCCGGACCAGAATTTGTCTTATGAGGAAGAAGCTCTAGTGCCTGTATCTAATGCAGGTAGAGTAGAGAATTTTGAGAGTGACCGCTATATTAACACTGATAGTGGTGTGAAAGCAAACAGAGTGAGGTACAGACCAACCAAGTTAAATGATTATTACTTGGGTTAAATGTTTCTGTTTAAGGGAAGGAGATGTGTTGAGTTTTGGTTCTTATTAACATCAGAAAAGGTCAGACTTACTTAGTCTATGCAACTCAATGACATTATGATGTAACCAGATTCTAACTGGAATGTATTGCTGTGCTTATTCTGATTAGAATGCTTGTCTAAGTTTTCTTTTGTATGTAAAGGAGTTGGAGCCTGCCTCTTGAGGAGGGCGCCTGCTGTGTATTACTCTCCATGATACTTACAATAAATCTTCAATCAAGTGTGCGTTTGGTTGTGACTTAACACATTGGTTGGCCCTGGCCTGATTTGTAATAATCCTCTCTAGGGGGGTCTCTAGTGATGTCATATCGACTCTGGCCTCAGTAGTTTCTGATGTAGAAAATTTTTCAGAGGGAGCGGACTCAAGATTTCTTTTGTCCTCTGAATCAAAGGGGAGTTTGGCTGAATGGGCTCTAGGCCCTGGTTTGTCCAGGGCTGTGCCTTTGGGCATTGTCCCTAACAAGGTTTTTATATCTCACTATCCTATTGGTGGGAGGTCTTCGATGGACTTGGCCATACGATGTGGGTGAAGGTCTGATTCTCTATCGGGTCACTTACATCCCACTCTGACACCATGGGCCTCATTACGGGTCGGGCGGTCCGGAATTAACAGTGGCGGTAAACCCGCCGCCACTGTTAATTCCGGACCGCCCCATCCTGAGTCCTGCAGGCGGGAGGTGATCTTCCCGCCAGGTCTGACCTGGCGGGTTGAACACCTCCCGCCTGCAGACGGACGTGGAAACACCAGCACCATCACGAGATGGTGCCAGTGTTTCCACTTCCCCATTCCCATTGAGTCCTATGGGACTCAATGGGAATGGGGATTAACACCATTCTGCCTCCGTGACTCCCGGGACACCGGGGCTGTAATGCCCTGGTAATTCCGGGAGTCACAGAGGCGGAATGGTAATACGAGTCTGGCGGTAACCAGGCGGTTTTACCGCCGCGGTAACCGCCGGACTCTTAATGAAGCCCCATATGTGGTGAATCAGAAGAAGGAGACCGACTCAGGAATGACATGTTAAATGTGTTTTATGATAACTAAAAGAAAAATCCCTCTCTTTCCCGATTGCTATGAGGGATTTCCCTAACTAGAAAGTAAACTAAGGGTGCTCGTCAGTCATCGACAAAAAAAGGCAGTCCTCAGTCCGTAACCTATGTGATATTGAGCCCTACCACTATATTCAAACAACAAAAAATTATCCCAGGTGATGGACTCCTCACTCAGGCTTTTCTGGGTAAATGTTCACAGAATCTGAAACTGTTCAGGATAAAAGGGTTTTCCACTCTCCTTTTAAAATCTTCAGGAAAAGTTGTAACTCTCTCTTTAAATGAAATGCCTCTAGTCCTTTATATTTTGAAATGATTTCCTTATCCTTTTCCCACAACCTTAGCCACTTTCTCTTCCTTGGTTTAATGTTTGTGGGGTTCCGCTCGCCACCTGCTGCCCTGGGCAACCCTGGTACCTTCTGTATCTCTCGGCGTGCTTCTGCGTAGGATTATCTCTTCTCACAGTGAGGTCCCACTTTTCCTGATCCCCAAGATCTTGCTTAGGGGGCTCACATCCCTAGCCTCAAAGGGGGTGGCTCCCTCCTGGGCAGAAGGGACGAATTCCCTAATTCGTCACAGGTGGCAAATGTGAATGGAGGTCAGGAGGAACTGATGCAAGGTGACAGTGGGTGAAAGGTGAAGGAGGATTGGATAGATTAGAAAGGGGAGAGTAGATGGGAAGGGAAGAGCGGTAGATTAATGTTGTCACACAATTTTTTGTGATTCCCTTTTGCACTGTACTGTATTTTTATAGCTCACATATAGCATTGTGTTGAAAAAAAGGTACAACACTTTTGTTTGTTGATTAATTGGGATTTACCTCTCAGGCTCTTGTTCCGGGGTTTGCAATATACTGTTTTATTTTCCATGCTTTGGCAAAGGTTTTCGTTGCGGGTAGGGGCTGGAAGCTGCAGTGAATGGTGAATGGATGATCGAAATAATGTGGGGGTTTATGAAAGGAAACAAAGAATAGGATGGAAGAGGATAGCAGATGACCTTAGAAGAGGCACTGGAGAGCATGTCATTTTGGAAGGGATGATTGGATGGAAGGGGAGAGTAGATTTCCAGCTTGAACAAATTGAGTAATTCTGGGCAAATCACTATCAGCAAAACCTGGGGCAATGACAAGACTGTGTGAAGCCAAAGTCATACCCCAAAACACCCAACTCCAATAGTAGGAAATAACAACTAAAAAATAAGGAACATGCAACAGTCATTAACTACTTGCACCCTAAGCTCCACTCCATGACCCACTTACCTAGGGCCTTTTGTCAGTCTTCCACACAAAGCCCTTTGTATTAAATCTGCCCATGAGAGCAATCCTAACAAGCATCCTGATCAGACATTCAAGTAGTCTTGCAGGCAAGTGTCTTGCCGCTGCACCTCTTACTGCAGTCCAACAGACTAAACTAATTGAAGGGTGCAAATGAAGTTTTCCACATCAGGGAACACATTTTTTGCTGGGTCATGCATCAGGGGACTCCTGCTCAACGCCAGCAGTTTGTTTAGGGCACTCCTACACCCACAACGTGGGTTTGAATCTAAGTGTTTTTTTATTACACTGTTGAATCTAAGTGAGTTTTGAATCTAGGTGCATTTTCCCACTACTGTATATTTTAAATCAAGGTTATTTTTCCAACGACTGTGAGTTTTGAATCCTGGTGCGTTTCAATCTAGGTACATTTTCCCACTACTGTATACTTTAAATCTAGGTTATTTTCCCATGGCTGTGAGTTTTGAATCTAGGTGCGTTTGAATCTAGGTGCTTTTCCCACTACTGTATATTTTAAATCTAGGTGCTTTTCCCCCACTACTGTGAGTCTGAATTCGGGTGCATTTTCCCACTGGTGTGCATTCTAAAAGTTCTCAGAATGTTCGATTAGATTAATTGTTGGGGCGGTAAGAAAATTGGTGCATCTGGGTGGAATTTTGGGGGTAGGAAATATGCCATATTTAGATGTATTTTGGGGGTAGGAAATGTGTTACATTTAGATGGATTGTTGGGGCAGGAATGCATTACTCTCAGCTGTACGCTGGGGCAGGAAATGTGTTACACTTAGATGAATTGTCAGAGGAATGTGTCATACCAAGATTGTGAGGGATTGGAATTGTTTTACACTTAGATAGGTTTGTGAGGTAGGAAATCCTTATCTATGAAAGACAAGCAATGAGTTACATTGAGATGTATTGTTAGAAGAATGGGCTACTCTTGAGGAATTGTGAAGTTTAGCACATGCTTGCATTAGAAGAAACAGGCCCTCATTACAAATCTGGCGGTAGCCGTGCCATTAAAAACGGCACAGCTCCCACCAGAGTTGCATTTTTTGGGCACCCGTGAATTGCCGGAAAAAGTGAAATGCAAGAACTGGGTCATGCCGAGTTAGGTGGATCCGGTACTTGCCCATTTTCGGGTGCCAGAATCAAGGGCCTCCTCATGCCCCTTTGGGTTGAATGGGGATGGGGAAGTCGGATGCACCGGCACAACTCTGCATGTGTCGGTGCATCGGACGTGCTCTGCTCGCGGGTGCTGTTACACCCACCAGGAAAAACCTGGCGGGTGAAATGGTTCCTGCGAGCAGAGCCCGTAGTATGGCGGTCGGGAAAGTACAGTACTGGCATGCTTACCGGTACCATACTTCCCAGACCACCAGCCTCGTAATGAGGACCACAGTGTAGTTTTAGTAGGCTGATTTCTCTTGAAGAACTAAGGCTGGCAGTGTGTGCATTAAATTGATCTGGAAATGGCCATTCGTGCAGTGACCATGAGATTAGCCATCTCTACACCCCAAATCTATGCTATTAATCCCTCCATTACACTTAAAGATCCTAACTCAGCCTTGGTATCCTGATATCACAGTTAGTAGACGGCTGTTAGGAGCATACATAGAACCAGGAAGACATCTAGTAAGACTTTAAAGGTAGCCTGTCCATAGCACCTAGAGAACCCTACTATCCTAAATCCTATGGTAGCCACTTAGTAGATACACTAGGTCAGTCTATTGCGCTAAAATGACTTGAGGATAGCCCCCCACCCAACATGATGCCTGGAAAAATCTACGAGGGTAGCTGGTCTTTTTTCCACAGACTTTCTGTAGACACAGCAACATCAATGATAAGCTCAATCGGAGAGCTTGGTACGTATAAATGCACCACTTTGGTGGACATTTAGCTGCAGGCACTGGTATCCATCCACTCCAAGTAGAATGCATCTACGACCTAAAACAAAATGCGGCTAGCTGAACACGTCATGTTTTTGAGCCTACTTACACCAGACTATGCTGCAACACCCTGACATCCGTATGCAGCGAAGACCTATGTCAAATTCGGGCACACTGGACGCATAGCGAGTCTCTAGCACTCACGCCATCTCCTGACCTCTCTCTGTACCCATCCACCTGCCTGATCTTCGTGGGTTGTTTCTACCAGAGCCTGGCCAGCCCTGCTAGGCCTTATTGTGGCCAAATACACATAGGCATTATAATCCTTCTCCGTGATCTCCAACACCCTGGACTTTGATCCACCAAGGGCATTCCCACTAACAGCATTTTGAGACTGTAATAATGGTAAAAGGTGCTATATAAATGACAATTAAAATGCAATACAATACAATACATAGCAGGGTCATTTTGCCGCACTGTATAGAGAATACGAAGTCAGGAAGAAGTATTGTCCTACTTATGAAGTGGAATCTGGGAGTTCAACCAAATACCTCCAGTTGTCCTTAAAGAGCATTGAGGACACCATTAGGTCACAGACAGTTGTGGAAGCTGCCGGCCGGGATAGAATCCTGGTGGATCTATTCAAAGGAGGACCAAAAATATGGGGGCCAATCCTCCTGAGGATCTTCAATGTTCTACTCAAAATAAATGAAGTCCCTAGCTCCTGTCAGACGGCAGAAATAGTGCTTATATATAAAAGGGGGAGAGCCTGAAACATACCACCCAATAGCTCTGCTGGATAGCACTGGGAAGATCTACGCAAAAGTACTTCTGCAACAAATACAGGCCTCGGTTGTCTCTGAGGGCTCATTGAGTCATATGCAGGTGGGATCCAATCTGGGTTGTGAAGGCTGGACCTGATTTCTCCTGCACCTGATTTTGCAGACATACACAGTACTGATGAAGGTAAGGCTATATGCGGCCTTTGTCAACTTAAAAACTGCCTTTGTCTGTGTGCCCAGGTTACTATGGAAGGTGCTGATGTCCAAAAACATCTCTCATAAATTACTGGAACCACTTTGGCGCTTATATTATAACAAAAAAGCGCTGGTGCGTTGGAGTCTAGTGCTACTGTCGACAACTCCGGCAGGCATACGCTCATCTCTCCAGTGTTCTGAAGGTAAATGTGAAGAGCTGGGTTTAGAAATTAACACTAACAAAACAAAGGTTATGTTATTTTGCTTGCCACATGGGAATAAACCAACTCTCCACATTAGTATCACAGGTGAGAAACTAGAACAGGTCCCATGGTATGATTAGTTACCATAGATTTCTTTGAATAACATTTCCCTTAATGAGGTTTCACTGAATATATTTCATCGAAAAAGGCAGGGGAAATGCTATATGTGTAATGCATAATAGGTGGGGTGTGGGGTAAGGGTATAAATTAGGGTAGGGAGGGCTGAAGGTGACTGCGCGGGGTCTCCCCCCACATATAAAAAAGTAGAGAAAGTAAAAAGAATATTTAATTTTTCAGTGAAATTGATTCGTTGAAATCTCCATTGGAAGAAATATATTCGAAGAAATCACATACATCCGGTATGATTACCTCAGGATCCAGTTCTCAGGTAACACAAGCTGGGCTCCACAACTGCTCAAGGCAATCATGAGTCTGGCGAAATATAGTGCCTCCATTATCCATTAAAAAAAAATCTTTGAGCACAGGGGTGGCTCAATAAGACCAGCATTTGAAGTTTATACGGCACAGACCAAGGCATCGGCCCTTTATGGATCTGAGATCTGGGGCTTCCCTAGCACGAAACCCTTGTGTACCACTGAAGACATATTTTATAAATCTCTCCTAATGCTTCTGCAAAGTGCCCCCAATGCGCTTGTACATTCTGAATGTGATATGGTCAGGGTCGGACTGGGACAAGAAATAGGCCCGGACACCCAAAAAAAAGTGGCCCACCCCTTGCCTCAAAAAAGTGGCCCTCAAACCATGATCCATGTATCGCGGCAATTCACGACTTCACAGAAAATGCAACTTATGGAGGGTTAATCTGTCTGTTGCATGTTGGTGTGGTATAGACAAAAAGAGGCTGCCCATGTACCGGGAGGACTGCAGGGCCTATAAAGCTATAACTGGGGGGTGGTCCTACCCTCTAGAATTCAAATGCATGCAATACAATTTAAATGCACAATAGTTTGAACCCTTGCGAACACCCAATTTAATGGGGCATTCACCATTTCTAACAAACACAAACTGCTAATGAACATATATATCATCCATATTTTGTAGAACAGCTTTTTATTAATTAGCTGATACTATGGTTTTACTTTGCATGTTTTTTAGAGTATTCTTTTTTAGAGAGAAAAAGGTGATCAACATGGTAGTGACAAGCCATTGATGTTGAACATAGTTGTGTCTACAGTACAGTACACAAACCTAAAAGTTTACACAGCGTGATAAGTGCGTTAACACATTTCGAGAACAACTCATGAATAGGTGAAAACCAACATGTAGTTAAATACAAAGAGCACAGAGTGTATGTGAAAGTAGGAGGAGGGAGACATTCGCTGAAGGTCTCCTATGCCCGGCTAGAGTCTGACCTCGTAGCATGTTGGTGTGGGGCAGTTTTTTTGGTCAAAGTGGGCCATTTTTTGGCCAACATGGCCAGTAACAGTTTAATGAGTTACTTCACTATGCGGCTAGTATTTTTAACCATTGTTGCCTATTTCAATATTCTTTAAATTGAACAATTTGATTACAAATGCAGGACTACAAGTCCCATAGTGCAATATGATGTGACGACAGCGGGTAATCTGAGGGTCTCTCACAGGGCCCCCACACTGTACTGATGTTGGCTGCTGAGCTCCCCGGTGTGCAAGGGTCTATGTGCAAGACTGGCAGGTGTAGCCATTTTGTACTTGTATGCAGTTCAAATGGCAATTAGTCTTGTTTGTTGGATACAGCCTCATGTGTGCAGCTGGTTCCACAACATGCTAAGTGTGGCTATCATATGCCTAGGTTACCCAAACACATGTACACATGATTGATCCTTCACTAAGCACACCGGCACCACAAGACTACATTTCTAAGAATGCACTCTACTTATTTGACACAGAAATTCAAACATGCCCTACATTACACTTTGCCTCACTATGTAGAAACTCCCGATGGCAATACATGTCCCACACTGCACTATGACTGACACAGTGCAGAGCACAAGGAATTCCATGTCCCTCAATACATTATTCCCTACTGATTAATGATGTCACCAATTACCATAGGTGTTCTCTCGGGTGATACTTGTAGGCACCTATACTGGGTGAATCACGGGGCTGGCAGATGCGTATGTCGGAAGGCATTCCCTCACTGAATATTACACCCTCATAGTGCACAGCATGCCTTGGAACACATACAGCTTCTGTACATCTCTCCTCACCAAACTATAGGTCCCCAGACTGCCCTCTGACTCTTGTGATCTACTTATCACAATATACAACGTGGCTTACTTACGAAAAACAGAAGGCTATGTATCCCATAAACCAGCTGGCCGCCCTCAAAACAGCCACCTCAAGATGTCTACATGTTACAAAAAGCACTCACTCTGTTCAGAGGCAAAATCGAAAATGAGTATCAAAGGGAGCCAGGAAAAGCAAGCCAGAGATGGATTATTCGAATTGTGAGTGGAAAGATGAAAGAACACGTTTAGCAGAATCATAGATTGAGCGAAGAGTTGCTAGCTTGCTAGGCCGCTAGACCAATCAGAAGGGCAGAATAGCAGTCGATTCAAGAGAAGATGAACAAATGCTCAATAAAATAAAATATATAAGGCCACAATTAGAATTGTTCGCAGAGTAAAAGGAAAGAAAAGGACGAGCCTTGTGCATGTTATACAAATGGAAACTACAGGAATGAGCAATGTTAAAAATGTAAAGGGAATCAGATCACAAATAACATCAGGATTGTGTGTTATCCTCCCCAAAGCATGGCAGCAGCATGGAAGCATCTGGCAGAACTCTGTGGGATACATGTTTGTTGTAGTTACAGCCAGGGCATACACAGGTAGTTAGACAAGAGTCTCAAAGGCAAGCACCTTTTGCATGATCCCATCCTCTCTGATCCCAACCATCAACTCACTCAGGTATCACATACCACACTCAGCATTCCACAAATACCCCGCATGTCAGCCACTGTTGGTACAACATAGCAAGGTCACAGAACACCACACACCTCCTTTCCTAAAACAATCAAAAAGTCCTCGCACCAATACCAAGATGTAACCAACCAACCAAACAACAGAGAATCCATTTAGAGAACCAATACTCACATACAGACCAAATCGTCATAAAGCATTAAGGAGTGAGCACTACCATGCAAGGTGTGCCATGATGCACATAAAACGTAAGCGGTCCAACATATCAACCAACATAAGCACGGGCAGGCTTTAAAACATGCCCACAGGGTAGACGAGCAATAACGTCTTTTTGCGGAACCTGAGCCGGATCCAAGCTCTAAATGCAGAGCAAAACTTGTTACATTGCAAACACACTGAAACCCCAAAATCGTCCCTTCATCACCATACCACAAAGCTGGGATAAATAAGCAGGACGTAATTCCTGTGTGTGCTTGGAGTGGTGCTCTCACTGGTCATCAATAGGGCATGCTGTGTACGTACCTCGTGAAGGAGGCGGCCCGGTAAGGGAGGTGGGGGCGTGCATTGCACCCTGCCTGATGGTATATCACTGCAGAAGCCGGGAACCTTCAGTAATCAACAGCACCCCATCTACGGTCCATCCCGAGACCTGCTGCCATGCATGCTCCCAAAAGCGCTATGAGCTGCAGGGGCTGCAAGTCGTGCTGTGCATAATGTACCTATCTCCCGCAGAATACATGTTTATTCATGTGTAAAGCGCACACGCTTCTTGGCGCTGAACCAGGCAATAATGTAATTTATTTTTAATGGTTAATGCAACGCGCAACTTGACACTACAGCTGACACTAATTGACATCTCTTCCATTTTGCTCTAAAATGTGTATTCATTTGTGAAAGCAAACCGCTTCTTGGCGCCATAGCAGACACTAAAGTGTATCTCTTTCCTGCTCAGACTCGCTGGGACTGGGAGTAATATGGATGTCAGTTGGTAAAGCGCACACGCTTCGTGGCGCTGTAGCAGAGAATAATAATGCATATCTCTTCCCAGTGGCACTGAAATGTGTATCCATTTGTAAAGCACCAATGCACATCTCTGCTCGCTGTGGTGATGCCACATGTGCATTCTGTTATTCATTTGGAAAGCACACCTGCTTCTAGGGGCTGCAGCCGACAATGGTGTGAATCCCTCCCGCTGACTCCGATAGCTTTATTCATGTGTGAAGCGCAGACGTTTCTTGGCGCTGCAGAAGACAATAATGTACAGTCTTCCCACCGGCTCTTATATGTGTGTTAATTGGTAAAGCACACTGCTTCTCAGTAGGGTTAGGAGCAGCAGACTAGTTGGACAGCACAGACCAAGACTCGGAGGGCTGTGGCTTGAAGAACAGAGGGCGAGTGATGGACTAATCCTTCACTGAAGGAAATGTGCGTGCGCGGACTGCGCGCATGTGATCCTTTACTGTCCAGCTTGCATTGAACCTGTTGGCAGTTGCAAACAAAAGGCCCTCTGAACGGGTGCCCAATGCCTGGCCAGTGGCCACATGTCACACAGCAAAAAACTGCACAATGAAACAGTAGTCAAAAGGGATCGTGCGAGAAGGCCTGCAGCCACTTCACATGTCTCCTTAGTGAGTTAAAGCGGACTACAAGTCCCAGCAGTCCCCGTAGTTGGGTCGCCATACCCCCACCGCAATGCACATTAGCACTTAGGTGGGCAAGCCAATAAAATTAAATGGAGAGTCGTGCCAGATCCAAGCCGGATGTCTGGCTTGGCCCAAAGAGCCAAACAACAAGCTGAAACATTGAAATACATGTTAAACGGCATAATATTATGTAATTAACTGAAGAGACATAATACAAAATGTTGTATTCATCATCCCCATAGAATACTATAAAAAATCATTGTCTACAAGCAAAACTGGATTTGAACGTTTCTGAAGAACGATGAACTCACACCTGGGGGTCCTTGAATGAAAGCGCAACAGGGTGGGAGGGGCATGACGATACCGGTCCTTGACCACGACGGCTCCTCTCCTCCACTGCTGGCTGTGCTGGCTGCTGCACACTCCCTTCTGGCTGCTGCTGAGGGCGGCCTGAGGCTGAGCCACATGAGGTGCCCAAGGTGGCGGTGGAGAGCGGGCGTGCTACTGCTGCAGTCTGCTGCTACCTCTGTGTGTGTACCCAAAATGCCCAGGCCAAGCAATACCCTGACGAGAGAGGTCACGGGATTGACCTGACCTCTTCATGCTGAAGGCGCGCAGTTCTGCATTGCATTGGCTCACAGTCGCTGTCATTTCCCAGTTCCCAGCCCCAGGGCACTCAGACAAAGTGACTTTCAACTTTGTAAGTGTATCAATTTGATGTTGTAACTTGGCACCTGCAAAGTTGAAAGGAACTAGCCAACTTGCAAATGGACTGTACTGCCGTGTGCGCACTGCGAGGCCAGGCCCGGCAACCCAGACAGGGTGGGTGGGGACAGGTGTAACTAAGTGTTACAATTCGCAATCAGAAGTGGCCTGGCAGGCGCCAGCCATGCTGTCGCCGGATGCCAGACCTGTGGGCTGAGGGAGGACGCCACACTAAAGCAGGCCAGCATCGGGGGGTGGTTCCTGAAGTGTGAAGGCTTCACAATGAAGCCCATGCCTGGGCCGAAACCGGCCCACATGGTCTTCAGGAACCGGCCCCCAGGTCCCAAGCCATGATTTTGCATCGGCCACGGGCCGATGGGCCGACGACCCAATCCGACCCTGGTTATGGTCCCAATTGACAAGTAAGCAGGGTTTAGATCTTATTTTTTATTGGCAACGGGTTTGGGGTGTTCCACCACCTTCTAAATACTGTGATGCTATGACCCATATAATGGCACTAGATGGCGGTCACAGCATTCCCTGGCTGGCTCATGTTAAACAGTGTTTGATTTCTTTCAGAGACGTCATTTGGGGGTCGCCAGGGGTTGCACCTGACCCCTGAGGTTTCACTTGCTACTCCTGTGGTCTCCCTTGCGACCCCTAAAAAAACCCACATTGGGCCTCATTACGGGTCTGGCGGTAACTCTGCCGATGCTACCGCCGGGTTGCTGCTAGACCCCTGATATTTGACTGGCGCCTGACTTCCTGGTGCCACTGGCTGATTACGAGTCCGGCAGCCCAGGAAGTCAGGCGCCGTAAATTGTAAGTCCCCATTCACATAGAGTCCCATAGGTTGCTAACGGTGCCTGTGCTTCCGTGACGGGTCTGCCTACCTGCACAGCAGCTCCGGCAGGCAGACTCAGAGTTTGTCAATCTGGAAACAAAGGTGCCGGTGAGCTTACCAGCACCCTTGTTTCCGGACCGGCAAACTCCTAATGAGGCTCATTGTTTTTATTGTTTTTTTTATCTCGGGCTGTGGTCAGTGCCATGTGGCTCTTTATTTCTGGAGTGGCAGGCTTTCTTGTTCAGGCCTCTTAAAAAAATGGGGTTCCACAAGTGTAACACTTTGAGCAGTGACCCTAAATAAGAAAGAATAGGAATAATAAATAATGTATTTGTCTTTCTGGAATTCTGTACAATAATTGCTAGACTCATTAAGAAATTATTTCAGGCACACTTCAGGGGGTGAGTCTCTGATCTGGTCTGTTCTTAAACACCTAAAATGCACAATGTAGACAAAAACTTCCCAAAAGCATTTAGAGTAGAATAGGCATCCATTTCGGACTATGGGCCTCATTACGAGTTTGCCGGTCCGGATACAACGGTATCGGTAAGCTTACAGGACCGGCAAACTCGGAGTTGTTCTTGCGGGTGCCTTTCATTCTGCCAGGTCTGACCCATGTAATGAGCCGTGCCGGTGCTACAGGCATCCCCATTCCGGCACCCACGAAAGGGCAATTACTGTGTCCGGCGGGCCGGAATACCCCGGTAATTGCCCATTCATGGGTGCCAGACTTTATTGCAAGTTTGGAGGAAGCCTTGCCGGATTTACCGGCAAGGCTACCTCCAACCTTGTAATGAGGCCCAATATATTTTGCTTTTCACCAGTTGCAGTAATTGCATGTATTTTTCTGCCGTTGTCTCTGTTACGATGATCACAAGACCTTCCATCTCAGTGTCCCTGGACACTTGACAAAATCCTTGTGCCTAAAAGCTTGTGTACAGTGTAGAAATGTTGACCATAGCACATAAAGTGGACCTTGAATTGATTGGGCCACAATTAATTCTTTTAGTAATGTGTCTATCTTTCCTGTCCCCAGGAAACAGGATGTTTGTTTGCATGTATGAGGTAACGAGTGCCTAGAGTACGGGATGCCATGTGAGTGTGCTGCTTTCCCTGTGCTACTTGAAATTCTTTAATACACAGTTATGAACCTTCCCAATGGTATGTATTTTTTTACCAACCTCTGAAGCCTGAAACGTAGATACACGCAGGCTTGAATAGGGCGAACTTTGCATCAGACCTGCAGATGAACTGGCTTGCTGTTAAATCTCAGTTAGCAGTTTAATGGTATCAACTACAGAGTGTAATTTGCTTTCTGACTTTGAGAACATTCAGACATGTAATTGTTCATTTTACTATAGCGGTAAGATAGCTATGATATTATATGATATGATATTTTATTTATAGCGCACCCATACAGAAGTGTTTCAGAGCACAGCGAGGCAGGGGAGGGGAACAGGGGGAGACAAGACAACAATCTTACTAGGCCCAGTGACATTGAGATTGCGCACGTGCAGGCAAAATGAAAGGGGAGAAGTGCTGAGGGGAAAGGAGGAGGGGCAAGTGCAGGACATAGGATCTAAACATCAGGAAAAAAGAAGTGCGGCCAACAGGTGGCAGTGCAATGTTAAGTGCAAATAAACAAGTGAAAGATAGTGCAAGTAGGGGGACTGAAGGGTTACAGATACAGTCTCAAGTGCAGGGTTGCCATGAGGCAGCAAGGGTGTGCATCTGGGGACAGCAGGGACCTGGGCATGTGGTTCAGAGGATAGCCTCTGAACCACATAACCAGTGCAGTATCAGACAGGAGATCAGCAGGCAAGAGGAAGAGAGAAGACAGAGAGTCTTGAGCTGCTTCCGGTACCGTAGATGGTTCTGCTCACGTTTTAGAGAGGCAGGGAGGCTGTTCCAGAGGGAGGCGCCCGCAGAAGAGAGAGACCTGCCCCAGCTTGTTGCTTGGAAAAACGCCTGACCCTCAAGGAGTTGGTGGTGGAGGAGCAAAGGTCTCAAGTAGGAAGATACTTCAGAAGAGAAAGCTGGAGATATTTTGGTCCCAGGCCCTAGAAGGCCTTGTGGACAATGCAAAGGGTCTTGAATTTGATCCTTGCAGTCACAGGGAGACAATGCAGGGATTTCAGTGCTGGAGAGATACGATCCCTGGACTTGAGGCCAAGGTCACGTCTCGCAGTCCTGCTCTGTATGAGTTGCAGAGGGCAGAGAGTAGAGGCAGGCAGATTTAGAAAGAGGCTGTTACAATAGTCAAGCCTAGAGAGAACCAGGGCTCTAGAAACAGCAAACCTATGGGGAAAGGAGAGGAGAAGGAGAATACCTCTGAGGAGGTCCAGTTGGTAGTTTGACTTCTTAGAGACATCAGAGATGTGAGGAAAGAAGGAGAGTGTGGAGTCATAGATATCCTTGAGGTTCTTATAGCTGGTAAAATAGCTCAGTGGGTTGAGCACTCACTGATGTGATGTGTGTGTGATCTGTAGGTTGCAGGTTCGAATCACGGCAAGGCCAACTCAGCCTTTCATCTTTCTGAGGTTGATCAAGGAGTACCAACATAGGTTGGGTGATTTTATATGTATATTTGTTCTACATAAAGCGCTTAAGCGTAAGTGCCATATAATGACACTTCATTATCATTTAACTTGGACATCTGCTTGCATTCACACTAATTTGGTAATATGGGCCTATAAACACTGATATTAACAATACATATGGTGATCCATTCTTGTATGAAATGTATATCACAATACAGTGATATCGTAACCATATTTTATGTAGTGCACTTAACAACAATGCTATCAAGAAGGTACCAGGGCCCACAAGTAAAGATGAGGTGAGGTAATTCCTTGGGTTGGCAGAATACTATAATAGTTTTATCATGAATTTTGCGAGCGTCACACTGCTCATAAGAATGTTATTGAAGAAGACAACTAAATTTGTATGGAGAGAGCAGTGTGAAAAGACAATGTGCGAGATAAAGGAAGGAATATGTGTAATGCCTAACTTGGGTAGGAATGCTGTAGGAAAGCCAGTTAAGTTGATGGTGGATCCCAGTGTGAAAGGTTTGGGAGCCATTCTCTATCAAAAGGCAGAGAGAGAGTAGAAAGTCATATTTCATGCCTCCATAGCAATCACAGGAACAGAAAGTAAATATGCTGTGTTAGAGAAAGAGTTGCTGGCATTTGTATGGGGGTGAACCATTTTCCCAAGTATGTGTGGGGTGCACCTTTTACCAAACGTACGGATCACACACCTTTAGTTAAATTGATGACTGTGAAGGACAAGAAGAAGGCATCTCTATGCCTTGTGATGTTGAGTTTCAAGTTATAGGAGTACTATTGCAAGATTGAATATGTGCCCGGGGTGATAGCAACAAGGCAGATTTCCTTTCAATATTACCATCTGAAACTAATGAACACGGTAGTCATGAAGAAGATGAGGAAGTAGTAGCGCTGTTGCATGATATGATAGGTTATTTATAATGTGCTTAACCCCCAGGATCAAACCTGTCGTGCTCCATGTCGTCTTGCTTCCAAGGCGAGCATGTTGCCACTGAGCTATCTTAATGAGACTGCATGGTGCAGTGGGCCAAGAATAATGGATGAAAGGATTGAGAAATGATGACAATATAGGAAAACATATATGCAATTCATTAGAGAGGGGTGGCCTTTGAAGTTGGACGTTGCTCAGGGTTGTCGTCATTTTGGGAGTTTAAGGACAAGTTGTCACTTGAAGACAATATGGTGATTGGTGGTCATAGTTTGGTGCTTCCAGAATCCTCAAGAGAAAGAATAATGAATTTGGCTCATGAAGGACATCCTGGTATTTGTGGCATGAAACAAAAGGTAAAGGAGAAATACTTGTGGCCTAGGGTTGATAAAGCAGTTAAGAGATTTGTCAGGAATTGCTGCCCATATATTAATTCTAAAACACAAAAGGAAGTGTTCCTACCAGTGGTTGAATTCAAAATCTATTTTATATTTTCTTTAGATGAATTCAGTTCATCATGTATTGACATGTAAAGAACTTGAAATTATTAGAAGCAAAATGTTGTTAATCTTGATTTAATCAAGCATTTATTATTAATTTGAGCATGAGCCTGAATTCTCATTGTGCATAATTTTTACACAATTATATAACATAATTCAAAAAGGAGGGACTTGCAAAAAAATAGTATTACAAACATGTTAGATCAAAATGGTAGTGCGAGTGGCATATATACAATGTTTCAAAACACAGCACAGACAGAGTGACAGAAAATATCTAAACAAAATCCCAAAGTTCATTTTGTGAATAGTACATTAGCTGCTTTTCGGCGTGCATAAATTAACCACCTTAATCAGAACAGGACTCCTAAATCTTTCTCACATTAAAAGGAATGGTCTACAATAGGTAGAATCCTCAGCATGGGGTCTTAATACAATTGTTTCTTACTAGGCCATCTTCTCTCTTCTCTCTTGCTGAGGTGTGCCGCATGAAACATAAATGAGATTGCTGACAGGGCTGTCAAAAATGGAAGAGCGATGAATCCCTCTGCAAATCTTGATTAAATCGTGTGCCAGTCAGATAGGTGAGAGGAGCATGCAGGTGTCAGTGTCTGTGACCTCCTCCCCCTGGTTCTCCTCACCTGGATCTTCTGCCGAGTAGTCTTGGAGGGATGTCTTCTGTCTTCTGCTCTTCTCCTTCTTAGAGGTCTCCTGGTCTCCTTCTATCTGTGTAGTCTTCTTCCCTTTCTTCCGCTCGTAGAGATAGGGACAAGCTCTGCCCGAGGCCATCTTGACTGTGGTAGTGACAGCAGTCAGGTGAACCCATGGGAGCCTGCCTCAAAGTATAGGGAAAAAGCCAGTTAAGGCATCAAAAAACCCTGTGATGTGAGAGACTGGATTTGCTGACCGGCACTGATGGTGGAAGTGGCAGTATTGAAGATTGGAGAGGCTGGATAGACAGTCGGTCCTTTACAGTACCAGAAGTATCAGGCCTGATGCGAAGAGGGATTCCAGAGATCTTCCAAAGAATAGGAGTCCTTGCAAGGCGGTAAGTAAGGAAGGAGAGGCAGGCAGCGCTATGAAGAGGTTGTGTGGAAAACTGCATACTCCTAGCGGCGCCTCCAGAGGAAACTCAGCACAGAGACAGTAAGACATAAAGGTAAGGAAAAAAAGGTAAGTGAGTGGAGGGAGGAGGAGTACAAAAGATATATATATATATATATATAGAGGGTAAGAAAGGATGGGAACTACAAGGAAAGGGAGTATGAGAAAGCAAGACTGAGAAAGCAGAAGAGAAAGCCAAAATAGCCTAGTCAGACAGAAGAGTAAGAGGCACCGCCTAAAGTAAGGCCAGCAGAAAAAAAAGAAAGGGTGTGAAAACAGTGCTACAACAAAGAGGAAAGCAAGAGAGACGACAAAGCGGGAAGGGGAAAACAAGCGAGGAGCCAAAAGCAGCAGGAAGAGAAAGCAGAATCGTGCAGCACGGGAGAATGAATGGAAGAGGAGCTGGTGGACAGGAACAGAGAAAAGCCTAACAGTAACGGGAAAAGTAAGCAAAGAAGGCAGGCCAAGATAGAGGGAAAACCGCAGGAGACTGGGCAGAGTACATGTACCTGCCCAGGAGAAAAGAGCACGGAAAGGCGGCAAGCACTGCAAACACTGGTGAACAGTCCGGGAACCGTACAGGTGAGTTGCTACGCGAAGGAAAGAGGGTGTGGCCTCCCTATAAAGAGAAGCCTGGGAAGGCTAGAACGCTACACCAGTTCTGACTGTGTCTCAGTGGAGCCTCCATCTTTGCAATACTTTCCACGGTTGAACCGTCACAGCATGCCCCCTCTTCATCAGAGCTTCTCTGGGCTTACCCGGATGGAGACAGTGAAATAGCCGGAGTAGACGTGGTGCGTGTATGTGACCTCTTGGCTCCCATGTTCGTTCTGCTGCAGAATAACCCTTCCAATGGACTAGATATTGGATGGTACCATGTTTGTACCGAGAGTCCACCAGCCTCTCCACCTCATATTCTTCAGAATCAGGATCTTTGAATTGTAATGGGCGAAGGCCCTGACGGCCATGGGGATCGGGTTGATATGCCTTTAGAAGGGAAGTGTGAAAAACTGGATGAATTCTCTTCAGACTGGGTGGTAACCTTAAACGAAAGGCTACTCGATTAACCTGCAACATGATAGGGTAAGGGCCTATATAGCGGACCGCAAGTTTTCCAGAATGAGTCCAGCATGGAAGATATTTAGTAGATAACCATACCTTGGTGCTAATGTCCCACTTGGTGTTCTGAAACCTCTTCCCATCAGCGTACTTCTTATATTGTGTTCTACTCGCTTCCAACTTCTGTGTCGCATCTCTCTGGATGCATTTCAGATCATAGAGATGTTGGTCAACTGAAGGTACCGTCATGGGCGGAAGACCAAAATAAGGTATGTGTTTAGGGTGAAAGCCGTAGGTAAAAAAGAAAGGGCTGACACCTGTGGCAGAGTGTTTGGAGTTGTTATAAGTGAACTCCGCCATAGACAGAAAAGACACCCACTTATCCTGTTCCTGACTACAAAAACAGAGAGGATATTGTTCCAGAGTGGCGCTTAATCTTTCAGTTTGACCGTAGCTTTGTGGGTGGTAACCAGAAGACAGGGATCGTTTGATACCCAGAGAACTGCACAGACTGGACCAGAATCCTGATGCAAACTGCGTACCTCTATCGGATACTATAGTACGGGGCAGACCATGTATTCTAATGTCAAAGTCTGATGTTTCTTCCCCCTGAGTCTCCTCACCTGGATCTTCTGTGGAACTGTCCTGAAGAGAGGCCTTCTGCCTTCTCCTCCTTTCCTTCTTGGTGTTCTCTGATTCGCCTCCTGTCTTGGAACTCTTCTTCCCTTTCTTGCGCTCGTAGAGATAGGGACGGTCTCCACCCAAGGCCACCTTGAATGTGAATAGGACAAGCAGTCAGGCAAACTCTAGGGAGCCCGCCCCCTCGAACAGGGATAAAGCCTAATGAGGCAGAAAAACCCTGTGTAGCTGCAGGCTGTGTTCACAGAATGGAACAGGAAGTCGAAGAGGCTGGTAAATGGTCAACTCACTGGATGGAAGATCCAAGAGAAGGTAACATTGTCCACTACGATACCCTTGTAGGTATGGGAATCCAAGCACATAAGGGTGAATGTGATTTGTAGCAGGAGAGTAGCAAATAACGTATCCTAACACAAAGGGGATCACGTGCAGAAGAGATATAGAAAGGTACAAGCCGGAAGGAACTGGAATCCTGCTACCAAGAAAAAGGAATACCTGGGTACAGTATCAGAAGTGTGTAAGCGTGTGACTGATGAATAAAGTATGTTGCATAAGAGGAGCGGATGAAGGAGAGTGAGCAAAGGAATGAAAGTGAGCGAGGCTGGAAGAAAGACAGGAAGAGAGTACGCGAGAGAGAGAGAGAGAGAGAGAGAGAGAGAGAGAGAGAGAGAGAGAGAGAGAGAGAGACAGAGACAGAGACAGAGAGAAAAGAGGCTGAATGTTGCGAGCGGCATCAAAGAAAGTCTCGGTACGCCGCAACAACAGAAAGCTAAGTGAAAAGAAGCCCCAACCCAAACAGCAAAGATACCAAGACAGACCTATACCTCAGACAATAGAAAAGGCAGGGACTAGATGAAAGCAAAACCCCAGAACGGGCACAAAAGAGAGGACAGAAAAGGGGGAAGGCAGCAGAGGCAGGTCAAGGGAGGAAATGGAGTAAAGGCGAGCGGAAAACACTAACACGAGGAAAGCACTGCTACATGAGTGAAAGTCACAGAGACCAACAGTAGGGAGTTGCAACGCAACTCGCTGGGGGCGTGGCCTCTTTAAATACCTGAAGCCAAGAAAGACTAGTGCGCGACGTTGACTTGTCATGGTGTCTTAATGGCGCCTCCATCTTGTCCACAACTTCCACAGCCGCAGTGTGACATCTAACCACGTCTCTCAGAAATATTGCAGCAGCTTCAGGAGCAGATGTTAAGCCCGGAAGTGGAGAAAAATGTGCTAATTTGCTCAAGGTGTCCACCGTAACCATGATGGCTGTGCTCCCCAACGAGGGAGGAAGGTCCACAATAAAGTCAGTGGAGATGTGCACCCAGGGTTGGGATGGTAACAGCTCTTGTTGGAGGAAACCCAATGGTCTTTGAGTAGAGTGTTGCTGTCATGATGCCTACCCCCGGAGCACCAGGCCAGGCCCAGCACCCCCGGAAGCAGGCATCATGCCCTCGGGTAAAAGCCCAGCGGCCCCTTATAGGGGCTGTTTGGACTCAGTCCTGGCGCCTTTGGCGCCAGGCTCATGTTGGACATCAGTCCTGGCGCCATAGGCGCCAGGCTCATAAAGGGAGGTGTTTTGTGCACTTACCTGATGCAGACCATGCTGCACGCTTCAGGCCTCCCTGAGACCTGAAAGGGACTATTTTTTCATAGGGACTATTTTTTCACTTGGGCGTGGCCAGGGAAGGATACATACCTAGTTGGGGAAGGATACATACCTGGGACTTCTTTGGAGGCTATTTAAGCCACGCCCAGACAGCAGCTCATGCTTCGCGTTGTTCTGCTTCCTGCAGCTTAACGCTCACCGTGTCTGCTCCTGCTCCTGCTCCTGGACTCCAGCCACACCCGCCTCGAACCTGGAAGACCTGCAAGGAAGGAAGAGAAGAGAAAGGTGAAAACCAAGGACTATTGCAAACTTCTTACCTGCATCCGGAATCTTCTCGCCAGCATCCCTGAAGAAAGACTTCCATTTAAAAGCATTGCGTTGCTCGCTGCAGCGCCACGCTTCACTCACCTGTCCTCGAGACATCTCCCGGCTCCATCGCGGCTGTCAGCATCGGATGCCACATCTCTGCACCTAGGGGAGAGAGGAAGAAACAAAAGGTGAGCAGAAGGAACACAGAAGGAAAGCCTGATTAACAGCCATAATACTTACCAGCTTTTCTTCCACATTTTGGGTCAGCGCCGCCCCGTTGGCAGGTACCGTACCCCGGCCCCTATGGGGAAAGGACAAGAGACATTTCTGGGGAATGATAAGGACATTTAGAGGGATCGCCCACATCACTACTCACCTCGGCAGTTTAACCCCTCGACGCATCGCCTTCATTCTGCACCTGAAATAAAGGACAGATCACAGGTTAGAAAGACAACATAAAGGGGGCCTCACTTGAACTTTGAACTTTCATACTTACGGCGCTTCGCTCAGGAAAGTCAAGTGGATTTTGCCAGCGCCATTCTGAAAACCAGTGAAGTAACTGGACGAACACGCGCCCCTGCACCAGAAGCAGGATGGAGAGTTCATCCTTCCAAACCATAAGGTGAGCTTAAACCGGGGTTTGGAGGAAGTTAGAGAGGAACGAAGGGGGAAAGGGGGGAGCTAGCACACTATTCTGCAGACTGTTAATCCCCTTTCTCATCTTCAGAAGGATATTCCTACGGGCCAGGCAAGCACGATTTGGAGGTCCTGTCCAATCGGTGTTCCGGGTCCTGCGCATCACGCTAGAAGAGGCCACAGCAATCCAGACTAGACCAGCGTCCCCGTGGGAACCAGGTGAGGGTTACAGAACGCGAAGCCTTCCTACAAATTCCCACCCAGGCGCTATGGAAACTTCTGAAACTGACCAGTTGGCCCAATTACTGGGGGAATTACGGGCCGAAGTACACGCCGCTCATCAAGAGACTAGTGCCCTCAGGAGGGAAGTGATTGTAATAAAGGATAGAGCTGATGACCTGGCTAGACAGCTTTTGCAAGGTCAAGCTGGACAAACTCCTTTACCCCGCTCCTGTGGTTTCCAGTAACCCGGTGCAGATTAATCTACCTGGAAACATGCCGCTGGCCCCACCTGAACGCTTTGCTGGGGACCCCAAACAATTCGCCGTATTCATGAATCAGTGTCGTTTGCACTTCCTATGCACACCTGGGGCCTTCCCTAATGATCAGACCAAGGTAGCCTTTGTGTTGTCATATCTCAGCGGCTGTGCTGCCGATTGGTCAGTCCCACTGGTAACTCAAGATGACCCGATTCTTCGTGATTTTCAAGGATTTCAAACAAGCATGGAAAGGTTATTTGCTCAACACTCCCAGGGACAGGCTCTGGATGACGAACTTCTATCTCTGCGACAGGGCAATCAAGACCTTCTATCCTACATTGCAACCTTCAATAGACTAATTGTGGAAACTGGTTGGCCAGAGGATAAAAGAATCACGTTATTCTATCGAGGTCTACGCGGAGAACTTAAAGATGTCCTGGCACAAGTTGTAAATCCGCCCCAAGAATGCACTGAATATATAGACTTAGTGGTCCAATTGGATCACAGGCTGCAAAACAGAAAAGCAGATCGGTCCAAGTTTGAAACCCGGGTGTTGGCCAAGACCCACGCTAACCCCAAGGGGGCTGATGCCTCGGAGCCTATGCAAATCGGAGGTGTTAAAGGACCCCTAACTCAAAAAGAACGGGAAAGAAGACGACAGATGCAATTATGCCTTTATTGTGGGTCCTCTGGACACTTTCTACAAGATTGCCCGGTTAAGCCGCCCAAGAAGGTGGTAGGAGCCGCTGATAAAATCCATGGAAACTCTGTATCGGGAAACAACCACGCCTGGCAAGCATAGGGGACCGCTTGCCGAGCTTGAAAACTAACTCTCAGACCTTGCATTTCATTGTGCCAATGGTCCTCGTAGATCCGGAACAGCCTGAACGGTTGCATTCTATAAAGGCATACATCGATAGCGGGGCTATAGGAAACTATGTGGATCGAGAATTGGTCTCTAGGATAAACCTCCCTCTGCGTCCTAAAACCAACAAAGATGTCATCACCACAGTAGATGGAACCGAAATTGCCTCTGGACCGGTAACACATTCCACAGCTGAGGTGACACTTGTAGGTCCGGATGGCAATCGGGAGGCAGTTGTGTTTGATGTAATCAAGGCTCCACAGTTTCAGCTTATTCTCGGAATCCCTTGGTTAGAGACACATAATCCTCGAATTGATTGGCGAGCGAAGAGAATAACCTTCCCGGATTGTGCACAAACCTGCTACCCAGAAAATCCAAAGATTAATCTAGCATCAGTAACCTCTGTCCCCGTGCAACTACCTCTAGAGTACCAAGACTTTCAGGACGTCTTCCAAAAGGAACAGGCCAACACGTTACCTCCCCACAGATCGTACGATTGCCAAATTGATCTGGTGCCCGGTGCACAACCCCCTTGTAGCAGGATTTACGCCCTTACTGAACCAGAGAATCTGCATTTGAGACAATATTTAGATCAATACCTCGCCAATGGTTTCATTCGCCCGTCAAAGTCCCCGGCATCCTCGGCTTTGTTCTTCGTGCCTAAAAAAGAAGGCGACCTTAGAACTTGTATCGATTACCGCGCATTGAACCAGATAACTGTTAAAAATCGTTACCCTCTGCCTCTGATCCCTGAACTCCTTGACCAGGTGAAGGGCGCTTGCGTATACACCAAGTTAGATCTCCGGGGGGCTTATCATCTGGTACGAGTAAAAGAAGGCGACAAATGGAAAACCGCCTTCCGTACAAAATATGGACTATTCGAATACCAGGTGATGCCTTTCGGGTTGTGCAACGCGCCTGCAGCCTTCCAATTCTTCATGAACGATGTCCTTCGGGAACTCATCGATGTCTGTGTTGTCGTGTATATCGATGACATTCTTGTGTACTCCTCTTCGGAATCTGATCACAGAAAGCATGTCAGGGCCGTCCTCGAGAAACTGCGCCAGCACAAACTGTTTGCCAAGCTGGAAAAATGTGTTTTCCATACCACCGAGGTTGAGTTTCTCGGATTCATCCTGACACCTAAAGGGGTCCGAATGGATTCACGGAAAGTGGATGCCATCCTCAAATGGCCATCACCTAGTTCGGTGAAAGGTGTCCAAAGCATGCTTGGTTTTGCCAACTTTTATCGCAGGTTTATCCCGGAGTTTTCACGTGTGGTGCAACCCATCACTGCACTCTTGCGAAAAAATAAACGTTTTGAATGGACCGAGGAAGCCTAACAGGCCTTTCAGGAGTTGAAAGCTAAGTTCACGTCTGCACCTATTTTGAAGCACCCGCGTCCCGATCTCCCATATATAGTCGAAACCGACGTGTCCAGCTTACCCATGGGAGCTGTCCTGTCTCAGAGAGACCCTGAAACCAACCAACTGCACCCCGTAGCATTTTGTTCCAGAAAGTTCTCGCCGCCGGAGATAAATTATGCGATCACCGATAAGGAACTATTAGCCATTAAGTCCACCTTCAAGGCTTGGCGGCATTATCTCCTCGGCGCCCGGCATACCATCACCGTGATCACTGATCACCGAAATTTACAATATTTAAAAACTGCCAAGGCTCAATCGTCTCGACAGCTCCGATGGGCTTTGTTCTTTGCTGAGTTCGATTTTTTGTAATCACCTACCGCCCCAGCTATAAGAATGGTAAGGCGGACGCTCTATCCCGAATTGGAATGGAAGAAATAGACACAAACTCAGAACCTGTGCGATAATTCCCAAACAAAGAATTTTAGGGATAACCACTTTACAAACCCTTGAAGACATTCAAGCACGAGTGAAACAATTCCTGGACTCTTCAGCCTTGCAGGATTGGATCAAAAGGGGGTCTAACTTTTCAGTCAAGGATGGCTTACCTTACTTCCAAGGACGCTTATTTTTGCCAGAAAAGGAATTGCAAGAACTGGTTATTTCCCGTCATCATGATACCCTGATGGAAGGACATCCTGGCATTGCCAAAACAGAGGAAAAGGTTAAACGACAATTCTGGTGGCCTTCCTTGCGAAAGGATATTAAATCTTTCGTGATGTCCTGTGGAGTTTGTGCCCAAAACAAAGGTCAAAAGACAAGACCCGCCGGTCTTCTTCAGCCCTTAGACATTCCACCAGCACCTTGGCACACCCTGTCACTAGATTTTATCACGGACCTGCCCTCTTGTAATGGTTACAATACTATTCTGGTCGTGGTGGATTTATTTTCCAAAATGGCCCACTTTATTCCGTTGAAAGGATTACCTTCAGCCTTTGTTCTTGCCAAAGAAGTCCTCGAAAATATCATCAGTTTGCATGGATTCCCGTCCATACTAGTCTCCGATCGGGGAAGCCAGTTTATTTCTCATTTTTGGAAAAAGTGTTGTCAACGGGCACAAATCGACGTAAGACTCTCCACCAGCCACCACCCACAGACAGATGGTCAGACGGAGAGAACGAACCAGGCCCTTGAACAATATCTACGATGTATGTTGCACCAATCGGAGGGTAATTGGAAGGACATTTTATGGGTGGCAAAATATGCATACAATAACTCGATACACTCTGGAACTGGTCAGAGACCCTTTTATGCCCTCTATGGACATCACCCTCGTACTTCAGACTTGGACTCACCTCTGAGCCTTGAAATGACCGCAGTGGACCATTTGCATTCTACGATTACTCAAGCCTTCAAGGATGCAACTGCACATTTGCAACATGCGAAAGGGAAATACAAAAAGAATGCGGATCTGCATCGAAGAGAGGCGCCTCCATACCAAATAGGGGATCAAGTATGGTTGGCTACCAAACACCTATCACTCAAGGGGCCTCGGACTTTTAATCCAAGGTATTTAGGCCCTTACTCGATCAAAGCTATAATCAACCCAGTGGCAGTCAAGCTCGATCTACCAGCTAACATGCGGATTCACCCCGTTTTTCATGTGTCACTTTTGAAACCAGTGCACCCAGGAACCAGATTAACAAAGCCACCAGAACCGATTCAGATAGATGGGGAGCCTGAATTTGAGGTGAAGAACATTTTGGATTCTAAGATCTCAAACTCAAAACTTTTCTATCTAATTGATTGGAAAGGGTACGGGCCTCAGGAAAGTTCTTGGGAACCCAGTGATCACGTACATGCACCTCGGCTGGTAAAAAAGTTCCATCGGAATTTCCCAAACAAACCGAAACCTCCAGAAGGAACGACCTTGGGAGGGGGTTTGGGGGGAGTGCTGTCATGATGCCTACCCCCGGAGCACCTGGCCAGGCCCAGCACCCCCGGAAGCAGGCATCATGCCCTCGGGTAAAAGCCCTAGCGGCCCCTTATAGGGGCTCTTTGGACTCAGTCCTGGCGCCTTTGGCGCCAGGCTCATGTTGGACATCAGTCCTGGCGCCATAGGCGCCAGGCTCATAAAGGGAGGTGTTTTGTGCACTTACCTGATGCAGACCATGCTGCACGCTTCAGGCCTCCCTGAGACCTGAAAGGGACTATTTTTTCATAGGGACTATTTTTTCACTCTGGCGTGGCCAGGGAAGGATACATACCTAGTTGGGGAAGGATACATACCTGGGACTTCTTTGGAGGCTATTTAAGCCACGCCCAGACAGCAGCTCATGCTTCGCGTTGTTCTGCTTCCTGCAGCTTAACGCTCACTGTGTCTGCTCCTGCTCCTTGGCTCCAGCCACGCCCGCCTCGAACCTGGAAGACCTGCAAGGAAGGAAGAGAAGAGAAAGGTGAAAACCAAGGACTATTTCAAACTTCTTACCTGCATCCGGAATCTTCTCGCCAGCATCCCTGAAGAAAGACTTCTATTTAAAAGCATTGCATTGCTCGCTGCAGCGCCACGCTTCACTCACCTGTCCTCGAGACATCTCCCGGCTCCATCGCGTCTGTCAGCATCGGACGCCACATCTCTGCACCTAGGGGAGAGAGGAAGAAACAAAAGGTGAGCAGAAGGAACACAGAAGGAAAGCCTGATTAACAATCATAATACTTACCGGCTTTTCTTCCACATTTCGGGTCGGCGCCGCCCCGTTGGCAGGTACCGTACCCCGGCCCCTATGGGGAAAGGACAAGAGACATTTCTGGGGAATGATAAGGACATTTAGAGGGATCGCCCTCATCACTACTCACCTCGGCAGTTTAACCCCTCGACGCATCGCCTTCATTCTGCACCTGAAATAAAGGACAGATCACAGGTTAGAAAGACAACATAAAGGGGGCCTCACTTGAACTTTGAACTTTCATACTTACGGCGCATCGCTCAGGAAAGTCAAGTGGATTTTGCCAGCGCCATTCTGAAAACCAGTGAAGTAACTGGACGAACACGCGCCCCTGCACCAGAAGCAGGATGGAGAGTTCATCCTTCCAAACCATAAGGTGAGCTTAAACCGGGGTTTGGAGGACGTTAGAGAGGAACGAAGGGGGAAAGGGGGGAGCTAGCACACTATTCTGCAGACTGTTAATCCCCTTTCTCATCTGCAGAAGGATATTCCTACGGGCCAGGCAAGCACGATTTGGAGGTCCTGTCCAATCAGTGTTCCGGGTCCTGCGCATCACGCTAGAAGAGGCCACAGCAATCCAGACTAGACCAGCGCCCCCGTGGGAACCAGGTGAGCGTTACAACTGGAGGCACAGACTGGGCACACAGCGACATATTCCTTGACATCTTTATGCATAGTCGGCCACCAAAAATACCTTGAAATTCGATTTACGGTTGCTCCTTGACCCCTGTGTCCTGCAGATGGAAGGTTTTGACACCAGGACATTGCTTGTACTTAGAGTTCCCTTGATGGTAGGTACAACATCCCCTGGTGGAAGTAGAATGCCCCTTTCCTCTCCAGTAGTTGTTGATTCTGTAGTGGTATCTGTGACAAACCTGTTGAGTGTTCAACATCCTTCAAATAGGAGTGGATAACTCCTAGAAATCTTTTCCCAGATAGTATACCTTCATATACTTGATGATCACTAGGTTCTTCTTCCCGACTCCGTGATAAGGCATCAGCCAGGACATTTTCCTTTCCCGGGAGATAGGTGATCTCGAAATCATACTGGGAGAAAAAGTAGGCCCAGAGGGCGCGTCGAGAGTTAAGGCACTCCATTTTCGGCCGTACCTTAAAATTACGGTGGTCTGTGCGGACAAGGAAAGGATGAGTAGACCCCTGTAACAGATGTCTCCATTCAATGCAGGCTTGGCGTATGGCCAAAAGTTCCCTTTCCAGGATGGAGTAATTTCTTTCAAAAGGTGTGAGCGTCCTGGAATAGTACGCCACTGGGTGTTCTTCAATGTCTTTGCCAGTCTGCAGTAAAGCGGCTACTATTGCTCCTCCCGAAGCGTCAGTCTCCACCACAAAAGGAAGGGACAGATTAGGTTGGATAAGGATAGGAGTGGTGGTAAAGGCCTTCTTGAGCTGCTGGAAGGCCTGATCAGCCTTTGTATCCCATTCGAACCTCTTTCCTTTTTTCAACACTCTGGTTATGGGTAGGACAGTATCTGAAAAGTTACGGATAAATCTCTGGTAAAAGTTCGATAGTCCCAAAAACCGCTGGATATCCTTAGGGTTCCTAGGGGCTGGCCATTGTAGTACTACCTTGACCTTCTCAGGATCCATTTGCACCCCCTCTTTGGAAAGAATGAAATGCAAGTATGACACCAAAGTGGCCTCAAAAGTACACTTCTCTGGTTTAACCAGCAGTTGGTGTTCTCGCAGCCTTTATAGAACTTCAGAGACATGTCGATGGTGTTCAGAGAGGGATGAAGAAGGCATACAACAGGTCTGAAAAGATCTTGTCCACAAAATGTTGGAACACCGCAGGAGCGTTCACCAGCCCAAAAGGTATTACCTTATACGCAAAATGCCCCAGAGGGGTGAGGAAAGCCGTCTTCCACTCGTCACCTTCTCTAATTCTCAACAAATGGTAGGCTCCGCATAAATCCAGCTTGGGAAAAATGCTTGCCCTTTCTACAGCTTCCAGTACCTCCTTTATCAAGGGCATGGGGTATCGGTCTCGTATTGTCAGACTGTTCAGTCCGCGATAATCTATACATGGCCTCAATTCTGAGGTACCCTTCTTTGGAATAAAGAACATTGAGGCCCCACAGAAGAGTGAGATTCCTGAATGAGTCAATTTAGGAGGTTGGCATCCAAATATTCCTTGAGTGCTCTTCTTTCCAGGAGAGACATGGGGTACATTCGACCAAGAGGTACAGAAGCTCCCGGCTTGAGGTTTATAATGCAGTCCTCAGCACGATGAGGTGGCAAAGAATGAGGTAGCTTGTCCTCAAAGATGTCGGCATATTGCTGGTAGTAAGGACGCACAGTCTGAACTACCAAGGTAGATACCGGTACCTTAATGCCGTCTCCTGAGACAGGGATGGCTTGCGGCAGACAGTTTAGGGCACAATACGGTGAAAGAAAGCAAATGGTGTTAGCTGACCAGTCGATCATGGGATTATAACGCCGTAGCCAAGGTATGCCCAAAATCACCAGAAAATGGGCAGCCCTGATGACATCAAAGGTTATTTGTTCTTGATGTTGAAACATAGACATTGTGGCTGGCCCCGTTTCTTGAACAATGGGTCTGGAAGTAAGAGGGGATCCATCCATTCCTTCAACGGAGAGAGGACTGCCCTTCTGATGGAAAGGTATTCGATGCTCTTGTGCCCACTGAATGTCTATGAAGTTCCCTGCGGCTCCACAATCCAACATGGCCAGGATCTCCACTGTAGATACAGCTTCAAAGGTTAGATTGACTGTAAATACCATGCTCGATGGTCTTCAGAGTTCTTGATGTGTTGAGAGATGTTGCAGGGACCTACAACCTCTGCCCGGACCTATTCCCTGCTCAAAACCGGGGAGGTGCGTTTCCCAAGCGCCTAGGAGATACTTTGGGACAGTGGCGAAGTAAATGCTTCGAAGATCCACAGTACATACAGAGGCCCTGATCTCTGCATTGTTTTCTTTCTTCTGGGATCAGGGGACCTCTTGTCGTACCTATTTGCATTAGTTCATCGGTCTGTGGGCGAGTCAAAGGACTTACTGCCTGAGTTCCTGTTGGAAGGGGGAATGTGGTTCTTCTTCTTTCTTGTCTTCATTCTTGTAGCCGGTATTCCAGCTGGAGGGTCAGAGTCACCAGTTCCCTGAATGAGGCGGAGCAAGCTACACTTGCTAGCTCATTTTTTAAGTCCTCATGAGTCCCTTGGCAAATGTCTAGAAGGGCCTCATAGAAGGAGTACTGAACTTCTGGGTGCCCAAATCTGGCTTTCAAAAGTTGAGTGAAATGAGTTTATTATCGGATCGGCCTGGGTGATCAACGGTGTGGCTCATGCCAGAGCGTTCCCAACCAAGTTGGACACAAGGAATCCGACCTTTGCTCGACCCAGTTCATATGCCTTAGGACGAAATGTGTAATACACCATGCATGCATCCAGAAATTCTTTCAGAAGTTTGGGGTTGCCGTCGTACTTCCCAAAGGAGAATGTTACGGGGGGAAGATCACCGCGTGAGTCTTCTCGTGCTGCTACTTGTTGCTTTAGGTTCATGTTCTCTGTCCGGAGATTGTGGACTTCTGCCTGAAGTCCCTCTATGGCATTCACCATCTCCTGATATTGTTCTAAAGAGACCGTGTTTCACTGTTGGCGTTGCAAGCTGTCAGTGTCTGTGCCCTCCTCCCCCTGGTTCTCCTCACCTGGATCCTCTGCCGAGTAGTCTTGGAGGGATGTCTTCTGTCTTCTGCTCTTCTCCTTCTTAGAGGTCTCCTGGTCTCCTTCTATCTGTGTAGTCTTCTTCCCTTTCTTCCGCTCGTAGAGATAGGGACGAGCTCTGCCCGAGGCCATCTTGACTGTGGTAGTGACAGCAGTCAGGTGAACCCAGGGGAGCCTGCCTCAAAGTATAGGGAAAAAGCCAGATAAGGCATAAAAAAAACCCTGTTATGTGAGAGACTGGATTTGCTGACCGGCACTGATGGTGGAAGTGGCAGTATTGAAGATTGGAGAGGCTGGATAGACAGTCAGTCCTTTACAGTACCAGAAGTATCAGGCCTGAAGTGAAGAGGGATTCCAGAGATCTTCCAAAGAGTAGGAGTCTTTGCAAGGCGGTCAGTAAGGAAGGCGAGGCAGGCAGCGCTATGAAGAGGTTGTGTGGAAATCTGCATACTCCTAGCGGCGCCTCTGGAGGAAACTCAGCACAGAGAAGGCAAGACATAAAGGTAAGGAAAAAAGGTAAGTGAGTGGGGAGAGGAGGAGTACAAAAGATATATATATAGAGGGTGAGAAAGGATGGGAACTACACGGAAAGGGAGTTTGAGAAAGCAAGACTGTGAAAGCAGAAGAGAAAGCCAGAATAGCCTAGTCAGGTGGAAGAGTAAAAGGCACCGCCTAAAGTAAGGCCAGCAGAAAAATAAGAAAGGACCTGGAAACAGTGCTACAACAAAGAGGAAAGCAAGAGAAACGACAGAGCGGGAAGGGGAAAACAAGCGAGGAGCCAAAAGCAGCAGGTAGAGAAAGCAGAATCGCGCAGCACGGGAGAATGAATGGAAGAGGAGCTGGTGCACAGGAACCGAGAAAAGCCTAACAGTAATGGGAAAAATAAGCAAAGAAGGCTAGCCAAGATAGAGGGAAAACCGCAGGAGACTGGGCAGCGTACATTTACCTGCCCAGGAGAAAAGAGCACGGAAAGGCGGGAAGCACTGCAAACACTGGTGAACAGTCCGGGAACTGTACAGGCAAGTTGCAACGCGAAGGAAAGGGGGTGTGGCCTCCCTATAAACAGAAGCATGGGAAGGCTAGAACGCTACACCAGTTCTGACTGTGGCTCAGTGGAGCCTCCATCTTTGCCATACTTTCCACGGTCGAACCGTGACAGCAGGAGTCGCGTGCGCTCAAGAGGCCACTTCCATTCATCCCTCTTCCATTTGTGACAGCCCTGTCAGCAATCTCATTTAGGTTTCATGTGGCACACCTCAGCACTCAGTCACTCAAACTAGGTAACTTTCTTCCGTTGTCTGCTTCCCCCTAGGGTGTCTCCATTTGCCCTGAGGAAGGCATTCTTATTGTCAATTGCGTTTACCCGCCGAAATGTGAGATAGGACCTAATCAACATCATTGGCTTCCCTAAAACCAAGTTGGGATAAGTTCTCCACGTAGACCTAAGAGTGGACACCCAGACCTAAGAGTGAATACCGACATTGGTATGATTCAGAATCTCTGTGAAAACCATTAATTTTGTTGTTAACAATTTAGATTCAGTTCATTGAATGTCGTTTCACTAATTCTGCTGTCAATAATTTAGAAGCATACTAAAGAGTAGGCACTCAGACCTAAGAGTGTATATTCAAAAACGGTTGATGCAGAATCTCTGTGAAGACTATTAATTCTGTTGTCAATAATTTAGATACAGTTCATTGAATGTCGCTTTACCAATTCTGTTGCCAATAATTCAGAGTTAGTTCATTGAATGTTGTTTTTCAATAATTAATTATTATTCAATTCTGCACTATTTGTATGTCTATTTATGTTGTTAAATATTATCTTCTTGAACTCTGTTGCACTACTTCTGTTAAATATGATCCGTTTGACCTCTGTCACACTACTTTTTTGAACATATATGTCTTCATGAATTTTATAACTCTTATGTGAAAGCATTGTTTTTGTTTTGACCTGATTAAACCACTTGCTAACATAGCTTCTCGCTCAAGATATTTCCTCTTCCTTTCATTTTTGAGTATTTTTTCCATGTTGTATGCCCTTTTTTGCTCACTTTCAAATAAATGCTGAGGGTGTTCTTGCTTTGGTGTTACCCAGTGTGATATCCGTGCTGATGCACGTGAGCACCCCAAACAACAGTTTTTCTTTACTTAGCCAAATAATTAAATACAGTGGGGATCATTTTGTAGTTGTATAGTTATAGATTAACCCTGCCACCACTGTGATTATGGGCAACCCATATTTGTTTTGGAGACATTTTAGGGTCGTACAGGAATATGGGATTAGGGTCAATTTTTCTGGTGATGATAGACTATTATTCTTAAATGGCCTGAGTGAAGCTGATGTGTGCTATGAGTACTCAGGAGGTAGTGACGTTTTTGTATCAGGTGTTCCAGAAAGTAGGGTATCCCGAAGTGGTGTTTAGTGATAATGGTGCTCAGTTTAAAGGGAAGACACTTGTAGAATATGTCAATAGAATCACTTGTGTACAGCCGTGTTATAAATGCCATATCATATCATATCATATCATATCATATCAATAAAGTGGGTATTAAATGGTAATTTTCTGTGAACTATCATCCCATGACCAATGTGAAGAGAGAGTCATAAACATAGCCCTCGTTACACCCATCTCACTCTCAGCCCATCGACAGAGAAAGAAGAGATGTACTTTGCTTGTATCCCCCTCCTCAACTTCATTGTTGATGTATCTTAGGTGTGGGAGACGCTACTCACTCAGACAGCCATTCAGACTATACCCAAATGATGTCACAGAAGAGACTAGCCTGCAATCAATAGAGCAAGTCGACTTACCGCAGCTACAAGGAGCAGATGCTGGTGCGGCTGACATCATGACATAGATATGTTAGACATGAAGCACATATGCATCCAAGCACAAAGCTGTGCAGACATTTTAGTTTATTGCATGTAGACACGAAGGATGTGCTTATGACTCACATAGCTAGAGAGGACTGACACACGTATACTCTTTTTTTGTTAGCACAAAACCTGCAAGATGCACAAGAATACATATGAACAGCTTGCTAATGCTTAATGCAACTAAAAGGGGTGCCATGCAAAGCAAATGGAAGCCACAGGTACATATGAGTGAAGGGGAGAAGCTTCGAGAGTTCGAGATTCAGAGAAAGCAGACAGGCTGATTCAGTTATGGCTGGCAGGACGGGCTTCCAATGCAATCACTGTGCACAGATAGACAAGGACACAGAGAGAAGGAAGGTTTCCATATAAGCAGAGGAATGGAGCACCTACAAGAAACCCAAGCTAGAATCCTCATAATTACAGGCAGAGATGCTCTATTTCGTGGTCCCTACACACGTGACTTGCATCTGCCAGACAGTGCCTATTCATTCAGACTAGATAGGGATGCCTGTTCCCATAGAGCCGAAGGCAGTGGGATACAAATGTAACACAGGTTCAAAGGCAAATGTTCTGTCTCACGGCCTAGGAGATCGGAGAAGGTAACTTATTGGGAACACTCAGCACCTTCGGCATCGTTCCCACTACCTTGAATTGTTGCACTCGACCTTGTGTCTGTCCAAGGCTCCAAGGCTGAGAAGACCCTTTTTGTCCAAACCCTGTTCCCCATCCACGCTAAGCTTACACTTTGTTGCAGTAGCCAACCACCTTTCACTAACGTGTAACTCTACATTTGATACTTTTGGAGATGGTCTCAGGAGGAGCCACCAGATATGGTTTATCCAATAAGTATACTAATCCATTATAGAACCTATATGTAGTTCACCTCATTAACCAAGCCCGTCCCCTCTTAGGTTTTTGGGATTCAACAGTATTTTGTGATGTCACGCACTAACAAAACCAGCTGAAAATCGGCTAGACACTGACAGCGTGTGAAGAATGTTACGTTGTTCATGCTGCAATCCCTGTCATTTGAATGCGCAATAAAGACAGTTGAACTTTGTCTTATGGCTGGGTCTTCCGTTCTTGGTGCAGGGGATTTCCAGGGCCCAGTTCCTCTTGCATGTAAATTGGGAGACTAATAGTCCCCTGACCGCCATTACAAATGGTTTAGTTGAACGATTTAATAGGGTGTTGGAGGATACCATCGAACAGGCAATGTGAAATGGAGCAGATGCGTTTGGTGCTAAAGAGGAAAGATTGTGGAGTATAAGGATGTCTCCCAATAAGTTGATGGGGCTGGGACAGTCTCCATTTAGTCATATGAGGAGTAGGCATCCCAACACCAACCTCAAGCCTACAGGGGTTAATGATCACACCAGAAAGGGTGAGATAAATCATGCAGTGGTGAGGCGACACATTGAACAATGTCAGACCAGTTATACCCAAATGGTAGGGGTCAACAGAAAGAAAATGAAGGGGATTGAAGTGGGGGATTATGTAAGTAAAAGAAGGGATGATTAATGTGCAATGAAGAGGCCAAGTTCTCAGATCCGTTATTGGTGACGGATGTGTTTCATAATGCTTTGAGTGTGGAAGATAGTTCGACGTGAAATGTTAACAGAGTGGTAAAATGGAAATGTGTGGATTAAAAAATTAAGTAAACAAGGAAGGTGTATGGTGTGGAATTATCAATTGGAGTAGGTGGTAGAGTTTTAGAAAGGAGAACACGTTTGCTAGAAGGCTGTGAAGAAAGTGGAATAAATTAAACACATGAAACACATGTGGAAGGTGATCATGAAGAAATTTGCTTTAACAGTGGTGATGGCACTGGAATGAGGAGGGTGTGCAGACCTCCTGTGCGGTCTAGAGACTACACGATGCAATGAATAAGACATTAAATGTCTCTTTACAATGAACGCATCAGTGTGGAATATGAACTTGTTGGACGTTGGGAATATCACAAGTCCATCAGGTATCCCCAATGTATACCATAAATCCATTTGGTATCCCAAATCCAGCTTTGATGTTTGTTGTTTGGTTTACTGAGTTGATGGTGGGGCTATTTTCATTTGTATATTATTCTTATTTTGATTCCCCAATGTATATATTTCAGCTATCTTCCCCATATGTGTATTGGTACTTTCTTTAGACATTAGTTGTTTTATGTTTTGCGGTTTTTATGTCATATTGAGGGAGCGGGGATGTGTTATGGCTCCATGTTATCAAGATTCTGAATTTCAAGGAGTGGATTTCAGAATCAAAAGGACAATGGAATTTGAGAGAGAGTTTGAGGCTGAAAGAAGAAGTCCCAGTGTGTTACGCTGTAACTTTATGGGAATAAAGCATTTTCACACAACCGAGACCCCTGATCTGTGCTCCGGACATAACCGTCAGACAGCAACAGGTTGATCTTACCCAAACCACTATGCAAAAGGGATCAACCAGTGAACAGGTTACCTTTGGGGTAATGTAACCCTGAGTTGCCCAGGGACTCTGAGGGGCACAAACAATTTGCATCCCTAATGAATTTTTAAATGATGACTCATCAGGGAAATGGTGGGTTAAGCAGAGCAGACAGAAATGCAGAAAATGAACTCTAATCAGAGGTGACATTTAGGACTTTCGTTGACACATCAGGTCACGAAGGTATGTACCCTCGAGGTGTGCAATATTACAATGCAGATAATGCATGCCTGACAACCATTTACCTTTAGAAAGGTCTGTTGGGCTCAGACAGAATGGGTCACATGTCATGCATACACATATTACAACAGGCAGAGTTCATGGCTGGAAGGCTTTAAAGTGAGAAACCCTTTCCTGCTTTATGATTCTCACGTCAATTATGCATAATGCAGCCATTCATCCTTCTGGGGTCACTTACATGATCACCCTTGAGGTTGGCAATATTACCAAACTAGACTTCGAACCAAGAACTTAACTCTAAAATCACTGGTCAGTGGCGAAGGGTCAGTCAAATTTCAAGCATCCATTAGGGAGCAGTTCATGCTTCTGAGCTCACATGCCATGGAGAAGGTCATATATAGAAATAATTTACTTCTAAAAGGGCATGAGAGGCTTTTGCACGGCCAGTAACATGATGAGCATGCATGATGCAGCCATTGATCACTCTGACGGTTCATATGTGAGTATCACTGAGGTTTGTAAAAGTTGTGGCAGGGCAATATTTAACCACACAAAAGAATGGCAGTCTGAGGCAGAAACTATCACATGCCATTCCATGCAAGGCTGAAACATGTCCGGGGATGCTTGTGGTCTCGTGCAGAGGGGATGTGGCCTAGCAGTTCGGTCTGGACAGCCCCTTTGGGGTGGGACCAGGCTTGATTTGCATATGGTCTTTCCTGTTTCTGTAATGGACTGACAGGCAAAGAGCAATGCTCTGCAGGGTTGCACAGAGCAATGCAAGAGGTTAAGATGCATTCTGAACCGTCCAGCCATCACCTTTTGTGTTTTGCTATTTGTGTCTATCACAATGTATTTGGTGGAAATGAAGAAGCGTATTCTGCCCATGTTTGCAATATTCAATATACATTTTGCTGACCATTGAATATATCAATCCTCTCTATGTGATTGGTTGATATGATATGGCATTTGTACATGCCTATAAATAAGTGTTTCAAGGCGTGACGAGACAAGGAAGGGGGAACACAGGGAGGACAGAGACAATGATCTTACCAGGCCAAGTGACAATGAGATTGTGCAAGTGCAGGGGATGGGGGAGGAGAAAAGTGACATGGAAAATCTGAGAGGGCAGTGCTATACATGGGATCAAAACAATAACAAGAAGTGCAGGTGGCAGGTGCAAGGGTAAGTGCAGACAGCAGGTGTCCAAAAGTGCAGGTAGGGGGACTGTAGGGTTACAGATACATACCCAAGTGTGGGGGTTGCCTGGAGGCAGTGCGGGTGTGCAACTGGGCGAGCGGGGACCTGGTCCCAAAATCAGAGGGCAGCCAGGTGACCAGTGCAGTATCAAATAGGAAATCAGAAGGGGAGAGGAAGAGAGAAGGCAGAAACAAAGAGGAAGGCCTTGAGATGCTTCCGGAACTGGAGATGGTTCTCCTCAAGTTTCAGAGAGTAAGAGAGGCTATTCCAGAGGGAGGCCCCAGCCGAAGAAAGAGATCTACCACCAACTTGTTGCTTGGAGAAGCGACTGACCTGGAGCTAGAGCAGCGAAGAGCTTGAGTAGGAAGGTATTTACGAAGACCGAGTTGGAGGTACTGAGGACCCAGGACCCAGAAGGCCTTGTGGGCAATGCGGAGGGTCTTGAACTTAATCCTTGCAGCCACTGGGAGCCAATGCAGAGATTTCAGTGCTGGAGAGATATGATCCCTGGGCTTGAGGCCAGGGGCAATGTTTATGTTTATGTTTATTATTTATACCACGCTCCCAGTACCCAAAGGCTTAAGAGCGCAAGAACATGCAAATACAGGACAAATAAATGTAACATGTACTATATCAGCTGGAGCCTAATTGACAACCATATACTATGGGACTAGCAGAATAGAAGGGTCTTCAGTTTTATCTTGAACACATCGGTCGACTCAATTGTTCGAAGATCAGGGGGCAAAGCATTCCAGGCTAATGGAGCTGCTATAGTAAAGGCTCCAATGCAAACTTTATTGGTTTTGTAGTGGGTAGTTTTTAGGAGGTTTGAGTTATCAGATCTTAAGGATCTGAGACTGTGCCTTTTTTCCACAGCTTCCATGAGATATCTTGGCATATGCCCCATGAGGGATTAATAACAGCCTAAAGCGCACTCTAGCCTGCACGGGGAGCCAATGCAGGCTCTGTCTTGCATTTTAGACATGGTCCCTGCGATTCAGTCTTTTCACAACTCTTACAGCCTCGTTCTGGATCACCTGAAGGCGATGAAGATTAGTTTGGGAGGTGCAACAGCAATCTATTTTAGACCCAATAATGGCTCTTGCTAACGTTTCTGAATTGAGATTAATGGATGGAGATGGCGCAGCAGATTGATGTAATAAGAAGAAGCAGAGACTTGGCTGCTGATTTGTGCCTTCATGTTCAGATTTGTGTCCAGAACAACGCCCAGAGTCTTTACTTTATTTTCGACCTTGATATTACAATGATCTATATAGAAGGTGGTATAGATGGAATCAAGTTTAACCAATTTGGATTCAGAGCCCACAATCATGAGCTCTGTCTTTGCACTATTCAGTGCCAATCAATTCTTGACCATCCACCTTTGTATGGCTAGATATACTTAATTGATATACATTTCATCGGTGTCATGAGATCCTGTGATGGGGATAACGCACTGCGTATCATACGCATAGTTGGCAAAAAGAATCCCCTCTTGTTCCAGCATGTGGAAAAAGGGGACCATAAAGATGTTGTAGAAACATGGTGACACGCACGCTCCCTGCGGTACCCCATAAAGCAAAGGCGCTGGTTTTGATTAGTCTAACTCACTCGCCACTCTCACCAGTCTCCCACTCAAGATCAATGAGACCCATTGGGTGGCTTCAGGTGAAAAAAGCACAAGATCCCTTAACATGCTGGTTAAGATAGAATGGTACACTAGGTCAAACGCTGCCGAAAGATCTAATATCATAATTAAGGAGGTTTGACCGCAATCCGCAGCTTGCAGCAACTGAGATTTGAGAGCCAAGAGTGCCGTCTCTGTCCCATGATTTTGACAAAATCCTGATTGGAATTTATGTAAGATCTGGGCAGCATTAAGATATTGAGAAATCGGGTTATAAGCAACCCTATCTAAAATATTCAACAGAAATATGGTGTTTGAGATAGGTCTATAATTCGGATGAGTCAGTGGGCATAAATTGGGTTTCTTTATTAAAGGGGTGATCCACACACCTTTGAGCAAAAGATTAATTAACGAATTTGGTAATAGCATTGATCAGCAGGGGGGAGCATTCCTTAATAATTAGAGTGGAGCAGGGATCTCCCTTGCAACTACTGGTTTGCTAGATCTGTTTCTGAAACCGAAATGAAATTGAAGGTATGAGCTTTTTCATCCTTTTTAGATGAAAAAAGAGCCTATGTTAAGATGCAATTTTTTCTCTTCAATGGTCTCTTTAATTTTTTCCAGTTTCTTGAACATAGCGGACTGTATGTCTGTACACTAAGTCTCATTCTTGAGAATGGTATCTTGGCTGGGGTCCTTTGGAATTTCCTGCTCTCAAAAACTTTAAATAGCTCTTTGCTATCAGATGTGGCATTTAATATTCTACAATTCAAGGATTCCTTTTTCACTGCAAGTATCGCCGCTTTATAAGTGAGTGCTGTTTTTACATAATTATCCAGACTTGGCAGATCCCAGCATAGAAGACTCGCAGTCCTCTTTTGGATGAGTTGCAGAGGGCAGAGAGTAGAAGCAAGCAGATCTAGAAAGAGGGTGTTGCAGTAGTCCAGCCTAGAAAAAACCAAAGCTCGAGAGACAGTGAGCTTCTGGCAGGAGGAGAGGAAAGGAAGAATACCTCTGAGGAGGTATATGATATGATATGATGTTTTATTTGTATCGCGCTCGTACACAAGTGTTTCAGAGCGCGGTTGGTAGTTTGATTTCTTAGAGATGTCAGATATGTGAGGACAAAAGGAGAGCATGGGGTCGAAGATGCCCCTGAGGTTCTTAGACTCACAGGTGGGAGCAGGATGCGGGCCAAGGAATGCCGGCCAGAGAGTGACAGGAAAGGAGGGTGCTGGTGTGCCGATGAGGAGAATCTCTGTCTTACTGGCATTAAGGCAGAGATCGTTGGTGGAATACCACTCCTGAATAGTAGACAGACAGTCAGAGATGAGAGAAGGAGAAGAGGTGGCAGAGGGGAGCCTGAAAACAAGCTGAGTGTCATCCGCATAGCTCTGAGTATAAAGCTTTGAACAGGAACCTTTTAGATAAGAGTTCTAGACAGCATTGTTTAGCCGGCCGTCTTTGGCTGAGAATGTAAAGCTTAAAGCAAGTGCGGAACAAAGCATGTCCTCCATCTTCTCATTTTTACACCTTGTGTACCTGTTTTTATTAAAGACAGCTTCTGTTGTAAAATGAGTATAGTTGCTTTTGAATACTCGTATACGTGTCTTACTAAGCATTGTGATCAGAGGAGCAACAACAGGCACCCAATCTGCTGCAACACCATAGAGTGCACAAAGGGGCTGATTTACAAAGCAGTGACTCCTACCTTTCCCTTAAACCCAGAAAAGCTTATTCAATTCACAAAGAAGTTCACTTTGGGTCTCATTACAACTTATTAAGGGCACGGCTGCCGCAGGAGTTGCATTTTTTCTAGCACCCGCGAATGTGCAAGAACCGGGTCATGCCGAGCTTGGCAGACCCGGTAATTTCCCATTTGCGGGTACCAGAATCAAGGGCCTCCCGATCCCCATTCTGCCCCATAGGGCTGAATGGGGATGGGGAGGTCGGATGCACCGGCACATTTAGAGTTGTGCCGGTGCATCCAACGTGCTCTGCTCACAGGTGCCGTTACACCCGCCAGGAAAAACCTGACGGGTGAAACGGCACCCGCGAGCAGAGCACGTAATATGATGGTCCGGGAACTACGGTACCGGCATGCTTACCGGTACCGTAGTTCCCAGACCGCCATGGTTGTAATGAAGCCCTTTGTCTTAGTCCTTTCTTACTCCTCGTAGGGGAATATTTTGAATGTAGACAGAAAGCTTCCCTGATGTCACTTTCTTGTTACAATCTTTACCCCTTTGCATTTTTTAAAAATTAAAATGCATTAAATTGATATTCCTTTACTTAACAAGTATTTTTAGAGATCATATCTTTGGAGCCAAAGAGAAAATCTACATCAGAATGACTTCCAACTGGCGGAAATTGTAAACTCCATTTCCCAAACCTGCTTTGCATTTACAAGAGTTTAGAAAGATCATTGGCTTCTGAAGTAGGTTAAACAATCATAAAACAATTCCAGAAGGTAACTTATGAAAACAAAATGTTCTGCAATAAACCATGCCAAGCTATTAGCTAAAGGGGAGACGTTCCTTTCTGCAGGAAGCACAGTGGTATTAAAAAGAACATTGTTATCCATAAAACTGTCAGACTTGGTTTCTCACCTTAATGGCGCAGATCCATTCTGGAAGAAACAAAAGCTGGGATGCTGATACAGTCACAAAAGAGTGCCTTGCTCCCACCAAAAAGGTCCCTGTGATAACATGATACATTATCTAAGCCCGGAAAAGTAGTGTTCTGTGCTGGTTATATGTGTGCATGTGGTTGTGCGCGCGCGCGCGCGCGCGTGTGCGTGTGCGTGTGCGTGTGCGTGTGCGTGTGCGTGTGCGTGTGTGTGTGTGTGTGTGTGATGATGAAAGGAGAACACACACAATTGCATCTCTGCAACCTGGCATGTGCACACATACATATGTGTATTACAGAAACTTTGCACCACTGCATGTGCAAAGCGAAAATTGCCCTAGTGCAAGAATAATATTCTTTTAAATTAGGGCTCAAGTCGAGGGTACACGCGGGGGGACGGAGTCCATCTACTTTTTTCAGAGGGTGGACTCAGTCCCCCCAGCTAAAATGCGAAACATTGAATCTCCTCTTAGAATTTGTGCGTTAAAGCCAACCACGGGAATCAGTTGTCAGATTTATAGGCTAGACACTTCACCACTGCACTATATCACCTGAGATGAGAAATAGTACACAACTAAAGGTGAAAGCTCCCATTTCGGTACTGCAAGTCCCAGGGAAAACATTTGTATTGGTTCCTGAAGTTTAAAACATGCACACCTTTTAACGTTTTCAAAAACACTATAAGAAGAAAACATCTTGTCTTGGTTTTGTGTGTCCGTTGATTTTATGAAAGGCAAATGCCATTCATCCTGTGTAATTTGAGTGGTTATGCAAAGCCAATTTAATGAAATGTGCATATTTCACCTTGATATTCTAATTTCTGGTGACGTCACATCCCATTGCATTTGTTGGGGAGTCCCCCCACTTTAATTTTTAGGACTTGACCCCTGTTTTAAATGTATTTTTGCACCAGGGCAGTCTTTTCCCTAGTCATATTCCTTTGCCGTTGCCAAAATGCATTGAGAGAATATGCTTTTTGCACTTGGGCAATGGTTACCCTAGTGCTAATTGCATTTGCTCTGGTGCAACGTTTCTGTAAAACGGCCCCGTGTGCACACATTTTAGAATTTCTGGGGGGAAGTGTGTGTGGCCTTCAGGAGTTTTAGTTAAGGCAGTGCAATTGAACTACCAGCACAGTTTCGAGTGAAACTAGCAGAGTTCAGTGGTCCAAGGCTTCCCACCCAGGTCAGCCAGAGGTCTGGCAGGGCAATCATGCAGCAATAACGACACTTGCACAAGTGAGCTAGCAGTGGTGTGTGTTAGACATGAGAGTAGCAGCATTAATCCTCCACAAAGAGGATCCACCCATAGCAGTGAGAAGAAGGTGCACGTGTTTACATCAAATGAACGGCATTGGATAGATTTATCTTCATTACCGTGTCCTGTTGGCTCTCAAGTTATTGGGTTTTAATGTTTGGAATATTGTAATCATTGTTTCATGCATATGCTTTTTTAAATGCACTATCAATGCATGGATGATAATAATATGCATAATAATAATGACAATCCTCCACTTAGTGGTTGGTGTAGGGTGGTGCCATGCTTTTAACAAGCAAAATTAAGGGCCGCATTACAAGTTTGGCGGTAGCCTTGCCGGTAAAACCGGGAGGCTGCCGCCAAACTTGTGAATTTTTCCGGCCCCTGGCAATGGGGAAATACTGGGCCATTACAACCCTGGCGGACCCTGTATTTCCCCATTGCCAGGGGTCGGAAACCTTTAGTCCCCATTCCCATTTGAGCCCCATAGGGCTCAATGGGAATGGGGGGCGGGATGCACAGGAACCATTCAGAATGGTGCCGGTGCATCCGACATGCTCTGCTTGCGGGTGCCGGTACGCCCGCCAGGTCGGACCCGGCGGTTGAAAAGGCACCCGCGAGCAAAACTGGCAGTTTGCCAGTCCAGTAACTAGAGTACCAGCAAGCTTACCGGTACCGTAGTTACCGGTCCGTCAAACTTGTAATGAGGCCCTAAGTGTGGATGGGTGCATTCCTTCCATATCCCTGTATCACCCATAATGCTCCCTGACAGCCGATGCCCTCTGACGACTATCCATTTTTCAGCTGCTTCTAAATATGTTCTGCTTACCTTCACCTCTTACTAGAGCCATTAATCAATACGCGCTTGCACTACTTTATCCTTTGAAGCGGCATGCTAATTGTGTTTTGCAATACAAAACCCCAAAAATTACATACATTATTATTATTATAAAAGGGATCATTTGTTTTGTACATAGCCCTTGTTACCATCCCTTTTCTGCTCCACAGGTGTCGCCGTTACCCAATTTCTAGAAAGGTAGGGTTGTGGGGCCACCACCAGAAGGAAGGGGATCAAGGAGCTCTAGTGGCTGTGAAGGGCAATCGAGCAGTGAGAAAAGACAATGGGCCTCATTACGAGGTCGGCAGTAAGGGGGTTAACGGCAACGGTAAGGGTGCCATTGCAGTTAACCCCTTACCGCCGCATTACGAGGTCCCTTAGCGGGTCCCACTAAGGGCGCCTGGTTTTACCAGGCGCCCTCAGTGGGAGCCGCTAAGGGACCAGGGAGCTAATAACGGGCCTGCTATTAGCAGGCCCGTTATTAGCCCCTTCCCCATTCCCATTGAGCCCTATGGGGGCTCAATGGGAATGGGGAATGGTTCTCAGAATGTGGACTTACCGGGTCCTCCAAGGTTGGAATGACCCGGTAAGTACCCATTCCGAGATCCCGGACCCGGTATGCAGTAAGGGGGTAGCCATGGTGCTAATAGCACCATGGCTACCTCCTACCTCGTAATGAGGTCCAATGCATCTTTGAGACAGTGCCAAGCAGCTAGTCATAATTATAGAAAGGGGACAGAGACGTAGAAAGGGTTTGGCCTGAGGGACAAGGCCCACCCAAAATCTGTAAATGCCCACTCAGCATTGCTCACTGGGCATTTGCAACTGCCACTGTGCAGCCTGAGCAGCTGGGTTCGCTCTCTGGGAAGTCCACGCATTGATCACATGAGTCGGAGAACGGACCCTGCTGCGTGCATGTCAGGAACCAGGAAGCTATCTCTGCTTCCTGGTTTCTGTCTGTGCGGGAGCTGGAGGCCTACGGAGCAGCTGAAGAGGCAGTGGCGGGTCTGAAGGGAAAAAGGTAATGGACGAAAACGTTTTTTTGTTTGTGTCTATGCGCATGTGCGAATATTGTATGCAGGTATGAATGTATGTATGCATGCTTGCGAGGGTTTGTGCAAGTGCATATGTGTGTATGTGCATATATATGTTTGTGAGGGGGTGTCTGTAAGTGCATTCGTATGAATGAATGCAGTGTGAATGGTGTACAATATACAAGAACAGGTGTGATTGAGAATGTAGTATGAATGTTGTGGGTGCTTGTGTAAATGACAGACAAACTGTATGGGTATGTGACTGATGGATGATTGTATATAAATGTGCATGAGTTTGTGTGTCTGTGTGTGTCTTTGTATGTATGTGTGTGTGTCTGTCTGTGTATTTGTGTGTGTGTGTGTGTCTGTGTATGCGAGGCTGGGACCCTGGAAAGGTCATTGGAACATGAGCAGTTTTTACCAGGGACATGGCATGTTTATCTGGAGTTTATGGGTGCAACAAAGCCAAATTGAGTGTTATTATTTGAAGGAGAGGTTGGTGTAGGGGGAAGGTACTAGACTTTGAAACCATTGGAAACATCTTCTGTGCATTGTTGGTGACTTGACTCTTCTAACGAATCCCCCTTGAATGGTTTGGGCTCCCTATCTATAATTTGTCGCTCCTGTGCATTTAGAACAAATGCATTACCCCCTGTAGGCTCCCCTTAGGGTGGGCCCCACTACACTGGCTCCAGGCCCCACTGGTTACAAAATCCTGGCTACACCTCTGTTTCTGTCATTCTGAGTTGCCCCCCTTTTTGCGGGTCCGACTGTCTCTAAAGTTATAAAAGACTTGTTGGCTATCTCAGTGTCAGCCACAAGTCCCACCCACTCACCAAATCTGGCTTGACTGGCTTTCAGCGTTAGATCTGGCTCCTCTAGACCTGTCCACTTCTGTGGCCTATCTTTGTCCTCAGCTCATCTGAGATGTCAGATTGCCTGAAAGGTCATGGTATGTGCATGAAGTGTACTCAGCTTGCAGTTAGGGCTCCGCTTCAGAACTCTGCTGCTTGCTACTTCTGGCCAGTGCTTAATTGCAGTGGGTGGTGACTGTCTCTCATCCCGTTTGGGCCTGAACCTGTCTATGTGGGCCTTCTGGTTCGTTTTTGTTCTTTTGAAGTTCCCAGAAGAGGATGAACTCCTCTTGCTAATGTCATTTCTGCACCTCAACATTCATGGGCTTTGATAGCGGGAGGACTGCTTTGTCTTCTGAGGCCCCACTTAGTCAGGTGGTTATTACCAAAGCACATGACTCCTTTGTGGGGGTCTGCATTGCCATGGATCTGCAAATACACACTAGGAATGGATGTTCGTCAGATAATACAAGGTACCTCTCCCTTAAATCAGGTCAAGGCCGGAAAGATAAGGCAGTCTGCATCTGCCACCAGGTACTGACTCCAGGTAGCTCATGGCTCTGGCTAGATTGCAGTGGTAGGCCAGATATCCTGGACAGCAGAGATCCATCAGGGCCTTGTGGCAAAAGCGTATGTCTGACTTCCATGCATTCTTTGTTTCTGCTGCAATTCTAGAATACATGTTCTACAATTTGTATTATGCATTTTATATTCTTCAGTTTCCTATCTAATTTTTCTATGATATATATTTGATCTTCATTTTTCTATCTTATTTTTCCACACGGAGGTTACATCAGGAACATCTTTAACATTTTCTGGCGCTTTGCGCGCCTTACCCAGAACTCCCTCTTTTCCCCAACTCCCTCGTCATGCACTCCACCTCCCCAACGGTGGGGGCTGAGTGGTTTAACCCACTGAGTGCCTGATAACAGTAAGTGAGTTTAATACTGGAAGACTATGGGCCTCATTACGAGTTTGGAGGCTGCCTCCAAACTCGGGTCCGGGTCTGGGTTCCCTGAATGGGGAAATACCGGGCCATTCCGACCTTGGAGGGCCTGGTATTTCCCCATTCAGGGAATCCGGACCATCCCCATTCCCATTTGAGCCCCCATAGGGCTCAATGGGAATGGGGAGCATGCTAACAACGGGCCTGTTAATAACGGGCCCGTTGTTAGCATGCTGGGCCGCTCGTGGGACCCGCTAAGGACGTCTGGTAAAACCAGGCGTCCAGAGCGGGTCCCGCGAGCGGACCTCGTAATAGGGCGGTAAGGGGTTAACGGTTCCGGCACCTTTACCGATGCCATTAACCCCTTACCGCCCACCTCGTAATGAGGCCCTAAGTGTTAGAGTGAATGCATGTGCATTATGTGGTGATTACTTGCGTAAGCAAGTATAAGAGGATGCTGTATCATACTTCGGCTAATTTGTAGGTAGCATCTTTTCATACATTTCATTGATTTGTATTACACTTGCAAAGCTGCTTGAAACTATATTGGTGATCTGTGAAAACGTGATATGATGTCCGTTTGAATTAGTTTAGTTGACATAACACATTGGGCCTCATTACAAGTAGGACGGTAAGGGTTAACGGTCACCAGTAACGAGACCGGTGCTGTTAAACCCTTACCGCCCTACTACGAGTTCCCTTTGCGGGTCCTTCCTTAACGCCTGCTTTTAGAAGGCGTTAAGGACGAGACCTGCAAAGGGACTTTAGAGCTAATAACGGTACCGTAATTTACAGTACCGTTATTAGCGCCTTCCCCATTCCCATTGAGCCCTATGGGGGCTCAAATGGGAACGAGGAAGGGCCCTGGTGGATGGGGAATTGCCGGTCCCGCAAACCTTGGAATGGACCGGTAATTGCTCCATTCACCAAGGTGGAATCGGTACGAGTTTGGAGGCAGCAATGCCGCAAATAGCGGCGTGGTTACCTCCAAACTCGGAATGAGGCCCAATATTGAAAGCACAACCTCTCCTTGTAGCCAGTGGTAGAAATGGGCGGGAGCGGTTGGGAGCGGTGCTCCTCTACTTGAAACATTTTTTGACTGTTCCTATACTTTATTTTAATAAGTAACAGCTCTGGAATGATTTAGTTTTCGAACAGAAGTGCAGGAAGAAGATGAAACGTACACTTCAGCGGCTCCCGCTAAGGACGGCTGGTTTTACCAGCTGGCTTTAGTGGGACCCGCTAAGGGACCTCGGCATGCGGCGGTAAGGGGTTAACGGCACCGGCATCCTTACCGGCACCGTTAACCCCTTACTGCCACACTTGTAATGAGGCCCATAGTCTCAGATTAAGGGATACTCTTGTCTAACATTAACAGGCATTTCCCAGAATTCCTTTCATTCCACCTTGTGTTGTCAAGTTCTTTGCCTTCCTGACCAATAAGAGTGACACACTACCTTAATGCTCATTGAGCTACAGAAAGGTTACTAATCGGTTTGCATAGTGAAAAAGAAGAACAACTTAACATATTAGCTGGAAAACTGATGATACAAAAGGGAACAGATACATAATATTCTCAAATGGGCAGGACATGTTCATATTGCAAAAATACACCTATTCGTTTTGGACAATGTCTATCTTCAGGGCAACCTCTGTATTGACACAAAAATAATGTGAAAAATATGTTAACCACATAAACAACATCAGAGTAATGTAGCATTTCAGACACCAAAACACAAACGCACACAGCACCATTCGTGTGGGAAACAGGAGAAAAAGTAAAAGGCGTCATAAGGGTCTCATGTGAACATGATCTATTCGTGAGCATACTCTTCTGCATGTGTAACCTCATTTTCTCTGACTCTAATCGTTGTCTCCTATGCCTCGAACAGTCTTTCAGTATCTGCCAATTGTGGGAGCGCTATTTGCGTCTTGTTTCTTATGCTACTTATGGTGGGACAGGGCTGTGCACTGCCTATGAGGGGGATGTGCTTCGTGTTGTGTCCTTGGCATGTCTGCCCAGTCTGCAGGTGTTTGCTGTGCATTTGATTTCCTTATGATTTTGTGAGCCCTCATCTGTGGATGGGTGACATTGGGATCCGGGGACTCATCTGTGCTCGGCTCGCTCTGCCTTGGATGCTATGCTCTGTGAAGTAGGGTTTGGCCCCGCGTGAGGTCCAGAGCAGTGGGCTCATACGCATTGACATGATGGTCTGTGCTGCTCTGCGACGCAACTCTGACATGGTACCACTGTGCTATTAGTCTCTTCTGGTGGGTGGCCTTTTGCCGTACTTGTTGATTCTCTATTCGCATGCAAGTAATTGCTCTGTCTGTTCCTTGTGTTTTTGCACTGCGGTCTGCTGTTGGGTCATGCATCTGAAGTGCCCCGAGACAAGAGATTTCAAATAGCATACCTCATTCGGTATCCAAGCTTGGCTGTCTGGCAGCTGTGTGGCTGCATACATCGCAACCCACAAATGGTGACTCTACAACAGTGGCCGCTCTCCCACAGATAAATGCTCATAGAAACAAGATATCTTTACCCATGAATGTTGTGGCCCAATACATAGCCCTTGTTACCATCCCCTTTCAGAGGCATAGACAGCATTGCCTAACAAGTGGGGCCTGAAGCTAATGTAGTTGGGCCCACCGCAGTGACATTAACTGCTGAGTGGGCATTTACAGATTTTGGGTGGGCTTTGCCCGCTCAGGCCTAACCCTGTATACGCCTCTGCTGCGTGGCCACCCAGGATCCTCGACTACTGGCGTCTACGCATCCCCAGGTCTTCTGGGATCTATGGACAGACTGTAGAGCTAGGGCAGCTTCGGAAAAGACTGCACCTTCAGTAGCCAAACTTCCTGGACACTCGTGCAAAACCTTCATGAACATTGCCAGCGCCTGAAAGCTGGCGACTATGGCAACCATTCTTTTCTCTGTTTTCATATCAGTGATGATAATGGAATGGGAGCCTCATAAAGGCTCATATACCAGGATCCCAATACCCCATGGAATTCATTATAAAAAAATAGAGAAAGGACTATGTAAGCAAAATTGGCTCCAGTCAATGGTGGCCATTATGGATTGGGTATATCCTTAGCATATTCTTTAAACACGAGAGCTCTGGTCACCATAGGCAATAGCAAAGTCAGCAACAAATACAATGGGCCTCATTACGACCCTGGCGAAAGACCATGGTGCTATTAGCACCATGGTCCATGCCGATAAATTACCAACTCTGCCATGGAGAAAGGGGGAATTACCACCCCATTACAAGGTTGGCGGGGCGGTAATTCCCCCTTCCTCCATGACCCTTCCCCATTCCCATTTTGCCCCATAGGGCTCAATGGGAATGGGGAAGGCGCTAAGTACGGTGCCGCAAAACCAGCCGCTAAGGGCGGGTCCCGCAAAGGGACCTCGTAATTAGGCGCTAATAGGTTAACGGCGCCGCAGCCTTTTACGGCGCCATTAACCTATTAGCGCCTGGGTCGTAATGAGGCCCAATGTAATTTAGCACATGTTAAAACAAGATGTTGCATATACGCACTCATTGGTAAGGTTGTACTGGCACTAAGGTCCTGTGGGCGAGGGCATAGATTTAAAGAGCTGAGAATGGAGAGGTGACTGAACCACAGGTCCTGCACACAGATAGTGTAACGACACACTCAGTTTGTGCTAGTAGTTTCATTAAACTCTATAATTTTCCTGATTCTCTTCTTCAATTCCATAGGCAAGAGTACAAAGCGACTGTAAAGCACTATTCACGCCAGATTCCGTTTTGACTAATGCTCAGAGTTCCCCCATCCCTGTGTTGTGTAAGAAAGTCCTGTTTATCTTGAAATTCTGGAACTTGCTATTTTGTCTTTTCCATTTTAAATGTAGGCTTACAAATTCTAGAATTCAAAGACAAACACAGGACTGGATGACTTTGTCTCGGATGGGGAAACTTGAGAGCTCTGAATGCTGTTGGTAAATTTCTTTTAAAATGAACCCTGAGTCTTTGCTTTTTCCTAGGAAACCCTAAAAGAAGAGCCCACATCACCGATGCAGAGTTGCATTTAAAAACTAAACCAGTTTTGAGTAGCTTACTTGCCCAGCATGCTTCAAAACATACAATTTGCAAGACTTCAAAAATCATTAGACAGGACACCAATGGCACTCCAAGTCACCCAATGCATTCACAGATGCTTCCCCATCCTGGGACTGCCCTTACAGCTGATATGGCCTGGGGTCCTCAAACTCAGCCATACGAACACAGTAAAGCCCATACCAGCACACAGGTAAAGACTGCTTCAGGCATGCATCAACACCGCAATCGCTCTGCCCTTGCCTCCTGCACTATCCCACCAACGCCCACCCTACCCGTATTTTATTACAAAAGTGTGTGTGGCGAGGCAAATATTATTGGCAGAAGGGCACTATACAAAAACCATTTACTTTACCTAATCCCTCCAAGGTTTTCTTTCAAGGCCATCGGGAAATAACCATTCCCACCTGGGAAAGGGTGCTCAGCCATTCAGGAGGCTGGAAATGCAGATGGAAACTGCCAGTGTCCACCTGCTTTCCCCAGCCACCAATGCCTGGTCAGTGGGTGCCACCATTTTATTTGTTTGCATTTCAGCCCTGCAACCCCTCCCCATGCTCTTCCCCAGCCGCCAACAACCTAGAGACCCCACCAACATCCCAAACCCCTCTCCCCTCACTGACCTAATGGCCCTTACTGACACTGTCCCTTTTGTATTTGGATTTGAATTTTATTTATCTATATAGCACACCTGGCCCAAAGGCATCTGGGTGCATTTCTTGAAGTTGCAGAGGCATTGTATGCATACACAGATAACATTCTAAACACAAACAGTACTAATAAGATATTTAACAGATAATATACAAGATAATTACAGGTGTTGGTCAAGAGCAGCACATAAGAGCTAACAGGACGGCCAGAGAGCGCTAGTGATAGATGGGGTCACTGAGGCTAGTGGCGGTTTTTACAATTCCTGCGCAGTAAACCATAATTTTGCTTTGCTCTTAAAGGAGTGGAAAGAGGGTTCAGATCTGAGTGGATTAGGAAGTGAGTTCCACAACTTAGCGGCGAGGACCGGGAAGCTGGCCCCCCCTGCTTTCTGCAGCTTGAATCTCGGTATAGAAAGAGAGTGTGCTTGGGCTGATCTCTGTGGGCGTGTGGAGGTGTGTGGTGTGAAACGGTCCACCAAGTAATCCGGAGCCTGGTTGGTCATGCATTTATGCGTGAGTGCAAGTGTTTTAAGGGGGATTCTTTGGGAGACTGAAAGCCAGTGAAGGCTGTGTCTGGCATCGGAGCTATGCTGATTCGTAGGGATATTTAGTGCTGCCCTAATAGCATTGTTCTGGGTTACCTGTAACTTGTTTAAATTCCTTTGACTAATCCCTAGATAAAGGGCATTGCAATAGTCAAGCTTCGACATGATGAGGGTTCTGACAAGGATGGTAAAATTGGCTGTGGTAAGGAAAGGTCGACATGCGGTAATAAGTTTGCAAGTGTAGGCTGATGAGGAGATAACCACATTAGTTCTATTTACTATCGAGGCGGCTATTTACTGGGATGCTATTTGCAATGAAGCAGCCGCATTTTGGTATTATGGAAAGAGCTACAATACTGCTTCTGTCATATCAAGCGTTTGCCTGCTAACTTTGTGCCCCATGCAAATGAATGAATCACAATTACCTGTGGGGTGCTATATACAAAGGATGCTGTTGGGAAAATAGGTCCTGAGAGTGCTCTTTGCAAGTTCACCACTAGGTGGTGAAGAACATGCAGAGCTCACACCAATGGTATCTTTTGCAAATATGAAATGTCATACCGGGTGAGCGGACCACGTGACCAATCTAGCACCTAATCAACCTGACTACTTACTTATCTGAAACAACTCAAGTCTCAGCTTTTCAACTACAACCAGTGAACAACTAAAGTCCCTCCCTCCTCACAGACACAGTCTATTTGCAGTCCATTGTGGTAAGTCAGACATAGGAGAGACAGACAAGAAGACATGGTTCAACAAGTTTTATTAATGAAAAGAAGGCCTCAACTATCCCTATAGATATGATGGTGGTTTCCCCTAACCTCAAAGAAAATAACAAATTGTTGCTTGTCAGGATGTCTCACAAGAATTTCATCCTCCATCCAAACCGATTCTATCCTAGGCTCTTTACCTACCACTAATAAACTCAATAACCAAATGTCCGCCTAAGCAAAGTTGTCCCTACTTTACTTGGCTCCTGGTGGCTGGTGTCTGACCCTTCACCAATTGAGTCTTTGGTTGTCTCTCTCAGGCTCCGGACTACAGCTACAGTTCAATGTTGGGTCCTTTAAATCTACCTCTCTTCTTAGAAAATGTTTCTCAGGATTACCATGCAAGTGATTTTATCAGTTCCAAAGGTTCATCTCCACATTGGAGTAATTGTTTCTCTGAATCTATTCTTAATATGCAACAATAATATTGGTAAGTCCCGATTGCTCTGAACCTATATTCAGTCTTTTGTTTACCACTAGTCCTCAGTCTTCTCACATCTTTAAGTCTGGTGTGGCCTATCTGACCCTTCAGGTCATCTGTATATGGTATGGCTCTCACCGCCTCATGAGGTATTTTTTGAATCAGCCTCTCGTTGGCTGTCCAACCTCTCAGGTTGTTTGGTTATCATGATGCATTCACCCCTTTGTGGGATATTCTCTGAGTCAACCCCCTGTGGGTTGTCTGGCTTTTCAAGCCATCAGATTCTCTGGATTCTCCTTTTGCCGTGACTCTGTTGTCTTTGTGGTAGGGTCTCCTCTTTTTGGTTCTTCCTGCCTGCGACACACAGGATTTTGACATCTGGACAGCTGGACACTGATATGCCACTCTGGCAGAGATTCACTTCTCTCTCGGTTTGGTGGATCTGCGCTCCTTTGGCTCTCCTCCTTCCTGGACTTGGCAGCATTCCACGGACTCTGGGTTTCCTCCACCCACCACGTTCTCTGCATGGTCCTGCCTCCATGCTCCTCCTAGAAAGGAGACATCCCCTCCTCTGCTCCAGCGCATGCTTCTGTGTTTCACCCTCAGACAGGCTCTCTCCCCTTGTGCATGGGTCTTCGGCCTTTTAAATTTCCTCTGGGAATGAGAGAGGAGATATCATTGGCGCTGTTCTTCAAGGGTTTGTACGATCGGACTGAAAACAAAAGGTCCGACCGTACAAAAAGACCGAAAAATGCTACCACCAAAGGGTCGAACACCAAAAGTTCGAACCTTTGGTGGTAGCATTGTAGGTAAGTATAAAAAAGAGACTGTGGGGGCTCCAGGGTTGTTTGCCGCAACACCCTGCTCACTGTACTGTGGGGTATAGTGAGATGGGTGTTGCGGTGGGGGACCTCCGCAGCGCAGCCGAAAAAAAAATTCAAAAAAAATAAACAGGGGCTACCGGGGTGTCCCCCGCAACATGCCGCTCACTATACTTTACAGTATACTGAGCGGAGGTTGCGGGGGGGAGCCCTGCAGCTCCCGAAAAGAGAAAAAGAAAAGGAGCCTGCGGCGCCGGTTCCCGATCACGGAAGTGAAAGGGAACTGGCGCTGCAGGAACACAGCGCCACGCAATGACAGGTAAGTGGGGTGTGGGTATGTTGGGGGTGTGGGCGGGGGAGTGTAGGGGTTATAAACATTATGTTCGCATGGGAAATGTACGAACCTTTTGTGGTTCGTACATTTCACATGCAAACATTTCAGCCGCTGCAAAATCGACAGCGGTCGGATCACATAGATCCTTCTTCAAAGGTGGGTATTCACAGAACCGGGTCTGAAACCAAGCCAGTCACCTTTAAAGGGCCATGCACATTCTGCTCTGCTCAGCTCCATGTCCAAAAAATACTTGGGGTATTGGGAGTTGTGGTAACAAGGTTAGTTGGGGATTCTTTGTCCACTAAGGGGGAATCACCCCAGTGGTATCCTGCTTGCCCTGTACACTAGGGGTGTAAAGTGAGTGGCCTCACTCCCTAATAAAGAAGGGGGTTGCTCCCCCTTGGTGGAGAAAGGACGGATTCCCTGCATTCCTCACACCATGTAAAGTCATACTGTATCCCCTTGCCACTGTAGCTGTCCTAAGTGAACAAAACATTACCACCACATGAAATGAAATGAAGTACATTACCACCCACTTGTTTGCCTGTGTTTAAAACTGTTGGGGCTCAGGTGCTTATTTTAGCCTTAGAAAATGTTAAAGAAAACCCTTTTCTATGAAAACAAATCAACGTTTTATAAAGGGTCATGGCTGTGGAGGGATTTTTCCAAATCCAACAAGGAGCACAAAATAGAGGGGCCAGTTTTTGTATGTGTTAACTCACTGTGCAGATGGTAGTTTTGACCATCATAACTGAACAAATACAGTTAAAAACCGATGATTTGCAACACATTTTACCAAATAACTCCCCTTTGAGAACTATTCAAACAGTCTGTCACAAGAAGAACGAATTGCCATTTGCAATGGTGGGACACTTTTTCATTGGTGCCTGGGACAATTGTATGTCCCAGTCGGCCCCTTGGTATAATACAATGTAAAGGGGTCTTGTATGGTGTTGTGACTTCTGCGATTTTGACAGCTAGGAGCAAGCTTGCGAACCAAAAAGAGCAAAGTTGGCGTGAACGGATAACAAGTCGAAGTGTAAACCTACATTATTATAGAAATTAAACAATGTTGCATATGACTCTATTCAAATACGCATTAAGTTTGAAATGGGCCTCCATTTCATGGTGTATGCGGATTACGACCAACAAAGACTGGTTCTTGCTTTATGACAAACGCATCAGATAATTGTGTTTCATTGGTCGGATGAAGCACCACTCGTTGCAAAAAGTGCTAGCAATGTAATTAATTTGCATTATATTTTTTTCTATCGTAGAGAGGATAGGAATCTCTATTCTCTATGTTAATTTCTCTATCAGCTCTCTACTAACCCCAGGTCTCTGGAATATGTTTCCCTGAATTTGTTTGAACTTCAGCACTGGGTCAATCAGAGCAGACTTTTGGTGGTTTCCAAAATAGCAGTATTAGCCAACACGGATACTAGACTGCAAGAAGTAATAGCACAGCCTGGAACTGGGGAAGGCCAGTAGTAACTCTCAACAAAGGCAAGTAGTAAAGAAAATAAGAATAGAAATAAACTCATTTATGTAGCATTCCAACTCAGATTATTTTTGTGTCTAAGCACTGTAAACACAGATGTTATTGTTACCCAGTGTAATGGGGCTCAGGGTAACGGCCTCAGAAGGTCCTTCCGGGACTATGAACTGTGACTGCAAGGTGGTGCACACAGATCTCTGAGGTGAGTGCTACACTTGCTGTTAGACATCACCAATTCAGGAAAGAGGGAACAGGAAACAAAACTGTGCAATGTCCTGTGTAGACCTACTAGCATGAGGGTGGCGGAAATCAAGGAAGGAATATAAAAGCAGAAATCAAAAACTGTACAATTAAAATTATATTCCAAAAAAAGAAAAGGAAATGTGACCATGCAGTTTAGAAAATATTATTGATCTGAAACCAAGCAGGTCATCTCTATGAGATGGAGAAATCAGCGTAAACCTCTCACAGTGACCAGAATCCACCACATGAACTACTCCCTTTGACCTGCTGCAGTTTTTGGACTAACGATAGCACATTTTTCCACGTCCCTCCACGTCAGCTTCACAGCTGTTAAGGCGGGCGGACTCCTGACCTATAATTCACTACTGTGATGACAATATCTGCTGTCTGAAGCTGTATTATCCAATCTGAACCCTAAGGGCCGCTCAGTCATGAATTTGTAAGAACAGACGAGGCGAGAGAAAGTTGGAATCCTAAGGGCTTCCAGGATCTTTTCAATGTGCCCAAAACCCCGAAATTGGAAGGTTTCAATATGGCAGTAGATTGTTTTGACTGACAGTCCAAGCACGTTTTATTTTATGCAGCACAAATTACCCGCAAAACAATGTGTATGAGAGCTCACTGCACAGGTGATTTTTTCTTTCTCCAGATTGGTACCCAACCTTTTGGCCAGCACAGGGTTTGACTAATTTAGTCACAGCAGATACAAAAGCCAATACGCAAGAGTGATCTGGTATGTCATCGACCCTACAGGAAGAAAATGGATACAGCCCTCTTTCAGATCCCTGAATATAACCACCTCAAAACATCCGCCATGTGTTCGCCTCAATAAAGGCATGCAGCCATGGTGCACATGTGTGTAAAAATGAAGGCTGTTGCCTCCTCAGCTTCAAGTATATGATCAGGGAAGCCTTTTTATTCCACATTGTTAGTTATAAGGTAAATAAGCATCGACAATAGGTTACACGCAGATCAGCAACACACAGAGACCCACCGATACTCTGTCAGTTCCACTCACCAACAGTTACTCCTGCACCACTCAGTTCAGCAGGTACACATGGTCCATTAAACATTGCACAGCCCGTACATGGCATTATCATCATTCTCTGTGATGGGCACCTGCATACAGAGATGCAGCTCACAAAACATATCCCTCCTAATGACACACAAAGCAGATAACCACATGTCTCCTTCCTAAATGAACATACAAAGAATCACTACACTGTCCCCGAATAGTGCACAAGACAATACACAGACACAAGGATAGACAAGGCAACTACACACTCCTACTCTACAGTCCTCTCGACAACTGCACTGACACACACCACACAGGGTCCCAAAAATGGCAATGACAATTCTAAACATTCTGAACACCGCAACTGGGGCTGGGGGGGGGCTGCACAACTCCTCCATCAACACAAGAAAACACAAATTGCACCACATGCCTCCCCACCACACACTACACATACACGCTATACAGTGAGTATACCTAATTGCCATCTAGCACTTTACCCAGATATTCAGAGAGTGGAATAGTTTAGTTTAGTTTAGCTTCATATTTATAACGTGCCAGCAGCCCATGGGCAAAAAGTCTCACACATGACAAGACAAGATAATAGGATTAATAAATGCACTTAGTCCAAGCATAAGTGAAAAGTACTTTTTGGCATCGGGAAAAAATCTTGTTTCATGAAAGTACTTGTTACACTGATATTATCTCCTGCAACCCACAGACACATGCTTCCCTAGCAGGTACAACGCCCTAAAATGTCCCACTAGAATGCAGTAGGCATTCATTTGCCTCACTAGCATGCAAGCACACATCCAAATGCACAACTGTCTTGGCAAACTCACATACACCGGTCCCACACATCCTTGCAACTGCACACACATGCTTCACAAGAATGCCCTCAGATTCATATGCCCAACACGAGCTCACTAACTGCATACCTCTCAAGCACTAGTGCACGTACCGTGCGTGTCTCACTAGCACGCACTCATCTAACATAGACACAAATTCAGCGGTCTAACTAGCGACTAACTAACCACACAAGCATGCTCCCACCTAACATATACACCCAGGCATATGCCCACATAGCATCCAATGCACTACACAACACGCACGCTTGCAGGACCAGCATGCACAAAACACACTAACAACAGCATGTAACCATTCTCACACATTCCTTGTGAAAACTTTTTTCACCAAATAACACAGCTCATGGAATAACCCTCATTAAGTCTAATGTACAAATCATAAGGATTTATGAAATTACACCACAGTCTAACATGCATCCATAGCTGCGGGAGCACCACCTTCTGCCCACAAGCAGATCCACCTAATGTCCCACCTAGAAAACATAACACCAAAGCCAGCAGCACTTATATGGACTAAGAGCAATGAGAAATCCAACCCTACGCACACTAGCAGGAACCCCCAGATAACCATATCAGAAAACATATAAATAATGTTCAACCCCGCAGTATCAAATAGCTAATCAAGATCAACCCCAACCCGCCATTGACTATCGGAACCTCCCAGTACTCCACTACTTCTAAACCAAATTGCAGGTCTATCAGCCCAAATTCACCACCAAACAAAAAATGTCATCCTGTCATTTTATTAAGTGTTAAACCCCCTCAATAATGCAGGGTGAAAAGTGTGGCAAAGTGTAGACCAGCCTGATAAAGGCAAAAGAGCAACATTTCCAATATCCCCTCCCTCCACCACCACGATAATCTATAAAATGCAAAGGACTGGCGAAACCTGGGCACCCAAGCGTTCAGCCTCAATGCCAGCATTTCTGCAGTAACCTTTCTGCAAGTATAACTCCATGAAGATTACACAAAAGCTTCATGTATCTACTCAACAGCTCATCTGGCATATTTGCCTTCAGATGACCTCCATATCAGGTCCACTTCTGTGGCTTTCGCGGCTTAATCCCACCTAATGGCAGCCCTGGAATGTTTGGCTTCAGTGTGGAATTAGTTTGTCTACTATAGTTAATCAGGTCCTACTTGATGCTGCGTGTACTAAAAATCCATTAAAACAGGTAACTATATGTTTTCTTTATCATTTATTTTCTTGTTCCACAGCCTTCGCATACCTGTATCTTTCTCCTAAATATGTGTTCTCGCTTTTTTCGCACAATACCTAGCTTTCATGATTCACACACATGGTGACTTTATTTAAAATTGACTAATGCATTCAATATTAGCAGACTTAAATATCAATCTTGCCATGCCATCATGCAGAAAATGTTCCTTATCGGTAGGAGTTAATACAATAGTGCATTGGATTATGATTGGCCTATTGAGAACTCTGGAGATTTCCCGGTAGGCCTCTGTAATCTAGGCCTCTTTTGTGTGGTATTTCCAAAGTTTCCCGTAGGAAAAGGGTTGGGCTTGTTGAAAACATGTAATATGGGGTCACCTTGAAAATGATTCCAGGGCCTTTTGGTTCCCAGTCCACCTCTGCATATTGCAGTTTTCACCTATCAAGGTGATGGCTGGGCCAGGGCTTGCAGTGTGAGAAGGCAGCACTCAGTAGGGGTTGGAGCTGACCGTGACATGTGGCATGTGACACATGCCACGTTCAGCTCCAGCCCCTTTTCCTTTGGCTTCCTCGTGGCTCATATACAGGAACCAGGAAGCTCTGCCAGCTTCCTGATTCCTGTTTGTGAGCAGCATGGAGGAGCCAAGGGAGGCAAGGAGTGACAGACCGAAGCTAGAAAAATAGGCTTTTCTTTTCTAAATGCGATGTGTATTTTGTATGTGTGAAGTGTGTGTCAGATGTATGTATGTGCTATGGGCCAATGAGGGGTGGGTGAATGAGATGAAATGTGATAGTGTGTGTGTTTTAATGTTGTGGGTTGGCGTGTGCCTATGTAGAAAATGCAGTGAGAGTGGATGCAAGATAAGTGATCTCTGTGACAAGACCCTATCGGATATTTCAACTGATAGGGACACTCTACTAACAAATCCCAACAAGGTTAAGGAGTGTCTTTTCAGTCATGATTGGAGTAACACTACTGAAAAATTACATTCGTATCCCTCTTTGAGAGACCTACAATTCGACCATAAGAAAAGAGGCCTGTTGTCTTTTATTCTGACTCAATTTCCCAATAGATATTATCGTTCCCTTCTCATCAAACTCAGATGGAATCTCCTTCCCACCCGGGAAGTCTTACATAAAAGGAAGGAGTTTTCTGACTTAGACCCTATCTGTCGTTTTTGTAAAACTCTGGGAGTGATTGAAACCTCTCTGCATCTCTTTTTAGATTGTACTGCTTTGACATCTTTAAGGGACAAATATCTAGCTAGCTTTAATGTAATAGGTCAAATGGGGGCGGACAATCTGATCTGGTCACAGTGTCTCGCTATTTCTAATATTAAGGATGGACTTGCTGTGGCGGGTTTTATTAAAGCTCTAGATTTATACACCCCTCTGTTATGATTATGCTCGTTTATATGAAATTTTCAATTCCTGAAGGCTTATTTTCTATTTTAGAACTTTGAAAAATTTCGCCTTGGTTGACGCTGTTATTTTTCCGACTCCGCCATGGTGAATGGCGGAATTACCGCCCCATTCCAAGGTTGGCGGGGCGGTAATTCCCCATTCACCATTGGCCCTTCCCCATTCCCATTTTTGGCCCATAGGGCTCAATGGGAATGGGAAAGACGCTAATTACGGCACCGTAAATTACGATGCCGTAATTAGCCCCTAGGTCCCTTTACGGGTTGGTTTTTTAACGCCTGCAAAAAGCTTGCGTTAAGTACCAACCCGCAAAGGGAACTCGGAATAGGGCGGTAAGGGTTTAACTGCACCGGTCTCGTTACCGGTGACCGTTAACCCTCACCCCCCTACTCGGAATGACCCCCAATGTCCGTATATTTTTCAATGCTGCACTGTATTTTGCACTGAACCATTCAAATTTAAATTTGTCCCTTATTATCTGGAAATTGGATCTATGTTTTAATGTATGTTTGTATATTCAAAACTTAAATGTAATGAATGTTTTCTTTCTTCTTAAACCTTTTTTTGTAAAGGTTTCTTGTAAACCATATACAATAAAATACAAAAAAAAAAGATAAGGTTTATGAGTGAGTGACTGTTGAGTGAATGAGTATGAATGTGGTAGTTTGTCTGGATGTTCTTGGTAGGTGGGTGTGTGCCTGTGTATATAATGCAGTGAGAGTGGATCTAAATGAAGGTGTATGACTGAGTGACTGGTGGGTGAATGAGCATGAATGTGATAGTGCATTTGAATGTTTTTCGGGTGCGTTCCTGTGTGAAGAATGCAGTGCAAGTGGATGTGAGAGGTTTGTGGGTGAGTGAATGGTGGAAAAGTGAGAGAGAGAGAGGAGAGAGAGAGAGAGAGAGAGAGAGAGAGAGAGAGAGAGAGAGAGAGAGAGAGAGAGAGAGAGAGAGAGAGAGAGAGAGAGAGAGAGAGAGAGAGAGAGAGAGAGTGTGTGTGTGTGTGAATGTTCTTGTTGGGTGGGTGCCAGTGTAAGTGAATGTGAGAGAAGGTATAAGGTGAGTGACTGGTGGGTGAATGGGTATGAATATGATTGTGTGTTTGAATGTTCTGGGTGTGTGAGTGCATGCCTGTTATGATATTTTATTTGTATCTTATTTGTATCACACTCACACACAAGTGTTTTAGAGTGCGATGAGGCAAGGGAGGGGAACAAGGGAGGACAAAACAATGATCTTACTGGGCCCAGTGGCATTAAGTGCGCGCAAGTGCGGGGTAGAGGACAGGGGGAAAGTGCAACGGAGAGGGGAGAAGTGGAAAGTGCTGACAAGGGATAAAAACAACAACAACTGGTAGTGCAGTCACCCAGGTGACAAGTGCAAGGTTTAAAGCGCAGACATGAGGTGTCTGATAAGATTAGGTAAGGAGACTGTAGAGTTACAGATGCAGACCCAAGTGCAAAGGTTGCCAGGAGGCCGTGCAGCTGTGTGACTGGGTGGGCAGGGACATGGGCCCGAAATCAGGGGGTAGCCAGGTGCACAGTGCTGAAGCAGACAGATCCGCAGGGAAGAAGCAGAGCGAACACACAAGCAAAGAGGAAGATCTTGAGGTGCTTCCGGAACCAGAGACGGTTCTCATCAAATTTCAGAGTGGGAGGGAGGATGTTCCAGAGGGAGGCCCCAGCCGAGAAAAGAGATCTACCCCCAACTCATTCCTTGGAGAAGCGACTTACCCTGAGGGAGTTGGAGGTGGAGGACCAAAGAGCTCGAGAGGGAAGGTATTTACAGAGGGAGAGTTGAAGGTATTTTGGACCCAGGCCACAGAAAGCCTTGTGGACAATGCAAAGGGTCTTCAATGTAACCCTTGCAGCGACTAGGAGCCAATTAAGAGATTTCAGGGCTGGAGAGATTCGATCCCAGGGCTTGAGGCCAAGGACAAGTTTTGCAGTCCTGTTCTCTGGATGAGCTGCAGAGGGCAGAGTGTAGAAGATGGCACATTTAGAAAGAGGCTGTTGTAGTAGTCCAGCCTAGAGAGGACCAGAACTCTAGAGACAGTAAGCTTCTGGGGGAAGCAGAGGAAAGGAAGAATACCTCTGAGGAGGTGCGGTTGGTAGTTTGACTCCTTAGAGTTGTTGGCGATGTGAAGAGAAAAGGGGAGTGTGGAGTCGAAGATGACCCAGAGGTTCTTAGCCTCGCAGGTGGGAGCAGGAAGAGGGCCAGAGGGTGAGAGGAAAGGAGGGTGCAGGTGTGCCGATGAGGAGAATCTCCATCTTACTGGCATTAAGACAAAGATCATTGGCGGCACATCACTCCTTGATAGCAGACAGATAGTCAGAGATGAGAGAAGCAGAAGAGGTGGCAGAGGGAAGCCTTAAAGCGAGCTGAGTGTCATCCGCATAGCACTGAAAGTTGGAGCAGAGAGTGGCAATGCAGTGGGCAAGGGGTGCCAGGTATTGTTTGAACGGCCAAGGAGAGAGGTTAGACCCCTGAGGAACACCACAGGTAGAGAGTGAGATAGAGGAAAGGAAGGACCCAAATTGGACCTTGGAGGGTGGGGGGGGGGGTGCAGTGTGTGGTGAATGCAGTCTGAATGAATGTGAGAGGATATGTGTGGGTGGGTGTGTGAAAGGGGATGTCCACATGTGTGTGCGTAAGGCCCTGGGAGACTGGGGATCACTAGAGCATTTTTTACACATCCTTTATTAACTTTGCATGTTTTACTCATATCTTCAGGCAAAGCCAAGTTCATGCGTGTCATTACCTGGCTAGACTGGCATTTTGGTACAGCCAGTCTAGCCATTGCTTAATGTGGCATGACATTTATCACTCATCATCTTTGATAAAGCAAGCATGATACGTAGTATTACCTCTCTAGACTGACGTTTTGGTCTAGCATCAATTATATTTCTTACAGTAGCACAATTCTTTTATTAACTGAGCAACCATGATGAAGCAAGGATAAGTGGTCTTAAGGATCTAGTCTAGATTACATTGGAACCAGTTTGGACATGTTTTCTTATTGTGATATGTCACTTTTAATGGCCATACCAATGGGATTATTTTCTTACATAGGAGTACTGCAATATATTTGTGCCTAGTGCCACCAATGATACTATAAAAAACATCTCAAAGCGAATCTGAGTATGTTCTTATATGGGAATGCTAGCATATGTTGGTGGAGCCGGCATGGAAATGTTTGGGCACAGCCAGCATAAAAAAGTTTTTTATTTTTATATTGGCATATATTGAAGGGACTGGCATTACAATGCATTGGGAAATGCGCTTGTGCACTTTTGGAGTACTTCATTGTACTTTTTTCCATGAGTTACCCAACAACGTACAAAACTGAATGCAAACAGTCTGGCCTTCTACCCACATTTTCACAGAATGTGTGCTGGTAAAAATGGTGCTAATGCTCAATTTTTACCGCTTATTCAAAACATTTTCTCAAGAATCCCCATAACGCCCCCCCAACATGCTTTTGTTCGTTCGGGCCACCTCACTATGCTCGGTCACAATCGCATATTTGTGGCAAATATTTACACCCTCCAATAAAACAACTCACCAACCACCACTGGTGGGTGGTATATTTTGGGACCAGGCACCACCTCCTTCTTTTTACGCTAGGTGAAACATTTAGGCTTTGATTAAAAATACATATTTACTTCTTCAGCTTGGAGTAGTGTATGTCCCTCCAGCAGCATAATAATCAGTGACATTGCGCACCTGTGGTGGTCCGGGCCGGCCCGGGATGTGCCATCCCGTGTGCTTTGTTAAGTAGCTTGGGGGGTGGTGGGCCCTCACGATGGTTCGCAGAGGGGGTCCCAAATTATGTGCTAAATTCAAGTGTGATGTGAATGGTGGAGAGAGGCTGCAAACTCGACCAGGACCCTTCTCTGGTGCAACACTGTTGAAGAAAATAAGCATTGTACACAGAGTCTCAGAAGAGAGACAGCCACAGAGTGACCCACCCCTCCCCAATCAAATTCCTTCTTGGAAAGGGCTTTGTAGAAGCTTCATTCATGGGCTGGTCCTGGGGAGGTCATTGAATAGCGCATCTCGCACAAAGAGCTCTGAAAACTATAGATGAATTGAGCCTCGCTATTGACGGAAGTGCAGCCCCCACCCCACACTGCACCCCATTAAAAAAGATTGATTAAGAGTCATGTATCAAAGTCTAGGACATTAAGGTGTTACGTTTGGCTCTGGGTGTTGAAGGACAACATGTGGTTGCTTGTTCCATAACTTAAAGATAAATGTAGACAGAGACAGATGGCCTCAGTTTACACCCGCACAATATCGTAGTGGTATCTGACTCATACATACATTTATAACCAGGGAATTTGTGTTGATACTAAATCCTGGTCAATTATTTAATTGTCAGGCCTTGTTCGTGCTGCATTTTGCTCATGGTTAAACAGACAGCGCATGCCTCCCCAGGTTAGTGCTTTTTTGGCATGTTTAACGCATCAGTGCCACAGATAACGAGTACTTCTGTGTCCATTGATCTATAGATGTTTCATCCACTAGCTGTAGACTGTGTTCGAGATTTTGGCTACCCTGTTAAAAGTACTGCATTATGTATGTTTTTTATATAGGCTCCACGTCGATTTTGGAAAATATTTCCCAAATGTGTGACCATGGACAAATCTCGCCTCCCTCTGGCTGAAATCAGAGCACCTGGAAACAGGAGTTAGACGCATCTGAAGGCCATGTGCCATCAATTCCTGTGATGTCACTTGGGGGTGGGGTCAAATGCCATCACTTCTTGTGATGTCATCAGAGGTCAATGGCCATAAGATGTCACTTCCGCTACCCCAGGCATTTTGGTGAAATGACGTCCTTGCAGCAGTGGTATGCAAACTTTTCCATACCGAGCCCCCCAGGAGTAAAAATATTGTTTCTGGGTCTCTGCACCTATTGGTCTCCCCCCCCCTTATGGGGCCCAAAGGGTCTCCGGCCCAGGCTCTTTAAAATATAAGCTGATTTGCTACTGTTTTTATTTTCAACTAGAAACAGTCCTCTTAATCCCTTTTTAAAGAGCCTGCCCCCCTAGGGACATCCTTTAGGGCCCCCTAGGGAGGTCCACACCCCAGTTTGAAGACCACTGTCCTAGAGCAATAAAATAATATGACCCTCAGGACCAGGCTTTCCCTGCCAGTTTCGCTCAAAGTATTTTTATTTTGTCTAATGTCTATTTGTTTTGCCATTCCATGTATTGTCTTGTTAATCAGAGCTAGTGAGTCTGGTGTCACCCTGTTAGTTAGGTAGTGGGTCAGCGTTCAACCTAATGTGGGATTTCTCTTCTCAAATATAGTTGTCACTGGCCTTATATATAGTTGGGAACAAGGAGGATGAGGGGATGTTGTGCAAATTACACAGGGTTGATGTCTCATTGGATCCACATTCCGCATTGGTAAACTATGTTTGATCCGGATAGTATTGTTTGATCTTCCTTAATTATCAAGACTAAATAAAAAGTTTAACAAAAATAAAATTCACACATTAAGATAGAATCACATACTGCAATTTAAACATTAAGCATCATTCACCGCTAAATAGTAGTGGCTAAATGATCTTCTTGTACTATCGCTTCCCTTCATCGCAAACGTAAAATATTCTCACGCACATTGCTCTCTCGCGTTGTAATGCTGTTAGTGGAACTTCCCAATATAGCATGTACGATTCCAGCACTACATAGTAAACATAATGGTATCTAAATGCAACCCCTTACAGTCCAAAGATTGTCCAATTACTACCGGATTCTGTAGTATGCCCTCAAGCTATCGATCTAATAGGTCCAGAGGATGGCTAATTGCAGCAATGCGTTGTTAATGAGGGTTATTTACTCCCCTGGTTAGCCATTGCCTGGCTGTTTTGAAAATAATGTGCACCCTTCAGCCGATCTCAAGGGCAACAATAGTTCCTCTAGAAGTGTGTTTCTCTTCTCTTTTCACATGCACGCATTCGATCTTTAGTTCCTGTCGTAGCCAATCCACTTCTTACATCCTTCACTTGTACCAGAAACGTCCTCCATTATAGGGAGTTTTTAAAATTATAAAAACAAAGCAAGTCACTCCAACAGCACTTTACGGCCTCAGGGCCCTTGCAGATTGTATATAGCTGATAAGAAAGGTTTGACAGAAGGAGAGTGAGAATCTAGTCAACGGACTGTATGAACATTTTTTAAACATAGATGAAATTGCACAAGGCCTTTTTAGAAAACCGTTAATTCCCAGTTCTCTGAATGTCCAAAATTCTAGTTTACTGTGTCTAATTGGGACTATCTGTATATCTCTCTTTTTAGCCAGACAGATTCTCTGTGTTGTTTTAGCGGGTGCGATTCTGTTTACGCATGGCACGTAGGCCTAAACCATTTTGTTAGGTCAGATCAAATGAACGTGCTAAATCGAAGGCATGTCCCTATTGTGAGCTCCTTGGGCGAAGAACTAGTGTAACACAAATGAGTCCTAACACGGTGAATTCAGATGCAATCTATGTATATGCGTGATTATCAATTGGCACTAAATGCCTACTTGTTTGAAGGGATCTTCTAAGAACAATGGAAAAAGCCAAAGTCTACGGGAGGGTGTATAAATCACCCATAACGCCTTTAATTTATCAATTTTTATTAATTGTTTTAGAACTGTTTTTTTGAGATTTTGAATAAATTCTCTTGAACCAAGCGTGTCCAATTAGTCACAGGGCATGCTGTAACGAATCACAAAGAAATTAAATACATGAATCTGACTGAACAATAAACACATACAAATATATATCTATACAGAATAAATACAGATACCAGGAAACACATTTGTGCAACAAAAGGCAGAAACTGTGTCCAAACTAAGTAAACTGTGTCACGCTGTGCAAAGGAAGCAATAGGATATTGGGCTTTTAGCCATTTGATAAGCCCATGGCCCAACTTGTATAATCTAATTTCCATGCGTAACACTTCCACTGGGAGGACCCCTAATATAGCCCGCCAAAATGTGTCTTCAACCACTCAAATGTAGGCATCCTGTTTGTCCCCATACTTGGGGGCCATACAAAACCTTTGCAGTAATTTCCATTGGATAATAGAACTTCAGAGGTTCAGTGATGGACCCCCGTAAAGTTTGCTCACATTTGAGAAGACATGGAGTGAAGCCAGGGCAACATTGCAAAGCTTCTTAACATGTCTGTACCAGGAATCGCTGGTGGCGGACACTAGGCCTAAATATCTAAACGTGAATCCAGTCTGTACAGTAATAATTATATTTACCATCCCTGCCTGTTTCAACCTCATACAAACATCATGTTTTTTGTGTTTTGGATATTTATAGCGTGCTCATTTTTGTTTGGGAAAATCAGTAGCATGCTTATCAATGTCTGCAACGTAGTTGGGATTCAGGTGAGGAGAATGGCATTGTTAGCAAAAATCAGGGCTGTATATAGTTACCTGTTAGTTCCAAGGGGGGTAGCAAATGTGTGTTAACTGGTGCCTACAGAATATCCAGAATATAAGCATTTAACAGACAATTGAGAGCACTCTTGCCTGTTTAATCGCTACTTAGTATGAATTCTACCCAAGCTGGCAGTTTCCTTCCCCTGACGCAATCTCATCCAGTTTCCTTTATGAATTCCCTGAATAAACTAAGATAGCTCAGCTTGTGCCATAGCAAGTCCTGGCTTACCAGGTCACAAATGTAAGGTACAAATCCTGTAATACATTTTACACTGTGAGAAGGAACATTAATACATGCTAAACCGTCTGGTTCACCCTGGACAAAAAAACATTGGGCAGTCCCAAAAAGGTTTGCCTGTGAGTCCCAGTCCTCCAATTATTATGAGCAGTTTGAAAAACAGTTTCACCTCATTGCCAAGGAAAGACACAACACAATATGATTAATGCCCTGGTGATCTGCAAATGTGAGGGCTCTTCAGCACACTCGCAAGGATGTGTAGGGTCTAAACTGCCTACTCAGCCCTCACACTTATACAAACCAACAGTGATACCGATCATAAAGGTGAAACAGGCCCAGCCACAGGCAGAACCAGAGATATGAAAGAAATAATGGGTGGACTGCACACACAGTTTAAGAACTGTACAGATAACAATGACACAGGTTCTAAATGTAATATGAGGAGCTATGGGTGAAATACATCCTGACGCAGTGTATTGTGAACAAGCAATATTATAGGCCTTCGTAACATTAGGAGAGAGCACCCATGCTCAACTCAAAATATTGTATTAATAAATCAATTGATTAATATAGAAAACAATTAATTATAAAACTGCATAACCACAAACTCAACAAAACAAAACCATGAGAGAAAATATTGATACAAAATTCAAGAATTTGGCCTACAATATTGACAGCCAGGAAATATACCTAATTCGCCTTTTGTGGTAAGGTGAGCCAAGCAATGGCTATACTTTTAGAAGGTGTGTGAATGTGAGACAATACCAACTCAAACAGCAGTAAAACAAACGCTCAAAAATAAAAGACTGTCCAATCAAGGTATGCTGAAAATATATACTTTAATTAAACAAATCAGTTCTACAACTAACTATTAAAAACTCTATAAAATAACACCTCTGTAAAAGAAGACAGAAAATGCAGAACCAATGTGTGTTGGCATCCTGGACACTTTAGCAGGGAGGCCAAAGACAATAATTGTATTAATGTCACTCAAATTGATATGTTCATTCAGGATACGATGCAACAAGGGCCTTAAACAGTTTCTAGGACCCAGAAATGGACCAACGGGACAATTGGGTCTTAACAGTACCTGATTCCGCTTCTTAGAAAGTTTGACTGGGTCGGACCAGGTTTCCAGAATCACTGCTTGTGGGTCGAACCTAGCTCGAAGGGGGAGAGTCACACTGAAGCCAGGCAGCAAGTCAGAGTCGAGCCAGTTTTGAACGGTGCTCCGTGCAGTTGCGAAGGCAGCGGCAAGCGGTGCAGGTCGATGGTTCACTGGGAGTGCCTCAAAAGATGGAGCATGATTCGATTTGATGGGTATCGCTGGTTCATATCAATGAGTGATATAATGCTCCAGCTGTTTGAGTCGAGGCGCATTGCAGAGCCATGGCATTTTGATGCTTGGTTCGAATGATGCAAGTCATCTGCACAGTCTGCTGGTGCTCGGGCCCGACAGAGGACGAGGCTCCGCTAGGGTAATGCAGTGTTGAGCCGGTTCCATGGATGCAAGTGGCAGCTCGAAGTTCGAAGGCGAGTGCCAAAGGCAGACATTAGTCCAGGTGCTTCTAAAGCTGCAAACACTGTTCGAATGCAGAGACCTGGCTCATGTAGCCTCTGGATGTTATGAGTACCAATTTCTTTAAAGGGATCTAGGGAAAGGTTAGTCTTTTTCTGTACCTGATCTTCCAGTCTATTGAGGAGTGCTAGCAGAGTCCTAGACCTTGGTCCTCAGCAAAGTCCCTCCCAATGTGTCCTGGTATGGATAGGGAGCATAGCTGTCCTCTGCCTAGGAAATCCAGTCTTCCCCTCTGGCAGAGGGCTTTGGAACGACTGCTTTCCCAACAAAGGCCAAATTAATTGTTTCTGATGTCCTAGAAGGTCTAAACGTGAATCAAAGAAGCAGTAGAGGTACCCCTCTTTCAGGTGTAAGGAAAGCAAGCCCACATCAAGGGGTCCACTTCCTGTTGTTGACAAAAGTGACCCATGTCTCCTGATGCCATAAACAAATTGCCATGTACAACAGGAAGTGGAGAAAATAGGAAAGAGAGGCCCACAGAAAAGTAAGATTGTGGAATCCTTCCTCAGGCCCACGTGTGATCTTTGACTGCCCTAACAGAGCCCCTCTCTCAGGCTGCTGCTTAAAAGGCTTTCTGTTGTGCCACCCCCTTAAGTGAGGCATGCCTTTGACATGGAAGTGCCTATTTGAAACCAAGTCCCCAAGTGGTCTCCTGGTGAGAGCTGCTGGCTGTGCAGGGACGCATTTCCCATCCTTGAACTGAAAACCACAAAGGCAGGCATCCTGTCATTTTTCTCCTTTACTGGAATGCAGACAGTTGGGATGCCTGTAATTCACATAGGCTCTCGTAGCTGGTCTGAGCTCACAGGATTGATACTGGAATGACCCCCAATTTGATGTAGCTTTTACTAATCCTGTTTCTATCGGTCACAATACTAAAGTCAGTATGGCCTATTCGTATAGTTTAACCAGCCACCAGATATCGTAGACACAGGATTATTATATTTTACATCAGAGATGCCAAAGTTAATGCAGCCTCTGTCTGCAAGAGCCTTGTGCTCCAGAAGCTGTCAAAGGGACACGTGTGACCCTTTGACTTGCTCTGTGCCACTGGAGAGCAGGTGCTGCAGCTCTGTCAGGATGCTGGTGCAGTGGGGCACGTGTGTACACTATGCTATTAGCCTGGAGTTTATTAAAAGGGGGTCTTGTTTAGCAGGCTCGCTTTCTGAGATGTATAGCCTGGATGATTTTATTATTAAAAAACAAAATCAAATAAACAGGGCTTTAACGTCATTGCCAGATGACAATCCTTCACAGATAAGGCAGAATTTTATTTTTGAAGAGTAGGCATTTCTATGTAAGTGAGACCCTCCAACCTTCCATCGCGATTTGGTACTTGTTGAGCATGTCCCTGTGTTTCTGTATTGTGATATTTAGGTCAGTTGTGCCATTAGTTTCTACCCCAGGCTGATCTCAGGGAAATGTGCATGACTTGGAGCTCCACAGACTTTACTCTGGTATTGTCCTACCATGTGGCCCACCTAAATAATTTCAGCTATTATTCTAATTCTCCTTACTTGATGCAGCCCCTTTCATCCCCAGCACCACAATCCTCAACCACATCACTCTGATCATTATCTATTCCAATGGCTTGCCTCGAAGGCCACAGTTTCATCAAAATGACATACCTTGATAACAAGGCAAATACCCTTCCTGTGTGTCTAGAATAAAAGTGGTACATATCCAGAGAAATGCAGACTGCCAAAAGCAAGGCAAACCTTTGATTGAAATTGCCATCGGTCATCAAAAGTAAGACTCTGATGTAATCTGTCCCTGTGAATAACCCAAGTGCCTGGACCTCTCTACCAATCTAGCTCCTAACCAACCTGACTACTTATTTATCTGAAGAAAACTCAAGACTCAGCTTTTCCAAATACAACTAGTCAACAACTAAAGCCCCTCCCTCCTCAAAGGCACAGTCTGTTTGGAATCCATGTAAAGCCATACCATATCTGCTTGCCTCTGTAGCTGTCTGCATGAGATTAAGTACATTAGCACCCACTTCTTTTCATATATTAAAAATAGTTGGGGCTCAGGTGCTTATTTTAGCCTTATCGACACTAAAGAAAACCCTAGCATATAAAATTAAAAATACCTTTTATATAGGGTTATAGGTTGTGGAGAGGTTGCACCCAATGCAGTGGGGGCAGCAAATAGAGGTGGCATCTATAGAGAGCTGATAGGAGATCCCTGAGCAATTGAATGGCACGGAAGCGCATCACAAATTGTGGTATGTTCATTCACGCATGAAGGAATATCTGTGCCGAAGCAAAGGCTCATGGCTAACAATGTGAAGGATATTTAGACATTTCTCTATTTTCTAACTTTGTAATCCTGTACTGCACCTGTTGAAATAAAATCAAAAGATCTGCCGCTGTGACCTGCCTCACTGTGGAACATGGCAACACATCATCAATGTGTTTCTCCAAAATATCAGGGCACAAATTTCTCCATGCTGCTGGAATCAATGAACTAACTTTAAAATAGGAATAGAGTAATGTTATATGAAGGGGTCTCGTATAGCGAAACTACTGCCATTTTGTAGGCCTCTAGGGGTTAGGAGCAGGATTGTGAGAAAGAAAGAGCAACGTTGGGGAAACAGGGATAACAAGTCAAAGTGCAAACCTACATTGTAATACAAGTGAAACAAGATTGTACATGAATATATTCAAATGTGCATTAAGCTTGAAATCGGCCTCCATTTCATTGGGCCTCATTCCGAGTATGGAGGTAATCATGGTGCTATTTGAGCCATGACTACCTCTAATACCGGTACCGAATCTGACCTGGTTCATTGGGGATTTACCGGTCCATTCCAACCTTGGAGGGACCGGTAAGTCCCCACTGAAAAAGGCAATCCCCATTCCCATTTGAGCCCCCATAGGGCTCAAATGGGAATGGGGAGGTAGCTAGTAACGGTACCGCAATTTGTGGTACCGTTATTTGCTCCCTGGGTCCTTTGCGGCTCCCGCTAAGGGCGCCTGGTAAAACAAGGCACCCATAGCGGGACCCGCTAAGGGACCTCGGAATAGGGCGCAAAGGTATTACCGGCACCGATGTCCTTAACGGTGCTGTCATGATTCCTGCCCCTCATGTCCCCAGCCATCCAAGATGTCAGGCTGGAGCCAGGCCACAATCACCTACATGACCCTCAAGGGCCTCTCCATCCCTCCAAAGACCCACTTGGAGTCAGACTTGGCGCTTGTGGCACCTGACTCACTCACTCCCATAGGATAATATTGGGGATTGGACTTGTAGTGCATTGATGGGGACAAGATGGATGCCCCCACATATTTCGGTTCCCAGAACTGCATGTGCAGTCTAGTCTTTTGGGTGTGGTTCAGCCCAGAGACACCTGGGATACCCAGAAACTATTTAAGCCACGCCGAGGCTGAGAAACATGCTTTGTGTTTTCTGCACCTGCAGCGCGACACTCACTATGTACGGATCGGTCTCCAGTAGGACTGCATCTTTCTTCTGCTCTCAGCTCCTGCAAGAACAAGAACACCGTTAGGAACAGCCTTACCTTGCGGTGCTTCTGCCCATCATTCATGGCTCCTTCTGTTCTGTGGGCATCTTCGGCGGTGTCATTCCCATCCCGGCACGCCGCTTCCTAAGGAAAAGGGAAAAGAACAGGAAAAAAGGCATTAGTAAGCATTCTGCAAATCTTCGCTTATCTTTAAATACTGTACGAGCTTCAAACGCTTACCTGAATCTCAGCCGCTCTGGGGGAATTCTGTCTCCGGAACTTCTCATCCATCTGCAAGAGGGAAAAGACACTCCAAGTTAGCGTGGAAACATCTAGAGGCGCTGCATACCGCACTTACTCACCGCATTTGTTCTTCATAACCGGCATCCACGCTGAAAACGTCGCGGCACCTAAAAGACACAGGAAAATAACTCAGTTAAATACAAATACGAAAGGGGTGCATCGTGCATCGCGCTCTCACTCACCTTCAGCGCTACTCATCTCAGCAGCATGCCGCCATCCCCGGACGCTGGCCATCATCTAAGGAAGGAAAGGAACGAAGTTAGAGAACTGTTCAAAAGACTCATTATATTATACTTACCTGTCGGACTCTTGCCAGTGAAGTAACTAAGCAGCAATGAACCCGCATCAATCAACGCGCCCCTGCGCTGAAATCAGGATGGGGAGCACACTATCCAAGAAAACAAGGTGAGCTGTGGATCAAAGGGAAGGGTTGGACCCCGGGGAAGAAGGGGTTCAAGCACACAGAGACAATAGGGAGTTAAACTCTACCAATCCTGTGTTTCAGGCCCAGTCTCAAGTCGAATAGCCTCCAGGGAAGGGTTTGAGGTCGTAAGAGGTCAGAACAGGCCCCACCCCCCCAAATCCCAGAGTATAGGGGAAAGGAGGCAACTGCTCCTGTGGTTCTCTAGCAATGGTTGCAGGAATCTCACTTTGCCCCCGTAGAATTGTTTACAGTTTTCTGTTTCTGGCTGCAGATCCCAATGGTGGATGGTGAATTTTTTAATTGGGGGGGTGTAAATATTTCCCCCAAATATGCGTGTGTGATGGAGCATAGGGAGGGAGCCCGAACCAATCAAGAGGTGTTGGGGTGCTCTCCCACCCGAGAACATGTTTTAAATAATGGCTTAACATGGTTCATTTTACAGCACACTTTTAAAAAAAGAATTGCGTAAAATGCCAAACAGTTTGCATTTGGCTTTGTAGGGTAACTCTTGAAAAAAATTCAATAGATACAAGTCACCAACAGTGCAGAGGAGAATTTCACCAACACTTTTTCATGATGCCTTTACCCATAATATATGCTGGTATAAGAAAATGTTCACAGTGACTGTACCCATACATTTCCATGCTGGCTGCACCAATATATGCCAGTAGTCCCATAAAAGCACTTATTTGTGTTTGCGTTTCACATAATGCCAGTAATGCTATTATAAGAAAACATGTCCACACTTGTTCTGCCAAAATATGGCAGTATCCCCACGTAAGAACATACCCCAGTTGGCTTTACCATTAAAAATGCCATGACACAGTATGCAAATGTGTCCAAGCTGGCTGTATCAAAATTCCTATCTAGCCACGTAATAACACTTATCATGATTTCTTTATCAAAGATGCCCAATATAAAATGTCATGCCACAGTTAGAAATGGCTAGACTGGCTGCACCAAAATTCCAGTCCAGCCACATAATACTTATCATGCTTGCTTTATCAAATATGCCCAATACAAAATTGCATACTGCTATAAGAAATGGCTAGCCTAATTGCATCGAAAAGCCAGTCTAGGCATGTAATAACACGTATGCTTACTTCATAAAAGATGCCCAATACAAAATATCATGCCACAGTAAGTAATAGCTAGACCGAGTGCATTAAAATGCCAGTTTAGCTGCATATGAACATTTATCATGATTGCATTATTATAGAAGCTCAGTAGAAAAAATGTCATGCCTGCCTTCTGGGCCCACCAGCACCTCGCACACATACAATGTGATTTTTTGTGCTTGGGAGGCAATGGGAGGCCCAAGGGCAACTGCCCCCTTGTCCTCCACCAGCAACTCATACAGGGAGATGATTTTGGCTGGTGAGGAGGAGGGTTGTTCAACAATCCCCCCCAACCCCTGCCAAAATCAGCTCCACGGCCCAGGGCAAACACGCGCACACACAACTTCACACAACCTTCACACGCAGCATGAACTCGCTCATTCACACATACAAGTGTTGCACACACAAGTTTGCACAACCTTCACATGCACCATGAACTCACTCATTCACACACAAGCCAGTCATTATAGAATCACTCATTACACACAACACAAGCATACACACATCCATACACACATTTAAATGAATGTACCTTATGCCCCGGTCCTGATTGTTCTTCCCAGCGCTCCAGTTACACAACGCACGACCTATATGCTCTGTCGTGCAGCTAAGAAAAAAGCAGTACTCGCGTGTGCTCAGTGATTGGGGCTCCAAAGGGGGAAATGTGGCCACCAGTGTCATGCCAACAACCCCTGCCTGGGGGTGGGAGTGAGTGGCTGGTACCATGCCAGTAAGGTAATACTCCTGCCTGGGGGGAGTGTGGCCCAAACACCCTGCCACCAGTGTCTCACTGCCTGCCCCACCATTAAGAGGATTTGAACAGAATGCTTGTTTTTCTTGTGCCAGACTCGCGGCAAGGGCTTTGCCCCTACAATCTGCAAAGCAGGGTTCATAGGGTAAACCATTACACCAAGCCACAGTCGAGAGTTGCTCTTCCATTACTCCTCCGCAGATCCAACAAAGAGGAGAGTGAAGGCAATCAGGGACCCTGAACTGGCAGGACCAGAGACGTTGCTAGGGATGCAGGGGGCTGAGGGGGCTATAACCTTGGGTCTTTTAGTTGTAGCCCCGAGTAGAAGTTCAGGGTCTACAACCAAAAGACTAGCTAGCCCGAGTCTAGGCAGTAATGCTATTAGCATAGCCCTGGATCTTTTCCAGAACTAGCAACACCCCTGCGCCAGACCATCAAGCCCTGCATCTGATGTGGCTCCTGGTGTCCCCGGGTGCCGGCTTGTTAAATGTGCTCTCAACTATCTTGGACTGGTAAAAGTGTGAGGTCAAACTGGTTTCCCGCTGCCCCACTAATGTTCAAAAAGTACTCCGAAAAAATTTACTTTTGAGGCTGTGAGCCTGCATGTCATTGATGTGCTTATAGTGGTCCCAATAAGTAAGTGTGTGTGAAGCTCTCAGACCGCAGATTGTCGGCATTCTCAATATGGTTCCAGTAGCTGACAATAGTGTCGTCCGTTGGTTGAAGTCTCCCTTCTCCGCGTTGAATAAAGTTTTCTATTATAGTGTGTTACAACTGCCAACATGCTACCAGCAATCGACCAATACCGACTGTCACCCGCAAAATATGTAAAGAGTGGTTGGTGTATGTTTTAATCTCTGTATGACTGAGTCCCAATGTATGTGGTTATTGTTTTACCCCACGGTTCCCAAATGGGCCAAGTATTGCTGTTTGTGACTTGATTTATTCGATGTACATTGATGTTGTTTTTATTTTGTTTGATATGAAATAGGAGGAGTGTGGTGTTGCCCCTTTAAGAATATGTGTCATGACTGTCAATAAAAGGAGCGTCAGCCAGCACGTGCGGCAGAATGGCGGCAGACTCCATGGATGGCACTTCTGCCTCGTGTCTGTCTCATTATCGGGCCTGCAGGCTGATGCTGTGTGATCACGGCCCTGCTACCCTGGGCTGAAGGCTCACGCTGTGTGACCACGGTACTGCAGCCACCACTGATCTGGGTGCCCCCAGATCAGCATGTGTAACCTGGTAGCCCCCGGGCCCCTTTCACGTTGTGTGATCACAGCATAGCTCTCAGCTCACACGCTTTTGGCGGGTGTCACCCGCCTTGTAAAGGGCTGGCTCACCCGCCAAGCCTCCTGGACGCCCATTCATTCCAATGGGCGTCTCACCCGCCAAAAACAAAATCGGGTGATTTCACCTGCCTTTGCGACACAAATGGTTTCGAGCTATGTCACAGCACAGTTGCGAGCTCCGGAGCCCCCTGCAACTGATATCAGCCGTGTGACCTTTGCAACTGTAAATGTGTGCTCTGTGCCCCCAGCACCCACTGGGTTGGAACGTGTGCCCCTGAGCCAGCCCACAACAACAGTAACTGAAGTGTATGCTGGGTGCCCCCAGCACTGATAACGACTCCTGTGTGCCTCGCAAAGGCGCCCGATTTTATTTTTGGCGGGTGAGGCGTCCATTGGAATGAATGGGAGTGCAGGAGGTTTGGCGGGTGAGTCAGCCCTTTGCAAGAGTTGAGAGCTATGGTCAGACTGCACCCCACAACAGTTACCAAGAATGACTACTTCAATGAATGTTTGACCCGCACGTAACGTGCATGTGTCATAGCAATTGCCAACGAAAGAGAAAAGCTACCCAGGTGTTCGGTTTCTCGGACTTCAATAGGAGGCAGCATATAAAACAAAACGTAAGCAGGTTTAAACGGCTTTCTGCGGCCGGTGTCATCCAAACCTGGAGATGCCGCGTGCACAGCGGCGATGACAGGCGTCTGATGGACTGGAAGTGATGGTGCCAGTTCAGGCGGGGACGCAGCAGGCCTCCGCTGCACCGGTGCCTCACGCAACGCGCCCGAGCCCTGCTCATTCTGAGCTCATGCTTAATTTCAAGGGAGTCGGAGGAGCTCACCGGTTCTTGTATCAGTCTCATTGATACGGCTGAATTATCGCATCATTAAAATGGTCTGCAGCGAAGAAAAGTATTTTTTTTTTCCACAAAATATGTTCCTGCCTTTCTTTGTACATTGCTACTACTACTGCTGAGGACATATGCTCGACGGTCATTGAAAAAAGATACTGTAATGCTAGAGCGCCACCTACTGTCTAGTTTCAGGGAAGGTCTTTAATAACCGCCTGCATTAGATTTCTGACAGGACTGGCTTCTTCTACCTGTAAACAGGAAAGACAACATGTTCAATAGCTCTGAAATTGAATTTTGATTCCGGTACCTGGCGCTATATGACGACATAGTATCCTTATGTTCTTCCTCTCTTTTTCTAACGTATTTTATGAAGTATCCAAAGGTGATTTGGATTGCTATTGTAAAATGCTGTAAGTGGAGGAAAACAGCTGCAGAACACGTGTTTCATTCTGTGTATTGCTGGTTTAATGTAAACTATTTCACCTCAGAAACGGTGCGCGGGATTTTGTCTTTGACTGCAAATTATATTTTAAACATGCACCCTATAACTGCCTATTTACATGCTGCTCAACCTGATCAATGCATGCACTTGCAATTACCAGGAAACTGCTCTCCCATGTTTTATGATAAAATAATCTTTTACTGGCCTGGTTTGGGGAGCCACTAATGTAGACTGCCCACCACAAGATTAATTAAACGATTTACACTGCTTACTATAAGTCAGGGCTGGCTGAAGATGTGTCAGGGTTTGTGGCAGCCCCTTTACCTACATTTCAGAAAAACAATCTGAGGCATACCTGGGGTTGTTAATAGCTGCAGAATATCATGGGGCAGTCAGGCAGCTGTGAGCTGACACGCCACTGAAAAGCTACTAATCATCAAGGGACTAAAGTAGACAAAACCAACACAACAGTTAACAAGATGATGTTGAGAATGCTGCTGTATGCCCAAGAGGCCTGGGAGAGATGAGGGCCTGAGGGCGCCAGCACAGGCAGCCTTTAACATGCACGCAGCAGTGCACACATTGCATGTCCTGATTAAAGAAAAATGATGCTGTGTCGTAAGACTGCCAACACGGGGCCAGCTTGCCCCCTCCCCCGGCCCCACACTCCCTCGAGTCTCAGGGACCATTTCAACTTAAAATGTTGAAACGCCTGGTGCTGGCCCTGCTTAGAGACTATTTTTGTATTCCTTTACAAAAAAACTGTGTGAAAGGTCATTCTTCTGGATGTCTGAGCATGTGTATATGAGGAGCACAGCTATGAGCACTGTCTTGCCCCTGCTCCTCTCCGCCTCACAAGAGTCTTACCTTAAAACCCCTTGTACTCTTTGCACGCCATCTACCAGCAGTTCACTGCGGTGGACGTGCACTAGGGACAGCTCGGCTGCATGTGCAGTCACCCCCCTTTGTTGGAAGCACATAGTGTACAGCAAGTTCTTTGCCAGGCATGATGGTGTAGTTCTGCTGCTCTTCACGCTCCAGCAGGCCTATATGGGGTCATTAAGCCCCTTTCTCCCGTGGCTCGGGTGAGCTCATCAGCACCCAGGTCCCGTGAACTGCATTATTCCCTTTGAGGCCTTTGAACCTGGAATGCCGGGAGTTCTGCCGTTTGCTTGGACCTTCCTTGTCTCGCTGATGCGCTTATTTCCCCGGTCGTGTCCCTGTTGTCATTTTGAGGAGTCTGTTGCACCCCCTTATTCCACAAGGGAATGCAGGTGCGATTCCACATGCCTCCTTTTCCCAAAAGTAAGGCGTTCAGAATGACTTAGGTGACTTTCCACGAGTTCTTCGAAGTCTTTTCATTGGATGTATTAAGAAGTTGATTTTGTGGGCCTTTTAGTCTTCAGCCAGACCCCATTTTGTATGGGGCCATTTGTAGTTGCGTGCTAGGCATTGCTCTGATTACTTACCGGTAATCTTCATTACTCCTAGTCCTACTCCTCGGTTTAGCCGACCCATCAGAGTGACTCACAAAGGGGCAAACCACATCCGCACGGAAGACGGGCGAGCGTGGAATTTAGAAAGGGTAGCATTGTACCAAAAGAATCGAGGAAGAGCGAAGACCCCAGAGAGACCACCCACGCCTCCGAAGAGACTGGAGAGACCACCCGCGGAAACCGAAAGGGACTTTGGAGCAGGCGAGGAAAGAGAACCAGAAGGAGACGACAGAGAGAGGGGTGAAACAGGAGTTGAACTGGAACCATTGGGTGAAGATCCCGATCAGGAGCAGTGAGAGAATTTCACCCGGACTGTTGATCGTCCCAGAAGGGAACACAGAAGACCGGTGAGATATAATGACTATGTTTTGCAATGAGTTTGACGTGTGTGTGAAAAGGGGAGATGTATAGAGACATCGCGAGAGCCTGTGCTATAGGAAGGGTCTCAGGTTTGGTATAAGCATTGAGATATCACATCTCATGCTATAGGAAGGGTCTCAGGATTTTCTGAAATCTTATATCCTAAGTATTCAACTTCTTTAACTCTGAGCAGACATTTCTCATAGCGCAACCGTACCCCTGCCTCTTGTAGTTTGTTTAAGACAATTCTCAACGTGGCATCGTGCGTCTGTTCATCCTCCGCATACACGAGGATGTCGTCCTGGAAGTAGACTACGTTTTTGACTTTCTTCAGCAAGACGTCCATCATGCGTTGGAACGCCGACGCTGCCGATGACAACCCGAATGGCATTTTAGTGAATTGGTATGTGCCAAATGGAGTGATGAATGCCGTGAGGGGTTTCGATTCGTCATGTAGCTGTATTTGATGATATGCATTTCTCATGTCTAGTTTCGAAAATATCTTGGCTTCTTTCATTAGCAGAATGAGTTCATTTATGCTTGGAAGGGGGTAGTTATCAGTGACGACTTCCAGGTTTAAGCTACGTAAGTCTATGCATACCCTGTGTTCTTGTGATTGGGGTTTCTTTATGAGCACGACGGGGCTCAGCCATTCAGATGCTTCGATTTCTTCTATGACGCCCTCCATTTTCATCTTTTCCAGCTGACTTCTAAGGGTATCCCTTGCCGTGGCTGGTACTGGCCTCACTCGGTGCTTTATAGGGACAGCATTTCTTTTTGAGTATTATCTTGTGGAGAAATCCCTTGATGTGCCCCGGCTCCTCTGAGAACAGAGTTGGGTAGTCGCTTTTGACCACAGGTCCTCTTGTCGCCTTGACTGACAGCACTTGTTCTTCAGTGCTGGGATCCAGTCTGATTTTCAGCTTGTCCTGGTCGTCCCACCCTAGCACTGCTGGGCCTTCATGACTGAAATAGACCCTGGTCATGGTTTCCCTTCCTTTAAATTCGACTTTGGCGTTGATGTATCCTAGTAGATCGACTGACGCCCCTCCAAACACTGTGGGTGTGTGCTTCGTTGTGAGCACTTGCACCTTTTCCTTACCCACCATGTCCTTATACGTGCGAAGGGGAAGGATCGTTAGATCGGACCCTGAATCCGCCATGACCCTAGTTTCTATTCCATCGATTTTGATCACGCAGTGGGGCTTCTCTCTCCTCGCTCTTGTGCTGTTAACCATGATGACAGTGGGTCTCCCTTCGTCGTCGGAGGATGACTCTTTCTCCGGATTGCGATCTGCATTGAGGCTGGAGACTTTCTTATTCCTCCACCGACACACGATGGAGAAATGGCCAATGCGTTTGCAAATGGAGCACTCCTTGTCTCTGGCTGGGCACTCCCTGTCAAACGCCAGGTGTTTCGTGCTGGTGCACCTGTGACACTTTAGGGGTTCTTTTCTGTTCCCTCTCCCTTCTTTCGTGTCAGCAGCCAGCCTCTCTCTTCTTGCATGGTAACCCACTGCTTGTATTTCTGCCGAACTTTGGGCCCCAGTAAGCTCCTTACGTCTTCCTGCCGTTTCTTCGACTGCCCTGGCGATCTCAATCGCTTTCTCCAACTGCAGTTCTTTTTCAACTATAAACTTATCTTGGACCTTCCGGCTGTTAGCCGGCACATATATATTTTTGATTTCTATATTTTATGGCAAGTCGGAAAATACTCATATCTCGGCATACACTAAAGTACTCAGCCGAGGCAGGAATCATTGTCAAAATTGTGGTGACCTCTGGAACCAATGGGAATTGGGGATCTACTACCTTGTTTAATGCACGCAGATCAATTATGAAACGATACAGTACCTCATTACCTCCTTTCTTATACACCGGAAGAATGGGACTGTAACATGTACTGCCTGTAATGTCTTCTATCACCCTCAATTTTACCAAATCAGACACAATACTTTTGAATCCTTTCTCTCGTTCTGCTGAGATTTTGTACTGGGGAATATGCATTAACGTTATTCCTTCCTTTAGAGAAATCTTCACTGGCTCTATCTTTAAGCATCCCACATCATTGTCATTCATTGCCCATATACAAGTTGGCACTTCACTCAATTCTCCTGGGAAAGGTTTGGACAAAAATTCAGATACCGGTACATTCTGTGGTGAAATGGTCAAAAATACTCCATCTGGCATACACTGGATAACTGCACTCAGTTTCTTCAATAGATTTAACCCATTTTCCCCACAGTTTTCTGTTTTCTGGACAATATTCAGTGAATGGACCTAATGTTACTGGTACTGGTTGGGACACTGGATTTATTACTGGGGTACCTGCGAACCCTACTGAAATATTTGGTATTTCTGGAACCAAGTGATGATATATTGAGCACTTTTGTGCCCCCGTATCTATGAGAAAGCTATGCTCTCCATTCCCGACTTTCATCTCTACGTAGGGTCCTTTCTGATTCACAGGAATAGGTACTGGTTCCGACCCCTGTCTTGCGATGTCCTATTGGGGAAACAACACATCATCCGATGTGTAATCGCTGCTGTTATTATAGTACGCATTTGATTGGGTGTCAAAAATGTTCCCGGCCCTTCCTCTATTCCCATTTTGCGTGTTTTGATGGCTCTGATTCTGAGTAGAGGCAGTTTGATTATGAGCTTGGTTCTGATTTTGGGTAAAATTTCCTTGGTTATTTTGGTGCTGCTGCATGCTATTTCTGTTCAGCCATTTTGTTCCTGGATGCCCCCTATGCTGTCTTCTCTGGCCATATCCATTTCTATTTTGCAGATGTGGACATTGCGCTCACCAATAACCTTCCTCTCTGCAATACGCACACTGATTTAATCCCAGAGGCCCTCCATGCATGTGCAAATTACCATTGCCTGGTGAGTTTCCTCTTCCTCTATTGTGTCACGCCACTTGCTGAAGTAGCACCCTTGTTTTCAAATTCGCCCTATATTTCACCTCTTTCTCTTTCTCTGTGTTCACTCTGTTCTCATAATATTGGGTCATATGTAATACTCCGCTCAACGTTTTTGCTTGCCATGCACTTTCTGATGTATTATTAAGTTTTGAATTGGAAGTATTAACCCTCTCACATACTTATCGACAAATAGCATTTTTCCTGCTTCTGTGCTTACATCCTGTCCACTAAAATCTGTGAATACTTCCTCAAATCTATTAAAATAATCTGTAGCTAACACATCCTTGCCCTGAACGCATGCAGTCAATTTGTCCCTTTGAATTCTTTTTTCTGGAACAATTCCTTTCAATTTTTGTATTTTCCGTGCTGGTAATGCCGCCATATTTGGCCCGGTTTTCCCCCCACTGCTTTATTCCTATCGTCCAGTATTAAATTCGCCCAAGTGGCGCTATAGGCGGTTTCATCATCCACTTTTCTTATTTGCTTCCATATATCTGCTGGCAGGATTAGTGGGAATATTAGATCTATGTCACCGATAGTGAGCAGGGATGATTGCAGACAGGACTCTACTACTTTATCAAATCCCGTGGGATTCTTTCTTATATCAGCAATCGTCTGTTTTATGTTATTCACTTCCTGTCTGGAGAAGGGGACATGTACATATTGGGCTGTATAATGTGCTTCCGTTACCTGTGCTGCGCCCCCATTAACACCACAAATTTCTACTTTCGGCACAAAGGTAGGTGGGACTTCTCTCATGGGAAATACCGCACTCACTGTTCCTCCCCCTTCTCTCATATGCAATAATATTCCCAAGTCAAGTGATAAGGCTGTTTCTCCTGTTCCACGTTCTAGTGCTCTTTTATATACTGCCATTATTTCAGGGGGGCTGGCTTTCTTATCATTTATATCTTTGTCTATCAAATGTTCAGCCATTGTCTGCAGTGCTTTTCTTTTCATAGGCAAGGGGTATTCATCAAATATCTCATATATTTCCATTGTGGGGATACTGGGATCTGAAATCCATTTTAACGCCTCTCGTATACATACTTTTAGTTTATCGCCTGTCTGTCTTGACAACAGCAAAAAACGCCGCTGTATAAAGGGCTCCACCGCTTCCGTCCTGTCTCTCCTTGCTGATCGCACTACGAGTCACTCTCCCGCATCCACTTTGTCCGGTCCCCTCTCTCGCCTCAATGAGTTCAAGTTCAATTATAGGAGGGGCAAATGGGACAGAAACACTCTCTTGAGAAGAGTGTACAGACGGGACAACGGAAACAGGATGTAACTGTTGCAGTGCTGGCTGGCTAGTGGGAGGTGCTGCTTGTGTGGTTTGTGGCTGTGCTGGGATTTGATCAGTAGGGAGGGGCTGAGCAATAGGAGGGGGCTGAGCAATAGCCAATGACTTGGTCTTTTTAGTCTCTTCCCTTGGACCTCGCTTTTTATTAGTCAATATTTTATCTATCAATTCACCTGATGAATGCAATTCTTGTTGTGGGTATATTCTTTCTATACTCAACTGGTCGCGTCTATTTGACTTTCTCAAACTATCATTCCACTCCTCCTCCTCCTTTTCTTCCACTCTCTCTGCTTTTGACTTATGCCTGCGCGCATGTTTCTCTCTACTTCTTCAACGAAGCATAGCTTCCCTTCTCCAGTCCCTAAGGATATCAAATGCTGCAGGGCGTGTTTTCTTTTTCATCAACACATACTCCAAGTTATCTATTCTCGTCATCTCAAAACTCCCATGATTCGGCCACTGAAGATCTTCCTGTTTTCTGGTTTGCCTATGCCAAGTCTCACAAAACATTATCACTCCCACACCATATTTCACATACATCTCATATGCCGGCGACCCCATGGGTGGCGCGACCTGGCCAGTTTCCAAAGATTGTCTACCGCAGCGGAAAAATCCCGCTAAGGTGGACAATACCTCAGGCATGTTTTAACCTTACCCTTGGCTAATCAACCTTACGCTGGGTGTTTGATTTTGCAAAATCAACTCTCAACCAATATCAGGATTACTTTGAATCGGGGCACGACTCACCTGATCAGCCAAGTTGTCCTTCAAGACACAATTCGTCTGTGTACTGACGCAACCAATGACGTTGTGTCTGCGTATCTTGGCTCACTTTGCCTCATTTCGGGACCCTCGCCTCCTTGTTCCCTGGCCGGGCACGTCGATCTGGGATCAGTTGTGTGCAGATCTGCAAAGGAGTCTCTCATCGCTTTCAAAGGGGCACCCCGAACACCTCTTGATCCTGGCTCGATCGTCCCGTCCTCGCCGTTCTCTCCACCTTCCTTATTTTACAACGTACACGATGGAACAAGTTGGGGGGGGTCCCTATTCGGGCACCATCTTGAAGGGGCCCCTGAGGGACCCTCGCATATGGAAACAAGGCACAATCACCACACACGAACTGATACGCCAGACACAAGGTTGTATTCCCAAAATCAAGGTTTATTGCAAAGCAAATAGTCTCAGTTGCCCAACTGGGTCCCACGCCCCGTGACGTGTGTTTCCAGACCCCGGGGGACGCAAGAGCAGAGAGAATCGTACAACAGTTACATATATACAAAGCAAGCATTTTACAATCAGTAGTGACACATCCAATACCGCCCCTAATACATTTCCTTTGAATTGGGCACGATGATTGACAATGGTGACGAGCATGACACCTCCAGACATTTATTTAACAACAGTTTGCAATTTTTGCGAGCCTACAGACACAAGTCTTTGTTTAAAAGAACACAATGCTTCTGTTCTTGCAAGCAAAATGCGTGCAGGGGAGAGACACATTCCAGGCCTTGCTATCTCCTAGTTTCTATTCGTGTACTGGGGGTCAACTTGCTCTCCAGGACTCTACAGGGCTCAGGAAAGGGGGGCCGTAAAGAAGAGCATAATTCAAGTCATTTAATGTTCACTTCTAGCATTTCTACTCTGTTTTCGAGACTAGCTGGCACCTGTGTACTGATTATAATGCCTTGCTGCTTACTTCCAAGGATATGTGAGGGAGGAGACCGGGCATTTCTATCTGGGTTGCTGCGTTATGTTTCAACATGTCTCTCGCAGCCTTGCGTTATGCTCTAGTGGAGCAGAATAATATTTCAGCAAAGCAGTTTTAACAGAAAGCAAAAAGCAAACGTTAGAGAAAACAAAATGGCGATTTCAGTCACCAAAATGGCCGCGCTTCAGTCTAGCTTATGGCTACATATTTCTAATACTAAACACATGAGGCGGTTGTTCTTCGGCCAACAAAGAACATTGCCTTATGATCGAGGGGTGTCTACTTTTTCTGGACTGACACCCGGGCAACGCTGCAGTCTCCTCTCCCATGTATTCAATGGGCCACCACCAATCCCATTCCGGAAGCCCTTTGCCGTGTTGTAAAACTGCTTCCTGACAGTGGCATAACACCATTGAGCAGATTGCTCTAAACCCTGCACCCCCCCCGAATTATTCAGCTATGTTGACTTGAGCTGGTTAACCTACAGAGCCATGGCCGGAGAGAAGAGGGCACGCAGACGTTAAACGGTGCCTGGGCTTCGCTGTGAACAAAGGCCTTGCATTAATTGTTGGTAGCTCCAAACATTTTTAGGTAATTGAAATCGTGATGTGGGATTGGTACATGACTGTCAGTGGAGTGATTGGAAGGGATGGGGAGTTAGTACTTGCATGTCAGAGGAGTGATTGGAAGGGATGGGAGGTTAGCACTTGCATGTCAGGGGAGTGATTGGCAAAATGGAAATAAATGCATAAAAAGGAAAGACAATAAATGCAGCCCTGACACCCAAGCCGTCATTTATTCTCTTTCCTTTTTGTGAGTTTATTTTGTTTTTTTTCTCGTTGCTGTGGTCTTGGCTCGTCCTGTGGTGGGCTCCTAGAGCCAGGCCTGACCCCAAGCTCGGCTCTGGCCCTACCCATGAATTCCCTGGCCCCCCAGGTCTAACTCGTATTGCGATTGGTCCACATTTTTATTATACCTGTGCAGTGTACAGAGAATGTGTCCTGGTAAGTTAGATTGAAGGTTATTACTATAGTTTCCATGATACACTAAATATGCTTCAAAGCACTGAAATTCAGTTTTAACCTTGATGATACAGGATCGAAAATCAATTGTAATGTAACACTATGTTTTATTATAAATAAACCAATATCTAGGCGAGGTGAGGGAGGGGAGGTGGAAATGGAGCTAAAAGAAAGTGGAACATGTAGGGTTGGTGTCTGAGTAGTTCATGGATTAAATTACAGAATTTTTGTGAGGTACTATGGCCTACTAGTTTTGCTACTGCGCTGCACACCCTGAAATGGTTCAAATACAAGCACCCAAGTACATCAACAAGTGTCTCTTGTTGCTATGAGCTGCATCCCCTCTAGACACGCGGCACTCACTGCTCATGAAAGGTAATGGAATGAGGGACTGGAGGCTAAAGGCCTAACTTGCTAATAAGGCCTCCTCACATGGTCTGTCTTACACGGGCTGCCCATATGCCCCAGTACCTCAGACAGTCTGTCCATGTTCCCAGTACCCCTCAAGCTTCTTGTCCATATGTCCCAATCTCCCACTCTGTGTTTCGATGAACCCAAACCTCCTCACACTGCCTGGTGCTCCTGGAACTGCCAGCCGCTTTTGCGCCTCCCTGAATGTGCCCGAAGCTCCCCACCCTGTGTTTCCAAATAGAGATCCACATAATGCCTGCCAATGCCTTCCTGTGTCCTTGCACTGCATGTTCATGTGTCACACTATGCCCCCCAAGACCCCTGACAGGTGGGTCACTGATCCCCCCCCCCCACTCTCACACTACTTGTGCATTTACATCAGGCTCCTCACTCTGTTTATCCGTGTGTGCAATGCTTCTAGCAAGGCCTGCTCACTCTTTGTCTAGGTACCCCTTTCTCCGTTACCCTGCCTGTCCATTAATCTCTATCTTCTTAATTTCATCATTCAATGTACACGAGGCTTCCCATACTCTTTTCATCAACCCCTTTCTCACACACTATTTACCCACCCCCTCAGCTGGCTGTCCGGATGCCCACGCTCCTTACACAGTCTGTTCACGTGCCACCAACTCCTTACACCATCTAAATATCTATAACCCCCAGACTCCAAACCCTCTCCACTTCCCTGAAGTACTTCATTGTGCCTGCCCCTTCCTCCCAGGTCCCTTACACTCGCCCCCATTCACAAAGGAATTGTGTTGTGGTTATAAACTGCTGCTAGCGTACTTTAAGACTGCACTCAACACAGACAAGGTGATTCACAATGAACCCCACGCAACCAGTGAGCAATATGCGCCTGATGCAAACTGCGACTGCAAGAGAATCCTGATTCACAAGGAAGGCGCAAATCCCACTGGCAAGTGGGGGCAGGGAGTGTGGGGAGTCACGTGACACTAATGCATAGGAAAGTGGCTTCAAACTGTATTGGAAGGGAAACATTACATGGTGGTTACAACAGGGCCAACATGTACCTACGGTGAAAAACTGCAAGGGCTTTGACACTTCTTGTGCCTCGGCATGCTATATCAGCATGTGCAGGTGCGTTCCTTATTTGCACTAGGCATCCAGGGCCACTACTCCAACCACACCCCATTTGTAGATGTACGTTAGGAATGCATGGACCCAACCCACTCCCACACATGCCTGTGCACAAAGTGAGCACACAAGGAGATCTATGCATGTACAGTGCTGAATCTGTGCACACATTTGCCGTTTGTGAAATGGCCGCAGTTTGCATATAAGCAAACTGTGCTTTTATGTAAGCACAAATGCACGCGCAAACACGCTTTGTGAATCGGGTCCACTGTGTGTCCGTATTTTCCCATCCTGCTCAGGTAGGCGGTGAGCGTCCTGTGAATGCTGTTGTGACTGAATATTTGAGTGACTGTTGCTGGCTGCATGTGTGCCTGAGAATGTGGCTCGGAAATAGTCTCGGGTGAGAGTAGTAGCAGAGCCAGGTTTGGATGCCAGGGAGGGCGAAGTGCTCCTCAGGGGGCACCGCACCTGTTGGGCCAGAGTGGTTGGGTCATGTTAGGCAGAACCACATGCATTACCCTTTGGGAACACTATATGCAATTAAGACTACAAGTGTCAGTAAAATGTCACCTTTGGTACAAGCCTGCACTACACAGTTATGTGGTAGCAGTAGCTGAGCTGCCAGACTTATCTCAAGAGTTGAGTGAACAGTAGAACAAGTTACACATAGGACCAACAAATACAGTGATTCAACCAAACACTTTGCTCAAGGTTTCTTGGTAAAAGAATATACATTTATTTACACAGTCAGTTTGAAAACATTACACTAGCAAGAGCAGCTCAATATCATCTGCTAATATACTACAAATACACAACCAATAAGTTACTGAACAAGTTCAGCTCCTCTGAAGTGGGAGCAAAATGGCACTTCAGATAAAAAAGGGGTAAAAAGACACACACGGGTCAGGTGGTCCATTATCAGGGCTCCTTTTCAATTTTGAAGTGAGCAGCAGTTGCTAATTCTGCAAGATGCATGCTGACACGTCAGCACGCCTTAACCCAGCAGGAGAGGAGAAAGAAACCCAGCCACAACCAGTGATTTAGATGAGCATGGCAAGGATAACAGGTGCACTGACCTATACCCTCCGCTGCAAGCAGGGGTGCAGTAGTCATTTTGTCACAAAGCATACTGCATGTATTTTACCAGAATCATCCTTAAAAATAATTGCGTTCATAAATCACATAGCATATCATTGTTGACCCTGCTGGGATTAGAATCTGCCCACAGCAACATGAGCCGGGCCCTACTATCGGCAATTAATTTACTGAGTCTATCCATCAATAAGGAAAAGAGGGAAACACATCTGATATGTTTGGAAGTCGCACACGCCTTTTCCACGTGCCTGAATACCAGAACAGCTCACAGAAACAGGTTTATTTAGGCATGTAAATAGAATAACATTTGGTATTAATAAATACATATAAAGCCAAATAAAATGCTTTCCTTGCTGACAAAGACATATGCATCGATTTAAGTAGAAATGTTGACCAAATATAAGGAACACAGTATATATGTTTAGATACATATTTAGTTTTTCTTGGAATTTTTACACTATGCGACGGTACTCAACTCTTCCAAAAATGTCTTCATGTGGCTGTAATTTTGGTGACTGGGCCTAGGTGCTCTATCAATTCGGCTATGGGATAATATACCATCATATACGGAGGGGTTTGCGTCTTTCTGCTCTTAGCAGTAACTCCTGCCTCTACCTGAGCAGACCATCAGGTACGGCCAGCTCGGCTGCAGGTTATTTGTTTTATTTTCCTTTTAGCGCGTTACTGCGTGCAGCCAGGTGACTTTGACGCCTAATTACTGTTCCACTGTTTGACCAGCATTTTAAACTTGGTCTCCTTTTACTTGCCGCCTGTCGGCCGGAAGGTGCCTGGCTTCCTGTTCAGACACGCTGCTTTGCGGTCTGTTTTCACTGTCTACTCCCCATCAGTGGGAGGGGTCTGGCATCTTTCTTCTCTTAGCAGAACCTCCTGCCTTGTATACAGTCTTTATAATGAAAATTTGATGTAGAATGAATGTATAACGAAAATGATAACGAAAAACATAACAAGAATGTATGTGGGGTGGGGTAAAGGGTTAAATCTTGTGGGGAGAATTCTAGAACCATCAGCTCCAGAGATGGCAGCATAACTGCTGTGCTCCTGTGCCTGAACTTTTTTCCTTGATAATATATACTTATAAGCTTCTGAAGATGTCAACTCCTGCTACTCCGGAGGCTAAAAGACAAAAAGGAGGCGGAAAAGATGATGGTGATGGCGTGAACAGAGATGACAAGCTCTTTGATATGCTGAGCAAGATGACACTGGATATTGGAGAGATAAAGGCCGCCCTTCTGAAACCACAGGAGAAATTCACTACAGTTGTCAAAAGAGTAGATTCTGTTGAAGAACATCTGAATGTAGTGGATGAATAAACCTTAAAACTGATGGACCAAATCAGAGACTTGAAGGTTGTTAATGAGAAGATTTCCATGAAATTATCTGAACAGGAACATTTTTCACGGAGGAATAATCTTAGTTTTGCTGGTATTCCAGAAAATGTGGAGAGAGGCAATGCTGTTGACTTTTTAAATAAGAACTTGCCAAAACTGCTGAATCTGGATGCAGCTGTCTCTTTGGAAACAGAGAGAGCTCATTGCTCTCTTGGACCTAAGCCAGCCCTGGGGGGGAAGCCAAGACATTTTATTGTGAAATTCCTGAGATTCCCTGTGAAAGAGTTGGTGCTGAGGAAGGCTCGAGAGATGAGAGATCTTGCCTCGGGGGGGGGGGGGACAATAAAATAATGGTGTTTGTGGACCTGAGTAAAGACGTGATGGACAAAATGAAAACTTTTAATGCGGCTAAACTGAAAGCCCGGGAAAAAAATCTGAAGTATTACATGATTTATCCGGCAATTTTGAAGATAGTGGTGGAAGGTCGTTTGCATTCTTTCATGGAGAGCAATTTGGCAGAGGCTTTTTTGAGAGACTTGGATTTGGATCCAATGGAAGGGACATGATCAACTCTGGAGCCTAATGCTAGGATGAAGAGAGAAAAAAGGAAGACCTAATTTGCATTTAGTGGTGATTCTGTGACTTTGTTGTAACAGTTTGTTTTTATTTACATGTTGTTTTGCTGTTATTTAACATTTGCAAATGTTTTTGCATTGGGAAAGATGGCTGCCGCTTTTTTTTCCATTGTTCACAACGAGATTGGAACGTTTGCCTCCTTGAAAATACATGGTGATTGCCTTGATCTTCCGTGTTATGAACTGTAAGTAAAGCACCTTGTACTCAGGCTACATTACATACGGCGTGATGAAGACGATCCTACCTTCATGTTTACTCCTTTGCGCCACGCCCCTTTGCCATGCCTTTATCAGGAACAGCGAGCCTGCAGTGGGTCATGCTGGATTCCTCCCGTACGCTTGCGCCATTGTCAGTGCCGGATGCGTGCATAAAATGGTTCTTTATCAATGCCTTTGAAGTGTCCACTGCATCGTCTGAACGTGCGATGAATACACATTATGGCAGCTCTACCGGCGCTTCTACAGATGGCTATGCTTCAGGTGAGCTTGCTGTTCCGGTGAGGCAATCTGCAGTTTTGTTGTTCTTTTCATTCCTGGCCCGTGGCTGGCTCTGTGGACTGCTCTGGCTCCATTGTTTGTGACCGGAGCTCCAAATCTGACTTCCGGCATGATTAGTTTCTGCAAGCGTGACACTTTGGGCTCCTCATCTAATTTTCCATGCTTCTGTGAATATACGTTTCACGAATATCTGGAAGCTGGTTTGTGCTCCGGCAGTCGTTGGAATTGGTTCGCCTCTGCAAATGTGCCAATTATGGATCTAGACTATTTTTTTCTCGTCCTGGTCTTGTTCTGTTAGATGTTGGTGTTTACTAAACATTCCCATAGCTCTCAACTCACCCGCTTTTGGCGGGTGTCACCCGCCAAAGCATCTACACACCCGCCCACCCGCCAGCTCATCTGTTTCACCCGCCTTGGCAAAGGTGGGAGCTACGATTCATATTTTTGCCAGGACCCGATTTCGAGATCCCGAAATCGGGTCCCGGCGCGACTCTTCCTGCGCGAATGGAGGCGTGAAAAGCAAGTGTCATGCTTTTCACGCCCCCATTTCCTCCCCGTTCCCCTCCCTGGCGCTCTCCTCCAATGAGAGGATTGTGCCTGGGAGCATTCCTCCCCACCCCCCTCCCGTAAAAGGTCAGCGACATAGAAGTAGGACTGCTGTTTCATGTTTTTACGGCAGTCCTACTTTTATGTTTATGGCCTTTCTGGGTTTTCACCCGCCTTGGTATCAAAAAAGGTTGAGAGGTATGCATTCCTGCCAGCTCACTGACTTCGGGGCGGACGTAACTGTAGCTGCAACTGTACATCATTCCTAAACTACTGTGTATCCAAAGTTAATGCGATGCAAGTTCATTGAAATTGAACTGCATTTCTGCCGTGGATGTTGACCTTAACAGCTAGTGGCTATAAGGACTGGGTTTCCTCCATTGGATGGGATTATATGCTGCTGCAGTGACATACTTAGCCCTTGGACCATTCATTTGTGGATGCTGTACCCCCAATTGCTTCTGTATTGTTCTGTCCACTTTCAGGGAACTGTGATGAAGGATGTGGCGATGATTGGCAGACTTTAACCTTTAGACTTCATGCTTGTCTATGCCTCCTCCTACCTGACTTCTTATAATTGTACTACAATATGCTGTGATACTGCTGCCTGGTGGCTTCGGCTCATTGGCTTGTAGGTGGGGGTTGAATGCCTTTATTAAGTCCACAGGCACTATGAGTAAACCGTGTACAGATTGTTTTTCATGACCATTCCCGAGTCTGAAGTGATTCTTATTCCTACTCTCATTTGCCAGAGGCTTATGCTAGGAGAAAAGACCCTTGCAACTTGGCCCAAGATATTGACCTTTCATTGACAAGGGGCTGAGCGGGTTTTGCCAGGTAGCACACCTGCGATATGTAGATATTTAGACAGGCGATGATAGATGGGTTGATAGATGGTTGTGGGTCTGGGTCTAGTGATGCTGTTTAAGGTTGTACCCCATGGGTTTTTTTTCTGATTATTTATTGCTTGGCATATAATTCTAATGGGAACTGAATAGGCTACACGTCTCTGATAATTGGAGTGCTGATGGATACAATGCTGGAGGGTATATTATGTCGCACACTGTGTTACATTTGAATACATACTTTTCATTGGGTTTCCATCTGTGGTTCTGGACCGGGGTCTGGTTTGAGTGAGTCTCCTTTTGAATTTATTTATGGAGAGGGGTATTTAAATGCGAGCCTACTTTGTATGTTGAGATTTGGAGTGTTTTAATCTAGTTCATGCTGATTCTTTAGGTGATTGACTAATCATAGTTCATTGCTTCCTTGTACTGCTTTTTAGGTGATATGATCTACTGTGGGGAGGGTTGTTCTGTCAGATGGAGATGTGTACCACTAGTTCTTGCTTTTCTTTATACATAGACTGCGGCTAGCTTTGCATGTTTCCGCTCTTATGGTAGTCCTCAGGGATCTATGTTAATATGCTGTGGTACTTCTCAGTATAAATAGGTATGTTTTACATCGCATTTCCATAGTTAAACTTCGTTGTGATGCGTAAATGGGGTAGCGAGTGAATGTTTGCTGAGATGGGGTGGATACGCTCTGGGGTGTGGTGCTGGGTTTTTTTTTTGTTTTGTTTTCCTCTTGTTGATAAGTTAGTTAGTTAGGGGTTGTTATTCTATATACTGGTGGTTTGTTGTAGATATTTGTCGGTGACTGTTTCTGGAGTGCTTATGGTCGTTGCTTGGTGGGTGGTGAATTGTCCTTCTCCATTTTGGCTGGTAAATGAGTGGAATTGTTGTAACGATTAAATGCTTCTAGGTAGTGAAATTTTGTAGGGGTAAAGGTTGGGATTAGGGTAAACATTGAAATGCATGTTTAATAAAAATGGATGCTGACGTGTGGGAGAAGAAAGGATATGGGAGTTCACATGATCTTGCTTATCATAGGAATTATATTGATTATTATACTTATATTGTTTGGGTTTGGAGTTTCGTTTCTGGTGGGTATAGTTCAGATTGTTGTTTTTGATGTTTATAATTATGCTTGTTTTGAGTCTGGTGTTTACTGGACTAGAAATGTTATTCAAGACTTTTACTTTTTGTGTGTTTGTTTGTGTGTCTTACGTCGTTGTGTTTACTTTTTCCCCACTTATTTTTTTTCATTTTTCGGGCCCTGCTTTTTGCATTCGAGAGGTACTGCATAATTGTGCTGGAACGGGATTTTACATCATGGTTGCTTTGACATTTGTTTCATGGAATGTTAAGGGGATTGGTAATGCTGTGAAAAGGCGCAAGGTTTTGGCAAGATTGTGGAGAAGCAGAGCTGATGTGATTTTTCTTCAAGAAACTCATTTGGATCAGCAGAATGAGCGATATTTGTCCAATTCCAGATACTCGAAGATAATCTCAAATTTTTATGACTCTAGATCTAGAGGAGTATGTGTATTGTTTAAGAAAGGCCTTCCTATTACAGTTGAGAAGACGGTTATGGATGAGGAAGGTAGAATCATATTACTTGATGTACTTCACAATGGCAAAAAATTGACAATTGGCACTGTGTATGCACCGTGCTCGCTGACTGTGTCTTTTCTCAGTCAACTAGGCCTCCTGTTGGATGGTATGGAGAGTGAATCGTTGGTGTTAGGGGGTGACTTTAACATTGTGATGAATAGTAAGATGGACCGGAGGTCGGAATGTAAATATTATAATGAAAGGATTAGTGAGGAATTGAAGGTATTTTTGTTTAAATACAAACTTGTGGATATATGGAGGGTGCTTCATGCTGATGAGATGGAATTCTCCTTTTATTCACCAGTTCATACCTCATACTCGAGAATTGATTATTTCTTTGTTAGTGACACCTTATGTGGTCAGACGGTTACTGCGAATATACTGGAAAGGGGTATTTCTGATCATGCTTTCTTAGATCTACAGCTGCTTGTGGACACTGGGTGAAAAATCAAAAAGGTGTAGAATGCAAGCTGCCACACTTAACGATATTTTAGTTATAGAGAGCTTGGATACATTTATTTGGTGCTACTTTGAAGAGAATATGGATTCGGTTGGTATTAAGTTGGTTTGGGACTGTTTTAAGGCGGTATTGCGGGGAGAATTGATAAGTAGGGTTGCCCATTCGAAAAAGAATAATCAGGAAGTGGTTAGAAAGTTAGAGGAGCAGGTCAATGATTTGCAGAAGGTTTGTGCTGTTGATGATTTGAGTTTAAACAAACAGAAATTGCTTAATACAGAGGCAGAATTGGCAGTACATATTCAAAATTTGGCGATAAAAGGGTTGTTTTATTCAAAACAATGATTTTGGAAATCCGGTGATCGGAATGGTAAATTACTGGCATCTAAGCTTAGGAGACTGGTGTCGGACACATGTGTTTCTTCTATTCGAACTGACAAGGGCATTATTTTACATAACAGTAGTGACATCTGTGAATATTTCAAGAATTTCTATGAAACACTGTATAGGGACGACTGTGATCCTACTGTTGATTGTTTAGAAACATTTTTTGGGAAGATTTCCCTCTCCAAACTAACTGTGGAAAGGCAGACTTTACTGGACTCTGAAATTGCTGTTGAGGAGGTTACTGCTGCCATATCGCAATTGAAAGATGGGAAATCGCCGTGTCCTGATGGTATAGTCTCGGAATTTTATAAAAAATGTAATGCTCAGTTGGCACCCATTTTGTGCATACTTAACATGAATGAATTTATGAAGTTAGGGGAGATGTGTGAAACAATGAAGGAGGCATTGATTGTTGTTATTCCTAAACCTAATAGAGATCATACCAGGTGTGGTAACTACAGGCCTATCTCAATATTGAATGTAGATCTAAAAATGTTCACGAAAATTTGGGCCAATAGGCTAAGACCATATGTGGGAGATCTAATAGATGGGTCTCAGGTGGGTTTCATTCTGAGGCGATATGGCTATGATAATATCAGAACGGTTTTGAATGTGGTTGGTGATCGTTTTGGAAAGGACTTGAATGATCTTATCGGTTTATTTGATGCTGAGAAAGCATTCGATAGGGTGAATTGGACATTTCTGAAATTTACTTTGATGAAAATGGGATTTGGCACAGATTTTATGAAGATGGTGGAGTGTATCCATGAGGGTGTTATGGCCCGTGTGTTAGTTAATGGAATAATCTCACAATCGTTTCCTCTACTGAGGGGCACGCAACAAGGTTTTCCGTTGTCACCTTTTTTGTTTGATTTGGCGCTGGAACCTCTTGCTGTTTATATTAGACAATGTGACCTTGTAAAAGGAATCATGTTTGGAAAAGTTGAAGTTAAAGTTTTATGGTATGCAGATGACATGCTCCTTATGCTGTCAAATCCTGAAGTTTGTGGGGATGTAATAAAATCTATGTTTCTAGAAGTGGGTGCACTTTCAGGTCATAGGGTGAATTGGGAAAAATCTGAGGTCTTTCCGTTGTCCAACCAATGAAATAGTACTGTTTTGCATTCATGGAATTGTAAGTGGTCAACGGGGGATGTCAAATATTTAGGTATACATATTATTGGGGATTTAAAGAAATTGCTGCAGTTTAACTTGGACTTAGTAACCACAAATATGTCATTAATGATTAAGAGGTGGGAGAAGCTGCCTTTGAATTTATCGACAAAGATCAATGCGATCAAAATGGTCCTCTTGCCAAAGCTCTTATACGTTCTACAATCTGTCCCGTTGTTGTTGTATAAAAAACAGTTAGCCAAGATTGAAAAACTCTTTTCTTCTTTTTTGTGGGGCCCTGGGAAGCGGCCTCGTATTCCGAAGTACATGCTGCTGCAAAAGGTTGAGGAGGGGGGATTTGGGTTCCCTAATTTGATGAAATATTACAAAGCTTTTTTATTGAAAAAAGCTCATTATTTTGGTGAACAGGATGCGAATGAACTGATTTGGCTGCACATGGAAAGGGACATTTGTGCGCCTTTTGATTTAGGAAGTTTATATAGTATGGATAAATTACCAAATAAGAGATTGAGGTTTATTCCGATAGTGGCAACTAGACAGGTGGTGGGGGCGTAGTTTAGAGAGAACGGACAGAGTTATGGTTTCAGCCCTGATGCTTCGATATGGTTTAATGAAGCGTTGCAGATAGATAAGAAATTTCTGCATTGGGTGACTTGGATAAATAGAGGTGTTCTGAGACTGGCAGATGTGATGGATGGAGGCTGGTTATTGAGTTTTGAGGAGTTGCGGGATAGATACGGTTTGAGACGGAGTGAAAGGGACAGATATTAGTTTCTATGATTAATAGGAGGATGGATATGGCTGGTGGTTCTATTGGGGAAAAAACAGAGCTTTGTAGGTTGTTAGAGGGTCAGGGATACTGTGTGAGTACTTCTATGCAATTCATGCCTATGAATGAGAAACTCAGATTTGCGTGGTTTAGATTGAGAGGTTTTTGGTCGGACGATGATGAGGATTGGAAGAATGTTCTGAAAGTTGCTTTGAATTTGGGTCCGGATATGGGTTTGCGCTTAATTAGACAGAAAGTTGTTGGGCAATTGTATTGGACGCCGGTTAGGATGTTTAAATTGGGATTGAGACCTAATGATTTATGTTGGAATTGTGATGCTGATAGGGGTACTTTATTGCATTTATTGTGGGATTGCCCGAGAGTACGGACGTTTTGGAAGGAAGTCATTGATAGGATTGATCTGATTTTTGGTATTGGTTTGCAGAGATCAGCGAGAAATGTAATTTTGCTTTCCCGTAAGAATCGGTGTGGTAGGGCTAGGAGACATTCTTGCTGGATTGATAGGGCTATAATGTTAGCAATTAAGTTGATACTCAGAATCTGGAAAACGAGAAAAAAGCCTAATGTAGATGATTGGCTGGCAGAGTTGCATATTTTGGCACAATTTGATAAGGTTTCCTTTCGTAATAGGGATAAGGAAGAAGATTATACGAAACTGTGGGGTCCGTTTATGACTCTTTATGATTAAAGCGAGGAGTGGATTGTATTGATGGCAGTAGTATTTATAGTAAGGTTGATGTGTTTTTTTTTTCTCTATTTTTCTCTCTTTTCCTCCCGTTTGTGGTCTCCTTTGTATTGTCTTTTGTGTTTGTGTTGTCTTTCGTGTTTTCATGATAATTTGTTGAATTTGTTTCACTAAAGTTTGGTTATTTCTTGGTGAGACTATTTCGGATGCTTATATTATTTTATAAAATTGTTCATTCTGCATATTGTGAAACACTGTTGCTTTTGCTGTTATTTGTGTGTGGACAATTAATAAAGTGTTTTTGAAAAAAATAATAATCTTGTGGGGAAACGGTTGAGGGTGGTGTTTTAGGGGTGGGAAAGGGGGTTTGGAGGAGGAAGCCCCCAAACAAAAAGAAAAAAAAGAATTTGTTACGTTGTTATATGATATGATATGGCATTTATAATGCACGTATACATAAGTGTTTCAAGGCGCGATGAGGCAAGGGAGGGGGAACAGAGGGAAGACAGAGACAATGACCTTACTAGGCCAAGTGACATTGAGATTGCGCAAGTGCAGGGGAAGGGATAAGTGGAAAAGTGCGGGGGGCGGAGGGGGCAGTGCAGTACATGGGATCACAAGTAAAAAAATAAATAGAATAAATGAAAGCAATAAGTAAAAACTGTAGCTAGTAGGTAGCAAGTGCAGACATCAGGTGTCAAGTGTTGGTAGGGGACTGTAGGGATACAGAAAAACAGTCCCCAAGTGTGGGGGTTTCCAGGGAGACAGTGCAGGTGTGCAACTGGTGGGGGAGGGAAACTGGACCCAGATTAGAGGGTGGCCAGGTGACCAGCGCAGTTTCAGTTTCAGCCAGGAGCTCAGCAGGGGAGAGTAGGAGAGAAAGTAGAAGAAAAGAGGAAGGTTTTGAGGTGCTTCCGGAACCGGAGATGGTTCTCCTCAAGTTTCAGGGAGGCAGGGAGGCTGTTCCAGAGGGAGGCCCCAGCCGAAGAAAGATCAACCACCAACTCATTGCTTGGAGAAGCGACTGACCCTGAGGGAGTTGGAGGTGGATGAGCGAAGAGTTCGAGAAGGAAGATATTTAGGAATAGAGAGTTGAAGGTATTGAGGCCCCAGGTCTCAGAAGGCCTTGTGGACAATGCAGAGGGTTTTGAAGTTAATCCTCGCAGCCATTGGGAGCCGGTGCAGAGATTTCAGCCCTGGATACTGTGGGATATATTGACCCACTCAACAGCATTCCCCCACATCACCAAGCTGCATTTGCGCAAGAAACAGCAATATGGTTGCATGGGCTCCTGTGCCCAGCAGGACCTCAAAACTGTGTTTTTACAGCAACAAAAAGATGGCTGCACCATCCTGCCAAGCACACTTCAGGCAGGATGGAATAAGGGGACACACTGAAGGAGCGTGCCAGCGTGTTCTGAAACATATAAATGGAATCAAGTGAAAAGGCAGCACTGCTTTGCTGAAAATCCCCCTGAAAAATTAAGCTTGTCATCTTTAAAAAAAATGCTGCTCGGACGTTATTTCCATCTGTCCTTCCTTAAACCACTGTGATTAAAAAGGCCCTGCCATGGCCAGCATATTGCATTGTGCTTCACCGAACCCAGGCATGATTTCTAAATGATAGGCCCTGTTGAACTAACTCTGAAAGAAATCAACAAGGAATTTACACTTTTACTTGCACAGGAAATCTTGTTCATTTCTTTACAAATGTATCAAAGCTCAGTAGTTCAAAAGAGACTCCAGCTATCTGAGCCAGATCAGTTTCAATGTATCTGTGCTTCAGACAAAACTCCTGCATTCAAGAAAATAACTATAGCTGCAAGACAGTGTGGGAATGTGATGAAGATGCAAAATCGAATTTGAAAGGAAATGCTAGCAGTTTTCAACACATGTGTAAAAATCGGCTTTTGCAAAACTAAAGGAGAAAAATGCCCATTTAAAAAGTAAACTGTTGAATGAAAGCTGGCCTTATTTAGCAATGTAAAGGGGTTGTGTTGTTGGTGATAATACACATATGGGTTATTTTATTCCACAGCTTTGTTTTAATTCAGGACCCAAAATAAGAAAATAAAGATTTTAAAACAATTGGGCTGAATGTGCAAGCTCTCAGAAACCAGTTATTCCAGATGGCAGAGCTAAAAGTATCCCCCTAATGAAGGGAGACACACCATAAACTCTCAGCAGATACTAACACCTAAGTGATAATTGCTAGGTTGTAAAGAATCTAGGCTAGGCTAACCCACTGACAATGGAACTCCCAGGGCAAGGAAGTTTGAATTGTGATGGGGCAATAAAGTCTTCAATCAAGCTGAGAAACCCCCACCTTGCTTTGAAGGAAACGACAGTTGTTAACAGTTCAAGGAAGGGGAAGAAATGATCCAGTGACAAAGGACTGCCATTTGTTTCCAAAGACTATTTCATAAATAAACTTTAAAGACGTTTATCTCTGCAGCAAGACTTTGTAAAAATGTAGAATGTTCGCAGTGTAAAAGTGATATTTTTTGGGCTTTGTTTTTGTTTTAAGACTTGGTAGAATTCACTGACACCTTGGGGACAGAAATGGTATGGTGGATTACAAGAAAACCATCCATGTTGCAAATGCAAATGTGTTACCATACATCCCTTATGACAATCCAAACCAATGTATAAAGTTATAGAATTTTGCGTAATATAAATCCCATTGAAAAGCGCAAAAAACTGGTAGAAGGGCGAAACAAGGTCTCACGGACTGGAGGATTGGACTGCAATGTGCTGCACAAAATATGTAACCTGTGTATATAATTTGCTAAGAGATTGCAATTGCATAAATGCATGTTTGTGGCAAAATCGAATTTTAATTAAAGTAACTGTGGGAGGTTTTTGGACATTTTAAAACTCACCTCATCAATCTGACATCATTTTCCTGAAATCCAACCAGCTGAGAGCGAGGTGGAGACTATCACCCTTGTCCAATGTTAGAGGTGTGTTTAGTTAAGCCGGCCCCAGTCATATACTTTGATGATGTCACAAGGCATTATAAATAAGAGTACCTGACAAGACTCTAGACAGACACTCTTCCTGACATTCCTGCGCTGCATTCCTGTTCCATCCATCCAGATTCCAGATCCCAACTACAAGGCCAAAGGATTGCTGACCCTTCTCCAGGGCCCACTGCAAAACCCAAGCATTGCTGATCCTGCTCCAGCAAGGCCTCAAATCTGAAAACCCACTAATCTCCCATTTAAAAGGGGAAAGTTGTGGTGTTTTTGGGAAGCATCCTGATACCACTAACTGCATGCTTGCTGCAAACCTGCCATCCAGCTGACCTTTACTATCCAGGGACCAGAATTTCCATTCCAGTCCAGTGCCATCCAGCGACCAGAACTGCCCAGCTGTTTGCCAGGCACGCTGCCGTGTAGTGACCAGAACCCTTGACAGTCGAAAATCCCAAACTAAAAGTGGACTGGGTATCATCACCACCCCATAGAAATCCATAGTATACCTTGTCTTGCCTTTGTCCTTATCCTACTCTCTCAGACATCCTATCCTTATCCTGATAACTTGTTCAAACTGTCAGAATCATTCTTGCAACCCTGCCCTTGATTTCTAGTGCAAGCGCCATCTCTTTAGTAATTTTGTCTTGTGTATTCCTAAACCATTAGTCCTATTTTGAGTGATCGGACTGGTTTCTGCCAAGGTTGGGCACTGGGGTGAGAGGGTTGAACTCGCGAATCAACCCTGGAGCTTACTGTGTCCCTCTTTGGTGGCCTAGCCTGATTACTCTAGTGTAAAGTAAAACTGCTCTTGTGACAACTGATTTCCTTTCCTTTTTCACCGCTCCATTTTACTCAAAGCGCACCTTTTTGTATCTTGCATAACTCATGCAATTTACCAGCTAGAGACTTAATTTCACTTCCATATTGTACCTGTGATATATAGCTATCCCGCACTCCAAATCAGTGTACTTCACCCGTTTTTATTACAAACCGTTTGGGTAATTTCAGCTGGGAATTGCAAAGTTTCCAACGTGTCATTTTGCTGCAATCTGTTTTAAACTTGCCACTCATTTTCAAACTGTATGCTTTTGGTAATCCATTCTTTGTGATTGTTAGTGTCTGCATTGTTGCTTTTGTTGCTTTAGTGAGGAATTATATTTGCTTCAAGGTTTTTAACACACATTCATTATTTATTTGTCCATTTCTGAGTTTCATTTCATAACATTGCAAGGGGTTTAAAATCTGTTTTTCTCTCTTATTTGGGGAGGGAAGGTCAGACTTGTATTCTGTTTCCTGTCTCTTATTCCTGATTACCTGCTGCTTCCGTTTATCCACTCAGAATTGATAATTTGTCGGTTGAGGGAACATTGCAGGGGGAAATTCTAACTTGGGAGCTATCTTTCCTAAATCCTTAAGTGTGCCTATTCCGCTGTGCTTGGTATATGTTCCACTAGAAGGTTAAATGCAGTGCATTGCTCACGTTCTCATTGTAATTATCACCCCATTGGTGATTGCTGCCCCATATTAAAAGTGTATGATTTCTTTTGAATTTTAAAATAAATAAATATTGTATTTTACCAACCAGCCTGATTCATGGTCCGTTGTGACCCGGGGTATTTGAAAAGGGGGTGTAATATGAGTGATGTACCATCTCAATATTGAATCAATATAAAAAGATAAGCATTTCAGTTGTGCGCTGCATAGTAGGCCGAGACCAAGGTGTGTCACCTGGTTGAAATCCTTAACAAATTTGGGGGCTTGAGTCCGGGATTGAGTTTGGTTACCATCCGTGCAGTCGAACACAGCACACTAACTTGCAAGGTAGTGCTACTTTGTGTGGTTGGAATACTGGGTTACACTGTACAAGCGCCCCCCATGTACCAGGCCTGTGTCTAGAAAACTAAAACTAAAATCAACCCCAAAATAGACAGAAAAGCAATAGAATACAGGTTACCCTTACATAAATAAATACATTAATAAAGAAAGAACATGTTCAAAATGACCGTAGTAGAAATCAATATGGCTAGGGAGCACCTTCTGCACAAGCTATTTGTCAGAGGTGAGTGGCCAGAACAGGATGAAAACGCCTGGCTTCAAGAAATAACACAACAGGTCACTGCCATGAACCTGGACAGGTGGCAGAATGGTGGATTATTACACCAAGCTCTGAGTGAATTATATATGACCCCAAAAATTAAAGAGGAGCAAATCAAAATTGCCAGAATCACGGCCTACATGTGTCTCCACATGGGAGTGATGCGGGAAAGGCATGAGGAAAACACGACTCTTGCGCAGAATCAAGTTAAACTGTTAAATAAAATCCAGACTGATCTTGATTTAGCCGAACAAAAATTACAGAAGAGCCAAGAGTTGGAGGTAGAATCTGGAAATTATATCATAAAATTAAAAGAAGATTTGGCTCGCCAACAGCAGATCAAGAGGCCCAATTAGACGCAGTAAGACTAGAGTGTCAGGAAAAGCTTGACTCTCTAGAAGAGTCAACAGAAGCTGACTCAACAATTAACCTATAACATGGCCTGCTCAGGACAAATAACCATGTTGCAAGACCAGGTCGAAAAATTGAAAGAGGAAAATAATACATTAATTTTGAGAGATCTCCACTCTCAAACAGAATTTGATGAAGAGCGCCAGAAATTCAATATCATCAGGAAACAAAGGGATGACCTGGCTGAACAGAGAGGCACCCTAAATCAGGAGAGAGACGCCATAGGCCAGGAAGTAAGCACATTAAAAATAGAGTTACAGGGAAATGAGTTAGCCCTCCAGAAACTAAATGAACTCAAAACAGAGTATGGGAATCTACTGGAGCACGCCAGACAGGTAGAAGGGGCTCTGGAAGAGAACACCCAGACCAAAGATGCAAAAACTCAGGAGGTGAGTGTACTGCAACAGAAATTGTCTCATTATTCACAAACCATACAGGAAGCGCAGCGAGACAATGAGGCTCTCTGTGAAAAGAATGATGGGCTCCACAAACAAGTGGCGGCGCAATAGCGGGTCATAGAGGCCGGTTAAGCCTTGATAGCTGAGCAAAAGGCTAAGATCTTTGCTTATTATCCACAAGTAGGGGCTGAGAAGGAGAAACTAGCAAGATTGGAGAAAGAGGGTGCTAGATTTAATCCTAACTGGAGGGACCATTAACAGGTATAGAGGGACAGGGCAACCCCTAATCATAGCATAAAAACCTCTTTACTAAGTGACTCAAACCCATTTAAGACGTTGTACACTGCTGACTTCATGGCTGCCGGTACACATGAGCCGGAAACCATGAGGCCATCAGAATTTAACAGACCAAGAATGATGGAACTGACAGAAATGGATGGGTGGGCATCCCTGTATAGATACCCAAACATAAAGGTTGATGTCTCTAACAAGGAAGTCTCCTATGAGGGGAGAGTCAGGGAATTAGATCCACAGAAACACTACTTTCCAAGGGACCAGTTGGTCCATTTTAATGAAAAACCCAACGAAATGAGGCCCAAAAAGAGCATCCTGAAGACCTCTACCCAATTAGGGCAGTAGTGGGAATACTCTGCCAACCCTGGGAGCAGGGAGGAGTCCGAAGACTACTCTCCTGTGCCCCACAGGAGTGGAGAAACTACGCCTCCCCATTCTGCGAGCCCCTCAAAAGCTCTCAGAATCCGGCAGAGTCTAGATGATCATGAGGGGACCTCAACTAGTAGCGCCTCTGAGTCTGAGGGTGAGTGGACTCTCGTGACTAAGCCAAAGAAAGCAAACAAACTCAAGAGAGTTATGACAAAAGACCCCATTAGGCAGATTAAGGCGCTTAGGAGTGTCATAACCCCATACCATCAAAATGCAAAATATTATGTTTGGGAACACTTGGAACTCTATGAGCAGATGATGGACATTTTTCATATGAAAGGCAACCAGAACTGCATAGAGTATGTAAAATGGACATTGACCCCTGAGTACTCCACTTTCTTTGCTGGACTTGAGGACCAGAACCATTCAAGATGGTCCACCTACAGGGCAGCCATCTTGAAACACTTTTCTGCCCACAGAAACCCCAAGGAGGCTCGTAAACCGGCCTACCATCTGCAGTGCGGGGAAGATCAGGCCCCATGAGAATTTGTGCAGGAGCTCAAACGCGCCTTTGCACAAACCACTAAGAGGGTGTGCACGGATAGCAGGGAGTTTGTAACCACCTTCTTTTATGCACTCCGCAGGTATATTATGACCCATCTGGTGAGGGACTTCCATGGGAAAAGATCTCTCAACTGGGTCATAGAGCAGGCGACCCACATTTATGAGGTCCAAAAACCTGCAGAAAATAAAAATCTGAACAAGAACCCCAAACCAGCCAATACCCCTGAGGATGCTAACGTGGTGGAGGTGAAGGTTGCCCCCATTTTAGATTTAGACATGGGGGAGCCTAAAAATATACCTGCACAATATCAGCAAAATCAAAGACCCAGAAGGCCTTCAGGCCAATCACAAACAGGTGGCAGTCAGGGAGGTAATCCAACAAATGGGACCCCTAAGTCCCCTGATTATATCAGCCCCCGATACAAGGGCAACTGACCAATCCTGGGGTATGTATGGACTCCCCCAGACCAAGGGGGGGATCCAATCAGGTAAGTACTGCCCCAGAGAAACTTCCCTCCTAACTTCCCCCAGGAGGGCAGTCATTCCTCAAATGCTGGGTTAAGTTTCTTCCCCCGATACTCACAAAACCCAAACCTGCAGGACAACCCTCCTTTCATTCCACGATTTCAGGAACCCAGACAACCCAATCCGGGAGAGGGGAGGCCAAGGGTGGAGGGTTACCAAAATTCACACGGGAGAAGGGATAGTTACCCTTCCTGTGATCCACCTAGAGTTCACCAGAGACCCGCGTACCAACCGGAACGGATGTCCCAACTGGAGCGCCAGGTCCAAAACCTTACCCAGGATCTGAGTTGCATGTTGAGGTCTCAGCAGAACCCTCAGAAAAATGCACATTATCTTTGCCCCCTTGAAGGGAAGGACGGTAGATTTTATGCCCCAGTCCAGGGACAATATACATTTCCGGCGCTGGTGGAGACTGGATCCCAAGCCACTCTTCTGGCAAAAAGCGCCTTTGATCAGCTAAATTCAGGAAGGGGGAGAGATACCTAACTAAGAGACTTCTGTAACCTTAATCTCAAATTCTTACATAATCCTGTAACAGCGCCTCGATGCCCACGGGCTGCAAGTGCACTTAACAAATGCAAATAAATAAATAAATACCAGATCCTTCTCACCCCTCTTCCTGGACAACTCTAGAACTTCGACGGGAAAGAAATTCCTGTCGAGGGGACTGCAGAGCTGGAAATTAAAATAGGGCGACACAAGATGAAGCACCCGGTCATAGTCGTGGCTACCGAGGTAACCCTCTGTCTATTAGGGAATGACATACTTTGTAGGTTGTCTCCCCTAATCGACTGTGTGAACAAGGTACTCTGGACCCAGACTCACAGGAAAATAAAATTAAAACAGAGTGTCAACCATGTTAGTCTAAATGGCACATGCCACATGGTTGAACAAAAATCAGATCAAATGAAGTTTCATCTTCAAAACAATGAAATACCTGATGTCACAATAATTGCTGTAGGACCACAAACTCGTGATGGGAACTCCTCTCCATTCCTGAAAATTAACCTTCCTTCCAGTCTTAAGTGGCATTCCACTCTGGAAGGAAATACTTTGAGATTTTATACTGATTCACAATCTGAAAATTCCAATTCTGTAGTCAAAAGTGATGAGAAACCAGCTCAAAGTTTAGCTGATATTCAGAGAATTAGAGAACAGTTATTCATCCCTGTTCAGTTAAATGAGGGGAAGGAATCTGTTCTCTCCTGAGTGTGTGTGAACAATGGTAAGAGCTTCATCAGCAAAGCCATGTTCCGAAATCTCCCAAAAGATCCAGCCATTCCCACATTTAAATTGATCGATAAGTGGGAAATGGGCCTGGGAAAACCCAATTCCAAACTTCTCCTGCCTAGCAGGTGTATGCTCAAAATGTCTATAGGAAACAAAAGCATAGTACATAATTGTTGGGTCGTGCTAGATGTCCCTGCTGCATTCTATTTAGGCAGTGACATTCTCAATTGTTTTTCCATTAATTGTCATGATCTCTGCTTCCAAAAGGTCAGGGTTTTCCCAACTCCCTTGGAAGCAGATCCATAACCCAGGTTCCGAGTGCCAACCAGTCCCAATTGGGACCTTTTGGACCCAGTCCTGGCGCCAGTGGCACCAGGCTCATAAATATGCCCAGTCCCAGCGCTGGAAGCGCCGGGCTCATAATGCTTGGGTGGACTTACCTGCAGCAGACCATGCTGCTTACTTGCCTGCCAGTTGAGCCTCTGATCCTCTTCTGTTTGGAACTACTTTTCCTGTTGGGTGGGGAAGGAGCCACTCCCTAGATTCAGAACACTGGAACTCTTCTGGAAAGCAGGAACTCTTTTCTTACCTAGGCGTGGCTGTGGAAGGAGACACCTAAGCACTACAGGAGGCTATTTAAACCACACCCGATGGATGAATCTTGCTTTGCGTTATTCTGCATCCTCTGCAGCAGAACGCTCATCGTGTCTTCTGCATCTGATCCTGGGCCTAAGGAAAAAGGCTTACCATCCTGAATCCAGTCTTCAGCAACACCTATAAAGACAAGAAAGAACAGGTTAGCATTACGGTCTTCAGTGACAGCTCTTCACTTACCTGGTCCATCGGCTGTCACCAACGCCTCACGCTGCATTCCGGCATCTGAAAGACAAAAGCTTACCAACTCTTTGCACGCTCCGGAGGCCTTCGGCGCTGCATCCCGCATCTGAAAGACAAAACAAGGTGCGTTTAAAGACATTGGGGAACTTTAATACTCATGTGCCATTACTCCTTTCCACATCTAACCCAGTGGGTATTCCGGCACCCTGCAGCCGCTCCGAACTTGTACCTGCAAAATAAAAAGACAGTTAGAGCGCATCGTGAAGCAGGCAACAAGCGCTTACTTACGTGCTTCCAGGCGCTTCTATTCATCACACGGGCTCCATCTTCAACTCACTTCAGCCCGGCATCCGCCATCGCCGGAACCCTGCAAAACAAGAAACATCATTACTAAAGACTTTAAAGACATTAGAATTACTCGAAACTTACCGTTCGTGCAGTAAACGACGGACAGCAGTCCTCTGAAGTCAAGAGACCTGCTCCCCTTATCCAGTGAAGAAACTGGTTACAGCACCCTGCCCCGAGGCAGATGGAGAGCACGGCGTTCACTTACCTAAGGTGAGAGCGTTAACCTTTGGGGTTCTACAGGAGAAGAGAAAGGGAAGAAGAGAGAGACATTCAATAACCCAGTTCCTTAATCCCATATTTTCTATCTGCAGACATCTTACCCTTCAAGTCAGACATACAGTGCACAGAGGTCCAGCCCAAAGAGCCAGCCGTGTGTTATACATCACCTTTGCAGATACGGTATACGCCTAGTCAAGACCGGCACCTCTACGGGAATCAGGTGAGCGCTACAGAACGCAAAGCCTACCACAAAACTCCCGTCCAGGCGCTATGGAAACCTCGGATACCGACCAGCTAGCCCAGTTACTTGGGGAACTAAGGGCAGAAGTGCATGCAGCCCGTCAGGAAACGAACGCTCTAAGAAGGGAACTGATTATTTCCAAGGAGCGAACAGATGATCTCGCTAAACAATTGCTACAGTCACAAGCCGGACAGACGCCGTTACCCGCATCTGGGGGAAATCTTCCTTCTACATCCTCTATGAATCCAGTGCAGATCAACCTACCTGGGAATGTACCTCTGGCTCCGCCCGAACGATTTTCTGGTGACCCAAAGAGGTTTGCAGTATTTATCAATCAGTGCGGTTGCATTTCTTATGCCGGCCAGCAGCCTTTCCAACTGATCAAGCTAAAGTAGCTTTCGTGCTTTCGTACCTTAGTGGCAATGCGGCAGACTGGTCGATCCCTCTAGTAAATCAAGATGATCCGGTCCTCCATGATTTTCAAGCTTTTCAGCTCAGTATGGAAAAACTGTTCGCAAGACATTCACAGGGGCAGGCCTTGGACAATGAGATTCTTTCGTTGCGACAAGGTAATCAAGACCTTTTGGCTTATATTGCGTCTTTCAACAGATTGATAGTGGAAACTCAATGGCCTGAGGACAAAAGGATTACGCTGTTTTATAGAGGTCTACGTGGAGAGCTCAAAGATGTGTTAGCCCAAGTAGTGAATCCCCCACAAGATTGTTCGGACTATATAGACTTAGTCGTTCAAATAGATCACAGACTGCAGAACAGGAAGGCCGATCGTTCCAAGTTTGATGCTCGAGTATTTTCCAAACGGCCAACTCCTTCCAAAGGAGTAGACTCCGGGGAACCCATGCAAATAGGGGGTCTGAAAGTTCCTCTAACACAAAAGGAGCGGGAAAGGAGAAATGAGTTGCAATTATGCCTTTATTGCGGAAACTCAGGGCACTTTCTTCGAGACTGTCCGGTGAAACCTGCCAAGAAGGCAGTAGGAGCTGCAGTTACCAAAGTTACAAACTCTGAGCAGGGAAACGACCTCGCCAGACAAGAATAGAGGTCCTCTTGCCGAGCGTGAAAACCAGTTCCGTGACCTCGCATTTCGTGATACCTATGGTCCTCATTAGCCCTGATAATCCGGATCGATTACATGCAATTGAAGCTTACATCGACAGCGGTGCCATCGGCAATTATGTGGATCATGAAATAGTTTTGAGGATGAATCTAACTCTTTGTCCCAAGGCTGTAAAGGAGGTCATTACTACGGTGGATGGTACGGAGATAGCCTCCGGGCCAGTAACGCATACCACTCAAGAGGTGATGCTAGTAAGTCAAGATGGACACCATGAGAAGATCGTGTTCGATGTGATCAAGGCCCCTCAGTTTCAGATTATTCTAGGAATACCTTGGTTAGAGAAACACAATCCTCTGATCGATTGACGAGCAAGAACGGTCCAGTTTCCAGAATGTGTCTCTACTTGTCACCCTCCACCTGGTGTTGCACTGGCAGCAATTTCTTCAGAGACTCCCCAGTTACCCCCCGAATACCTAGAATACCAAGATGTTTTCCGGAAGGACCAGGCTAACTCTCTACCTCCTCATAGGTCTTATGACTGCCAGATAGACCTGATACCTGGATCTACTCCTCCTTGTAGTAGAATTTATGCCCTCACCGAGCCTGAGAAGCTTCACCTTCGACAATACCTGGATCAATACCTGGCAAATGGGTTTATTCGTCCTTCCAAGTCCCCTGCTTCTTCAGCTTTGTTCTTTGTTCCAAAAAAGGAAGGAGACCTTAGAACTTGTATAGATTATCGCTCCCTGAACCAGATCACCGTTAAGAATAGATATCCGTTACCTTTGATCCCTGAACTCCTGGACCAAGTCAGAAAAGCATGCATATATACAAAGCTGGATCTTAGAGGAGCTTACCACTTGGTACGAGTAAAAGAGGGCGATGAATGGAAGACGGCCTTCCGCACCAAGTATGGGCTATTTGAATATCAGGTCATGCCCTTCGGACTTTGCAATGCCCCGGCCGCCTTTCAATATTTTATGAACGATGTCCTCAGAGAGCTTATAGATGTGTGTGTTGTTGTTTACATTGACGACATCCTCGTTTATTCTTCATCGGAATCTGAACATCAGAAACACGTGAAAATGGTCCTCGAAAGATTGCGTCAACACAAACTTTTCGCTAAATTGGAAAAATGTGTTTTCAACATGACTGAAGTTGAATTCTTGGGATTCATATTATCACCTGGCGGAGTGCGTATGGATTCAAAGAAGGTTGATGCAGTTCTCAAATGGCCATCACCATCCTCCGTAAAAGGTGTGCAAAGCATGTTAGGCTTCGCTAACTTTTACCGCAGGTTTATCCCCGAATTCTCTCGAATAGTCCAGCCCATCACTGCCTTGTTAAAGAAAAACAAACGTTTTGAATGGTCTACCGAGGCGGAACAAGCTTTCCAGGATTTGAAGACTAAATTTATCTCTGCACCAATCTTAAAACACCCTCGCCCCGAACTACCCTACATCGTGGAAACTGATGCTTCAAGCCTTGCCATGGGGGCAGTTCTATCACAAAAGGACCCGGTAACCAATCAGTTGCATCCCGTGGCATTTTGGTCCCGCAAATTCTCGCCTCCTGAAATCAATTACACGATTACTGACAAGGAACTTCTGGCTATCAAGTCTGCCTTTAAGGCTTGGCGGCATTATCTGCTGGGGGCCCGACACACCGATACTGTGATTACGGATCACCGAAACCTGCAATATTTGAAAACCGCAAAAGCCCAATCGTCTACACAACTCAGTTGGGCATTATTCTTTGCCGAGTTTGACTTCATAATTACCTATCGACCTGGTACAAAGAACGGTAAAGCTGATGCCCTTTCTCGGATGGGAGTGGAAGAACACTTGATCAACCCTAAACCTGTACCAATCATTCCCGAACAAAGAATTCTGGCTGTAATCGCCACAGAATCCATAGAGGAAGTAAAGGATAAGGCCAGGCAACTTGTACCTCCAGCAGACATACAGAATTGGCATCTGCAGGGAAAGGACTTTGCAGTAAAGGACAACTTATTGTATTTCCAAGAACGATTATACCTACCCAGCACAGATTTACAGAAAAAAGTAATCTCTTGTTATCACGATTCTTTAATGGAAGGACATCCCGGTATGGCCAAGACCTCAGAAAAGATCAAGCGCTACTTCTGGTGGCCGTCTTGGATAAAAGATATCAGAGACTTTATAATGTCCTGTGGAGTATGCGCCCAAAACAAAAGTCAAAAGGAAAGACCAGCAGGCCTCTTACGCCCTATTGACATCCCACCTCGCCCTTGGCATACGCTTTCTATGGACTTCATCACCGATCTACCTCCATGCTCCGGATACAATACGATTCTAGTAATCGTGGACTTATTCTCCAAGATGGCGCATTTCATTCCGCTCAAAGGCTTGCCAACAGCAGCAACTCTGGCCCGAGAATTCCTCGAAAACATCGTCCGACTGCACGGTTTTCCTTCGGTTCTAATTTCGGATCGAGGTAGTCAATTTATTTCTCATTTTTGGCGAAGTTGCTGTCGGTCGGCTCAAATTGATGTGAGACTATCGACCAGTCACCACCCTCAGACCGACAGACAAACCGAGAGGACCAATTAAACTCTGGAACAGTATTTACGCTGCATGCTGCAACAAACTGAAAAAACTTGGAAAGACATCCTTTGGATAGCCGAATATGCCTACAATAACTCTGTCCATTCGGGAACTGGGAAAACCCCGTTTTTTCTTTTGCACGGCAGTCACCCTCGAACCTCGGAGTTGGATCCCCTCCAAGATCTTGAAACACCAGCAGTAGACTACCTGCATTCTACAATCACCCAAGCCTTTAAGGAAGCTGTTTCTCACCTTCAAAGGGCTAAAGAACAATACAAGAAAGGAGCAGATCAACATCGGAAGGAAGCCCCTCAATATCAAGTAGGGGATCAAGTCTGGTTATCCACCAAATATCTACCTCTAAAAGGGCCACGCACATTCAACCCAAGATACCTTGGTCCCTATTCCATCACTACCATAGTAAACCCAGTAGCGGTCAAGTTGGACTTGCCCCCGCACATGAAGATACATCCGGTCTTCCACGTCTCCCCATTAAAACCCGTGCAACCTCAAACCCGACTAACTAAATCTCCAAAACCTATCCTAGTTGATGGAGAACTCGAGTTTGAAGTCAAAAGCATTCTGGACTCCAAGATCTCCAAATCTAAACTATTTTACCTAATTGACTGGAAAGGCTACGGCCCCCAAGAGAGATCCTGGGAACCTGCTGAATATGTCCACGCTCCTCGCCTAATCAAAAGATTTCACCGAACATTTCCTGACAAGCCAAAACCCCTGGAGAGGACCGGTTTGGGAGGGGCCTTAAGGGGGGGTACTGTCATGATCTCTGCTTCCAAAAGGTCAGGGTTTTCCCAACTCCCTTGGAAGCAGATCCATAACCCAGGTTCCGAGTGCCAACCAGTCCCGATTGGGACCTTTTGGACCCAGTCCTGGCGCCAGTGGCACCAGGCTCATAAATATGCCCAGTCCCAGCGCTGGAAGCGCCGGGCTCATAATGCTTGGGTGGACTTACCTGCAGCAGACCATGCTGCTTACTTGCCTGCCAGTTGAGCCTCTGATCCTCTTCTGTTTGGAACTACTTTTCCTGTTGGGTGGGGCAGGAGCCACTCCCTAGATTCAGAACACTGGAACTCTTCTGGAAAGCAGGAACTCTTTTCTTACCTAGGCGTGGCTGTGGAAGGAGATACCTAAGCACTACAGGAGGCTATTTAAACCACACCCGATGGATGAATCTTGCTTTGCGTTATTCTGCATCCTCTGCAGCAGAACGCTCATCGTGTCTTCTGCATCTGATCCTGGGCCTAAGGAAAAAGGCTTACCATCCTGAATCCAGTCTTCAGCAACACCTATAAAGACAAGAAAGAACAGGTTAGCATTACGGTCTTCAGTGACAGCTCTTCACTTACCTGGTCCATCGGCTGTCACCAACGCCTCACGCTGCATTCCGGCATCTGAAAGACAAAGGCTTACCTACTCTTCGTGCGCTCCGGAGGCCTTCGGCGCTGCATCCTGCATCTGAAAGACAAAACAAGGTGCGTTTAAAGACATTGGGGAACTTTAATACTCATGTGCCATTACTCCTTTCCACATCTAACCCAGTGGGTATTCCGGCATCCTGCAGCCGCTCCGAACTTGTACCTGCAAAATAAAAAGACAGTTAGAGCGCATCGTGAAGCAGGCAACAAGCGCTTACTTACGTGCTTCCAGGCGCTTCTATTCATCACACGGGCTCCATCTTCAACTCACTTCAGCCCGGCATCCGCCATCGCCGGAACCCTGCAAAACAAGAAACATCATTACTAAAGACTTTAAAGACATTAGAATTACTCGAAACTTACCGTTCGTGCAGTAAACGACGGACAGCAGTCCTCTGAAGTCAAGAGACCTGCTCCCCTTATCCAGTGAAGAAACTGGTTACAGCACCCTGCCCCGAGGCAGATGGAGAGCACGGCGTTCACTTACCTAAGGTGAGAGCGTTAACCTTTGGGGTTCTACAGGAGAAGAGAAAGGGAAGAAGAGAGAGACATTCAATAACCCAGTTCCTTAATCCCATATTTTCTATCTGCAGACATCTTACCCTTCAAGTCAGACATACAGTGCACAGAGGTCCAGCCCAAAGAGCCAGCCGTGTGTTATACATCACCTTTGCAGATACGGTATACGCCCAGTCAAGACCGGCGCCTCTACGGGAATCAGGTGAGCGCTACATTACTTTGGTCCTGTTAAATTACAAAGCCTGGTCCCGATTTGGGGGTAATCCCATGGATTTTGATGATTCAGAAAAAGCATTTGGGTCAGCCCAATTGCTGCCGTATGCAGTTGAGGTTCAAATTGGAGTGGAGGTCACCATCCCAGGATGGACACGACTATTCCCACTTGAATTAAAAATTAAGAGGACAGAAACTGCAAATTCTCACACATATGTACGCCTCAATGCCCATCTCCAACAGCAGGGGTTGGGGCTAAACCCAACACCATTAGTCAATGTAGAACACAACACCATTCCAATATTGATGGATAACAGTGACCTTAGGAGTATCACTGTGGGCGCAGGCACCATTATTGGAATGCCAGTTGATGGCTGACATTTTTCCATGGATCTAGGTAATGAACTGATAGGACCAATCCACAATGACTGCTTTGGCAGTGATAGTGACAATGACTTACCACCAGACAGGATCTTCACCCGGCAAGGGTGGAATTTCCTGGTGTACTCTTCCTGCCCTTACGGTGAGGAAGAGGTGACCTGTGACATCAGGCAGGATGAGGTGATCTTCCAGGTCTACAATGACAGCCTCGCCTACCTGAAAAACTCTGTCCAGGTCAATACTCTAACCAGGGACCTCTCCAACCAGCTAGAGGAGGACGTTGAGATAGCAAAACCAGAAGTATTTCCGGGCTTCAGGCAAATGGTTGAAGAGCGAGTCAACCTAGCTGATGCCTGTGAGACTCTGGAGCAAAAGCAGGTTTTCTTAGATTTCCAAGATCTCTTTGCAGTGGACTTGTATGACTGCAGTCGCACCGAAATCCATACAACAACAATTCGCACGGACCCTGGAATGACTTAGGTGTTTGTGAAGCAATACCGCTTGCCTCTCATATCCATGGAGTCCCTGACAGAAATCATCAAAAACCTTGAGTCCCGTGGGATAATTCGTCCAGTCCACAGCACCTTTAATAATTCGGTGCTGGGGATTTTAAAACCAAATGGCCAGTGGAGACTCTGTGCTGATCTAAGGGAGCTGAATAAACGGGTCCACATGTCCTGATGGCCCCTCCCCTACATTGACATGGGGCTGGCCCAGATCCAGGGGTCAAAGGTTTACATTGCCATCGACCTGACCAATGGGTACTGGACTGTGCCTGTCAGTAGGGAGGACCAATACAAGCTGGCCTTTACCCTTGGGGGCAGCAATACACGTGGAACCGGACTCCCTTCGGATACATCAACTCCGGCAACAAATTCAACATCTTCCTACATAAGGCCATGCCCGACTTGGGTGAAAGGGGTAACCTGGCCTATGTGGATGTTGTCTTGATAAAGAGCTCAAATGTGGAGGAACACATAGTGGAAATCCGTTATGTTCTGACACAGTTGAGGGTTGCCGGAGCAAAACTATCCTTCCAAAAGGCACAGTGGTGCAGAACCCATGTCAACTTCTTGGGGCATGAAATAACTCCCGAGGGTCTCTGTCCCCAGGAAAGGAAAGTGGAAGCACTCCTAAAATTGAAAGACCCCACAACTCTGCGTGAGCTAAGAAGCCTCCTTGGACTGACTAATTACAGTAGGAAGTTCATTGAGGATTACGCAGAGATCACAAGACCTCTGATCCATCTGTTGAAGGGGGGTCAAGTAGGAGTGGGGTCCGGAACAAGTCAAGGCAGTAAAACAACTCAAAAGAAGCCTCTCACAAGCACCTTGTCTAGCTTACCCTGTCAAAAACAAAGAGTTCTTCTTGGAGGCAAGGTTCTCGAATACATGCTTGACATCAGTATTATATCAAAATGCATGACAAGGTCAATAAGGTCATCTCCTATGCAAGCATGACTTTATCCTCGGTGGAGGAAAAATTCAACGTTTGTGAGAAGGCACTCCTGGCAACGGTGTGGGCATTGAAAAATTACCGCCCGTCGTCCAGGGGGAACACATCGTAGTGGAGACTCCCCACCAGCCTTTGCAATACCTCCAAAATGACAGAATCCGGCCCAGAAATGTGAGTAATTCCAGAATTTCTTCCTTGATTCTGTCAATGCAAGGCTTTCCTGTGGAGGTCAGATATGGCTAAAACAAGAAGAGTCTCCGTGTGCAAGGTCTAGCTGACTTGCATGATTGTACCAGAGAAAACTGTCTCGAGGACGACAATCTTAAAACCCAGGACAATATGGAGGCGTACCTGAATTCCCCACACAAAGTCTATGACGAATAGAAGTGTGAGGGAATGCCCACAGTTTATGTGGACGGGTGCTCCTACCATGTTGACAATAATGGGGAAAAGGAACTGGCGGCTGGTGTTGGGAATCCCTGGGTAAATGATGCCCCGCAACCCTCCACTGGGTACAAAATCGGTCCCCGTAGTAGTCAGGTGGCAGTTCATCAGGCCATCCTCACTCCCGTCCAACATCAACTCCACAAACTGGTCATAATCACAGATTCAGATTATGTCCGGAACGGGTTTGTGGAGCACCTGGTTAATTGGAAAACCAGAGGCACGCTATGTGCTAACAATGAACCGCTAAAACATGGCAAGCTCATCCAAAATATTGATGATCTGGTCACCTCTAGTGGGATGACCATCTATTGGAAGAAGATCAAGGGTCATTCCAGAAAAGAGGGACCAGACAAAACTGGAAATGACCTAGCTGATCTGCTGGCCAAAACCGGAGCCATCCAGAGAGATCTCCTTGAAATTGAGTCCCTGTTGGGCGAAATCCAGGTCACTGTTATCACTAGGTCCCGGACAAATGCTCAAAATGAACTCTCAACTGCCCAATGGAGTAAGGAGACCCCAGATGCTGATTTAATCACAGCACAAAAAGGGTATCCGATTATTTAAATTTTATTAACACATCGAGGACCCTGAGAAATTTCCCCTGATGGATACCTATTACATTGGGAAAGAGGACCTGGGAGTGTTGATGAAATGTTCCAAATCCAAGACGTTTTGTTGGTAAGGATATCCATATCTGGCTGTGACCAGTGGGTGGTCCCTACCTCATTCCGAAGCCTGATTCTAAGTCACGCCCATGGTGTGGCCAAAGCCGGTCATCAGGGGTTTCACACTACTTTAGAAATCTTGCGAGAGGTTGCATACTGGCCACAAATGGGGCAGAACCTCGACCAATACTTGAAGGGGTGTCTTGTATGTGCACAATTTCAGCCAACATCACTCACAAACCGAGCTCCCCTCCAGAAGACGGGGATGACACTGCCTTGGTCAGATTTATAAGTAGTTTTCATGAGGCCCGTGATTTGCTCCTAGGGGGAATAAGTACATGTTAACCGTAACATGCTTGTTTACCAAATGGGTGGTATGTCTCCCGGCCCCAAATTGCAAGGCAGAAACAGCAGCTGCCCTGATGATCAATCACATCTTCTCGCGTTTTCACTACCCCAAAGGATTGAGTCAGACTGAGGTAGTCACTTCACCAGCGACGTGATGACAAAGATGTGAGAGATACTTGGGATAAAAAGGAAACTTCACATTGCATACTGCCGGTCCTATAGTGGTGGACTTGGGAGGTACAATAAAACCATTGTGAGCATTCTAAAAAAAATGGTGGCAGACTCTGGGCCAAGTTGGGACATCTGATTACTGCTTGTCCTAATGGCAATCAGATCTACACCTTCTTCTGCAACAAAGATGTCTCCATTTGAACTGATGACAGGACGAAGGATGGTGCTACCTCAGCATCTGCTCTATAGAACACAAGAGCAGAAACTGATCAACGCTATCACAAAGGGCTGGCAGGCTCACCACCTCTTTAGGTTGATCGGTAATGTCTTCCTCATCAGTACAACTCGACTCGTTCCCCCGTTCCCTTTCCTCCTCACCTGAGCTTGAAGAGTAGTTTAGCTTCTTTCTTCTGGTGTGTTGAGCGGGATGCCTTTTCTTCTGGAGAAGGTAAGGTCGGCCTCGAAAGGAAGCCACCGCGGCACCACACAGGAGGCACGGTGACCCCCCTCCGCGACGGACTAAAAGACGGAGTGAGGGGAAAAGCCAAACGGCATAAAAACCCCTCCGGAAACCAGGAACCAAATCAGGAATGCTCGGTGAAGAAATCAGGCGATCCAAGGTAAGGTGAGTATGCGCGCGTAACAAGATAGGATGGCTCCGTAGAGAAAGGAGCAGCGCGAGAGACCGCAGGGAAAAGGAACGGACCGGTGTAAAACACCCGGGGGAGGGGGGAACTGGAAAGACTGGGAGAAGAAAGAGCAAGGGGAAAGAGAGCAAGAGTTAGGAAGGACAGCACGGGCGGAGCACCGCCTAGGAGAGAACTATGGAAATGAGCGAGCACAACAGAGGGAAATCCGAAGTTGCAACGCGCCGAGCCGCCTAGCGTGTGGAAGTAAATACGCGTAGGCGGCGGCCATGTTGAAAAAAGACTAGAACGTTAGCGCTGTAAGGGAAATAACGTGACGGCACAATTTAATGGCGGCCCAGCTTCCACCTATTCCACAGCCGCCAGCGCTCAGCGGTCGTGACAGTATGCCCCCCTCTAGGGCGACATCCCCAGGGCTTGCCGGGATGCAGGTTGTGGAACCGGCGTAACAAACGGGGTGCGTTAACATAAGATCGGGGTTCCCAGGAATCCTCGGATGAAGGGAAGCCTTTCCAATGGATAAGGTATTCCAGGCGACCCTTATGGTAACGGGAATCACTGATGTGGGAGACTTCGTATTCCTCAGAGTTAGGGTCGGGTGGAACGTGAAGTCTGGGAGCTTTCTGCCTTCTCTCATCAGCCACATAGGAGCGAAGTTGTGAGGAGTGAAAAGTCGGGTGAACACGACTGAGCGACTTAGGTAACTTGAGGCGGTAAGCCACTGGGTTGATCTTGGTCAGGATGTCGAAAGGTCCAATATACCGGGGGGACAACTTGGAAGGTCTGACCCAACGGGGTAGAAACTTGGTAGACAGCATAACCTTTGAGCCTTTGTCCCACATCGGCACCTGTCTCCGGTGGCGATCTGCTTGGTCCTTGTATTGAATGCTTGCCTTCTTTAGACTCTGTTCGGCGGATATGTGAGCTCCTCGCAGCTGCGCCAAACCGGATTCAATTGATGGGATAGAGGTGTCTTTCCAGAAAGTGGGTATTATAGATCTGGGGTGATATCCATAAGTACAATAAAAAGGACTCATACCTAAAGACGCATGAATCACATTGTTGTACGTGAATTCGGCAGTTGGGAGAAGAGAAACCCAATTGTCTTGTGACTGATTTACCTCAGATATTGTTCTAGGGTTCCGTTCAGCCTCTCGGTTTGGCCATTGGTCTGAGGATGGAATCCAGAAGAAAGAGCCCTCTCAATCCCCAACAATTTGCACAAGTCTGACCAAAACTTAGAGGTGTACTGGCTGCCACGGTTGGTTACAATCTTTTGAGGGAGACCATGCAATCTGAATATGTCCTTAAGAAAGACTTCAGCAGTGTGCGAAGCAGAAGGTATGCCGGACAATGGGGAGAAATGCGCCAATTTGGAATAGGTATCGACAGTTACCATGATGCATGTACAACCTTGGGATTTAGGTAAATCGACGATGAAGTCCGTAGAAATGTTAATCTAAGGACCTGGAGGGATCGGGCTGGGTTAAAGTAACCCCAACGATTTCTGGGTGGAATTCTTGTTACGTAAACAAGTCAAGCATGTTCGAATATAAGCCTGAGTGTCTGCCCTCATATTTGGCCAAAAGAAGGTTCTTTGGAGTAGTTCTAGCGTACCACGAAGACCTCGATGACCCGCAACCTTCGAGTCGTGGCACCACCTAAGAGCTTGTACCTGGAGGTCGTGTGTAGGTAGAATTAGTCTTCCTTGGTTGAAATACAGTCCATCTTTTTCCTCGACAGGTGACTTTCCTAGAGTAAGAGCGGGTCCTTCTATTCTAAAGAAGTATAGGCCCCCCTAACTTCTTCTAGAAAAGACGACACAACCAGGACGATCTTAGTTCGAGGAAACATGAGTTCTTTCTGATATGGCTTGTTGACTTCATTTCTTCGGGACAACGCGTCAGCGACTTGGATCCCGGAATATACGTGATGGTGAAATGAAACTGAGCAAAAAAGTGTGCCCACCTGGCTTGTCGAGTGTTATAGCATTCCTGTTGCCTCAAAATCTGCAGATTTTTGTGATCGGTACGTATCTGAAATGGGTGCACACTTCCTTGAAGCAAGTGCCTCCATTCCAGACAAGCCAATTTCATAGCCAGTAGCTCTTTTTCGATGACAGAATAGTTTTGTTGACTGTTTGTCAAGGTCTTAGAGAAATAGGCTATTGGGTGTTCCATGTCGCGGTTGACTTGGAGAAGAACGGCCCCTACTGCAGCAGCAGAAGCGTTGGTCTCCATTATGAAAGGTTTCAGTTGGTCTGGTTGGCGAAGAATGGGAGCCGTGCAGAAACTTCCTTTGAGACTAGCAAAACTGTCTTCAGCCTCTTTATTCCAGAGAAAGGGTTTAGAGGATTTCTTAAGGAGAGAAGTGATGGGCAAGGTGAGCCTTGAAAACCCCGGAATGAATTTCCGGTAAAAGTTTGCCAGACCTAAAAACCTCTGGACGTCCTTGACAGATGAAGGAGATGGCCATGAGAGAATGGCTTCTACCTTCTCGGGATCCATGGTTATCCCCTCTTCAGAGAGTATAAAACCCAAGTAAGGCATGGATGATTGAGCGAAAGCACATTTCTCTGGTTTGACCAAGAGGTGATGTAATCGGAGTCGGTGTAACCCTCCAATACCTGGGAAGAATGTTCTTCCTTCTTCCGGGAAAATATCAGGATATCATCAAGGTATACAACTGTGTTGATCCCCAACAGATCGGAAAATATGCGATCCATAAACCTCTGGAATATAGAAGGAGCATTTACTAGTCCGAATGGCATCACTCGGTACTCAAAAAGCCCGTAGGGAGTGCAGAAAGCAGTCTTCCATTCATCACCGGATTTAACCCGAAGCAAATGGTATGCGTTCCGAAGATCGAGCTTAGTAAACAATACCGATCCCTGAATGGCTTCAAGTATCTCCGAGATTATGGGCATCGGGTATCTGTCCTTGATCGTTACTTGATTTAGACCCCTGTAATCGATACAAGGTCTCAACTCCTTGGAGTCTCTCTTGGGTATGAAAAATAAGGAAGCCCCTGCTGGGGATCTCGAGGGTCGGATCAATCCGTTACCAAGATTGTCATCCAGATAGCTCCGGAGAACAGCCTTTTCAGACATAGAAAGGGGGTACATTCTTCCGAAAGGAACCAAGGCCTGTGGTATGAGGTCAATATTACAATCTTCTGGTCGATGAGGAGGGAGTACCGAAGGTTGTTGTTCCTTAAAAATATCAGAAAATTCCTCAAATATCCTGGGTATATTGTGGATGGAGCTACTCTCGTTAGCACATATCGTCTTGACTTCCTCAAACATAGGTCCCGGCAAACACCTTTCTTGACAAAAGGAAGAGTGGAAACTCAGCAGGTTGTCTGTCCAATTTATTGTTGGGTTGTGTTTGCGGAGCCAACCAATCCCCAATATAACAAGGAAATGGGCGGCCCTAATGATATCGAACTTCAAAGACTCAGAATGTTGTTGGATAGATACTTGTACTTCCTCGGTGGTGTGGGTAATGAGCCCGGAGCATAAAGGAGTGCCATCTACCCCTTCTACCTTCTGATCTTCCTTCTTTGGAACTCTGGGAAGACCTACCTTGTCTGCCCACAAGGTGTCTAGGAAATTCCCGGCAGCTCCACAGTCAAGTAGGGCTTGTGTCTCTATGTTCTGTCCTCTAAACCGGAGTTGGACGGCAATTACCATCAATCGATGGTCTTCGGAGGTCTTGGCAGGGGTCACTGAGAGCGTAGCATAGGAACCAACTGACGCCCCTCGATAGTCTGTCCCACCGACTACCGAGGGCACTCGTTTCCCGGCCTTCTCGGGGGTACGTCAGGACAGTCTCTCAGAAGATGATTGGCCGAACCACAGTAGAGACACAGATTGCCTTCTCGCCTTCTCTCCTTTTCTTCCGCTGTCAAAGGAGCTCGGGTAGTACCAATCTGCATTGGTTCATCTCTGGAAGGTGGGCGAGTAACGGGTGAGGAGGTCGAAGTGTGGGTTTCAGGGAAGGATCTGGGAGGACGAGTCTTCTTCTTCTCGTTCTTTCTTTCGGTCATGCGATAATCGATCCTTATTACCGCCTTAATGAGATCGGAGAAAGATTCCGGGCGGGGAATTCTGGCTAGTTCGTCTTTTAAGTCCTCCCGCAAACCCCTCCGGAATATGGTATACTGTGCTTCTTCCTGCCAACCAGTCTCAGCTGCTATCTTTTTGAAAGAGGACAGATAGGAAAGTAGGTCGGAATTCCCTTGACACACGTCAAGGAGGTCTTCGCTGGCTACAAAGGCTGTTTCCGTATGAAGGAATGTCTGTTTGAGAAGGTCCTTGAAGGCTGTATAATCCTGTAACACCGGGTCTGATCGAGATACCAAAGGGGTGGCCCATGCTAAGGCATTTCCCGTCATATGGGTTATCATGAACCCTACCTTGGTATGGTCTGTGGAAAAGGTGCCTCTTCTGAAAGCAAAGTGTATATTACAAGCATCAAGGAATTCCTTTACTTTCCTCTCGGTGCCATCAAATTTGCCTGATACCAGGGGCAGGGTAGGGAGATCCGCTGTGAGCTGTTCTCGAGCAGCAGCCCTTTGTTGAAGGGCGGCATTGTCTGTTTTCAAAGTCTGAACCTCCTGACTCAAACTCTGTACTGCTGCGACGAGTTCCTGGAGTTGTTGTGGGGTTGCCATCTCAATATTGGGGCGTTGCAAGCTATCACAAAGGGCAGGCTCACCACCTCTTTAGGTTGATCGGTAATGTCTTCCTCATCAGTACAACTCGACTCGTTCCCCCGTTCCCTTTCCTCCTCACCTGAGCTTGAAGAGTAGTTTAGCTTCTTTCTTCTGGTGTGTTGAGCGGGATGCCTTTTCTTCTGGAGAAGGTAGGGTCGGCCTCGAAAGGAAGCCACCGCGGCTCCACACAGGAGGCACGGTGACCCCCCTCTGCGACGGACTAAAAGACGGAGTGAGGGGAAAAGCCAAACGGCATAAAAACCCCTCCGGAAACCAGGAACCAAATCAGGAATGCTCGGTGAAGAAATCAGGCGATCCAAGGTAAGGTGAGTATGAGAGCGTAACAAGATAGGATGGCTCCGTAGAGAAAGGAGCAGCGCGAGAGACCGCAGGGAAAAGGAACGGACCGGTGTAAAACACCCGGGGGGGGGGGAAACTGGAAAGACTGGGAGAAGAAAGAGCAAGGGGAAAGAGAGCAAGAGTTAGGAAGGACAGCACGGGCGGAGCACCGCCTAGGAGAGAACTATGGAAATGAGCGAGCACAACAGAGGGAAATCCGAAGTTGCAACGCGCCGAGCCGCCTAGCGTGAGGAAGTAAATATGCGTAGGCGGCGGCCATGTTGAAAAAAGACTAGAACGTTAGCGCGTAAGGGAAATAACGTGACGGCACAATTTAATGGCGGCCCAGCTTCCACCTATTCCACAGCCGCCAGCGCTCAGCGGTCGTGACAAACGCCTCCACAACTCATGAGTATGTTGAGAATCTAACAAAACACCTTCAACATGCTTTTGCATACGCTGAGCAGAATCTAGAAAGATCTGCAGAGGGCATGAAGACTTAGTATGATCTAAAAACAACAAAAAAGGAATACCAAGTAGGAGACAGGGTCTATTTGTACAATTTCCAAAGGAACCAGACCAAAGAGCGCACATTTTTGCCTAGCTGGCAAGGACCTTTTGAAATTGTAGATAAAATCTCACCTGTCGCCTACAGAATCCACATCCCCAAAGACGAATTGACAGAAGAGAAATGGGTCCATATTAATCAGCTAAAGAGTTGTCACCCTAGGCACACATTGCAACACATTGAGGAGCCCAGAAAGAATCAAATAGAGGAGACATCTGAAACATGAGAATAAGAAAAAGAAGAACAAGAAGGGAACAGATAAAGTTTTCGGTATAATTATGTAACAGGGAGTATTTTTCTTCATTATCAATTGTCATCATTGAATGCCTGCGTATCCCACTGCTGTCAACCCGATTGGAGGGCAGTTAGTGGGAAATGGTAGTAACCGGTTTGTGTTCTCTTTCATAGATTTGTACTGGTTGCACCTTTACTACCAAGGAGGACCTCCTCCGGGACCTGGAAAGAAGAAACCCAATGAAATCCAGAGTTGTCGCTCAACACCATAAAGGAAGATCTGTGAGAAAGCTGGGGGTGTCATTGCACGTTCCAACCAGAGGCAGCAAGAGGAGCGTGACACACAGCTCTCTGATGGAAGAAGGACTCATACATGACCGATCCTGCTTTGCCACATTAAGGAATCCCACTTGCCCGACTCTCCCTCGACTTGGAAGCTCAGAAGAAGTGGGAAACATGGGATATATTGACCCACTCAACACATCACCAAGCAGCATTTGCGCAAGAAACAGCAATATGGCTGTGCGGGCTCCTGTGCGCAGCAGGACCTCAAAACTGTGTTTTTGCAGCAACAAAAATATGGCTGCACCATCCTGCCAAGCACACTTCAGGCAGGATGGAACAAGGGGACACACTGAAGGAGCGTGCCAATGAGTTCTGAAACATATAAATGAAATAAAGTAAAAAGGCAGCACTGCTTTGCTGAAAACCCCAAAATCCCCCTTAAAAATGAAACGTGTCGTCTTTAAAAAAAATGCTGCTCGGACGTTATTTCCATCTGTCCTTCCTTAAACCACTGTGATTAAAAAGGCCCTGCCATGCCCAACATATCACATTCTGCTTCACCAAAACCAGGCATGATTTCTAAATGATAGGCCCTGTCGAACCAACTCTGAAAGAAATCAACAAGGAACTTACACTTTTACTCGCACAGGAAAACGCGTTCATTTCTTTACAAATGAATCAAAGCTCAGTAGTTCAAAAGAGACTCCAGCTCTCTGAGCCAGGTCAGTTTCAAGGTATCTGTGCTTCAGACAAAACTCCTGCATTCAAGAAAATAACTATAGCTGCAAGACAGTGTGGGAATGTGATGAAGATGCAAAATCGAATTTGAAAGGAAATGCTAGCAGTTTTCAACACATGTGTAAAAATGGGCTTTTGCAAAACAAAAGGAGAAAAATGGCCATTTAAAAAGCAAACTGTTGAATGAAAGCTGGCCTTATTTAGCAATGTAATACACACATGGGTTATTTTATTCCACAGGTTTGTTTTAATTCAGGACCTAAAATAAGAAAATAAAGATTTTAAAACACATGGGCTGAATTTGCAAGCTCTCAAAAACCAGTCATTCCAGATGGCATAGCTAAAAGCTTCCCCTTAAGGAAGGGAGACACACCATAAACTCTCAGCAGATACTAACACCTAAATGATAATTGCTAGGTTGGAAAGAATCTAGGCTAGGCTAACCCACTAACAATGGAACTCCCAGGGCAAGGAAGTTTGAAGTGTGAAGGGGCAAGACTCTGTAAAAATGTAGAATTTTTGCAGTGTAAAAGTGATTTTTTTCGGCTTTCTTTTTAGACTTTGTAGAATTCACTGACACCTTGGGGACAGAAATGGTATGGTGGATTACAAGAAAACCATCCATGTTGCAAATGCAAATGTGTTACCATACATCCCTTATGACAATCCAAACCCATGTATAAAGTTATAGAATTTTGAGTAATATAAATCCAATTGAAAAGCGGAAAAACTGGTAGAAGGGTGAAACAGGGTCTCACGGACTGAAGGATTGGACTGCAATGTGCTGCATAAAATAAGTAACCTGTCTGTATAATTTGCTAAGAGATTGCAATTGTATAAATGTATGTTTGTGGAAAAATCGGATTTTAGTTAAAGTAACTGTGGGAGGTTTTTGGACATTGTAAAACTCACCTCATAAATATATCATTTTCCTAAAATCCAACCAGCTGAGAGCGAGGCGGAGACTATCATCCTTGTCCTATCCCGTTGTTAGAGGCGTGTTTAGTTAAGCTTGCCTCAGTCATATACTTTGATGATGTCACTAGGCATTATGAATAAGAGTCCCAGACAAGACTCTAGACAGACACTCTTCCTGACGTTCATCCGCTGCGTTCCTGTTCCATCCATCCAGATTCCAGATCCCAACTACAAGGCCAAAGCATTGCTGGCCCTACTCCAGGGCCCACTGCAAAACCCAGGCATTGCTGATCCTGCTCCAGCAAGGCCTCAAATCTGAAAAGCCACTAACCTCCCATTAAAAAAGGGGAACGTTGTGGTGTTTTTGGGAAGCATCCTGATACCACTAACTGCATGTTTGCTGCAAACCCGCCATCCAGCTGACCTTTAGTATCAAGGAATTTCCATTCCAGTCCAGTGCCATCCGGTGGCCAGAACTGCCCAGCTGTTTGCCAGGTGTGCTACCGTGTAGTGACCAGAACCCTTGACAGTCCAAACTCCCAAACTAAAAGTGGACTGTAAGTATCACCACCCCATAGAAATCCATAGCATACCTTGTCTTGCCTTTGTCCTTATCCTACTCTCTAAGTCATCCTATCCTTATCCTGATAACTTGTTCAAACTGTCGGACTCATTCGTGCAACCCTGCCCTTGATTTCTAGTGCTAGCGCCATCTCTTTAGTAATTTTGTCTTGTGTAACCCTAAACCATTAGTCCTATTTCGAGTGATCGGACTGGTTTGCGCCAAGGTTGGGCGCTGGGGCTAGAGGGTTGAAATCGCAAATCAACCCTGGAGCTTACTGTGTCCCTCTTTGGTGGCCTAGCCTGAATGCTCTAGTGGAAAGTATAAAGGCAAGGATAAAAAAGATATCTTGTATCAAAGACCCTGCAGCATTAATTGCTTGAAACTAACAATTGCAAAAAGGGACTATCATTGAACAATACCTAGAAATTGGGCCATGATACTCGTTTATTTATTGAACCAGTATCACATGTATGTCCTATTTGCACTCTTCTTTATGATTTAATCATTATAATGTAAAGAAATGAATATTAATCCAATGTTCTTTGTGTTTTTTTGTTTTTTATTGTGTCAAAACACTTATGCACATTGTAATCTCTTTCTACAAAAAAACGTTGCTTCCTAAATGTATTATGTGGATGTATTTGTATTTTGTTCTATTTTTTGGTTGAGATTATAACTTTGTTGACTTCCGATTATGTGTTCTGGTTTTCTTTACATATATGTTTTTGATGTCCTCGGAGGTAGAAAGTGAATGTCTTGCACTTTTTCCTTAATTATATGAGTTACCTTTTATTTTATTTCTCAAACACTGGAAGCACCATCGTAATGTTTGTCCTTTGAAACACACAGCTACTTTATTATTTGGGTGGTTATATAAGAACAGCGGTAGATTCATACTTTAGGATTTCCACAATTTGGAAACCTCTCAGAGATATTAATTCATTATTTGAAACAAAAAGAAAAAAAGAAATAATATGAAAATAATTATTAGCAAGGGTACATTTTTCTGTTTAGATGTTCTAGTGGAAAGTAAAACTGTTCTTGTCACAACTGATTTCCTTTCCTTTTTCACCGCTTCATTTTACTCAAAGGGCACCTTTTTATATCTTGCATAACTCATCCAATTTACCAGCTAGAGACTTAATTTCATTTCCATATTGTACCTGTGATATATAGCTATCCCACTCCAAATCAGTGTATTCCCCCGTTTTCATTAAAAACCATTTGGGTAATTTCAGGCGGCAATTGCAAAATTGCAAAGTTTCCAACGTGTCATTTTGCTGCAATCTGTTTTAAACTTGCCACTCATTTTCGAACTGTATGCTTTTGGTAATCCATTCTTTGTGAGTGTTAGGCTTTGATTCATGGATTATTTGCACCGAAAAAAATGGGATTTGTGAGCCATTCTGCCCGCAAGTCCCTGTTTAACAAATGGGGATTTGCGGGCAGAATGGCGCATAAATCCCATTTTTTTCCACGCAAATAATCCATGAATCAGGGATTTAGTGTCTTTGCATTGTTGCTTTCGTGTGGAATTATATTTTCTTCAAGGTTTTTAACACACATTCATTATTTATTTGTCCATTTCCGAGTTTCATTTCATAACATTGTAAGGGGTTTAAAATCTGTTTTTCTCTCTTATTTGGGAGGGAAGGTCTAACTTGTATTCCGTTTCCTGTCTCTTATTCCTGATTACCTGCTGCTTCTGTTTATCCACTCAGAATTGATTATTTGTGGGTTGTGGGAACATTGCAGGGGGTAATTCTAACTTGGGTGCTATCTTTCCTAAATCCAAAAGTGCTCCTATGTCGCTGTGCTGTGTAGATGTTCCACTAGAAGGTTAACCCCAGTGCATTGCTCACATTCTCATTGTAATTATCATCCCATTGGTGATTGCTGTCCCATATTAAAAGTGAATGATTTCTTTTGAATTTTAAAATAAATAAATAAATATTGTATTTTACCAACCAGCCTGGTTCATGGTCCACTGTGACCTGGGGTATTTGAAAAGATGGTGTGATATGAGTGGTGTACCATCTCAATATTGAATTAATATAAAAAGATAAGCATTTCAGTTGTGCGCCACATACTAGGCCGAGACCAAGGTGTGTCGCCTGGTTGAAATCCTTAACAATACGATCCCTGGGATTGAGGCCAAGGACAAGTCTTGCAGTCCTGTTCTGGATGAGTTGCAGATGGCGTAGAGTCGAAGCATGCAGATTTAGAAAAAGGCTGTTGCAGTAGTCCAGCCTAGAGAGAACCAGAGCTCTGGATACAGTGAATTTCTGGGGGGAGGAGAGGAAAGGGAGAATACCTCTGAGGAGGTGCAGCTGATAGTGTGACTTCTTAGAGACGTCAGAGATGTGAGGAGAGAAGGAGAGTGTGGAATCGAAGATGACCCCGAGATTTTTAGCCTCACAGGTGGGAGCAGGAAGAGGGCCAAGAGAGGCCAGCCAGAGAGTGACAGGAAAGGAGGGAGCAGGTGTGCCAATGAGGAGAATCTCAGTCTTACTGGCATTAAGGCAGAGATCATTGGCGGCACACCACTCCTGGATAACAGGCAGACAGTCAGAGATGAGAGAGGAGAAAAAGTGGCAGAAGGGAGCCTGAAAATGAGCTGAGTGTCATCTGTATAGCACTGAAAGTTGGGGCAGAGAGCAGCAATGCGGTGGGCAATAAGTGCCAGGTATTGGTTGAACAGCCAGAGAGAGAGGTTAGACCCCTGGGGAACACCAGAGGTAGAGATAGAGATAGAGGAGATGAAAGACCCAGGTTGGACCTGAGAGGGCTGATCAGAGAGGAAAGAGGTCAGCCAAGCTAGGGCCTGATCAGTGAACCCAGGTTATCCCGGCGACGGTTGAGAAGGGTGGCATGATTGACCATGTCAAAGGCAGAAGAGAGATCAAGTAAGATGACATGGAGACAACAAACAGATTCAGTGTGAAGATTAAGCTGGGAGATGGCCAGCTTTTCCAGCAGTTTGGCCAGGAAAGGAGTGATGGAGATTGGTCGACAGTTAGCCGGGCAGGACGGGTCGGCAGAGGGTTTTTTAAGAAGAGGGTGAACTAGGTAGTGCTTCAGAGGGGAAGGAAAGACCCCAGTGGCAAAGGAGTGGTTGCAGAAGTCAGCCAGAGCAGGGGCCAAGGTGTCAATGTGGTCCTTGAGTGTTTTGGAGGAACAGGGGTGAACCTTTTTTGACAAGACTTTCATAAATCGTCCTTGTCTAGAAACCTCATGTGGGGAGAACAGTGGAAAGGCAGAGGAGGGAGGAGAGGTGGCCGAAGAAGGGCCAGGGGAAGAGCAGGGAGAAGAGGGGCAGGGGGAGAGGAAGAGAGAGAGGACAGGATGTCCTGAGTTTTAGAGATGAAATGAGAAGCCAGGGTCGTGCAGAGAGCCTGGGAGGGGAGAGGAGAGGTAGAGACTGCAGCAGGATTGGCCAGCTCCTTGCAGATTTTAAAGAGTTCAGCCGAGTTGTTAAATGTCACAGAGACATGGGCTTGGATGTGGTCTCTCTTCTTGGCGAGGACTGAGAGCTGGTATTGCCTTTAGAGTGGGCTGTTAAGTGACGTCAATTCAGCACTCCAACTAAGTCAATGCCGAGTCTGGGATGCCCAAGGGAAGCCCTTATTTATATATGTTTATGACTAGTTCATAAATCTGGATGATAAACTCTTGTATAACGCCCCTCTCTTTGAATCCCCCTTACCTCACTGAGCCAAGAATTAGGTTTGTTTTGCAAATTAAAAGATTTATTTGAAAATTAAACAATATATATATATATATCACACTTTTATAATAAATTAATATTTGATCGCACACTTATGAATATGACAGTGATCAACAATGGATAATATTACACTAGCACACTTTTGTAATCACTTAGGGGTTGGTATAGAAGGGATAAGGTAGCTGAGAATGCTTTTATGGTTTCAAGGGAAAAACAATGATGGAAAGAATGCAGCGCAGAAATAAACTGATATGGTTTCAACAAGAGAGAATCTAATCACTTTTCCCCTTGTGGCAATTCACTCCGCCCATATGCAGTATAAAGAGATGGAAGGGGAGCACACAATTTTCAGGAATACCATCTAATGCAATACCAATTCAGATCCCCCCTAGCAAGCTTAGAGCACAGGAATGATTTTAAAACACAGGCAAAAATACATTAAATGTGATTTGCAAAGAAGTGAAAATATGCTAGAAATGATTTTAATTCCCTATAGGAGATTCAGGGTAGGTGATAGCTACTTAAGATTGGTTCAGGTCAACACTATCAGTGATTCATGAGGGATTATCAGGTTGAAAACAGTTCAGCAGTTGCAAACAAAAGACAGTGATTTTTTTACAAGTGGTGAAATGAGCTAGTTGCAATTCGTGGCACTTTTTCCGAATGCGTCGAGCGCGATTACGGAACAACTATAAGGAATAGGAAGTTGGTTCTGGGTGCCCAGGATCTTAGCTTTAAAATGAAAGTTAAAACTCATTCCTAGCAAACGCGGTTCCAAAGATACGGACAAGTTTGTGGAGGTAGATTTTCAGAAATGGAATAATGATTCAGAATGGCAAGTGACACTTTCACAGGTTTAAAGTCACAGAATGGACACACGATTTCTATGCAGTTCTAGGCAGGTTGAATTGGATGGGATAAGCTTATTTTAAACTAATAGATGACTATGCACAGTTCTGGCTGGGTACTCACACTATACATTTGAAATAGGCCGTCAAGATCTGGTCAGGTTGGCTGCGGTTCTCTCGCCACAGGACGGTCTCTGGCACTGGTTCTGGTCACAGCGATCTGGTCTGGGTCTGGTCTGTGGTTCTGGATCTCTGGTTCTGGTCTCGGCACTGCAAAGCTGTCTGGATACAGCTCTGCTTTCTGGGTTCTGGCACATGGTTCTAGCCAGAATCAAACAGCTCACCCGGCTGTTGAATAGTTTGGTTAGGTGGTTGGATTCTGAGGCCTGCTGAGAAGGATTCAGCTTTTGGACTAGGCCTCTCTGCTGCAAGTTCTGAAGTCTGGATTCTAAGTTCTGTTTCTGGCGTCTTCTGGATATTGTCTGGTTCGGCAAAATGCTTCGCAAGAAATCAGTTTGAAGTGGAAAGTGCATGTCCCTACCTGGATTTCAGTGGGTCTTTTTATGTCTTTTGAAAATGGGTGTGTGCGTGGGCATAACTAAGCCTGCCCCTCATAACTTATCATTGGCCAAGTTCTCCTCTCTCCCTTGATTGGGGGAAGGAAATGGAGTGTCATTGTGATGAGGTAGGTTTATGGGTCAGATGATCCTCCCCTTGTCAATTTGCACACAAATCTATTTTTGATCCAAATACATTTTTATCTATGTACAATTTTTCTAATATTATATGTCCAGTTAACATATTTTCTGTAGCACCAAACCATCCGATCCCTGTCTTTGTAAGATGTCGTGTCCACTTCTGACAGAATTCTGCCCTTTTCATCAAGAACACAACCTCTAAACCTTTCCAGAATTTACACAAACGTGCGCAAGGAGTATGGGCATCAGATGATAAAGCGTCAGATTTTTAACATGCAGACATTTGGAGTAATACCCTATTTTCCGCTACTAGCCCCCCAGAACATACCACAGAGTCCTAACACCTCTTAAAATGTGCACAGAAAAATCACAAGAATAAATGATACTATTATATAATTTTGACAATTTCGTACTATGAATTATCCATCTTTTTAAAATTATGCTCTGGCCCAGATGGGTGTGGTTTCCCCAAAGCACATGGTGGAATTTCTGGTTTGTCCACTTCCTCCAAGCTCAGCTTGCTCACAGAGGCACTGCTCCTCCCAGTTTATTCCAAGAGGAAGCCATTTACGACCCCTTGATTAGCATTTGCTTGAGCCAAGGAAAGCTCATTGTTCTGTTTCCTGCAGCCCCAGGTACCCCACCCCTAATTCAATCAGAGAGGTGTAATCTCCTTTTGGCGGGGGCAGCAGAATGCAGGCCAGGCCTGTGAATGCAGTTGCTGGGCAAGTTTCAACTCCTGCCAGGGGTAGTTGTCAGGCAGAATTCAATCTCTTTAAGCCAGGCTTCAGCTAATGTCACTTTTGTCCCCAGTTTTTCTTCATTCAAATCAAACTTACAATTTTTACACATGCAGCTAGAACGCTGATTCTAAGTTCAAAACTATGACATTTAAACAGTTGCAAACTATGTGACACTCAACAGTAGGTCAATCATTTATTTTAAACATTTCGATTTTAGTGGTTTTAAATCCAATTTCACTTAAGCTGCTGATATCCACAGCTCAGCCAGTTTTGTTATAAGCATTGTTTTAGGCTCTTCATCTTTCCAGATTTTGTATGCACACAAGACTACGTTCTGCCAAATGTCTGCTGGTGTTCAGTGAGATTTTTGAATATCTTGCAACGTTTGGAATAGGCATTTTGAGCTTGCATTTCAGAGAAACAAAGGTGATTTCAAAGTGCTTTTTGAGCTAACAGGCACTGATGTTTTTCCTTTGGCACCATGTTTCACTCATGGCGCTTCTGGTCCATCACGCTCGCACTGGTGGGTGGCAGGTTAGGCGACCATCTTGGTGTGCGCAAACTGCGCGGTTTTCCTGGATTCTGCCGCAAGTGTGGGCTTTTCAGCCATCTTTAATTTTCTAAGCCCACAGCACCAAAGGTTGCAGCAAAATAATTCAAACGTGGGTCAAGGCACCTGACAGGGCGACGTGGCAGTTTGTCAGAGGATGTACCGGAAGCATGCCATTTCCTGTCAGCCACCCTACACTTACGTTTAAGAGTGGCGGGGACTGAGTCATACCAGGAATTGCACTTGGCTTTGGGCTTCAAGCGGATCCTCATGACTGGGGCAAGAACATGAAGAGAATCAGAGATAGCAGAGTCGAGCATGGAGAGGGCTGTGTCAGGGTTTGAGTCAGCCGAAAGTGGTGGGGGGGAGAAAGTGGTGGCAAAAGCCTCAACTGACACACGCTTCATGGGACGGATAACCGAGAAGGTAGGTGGCAGTGCTGGAGTTGGCTTGGCCTGAGGGGTGGAGAGAGTGAGCTGGGAGGAAAGGAGAACGTGATCACTCCAGGAGAGAGGAGTGGTGAGAGCGATAGAGAGGGGGAGGTCTGAGGAGATCAGAACATCCAGAGTGTGGCCTGCAGAGTGAGTCGTGCCAGAGGGGAGGATAGAGCGTGAGAGAGAGTTTCAGAGGTCGCAAAAGAGTCCAGAGGAAGGACAGGAAGCATCCAGGTGGATGTTAAAGTTTCCAAGAAGGAGGAGTTAAGTGGTCGAGACCAGGAGGGAAGAGGAGAGGTCTGCCCACTCAGAGAGGAAAGAGAAGATCTGACCAGGTGGCCAATAGATGGTAGCCACAGTAAGGGAATGGCTAGGTTTTGTCATTATAAAATGTTTGTTATATGTGCATTGGTTATAAAATTATTAATTATAAAGACATGTAACCCTCCTGCCTCTAATTGAACAGACCATCTGGTACGGCCAACTCGGCTGGAGGTTATTTGTTTTATTTTCCTTTTAGCGCGTTACTGCGTGCAGACGGTGACTGGACACCTAATTACTGTTCCACTATTGACCAGCATTTTAAACTTTGTCTCCTTGGACTTGCCGCCTGTTGGCTGGAAGGTGCCTGGCTTCCTTTTCAGACACGATGCTTTGCGGTTTGTTTTCACTGTCTACTCCCACTCAGTGGGAGGGGTTGGGCATCTTTCTGCTCTTGGCAGAGCCTCCTGCCTCTACTCGAGCAATCCATCAGGTAGGGACAGCTCGGCTGGAGGTTATTTGTTTTATATTCCGTTTAGTGCGCTATCGCGTGCAGACGGGTGACTGGACGCCTAATTGCTGTTCCACTTTTTACCAGCATTTTAAACGTCTCTTTGTACTTGCCACCTATCGGCTGGAAGGTGCCTGGCTTCCTGTTCAGGCACTCCGCTGTGCAGTCTGTTTTCACTGTCTACTCCCCCTCAGTGGGAGGGGTTTGGCTAGTGTGCTATGTGAGAGGCTGGGTAGGAATTGCAGCAGACGGGCACATCGGTCGAGAGCCTTGCGCGCCTAAGTCAAGCCCGTTTGTGCTCATCCTTTCGCAGACCGGGCCTTGGGCCCTCCCCTCTAATACGTCTTGTAATATATCCCGATCTGATCTACTAAACATAGCCCCTGACTCTACTGTTTTTCCTCCAGGGTTTAGTAAGGTCCCATCAATTACGACATTTGCATGTGGAGCTGGGGACTCTCACCTGACTTGTTTTTTACTTAATGTACGTTCCCTGGTAGCCCATGCTGAGGACTATTATAATATTGTAGACGATCATAAACCAGATCTGCTTTGAATTTCCGATAACTAGCTCTGCGACCACTCGCCACAAAACGTCTTATAAAATTACTCCTGTTGTGATGGTATACAACATTAAAATGGAATTTCTATTGATCCATTTTCAAACATCTTCATCTTCCACTGTCTATGTTTTGCTTATCTATCACCCTCCCGATCTGGTCCGGGCGTTCTGCGTTGACTTTGTAATATTTGTGTCTGAACTCCATCAGAAATATTCTAACCTTTTCATTGCTGGTTAATTTAATCTTCCAGCTAACAAACCCAGCAAGCATACGTTATCTCAGTTTTTAGCATCCTTACTGGATCTAGACCTAATCCAACATGTCACCTATCTGACCCATTTTATTTTTGCCCTGGAACTGCCATCTCTCTCCCTGGCTCTTCCTATTCTTTGTTCTGACCATCATGTTGTTCCTTTCTCGGGGCGGTCAGCGACCATTCTGTCGCTACGACCTGGACGACCATCCAGGAAGCGCAGCTGGCACTCTGCCTCTCATCAAGATTTAGCCACTCAAATTGTTTCTCACTGAGCTCTGTCCGATCTCTGTAATCTGAACATTCTGTCTGATGCATTCACTAAGGCAGATGACTCTATTGCTCCTATTATATTAAAAACCTGTCCTCCTGAACCTTGGTCACTGATGACCTTAAAATTTAAGGCTTAAATCTCTTAGGCTCTCTCGCAGGCTGGCAGAAAGGCAACAGGGAATTAGCTATTGCCCATCTGACAAAGCCCTCCTTCGCCAAGCCACAGGGGTATATCAAAAGACCATCCTCTCTGCTAAACAAGTTCATTTTAGCAGGAAGGTTGAAGCTGCCATGAATCAATTTAAGGCAATATTTAGTCTAGTTCAGTCTCTATCCTCATCTGCTCAGTCACATTCAAATATTATTCCATCAAAGGATCTTTGTGACTCCTTGTCAATCTTTTTTGATGAAAAGATCACCACCATTCAGAGCAAGATCGCTGGGCTCTGTCCTCATCTTGCTATGTCCACTGTGTCCTCCTTAAATATAATTCCAAATTCGACATGGTCCACTTTTCTGACTTTTTCCCCCTAAGACGTCCTGTCCGATACTAATAAACTCAAATCTGCTTCCCCTGTGGATCCCATTCTTCTTTCTATTATTAAAGATATTTCGGTTGATATCAATTATTGGGTCACAGCAGCAGTGAATGACTCTTTCTCCTCAGGCCTTATTCCCAATGACCTGAAGCATGCACTGGGGATCCTTCTGTTAAAAGAAACCCTCTCCCGATCCGGCAGTTCTGTCTAACTTCAGTGCTATTTTCACTTCTTTCTTTCTCTCTGAAGCTGCTCAAATCCCTGGTGTCTCTTTTACTTGGTTATTTTCTTGAATCTTCTCTCTTTTTTGACCCTTTTCAATGTGGCTTCGCCCCGGTCAGGTACGGAGTCTGTTCTTGTATCTGTGGTAGATGACCTTGCCATCTGGCTGACCAGGGTGGAGTAGGGGCACTGATTTTATTGGATCTTTCAGCAGCATTTGACACCGTGGTCCACCCCACCCTGGTTGCCTGAATGTCTTCTGCAGGACTTTCTGGCCAGGTGCTTACCTGGTTCTCTTCTTTTCTTTCTGGTCACACTCAATCTACCTTTCTCTCTCATTTTTCTTCCAATCCAGTGCCTCTGTCATGTGGATTCCCACAAGGATACGCTTTGTTGCCTATCCTGTTAAATGTTTACATCCAGCCACTCCTGTCTGTCATCTGCTCCCACGGTTTACTTTGCTATTCCTATGCCGACGACACACAGATTATTCTACTTCTTGATCTGTCTTGCCCTAATATGGCTGCTCGGTTTAGGAACTGCTTATAGGCCGTGGGTGGATGGATGGCCAGGAACTGGCTGAAATTGAATGATGATAAGACGGAGGTGCTAATAGTTGGATCTGTCTCCCCTTCTTTGTTCTGGACACCTGACTTCTGGCCTGCTAGTTTCAGACTATGTCCGGTGGCAGCTAATGTGGTGAAAGATCTGGGCATTACTATTTCGGCATCCCTGTCAATGTCTGACCAGGTGGCAGCTGTCTGTCAAGCTGGCCATCTCAAGTTAAGAACCCTTCGTAAAGTCCTGATGTTTATTCCCTCTCAATTCCACTCTCATGTAATATCTGCTCTAGTCATGAGCAGCACAGACTACTGTAACACCCTCAATCTGGCTCATCCCGCCTATTTGATTTGTCGACTCTAGCTCTTGCAGTATATGGCTGCAAGAGCTGTGCTCCACCCCCTTTTGGCTCTCATATGACTCCCCTAATACATCAGCTGCACTGGTTCCATGTTGGAAATCGTGTGGTGTTCAAAACTCTTTTTATTGTCCATAGAGCTTTTTGCAAACTGGGGGCCGAATATCTCCAGGAAAAGTTCTGTGCCTATGTCCCCTTCAGAGCACTTTGCTCTCAATCTTTGCTAACGGTTCAGGTCCCCCGGATAAGATATTCCCGGATAGGCGGTTGCGCGTTCTCCGTTGCTGCAGCCAATGCCTGGAACTCTCTCCCATTTGCCCTATGCGCGATGGATAATCACCTCATCTTTCACCACTCCCTGAAGACTCTTCTTTTCTAAATCAAATCTGACCCTGTCTCTGCTGGCTACTTTTGGTCTCTCCGTGCCAAGTTGCCCTCGGCGACCGTTGCGCTTAATAAGTTCTGTGAACATAACATAACATACCGGGAGTCCGGGACTCACTTCCTACACCAGTGCAGCACTAGTGTACAGTGCATATTTTGTCCATTGTTGTTGAAAAATCAAATGTTGCTAGCAAACAGCACCACTCTGACGGTGTTGGGCAAACTGAATGAATGCGACATTCTCATGAATAACATCTGAAACAGATATACCACCTTAAATAAAGTGCTATGCAAATTGGTCTTATGGGGGTAGGTGGGTGGGGTTGTGACTGAGTATCTTTAGGGATTGGTGGCTGGATGTTTGTGTTTAAATCCAGCAATGTGAGCGTATGTTAGCTCGGGTGGGTGGGGATGCTTGCACAGTCACTTCCAGAACAGGACACTAAATCAAGCACCCCGAAGCAGACGGTGTCTGAAAGTAGGCACGCGCATACATAGCAGGGATCTACTGCAGTTGAAATTGGTTCTTTGCTGCCTCAGTAGGAACCCCCGCTCTTGCTTAAGCAGTTAATGGCAATGCTCTGCACTCCTGTGCCGAGGCACCTAGGCCGGGGTTTACAGCAAGCATAACACGGGAAAGGCAGCCTTGTGCTGGAATTATATGATCAAGAAACATCTCTTTATACGGCTGTGCCCCTATAGTGCACACTCACACCAGCCCTTCTGGGGAGTCCATGAGCTGGACTACGTAGTCACGTGGAACATGTACCTCAGTAGGACGACAGCCTAATCTTTCCACCTGCTGAAATGTGAACCGGCTGCAACCTGCAATGTCTCTGCAGCAGGTACACTGACTTACCGAGCCATACTGCTCGCCTCACCTGCCGGTATCCATTCAAATGACATGTTATCGATGGACCACTGGTAAATTAGGGGTAATGTGTAAGGGTGAGAAAAGCCTCTTTATCAGAAGAAAGCTAGGAACGTTCCAGATACTGTGCTCACCATGTGGTCGCTATTATCAACGCACTGGTTACCCCCCACCTTAACCTTTTTACTGGGGTTTCGCTAGAAAAGGGCGGTGGGCAGAGCTTGCCACACAGAGCCCCTTTTAGCATGTTTTCTCAGCCTTGTGGAGAATTTCCGCAAGCCCCTTCTGTCACAGCCCAAATAGATTGCAGGGTAAGGAGAGTGGTTCAGCGACCTTAATGTCATAAACAAGGTTCAGACACATCTTGACATCCCATTAGGAGCTACACAGATCGAACATATTGTGAAGATATGTGTGAGGCGTAGGATGTTGATGTGAGAAGATGAACCAGCAGCTCATAGAATGTTGGGTGAATGTTGAAGGAATGTTCCATGTGTATGTCAGTTGTGGGCTGAGCTGATATGAGAGAGGTTGTCGGTGAGTGTCCTCTGTGTTATATGTAACTTAGAGCTTAATATGACTATCCACGCCTGAATCTAAGGTTAACGTCCAAGTGCATATTAGCTAAGACCTCCCGAGTGATCCTTGATGAGCCTGCAACTACAGAACATAATTAATTCAATGTCGAATGCACTCAGGCCCATGATGTCAAAAATGAATCAATTAGTTTGTGGCAAAGTTTAGTTTTGCTTTTCATTCCCAGCTGTGTTTGAATGCTCATCGGAAATGATGCTCTGTATGGAAACCTGTACTTGCTGGTAAATAAATGGCGATTGCTTCATGACATATGGCATTTAGACCTAGATTGTGAAAATAGTTTCATGTGGTCAAGGATATCATGCCAATGTGCAGTTCAAGAATAATGAAAAGGCCGAAATGGGCAATGGGCACTGTCTAACAGCGTGTTCATATTTCTTTGGCATTGCATTTTATACTGGGCAACTGTAATAAATCAAGCATGATACGTGTTATTACGTGGCTAGACTGGCATTTTGGTGCAGCCACTCTAGCTATTTCTTACTATGGCATTACATTGTTTACTGAGCATCTATGCTACAGCAATCATGATGTGTTATTACGTGGCCTGACTGTCATTTTGGTTTAGCCAGTTTGAACATGTTTTGATATTGTGGCATGGCATTTTTAATGGTGCCAACTGGAGTATGTTCTTAAGTGGGGAGACTGCCATATATTGGCAGAACCAGCGTGAGCATGTTTTCTGATAGTATCATTGCTAGCATTACATGCAAAGCAAACACGAGTAGGTTCCTATTTGGGAATACTGGCATATGTTGGTGCAGCCAGCATGGACATGCATGTGCACAGCGTAAACATGTTTTTATACTAGCATAGTTTGTGGTGAAAGGCATCATAAAAATGCTTTGGGAAATGCTCCTGTGCACTGTTGGTGATTTGCAGCTATTGAAGTTATTCATTAGTTAGCCTACAAAACAAATTGAAAACTGTATGAATTTTTACCCAATTTTTCACTTAAAGTGTGTTGTAAAATGCACCATTTGAAAACATGATTCCAATATGTTTCACAGAAGCAGAACCCCCACAGCACCGCTCCCTAGCTATGCCCGCTCACTTTGGCATATTTGTGGGAAAAAATGTACACTTCTCCAGTTAAAGAATTCACCATCTGCCACTAAACATCCCGCCATTGGCCGTCTACGGTCCCCGCCCCCACCACCTTCACAGAGGGCAGGTAGTTGAGGGAAGAGATGGTGTGGGTGCAGTTCAGAAATGCTACATTGATACCATGCATTTATACTGCTTCAGCAAATCCGCACCTGTACCCCCACTTTGCGGGTATTAGCTCAGGGTAGTTTGGCTGCTCTGTGCGCTTTAAGTGATTTTGACTCTAGAAAATGGCTCACTGGAACAAGGATCAGGATGCTACAGTTTAAAAGCATGGTCGTACTGAATACTTTGTATTGTGTCACATGCTGTGCAAATCATCATAAAAAAAGAAGAATCCACAGCTCTTAGTACAGATTCCTACATTTTTCTTCAAAAGGCGCATGACTCCCAAGAGCTGGCTAAATGATTTCTGATCAGATATCTTACATTTGTTCCATTAAAAAAAGAATGTTGTGTCTGCGGATATGGTGGAATGCTTCTTGTTTCCTCTATGTGCAGGAGAAGAAAACATAAAGGATCCATTTACAAAGTGTTATAGTGCCACCTACTGGAAAAGTACGAACACGTCACTTGTGCAGCAAATTAAGGGACAGCAAGAGAAGGTAAAAATCAACAGTGAGCTGTATACCCTTAGGTCAAGTGTAATTGATTTTTCTATTATTATTTTGATTACTATTATTATCATCATCATTATTTGTAGTATTATAAACATTTAAAAGGCACAACGTTCTCTGTCACTGTGCTCTTTTGATACTTTGGCGGAGACCGCGCTGAAAACAAGAGAGCAGGAGGTTGCTAGGCAGGTGCATGGATGATTGACAGTTGCAGTACTAGACACGCCGGGGTGGTGCAAGACCGATGGCATTTCAGCCGTGAATCAGCCCCTCCAGTTCAGACAAATTGAACGGGGCGCCGAGGTAACACCTTTCCAGCGATGAAGGAAAAGCTGGTTCCAAACATCACACACACTTCCACAATTGCTTGACACAAAAAGACATCACACGGGCAAGCAATACCAACCATCCCATCGAAATACATCCACTGTAAACTGGGCAGAAAGAAACGGTATCTTCACTGTGGTGTGGGACCCTCCCAAGTGTGTTGCCCCTTTAAGGTGATGTGTCCCTCCCCTGTGTATTGCCCTTTTAACATGGGCCATGACTAGGAGCTTCTGCAGACACGTGCACCAGAACGGCTACATACTCCATAAGAGGACCTCCTGAGTCCGTGTGTCATTATGTAGGCTGCAGTCCTACCCGTGGAGGCACAGTCATGCAGACCCTGGTGCCGTGGGACCCTCGAACCTGCACGGTGGCAGAGGTCTGCATGGGCAGGGGCCTGGCAGGCTGTGCCCCCACCCCCATTGGTGCTGGTGTCCTAAAGTACCATGGGGCCTGCCGGATGTCCAGGGAAGGCCCCAACCCCACAGGCACAGGGCCTGTTGTATGCTGAGGTTCACAGCATGATGGGGGGCTGCCAGATGTCCATGGCAGGCCACCCACAACATTGGCGACGAGGACGAACCCTGCGGGGTTGTTTTGTTATCGCTGTTCCAGAGTTGATCTTCCTTTGTTTGTGAGCTGCAGGTGGCATCCATCGCCGCGAATGTGGAGGAGTAGCCGCAATTAAGGACAAGGTGGGGTGCCCTGCTGGCGACTTTCCCCGGCCGCTGCCCTCTGAGTAGAGTGCTCGTGCGGCCAGGTGGAAGTTTGCTGCAGGTCCCCCCCCCCCCCCCCAGCATTCGCCGTACGAGAAAGTAGGCGCCCGCCTGTCAAGGAGCAGCGGTGGGTGTGCAGGTGTCCGCGCCCTTGTGCCCGCGCTCTGGTCCCTGGCATCCGCAAAGTCAAAGAGGTTACGGGGGGAGTGCCTGTTGCCCAGAGGAGAGAAAGAGGTGCGGAGAGGATCAGCCTGCAGCAGTGCATGCAAGTAGTGCTGCTGTTTGCAGGTTCTCCACAGCATAGTCGCTGCGGAAGAAAAGAAATGGTGCAGCGGCCGCCGTGAGGAATGTAACACCTCCCACCTGGGGAGGGAGAGGTATGCGCCCCCCCCCCCCCCCCTCATGGGAAGAAGATGAGGAAGTGGAGCGCTGGCCCCCCACCGCACTGGAGGCAGCGGTGCGCTGCAAGAAATATGGAGGGGAGTACCCGCCCATCCCACGGCAAGGAAAGAAGCTGCAACAACAACAAAGAAAGGGGGGAAGCCCAGGACCCTGCTAGCAGACCCTCCCTGACCGAGGTCCTCAGTACAGAGGGTGCTCGCGCGGCCAGGGGAGGGTCGGCCCGCAGCCCACTACGCCCCCTGTAACAACTGCTGTCGGGCAGAAGAAATCTCCTGTCGGAGATGGAGGTGTGTGACCCCCCCCCCCCCGCCATGCACGGAAGGAGGTGGTTGCCCTCACACCAGCCAAGTGGGAAAGCAGAAGCCTACCGTAAAGAGGAGAGATAGAGTGCCTGTCCTGGTGCTCTGTGACTACGGCAAATTCCAGTTGGGGATCCAGTCAATGGCGACCCGACCCCAATGAGTCATCGCCACCTGATTTGAGGAAAACAAGTCTCCCGCTGAGGGGAGAGGACTGGAGGTGTAGCGTTGCTCAAGCTCGGACCTGGGAAGTGGGAAGCCCCGCTGTACACAAGATGCAGTGAGGAGGCAAGTAGCTCCCTGAGCCAGGCTATGGAAGTAGAGGCCTCCCTCATGCACCTCTCAAGCCGCTGAGCCCCATGTTCCCGGACCAATGTGGCGGTGAATGGACATGCTCTGTGTTCGGAGTTTCAAGGAACAATGAAGAGGTGCGCATCGGCGCAATGGCAGCAGATACGCATGGGCACCCCACTGACAACCGGCCTGGTCTAGCAACGGAAGCACTCCACGTTGGAGTATGAGGTTCACAGAGCAAATGACTCTGTGTGTGTGTGTGTGTGTGTTCCCGGGCCTGCAGTGCTCCATGCTGGAGCTAAGTAGTAAGTGAAAGCCCCAGCGAAGACCCAGGGCCAAGTGGCAGTGCAGTGACATTTTGCTCCACGTCGGAGTATCAATGACGGTGTGCAGGGCCCAGCGGTGTATGGCAGAGTGCCCCAAGTGAGGGCAATGGAAACCAAATAAAATGCCAATCTCGGCAGGGTCAAGGGGTAAGGCTAAGAAGGTGCTCGTACTATCTGAGCAAGGATGTCAGGCCCTAAGCCCTACTGGCAGTGAAACTGACATTTGTGCTCCATGTCAGAGAAGTGGGGACGAAAGGACTCGCTTACACCTAAAGCAGGGAAGTGTCTACAAAGCCGATTGTTCCAGCGCATTCATAAGGAAAGCCAAGTGCTCCATACCAGCCAGAGGTGAAAGTGGAGGCAAGTGGTCCTCGGCAGAATTCTGGGCCAACTGGTGGGGACTGGTGCTGTGCCTGTCCAGGTGTCAAGATGAGCACAGAGGGGCAATCATTTCCAGAATGCACCGCTGTGGCAGAAGAAGGAGATCCTCGGGAGTGGAAGCAGTCCTGTGGACAGATCGTGCGGAAAGTGCACTGCAGTGCTGGGACTAGGTATTGTGTTGCAGGCCCCATGGTGAAGTGAATGTGGACGGCACTGCTTAGATGGCCTGACAGAAATGTTCCGCTGCCTGTCCCACATTCCATCACAAAGATGGGAGCAATGACCAGTGCTCCATGGAGGCGCAGCAGCCAGGGAGTGCAGGTGGCCGTCTGCTCGCGGTGCCGTGGCTGCAAAACCAACAGTGGCCTGCTGCTCGGTCAGCCCTGGCAAGATCCCGGGCCAGAGAGTTGGGGAACATAAGGGATTCCAGCAAATGGGGATGGACGTTTGTGAGGCTGCCTTCTCCCCACGTAACATCAAACCAGGAAGGTGCTGCCCCACATGACAGTTGTCTGGGCCAACCCAATGCCAGGTGCCCTGCTCTCTGCACCACGAGGCCATGCCATTTGAACAGGACTGTGGCACTGACACATAAGAGCTCCGCAGGAGGAAGACCACAAGAAAGAAATAATGACGCTGCACATGCCCAAGCGTGCCCTTCCGTAATTGTGTGCTCCAGGACTAAGTAAGTGTAAGGGTGCTATCTCGAACACGTCCTGGCTGGCCCAGTACCGAAGTACCTCCCACAGCCTGGTGTGCCTCGCACCTGCACAGCCGGTTCAGCAAATGTGTAGGTCAGTGGCGCTGAAATGAAGGAAATGGCGAGGACCAGACAGCCTGCCACCAGTGTCACGCTGCACAGCTAGCACGTGGCCTCATCATTTGGCCACTGGTGTGGGTTTTGCACTGTTGGCGGCACTTCACCGACGACTCCTGCCTGGTGGAGCGGTACGAAAAGGTGGCACCAACACTGTGCCACCAGCAACACCCGGCCCCAGGGTAACACTGATACTGGTGAGCGCTCTCTGCTACAGACAGTCTCCTGCCCACGCTCCTGCCTGGGAGAGGGGAGAACTAAGCAGCAAGTGGCCTCCTCACCCTGCCACTGGTGTGCGCCCTGCTGGGCCCGCCATTCATGGACCAAGCCGATGTGGCCCTGTCTACGATCCCTGCATCTCCCGAGCTCGGAATGCAGTCCTCAAGCGCACTGCCCAGGGGCAAGAGAGGGTTGCAGCTCAACCTAATTGCTTGTGCGCCCTCCTGTGCTCCTATAACATCATGGCAATCCTGATTGAGGAGGGCGTGGCCTAGAAAGGAGGGGTGAGTGATGTCCTGTCAACCCAGGCCCTATCAACATCATGTGGTGCAGCCTAGATGCCCAATCACCCGTGTCTCGCTGACTACCCAACGTCAATGGACGGGCCGACCTTGACCATGGTGCGTCTTGCATGCCCGTATACTCGCGCCTCACTGCCTACCTTAACATCAAGGGACTAAGCCGATGTGGCCCGTAGTGTCCCCAGGTGCGGCTTTACCAGTTTATGAACTGTAACATCAACGGACGCTGATGGAAAGTGAATTGGTCCCCTGCAGTCCTGTAATGGCTTAAAGAGGACTCCGTAAATGCATATTGTGAGCGGTGATCCCGCAGTTGCTAGGTGTGCGCTATAGGGTGCCAGCAGCTAACAATGGCGTCACACAGTGGTTGCAAGTTCCACACCCCAGGTTAATAAAGGGTTTCAAAATATGTGGTCGAACTGCCAACATTCCACCGGCGGTCCGCCAACCGTGAGTGTCACCCGCAGGTCTTGTGTTAAGTGTGTTTATATATGTAGTATGTTTATGGCCTTGTGAGCCCTTGTGGGTAACCGTGGCACATCTTATCGGTTGTTTGATCCTATGATCCTGAGGCGGCCTAAATAATGTTGTTCTGTAACGGTGGGAGGGGTTTTATTATGTTTTAGCAATAGTGGTTTGTTTGTTATGAAAAAGGAGTGTGGTGTGGGACCCTCTCAAGTGTGTTGCCCCTTTAAGGGGATGTGTCCCTCCCCTGTGTATTGTCCTTTTAACATGGGTCATGACTGTGTCATGGCCCAGGCTAATAAAAGGAGCTTCTGCAAACACGTGCACCAGAACGGCTGCAGACTCCATAAGAGGAACTCCTGAGTCTGTGTCTCATTTATGTAGGCTGCAGGCCTACCCATGGAGGCACATGCCTACAGGCTCTGATTCCGTGGGACCCTCGTGCCAGGACGGTGGCAGAGCTCTGCATGGTCAGGGGCCTGGCAGGCTGTGCCCCCACCCCCATTGGTGCTGGTGTCCTAAAGTACCAAGGGGCCTGCCGGATGTCCAGGGCAGGCCGCAACAGCCACAGGCACTGGGCCTGTTGTATGCTGAGGTTTACAGCATGAGGGGGGGCTGCCGGATGTTCATGGCATGCCACCCACAACATTCACTGTCTCTTTGACACCCACATCCTACGGAAGTGCCACTTATATCGAGGCCTGAAATCCAACACGTGCCAGATCTCTCTGCTAAAGAACTGTGTGCCGCAAACCCCAGAGGCGTTGCTAGTGTGGGGGTGAGGATGCTATAGCCCCTGGTATTTTGGTTGTAGTCCCATATGGAGTCTCAGAGGCTACAACCAAAAGGCTAGCTAGCCCAGAGTCCCGATAGTCCCGGCATTAGCATAGCCCAGACCTTTTCCAGACACTGCCACCACCAGGTTGAGGCACTTGATGGCATCCCTGAACACAGAACAGGTATTTTGAGGGCAATTACAGATGTTCAAGTTCTGGCCCAGCAGGCTTCCATTTTTTTGCCCAGTTTCTTTACTTCTACACATTTGATTCATGGAATTCTTTGCACAGTGCAAAGTGACTTTTCACTGGTGCAAAGTGACAAACACTCTAATTCATGGAGTAGTGCAAAGTTGCACTGCTCCATGAATCAGGGTGTTTGTTGGCAGTGCAAAGTGAATGTCCATGAATTAATCGAATCAGAAATGTCAGAAGGAGAAAAAAACGAAAGTTATTTTACCGAAAATGACTTTCGTTTTTCTCTCCCGCAGACATTTCTGACAACCTTTTTCCCCCCACCCCCTTACTTACCTGTCGGCGGCACACCTCCTTGTTTGCTGCCTTCTCCTGCATCCCTCTGCAATGCTGGTTCCCTTCACTTACATAGGAACCAGCGCTGCAGGGTCCTCATTTCTTTTTTTTTTTTTTTTAGCTTTCTTAAAACAGGTGCAGGGCACACCATGATGGCATTATAGTGAACAGTGGTGCGGGGGACACCCCGACACCCTGCTCCCCTTGTTCACTATAATGCCACCGAAGGGGGGATTTATTTGGCATTTTCGACTGTATGAAATTTTCGTAAAGCTGAAATTCAAACAAATCTCCCATTCGTTTTTTTCCCAGATCAATTATACTGATACCGTGCAAAGGGATTTTGCACCAGTGAAAAGTCACTTTGCACTGTGCAAAAATTCCAATAAAGAGGCCTTCAGTATTTTAGGTTTGGGCTATTAGTTGGCACCTTAGCATCACCTATAGACTGAAACGATTGAATTATAGTAAAGATAGGAAGAAATGGCATATGAGGAGGGGCAAAAAGCTTGTAGGTGTTGTTTAGTTACATGCCCAACAATTGACTGCCCATGGCCTTGCTAGTCCATATGCCCATTCCCAGCCGGTTCCTGCCCCTCTGTGCCCAAAACACCTCCTCATGGGAACTCATTGAGCTCCCTTTAATCAAGCCTTACCATCAAATGTTGCACTCAAGTGCCTGTCAATGTTATTTTCAAAGCAGTCTTCTGAGAGTTAATGACTTCATTGGAGCTGTAAAAGTTAAACTGATTTATTAAACATGTCTTAACCAGGTCTGCTTTAGCCACTCGATTTATAAGCACTATGCATTGCCTTCATTGATGTCTTGTTAAAAAAGCATGGGCCAAGCCAACACCAACAGTTTTGTATTGTGTATAAATATTAGGCATTTTCCAGGCACTGCTATTAGACACCCAGGTACTTGCACCATTTTTCAACTGCTACCGTGAATGGCCAGTTAATATCAGTAAGGCAGTGCTTGGCAAGGGCCTTTCCCATGCCTACACAAACGCCAAAAACTGTTGGCATTGCCAATGCTTGTTTTGTTAGGTGGCTGCAGCAACCGCTAGTGTGGAATGCAGGGTTGCAATAGCCTGTTTCTCTGACAATCCACAGTTCACTGAGATGGGGCCATTATTTATTTTTGTAAGTGTTTTGTACAGCGGCACATATCCATAGAAAAAACACTTCTGAATTAAGCGTGGATGGGGGAAGGTGAATGGGAACAGGAAAAGGGCAAGGGGAACACCGGCTGCAGATACCAAGTTCAACAATACAGCAAGTCTGTGAGCTCCAACCCTGAAGTTCCACATCGGAAGAATAGAGGTTCTGAGGAATTGAAGAACTGGATTGGTGGGTTGCTGGAAAGAGTTGTATAATTGTCCAAGACAGGTGTTGGTAGGGGATGAGCTGCATAGTTATCCAAAGGAAGGGCCGATGGCACCAATCACCAGGACTGTTAACGAGAGCTGGCTATGTTCCTTGGGTGTTGCCTGGTCTGGACATTAGCAGTGGGAGGGCTTAAGAGTTGAGGTCAAGAGACACCATGAGCCAGGGGTGGGGGAGTCAGGTTGCAGCGCAACTTACTCTTTTCATAACTTGAAGGCAGAGAACATGGGGTCATGTGAGATTCTCGGCAGGCCATAGATCTAACACGCTAAAAGATGATTTACTCAATTAAGGAGTGGGTGTGCGGCATGGTCCTGCATGGTGTGCCCTAATGAACAGAAGATCCTTCAGATATTTCCAGAAGCGGCAGTGGTTGGCCTTGTGCCTCAGGGACAGAAGAAGGGCATTGCATTCTTTGGGACCCGCCACATTTATCTGTGCGCAGTGGTATGTAGGTACTCACAGGAGCCTTACACCATAAGAATTCCTGATGTTCCAAGGTAAGGTGTAATGGTTCAGTTCCTTTGTCAGGTAGGACATCTCAATCTGCCAGATAGACCAGTGGACAGTGCACAGGTTTTCTAATTTTATTCTATATTCCATGCAGAGTCAGTAGAGGATTTTTTGACCAGTTAAGATTTGGTCCTGTTTGCCCAGGCCTAATGTCATGAGAGCGGCTACGTTTTGGAATACCTGTAGATGCCACGATACAGATGGGCACTGCCCACATAGACACTGTAGCAATAGTCTAACCTGGAAAGTGCAAGTGCGCACACAACTTAAACCTTATGGCAGAATTCAAGAAAATGAAAGATCTTCATAAGCCTGAAGAGATGGAAGTGTGGGTGTTTGATGACCACATTTAATTGTGGTTTGAAGCTGAGATCATAAACCCCAGATTTATTGCTGACATTGCAGGGGAATATAGGGTGGCCGATGAGGTTGGTCATGGGAAAACAAGATTGGTTATTGTGGTCTATGTCTTTCTTTGTTTTCTTTCTGGCACAGGAAGCTGCCAGTCATCCAGTCCTGCATAAGGGAGATGTCCAGCGACATTTGTGCCATATGTCTTTTTTAGTGACTGTATCTATAAAATACATACATTTTGAAGATTCGTATTACAGCAAAACCTCCCGAAATCAAACCCAAGCTCTAACCTCTCCACCTCCCACACTGCCGCAATCCCACCCAAACACTCTGGGACAAGAAACAGCCTATTTTTAATCTGAATATTCTGTTCTCTTTTACATAATTTACAAAATTTAGTAATGTCGAAGCTGGACTACTGCAATGGCCTTTATGCGGGCGCCAATAAAAACGTCATAAACAAAATGCAAATACTGCAAAACAATGCTCTTAGACACTAAAAGACACTATCTCTCACCCCCAAAGGACTGAACAATACAGCTTCCCCCTACATCTCCGCCAGACTTACCCGAAAGTCTTCTAGTTACCATACCAGAGCTGCTAACCATTTCCTTCTAGAAACGCCTAGATTAGGCGTAGAAAAGCGGGTGGAGTAAGTTTCCCTGTTAGAGCTGCCCAAGCCTGGAATGCACTAGCCATTGCATTGAGAGCTAATCTACCCTATGCTAGATTTAGATGCAAGGTGAAAAGCTGACTCTGGACCAACGACAACTAATCCGAGCCCTGCACCAGGCCGTGTATCACTGAATAATACTGCTTTGATAATTCTGATATCTGGATTACCGACTGCCTTGTATTTACATGTATTGTTTGTATTGATTTTTACATGTGTTGTTTGTATATGACATGTATTGTCTCCTTTGTATAATGTAACTTAAGCCTAAGCATTCTTGTACCTGCTGCGCCCGGCTACCCCTGGGTTTGTGAGCGCATTATCAAATAATAAACATAAACATAATACATCAAAATAATTAAAGGTAGCCCCCTAACTTTGAATGCTGGGGAAGTCACCTGCAATGTTCCATACAAATACATGTCTGCTATTATCCAACTACTATTCACATTGACAATTCACACAAACATCCACGCATATAAAAACAAGAATGAATTATTATTATAGACAATTATGTGTAATCTATATGAATATTCCAATTATAACCGCTTGTCAGCATCACATTACAAAGAAAAGTATCAAATATTTCCATCAGAAATGTACAATATTTATTTCACTTAATTTTCTCTGACACCATCGACAAATGTTGGAATAAGAGAAAAGCATTGCATTCACATACAACTTTCTTATTCCATCTATGATTTAACTCTAGGTATAAGGAATTGGTCTTCCAATTTTGACACATATATAAAATACAGGGTAAAGTATGTTTGGCTACTTTGTGTACAGGCTTGGGTTTAGGATCGAAGCTTTGATTTTTGGAGCGCACAAAATCTAGGTTCATTGAAAGAGTCACACAAACAATAGAGTATTCATTTGAGATAGCAATGCAATCAACATTTCATTTTGGCATGAGTTCACTTAAATCAGAGACCTTTTCTGAACAACGTTATTTTAAAAAATGACATTGGTTATTCAAATTAACTTTATTTTCTTGGGAATAAGGTCGACAAACTAATCTCCTTTCTATTCCAATTTATGAAGTATAAAATGCTATTCCAGATTTTTCTTTTTATGTAAACTATGGTTTGAACAGTTCAAGAAGTGTATTAATTGCTGTTCATGGGTGAAACATGTTAGTCACAATGTCACAAACCCATATATGAATTGCTCCTGTGAAAACTAGGGAATGCATTTAGTTGGCTATTATCAAAGAATAGTATGTGCCATGAACAATCATAAATTCTGGGCTTAATATTGTAAATATACCTCCACAAAATGCCCCTTACAGCCAAGTCCTCATTAACTGTCATGCTTGTAAAGGGGTCCCCTAACTTTGAATTGTTATTAGGAGTTTAACTAGTTCCTGGGACATATATCTAAATGCACAGGGACAACTGTACCCATTTTTAGTTTTTAAAGGCAAGAACATCAACACCTCCAGGCAGCTCAGTCAAGTAAGCTCAGCTCCCAGTCTGTTTCCTGATTTAAAAATCCCTCTCAGGCAATCTGGTTCAGCCTTGGGCAGGGCTTGGGCAAGGCTTCTGCACCTGGGTCCCTCTGGCAAAGTCCTTCTTAGGGGGTAAATTCCATCAGTTACATCCAGGAAGAACCGAAATCAGTACTTCTCCTGTTGGACAAGTGTCCTGTGTCTGTAGATTTCCCAAGAGCTATCTCTATTTCCTCTTTCTTTGACCATAAATACCTGATAACCACCACCCATGCAGCATCATTTTATGCAACATGTTCTCATTGGACAGGGCCTATGGTAGGTTGTCTTGAGATAATAACATTCCCAATGATCCTCCCCTGATTTGTTCAGTGTATTTTTCCATGTGGTATGGGGAGGTTTTCCTCGCCTCCCATCCAGAGTTAAGACCAAATTAACTGAAATCTATTTTTCTCTCATAATATCTGTTATGGACCTGTACCATTATTGATTCCTGTATATTCGGCATCAAAAGAAAATTCAGAATGCATGGTCATCCTTCTTGTTCCAATAATTGGTAATATGAGTAATTTATTAAAATGTGTACATTTATTAATAATTCAGACACATTCATATATTGTGTTTATAAGTGTTTGATGCAGAGCTCTTTGCTCAATTCAAATCTTCTTTGAGTTTTTAAATCACTCAAAGTCTTCAAATGTTGTAGCCAATAGTATGATTTCATGATTTGGCAATGGCATGCATGCATTCACTTTGGGTTTTTTCAAAACTGTGCATTGCATGTTTAAGGAAGTTTATCATTAAAGGAAATATGCTAAATAAGTTGTTCTACCTCAGGTCAAAAGGGCCATGATGGTTTGACTATTTGGTCTTTTGAAGCATTGGGCCTCATTACGACCCAGGCGTTAAGGGTTAACGCCGTCGTTAACCCTTAACGCCTGATTCTGATTTTAACGGCTGCTTTTAGCAGCCGTTAAAATCCATGGCGCTAACCTGCCATGATACTAATTACGCCACCGTAATTTACGGTGGCGTAACTAGCGCCTTCCCCACTCCCATTATGCCCTATGGGGCAAAAATGGGAATGGGGAAGGGAAAATGGGAAATGGGGATTTACCGCCCCACTCAACTTGGAATGGGGCAGTAAATCCGCCATCCACCATGGTGTAAACATAGTTTACACCATGGTGGTAATGTTGGCGCAATTAGCGCCTGGGTCGTAATGACCCCCATTGTCTTTGTGAAAGAGCAAACCGATGAATATTGACCCAGAGTCTTTCATAAACTGTGACGCTCCACTAAATGGGGATTTAAAATAGAATGTAATAGCTTTCATTTCTTTTATTTTTAATGTTTAACCTATGCTTTGAATACCCACAGCTGTGTCTTTTCATCTGAGCTAATGAATAAGTTTCTGATTAATTATTTATCTGTTCTATTTATTTTGTATTTATTTATTTGTTTACATTTTTAAAGCGCTCACACAGCCTGCGGGCATCGAGGTGCTGTACACAGTTGACCTCTGTACCTTGCGCTGTGAGAACACAGATTTACAAAACACAGGTCAAGGTTCCAGAATTCTGCATTTAAAGGGACACAAATACAAGTAGAAAACAATGGCCATGTTGTACTTTTCACCTCAACAGAACTTAATAATGTCCTTCCTGTCAACAAGTTAATCCAATATGGATATTATTTTCTCACATGTTAGGATACACTTCACGTGTCATTTGTGTAATATTGCTGCACAAACACTGTACATGAGGCTTATCATACTCTTTCTATCAACCCCTTTCTCACACTATTTACTCATGCACACAGCCGCCTAAAGCTGTCTCTCCATGTGTCCAAGCACCTTACAATGCCTTTGCAAGTACCCCAAATCCCTTACACTTTCTAACCATCTATGACCCCCAGACTCCAAAACCTGTCCACTTGCGTCAAGTCCTTCACTATTTCTGCCCTTCCTCTCAGGTTCCTTACACTCAGCCCTATTCACAAAGGAATTATTTTGTGGTTGCAAACTGTGGCCAGAGTACTTTAAGAATGCACCTGATGTAAACTGCGACTGCAAGAGAATCTTGATTCACAAAGAAGGAGCAACTCTCACTTGCACATGGGGACAAGGAGTGTGGTGAGGTAAATGACACTCATTTATAGGAAAATGGCTTCAGGCAGTCAGGGAAGTTAAACACCAGCTAAGTCAAATTTTACTCAAAGTGATAGTACACCCTTTAGATTTGCCCACGTCTTCAAGCATGGTGGTTGCAGCATGGCCAACGTGTAACAAGGGTGAAAAGGTGCAAGGTTTTTGATAGTTCTTGTGCCTCTTTTTATCTGCATGTGTAGACGTGTTTTTGTGCACTTGTTTTACAAGTCCACTACTCCAAACACACCCATTTTGTTGGTGCAAGTTGGGAATGCATGGGCCCAATCCACTCCCACACACGCACAGATGTGTGTGCTCAGAGTGAGTGCACAGGGAGATCTATGCATGGTCCGTGCTGCAACTGTGCACACGTTGCCTTTTGTGAAATGGCCACAGTTTGTATAGAAGCAAACCGTGCTTTTATGTGATCACAAATACACTGTGATGAATCTAGCATCATTGTTGCTGATTCTCTGGAGGGAAGCTCCTCTTATGTGGCCAGGGAAAGAAAGAAGTTACCTGACTCTGACCCTGAGTGTGGCTAGCTGTGGAGGACCATGTAGGGGAAGAAAAACTGCAGGGTGGTAAGAGAAACTAGATCTAAACAAATATTCCATTGCAACTCTTAGTAACGCCCAGGGACCTGTGCCACACTCATGTATGGCTTATTGTAATGTAGATACTGAATTTTTCTAGCCAGCAACTTTATGTACCCCCCCCCCTTCCTAGCACTCAGACGTGGAAGAGGGATTAAGTAATGAGGGTGACCAGACACTGAAACCAATGGCGCATTCTAGAAATTGGAAAGTGCTAAATTAAACCAGGATGTGTAAAATGAAAACAGCTTAACACAACGCGAGAGAAATATGGAGACTGCAGCTGCTTCCGAATTGTTCGGATGCTGTTTGAGACATCAGAAGCAAGCAGAACGAAGTACAGAGGCTCACGCATATGGCGTGCAATGTAGCCAAGCCGGGAGTAGTTCACTGCTTCCTTATAACGGGCAGCTGGAGCTGCCAAATCCCGAAGGAGGTTAAGCGGGAACAAATCGGCTCACGGGAAACACTGCCAGTCAGAGGCCTGAAAGTGGAAGGGGAAATGCGAGGAACACCACTAAAAACTGGTTAGCCCAGAGAGAGTGCATGTGTTACCGAAGTGCTTCAGGGCGAATACCACATACCGCATACAATGCGAGAGAGCCCAAATGAAGGTAGTGGAATTAATGCAGATACAAACATTGTTGAAAACCCAAGTGAAGACAGTGAAATTAATACAGATTCAAAAATTGTTGAGAGCCAAAGTAAAGGCATTATAATTGATTCAGATACGAACGTTGGTAAGAGCCAAATTAAGACAGTGGAATTAAAACGAACATTGTTAAGAAATGGTTGATGGTCCAATACTGAAGAAGTATTGGTTCATGGATTGTATTGTATTTTATATGAACATGTAGAGCACGGACTAAAGCCCAGAGGCATCAAGGTGCTAACAACCAATGATAGGGGAGGGAGGGCTACTCAGAAAGTCAAGAGATCAAAAAAGATGCGTTTTCAAATTCTTTCAAAACTGAAAATGGTCAACAGTATCACGCAGGTGTCCCAGCAGTGATTTACACATAGTAGTGGCCAAAACTGAAAAGGAGTGTCCTCCTGCTCGTGCCCTATGATTACTCAGATTTTAAGCAGAACTTGTGAGGAGGATTTAAAGGGACTAGCCGGTTTATAAAGGGTAAGCTTAGAACAAGGATATCCCACACCAGTATTATGAATGGCTTGATGCATCAGATATAGGGCCTCATTCGAGGTTGGAGGTAGCCATGGTGCTATTAGCACCATGGCTACCCTCTTACCGCATACCGGGTCCGTTTCCCTGAATGGGGATTTACCGGGTAATTCCAAACTTGGAGGACCCGGTATTTCCCGATTCAGGGAAGCCATCCCCATTCCCATTCGAGCACCCATAGGGCTAAATGGGAATGGGGAGGGAGCTAATAATGGGCCCGTTAATAAGGGGCCCGATATTAGCTCCCTGGTCCTTTAGCGGCTCCCGCTAAGGGCGGCTGGTAGTGGGACCCGCTAAAGGACCTCGGAATGCGGCGGTAAGGGGTTAACAGCACCGACATCCTTACCGGCGCCGTTAACCCCTTACCACCGCACTCGGAATGAGGCCCATAGTATTTTAAACTTAATCCGGCTCCCAATCAGCAGCCGATGGAGCTGGTGAAGCATGTCTAGAGAATGAGAGAGCCTTGGGGCTCCCAGCACCAGTCGAGATACCAAATTCTACAGAATCTGCAGGCACTGAAACAGACAACAGACCACCCAAGGTAGATGCCATTGCAATAGTCAATGGAACCCATGATCATAGAAGTAACCACCTTAGCCCGGAACTCAGAGGGAAGAAATAGAAGAAACCTTCTCAGCACTTTCAGCTTAACAACGCCCATTTGGCACACAGAAGACATTTGGGCCTCTCTGGAGCTACTGGTAAGGAGCTTAACCCTTAGACTTTTAACTGCCTGTACTGACTCTGAACAGGGTCCCAACGATGCAGGCAGGTCAGTATTCGGTGCTCCCTAAGGCCCCAGAGAAAGGGGAGCCCACCACTAGGACCTTGGTTGTGTTACAGTTTAATGTAAGCCAGTTCAAGGTCATCTATTCTCCAATAGAAGGCAAGCAATTCCTCAATTTAGAAAGGCGGTCCGTCACCGGGGCATTTAACTGAAAACAAAGACTGTGTGTCATCTGCGTAGCTGTAAAAGCGCACCCCGTGATCCAAAATAAGGTCGGCCAGAGGACGCAAGTACAGACTAAACAACAAGGGAGATAAAGTGGTGAAGATTTAAACAGGGGAAGCAACACCGTATGAAATCGATCGGACAGAAAACATGAGAACCACAAAAGTTGAAAGCTTGCAATGCCAATCCTCTCCAGACTCCACAACAGCATTCCAGGACCAATCATGTCAAAAGCCACAGAGAGGTCAAGAAGAATCAAAACTCCAACCTCTCTGCGGTCTTGAAGCAGGGTGATGTCATCAAGAACAGAGATCATCACGTACTCCATGCCCATACGGGGATGGAAACCAGGCTGAAATGGGGAAAGATGGCAGTTGGATTCAAGGATTTTGGAAAATTGTGGGTAACAATGGCCTCCATCAACTTCATAAAAGCTGGGAGAAGCAGATGGGTCGATACTTTTCAGCCAAAGCAGGATCAAGATGGGTCATCTTCAGCAAAGGAGAAACAATCGCATATTTTAAAGTCTTGGGAATCATCCCACTTACAAAAGAGTGATGTAATTCAGCTGTAAACAGGACAATGGCCTCCTCAGGAACGGCTTGAATGGTGTACAAGGGAATTGGATCAGTAGGGGAGGCAGACCTAATCTTATGAATCTTTTTGACAAAGAAAGGGCCTAGAAGGTCACATTGAGCTTCTGTATGCAGAGCATCAGTCAGCGGCCGCACAGGAGCAGAAAGATCCCTAGACACTCTGAATAATTTCCAAGTAGAGCAGGACGCTGTAGAGATGCAGTCTGCAAACAATTCGGCTTTGGCATTTTTAATAGCAACTTGGTACTCCACCAGTGCTAATTTATATGTCTGCTTGGTAGCTGGAGCAAGATAAATGTGCCATTTGCATTCAGGGCACGACAGGCTTGTTTAAGAAGCCTAAACGTAGCAGGATACCACGGAGCTGAGGTTTCACATGGTGAATAGATGATTTCATAGGTGCCAGGGCATCCGCAGTGTCAGTCATAGCATCCACCAACGCAGTGCAAGTGTCCTGTTTCTCAGCCTTGGTGTTAGCGGAAGCAATAGATTCACTAAAGAGGGCAGGCCAATCCTGCCCAAATGGTGTCGCAGTTGAAAGCTCTTCCTGGATCCATGGTGCACCGACCCAAGGGGAATGGAAAAAGGAAGCAAATAATGGTCGGACCATGAAATGGGGAGAGGCTTAACGGTGTATTGGCTCCTGGTTTCAGAAAAGATCATGGATACAATAGAGAGTGAATCGAGAGTGGGAAAGCCCTGACAGGATAGTGAACCAGGCAAGCAGTGAGGAGTCTGAGACTCACAAAGAAGTAAGAAAGTTGTAACACCCTGGCGGGAGAGCAAATCAGGGATAAGAAAAGTGGTAAGAGACAAAGGGGTAAAACCCCTGCCTAGAATTTGTGCAACAGTGATAAACGGGAAGACCCATTCCCCCTTTTAAAGGATAAGCTACCATACCCTGGCAGTAGAGTACACCAGGGAGGGGAAAAAGGATTGAGAAAGCCCTGGGGTCAAAACCCCCTCTGTGGAAGCATGGACCAGCCATATCCCATGCAGGATAGCTATGATTCAAGAGAACTGTGTACTTTGAGGAGATTCAAGGGAAGAGTCTCCCCCTTGAACAGACTGGAACTGTGATGAAGTGAGATTTATACCACTCAAAGAAATCAAGGGGAAGGGACAACTCCTTCCCTGGTGGAACTTTATTTTCTCTTATGCACCTTCGAACTTTATGTTTGGAATGGTGAGAGACAGTGATAACTCTTTAGCCTACAGGAATTCCCGTTTTCCCCTTATACTCAGTTTAGCATTTACAGGTCAGTTTAGGGCTTTGGACAAAGGACGGGGGATGCTTCAATTGTTTGACATCCTGACACAGATATTCTTTAGTTTTGTTGAGGCAGTTTTGTTGTATCCCTCCTACAGTTAGGGATAGAAAGGATTTTCCTAACCCCTCTTATTATTTTGAGAAATATAAATTTGTAACTAAACCTTAACATGCCACTGTGTCCGAGTCTTGCTCTTGATCCATTACAGCACATGTAGGCAAGCATTGTGAATCGGGTTCACTGGGCGTCCATATTTTGCCATCCTGCTCAGGTAGGGATGAGGGTCCTGTGAATGCTGTTGTGCCTGAATGTGTGAGTGACTGTTGCTGGTTGCATGTGTGCCTGAGAGGGCGACACTGGGAATTAGTCTAGGGTGTGAGATTGGCTATGTAGTGTGTTGTTGCTGTTCTGCTTGATCTCTTGGCCACTCTGTGTGAGGCTTAGAATGTTGATGTGAGACGATGCACGAGAAGCTCACAGAATGGTGGATGAGTGTTGAATGAATGTGTCATGTGGATATCAGTTGTGGGCTGCTCTATGTGCTACAGGCAAATCATTCAGTTGCCTTGAGTGTACAAGAAATAAACTCCTAGTGATACAGTATTTTCACAATTTCAGCACCGGGTCTGCTGCTGCTCAATGCAAGGGTTCCAGTGAGAGCCAGGCATCATGAAGGGGTGGGGAAGTGGGGCAGTTCCCGACAGCCTCTCCCTAGAAGCTCCACTGGGCCAGACACAATCTGAAAGGGAACAGGAGATAGCACAATAAAATAAGCCACCAGAGCCCCATTAGCAGCAGATCTCTGTGTGCAGCTTAGTTTACTTCATCGCGCCTAGAAACACTTGCGTACAGGCGAATTAGAAATGCCACATCATATCATATCATATTATTAGATAGCCTATCATTATTTCACCTATTTGAGGGAATTGGTCTGCCAATAGAGCCTTAGCACAGGAGTAAGCTTATATCCTGTTGCAAAAGTATTTCCCTTCTATGACTGCAGGATGCTCGATGTTCATTCTACAATGTACAGTAATGTGAAGGAGCTGCAGACTGATATTATGAGCTCTTTCCTATTTGGATCCTGTGTTTATAAAGGCAAAATCTATGAGACTCAGCAGAAAGAGTCTGCAGTTAAAACTCACACAAATAAAGCCAAGTAACAACTGATATTTACAGCACAGGCCCAAGTAGGAAGGTTTGACTGGGAATCTATGGAGAGGGTTTTAACAACTCTATTTTCAGATTCACAAATGTTATGCACATTTTGCAGAGTACACAGCTACTTACCTTTGTCAAATAATGATTACATACAAATGACTATCACACAGGCTCTTCTGGTTTATATGTGCTTTTGAAACGAGTACAGCCACATGTAGAGTAGTTTGCAGAGATCCTAAGTTGTGTCATGGCAGACGAGAAGTAATAAACCAGTCCTAGCGTGTAGGCTCACATCATTGTGCACTCTAGTGCATGCAGTCTTTAATTCTTAGAATATGCAGGAATAGAAATTGCCACGCAGTACACATGCCAAGACCTATTGAACATGATTTGAGACCTCTGCTTCAGGATATTTGTACAAAACCGAAGTGTACATGAAGTAGTGATGTTATACCAGAAAAGTAGAATACGTTTTTTTTTGCATTTCTACCTTTAGCAGGCTTAAGAATTTCCATAATGAGCTCTTACTTTGCATGTATTTTACTATGTGTGCCAAAAGAGAAAACATGCATATGCTTGAATTTATACAGGGACAACACTTTTCTTTTTCTTCACACAATCAATGAAATGGACATAATTTAGTTTGGCTATATTAATATATATTATTTATAATGTTATGAAGCTTGTAGTACTCACTGGGCCTCATTACACGGTAGGCGGTGGACCAAGGTGCTATTAGCACCTTGGTCCATGCCGGTAAAATACCGGCACCGCCTTGGTGGAAAGGGGAATTACCGCCCTATTCCAAGGTTGGCGGGGCGGTAATTCCCCCTTCCACCATTGCCCTTCCCCATTCCCATTTTTGCCCCATAGGGCATAATGGGAATGGGGAAGGTGCTAATTACGGTACCGCAAATTTGCAGTGCCATAATTAGCACCAAGGTCCCTTAGCGGGTTGGTTTTTAATGCCTGCTAAAAGCAGGCGTTAAAGTACCAACCCGCTAAGGGACCTCGTAGTAAGGCGGTAAGGGTTAACGGTCACCGGTACCTTACCGCCTACCGTGTAATGAGGCCCAGAGTGATGGAGAGTGGGCCTCATTACGACCCTGGCGGTAAGTGAAAAACGATGCCGGTAAAGGATTACCGGCATCGCTTACCGCTAGGTCAGATCATGACCCGCGAAAGTGCAATTAGCGGCACCGTAATCAACGGTGCCGCTAACAGCACCAAGTGCGTGGGCACGCGACCCCCCATGCCGTAAATACCGGCATGGCGCAAAGTGGGGAATATCACGAGTCAAGCGGACATGCTCTTAATGCCCTCGCGAAGGCCGTAAAGTACCTTAGCGCCATGGTGCTAATACCGCCATCGCGGACCAACCGTAAATGGCCATGTGCAGTGCTCCCAGCTGCCACAGGTGCACACAATCAGCACAAGTGGAGACAATACAGACCGCCATCCCCCCCTACTGAAGGTAGTGTCCGTGCTCCACTTCCTGGCCACAGGCACCTACCAGAACACAGTGGGGCACTTGCATGGCATTTCACAACCATTATTCTCACGTACGCTGATCCAAGTGCTCGATGCCCTCCTCAAGCACACAGACGACCACATTTCCTTACCACGGTCTGCCCAGGAGATTGCTAACACTAAAGTGGGTTTCCATGCACTAGCCGGCATACCTGGGTGCATTGGTGCCATCGACTGCACCCATGTGGAATTGGTGGTCCCACATGCCATTGAGGTAGCGTACCGCAACCGTAAACTATTCCACTCAATCAACGTGGAAATGGTATGTGACTCAAACAAGATCATCACACATTGTTGTGCCCGTTACCCTGGATCAACCCATGATTCAATGGTCCTGCGTAACTCCACAATACCACGCTACATGGAGCGACATGCAGGGCCAAGATCCTGGCTACTCGGTGAGTCTCATGTCATGGCCATTGAAATGTGAAGTGGGTAGGTGATTGACGTACCAATGCATACTTTACCTGGCTGAAAGGAGGGGGGAGAGATGCATACTTTACCTGGCTGAAAGGGGCGGGGAGATGCATACTTTACCTGGCTGAAAGGGGGGGGGAGATGCATACTTTACCTGGCTGAAAGGGGGGGGGGAGAGATGCATACTTTACCTGGCTGAAAGGGGGGGGGGAGATGCATACTTCACCTGGCAGCGACTTCCAGAGACAATGGAGCCAGCACATACCCTAAACCAGGCCATCTTCAGCAGACACCGGAACACATAATGCCCCATGTAAGCAGCCCTACTATGTGATTGAAGGTGTCTCCCAACCATGAAACATCCATCTGCAAGTGCACTGCATTGAATCGGACCCCATCCACCTCAACGAAATGCACCTACATGCAATGACTCCAGCCAAAATACGGCACCCAAAACCGTCAACTGAAAGGGCAGTCCCCAATAATTGCGCACAAAGGAGGCAAATGACGGTCATCAACCTCAATACACCACTACACAGACACCGAGGATCATCAAAATAGCATAACGACATTTGAAGTCCCCAGTGCGGTCAACATGAGGCTGACAGCAATGTTTCCATGATGAGAGCATTGATATCACTGTACACCTGCCAGGCCACCAAAAGAAACGCAATGGACTGACAGAGTGGATGGGCACACACAAGGCACTGAGCCCCCCTGCATACACTGGCTGACGGCATGCAAAACTGTCCAAGAGAGGAATACACATATAGCGGTCTCATAGTGTGACTCCAATAGTGCATGTAAATGTAGTACACAGTGAGAGATGAATGCATGCCATGTAGCGAAGTCATTAATGGAATCTGATGTCATGACTGACACATACATTGTTGCCCACATAAAGGTGATGCAGGCTATCCCTTGAAGAGGTGGCTCCTTACCCAAGTCCGGAACTCACAGAACCAGCACGAGGAGGACTTTAATCGTGCACATACACGAACCCGTGTGGTGATTGAGCAGACATTTGGCCTATTGAAGGCACGGTTTTGCTGCCTCAGCAGGTCTGGTGGGTCACTCCTATACCGCCATGAAAAGGTGGCAAAGATGGTCATGGCATGTGTAATGCTACACAATATGTGCAACAGACGAAATGTGCCCCTCCCCCCTGACGCTGAACTGCAACCACCTGACGATGAGGATGAGGAGGGTGCAGATGGGGCCGCACCTCATGGAGGAGGCGATGCCCTGGAGGGACGTGACGTGTGTCAAAATATCATCAACCAATGCTTCCAGCACAAACGGCTGGTGTGTGTCACATGGAGACGGCACTTGGGGCACTGTGTGTGTCTGGGACATGCACACTGTGGACTGTACACCAATAAAGCACACATACGCAATGAACAATGTCCACACATTTGATTTGTGCAAAAGGGAAAAGTGTATTGTAAATGTGAATTTGTGTAACACACCCACTCCCCCCTCCCCCCTGAACTCCCCAACACACCCACTCCCCCGTGCCCCCTGAACTCCCCAACACACCCACTCCCCCTCCCACCTCCCCCCTGAACTCCCCAACACACCCACTCCCCCCTCCCACCTCTCCCCTGAACTCCCCAACACACCCACTCCGCCCCCCCCTGCCACCTGAACTCCCCAACACACCCTGTGATTAAGTGGCTAATGTATTTTTACACTGGGCAGCCACTATTGGCAGCCCCCTCTCCCGGCCCCCGGGGCACCCCTGCTTGTGCTACGCAGGTTCCTGCCCGATCGGCGGACAGGGCTGCTTGGGGTCGAACTGGCAGCGGAGGAGGTGCCTGGCTGATCATTGGGACGCATTTCCCGAATAGAGTGAGCTAGCTCAGAGAGCACGTGCCGCACGGCGGCACGTTCGCCACAGATGTCCTTTGTGGAGGACTGCATTTCAGCCCTCAGGGTCTTGGTGCTTTGCTCCATTGCTGCTCTCAGGGTCTCGGTGCTTTGCTCCATTGCTGCCCTTGCACCCCCACATTCTGCAAACATGCTCAGTCAGGAGTGTGGAGAGTTGGTGCTGGCATGTAATTATCTCCTCCAACGACTGTTGGTTCTTCTGGGCCATGGATATTGCCAGTGCTGTTTCCATGGGGCTGCTCGCCTCCTGCAGATTTTCAACAGGGGATGGGGGGAATGGCCAATCCTCATCATCTAATAGCCCCTGTGTGGCATCCTCATGCGGGCTGCTTTGGGACAGGTAGGGGGAATGAGGGTGGTCTGTGGGGGGTCCCACATCTATCTGCTCTTCATTCCCTGCATCGCTGTTGGAGCAAGCTGCAATGGCAGCAGTTTCACCCATAGTGCTGCTTCCTGCAGAACATGTCCCTTCTGTGGGCACCATTTGGGGGATGTCTGCTGCTGCTGCTGCTGCTGCTACCGTGCTGCCTGCTGGGGTGCCTGTCAGTGGCCTGTCCTGTGTTTTTGCAACGGATTTTGTCTGCTGTGGGGTTTTGGTCGCTACAGCAGAGGTGGTGGGTTGTTGTGCTGGCACTGTGGTCCTGGCCCTCTTTGCAGGTGTGGTGGTAGGGGTGTCTTCATCGTCGAGGTCGGAATTTGAGCCTGTGGTGGAGCAAAGGAGGGAGAGTGTTATTGATGGGTCTGCGGACATTGAGCGGGCATCGTGATGACTGACATCATTTTGGTTACTAGATGCGGCACATTTGAAGCAGGGGCATACAGGTTGTCTCCTTTTTGTGTGGAAGTAGCATGGAGGTATGTGGGTACCTGCAGTTAGGGTGTGCATACTGCATGTGTACAGGGTGGAGGTCGGATGTGGCTGTAGGCAGTCTCCTGCTGATGTGTTGCATTTACACTATGGGGCAACATTGTGATTCACATGAATGGACTTCTGTGACTTTTGCATGGCTCGATTTGAGGCACCTACCTGCATCGCCTGAAGTCGGTGCTCCTCTCTCCATTCCTCCTACCCCTTCAATGCTCTCCATGCCGATTGTAGAGGCACAGGTTTCCTCCCAGGGCTGGAGTTTTATTAGGGACTCCGATCCTCCCCCGGTTGCCATGCCCATGTTCCGGTTTGCTGATAGGATGCTCCTGACGCGGAGGCGGAGATCATCCCACCGCTTACGGCACTGTCTCGCGTTGCCGGGTACGATTCCCACAGCACTAACCCGCTGTGCAACTAGGGCCCATATGGCCTTCTTCTTTGCAATTGCTGGTCTGGTCATTTGTGTTGAAAAGACCACAGCGGCATTCTCCTGGTGGGTCTCAGCCAACATATTCAGCTCCTCCCTGGTGAAACGGTCTTGCCGCTGGCGGTCACAGGATTTCTTCACAACTTTTGGCATTTTCTGGCAGGAAATAGGTAGCTAATGGTTTTTGCCGGGTCTCAGGGTCGGATGTCCACTGGTTGCGGAGGATGCCAATGGATTGTGTTTTTAAAGATGGCCGCCGTGCTCTTTCCCATTCCACCGCGATGACGCTACTTCCGGTTCCGCTTATTTACGGTCACCGCTAATTGCGGTGACCGCTGAGATCGGTGGCCGGGGTGGCGTTAGTGCACCTTGCGCGGCATACGATGCCGGTAGGTGCCGTTTTGGGGGCATTAACGCCATGGCACAGTTTACATTAACGCCCATCGGGCGCAATGCTCGTGCCCGATGGGTCATAATGTCCCGCTTTTTACAGCTTTGACCCAGCACGGACACGTTAATTACGCCATGCCGGTAATGTAGAATACTTACCGCCAGGGTTGTAATGAGGTCCAGTGTCTGTTAGGTGTGACTATTTCAGTGATTCGCACTGCATACCCCAGTCACCAATCTAATCATCTAAGACAACAAATTGAATGATAAAGTAACCCCCTTCCTTTTTTAAACTACTTCGTTTATTTATATAAAGTCTGCTTTCCAGACGTTTAAAAAGGGTTTGCTTTTTTGGAGCATTTCAAGTCTTTCATCAATGCATGTACAAGCGACATGCCCTTGTCAAACAATGCCTACAAGCAGGTGCCCTTATTACACAATTTCTTTTGTTGTGTCTTCAAAGTACAGATGCACAACACAGAGGGGATTTATTCAGGCACCACATCACTTTATGTTCTGGTACATTGCAAATAATCATTTGGTTGAAATGCCTTTTAACTAGTGGTCAAGTCCACATTAGTAGGCTAAAGAAAACAACCCCACAAAATAAGCATATTTACTTCAGTTGTGAGGCCTCTAACTTGGGCCCATATGTATAATGTGCAGGCCCACCCTAGCAAGAAATCCTGGCTACACTGGGTTGTGCTGTTATGCAAATACATTGGTCCTCATTACGACCCAGGCGCTAATGGGTTAACGGCACCGTAAAAGGCTGCGGCGCCGTTAACCTATTAGCGGCTAATTATGAGGTCCCTTTGCGGGACCCAACCTTAACGGCTGGTTTTACCAGCCGTTAAAGTAGGGACCCGCAAAGGGACCTTGGTGCTAAGTACGGTGCCGCACTTAGCGGCTTCCCCATTCCCATTGAGCCCTATGGGGCAAAAATGGGAATGGGGAAGGGCCCATGGTGGATGGGGAATTAGCGCCCCGCCAACCTTGGAATGGGGCGGTAATTCCGACATTCACCATGGCGGACCCCGGCATGGACCATGGTGCTAATGGCACCATGGTTTAGCGCCGGGGTCGTAATGAGGCCCATTGTGTTTGAGAACTTTTTGTGCTACATTAGAGAACTGAGAACTGGAGACTCAGGGTCTGATTCAGAGGTCTGTGTAAAAATAGAAATGTGTTTTTCCAAGCCAGAACAGCACTTCTTAAATGCACCATATTCTGACAGGGAACGAATGTGGTCCAGGGACATGAAAGACTCTGCTTCTGTATGAGTCTGATTTACGGCTTGACAACAGCCGTAGCAACCATCTGGAATGCAGGCCAGGCACATGGAGGGGATTCTCCCCCCAGCCACACTGATTTAGCACGACAATAAAAGGAGTTAAAATACGAAACCTCTGAGGTGCCGCTCAACTCCACTGCACACTTTTTCCCTTTATAAACATAGCATTTCTTAGACTGCAGCACCACTTTTCTAGTTTAATTAAAGTTTAACAAAGCTTTCTTAAAATAGAAAAGTGTCAGTCTTTAAAGAAATGCTTGCAGTGCCACTGGCGCTCATGTTTCCCCCACAACAGGAGATTTTAGCAGCTTTTGCTGCTGTAAAGTATGACATTTCCTCTCCAATACTTCCACCCACCTCAGAATGGTGGTGCTGGAAACTGGAGGGGAGAATGTCGTATTTGAACACTCTTCTTATCGTGAGCTCTGAATCAGGCCCTCGGGCCCTGATTCTCATTGAGGTGCAATGAGCATGCTAATCAGTATGCTTCACTGCGCCTTTTCCTGACGTCCAGGCACCACAATTATTGTGAAGTGGCCCGGGCATCTGCGCAGTGCACGAAAGTGCACTGTCTGAAATACGCCTGTTTTCTGAGATAAATAGTGTGTGGATTGCAATTTAACGAAAGTGCTGCCGAGAACACCTCGGCAACCGTAATTTCACCCTAGTGACACACATGCAATCTAGCTCTTGTTTAACAGCAAACCATTAATGGATTCTGCCAAAGCCATAGACATGAAATAGTATGCAACGTTTACCAGAACATGTGTGGCTATGGAAATCTTTTCAGCATGGTCCTGTGAATATTTCCCAAAGCTGGAAAATAACTATTTGCAGCCTTTTAAAATCCCGGCCCCATGAGTTTGTTTTATTTGGGGAGCGCATTGGATATCTTCCTTCTCTGAAACCAAGCACTATTTGTTCAAGTTGACCAGAGTAGGGTCTACATCACATTATTTGTACTGTATTTGTATCTCTTACAACTGCTATCGTGGCACTCCTCCAGAACAGCGACCAGAATGACACCAAAGTGGCACCGTATATGGACGCAACTTTTTTGCTTTTGCAAAAGTGGAGTGACACGAGAATGGGCATCTAAAATCAAGGATACCGAAAGCCCCAGTTGTTATGTTGGTTTTCCGCCCTTCCTAGCAACCAGTGCACATATTCTCAATGTGGCGCATTCACTCCGACTTCGGGACAATGCGCCATCTTCAGAATAGGTGTTAAGTACCGAAAATATCAGAAACGCTTTCTTAACACCAGGCACAGAATCGGGCCCTCAGGGCGCAGTATTTCGATGAAGGTTTACCAGTCTGGTGTGACTTTGTGTGGATGGTCCTGTGTCTGAAAGAGCGGTTCTGGAATATCCTGCTGGACTAAATAGGAGGCTAAGAAACTACGCTTATGTTTTAGGTGAACCATCAGTTGGCCTGCTCTTTAATTTAAGGAGCCTGTATCAGCATCAATGAGCCAGAAACAATAGACAATTAAAAACAAACTTTTAGTAATATGCTCTCCACAGAGAGTTATACTAAGCCCCTGATTTACTAAGCCCCTGACTTAATCTCAAACTATTCCCCAGTAGCATTCAATATTGAGCGTTTTGCATCTGCACGACCACCTTCATGCAGAATGAGCACAGGGCAGCAGAAGGCAGGATCAGCCCAATACAGTCTGCCTTTTCCAGGTCAGCTCGACCCCTGGCAGAGATTTACAGTAAAATGAATTGAATTGCACTTTTAAAACAAGCACTCTAGCTGAAAACAGCCAATATCTAATGTCAAACGAAATACTTAATGTGCTCTCTGCATGTATTTTTACTTAGACTCTTGAGTTTTATTTCTTGAATATTGCATTTTTGCAGTTTATGAAAATTGTATAATTAAAAGCAATTCACATCAGCACTCTTGGAATTCTGGTACTTAAATATGTAATTTTCTGCTCATTTAATGTGTTTTATTAGCAAGTTTATTTGCCTCTGTTAGTACATTTTGGAAACTTGGAACAACTATTCAATATCACACGAAAAAAACAGTAAACAAAAAGCATGCCATCAAGTTAGCAGGAAGGTAATCAGTAAGATGTTGATGGAATTAACTGTTGCTGAGAACTCTTCCATGAAGTGATTTTAAAAGACTGCAAACTCTAGGAACATTTGAGCTTCCCTTGGCATGGGCGTTGGAGTTGGCGGTTGTAGGGCTGCCTAAATGTTCTTCGTTTCCATGGTGACTCTCTCAGGTGAGAAATTAAAACATAACAAAGCATAGACATTCAATGTGCCCATCATGAAAGGCTCGCTTCTGCAACTTTGTATAATGTCAGTGGTTGTGTAGTTGCTGCAGCATTGCTTACGTGTGTCCCAAAGGATTTTTATGCTCCTGGAAAAGATTAAGTTGTCATCAGGGTAGACAACTACACATTCATCTAGAAATTCTAGAAGGACCTCATTTATGAAGAACTGGAATGCTGCTGGAGCATTGAGGAACACAAACAGCGTTACTAAAGCAATAGAGCCCGAGGAGGTGGGGGCATTACCGGTCTGGTAATGCCCCCGGAGCATCTGTTAGAGGCCTGAGCATAGTGAGGGCCTAAATGTGAGCCCCAGGGCATTACCAGACCGGTAATGACCTATCCTGCAAGGGTTCTATAGGTTCTAGTACGCCGGTGTAAACCATTTCGCAACTCGAGAAAAACAACAGAAGAAAAAGCCACCTTGGATCGGGGGATCAGTGCTGCGCCGAGAACACTAGTGTTTCCGATGCAGAGAAGGACAAAACAGTGCAGGTAAATGAGGTGGGGGCAGGAATGGGGGGGCGACATGTGAAAAAGGGGGTGAGTGTGAGGGTAAGGGGAACAGGGCATGGGGAGTGGTGCACTGACCATCAATCCGGTGAGGGTAGATGGCACCTCCCGCTCTGAGGAGGCTTGCAGCGGGGTCTTTCCTGGTGTGGTAAATATCCCATTCCGAGTCTCCTCATTGGCCGGGAGGCCACCACACACCCCTCGCCGGGTACTAATTGGTTACAATTATAAGAGCAATGCTATCTTCCACCTGTTCCCTTGTTTGACTATTAGTAGACCATAGGCACCTCTTCATTCTAATTTGGTGTAGATGATGGTATATTTTCCTTGGTCCAATAGTGCACTTCTGAGCAGCAGTGGATATCTACTTTTCGCATGTTCGGTGCTGCATAGTCTATGCAGGTTCAGAGAGCTCCTTCATTCTTTGGAGCAAAGAAGAAGGGTGTAGCACCAGGTCATTTTGCATGCCAAGTAAAAGCATTGGGAAGGTATGTGTTCATTCTCCTTTTCCGCCAATGCATATATCCATCTATATGAGGTTTGGCAGCCTGTGTGAGGTCGATTTCATATTCATATGGCCAATTATGCATTAAGGTATTAGCCATTTCATATATCAGCACATTCCTGATATTCTCTGGCCAAAATCCCAGTGCTGATTTCAAGTATTCATGTTTCATATCCAATAGAAGAACATGACCTTGGTTTGCTTCTGTTCTTAATAGCAGGTGATGTTGCAAAGATGTGAATTACACTGAAAGGTATGTGCTGACCAATCAAGAGTTGGTTTCTTCTTAGCCAGTCACTGTGTCCCTAAGCTCAGCTTAAATTGGGGGTCATCAAAAGTTTGAAGGCAATGGCTTTAGAATGCCCATGCAGGTATACCAAGGTAAACGTTTCTGCTTATATGGTTGGTCCTGATGTTAACCTTGAACCACATGTGTCCTATACATGCTCTGGTTTAGTTTTAGGCTTTAGGAGGTGATAAAGGGCGCAGAAAGGGTGAAGTGTGTAGGAGTTTGCACCTGCTCTGAGGAAGCCTGAGTGGGACACATGTTCAGCCAATTAGCTTCATTTACCCCTGGCCTTACTCATTTCACTTGTCTTTGTGGGTAGTGGGGGAAGTCTGTTTAGTGGCTCCAACTGCTGTCCAAGATCCATTTGATTTAGCTTGAGTACTCCTTTTAGTGCATCTACCGTACAAGTCCAAGAACCATAAATGGGCACAGAGAAGCTAAATATTCTACAAGATACAGAGGTAGCTTGGCACACTGAGTCTCAATTGTGCCATCCTCCATAATTATAGTTGTCTGGCCCATTCCCCTCTGCAGGCCCGCTGTGTTTTTGTAGGTGGTCAGAGATGACCTAAAAGCACCGCTTGAAATATGGGGACTCCAGAGGGGATCATAGGATCTGCATGACTGTCCCCAGAGATGTGGGTGAGGGTTGTGCCCATGACAAGAACCACACGTTATTTCAATGAGCATAGTACACGAGATCAAGGTTATGGAATCACTCTAACATTTGGTGTGTCATTGGATGGAATTTAAAACACTGCAAGCATACAGTTTAGATGCCAAAAACAGGTATTCTGTACAACATATTTAGGGGTGAAGGTAGGAGTGGAGATCCAACATTACTCCAGTGAAAAATCAGAATCTTTGTAGGACCAACATGGAGTTTGGAAAGCATTGAAGACGGTGATTGAGAGAAGGGAGCCTTGATATTTGAGGGTCAAGAATGATATCACATGGAGGGACTTCCACCTGGAGAAGAAAGTTATGATTCATGAAATCCAGTTCATGGGGTATTTCAGAGCGAAAGAAGAGCAGAGTGTTGGGTGCTTCAGGGTATTTTGATTCATTTGATTATCAGGACTGTATAGAACATAGTAGGAGCGGGTAAGGAGGGCAAGACAATCAGACATCTGGTCTGTTTAGAAAGCAAAGAGTATCAGCTAAATTAAATAACCTAATTGGGCAACGACGGTGGCAGACTAGTTTAAGCATTAATTGCTGATGTTGAGCCAATCATCTCTTCTGTTCCTGGTGCAAAGTGGTCAATAATTAGAGGAGTCTATTCTGCCTCAGCTCTAGAGTGAAGAAAAGTATTTTCTAACTGAGCCATTCAAGGTCCTAGAACCGGCCCTATTCTGATGCACACCAGTGTCCCTCTTACAGGCACCTGCCCATGTTAAATGCAGATCTCATAGTATATTATAAAAAAAAAGGGAAACCTAAACCAAGGGGTGGGTTATGGGAATAGGAGTTTGGGATTCTCTGTCTTTATCTGAGAGCAAGGAATGATGATGACCTTCAAAAGGCTTTTCTATATAATTTCGGAGTTGCAGAGGTAATGGCTTCCCTAGACGCTGAAAAGGGGATTACTTTCTCATGGCTCTGTGTGAGTTCAGAGTTCTCAAGCAGAAGAACATTAGAAAGTACCTGATTAGTTACATTAGATTGCTTCGTAACAATCCTGGTTTCCCTGGATGGTGTTAACCTACACAATAATTTAAGAACCCTGAGAACACCTTTCCAGTAATATTGGATGAAATAGAGTCTACCAAGTACTCGGCTTAAAAATAAACTGAAGCAAGTCCATTCTTTTTCTGCTAGTTGCCATGGTTGTGACTGATGTATCCCACCTAGGAACCCTCATGCTCAAATGATCACGGAATACCTCAAGATACCTTTAAACTAGTATTGGGTTCTAGAGATGGACTTATCAAAACACAACACATCAAGAATGGTATTATCCACAAAAATGTCTATGGAATTCTAGTTAAAGCTCCCACTATCAGTGATAAGTCAGTTAGCCCTGAGTTAGACCTTCAGCTATCCCTCCGCAAATACCTCCCCTCTCGAGCTCTTCACTCCTCTACCTCTAACTCCCTCAGGGTCAGTCATTTTTCAAAGAAATGAGCTGGGGGTAGATTGCTGTCCTCGACTGGGGCCTCCCTCTGCAACAGCCTCCCTGCCACTCTAAAACTTGAGGAGAACCATCTCCGGTTCCGGAAGCACCTCAAGACCTTCCACTTTGCTTCTGCCTTCACTCCCCCTCTCCCTGCTGATCTATTCTCTCTTGGCACAGTGAACCTGCCACCCTCTGTCCTGTGGGCCACGGTACCTGCTTTCCCTGCCACCCTCACGCACTGCCTCCAGGCCACCCCTTGCACTGGAGTCTGTGTCTGTACCCATCCAGCCCACCCCCTTTTGTCTTCCTGCACTTATCAGACCTACCCTGTCTGCTGCCTTAAACCCAGCACTTGCCAATTGCTGGCTGCACTACCACTGTTTGATGCCTTTATTATTTATTTATTTATTATTATTTATCTGTTTTCCTTTGCTCCGCACTCTCCATTTCTCCCCCCTTACATGCACTTTTCCCCTCCCCCTCTCCCATGCACTTGCGCGTTCTCAATGTCACTGGGCCTAGTAAGATCATTGTTTTGTTCTCCCCTGTTCCCCTCCCTTGCCTTGTCGCGCTCTGAAACACTTGTGTACGAGCGCGATAGAAATAAAATATCAATATCAATATATTGGTAGTTCTTCCAAGACATCTGGAGTCTTTTATGGTATCAATATCTATAGAGGAACATATTCCTTTAACCACCTATACAAGATCTGATGATGATTTTCTGTGAGGGATTGCAGGCCACAAGTGGTTCTCCAAACTCTAAAACATTGTAACTCTGAATAGGACGGATTCATAGAAATACCACTGGCAATATTTCTGCAAAAAAGTCCAACAAACTCGCAATGATTTCCTTGGATTTTACTCTTCAACACTTATTCCACTGTTCAATTAAGTGAGTGTAAACCCAGTTTTTGATATGTATTATTAATTTATTACACGCTCATGCCGATACAAAATCGATTCATTGGGGTTGAGACAAAATATCACCCTACAGACAGAGCCAGGATGGTAATTGGTGTGTTGGGAGCCGAATGACCTTGTTAAGAGTGTGGTAGAAAGAACTGGCTCGATAGGTGAGACGGAACTGGGACATTTTGAGATTTCGTCAGGAAATGGACTAGAATTCTTACACTCATGTGAGAGGAGGGGACGCCTGAGGATAGAAACTTTCGTTTTTTAGCGTCAGTGGCGTGGTCAGGCTGTGGCTCGAGGGGCAATGTTTCATCTCTTTTCCTGAGGGTCCTTCCATTGACATCACATGGAGGGGTGGGGGTGAGCACAGAGTGGGACGCTGCTACTGTTTGTGAGTTGCCTGAAATACTGCTGGCAGAAGGATGATAAGTGAACACACTTAAAAAAAGTCAGACCAGTAGCACCTCTGGGAATCAAATTTAGGGGTGGCATTCAGGGGTCTACAGCCACAAAAGTGGAGGGGCACCTATAATAGACAATCTTAAAGTCAGGAAACACATCACAATGTTGTTGTTATCATGTAAAATCCTGATGTTTGTTCCCAATAAACTGCATCAAATTTCTAGCATCTCATCGCAAGTTTCATACATTTTTTATTTATTTAATTGTTTTTTAAAAAACACACTTAACACCCGAATTGGGTTTTTAAGCGCAGATCGGAGATTCGAATTTCTGTTGCGCTGCATGGTTTCGCTTTTAAAGCCAGCACGTTGCCCCTGTGCTATCCTCCGTTCACTGCCCCTAGTCTATCCTCCCTACATACCTCATGAAAGAAAAGAACGTGCTTGGGTTATGATTCTTACACGGGAATGTCTTTGATTAAGAACCACAAACCTAGTCACACTTAAAGCAACACGTACTTCGGGCTATGACATTATCCAGAACTTTTACTTAGAATTATTATGGCCTACATTTAGGCATTTCTCCATAAAAATGTGCATACTCACAGCTTTGGGAAATGACTTGACTCTGGAGGATGCCTTTCATATTAGTATAAAACCTATCACTACAGTGCTAAAAATACATCAAGAAACAATTCACAAAAACATATTGAGATTAATATCATGTGTTCTGGTCCTGCAGAGAACAGGATGGGGCGGTGGTGGGGTGCTGGGAGTTAGATAGCAGCTCATGATATCTTAGTGAGTTACATCTTCACCTCTCACGTGGCAGACTGCATTTTAAAAGTTAAAATCCTGGCTGGGCTGACTCCGACCTTCATTTTTCTTAAGTCGCTAAATTGAGCACCATTACATGTGGTATGGTTAACACCTGTTGTTACAGTGCTTAGAAGCAGTCTTAATCAGACATGAAGCATTTTATACAAACATGTGATATTGTTATATGTCCTATTCTAGCTGGATACAGGAAAACAGAGGCCACAGTAACATCAGAATCTGGAATATTTTGGCATGCACACAATTATAGGTGTCCCAGAAGGCTTCCAAAACATGGTGACCAAGGGATGGAGTTTAGGTGCTTTTTATTAACAAATTCAAATGTTTGTAGGCTGGATGACTAAGAAAGGCCTAAGAAAGGTGGTCCCTAGTTTTCTCCTTGTCCTTCAAGGGGGTTCCCTCCACCCTAGCACAGGAGTCCCTACTCCCCAACACAATGTTGCAATTCAACTCTAGAGACATGGAAGACCTACTGTCTGGCTCTAACCTAGATTGGAGTGAGTGTTACGGCTGCTCCGTTCTGGCAATGGTGGAGGAGAGGAGCCAGCCACCATTAAGGTGCCACGACATTCTTCAGGACCGTCATTGCCCGCTCTAGTTCTTTTCCAAGATGCCCACCGCCAACTCTATTTCATCTCACTGCACAGCATCGCGTTGCAGCTGCATTCTCCTTTCGGGCAAAGGCGCTGTTTCCCTGACTTTCCTCTTATCTCTCTGAGCGCTTTCTTGCCTTTGAATCTTTCTTATTGGCGCTTCCTACTTCTGCTCCTGCCAGGGGCGTCGCTAGGGGGTGGGCTAAGGGGGCTATAGCCCCTGATCTTTTGGTTGTAGCCCCGGATAGAATCTCAGGAGCTACAGCCAAAAGACTAGCTAGCCCCCAGTCCCAACAGTTCTGACATCAGCTTAGCCCCGGGTCTTTTCCAGACCTAGCAACTCCCCTGGCTCCTGCTAATATTGCTATGTGTGCTGTTACCTACCGACAGTCTCCTGTTCTGTCTCTGCCTCCTCGTGAACCATGCATCCATTCAGCATTTCCTATTTTGAGAGCCATTCATGGTGTTATGTCTATCCTACACTTACCAGCCACACTGTCTTGCTTAGACGCTGAAGACACTGTCTGCTTCCTACATATTATTACGGACCACTGCCTTGGTTATTGATCCATATTTGGGTGTTCCATCCTAACACATCAAACCTTCTACAAGGAAACCTGTTGGTGTTTTTTTGTGCCTGGAGGCTTTTCCCCCCTTTGGGTGTTCCGGGGAGTGAGTCTCTTGCCTTGGCTGCATCGAACAAAGGGGCATAGTGGCTACTCCTCGTGACAGACCTTACCTCTACCAAGAACTGAAGACTTCCAAGAAAAAGAAGAAGAACAAGGCTAAAGGACCTAAGGAACCAACCTCCCACACCACTTCTGAAGAGTCAGGTGAGGATAAGAAACAGGCATTTGACAGTGAGGAGGACATAAAGGCAGTTGCCTTGTCTATCTGACTCCTGACTCCCACAGGACTTCCTAAGGGCTCCATATTCTGGTGTTCTCACAGCACTTCTATATTTGTTTTATCTTTTTTAGTTTTATGCTTGGTTTGTTGCAAACCTTTCATAAAAACATGTCACATTGTATCAACATTCATTTCCCACATGTCGCACCTATGTCCATCCTAACCATGAAATCAATAAAAGATCTCAAATCACAATTGCCATTCCATTCCTCCTTAAGTCTATCAAATACATTTAAAGTTCTAAAATAACTTCCATGAATTTAATTGTTGCAAACATTGTCGACAGGTTTTCACCCACTACAAACATGTTCCACCACTCTTCCAGTGATAGAGAGTTCAAACCCTTTCCCACATCGTTCGTGTACTTCCCTATTAACATTTTTAACATGAACATTCCATGATGAAATGTTTCGTAGACTCCATTATTTCCTTCTTACTCCAATACCTACAAAGGGCCTCTGTTTTTTTTATCTGCCTGTGTGAGGCCAGAACCTCTCATGTGGGGAGGATATTCAGTCTCAATCGCATGAAACTAGGGAACTTGATAAGGTAAGCCGGGAGTTGATTAATTGATCTCCTCTTTAGCCCCATCTTTAAGGTAAGTTTATACTTTAGCCTTGTTTCTTGAGTATCTATCCAGTCCTGAACCATTATCTTCTTATTTACCTTATTAGGAATTTCCGATAGGGTTTCTCTTGTTAAGTCTAGGCTTAGAAGTTTTTCCACACATTTTTTCTTCCAGATATTTAACAACCAATCTCTATTACCATTTCCCTTGTCACTCAATAGCTTAAAAGGACAAGGCAAGTCCAGTTCCACACGCTTCTTAAATAATGCCAGAATTTTCCAAACAATAATAGAGCCCACACATTGCAGCCCCAGCTCATATCTAATTATGGCAATTGGTAAGGATTGCGGCAGATGCAAAACCTGCTTGCAGGAATAACTCTCCAATGCCTCCCAAAATTGTGTTGGTAAATTCAATTCAGTCTCTGCTCCATAAATGAAAATGGGGACAACCTTCTGTTTATAGAAGTTCATTAAAGAAGCTATTGATAATTGTCCATACCTCTTGTGCAACATAGAGGCCTGTGTTGTCAACCTTTTACATTTCATCTCTTATATACACTCCCTTGAGTCTTGATAACGCTAGAGTTGATGGATACACCCAAATACGTTATGTCATTCACACATTCCAGCATCTCATCATCCACAAACCACCTACATTTGGGAGCCCTTTTTCCCCTGCCTGGCAGTAGCACCATGAGCTTTGTCTTCTTAGGATTGACACGTAGACCATTCGGCTTCAGATATGCTGCTAGTCGGTTCAGTCTTCGTTGAAGCCCAATCAGCGTCTAGTTCATTATTACCAGGTCGCCCGCATACATAATCTAGGGGACCTTTTGACCATAGACCTTCGGTGGGAAAAGCTTGCACTCTCGCTTGACTCTCCGACATGTCTAAGATGTACAAATTAAAGAGTATTGGGGCCAGCGGGCAGCCCTGCTTAAGCCCCATGGATGTATGTATTTTCCTGGACAACATCATTATTAGAAAGTCTTACCTGGATTTCCGTTTCCGAGTATAGTACTTTAATCGCCTCTAATAAGTCGGCGGGTGGAAATGCCCAAGCACTCATTTTGTTCCATAACTTCCCTCTACTTATGCTATCGAATGCCTGTTCGAGATCTTTAAAGGAAATGTATAGCTTAGCTTTAGTTTTCAAGGCGCTTAGTTTCAAAGTGTTTAGTATTAAGAGGTTAAGGGAGGTGCCCACCCATTTGACAAAACCAGTTTGCTGGGATCTAATCGGCCAACATCACAAGCCCAACGATTTTGATGCTGCAGCAGGATCGAAGCAAAGATTTTCCCCAGGGTATCCAAGCTGGTGATAGGTCTGTAATTGCCAGGTTTTTCCCTATCGCCCTCTTGAATATGAATGATCAACGCATATTTACATGATGCTGGGACATTTCTTTCCTCCAAAAGCTGATTGAACAATAGGAAGCAGAAATCAGCTCAAGCCTCCACATTTTGTTGAATCAGATCATTGCTCAAACCACGTGAGGGGTTCAGACTCTTTATTACATGGAGGATAGTTTCTTTATCAAATTCAATGGACCACCCTTCTCTCAAGGTCTTAGTCCCTACGCCAACAACCTTCTCTGTCGCCGCCAACAAGTGAGAGAAATGGGTCAGCCAATTTTCCTCTCTAAACGCTTACACAGTAGTAGTGTTTTGATAATCATTATTGCTAGTCAGTAGTGACCATAAATCACGTGTATTCCTTTTGCTTATGGCCTTCAGCATTACTTGTGCATCTGTCTGTAGGCAAAGAGCTTTAATGGCCAAAAGCCAATTTTTGTATTGCTGTTTCCTTTTTAATTGTCAAGGAAATTTTATCTCCTTCTATTAGTCGATTTATTCTCCTCAGGTCTGCTCTATATCTTTTTCTACTCTCAACCAGATCTTTATTGAGGCAATGCAGCCTTTTTATTTCCTTCCTTGGGTCGGATCTATACTGAGTTTGAATCTTCATCAAGATGCCTGTATACTCCAATCCAACCTGATTTCGCTTTAGGGACTGGTTATATTTAGAGACCAGAGTAGGAACTTGTCATGATGCATACCCCCGGGCATCCAGACCACGTCCATCAGCCCCGGGAGCAGGCATCATGTCGCCTTGAGAAAACCCAGCAACCCCTGCTAGGGGCTGTCTGGGTTCAGGCCTGGCGCCTGTGGCGCCAGGCTCATATGGGACATCAATCCTGGCGCCATGGGCGCCAGGCTCAAAGGTGTACACTTACCTGAAGTAGAAAATGCTGCAAGAAGATCCAAGCCCATGTGAGGCCTGGAAGGGACTACTTTTGTTACTCGGGTGTGGTCAGGGAGGAATACCTACCTGGGACTTCTTTGGAGGCTATTTAAACCATGCCCGAAGAGCAGCACACGCTTCGCGTTATTCTGCATCCAGCAGCGTAAAGCTCATCATGCCAGCAGCAGCATCCAGCCTTCTGCCACGCCCGCCTCGAACCTGGAGCACCTAGAAAGAAGGAAAGAAGCAAAGGTTAGAACAAGAGTATTACCTGATTTCTTACCTGATTCCAGATTCATCGCATCTTCAAACCAGAGGAAAGACTTTGTTTTAAACGCGTTGCATCGCCAGCACCAACGCTGCACCAAACTCACCGTTCCACGCAGCATCTCTTCGATCCGGCGCTGTCCATCGCCGAATCCCGGCAACTTAGGGGGACAAGAAACAACAAGGTGAGCAGAGAGAACAGACAAAGACAATCTCTTTAGCCAGCATATGCTTACCTGATTTTACCGCTGGAGGTATAATTCATCAGCACGCCACATCTTCTTATGCCGCACCTGTAAGATAAGGAGAAAGCAGCAAGTTTAACCCTTGACATTATTTACCGGACAGTGTTGGGTAACACAGACTTTTACCGGACCGCTTTCAGCAGTCAATCTTCTTATTGGGTCAAAGCTGCAAGATAAAAGAGGAATTGGGCAGGAGTGAATTCCAGACATTTTGAACTCTTACGAACTATATACTTACGGCTCTTTGCCAGGATCTTTTGGAGTCAGGATTCGTCTACAACTCTTCCAATGCCTTCAAGCCAGTGAAGTAACTGGTCATCAACACCCCCCTGAGTGCTTCGCAGGATGGAGGGCTCATCCTTCAAGAACATAAGGTGAGATTGCTGAGAGGCGCTTCAGAGGTGATTAGTGGGGAGGACAGTGGGGGTGCTATCACTTGAATCCACAAGTGGCTAAATCCATCTCTCCACTTGTAGGAGAATATTTCTACGGGCCAAGCAGACAAGATTAGGAGGGCAGATCCAGTCAGTCATCACTGCACTACGCATCACGTGGGCGGAGGCCGCAGCAGTCCGGGTCCGACCGACGCCACTGTGGGAGCTAGGTGAGCGTAACAGAACTTCACATGGGGGGATTCTTAAGCAATTATCCCCATGATTTGCTTGAATTGAGCTTCTTAATGACCTTTGACTCACAATCGGGGACACATTCCAATCTAGCCTCAGCAAATGATGTTCACTCTCTACCATTGGAACGACAGTGAGCATCTTCAGTAGATTGAACATCAATCCCGATACAAAAAAGTAGTCTAGGTGGGACTGCTTATTACCTCTAGCCCATGTATGTTGAGCCAGAGTGTCCCTTTTTATCTGGCCATTCAGCATACAAATGTCTCTTTCTTTCAACTCATTCATCCATAGGGCTGCTTTCTTAGTCACCCTCGCTAAAGGGACTAGAGTACCATCCCCTTAATACATTTTATGTTAAGGTCTTCACAGCTTATAATTATCAGATCTTTTACCTCCATATAGACCTCATCAATTAGAGCTATCACAGTACTCATAAAGTCTTCTTCCCCAATTCTCACTGGGTTCTAATAGAGGTTAAACACTAACAGACACCACCTCCTTAAACAAGGACCCTTGACAGCTTAACATGACCGTCTGTATAAAGGGGGTCGGGTTCTTTATGCTCGATACCTTAAAACCCTGCCCCAATGTTATGAGGGTCATAAGGCCCACTGATGGCCTTCCTTTATAACTCCTTAACGCCACATTACAGCACACCTCAAAACCATCACACACAGGCTTCTTACATAACCAGGTTTCCTGCAAACAGCAAATGTCAATTTTTTTTGTAGTGACTCATCATCATTAAAGAAGTTGAACGCAAGCGTCCCCAAACAGCACGATCCTCCCCGCAATGAGAGACAATGAAGGACTCTCCCAAAATGGGAATAAGGCCAAGACAGAGTGCGGGTGAGCGTAAATGGGAGTTTATCAATCAGAATTGGGCATGCAAAGAACTCTGCAAACTCCGAGAGCGCTCTGCCTGACAATAGCAAAGACAGGCGTATATATTTACAAAAAACGTCATCAAAACCTACATACTATAGGGGGCACAAGTTCATTGGGATTGGGTGGCGACGACTAACTATAGGTGCTGCTGCGGTGTGGTTGGTCTTGGCTGGAGGACGTCACTGGTCACCCTCGTGGGTTGGGCTGGGCCTGGCAGGTCGGCTTGAGTTCATCCGGGCGGTGTTGGTGTGCCGAGGCGGCCTGTGGCAGAGATGAATGCCTTTTCTGACTTACTTGCCCTCTGCCATGCACACTGCAGTCATTCAGTCATTTACAGTTCTATTTTCTTTTAGTAAATCTTTCAATAGGTTAATGCAACACAGGAGGAATGCACCTTGTGAGGGGTCTGGAGATAATATATCGTGGCCTGGTTACTCGTGATCTGTTGACCGGGACCATAGGTCGAGGGGCTAAGCTTCGGGGACTGGGGCGGGTGGTACAGGTCTTTCTGTCTTGTTGGAAGTGATTATGGATGTTTCGCTGTGTGTTGTCAAAGTGTTGGATGTCCTGATTGCACAGGGCCATAAGTCTGAGACGGTCCGGTGGGTTGTGGGGTTTACGAGGGGGCGCCTGAGTTTAAACTAAGGTTTACTGCTGTGCTGTAAATAATGCAGGTGGCTGGCCGCGGCCTTGGGTGCTGTAGTGGGGCTACACGTCTTTGAAGCGGCTCCAGTCGGGTCGGGGGAGGCGTGATAACGCAGAGCGGGGCTCTGTTCTCATGTCTTGGCAGCCTTCTGAGGGAGGGAGGGGGATACATCGAGACCTTGTACACTTTCACAAAGGTATCTCCCTCGTGTGTTGCTGAATATAAGTAAAGACATCGCAAACATTTGAATACTTTCTATAATACTTATTTAAAATCACTTCAAAACATGCATTTAACCTTTGCTGGGTGCGTTTCGATTATACCCAGTTCGAGCATCATATTTGTACATTATACTCTAGCAGCTACAGTGTTTCAGTTACATGCATATACATTCGCAGTAAATGAGGTAGTGGTTAGATCAGTGGAGTACATAGAAAACGACCCGCCACCGTACGTGACGGTGGTGGCATATGAGGGGCTCAGACATTCACACATGATACGTGCACTCTCGCGCATTCTTTACATGAGTTCATAGTATAGTTGCATCCGCTTTCTCGTGTACTCTAGCAGCATTAGCTTTAGTTATGGCGCGAAACCACGTGAGGTAGGCTGCCCAGTGATACACGCAACGAACAGATCCCTGGAGCGTTCCTTTATCATTGGCATCCACCTGCAATGGTGCGAGCTCGCCATAGCTTATATCATGGGAGCATACTCTCTCATTCTAATACCTTCTACAGGCGTTTGTATTTAGTGGAAGAAAGAAATAATGCAAGGGGTCTTGACATTAATACATAAAGACTGTCTGCCATCTGATGACCATATTACTGTTCTTTTCATTTCCCAGGCCTGCTGGCCGGGTCATGCTAGGAGCGATGATACACTGCGGGAGGTGAACTGATACAATGTTAGTGTATTACGCTAGCTCATGTCCGTCTTGTTCGTGGGAACGTGCTCGCAGCGGATCTGCCAGGGTGCTGCGGCAACAGGGATGTTCTCCAAGGGTGGGGGCCGCGCTACAGTGCGCTGAGCTCACACCATCTTTACCGGGCAAAGAATGGTTTTTGGGCCTAGCTAAATTTGTGTTGTAATCAATACATATGGGCATTCGATACGTGTGGGCGATGTCTCCAGTGGGTGAGCCCTCCACCACCTGGGCCCGGGTGGCATGAGGGAACGCCCAGTGGGCCATAGCCCTCACCTGGGGAAGAAACGCAGGCGAGAGGGGTCTCCTGGACCAGCCCTCCCCTACATTTCCCCCCTTTAGTTACTTAAGTAACGAATTCTTTAACTCCTCTATCCTCCTACACTCTGCTTCGTCCATCACCGCCCCATCCCATGCAGGAGTTCCTTTGATAGGCATCCATGCTCTGCACACCCCCCTTAAATTCTCACCTCTCCTGGCGTATTCATCTGGAGTACACGTAAGATATATGCACCCACCATCTCCTTCCAAATCTACCCACACTTCCTCGTACCATTCTAGTATGCGGGGCTCTTTGATGGTGGTGTGCCAAAGCTTATCTACAATATCCTTGTCGTGGTACATGGGCACCAGTTGGTACCTTGGTGTGTTGTCTACCCCTGTTTGTACTTGTGCTTCTTGCACCGTTTTTATTGTACCGTGTGAGTTGCCCATTGTCACCATCATCATTGCACCATTTGGTACTGAGTTAGCACAGACTCGAAGACCCACCTGGCATAGGCAGAAAATCAAAAGGAGGAACACCACAGCTGGCATCAAAAATTTCATCGTTGTTCCAAGCCATGAGGGGACCCAGGAGAAGAGGTTATCGAACCATGTACTATCTTCTGCTCCGCCTTCCATCTTCATTTTTTCTCCTAGGTTGTGGACTGCTTCGATCACATGGGACAGGGAGCCGTTCTCTGCGTCTTCAGAAGGTACGAAAGTGCAGCAGGCACTTCCTATTTTTCGGCAAACACCGCCGTCCATCGCCGTCAACAGGTCCAGGACATACCTGTTTTGCATGGTCATCAGTCGCAAGGCTCTTAGTTCGACCTTTATTATGTTAAAACCTTCTTCGGTGTCGTTCGCCAGCTGAATTAATTCCCAGCGGGTTATCTGGAGCCATTTTGCGTTAGCCCTTGCTTGGACACTTGATACGAGCGAGGCAAAAAACGTTTCTGCTGAGCTGAATAATCGATATTTGTCTGGGATCTGGGCCAATAGTTCTGATGATGCCTTTGATATATAGTTTGATGCTCATCTGTTGCGGGTCAGCACCTCTTCCTTGCTTCCAGAAGACAGGACATACATTTGTGGTTCTGCAGTTGGTTGGGCCACACTCTGTTGTGTGCGTTCCTGTGTCCTTTTGCTTCCATCGATGTGGCTTTCTGGTATCACCATCAGAGCTGAGTGCAGAGTGGCCATTGAGCAGCTGCCACTCCACGACGGGGGGAGGTGTAGGTATGCCTGGTTTCCACATACCCAATACGTGTCCATAAGGGCCGCAGTCCCTTTTCTTAGGTCTGGGATAGTGAGGGTTTTGTTGCACTTCTTGTTCGTCCCCATGGACGTTCTCCCCTCTCCTTTGAAACATAGTTCATAGTCTATTTCATTCTGCAACTTGAAAGGCTTTTCGATGGGCGTAACCCAGGTTAGTTTTGAAATGTGTTCTCTCCATACGGGTGTGCATGTTTCTTTTATCCATTGCAATTTCTCCGGTGCCACACCCCTCAGTGCTTCAGCTTTACACATTACTTCTTCATTCTTCCATTTGTTATCAGAAAAAAGTGTCCCTTCGATTGCAAAAAATGGTTCTTTCAGACATACAACCCCTGACGGTTTTGGGTAGCACGTTTTCTCGTTCTGCAGCATTTGAAAAGTCACTTCATGTGCCTGGAAGGTGTTCTTAATTCTGCATAACATGAGATGAAGGAGACATTGGGCATCTATAATCGGCAACTCTTTGGGTAACAGTACTTTGGGTGTACCTGATGCGTGAGGGATGAGGGAGCAAACATAACAGCTCTCGTTTGTTGTTTGTTTAGCTGTGGCACTCATGTCTGCATACCACTTATTTGTTTGGTGGGGGTGTCGTGGGTCTTCCATCTTATCTAGACCTAACCCATAGTACTCATCATACTTCCTCCTTCCTGCTTCCCTCTTCCGTCTATTGTTCTTATTCCTCATATTCTTCCCGATTCCCTGGGCAAGAGACAAACTAGACCCCCCTTTCTCATTCCCGCCCCCCTTCACCCAGTCATCATATAATATTTCATGTGTTTCTCTCATTCTTTGCTTCTCTATGGCCGTGGGGGCAGGTTGGCTGGTGGGGGTATTATACAACCAGGATATGGCAGAGGGATTCCGGTCGTTTAAGCTGTGAGCATTGTAATTAGACATCTCAGGTGGGGACAGTGTGTTGTTTTGTCTTTCACCCTTTGGCCCTCCATCGTGTGAAATGACAACATTGGATGACGTAGTATAGTAGCCCCACACAAGTTTAGTTCCATCCCATATCAAAAAATCACCTTCCCTTGTAGTTGCATTGACACTTGCAGTTGTATTGGTCCCAGTAGTTGTGTTACTCCCTCCCCCCTCGTTCATCTCGATAGGGATGAACGCTATGAACCAGTATGTAACCAGACCAAATAATAATGTAAAAAACAATATAATGCACGCAGATAGTCCACATTCATACGAATATATACATTTCACAGTTAACCATTCTCTAATTCTAGTAAATCTATCCGTTGCAGGCCGCCCGTTAGATGCCATGGAAGCTCCTGTTTTAAGATATAAAAGTGCATTGAGTGCATACATGTAAACATTTTGTTGGCACCATCAGCGCCAATATACATGTGACGGGGAATGGGAGCGAGTGGGGATACGGGGAGGGGTATTCACAGACAAGGGTGTATACAAGTTCATAGTTCAGCATTCCATTTTATATATGTATATATATAAATATATTCACACTCAACAAGATGAAAGTTAAAACAAAATTTTCCTCTTTTTTTTTTTTTTTTTTGCATCTTTATCAGTTGTGCATTTCTTCAAATTCAGTACCAGCACATACACGCAAGTTCATATTCAGTCATTCTGCTCAGTTGCAGCGTTTGCTGTTGTCTGTGCCTCCCCATCTACCTCCTCTTGTACGTTGCTATATGCCTTCCGTACATCGGTCAAGTGCACCCAGTACCTCAACCCTTTGACCTTTACCGCAGTAAGCGTGCAAAATATTACTTCATATGGGCCATGGAATCGTGGTGCATTCCACCGGCGCACAAAACTTCTGACATATATCCAGTCGCCTGGCATTAGCTGTAGTTGTTGCTCTGGCTCCGTGACAGCGCCTGTTACATTTCCCTCTTCTCTAGTGAAGGGTGGGGACAATTGCTTTGCTATCACGCGCGCTGCCCTTGTCAGTTTCTTTAAATAGTCTGTGAACTCATCCCCCAATATCGCGGCGCTTCTGTGAGCGTCTGAGTGTTCGCGCAGTGGTGAATGTGCAGTGTTCATCCGTCTCCCGGTCACGATCTCGTGCGGGGACAAATGGTGGTCTTTGCTTGGCTGGTTTCGTAACTCAAATAGCGCAAGCGGTAGGCAGTAAATCCAATTTTTTTTCAATGAGAAGCATAGTTTTGATAACCTGCCCTTCAACAATCCGTTCATCTTTTCCACTACGCCATTACTTTGAGGATGATAAATTGAGCATAATTTATGTTTTATTCCCAACAATGTAGTCATTCACAAAATGAGTGCCATTGTCTGAGCGAATGACGTCACAAATTCCCCAGCGCGGTAATACCTCCCTTACTAGGAACTTGGCGGCGCTCTTGGCATCGGGTCGCGCGCAGGGTCCTGCTTCCACCCACCTTGAAAATGGGCACACGACCACAATCATGTACCGTGCACCATTACACCTTTCCCCCATATCTGTGTAATCTATGTGTAGTTCCTTGAATGGGCCAATGAGCTTAGGGATTGTTCCCCGGAGAGTACGTAATGTCATCCCTGAATTGTATATTTGGCATGTTGTACATTCCATTGCCAATCGAGACACGTGCTCCTGGAGACAGGGCACGAACCATTCTTCCTGTATTTCTGCTGCAATGTGTTGTTTGGTGTTATGTGCAGGGAAGTGTAGCTGTTGAAATGCAATTTCTAGTAGCTCAATTGGCATTACCACCTTCCCCGAGTTATTCTGCCTCCACAGCAGGTCTGTTCCTGACTTGCTGCACCCTCGCTTTGTCCACAATAGTTTTTCCTCTGCACTGGCTCCTTCCTGCAATTCTATTATTTGTGGTATGGGCATGACATTATATCCCTCTGGGGGCTCCTCGTTTGTTTTGTCCTTAAGCAAGTATTCACCTGTGTCATTTTTCTGAAAATAGGAAGCCTCCTTGGCGGCAGCGTCCGCTGCCGCGTTCCCTAAAGACACAACATCTGTGTTGGACGTATGTGCTTGGCATTTTACTATTGCTACTGCAGTGGGGTTTTGCAGGGCCTCAATTAACTCTTTTAACAATTCTGCATGCTGTACAGGTGTTCCATCTGCCCTCCTAAAGCCCCTCCGCCCCCATCTTGCTAGGCCTCCATGTACTGTCGTTGTCATGTAAGCTGAGTCTGTGTATATTGTCACTGCACAACCCTTTGCTGCATTTAGTGCTTCTATGAGTGCAATCAGTTCTGCTGCCTGCGCGGAGTAATGTGTTGGGAGACGATATTGTACCAGTGTTTCATACTCGCCGTCTTCTAACCTCACCACTGCCATGCCAACGTGTTTCTCTCCCGTGTCCGTGTCAATAGATGCGGACCCATCCACAAAGTACACTTCCCCTTCGCTTAGAGCGTTCTCACACACCACTGTCTCCTCCCCACTTCCTCCTGTGTAGGTTGCGCAATCGTGGTTCTGCATGTCTTCGAGCGTGCACGTTTCTGTAATGAATGTGGCGGGGTTCACTGTCTTGCATCTCACTATATGGATGTTGGCACTGGACAGTATAATCTCGTAGGCAGTCGCCCGCTGTGTGGTCAGTGTGCTTTTTGATCTCTCGAGTATTGCAAATAATGAATGTTCCACAAACAATGTCACAGGGCAGCCCATTACTACTGTGGCACTTTTCTCAATCGCGAACGCGGCTGCAGCGAGTGATTGCTCGCACGCGAAATGGCCCTGCATCACGGCATCTAAAGTGCCACTATAGTAAGCCAGTGGCTTGTGTCCTAAGGATGTTTTTTGTGTCAGGACTGCTGTCATCAGTGTTTCCTTGCAGTGGGAGAATAGGTAAAACTTGCGTCCATAATCAGGGTTTGCGAGTACTGGGGCGCTTGAAATCAACTCTTTTAGTGTTTGGAAGGAGGAACTCATCTCTTCCGTCCATTCCACCTTCCTGTTCTCCTGTTGAGCCACCTTTAATGCTTGTAATAAGGGCCTAGTGTATGCCGCATAATCTAATATCCATGCTCGGCAGTAATTGCACATTCCCAAAAATTTCTGCATGTCTTTTACTGTTGTGGGTTCTTGTACTGATCTTATGGCTTCCACCCTGTCTGGTATTATTCTTTTTCCATCTCTCGAAATCAGCTGTCCTAGGTACAGGACCTCTGTCAGACAGTATTGTAGCTTTCCCTTGTCCACTTTGTACCCCTTGTTGGCCAGCAAAGTCAATAATGTTATGGAATCTGTTCTGCATGTCTCTTCGTTTCGTGCGCAGACTAGTAAATCGTCTACGTACTGAATAATGGTGCTCTCAACTGATAGGTTTCCTAGGTCTTCATGTAATACGCTATCGAAGATGCTCGGGCTCTCGCAGTAACCCTGTGGTAATCTGCAATGCTCATACCTTTTACCCCCCAGTGTGAAGGCGGTAAGGTATCTACTCTCTTCAGCCAGGGGTATAGAGAAAAATGCATTTTTCAAATCCACTACTGTGAAATGTGATGCCTCTTTCGGGATGCTGCATAGTATTGATGCGGGGTTCGGGACTAGAGGGAACTCCTTCTGAATTACATCATTGAGGGGGCGTAAGTCCTGTATCATCCTCCAAGACCCCCCTTTTGCTTTTTTGATCGGATAAATACAAGTGTTACATGGGGAGTTTGAGGGCACTATTATCCCTTGTGCTAGTAGGGCGTTTATTGTCTCTTTTATCCCCTCTTCAGCTTCACGAGACAGAGGATACTGTTTAACTCGTGGTAAAATTGCTCCTTGTTTTAGCTTTATTACCACAGGCTGTACTCCATGCAACAGTCCCACATCATGGGGGCCTGTTGTCCATAAGTTGTTTGGTACGAGCCTCATGTCATCATCAAAAAACGACGGTGGTGCTCCTACCACTGTCATCAATTGGACGGGAGTCTCCCTTGCTTGTATTAAAATATCACAGGGCATCGCTATTTCCATCACTATTTCACCATCCCCTTCTGAGTCTGAAAAGAGATCCTCATCTGTTACCTCTCGCAGGGCGATGTTGGCGTTTGTGCATAGCACTGTGCGCCACTCACACCCTTCCTCGTCCACTCCGATCACAGCTATTCTTTTTGCTGACACTTGCACAGCGTGCAAGTCTAACGATACCACTGATCCTGGTGCTGCGTTGGGGCATACTATGGGGCGGAAGAGGAACTCCGCCGGGATCCGCCAGTCCATGCTTCTCAGCTCGGGAATTATGAGGGCCAGAGTCTTCAGCCCTTTGATAAACATTTCCTCATTTTGTGGCAGTCCTCGTATTTCCTGCGTGGTTGTGTAGGCTTGCACTACCAACATTGCACGCAAGGGGCATATCCCGGGTGTGGAACACACTATCCCTCTCTCGGTAAATGATATGGTCATGTTGAGTTTACTCAGGAGATCCCTCCCTAGCAAGTTAATTGGGGAATGTTCGTAATACAATAAGGGTGCCTTCACAGTCTTACCCCCCACTGTTACATCCAAAGCTTCTGTGTAAGGAACTTCAACTACAGCCCCAGAGAACCCCTGCGTCTCTAACTTCCTGTTAGATAATGGGAATCGGCCCTCTCTGATACATGATTTCTCCGCTCCCTAATCAACCATGAATATAAACTGCTTGTCTCCTATCTGCGCCCCTACCAATGGTTCCTCTGCTGCATTGTAGGTGGTGGATAGAACTGGACACGCAAGTGTTCTCTGTGGGCTGTCCTATGCGGGGTATCTCGTCGCCCTTCCCTCATTAAAGACATTTCCGGAAACTACCGACATGCCGCTGTAAGGCGCTGGCGCGGGGGCCCCGTTTGCTGTTGTCGCGAAAGGGTTACCTGGCGTGTATTGCATGCTGTCATTGTTTTGGGGGTGGTTCTGTGTCCTATACTGGTGTCCTTGTTGCTGGCCCGTGGTACCCTGGCCGGGGTTTCTTAGTTGCTGCTGTCCCATTGGGAGACCGTATGGGCTTCCCGGGTGTGGATGACCATAAGTCTCCCCCTCCTGGAACCCATTGTTTTGTCTACTTCTGCACTCCCTGGAGTAATGTCCCCATCGTCCGCAGTTCCAGCAACTCCCTTGGGGGCCCCTAGGACCCTGCCATCCATTTCCTCCCATTCCCCCATACCCCTGTCCGCCTCCTCTCCGGCCCCTGTACCCACCTCGTCCCCCTCGAGGGGTCCACTCTTGCCACTGCGGGCTTCCACCTTGCTCTTGCTCAGTCCACTGCTGCTGTGCTGGTCCTGCCCAATTAGTTGCCACCCTTCCTTGGAGTGCTATCAGCCCCTCCTCCTCCTCATCTCCCTCCCTACTGTGTGGGAGCGCGGCTGCTGCTGCTGCAACCTTCACTAACTTTGACTGTACTAACTTCGCCTCGTCTGCCAATCTTTTCTGCGCCACCTCCTTCTCCCTCTCCTTCATTCTTTTACAATGGTGTACTATTATGCTTTGAATTTCTGGCCATCCCTTTGCTTCAATACCTGCTATCTTGTCAAGCGCCTTCTGCACTTCCTTTGGGAGCCCTCTCTTTATAATAAAATAAAATAAAGATGTCGATTGATACCAGGGCGTGCCCGTTTCTGCTCTCCACATCTCTTGGACCCGAAAAATGTAATCCATAGCCTCTTCCCCGTCATTCATTGTACACTGCATCACTGACTGCAAGTCCGGTGTGTCTGGGAATGTTTCGCGTAAGGCATCCCACACCCTGGCATGCACCGTGTTAAAGGATGCCCCATCATGGCGGTCACAGTCTAACGTTACTCCCGGGAAACCGGCCTTAACCCATACCCTTTCAGCCTGGTCACCTACTGCTGATACGAGTAAACTTTTTACATCTCCTATGGCTAGGGGTACCCCGGCAGTATGTTTCTCAAAGGCATATATCCACTTACTTGCCCCTCCTGACAACGGGGGCAATAGCTTTAATAAATTGGCCTTATCCATCTGTGCCCATGGGATATAGTTAGGCCTCCCTCCTCCCCTGTGTATCAATGGGAGCTGTAGCCTTCCTTTTGTCGTTCCGTCCGGACCCGTTTGAGCTGTTGATGTCCCTAGTGATGCCATTTTTCCCACTCTGTTCCTTAGTCGCCCCGTCCACTCATCGTCCAAGGTTCTCAGTGAACACGTACCTTCCCCCCCTTCGCTTCCCCCTCCTATCGCCATACTCAACCTGTCGCTTTCTTCTACCTCGTCCCTTATGTCACACAGCAACTCCTCTCTAATTCCCCCCCTCCTTTCTTCGCTTGCAACATCTCCCTCTCCGGGCCCTACTTCTATTATTCGCGTTGGTTCTTCCTCAATTCTGAACAAAATCTCGCCCTTTTTCCACCCCTCTTCGGGCTTTCTATTTTCACCTAGCGCTCTAGACGTACGCCCTGATCTAGTTGCATCTAGTGCTGTTCGTTCGCATATGTCTTTTATCCTCGAGAGCTCATCCTTTGCTATCGTCAGTCTTTATTCTAAATCATCTGTGAGCTTCTCTATATCCACCCTTTGTGCGCCTGCCTGGGCTCGCTCCCTCGTGCTTTCGTATGGCGGAGGTGCCGTGGGCCGGAGGGGTGTAGTATCTCTCGGGGGAGGTATGTAAGTGGGATCACTGTACCCCTCTGCGGGCACAGGCTTCTTTATTATCGGGTACAAACTTATTACCTCTACTGGTGGCGCTACACTTGAGCCTTCTTTGACATCTCTTTGTATTAGCAGTGGATTGTCTGTGGTGGACGGGAGATCAGGATTTAGTGCTGGTGTCTTAGGCGGTGGTATCTCTTCAAATAACCTCCAAAGATCTAATATTTCCCTCCTATTTTGCAGCTGCTTTCCTTTGTATTTTAGATAAATGCATGTGGCCACTGTATCCAGGACACTTTTATCAAACGACCCTCCCTCGGGCCAAATCTGAGGTAACCCCTCCCCCTTTAGCTCGGTCACCCATTGGTCGTGATATTTTTTAATCCGCTCCACGTATCCCGGGAGATTCTTACAAATATGTGATAAGGGTGTTTCAGCCCCCATCTCTATGCCCTCCTAGTGCTGATGTGCCTAGTGTGTTTGCAACTACAATGTAAATGTCATATCAATATTATTCTTTATATTTTACTTCACATTCAATGTTGGGTCCCTTTGGGCTCTCCCCCTCCCTATCTGCACAATACAAAACTGGCCGTACACAATGTCTATTATGTTCTTTTTGAGGGGCACATACAAGAGCAACCCATCCTTTGGTTTGACAATGTCAGACTGGAAATCAAAAAGGTACTCACTCACTCCACTATATTGGCGTTGTCTGAAGAGAGAAAAAACTTTTATCCGACCACACTTATCATGACCATTTAACTATTATGCACTTATAATCGTTCACACATTCACAACGTCAAAATCTCTTCTAGCACATACGAGGTGCACACACCTCTTGGCACCATTCACCATTCAAGCTGCCCTCCCTTTCCTCCCTAGCCGGCTGTCCCTAATCGCCTTATTTGAATATCTAGATGCGCATATATATATAGATATTAACCTGTTTTCCCCTCCTTCTAATAGGACTTTGTTTCTCTTACTGTCTCCCCAAGTCTGTGCTAATCACAGTTCTTTTATTCTCCCCCCTACCCTTAAGAAAAAGGAAGAAAGTAATAGCGGTCACTAATGTACTCTCAGTGTCCCCTTTTGCTGAACACTTTTATTTTATACTCCACGTCTTCATATATTCCCAGTACTAGTCAAGATAGCACTATGCGGCGCCGCCTTCCACCCCCTTTCGGAGCTAGGTTCCCGTCACTTTTATCTCTTATTCACCTCTTAATCCTAATGGTCATATGCAAAGAAAAAGCAAGGAAATTTTAAGATGATCTTTAGTAGATCTGCGTACCCCCTCTTCGTTTCCTGTTCTACACTTCACTCCCCGCTCCCCTTAAGATCGCTCGCACTCAGTACTCACGTGCCCGTCTTGAACCGATACTCTCCGAAACTGGGTCCGTCCAGGCAGTGTCGCCGTCAGCTCAACAGTCAGCCCCGGCTCCAGCGAGCGGTACTCAAAGGGGATTTTTCAACCGGGATCCCGTACCCCCTCTCTATTGAGTGCGCACTTCTTAGTGTACCGGTCGCCGTTGGCGGGCAGCCTCCCGGAGCCGGCTCACCGTGCGTATCCCTTTTCGACCGGAGATTCTCGTGCCAAACGGGGACGGTTATAAGGAGTTTAGGAAGAAATAAAAATCACGCTATCGGGGTCACCACTGAACGCAAGCGTCCCCAAACAGCACGATCCTCCCCGCAATGAGAGACAATGAAGGACTCTCCCAAAATGGGAATAAGGCCAAGACAGAGTGCGGGTGAGCGTAAATGGGAGTTTATCAATCAGAATTGGGCATGCAAAGAACTCTGCAAACTCCGAGAGCGCTCTGCCTGACAATAGCAAAGACAGGCGTATATATTTACAAAAAACGTCATCAAAACCTACATACTATAGGGGGCACAAGTTCATTGGGATTGGGTGGCGACGACTAACTATAGGTGCTGCTGCGGTGTGGTTGGTCTTGGCTGGAGGACGTCACTGGTCACCCTCGTGGGTTGGGCTGGGCCTGGCAGGTCGGCTTGAGTTCATCCGGGCGGTGTTGGTGTGCCGAGGCGGCCTGTGGCAGAGATGAATGCCTTTTCTGACTTACTTGCCCTCTGCCATGCACACTGCAGTCATTCAGTCATTTACAGTTCTATTTTCTTTTAGTAAATCTTTCAATAGGTTAATGCAACACAGGAGGAATGCACCTTGTGAGGGGTCTGGAGATAATATATCGTGGCCTGGTTACTCGTGATCTGTTGACCGGGACCATAGGTCGAGGGGCTAAGCTTCGGGGACTGGGGCGGGTGGTACAGGTCTTTCTGTCTTGTTGGAAGTGATTATGGATGTTTCGCTGTGTGTTGTCAAAGTGTTGGGTGTCCTGATTGCACAGGGCCATAAGTCTGAGACGGTCCGGTGGGTTGTGGGGTTTACGAGGGGGCGCCTGAGTTTAAACTAAGGTTTACTGCTGTGCTGTAAATAATGCAGGTGGCTGGCCGCGGCCTTGGGTGCTGTAGTGGGGCTACACGTCTTTGAAGCGGCTCCAGTCGGGTCGGGGGAGGCGTGATAACGCAGAGCGGGGCTCTGTTCTCATGTCTTGGCAGCCTTCTGAGGGAGGGAAGGGGATACATCGAGACCTTGTACGCTTTCACAAAGGTATCTCCCTCGTGTGTTGCTGAATATAAGTAAAGACATCGCAAACATTTGAATACTTTCTATAATACTTATTTAAAATCACTTCAAAACATGCATTTAACCTTTGCTGGGTGCGTTTCGATTATACCCAGTTCGAGCATCATATTTGTACATTATACTCTAGCAGCTACAGTGTTTCAGTTACATGCATATACATTCGCAGTAAATGAGGTAGTGGTTAGATCAGTGGAGTACATAGAAAACGACCCGCCACCGTACGTGACGGTGGTGGCATATGAGGGGCTCAGACATTCACACATGATACGTGCACTCTCGCGCATTCTTTACATGAGTTCATAGTATAGTTGCATCCGCTTTCTCGTGTACTCTAGCAGCATTAGCTTTAGTTATGGCGCGAAACCACGTGAGGTAGGCTGCCCAGTGATACACGCAACGAACAGATCCCTGGAGCGTTCCTTTATCATTGGCATCCACCTGCAATGGTGCGAGCTCGCCATAGCTTATATCATGGGAGCATACTCTCTCATTCTAATACCTTCTACAGGCGTTTGTATTTAGTGGAAGAAAGAAATAATGCAAGGGGTCTTGACATTAATACATAAAGACTGTCTGCCATCTGATGACCATATTACTGTTCTTTTCATTTCCCAGGCCTGCTGGCCGGGTCATGCTAGGAGCGATGATACACTGCGGGAGGTGAACTGATACAATGTTAGTGTATTACGCTAGCTCATGTCCGTCTTGTTCGTGGGAACGTGCTCGCAGCGGATCTGCCAGGGTGCTGCGGCAACAGGGATGTTCTCCAAGGGTGGGGGCCGCGCTACAGTGCGCTGAGCTCACACCATCTTTACCGGGCAAAGAATGGTTTTTGGGCCTAGCTAAATTTGTGTTGTAATCAATACATATGGGCATTCGATACGTGTGGGCGATGTCTCCAGTGGGTGAGCCCTCCACCACCTGGGCCCGGGTGGCATGAGGGAACGCCCAGTGGGCCATAGCCCTCACCTGGGGAAGAAACGCAGGCGAGAGGGGTCTCCTGGACCAGCCCTCCCCTACAAAGTGTAGGAATCTTCTGATGTTCCATGACCCCATACATAGCAGTCATACCGGTTGCCCCTTTTGCTGTTATTTCCCTGTATTATTCGCCAGCAAACTCGCTAGCCAAGACCAGTCTTGGCTCAATTTACTTTGGTGCGTTGTTTCAGGTCAGTCCTTACTCTTCTTGGATCTTTGCATCTTCAATCAAAAGTAACCTTCAAAGAAGAAAAGGTTTTTTCCAATATATTTTCTTTCTCTAGCCCTTTCTTTCTCCCCAGGAATTTAGATTCTTCAGATGAATTAGATGGATGCACCCCTTGGGCCTCATTCTTTTTTTGACAGACAGAGCAAGAGAATAAGTTGGACATTGAACCATCCTTTCCCTTACAGATTTCCAACATGGGGAGGCAGTAAACTCAAAACCTATGCATGAAAGATCCTGCATTGCTTCCAAGAGGACAGTTTTGACCAAGTCTGAAGATAAATGAAGAATTACTCAATACATACAGGTTTCATTTACAAATTATACTATTTTAATGTCCTCCGACATAATATTTCTAAGTTTTGGAGTGCAATGAAGTAGTTCCATGATATTGCCTCTGTTTAGAACTAAGCCATCTTTAGTGGGATGATCCTTTCAACTGTGACTGAAATAATTGTGCTTGGAGAGGACAGATTTGAGCCAGATGTTTTTCGTTGGAACATCCGCTCCTTTCTTTGACAGTCTTCCTTAATCACAGGATCTTCCCTCCAAGGTTTTCTCATTAATTCCAGTCTACTGGCTTGTAAAGTCTGGAAGTGGTTCTCTATGAGAGCAAGAGTATCTGACCCACCCCAAGAGATAATTATGGACGACAAACTTTCCACAACCATCGATACACTGACCTCCTCCTGACTTTCATCTTCCCAGGTTTATGTTGCCTTCTCAGCCTCGCCCGCGTCTTCCTCTATCATTTCTGAATATGTTGATAGATTCTCCAAGGGGATCCCCTCAAATTCGATTATTTCCTCCAATGCCTCATTAGCTTTTACCCTTACATTGAAGGATATTTCTTTTCCTTTATTAGTAGTGCTTCCCTCATTAACTGACTTAAGCAGATTGGACTTCAGGGGCTGTGGAGCTGTTAGATTCGTCAGAAACGCTCTTGATCCATTTGATTTCTGATTTTCATCGATTGCAAATTTTTTTACTTCTTTTCCATTAGATTTTTTTCCCTTTTTAAATTTAGGATCTTGCTTGCTGACCTTTTCAAATATCGAAAATGCTCTTGTTTTGGTAGTAGTGTCCATTGGATCGGTCCTGCCCATCGGCATCGGGCCCCCCTGTTGAGTTAGCACTACCCGAGCCCCTCTCAGAATTAGGATTAGCTCGGTCTGATAATGCCATCGGGTCATTCGCCGGGCTTTCAATCTCCATCCTTGAATCACTTGGCTTAGGGCATACCCTCTCGCCTATCATCCTCTATTTCAGGGATCTCACTTCCCATGTTAGGGTCCTTTAGAATCTTCAAATGCTGTCTCTTCCCCTCTTTATAAAGTTCTTTTTCTCAAAATGCTTCCAGAAGGGACGCCTTCATAGTTGTTTTATTGGCCTCTTCACCTCTGGCCAAATCATAAAGCCTTGTTTGCCATTGGGCAGTTATTTCTGCTTCTTTGTCCAGCCGTTACTAATTAACTCCTGAAAGAGCCTCTAAACTCGTCATTTTTGTGAGGATGGTTGTCAGCAGGGCTCCTTGGTCCTTTGTAGTCTCATTTAGGGTTTCATACAGTTTGGTGAACGTGTTCAAAGTTATAGCAAATGCAGCCATCACAGAATTTGGGATTTGGATTAGAGGGAGTAAGGGAGTTTAGTCATTGGTAATCAATCCATTGCTTACTGAGGACAAGTCACTTCTTACAGATGCAGAGGTGGAGATCAACACTTGCTTTGAAGCCGAAGCAATTCTTCTCGCTTCCGTCCTCGATGAATCTATCTCTTCCATCATTATTTGGACCGGGAGGGTTACTGGGGTTGACTTCCTCCCTCACCTCTGGGGCAGTTGCCACCTCTTGTAATCCATTATTTCTCCACTGGTTTAGTATTGAAATCTCCTCCAGGTTCTCCATCAGAGCCTTTGTGGTGGAGCATTTAATAGAGAATGAGTTGCTTAGTCTTCATTGCCAGGCCATAGTTGATTTAATGTGCTGTATATCCCTTTGTAATCGAGCAGCCTGGGAAGAGTGTTGGGCTTCAAGGGAGCCCAATCTGCCAATACTTATTGGGGTGGGCCATTCCCATTGGCTTTACGCTAGAGTCACTCCCCCTTAGACACTCATATTCTGGTGACTCCGGACGCACAAATATTTCCTCTAAAAGCACATTGTCGTCTTCCTAACAATAGTCACACTTTTCACGGCAACACACTTTCTTCAACCTATGTCACTGTTTGATATCCATCCAGCTATTCTGAGTACCTAGTCTTCTCCTTGAATCTTCCCCTCAATGGTATCAGGTCATGCGGATGGATCCTTACAGTTATTGTCGTGAGGGGGGCATTGACCGTCGTTGTCCTCTTGCCTCTGTCTCTCCCCTCATCGTGTTCTCCCTCCTGCTCTACCGGCATTTGGGTCGCGCACCTCACTTCTCCAATTTCCAGCACTGTGTCATCTGTAAATAGAGTTTTCATATTAGAAGTTCCCAGTTCCAACTCTTGTCCGACCACCGGACGTTGGATGCCTTCATTCAAGCTAAGTGCTTCTTCGTCTGTGATTTTAGTTGTCGGCCGTGCCATGATCATTTGCCATTTTCAAGTGGGTCGTGTTCACATATTATCTTGGGAAATAAGGCAGGAAAGAAGGTCGCAATGACCTGGGCAGTATCCGACCAGTACCAGTCATCAATCAATGGTGAGAAAGAGAGGGATTGGGAGGTACGCGGTTTACACCAAAACACTGTCCAAACAACTAAACTTTACTCCGAGGCACCACCTCTGTCCTCGCTAGGCGCAGTTTTATCTCTTCAAACTCCCAGGGTATGCCCAGACCTCGGCCCTACATCTCTGTGTTCCAGCCTTCAGGGACTGCACAGACTGCAGACACCACTGCAGCACAGATCCGCGGGGTGCTCTGCACTGGGCTGTGGATTTTGTACTCAGGCTCCACCCTCTGAATTCACAGGTAGCAAGGACAGACTCTCCTGCACAGACTGCAGACACCTCTGCAGCACAACACTTGTTTTAAGAATGTGTTTGGATGATGTCTCCACGCACTCTCTCTCTTCTATCTCTCTTCTATCTCACACTATATCTCTTCTCTATTTCCTGATAATTCTCCTCTCCTTTCTCACCCTCCATCTATCCCCTCTCTCTCTCTCTCTCTCTCTCTCTCTCTCTCTCTTTATCTCTCTCTCTCTCTTTCTCTCTCTCTCTGTCTCTCTCTATTTCTATCATCTCTTGCTCCTTCCCCCTTTGATCTTCCTAGGTACCCTGTCTCCTTCTCTCTTCCCTCTCTCTATTCATGTTCTCTCCTCCCCCATTCCCTCCCATTCCCTCTCACTCACTAATCCCTCCTCTTTCTCCCCCACTATCTCCCTCTTCTGTCAATTCGTCTTCCTTGCTCTTTGAGCTCTCTTTCTCTTCTCCTATTACTACTTCTTCGCTTGTATTCTCCAACCTCTTCTACTACACCTAGCTCCTCTTACCTGCTACCCTCCTATCTGTCACACACTCTCTTTATCTCTCTCACTCCCCTCTCTCTCTGCACCACTCACACCTTATATTATCTATCGGCACTGCCCTCCTCTACTCTGAGACGCTATACCGCCTGCTCCCTTCCTTACTCACACCCCCTACACACACACCACTCACACGGTATAGTAAGCTTTCTAGGCTTTTAGAACTGTCGATCTGAATAGTCAGATTTGCCTCTGGTAGTTAAATTTGTCTATTGGGTTGTAGTGCTTCCTCCATCACTTTTGAAAAAATCATCTTGTCCTTGAAACCCTCCAACTGCCAGGGAGACTTGTGCCCGGCACAGCTCATCAAAGACGCTGCCCGCGACCTCTCCCCATTTATCACAAAGCTAATCAACGCCTCCTTCTCCACTGGATCCATCCCAACTAATCTAAAACAATCCTGAGTATTACCCCTACTAAAAAAAACACACTTGACCCAGCTACTCCTACTAACTACAGACCCATAACGACTGTACCATTCCTTCTCAAAATCCTGGACAAGGTCGCCTATGTACGAATACAGAAGCATTTGGAAGAACATCGCCTACTAGGAGCCAGACAATCAGGCTTCCGCCCCCAACATGGGACTGAGACAGCCCTTATCGACCTTAAAACACAGATTCATCTGCTCAGAGATAACGGCCAAGCTGCCTTACTCCTCCTCCTCAACCTCTCTGCAGCATTTGACCTGGTTGACCACTCGGTCCTATGCACTCACCTACACACTGCCACCCACTTCTCCACCGAGGCCATTACTTGGATTAGATCTTTCCTTATTGGCAGAACCATGAGAGTTTTCTTGCCCATAGATGCAGCAGACCCCATACCCATCACGTGTGGTGTACCACAGGGTTCTTGTGTCTCCCCCATACTGTACAATATATTTACCAAGCCCCTTTTTGATGATCTGGATTATCTTGGTATCACCTACACTAATTATGCAGATGATACCCAGATCCTCCTTCCGCTTTCTGGGGATTATGGAAAGGATTTGGCTTGGTGAACAGAGTGTACATCATCATCCAGGCATGGATGGCCACTCATGGACTATGCCTGAATGATGATAAAACTGAACTCATCACCTTGGGTACCACTGCCAGTTTAAAAAAATTAAGCCCGGCCTACTCATTCTTCATGATCGATGGCAACACTATCAGGGTGGGACATGAAGTTAAAACACTGGGCTTCTACCTGGATTCCAACTTCTCCTTCAATAGACAGGCGAACTCATTAGCCTCCTCCACGGCCTACACGTGTAAATTGATCCATGCAGCCAAACCTTTTCTATCTGACACCAGCTCCCTGACCCTTGTTAGAGCCCTCATACTATCCCGTCTAGACTACTGCAACGCTCTTTATCTTGGGTCCTCCAAAGCTACCAATAGTACACTACAAATTCTCCAGAATAACGCACTCAGAGCGGCCCTGGGCATCTCCAGAAGAGATCATATCACAGTACACAGCCAACAGAACAATTGGATCCCTATCATAGATATAATCTCCCTAAAAACTGCCTCACTCACCCACAAGTCCCTCAATAACGCTGCCCCCTTCTACCTAATCGATAGATTTCACAGACAGACGAGACCGACAAGGACAGTATACAGAGACTGCCTCTCCGTTCATAACTACAAACGCTCCACCATAGGAGGCAATAGCTTCCCAGTGAAAGCAGCTAAACTGTGGAACTCCCTACCATCCACTCCCAGAATGGACTACCCTACCAAAACTTCTGATCTAAGATTATGTCCTGACTGAAGGCGAACGCTCTCTAAACACACTGAGCACAAGATCTGCTTCTCCCTCTTTGCCATCCGGACATACCGTACTCACATGTGTTAACCTGTATATATGTATATACTCCCTGCTATTATTATTACTGTGTATATGTTATGTATATATTCTATTGTCTGCAACTAAGCTCCGCAAATTCCTGTAACTGCTGCGCCTTGTTACCCTAGGGTATTCCGGCTCATTACAAATAATAAACAAACAAACAAACTTTTCTAGTTTACGGTTAGTTTTTTTCAGTTCCCTTCCTTCCTCTGTGAACCATGTTGCTGTGATTTTTTTCATTGTGGGTGTGAAGAGATTTAAGGGTGTTAGTTTATCTATCACGTCTGTGATCCAGGTGCAAAGATTCTCTTCAACTGTGCCTGGTGTCATTTCGTTTTTGTGGGAGGTGTCTGGTTTGGTATTGTGTAATATTTTTGCTAAAGTTTTAAGGTCAAGTCTTTTCGATATTCCTTCGTTTGAGGCTTGCAGTTGTGTGTTTGTAGGCATCATGCGGCTTGGAATTGTGACGATGAAAGGGATCATATGGTGGTTGCTCCATATGATTCGTAATGGAGGCGTGGCAGTTGAAAGTCTATCCCTGAAGAAAATTGTATTTTAGTGAGTGTCCAGCAATGTGAATGGGTGCATTTGCTATTTGTTTGAGATTAAGAGTTTCCAATACAGCCCTGAGAGAATTTGTTGTGGTTTCATTTTCTCTTTCAAACCAAATGGTGAAATCTCCCAGAACAATTATGCTATTGTGATTTGTTGAAAGGTTCGCTGTGGCATTAATGAGTTTTGCAGTGAAATTAGGTTATAGGCGGGTGGTCTGTAGAACAAAAGGAAGAGTATGTTGAATTGGTTGTTAAGCTTGAGGTTGACTACGAGTGATTCGCAGTCTTGTATATCTGCTGAGGGTAGTGATGAGGAGCTAATGTGATTTTTGTGTGCTAGAGCGATCCCTCCTCCTCTTCCTGAAGGGCGGCGGGCCAATTGACCTCTCTCTAGAAACACCACTAAGACACAGTCTGACAGAAACAGAAGATAGGACAGGAGGGAACTAATCCATCAGAGTCATTTAAACAACAGAACTCTGTGTGCAGTTTCGTTTGCTTCATTAGATGACATACCAATTATTTCACCAATTAAGGGACTTCTGAGTATGTCAATTGAACCTGGGCATAGGAGTAAACATATCTTGTTGCAAAGCGTTTTCCTTCTATGACTGCAGGATGTTCGATATTCATTCTACGATGTACAAGAGTGTGAAGGAGATGCGTATCAATATTATGCACTGTTTGCTACAGGGATCATGCTTTCATGAAAGAAGTCTCTAGAAGAATCTGCAGAAAGAGTTTGCAGTTATAACTAGCACAAATAAAGCCAAGTAAGAACTGATATTTACAGTACAGGCCCAAGTAGGAAGGTTTGACTGGGAGTCTATGGAGAGGGATTTAACAACTCTATTTTCAGATTCACAGATGTTATGCATATTGTATATAGTACAAGGATACTGACATTGTAAAATAATGATTGCATGAAGGTGACTATCACACAGGCTCTTTTGGTTCATATTTAACTCTGAAAGAAGTACATCCACATGTAGAGTAGTTTACAGAGATCCCAAGTTGTGCCATGTCAGATAAAAAGTAATAAGCCAGTCCTAGCTGGTAGGCTCACTAGTGCATGCAGTCTTGAATTCCTAGTACATTCAGGAATAGGAATTGCCAGGTAGTACAAATACTAGGACTTATACAACATGATTTGAGACCTCTGCTTCAGGCTATTTTAATGAAGCTGGGGTGTAGTGATGTTATATGAGAAAAGTGGTACATGTGGTACATATTTTTTATGTATTTCTACATTTAGCAAGCATAAGAATTTCTCAGATTGAGCTGTTGCTTTGCATGAATTGTACCTTGTGTGCCAGAAGAGAAAACATGCATATGCTTGAAGAAAATATTAAGAGACACAACATTTTCTTTTTTCTTTACACAGTCAATAAAATAAACACGATTTAGTTGGGCAATATTAAAATATATAATTTAAAATTCTATGAAGCTACTCACAGTGATGCAGAGTATCGTACTCCTTTTCCTTTGCAAGTGTTTCTACTAGATTTGAATGATTCAGTGATTCACACTGCACACCCCAGTCGCCACTCTAATCTTCTATGACAACAAATTGAATCATAAACTAACCCTGCTTAGTTATTGCTATAAAGCCTGCTTTGCAGACATTTAGAAAGGGTTTTCTTTTTGGAGCACTCCCTGTCTTTTATGAAATCATGAGCAACAACAAGCTACATGCCCTTGTCAAACAATGTCTGCAAGCAGGTACCCCTATCACACAGTTTCGCTTGTTGTGTCTTGAAAGTACAGCAGCAATACTCAAAGGGGAGTTATTCAGGGGACACATCACTTTACGTTCTGGTACATTGGAAATAGACATTTGGTTGAAATGTCTTTTAACTAGTTCAAAGTATATAACAGCCCATAGTAGTTGAGACTATGGTCGAGTCCACAGGAGTCTGCTAAATACTAAATAAAACATCCCCATAAAATAAGTATTTCTACTTCAGTTACAAGGCCTGTGGCTTGGACCCATGTGTGCAATGTGCAGGCCCACCCTAGCAAGAAATCCTAGCTACATTGTGTAGCACTGTTATGCGGAGACATTGGCCCTCATTACGAGTTTGATAAAATTGGCAGTAAATCTGTTACCGCCACTTTTGCCACTCTGCCCAATTACAGGTCACCAAAAATGGGCGTTAATTCTGCTCGTGTTAATTCAGGCAGTGTTAATTCCACTAGCAGTAATTCCCCCAATTAGTGGCAGAATTAGCGCCGGCAGAATTATTGCTGGTGAAATTAATGGCAGAAACAAAAATGATAATTCTGCCATATTACAAGGGCAATAACCACAGAAATACTGCCAAAAATGAGTGGTAATTCCCCCAAAAACGAAGTGCAGTTATCTCCACCCAAAAGGTGGAGGTAAAATCATCCAGATGATGAAAATACAGCACAGGTACCAATAATAGCCTCCTAAAGTGTATTCAAGGCCCACACCCTCCCAAAACACATTTCCAAGCAACACGCAGCCACAACCGAAGTTAATTACGGCATCGACAACCTGTTGCTGTTCATTGATCTCCAGGAGCATGCAAGGCAACCACATCAAAGGATACAGGCTTCACAAAGACGGTGGAGACGTGCATTGGCTTCCCATACCATGTGTCCGTCGGTTCCTCTGGACTCTGACGGATGGCTAATTAGTCTTGCTGTATCACTTGGACAGGAAAACCATAGGAGAGCTGCTAACCCTCTTAGAGGCAGATTTCCAGAGCACCATACACATCAGAACTACAATCCCACAACTGCATAAACTGGTGTCTGTCCTCCACTTCTGTGCCACATGCGTAATCCATAGACTGTGGCGATGCTACATGTCATGTCCCAGCCAACATTCTCCAAATTGCTTGAGCAAGTGTAGGATGCGCTCTTGAGGCATGCCCATCAACACATTTTGCTGCCTACCACCCGGGCCCAGGTGCATGCAGCAAAGGCAAGATTCTATGCCATCACAAATGATCCTAATGTCATAGCAGCACTTGACTGCACACATGTGGCATTGGTGCCCCCCCCAGGAAGTGATGCCTGCATAAAGGAATCATAAACAGTACCATTCCAAGAACATCCAGATGACCTATGATGCAGAACTCACCAATAGCCACTGCTGCACACGATTCCCATGTTCCAACATGATTTCATGATCCTGAGGAACAGGACCCTCCCTTCATATATGGACACATACGAGAACAGTGAACCTGGCTTTTGGGTAAGTATGACATCTGATTATGATGCAGAACAGAGGTACACATGGAGACAGGCATGAGATCACATGCGATGAAACGACATGTCCCATGAACCATATTCCATGTGGCACTCCGAAGCCCACAGCCCTAAACCCAACTAACGCTGGGCACAGAGAAAACTGAAAACATACTACATACTCCTGCATGTACCAACAAGCCACTAGAACTGCTCCACTCCCCCACCTCCTGCAGTACAGGGAGTCACCCCTAAAAGCACATCAGCACACAAAGACCACCAGGACATAGTGAATGACATAAGCATGCAGAAGCAACATAGTAATGCTAAGCACTCTTCTCCATACCTGCTGTAGGTGACTCAGGCTATCTGATGCTACCCTGGAAGTTGACACTGGTGGAGAACCCTGGTTCACCGCAGGAGGCCGCCTACAATGAGGCACACATAACTACCAGGGCATGAATATAACTCACATTTGGACTACTTAAGGGAAGGTTCATGTGCCTCCACCAGACAGGTGGGGCACTAATGTACACTCCTGAAAATGTGGGTAAGATTGTTGTCAATCGCGCCATGCTGGACAACCTGCGCATACATCAGAATATACCCATGCCTCCAGATGAGGTCTTTTAATGCCTCGATTCAGGTGGTGAAAAAGGTGCAGGTGATGACAGGGCACCTCACAATATATATGAGGAATAGAGGGAAGGACATATTGTCTGGCTGGGCATCATTGTCAATTATTTCTGAAAGCACATTTGGACACCTGTTACTGTACATTTAACTTCAACTCTATTCACATTTATCACTCTAATGAAAAGACCAATGGATCAAATGGCTTTAGTTCAAAGTGATTTATTGTTCAACTGTGCACCCAATCCGCAACAATATGACACTCCCCACACCCTCATCCCAACACCATCCCTTTCCCACACACTCTCACCTCCAACACATCCCCCTCCCCACACCCTTATCCCCAACACCATACCCCTCCCCACACCCTCATCCCCAACACCATTCCTCTCCCACAACTCTGTGTTCTCCAGTCTGTCTCATGAAAGTGTCCACTACCTCCTCCTCTTGTGCCCTTTCCATGCAGCAGAGGCGTTGCTAGTGGGGGCTGAGGGGGCAATAGCCCTGGGTATTTTGGTTGTAGCACCGGATGGAAGCTCAGGTGCTTCAACCAAAGTGCTACCTAGCCCTGAGTCCTGCTAGTCCCGGCATTAGCTTAGCCCCCGATCTTTTACAGACCTAGCAACACCCCTGCCATGCAGGCATGGATAAACGACTTGTGCGGCGCTGGGAGTGCCCTAGTGATGTGCTTGCCACTGATCTCTCAGTAAGGGTGGCTGACATGGAACTTGCAGGTTCACTGCCCCCGGATCTGCTGAATTGTAAGGGTTATGGCACTGGCCATTGTCTCATGTGAGGCCGACATTTGCCCAGACAACTTCATAACCCTCTGACTCAGAGTGTTGTTGGCACTAGATTCTGATGCATGCTGACACAGACGGTCTAGGGAAGTGGGAATGATCCAGTTGCTCCTGTGCTATCTTCTGCTTTGCCTCCTGGTGCTGCCCGATCTGGGTGAGCCTTTCCCAAATGGCAGTGTATGCTGCAGCACTGGCCTGGGTGTTACGCTCACCTGGCTCCCACAGAGGCGTCAGTCGGAACTGGACAGCTGCGGTCTCCACCAATGTGACGCGTAGGGCCGAGATGACGGACTGGACTGGCCCACCTAGCTTCGTTTGCTTGGCCCGTAGGAATATTCTTCTGCAAATGGAGAAAGGGAATTAACCAACCGTGGAGTTGAGCGTAAATCCCCCCACCCCCGCTGTTCTCTCCCACAGATCACCTTTGATGTCCCCTCTTATAGACTCACCTAATGGTTTGAAAAGATGAGCTCTCCATCCTGCATTGAGCGCAGGGGCGCGTTGATAACCAGTTGCTTCACTGGCTCCAAGGAATTGGTGAGTTCCAGAACAATATTGACTCTGAGATTCCTGGCAAGACGCCATAAGTATAAAGTTCGTAAGAGTTCAAATGCCTGACTTTCACTCTCGTCCGATTCCTTGCAGGTTGCAGCTTGACCCTAATGAAGAGTTCCTCGTGGCAACCGGTAGTATTCTGGTAAGGATTTGTATTTTCCAACACAGTTCGATAAAATAATGTCAATATGTAACCTGTTGCTTTCTCCCTTATTCAGGCGCTGAGAGAAAGTATGAAGTCTCGGGGAATAATACTTCCGGCGGTAAAATCAGGTAAGTCTATTGTGGTGAGGAGGGTTCCCCTTGTTAGTCCCTTTGTATCACCTTGCTGTCCTTTTGTTTCCCCCTAGGGGCCGGGGTTCGGCGAAGATGCAGTGGAAGCTGCGCCGACCCGTGAAGAGGAATAGTACCCCCGGTGGCAAAATCAGGTAAGTCTATGGGGGGGTAACTAATATTCCTCTGTGTATTCCCTTGGCTCACCTTGCTGTTCTTGTCTTCTCCTTAGGTGCCGGAGTGCGGCGGGAACATGCAGGAGGATGCGGTGGAATGTGAAGATGCTGCGAAGGCCGGTGAGTTCAGCGCGGCGCTGCAGCAGGCGAGGCGACGCGCATAAATAGCTTCTTTCTTCCAGCTCGAAGGCGTGATGGATCGGGAATTCAGGTAAGGATCAAAGGTATTGCTCTTGTTCTAACCTTTTCTCCTTCTTTCTCCCTTTTTCTAAGAGCACCAAACTCGAGGCAGGCATGGCAGAAGGCTGGATGCAGACTTGCAGTCACAGTGAGCGTTACGCTGCTGGATGCAGAATAACGGGAAGCATGTGCTGCTCTTAGGTCGTGGTTTAAATAGCCTCCAAAGTAGTCCCAGGTAAGTATTTCTCCCCAGCCCCGCCCAAGTAAAAAAAATAGTCCCTAAGTAAAGTAGTCCCTTCCAAGCCTCTTTTGGCTTGGAGCTCTTGCAGCATGGTCTGCATCAGGTAAGTTTGCAGCATGGTCTGCATCAGGTGAGTTTTAATCTATGAGCCTGGCACCTATGGCGCCAGGTCTGACTCTCCATATGAGCCTGGCGCCATAGGCGCCAGGACTGGACCCAAATAGCCCCTAGCAGGGGTTGTTGGGTTGCTTGGGATAACTTGATGCCTGCTTCCGGGGTTGCTGGACTTGGTCTGGGTCCCCGGGGGTAGGCATCATGACACCGGGAGACGGGTCGGGGCGCCTTCCCTCAATGTCAGATGCCTGGCCTGCTTGCACCTCATTATCCTGAACTTGGGAGTCCATTCCATCAGGACGGTGATAATGGAGGGCACAGTGAGATGACAAGGGGGAGGGGTAGGACTACATGGGTGATATGCTGGTCAGTGGGGAAGAATCAGAGGACATCTGCCTCGCACGGGAGGCCGCTTAAGTTGATGCAGTGGTGGCAGCCTCTGGCAGCACAGTGTCAGTGGGTGCAGTGGCCTGGTTCAGTGCCCCCATGTTGTTGCTAGTTGGGTGAGTGGGTTGTTCCCCTAACTCCCCAAAACTGGTGGAAGGTGCCTCAGTGGTAGGGGGTCCTGCTACCCCTGTCATTGCCGGAGTTGGTGGTAGGATCATGACAGGTGTGCCAGTGCCCCCAGTGATGGCAGAAGTACTGCCTTTGGACAGGGCTGTTTTGGGTGTCTTGTGGGCACTCCCCTTCCCGGGTGTGGCATGTCCTGTGGCCTTTTTGTCAATTCCTGGAGCAGGTGTGACAGAGGTGCTGCTGCCTTCCATGGGGACCTATGTGTCGTGTGTGCTTGTTAGGAGACAGGAAATAGTGCATCAAAACCTTGATGACCTTTAGTCTGGTGTTCTCTTATGTAGTGTTCTACATACTATCATGTCACAGGGTTCTAGGGCCCCATGGGGGCCCACTTCAAGTGGCAGACAGTATGATGGTTTACTGCCTTTATGGTTGTGTGTGCAAATGCACAGTCAAGAATGTGTAACTTGCTTGGACAGTGGTGTCATGTACTTCACAGTTGTACAAGGTCATGTGTGCCCATGTAGGGCAGGCCCAGTGTTGTTTGCATATCCTTTTGTACTGTCAGCTGAGGCCCTGCTAGCTATGACGGTGTGATTGTGACATTAGGTGGGACCCAATCTTCATGGAGGCCTTGCAGCTACTGGTCTGTTGCACCAGTTGCATGTTTGAGCCACACATCTAGTGGTGTGGATTGATTGTCATACGTTATGTGTGTGGCAGCAGTTTGGCTGATTTGTCTGTACGTGGGTGCTCGGCATGCAAAGCGTGGTGGCGATGTGACATGTGATTGGGCGACTGTCCATGATACTTGCTGTTGCATGGTATTTGTATGTGTCCACATCATGGCCTCTTCATTCTACATGGTGAGTATTTAAGGGGGTTCACACCTACCATGGCTCCTGATGTACTAACCTGCGGTGTCATATTGTTGGTTTGTGGATTGACTGGTTTACTCTGAGCTGGATGTATGACAATGTGAGTATGTCAACATGTTATTGGGGATGTCTTGCAATGGGCCCATCATTCACTCATGTACTCACCAGTGTCTCCCTGGCTGCTGGCTCCGACCTCTACCAAACCCATACCCTCTAGTCCCACCACATGGAGGATGCTGCTCACCGTCTCCTCCCAGGGGATCAGCTACAGTGCCTCCACCAGTGGCTGCTGTCTCCCAACAGTGGTCAGAGATGAGGGTGTGGACTCAGGCTTTGAGGTCGTTCCACCATTCCACCTCTTCCACATGTCCTCACTGTCCAGTGGGACATGTTCTACGGCCACTACCTTGTCCCTGATTTCAGCCCAGAAGATGGTGCTCTTGCACTGCTGTGATAATTTTCAACATAAACACAAAGATTTACAACATCTATTTATTTCCACCTCTGCTCTATGATATAATGAAATGAGAGGTAGCCTAGCTCTGCTTTTTCCTCCTATCTATACAGTACTTAACCATTGCTTCTCGCCTCTTCTTCTTTCAGTCTTGTCCCTTACTGTTTTGAAAAATCAGTCACGCTCGTCAGAAGGATAGTGCAGATGCTGTTTGGAACAGGACGGGTAACGTGACCTGGTGACAACTAATCCTGAATCTAACGCCAGATCCCACGGTTGCTCACTGACGGGAAACCACATGAAGTATGGTGGTTACACTAGGAGTGGTTTACAAACTAGTGGTACTACAAGATTGATTCTAGATGACAGTATGAAACAGACAGACATCAGGAGAAAATTACCTCCAGTGTTGCTCTTCTAATTATTCTGGAGCCTGCTTGCCGGAGCTTTGAAATCGACCGAAACATATGTAGACATACAACATAGTCCACAAGTAAACACTAATGGACTGATTTGCACACTATTAGGGAATAAGGGTGCAAAATAAAGAATGTATTTTATGGTATAGGGTGACAAGAAAGTCCTCAATGGGAGCCGAACTTTCCTGTGTATCACATGCTCTCCTTTCCTTGTTTGTTCTTGTGATACACAATGAGTCTCAAGTGTGCTGCCCAGTGTGTGCTAAGTATTTGCCCCATGTTCTGATGAAAACGTCTTCCCTGTCCTGGACTCTGTACATCAATCTTTCATATGCCGCTGTCTGCAGAACATCCATGCACCCCATTACTTTTGGGAGGGGAATTACCCCATCCAGCCCCTTTAGGGTGAGGTGAGTCCCATTGGGAGACCTGTAACATACCAGGGGGAGGCAGGGTATCCCAAGACCCCACACACTCATAGTATTATATGTGATTTAGAGATAGGGCGTGCCTATAAGTAGATGCCATTTTGTAGTCATGGTCAAAGCACAGGGCGTGCATGGCCAAGTAATATTCAGCGCCCTAAGCACAGGCCGCAATCCTGAAGACAGAATCTGAATAGGCCCAAGAGCTGATGAGAGAGGCCCACGCTGCTGAAAACTTTCATATGAACCCCCCTTTGTTCCCAAAGTGTTGCCAATATGTTGTTCTAAGAAAGAATGTGCCCCATAAGGCCACAAGACAGTGATGGGTGCCTTTGTGTACGTGATATCACAAACAGGCCAAAGCAGGCCCCCGACCCAACCAACCACGAGTGATAGCCCCTGCCCATGCCCCAATCCCAAAACCCCTGAATTCCAGGATATCAGTTGACCCCAGATCACCGACCATAAAAGATCCAAGAACATGGGTGTCTCACCTATATTCTACAATGGCATGATTTGTAACGCAGGGTACAGGGAGGGATATATTATTGTTCAAATGCGAGGGTGGAAGCCTTGAACGCCCAGAGACATGATCAGGATGAGTGAAGAGTGTGCATGTGTGTGGGTTAGTGTGACCTAGAAATTCCCCCTGTGCCAGACTATGAGCCTGCCCGGGGCACTGTATACTGATAGAGTAGCACTATTTTTCAAATGTAGCTAATTGCTCTTTTGGCCTTGGTTCCCTGGAGACGATGAACTGAGCAGACCCCACTTGATGAAACACGGACGGACTGGCCTGAGACCAATGGCCTAGCATCCCTATGGAGCAAGCCTTCCCATGTATAGGGTTGCACCAACCAGCTGTGCAGGTTTTTACCATATGTTATGATTTCACTGTTGATGTGCCCCCTTTTAAGCTTCTGCTTGTACCCTCTTTCACTCAGAATGTTCCTGGGCAGCAGAGTTCTTTGCTGTCACACCTATTTTTGTATAATTAAAACTTGTTATTCTTGCAAGAATCTCTTAGCCCTTTTTTCTGTAGCAGGTTGTATTTTTTCTGGTGTGCGCATTCAGGGATGTGCCTTCAATTGGTGACCCCGACGTGATCCCAGCACCCCCCGTACCTGCGGAGATGTGCTGGCAGCTTCTCTGTAGGGGCTGCAACCGCCTAAAGTGACCAGTCCCGAAAAACACTTATTCCTGAGTGAGCTTACAGGAGCCTTCTTTTCAGAATTCCTATCATCTCTTTGGAGCGCGGCGCAGCTCTGAGGAGAGTGCAGGCCGGTGTTATTGGGGACCTCGTGGTGAAGGAGTTCCGGTAAACATGCATGAGTGAATATAACCTTGCAAGTGATTTCAAGTAGGCAACAGGTGTATAGGAGAGTGTCAAGAGTGTGAACACGTGGATAGTGAAATTGTTGGTGTGGGTGTGGTTTGTTTTATTTTTTGCCATTATTAATTTGGAATGGTAGGGAGCCTTCCCAAGTGAGGGGAGAAGGTGGTACTATGAACATTGTGTAACAGAGAAAAAAGGAAACAAATAGGAGCCCCGCATAAGTAGTGGGCTCGGGAATAGTCATTGTTTTTATTTTAGTTGGTTATTTTAGTTTGTTTTGTTTGTGTGTTTATCGTGTAAGGTGGAGGCCCGTAGAGGGGTGTTTTGTAATTAGTGTTGGGTGTTGAGTCTGTGCAGTGTGAGAGTGGGGGTGGGGGAAAGATATTTGGATTTTTTGGTGGGAGGGAGGGGATGAAGCATTCAATTTTTTGACTGGCAGCAGCAGCGAGCGCAGCACGCTAGCAAAGGCACAAGGGTACGGAAGTGCGGGGACCATTATAACGGGTGGGGAAACACCCATTGAATATATGTGTAAGGCCCTGCCACAATACCGAGACAAAATCTAGAAATATCACAAACAATGGGTGATGTAGACAAGGGGAGGGGGATACCCCGCCCGTGGCTGGAGCAGGGCTCCCATAATAAGAATATTCTAGTACACATTTTCACATTTTTGACAGCTAAGTACAAGGGGAAACAAAAGCGGAAAGAAATATTACACCTTTGGAAAATGTTCGAAGACACAGAAGATCTTGAGGGAGGGAGAGCACAATGTGATAGCAAGGTCGATTGTACAGGACAGGAGGGTGGGTCACCGATGGAGCATGGAAGGATATACCCATTGACAGCTCGCCCTGCAGATGGCTACACTAACCCGACCTATGCATCCACTGCAGCGACAGCCCAACCACCCCTGTATGCATCCCCTTCGGACGTTCAAGCACATGACGATGTTAATAAGAGAGACCTAGAAGTGGCACTGGCAGCTACGCGAACAGAACTGAATCGATTACGAACAGCACTGGTTGAAGTAAAACCCGATAAACCAGAGGAGCAAGAGTCTGATGGGTGGAAAGCAGGAGACTTTTTAATCAGGATAGATAACACAGCTATAAAATGTACATATAGAGAAGGAAGGAAAAGGGGACAAAAGGACAGACAGCCTCGGGCACGAGAATTTGGGGTCTCGTCAGGGGAAGAAGACAGTTGGAGCACATTTGATGAATTTGAAGATGATGAGGATGAAGAGGCAGAGCAAGCGCCTGAGCAAACTCCTCGGGTGGAGAGCTTATGGGAGGGCATATTAAGGAGGTGGTTTGGCTGGATGGCAGTATCAAGGAAGAGGGCAAGCAGAGAAAGGGCTGATGGAGGTAGGACAAGGATGCAGATGCCCCTCATACATAAGGGTGCCAGCAGACTGCACTATGTGCCGTGGGCGCAGATTTGCAAAAACAATTTGATAAAGGTACCCCCACCCCTTACGGCGGGTGCGGGCTAGTGGATTTAGGCATTTGAAAAGCAAACCGCTGGTGTACCCCTGGCGGTCATCAACATAAAATGGTTATTGTTAGCGACTATTCGAGATCAAGCTGGGGATGTGTGGGTGAAATCAGGATACCTGGGAGTGGCTTTCGGTAACAATGAACATGATGGAGCATTGTTTAACAAGATTTGAGCAAAGGTATGGGATGCACAGCGGCGGGCATTCCCTGACACACGTGACTTACAGTCTATAATGCAATGTACCATGGGCGATGATGAAGACCCCTCTCAGTTAATTCTTAGAATTTAGCAGATGTGGAGAGTGGAGACAGGTAACTCGTGGGACCAGTCAATACTCTTTTCGTACTTTATCATTAAAAAGAGCCTGCCCAAAGAGGTGCAAAAGGCATTAGACAAGATTGTGGGCATTGAAGCAAAGGAGTGGCCGAAATACAGACCATAATAGTACACCATTGCAGAAGAATAAAGGAGCATGATAAGGAAACCACTCAGAGGCAGCAGGCAGAGGAAGCGGACTAGTAAAAAACAAATTAGCTAAGGTCGCTGTGGAGGCATCAGTGTTGATGCCAACACAGACAGGAGCGGCAAGGAGCACCCAAAACTTTGCAAACGCTAGAATAGCTGCAGTGTGGTCGGAAGGAAGACAAGGGCAGTGGGGTGGGAACATGCAGTACCATGGCCCACAGTTGCAACAAGGAAGACAGCAACAAGGAAGAGCAACCAGGAAGAGGTGGGTTTCGAGGGTTGATGGGGGAGGGTTTTCGAGGAATGGGACCCAGAGGGGGAGGAATGTGACCCTCACAATTATGGGAACTGTGAGAAGTGGGGACATTTCTCAAGAGAGTGTAGGAGTAAACAAGGAATGGAATATAATTACTGCCAGCCCAATTACGGTCCAGCACCCCAAGAGCCCCACAAGGGCAGATGCCCAGAATCACCTCATACCCCACAAAATCTATCAGGCTTATACACACTTGCCCCCACAGATCCCAGCCATGCAGAGCAGCAACAACAGCAAGCAGTGCAACAATACGTACCCCAGAACACATTAAAACAGGCAGGTGGCACAAACCCATTCAATGAAGCAGCAAACGATTTGGTCGTCCCCTTACAAGGTGCAGCCGTGGTTGTGGGAAACCCCTTTTCATTCACTGGAACAAACACATATTTTGACTAGGACAGCCCACAGAGAACTCTTGCATGTCGGGCCAGTCAATGACACTCAACCCTGAAGACGAACCCTTGGTGGGGGCAGAGATAGGAAAAAGCAATTCATTTTTATGGCTGATTCGGGTGCTGAGAAATCATGCATAATTGAGGGAAACTTCCCCGTATCGGGCAAAACTCTCGATACGCAGGTCTTCTCTGGGACTATTTCTATGGTTCCTTATACTAAATATTTGGATGTAAAGGTGGGAGGGAAGGTGGTGCATGTTCCCTTATTGTATTCAGAGACTTCTGTCAATCTGCTGGGCAGGGACCTGCTCAGTAAGTTGAACGTGGCAATCTCATTCATTGATCAGGGCATTGTTTGCGCCACACTAGCGGTGTGCGCAATAAGAGCGATGGTGATAATGCACGCAATGGCAGGTGAAGTGGTGGTCTGAGGGATACCAGTGTATCCGGATATGTTCATTTATTGAATAATAGTGCTTGTCGAGGTGGTACAACGGATTGCCAAAGGCTGCTAGCGGGTGCCAACAGATTTGATCTTTCACCCTGTGGTGTCCTCAGAGTTGGTGGCAATCACAATCCTGTCCGTAGGCTTTCAAGGGTTGTTGGTATCAGCTAAGAGAGCGGTTGTACTATGGGCAGACAGACACAGGTGTGAGTGGTGTACAGTGCTTTGTATTGATCCCAGTGTACCTCTTAAGGTGACTGATGCAGAACTGTTTCAGAATAATGACAGCAACAGAGAGATAATCCTAGAGATTTGTATTACCTGCGAGATTATGGTACAATATTGAAGAGTGTAGTGTCTCCTGATGGCCATTGTGTGCCCGCCCCACTTCACCGAGGCAGACTTAGAGTATGTGCCCAAGCAGTTGTGGACCACCAACCCACATGATGTTGGCCTCTTAAAGGAAGTGACCCCAGTACATATTACACTAAAGGCAGGAGCAGTACTACCCCAGGTAAAACAGTAACTGCTATCAAGAGAAGCAGAGGAGGGAATAAAAGACATGATACAAGCCCAGCTCATCCAAGGGATAATAATACCATCTACATCACCCTGCAACACCGCAATCTACCCTGTTGAAATGATGTGGTACAGAAAGAGTTTCCGGTGGTTCCGAACCCGATTACCATTTTGTGTAGTATCCCCAAAGAAGCACCACACTTTACAGTGGTAGATCTAAAGAATGCCTTCTTCTTGATACCTTTGCACCCAGACTCACAGTACCTCACTGCCTTTACCCATGGTGGAAATCACTATGAACAAACTGGTTTGCCCTAAGGGTACTGCGAGTGCGCAAACATCTTTAACAGAATATTACATGCTAACCTAGGAAACATTCAAGTGCCCAGCGCGGTCATCCAGTACGTGGATGACCTGCTTGTGTGTAGCGACAGTGAGCAGAACTGCTGAAGAGATTCTGTCACACTCCTACAGCTCCTGGCCCACAAGGGGTACAAGGTTGACAAGGCCAAACTCCATTACTGTCAACAGGAAGTACTGTATTTAGGTCAGTTAATATCAGCAGTATCAGGTAATAAAATTGTGGCAAAAATGTCGCCCGTAAAATAAATCACGGCTAAAATGCTGTGGTTTAACCCGGTAAAGGTGTACCCCATTATACCATTTAAGGGGTGCAGGGGGGGTTTGGGGGTGTCCTCTGCTCCCCTTAAATGGTATAATGGGTCCAGTGGTTGCGGGGGTGTCCCTTGCATCCTTTACTTGATTGTGGCGCAAAAAACCACTGCATTTTTGCCGCAATATTTTGTATTCACAGCTATTTTTGCCGCGATTTTAAGACATGGAACCATATCAGCAAACAGCAAAAGAATAATACCAGACAGAGCGGCATCTGTGCATGCCACCCCCAAACCTATACCAGTGAAAGACATGCAGACATTCTTAGGGTTATGTAACTATTGCAGAGCATGGATTTTAGACTCTGCAGCATACAGCAGGCCACTCCTACAAGCTCTCAAGGAAGCGCAAAAAAGCAACCACAAACTTGAATGGACAGCAGACATGATACAAAATTTCAATGACCTGAAAGAAGTCATATCCACAGCGCCAGCGCTCGCCATCCCAGACTATACACAGGAATTCTACATATTATCGCATTTTAACAGTACACTTATGACCTCTGTACTGGCCCAAAAAAGAAAAATGGGCCACAAGCCATCGGCCAATTACAGTGGCATGCTTGATTCAGTTATGCACAGACAATTCACATGAAAGCAAGCACTTGCTGCAGCTGTGTTCACAATTGAAAAAAGTTCCACAATCGTGATGGGATGCTCTGCCACTCTATATGTGGAGCATTCAGTATTCACTATTTTGGAAAGATCGAAATCTACCCTGACCACACAAAGAGCCTTTGCTTATGAGATTATCTTCTCAAGCCCAAACATTCATGCTGTGTGAGGTAAAACAGTGAACACTGCCACTTTTCTTATATAAATGTGTACGAACAAGGATTTCGACATACATGATTGTGTCACATATGAAGGGGAAGAGGATGACATCCCTGAGGCAAAAGACCTCTCATTGGAGGAGGGGGATGTTCTCTTTGTTGATGGGTCAGCAACAATTGATCAGGAGAAAGGACAGAAATATGTGGGCACCGCAGTAGTGTGCCTCGAGGGAGATGAATATGAGACACTAGTGATAAAAAGACTACTCATGCATTATTTGGCCCAAGCAGCAGAGTTTATAGCACTCATCAATGCGTTAAAAGCATCACAAGGTTGCAATGTGACCATCTATTCGGACTCGGCATACGTCGCTACAACAGTGCATTTCACAGTGGAAGAGGAGAGGTTTCCGGAGAGCAAACGGTTCCCCAGTACAACATGCCACACTGCTAGATAATTTCCACATTGTCACAACCCTCTATGGTGGCGGTCGTCAAATGCACCACACACACCAATAACACAGATGACATTTCACTGGGAATCACAGCCATGGACACTGCAGCCAAAAAGATGGCCTACCTTCTGGTCCCAACAGTTTTTGATTATGTCCTGACGACACCAACACATGATCATCACAACACCCTGTATACACCATTACCCATTGCACAGCTTATCGAGCTGCAAAGCAGAGTGCCAAAGTGAGGAAAAGGGAATGTGGTCCAAGAGAGGGTGTAAACAGCCCCCAACCGATTTGTTATGGCACAAAGAATGCTCTGGCAAAGCAGTCATGCCATATGAACTACTGACAATATCTTTTGACCAACTCCACCACCCCGCCCTCAATTCAAATCAACCTATTGCAGCAGACATACAAAAAGATTGGTTTATACCCAACCTTCAGGAACACCTCATGAACATGGTCATACACTGCACCACATGTCAAACCTTCAGCACAGGCATGATGCTCCGAACACTCCGAGGCACTTTGCCCGACTCTATTGGGCCATTCCATGAGCTACACATAGATTATGCAGGCATGGGAAAGAAAAGTAATGATCCAGATATTTAGTTGTCCCTTTTCATGCTGGATTGAGGCAGGACCTTGTGCACATCCAGATGCCAAATATGTGGTCAAATATCTAGTTTGCAATGTTTACCCCCGATGGGGCATATTTAATGTGTTAAAGTCCGACAATGCACCTATTTCTTCAATGAACTCTTCAAAGAGATCACAGCACTACTTGGCATCAAACACTGAATGTGGTAAATTAACCACCCCCAAGCCAATGGCATTGTGGAGAGATCAACAGCCTCCTTGCGAGCAAATTATCTAAGCTTTGCACCACTGAAAAAGAACTGGGTGCATTGCTTGCCCTTGGCCCTCTTCAGTTTGCGCACTCCAAACTCGGCAAAGACAACCATTTATCGTCCCACGAAGTGGTGACTGGCCATTGTATAAACATGCCCATGTCCCCTGTCAGGAGGGCATCAGATGCCCATAGTGCAGCAGCAATTCTAGGGGATGAATTTAAAGAATACTTGACAACATTAACTACAGCAATCAAATGTAATTCCCAGCAGATTGCCCCACCTCGACCAGAGGACACATCAGACACTTCAAACACAACTACAAAAAACTCCCCGCCCACACAACTGCTGCTGCCTGATGACCTCATTTATGTCAGAAGCTTTGATATGAAGTGGAACAACCCCATGTTCCACGGCCCCTATGAAGTGGTGCATTCCACAGCCCTCACTGTCAAATTGAAAGGGCTTCGTTATTGGATACACCTTTCAGATGTCCGCAAGGCACCGCCGAAAACTACACAATCACATTGAAAAGCGTTGGGCAGGGTCCACCTACCTCAGTATGTCTGATTAAAACTGCTGCTTCAATCATTTTTCATAATAATCTCTCTCTCGCTCTCTCTCTCTCTTTCCTCCCACACCCTGCCTTTTGTGTGCATTTTCTTTTTTCCTTAGGTGTTAAGAAGATGGAACCATTGACATCAAATTGTTCAATTTATATTAAAAAATATTAGCCCTAGATGTTCATATTCTTACATGTGTGGAAAGCATTTTGGTGCAATATTATTTGGCATTTTAATGTTTAGTTTAGGTATATATTGGGGAGCTTCTGTTATGTACGGAGCTCATATAACAGAGGAGGGTGCATTTTCAAATATATCCAACAGTACTAGAAACATGTAGAACACCAGTGAAGAGCTTATTTACAATGACAATATGTCAATAAGTACCCTTACTTTGTTGCCGCTGTCTTTAAAAGTATTTATTGTAACTTAACTTAACTATTCATGATGATGATGTTAGCAGTATAAGTGTGGCTAGAAAACGCACTAGGTGACACAAACTAATGAAACAGTCATCACTAAGGGCAAAATATGATGCCTACCACAGGGTTGGCCTTCATGCCATTGAGGATGTATGACATCCTGAAATGACTAATAGCTGGTACACTTACATGAGTGTGGTAAGGAAACAACAGCGAATGGTAGCTGTCATGTGTATTTACTGATCCTGCACGCATCAGGGTACCCAAGGTATTAATACCCCAAGAAGTACCAATTATAGAGGCACAGTGCCTGGTTCATCTTGCGCTATGTAGGGTCAAAGGCACCTTTACGGCACATAGAGTACGACTCAAGCTCATCGATCCAGATTCTCTGCCATGTAACAACAATCTGAATGCTTGCAACAACCATATCTGGTCATCCAGGGATTGAAGTATATCAACAGCAAACAGCAAGATATCACACTCAGCTGTTTGGCAGAGTGCCTCCTGGGGTATGAAGAGGATCTCCTAGCCCGAGTTGAAACAACCTACGCACAAATTTGGACAGAGCACATCACAAAACTAACATAACTATGGAAAAACCAGTGAAGGTGCACCGAGAAGGAACATATGAACTTTGCTTGCACAGTGAAGGAACTATCTTTATCGGCTCCAATGGAAAATGCAAATGAACACCCCTAATTCTAGACCTAAAGAAAGGCAGGGCAGCTGTGATGGATTACTACTGGGTCTGTGACCAACACGCGTACCCATCATGGAGGGGCTACTGTTGGCTGGCCAGGCTGCACCCAGTGCTACTAACAATCGCAGAAGAGCAATTACAAGGGGTAGCCAATCCACGATACAGTCCTGACCGTTTCTCCAGCATTTGAGGAACAGAATCTGTTACCATCACCACAATATCACATTCTGCCTAGAAGAGGACAGTATGAGCAATTGCGCAGGAAGAAAAGATCGTCCAATTATCTATCCAAAGACTCAGCTGCATTGCTCGGGGAGATTCCTGATGAATATCGGCTGTTCAGCTTGGCAGAGACCTTCTTCGCCTCGCTTTTGCTGGCCGGCGTACAGGCTGTGGCCAACAAAAAATGGCTGCAGATAGTACGCTAGGAACTGATCCAGTTGGCAAATGACACCTAGCACGGGTTCTACATCATTAAGGTCGAGCTACGTGCCCTAAGGTTGATGATGATGCAAAAAAGTACATTCTAGACATGCTGACAGTGATGGAAGGAGATGTGTGCTGCAAGATCAGGGATTCTTGCTGCACATTCAGCCTCCCGAAGATGCAAAAAATGGATCATCAAATGGAGCAGTACACGGTCTGGGAGATCGCATGAAAAAATAAACTAGAATCCAAGGGGATGATTCATTCAATGTTGCATTCGATTGGGCCCCATCCTGGCTTGTAAACATTGTGAAGATGCTGGTACTTGTCATCTTGGTTATCTTCTGCACCTGCGAAATGGGCCTGCAGTGTTGTGCCAAAGCAGCACCTAATAGCGCAATTATGATGGTGTCAACTGGGGTTTCAAAAGTACCTTGCAATACAAATGGTGGCCATGTGTATTACACCATTATTGTCCCACCCCTTGACCCTGAAAATTATGAGACAGTATGTGTTGAACTAGCAGGAGACAGGGGATGTATTTATATGACATGCACACCTAAAGAGTATGTGAAAGCAGGGGAAAGCTTGCTGGCTGTATGCTGAGCATGGATACCAAAAAAGGGAACCCCACCATGCGAAGATGCAGTAAGAAGTGTAAATGAGTGCATGCTTGTGGGGGAATTCATTACTGTAGAAGTAACAAAAGGGGGGAATGTTGGGAGGGGAATGACCCCATCCCACCCACCTAGGCCCTTTAGGGTCAGGTGAGTCCCATTGGGAGACCTATAACATACAAGGGGGGAGGGAGGCATCCCAAGAATCCCCATATGATCATAGTATTATATGTGATTTAGACATAGGGCATGCATATAAGTATACACCATTCTGTAGTCATGGTCAAAGCACAGGGCCTGCATGGCCAAGTAGTATTCAGTGTGCTAAGCACAGGCAGCATGCCTGAAGAGGAAATCTGAATAGGCCAAGAGCTGATGAGAGATGCCCACACTGCTGCTAACTTTCACAGAAACCCCACTTTGTTCCAAAGTGTTGCCAATATGTTGCTCGAAGAAGGAATGTACCCTGCAAGGCCACGAGACAGTGCTGGGCACCTTGGTGTATGTGTTATCAAAAACAAGCCAAAGCAGGCCCTCAAACCCCAGCCAGCCAACCACAAGTTATGGCCCCTGCCCATGGCCCAATCCCAAAACCCCAGAATTCTAGAATACTAGTTGACCCCAGACCACCGACCATAAACACATGAAAGATCTAAGAACCTAGGTGCCTCACCTATATTCTACAATGGCATGATTTGTAACGTGAGGTACAGGGAGAGATAAATTATAGTTCAAAAGCGAGGGTGGAAGCCTAGGAAGCCCAGAGACGCGATAGGGATGAGTGAAATGTGTGTGTGCGGGTTAGCACGACCTAGAAATTTCCCCTGTGCCAGTCGTCAAGCCTGCCAGGTGCACTGTATAATGATAGAGTAGCACTATTTTTCAAATGTAGCTAATTGCCCTGTTGGCCTTGGTTCCCTAGAGACGATGAGCTAGGCAGACCCCACATGATGGAAGACAGACGGACAGGGCTGAGACCAATGGCCTGGCTTTGCACCAACCAGCCGAGTGGGTTTTTACCATATGCAACGATGTCACTATTGATGATGTGCCCCCTTTTATGCATTTGGTCGTACCCTCTTTCCCTCAGAATGTTCCTGGGCAGCAGAGTTCTTTGCTGTCACACCTATTTTTGTATCATTAAAACGTGTTATCCTTGTAAGAATCTCTTGGCCCTTTTTCCGTAGCGGGTTGTATTTTTTCTGGTTTGAGTGCTTAGGGGTGCGCCTTCATAAGCTAACATAAGCCAAATGCCATATTACCTGCTGCATTTGTAAATTGTGTCAGTATTCCTAATTCTATTGCAGCAGTTGTTACTGTGTCTGTACTCTTAAGTCTATTGCAAGCTGACTTATCCACTGTGGCCTTATTTTATACATTTTGAAAAATGTTGCATGTATGTGAGATGACTTGTATCTGTATATATTTTGGCCTTACTTCTGTAAATCTCTGTTTGCATGTTTAACTCAACTTTGACATATTATGTATCTGTAACTCTGTACCCAAGCTAACGCGCCTAGATTCCTGAGGATTCATGAGGATAAACCTTAAGATGCCTTGCTTAGCAACCATTAAGACTGTATTGAGCCACTGTATCTCATGGTCCTCTAGACAATCTATTCCTGTTGTATCATGTAGTACACAGAGTTTAGGGAGTCAGTGTAAACTCCTTACGTAGCGTTTGTTGTATTTGGCTATGCACCTCTTTCCAATAATCCTGCAGCCTAGTACAGGCACACAATATATGTTGGAGGTCAGCCTCCTGCTGTCTGCACCGCCAACATGTGGCTTGCTGCTTAATGCCTGCAGTGTACATCTTTTTGGCGTCCAGTGCCACCCTTGGAGTATTTTGAACTGCATCAGCTTGACCCTTACTTCCCTCCCATCTTTTGCGTAGTTCTCCAAGATATATCTTACCGATTCTTCACTAAGCTGTGTATAAAGTATTTTCTGCCATCGTTCCATTATCACTTTCCTCATGCTTTTCTCATACATAGACTCTCTTAGTACTGTGTATAGTTTTCCTATCAGGACTTTTCACCCTTTTCACTTGTAGGTGACTTTCACTACTGGGGAGCTTCCAGAGATGATCTGGTTGTCCCTTTGCACTTTGCTAATCCAGTGTGCTAATTGCATATATTTACACTTGTCTGAACGATTTAGACTGTATCGTGACACTAGCGTATTGTATGTAAGTGGCCTTCCCCATTCAAATATGTCTTTAACCTGCTGTTTCCCCCCTAGCCTCCCACTGTATCCATGCCACACTTCTCCCTCCCATTTGTATGGTTGTATTGTTCCATATTAGGGCCTCTTGTTGCCAGTCAGTGGCTGTCAACCTGGACCAATGTGTATGCTCTTGCTCTATTCTCAAACGGCATATGCCATGCTTTGGGGATCACACACTTCTTACCACTTCTAAACAACATGGGAATCAGGAAGGAGATTTTTTAAATTAAGGAAAACAAATCGTGCCACAAAACATCTACAGCCTTTGTGTAATAAACTCCTTCAACAGCAATAGAACTTAGGTTCCGAGTGATCTTACCCATTTAAAAGGAAATCGCCCATCCTGTCGCCAATTTGTTTGGTGTTCATAGACTGTGGATTATTTTATCACACTCTAGAAGGATTCATCATTGTTGAGGAACTGATAGAAAGAAAGTGATAGGAAAGAAGAATTATCACTAGAAATACACAAGCAATTTTACCCCTGATGAATGTCCTACATTTGTCTGTGTTTTAAGGACAGAAACTTGTACAAGTTGGGTTTGAGAAATATACCAATTGCACTTTAGAATTTGACAAACTACTCCAGTGTGAATTTTCATACGGAGAAACGTTGCAATTATTACAACAATTAACCCACAGTATGTGTTTTCCTTGTGTCTTGTAAAGTGTATGTTTTACATGTTTTATGCATCGTGTTTGATATTGAGTTTTATGTAATTTGATCATTTTAGGAGTTTTTACTCTACACATTTAATAAATAAAAATACCTTTTAACGTGATAATTTGATATATCATTGGTTCTTCTTGTCCTGTTTTGTGGTGTAGATACCTGTTTAATACACCTTCTTTTTTAATATTGTATATGCTCTTGCTCAGTCGTTCATGCTGACTCTTACGATCGGATGCCTCGTGAGGTCTCTGTTCTCCACATAGATTATCTCACCCCCCTTTTCTGCACCACACATTGTTGCAATTGAACCCAGTCCAGCTCATCGCCCGGTTGCCTAAAAAAAGCCATCACTTGCGACAGCTGTTGTGCTAGGTAGTAGAGTTCAACTGAAAGATTCTCCAACACGTTGATTGTAGTTGGAATATATTGCATTGCATGCATCTCCAGATCTATTCATGCCCCACCGGTCTGCTACACTTCCTCCTTCCAATTGCTCATGACATAACTCTCAACCTCAACCTTCTAGATTGCACATTCTCCCTGCACATTCTGTATTCCATACCTTGCCTTCTGTAATGCTTGCATGTAAGATGCTGCACATCTCCCTTCTTTACTATTTGAACAAAACATTTGCAACTATATTAATTTTAACACTGTATCTACCTAACTAACAAAATCAACCAGACATATGCACAACAAATAAATATTACAATAGTAAGTAGAATAAATTATGGATTTTCTAGTTGACTTGTTTTGTTAACTAATGGCACATTCATAAACATAACAATATAATAATAGAACATTAGGTCCAATTTTGGGCATAGTTTTAACTAATTAATTTTTTACACGCTTTAACACAATTTAGGTAAGAAAGTTATATGTGCGGATAACTATCTTTTTGCTTTTGAGTAGGTATACTACTAAATCACATATTCTCTTAGAAATGAAGGCCTTCCACATTTCCTGATAGGTAACACTTTCTTTTGAACACATTTTTGATCATCTCCACACACTCTACGACTCTTTAGTCTATAATTTTCTTTATGAGTCATTAATTCTCTATCTCCTTCCTCTGAACATTCTCTCTCTTTCTTTCTTGAAGATCCTCATTCATTTCAGCATATCAAGATATCCGATTTGCATTCCAAACTTTCCCACCTGTAAGTCTTACAGCACCATGCATTTTTTCCACTACTCTAATAGGTTTTGACCATCTAGAACTTCCACTACTTTTATTGATTAACCACTTAATACGTACCCACTCTCCTTCTTTAATAGGTATTTGTTTTGCTGCATTCCTAATGTCAAAGCTTTCTTTGTTGAGAATTTGTTTATCTTGAATCTTTTCCCTCACAAGATTCATGTCAATCTTTTTCTGACAAGCTCCGGCCAACCAACATGGGCACACTCTACGCTTTCTCCCATGTAACATCTCGAAAGGAGAAACGTCCGCGGTAACATAAGGGGTAAATCTATAGGCAACCACTATATCCTCTGCAACCTTTCTCCAATCAGATCCTTCTGACAACGCTACACAAGGCTTTTCTGTTTGTACTTTTGTGTATTTACCAGGTCTCAGTTCAAACAACAACACTTGCTATTTCATGAGGCTGGTCTGTTTGTTCTTGAAGTATACACGCGCTCACTTGCTGCTAAATAACAGTTCAATTGGGTCTCTCACGGTTTATTTAAGAGTGCCTTGTTTGTACGTGCAGTGCTATTTGAATCGTTTAAACATGCACGTGCTACTTGATCAAAGCTGGGCTTTGTTTACTTTTGAGTGCCGCTTCAATGCTAAATGTCTTTTCTGTCCCAATGCGCATTTAAATTATCAATGCCGCTTTGTTTACTTTTGAGTGCCGTTTTTATGCTAAATGTGCTCTCTGTCCTGATGCACATATAAAATGGCAATGCCTTTAACCTGGTAGTGCCACCCTTATCAAAGTCAATTACTGCTAGTGCTCTCACCTTCTTATAGTTGAGTTCAGCCGCTCAGCACCTTGTGGTCTATATTGTACAGTGCTCCTTTCTTTCATTCACACAGTTGCAGAAGATAAGTGCCAGTTACTTTTTGTTTTCTGATGAACCCTCTGTGTCTGGAGTGTTTTTCTTCTTTCTTGAGACTCTCCACAAAGCAAAATGCAAGAACTGAGGGTGTGGCACCACGGCTACTCGGTGGGGCTGCTGTGGTATTTACCGAATTCTTTTATCCTCGTCGCCATTGAAAGATTCTCCAACACATTGATTGTAGTTGTAATATATTTTATTACATATATCTCCAGATCTATTCATGCCCCACCGGTCTGCTACACTTCCTCCTTCCAACTGTTCATAACATAACTCTCAACCTCAACCTTCCAGATTCCACATTCTCCCTATACATTCTGTATTCCATACCTCACCTTCTGCAATGCTTGCATATAAGATGCTACATGAACATTTTGTCAATTAAGATGGCCCGCTGTGATGGGGGGTAGAGTTTCTCTAGTTTCAGCCTTGGTCATAAACTTCCCCATATAAAATATTTAATTCCATGCAGACTCTTTTTCATCAAAAGAGGTGGAACTTCCAAGGGCAGCATGTTAAATATATAATTTAATTTAGCTACAATCATCATTTTCACGATCTGCACCCGCCCCCATATGGAGACGTTCAACGACGTCCATCTGGCCATATCTACACAGATTTTATTCCATGTCTTTTCCGTGTTATCTGTGATCATATCCACCAGACCTCCATTTAAATGTATTCCCATATATTTAATTCCTTTCTCTACCCATTTGAACGTCTGCACTGGTATCTCTCTTTTGGATGTATTTTTATTTAGCGCCATTGCTTCATACTTCTCCCAGTTGATCTTATACCCAGAAAAGGTGGAGAAGGCCTATATAACTTGTATAAGCTTCTGTATAGCGGAATGTGGGTTAGTCGGTGTTAGCAATATATCATTCACATACAGCAGGGCCTTCATTTCCCCGATTGGCATCTGTATTCCTGTTATATGCTTGTTGTCCTATATTGCCACTGAGAGGGGTTTCATGGCTAGTGTGAACAGTAATGGTGAGAGCGGGCATCCCGGCCTTGATCCCCTGGTGATCTGGAATTGCCCTGAGATATACCCCCGTGTTTACTCTTGCGCTTGCCCAGGAGTATAGCAATTTGACTTTATTCATGTAACCTTCTCCCAGACCAAATGTTTCTTGCACTCGAAACATATATCCCCTTTCCACCCTATTGCATGTTTTTTCTGCATCCAAATAGAGTGCCACTCATGGGTTGACTTCCCTCTCTTGCCATAGTGTGTGCAGTAGTCGCCTCATATTCTCCCTTGGGGACCCACCAGGCATGTACCCCACTTGAGTCTTGTGCACTTATTTCGTTATGACCTTCCGGAACCTAGTTGCTAGCACTTTTGCCCTCATTTTTATATCCAATTAAAGATATTGGTCTATAGCTCCCACAACTCATGGGATCCTGCCCCGGTTTCAGCAAAACTATTATTAGTGCCCTGTTGAACTCCAGGTCCAGCCCTCCCCCTCTCCGCTATATTATAGAGCAAAGTCAGTATTTCTGCCAGATTGTGCCCTATTTTATAAAATTCTTTTGGGAAGCCATCTTGCCCATGTGCCCTATTTGCTGCCATTTCCTTCACAACATTCCTTACTTTCTCTATGGAGAATGGGCGCCCTAGCATCTCTTTGTCGTCTTTATCCAGCGTTGGGAGGGTTATAAGGCTCATGAAGCATTCTTCCAGTATCTGATCCAGGGGAGCCTCCATTGCATGTGAGTGTTTATAGAATTTACAAAAGGTCTCTCCTATTTTTTGTGGGTCTATGATATGGTCACCTCTTTCGGCATCCTTAATAAGAGTAGTTGCTGCTTGTTCTTCACTCAGCTTTAGTTGTGCCTTCTCTCCCTGTTCGTAGTGAGTAGCTTTCAAAACTCTCCAACTCAGACACCTCAGCCTCTTAACCATAACTCTCCCAAACACAAAGGGCTAACGTGCCCATACTTGCCTCAATCAACACGGCTAGATGAAACACAATGAACAAGTTGACAGAAGTGTGCCTTCACTTGCACTACAGAAGGGGAGGGGGTTGAGTGGGGAATTTTGTAAGTCATGAACGTAATTTTGTTGACTACACCCAATTGGTGTAGTTTGTTCTTGCATGTATATGAAAAACCGAAAAATAAAGTTTACAATTTTTTTTTTAAATAGAACATATTCAGCCATTGTGTGAACTGCACATTCAGGTCACATTTTACTCTCTGCACTGCCATCGATTTGGTCAGTGTTGGTTGTTTGTCATAAAGACGTGTTAACCTATCTATTTCTTTCTGAAGCTTCTGCAGCTGTTCCCAATTTTCTTTCTTCCTCCTCAGGCCTTTTTGCATCAGCATTCCTCTTATGTATGTCTTCAGTGCTGCCCATAGGCTGCTCATCTTATCTACCAAGCCTTCGTTCATATGGACATACTCCTCTATCATCTGCTTAAGAGCTTGCTTGTCCTTTGGATGCCTGATCCCACCTACATTCATCCTCTATCTCCTCACCAGAGGCTTCCTTATAGCTGTGTTCAGTACTATCAGCACCGCGTGGGATCTGAGACCCTGCCCCCTGTATGATGTTGCATTTCAGTACCTTCGGCAGTGCTTGTGTTGACAATAAAAAATAATCAATACATCTTTGCGTGCCATGGACACAAGACGTAAATGTGAAATACCTCCCTTTTGGATTGAATAGCCTCGAGGGATCACACAGGCTAGAGCTTCCCATCATTTTCGTTAAGACTCTCTCTATCTTTTTTGTTCCCATCATTAGGTCTGCCTGATTTGTCTACAAAGGGGTCTATCAGCATGTTCCAATCACCTCTATCAACATGTGGTTCCCCATGTTGTCGCCAGTACCTTGTGTAGATCTATAAAGAATGCCTGTTTACCTGCCGTTGGTGGGTACATTGAGCCGATTATAATCTGATCACGCCCTATGTGTGCCTTTATTGCCACATACCTCCCCTCTATATCTGTTCATACTTTGGTCACCCTAACAAGGAGATTCTTGCATATGAGAACTGCCACTCGACATTGCTTCCCTTTCTCCAGTCAACTTTGATATGCCTTCCCCACCCAGTCTCTTTGAGGCTTTTCTGCTTCTTGCTTATTAAGATGAGTCTCCTGTATAACTGTAATGTCCACTTTCTTTGTGGCTAAGTATTGTAGTATTTTCCTACTCTTGATGTAGTGCCTCATTCCATTAACATTTACTGAAAGTAGTCTTAATTCCTCACTCATTAGTCTCTTGAAATATGGATTCGGTGCCTGGATTGCCCCCTAACGTTCTGTAATCTTCTCCTGACTCGTGTGATGATTCAGGTATCCCGTTGCTTAATTCCCCCCAAAACCTTGAAACTGGAAAACCAACCATTTGTGAGCATAAGACCTGCAGTCGAACATTCCAGTTGTTACTGCTCCTCTCTCCTCTGCCCTGCCCTTCAGACAGTACACTCCACCCACTCATATATTCATTCTGACCACCATCATCGTTCATCGGTGCAGTGACCAGCCCCTTACTTCAGGTCTCTCTACCTCCGGATCCCCCACCTTCCTTTCAGTCTGGTGCTGAATTATTTGTGCACGAGTGCATGCATATTCCCTGAGTCCCAACCTTCCTCTCAGATTTGTTTTCGCTGTCACGCTGTTTTGGTCCTTGTACTTCGTTCGGCTGTAGTTTTAAAAGCTTTTCACCACTTCATGCTGGTCTCTGGCACTTTTCCCACCTCTTAAGTGTTCATCACCATTGTTCTGTTATATTTTAGACTTTTTAGTGGGGATCTCCACTTGTCCCGAATTTTGTCCAGGAACATCCCCTCCTTCGTTTGCTGCTTCGCACGCATCAGATTGTGCCACACTCCCTGGTTCCTCTGCAGCGCACCATCCTTCCTCCTTCCTTGCAGACCCTCTTGCTGGCGTCCATCTCCTCTTGCCTTTCAGCTCTGTTCGGTTGCAAAGTAGCCATCACCTGCGCTTCCAAGTCTTGGTAAATATTCTTGTTTTTTGGTCCTTTGTGACTATCATCCTGGTCGGCTCTAGTAGCCCATATCTCAGGTCCCATTTTCTCATTATGTGTCTCATACTGAAGAACTCTTTCCGCATGTCATGGTTTTCTTTGGAAAAGTCTGGTGAGATATATATCTTCTGCCCCTGCCATGTTATTGGGGACTTGTTCTTCGTAACATATAGAATTTTACACACCTCAGGAAACATGCAATCATTGGTCTCAGCATTCTCAACTGCTTCCATTTCGCCTCTGCAGCCTATCTTATAACTCATTGTTGGCGGTGTGCAAAACGTTGACTTGGACTTGTAAGTTAAAGACTTTGTCTGCCACTTCCTCCACCTCTCCACCTCTTTCCTCGACTTCCGTAAGTCTGTCTGTGAACTAGCCCATATCTGCTCTCATATTTAAGGTTTCTCCAAGTGTTTCCTTTGCTCTGGAATCCATGCCTCCCACTACCTCATTGAGCCTAGCAAACTGCTGTAGCAGCAAATCCAGTTTAATTGCCTCCTGAGAAGGGCCACTATCTGCTGCCACTTTATTCTCCATTCTTCTCTTATTATGTTCTATTATTTCTGTTCTCTTTCTCTCACCCTGCTGATAATTGATCTTATCCTCCTCAATGTTTGCTCCACTTACTTTCTTTAATAATGGAGCACTGTGCCTATTATCAGTTGTCAGCTTTCCTTCTCGGTTCCCAATTGCATGTGCACTCTTTCCCCTTAATTAGTGCAGTTTTGCCACTCTGCATACTGTTGTATGGCATCCACCAGTCCCCTTTAGCCCACTGTCACTGCAGCCTCCTTCACTGGCATACCAGCATTGTTGGCTCCTCCGCACATTCTCACTCTCCTGCCTTGCCTGGCGGCCCGATCCGCTTAATTGCTAGTTCAGGCTGGCTTGGGGTCTCCGCTGCCTTCCCAGCGACTTTGCATGCCACGCCTCCCCGATCTCGCACTGCGCTGGTGAGTCTCGCTGCCTCTCCTCCATCCGCCTTGTCCTACGTGCTCTACCCGTTCCGCTTACTAAATTACGTGGACCGTGCTGGGAGCCTCACTTCTTTGTCCGGAGCTACCAAGTCCTTCGTTCTTGTTGGCGGTGTCCGGACTCCGCCGTCCGTGAGCCCCCTCACCCCCTGTGAAACAGAGACACGGAGACAGAGATGTTTCTCGTGTGGGCTCCCCGGTGGTTGTGTCGCCACCGGACACGCCCGTTTATTTAACTGCGCACGCGACGGAGTGAACGTCACCCCGTCGCGTGCGCGCCCTTAAAGGGCCAACGCCACACTCCTCCTTTTCCATAACAACAAATTGGAAACAGGAAGGACTAACTATCACACATTTTTAAAGCACGCAACTACGCACACAACAAAAACCCCCATTTATTAACAGCCACCCTGGATCCCCTGAGGGTGCCTGTCACGGCCTGACCATGTCCCCAGGTCAGCCTCCCCAGCTCAGTCCGTTACATAGTCTGTGAGACGGGCAGGTGTCCCACGCCCTGTTCTCAGGGGGTACCTCCTGCCAACGTCCATGGCCGGTGTCTCTTGACCTGGTCTGCCCCGAGCAGGAGAGTCCACGGCGGGGCTTTAACCCCCACCTTCATCTAATGCATCCTCACCCTCTAGGTTGCCCGGGCTGTCCACTCTCGGGTCGCCGATTCTCCTGAAGAAGGAGGCATTCCTAGTCACGGACGACGTCCCATCAGAGGCTGTCAGCATAGAGCCCTTCACCGCCACGACATCCAGGGGGGCAGGTTCATACGTGAGGGATAGCTTGCCTTGTGGGTGGCGATTCCTCACCAGCACCTCATCCCCCAAAGCGCTTTGTGGGGGTCTCGGGCCTCTCTGGATGTTTTCCATCTGCGTCCTTGTTCGTCTGTCCTCCTCGACCTGTTCATTGTCAATGACGGCAGGGTCCCTGTCCCCCACCTCCGGTATAACGTCTCTCGGGAATCTTTGGAAGAGAGCCTCCTCCGGTGCTACACCCCTTGAGGAGTGGGGTGTGGTCCGATATCCCCGCAGGAAGACATACAGTGCCCTCTGCAAGCACTCGCCTTTACCGTGGGCAATCCTGAAGACTTTGTTAAGGGTGCGCATCATGCGCTCTGCTTCACCGTTGGCCCGGGGCCAAAGTGGGGTTACCCGCCGGTGCTGAATGCCATACTCCTTCATGAGCTCAGCGAAACTCTCGCCTTGGAATGGTGCCCCGTTGTCAGAGCACAGCACGGAGGGCAGGCCATGGGTGGCGAAAATCTTCTCCAGCGCCACCACCACGTTCTCAAATGCGACGGACTCTATGAACTCGACCTCCGGGTATCGAGACCACTCGTCGACCACAACTAGGAAGTGAGTGCCTCTCGACGTGGACCCGGAGTCTGCGTGCACTACTTCCCATGGCCTAGTCCCTCTTGGCATCGTTTCAATGGACGGTTCCCGCTGGGCCGGTGCCGCAGCCTGGCACCATAAGCACGTTGCCACAAATGCTTCCACCTTCCGCTCGAGCTCCGGGAACCACACCTTCTGGCAGAGGCGAGCTTTTGTCTTGGGCGCCCCTTGGTGGCCCTGGTGCGCCAGGGCGATGACCTGTGCAACTTTGGCCTGGGGCACCACGATCCTCTCACCCCTTAGTAGCAGCCCCGACTCCGAGAATGTCAGTTCTTCTCTCACTCACCATAACTGCTCCAGAGCCACTCTGGCTTCACATGTCCTGCGTTCTACCGCTTCCAGCACCGTCTTCCAGGCACCCCGCTGCATTGCTTCCCTCAGGATGGCAAAACACTCGTCGCTCTTCGACGCAAGCTCCAGCTCCTCCACCTGCATGGAGTATGGGGTGGCCGTTTCCATGACCAGGCGGACATGTTCGTCGGCCTTTTCAGCCGACGTCGACTCCTGCGAGTCCCCTCTTGGGTGTCGAGAGAGGTAGTCCGCCGCGTTGTTAGCCCCTGGACGATATGTCAACGACACTCCATACTCGAGCAGGGCGAGCATCCAGCACTCTATTCTCACTGGTGGACGGGATGATGAGCCCGCCATGATCGGCAACAGCGGTTTGTGGTCCGTGACCACAGTCACGGGGCGCCCCAGGATGTAGAGGCGAAAATGTCTGCAACCCCACAGCACCGCCAGGGCTTCCCTCTCAATCTGGGAGTATCTTTGCTCGGTGTCAGAGAGCGCCTTGCTGGCGTATGCTATGGGTCGAATCTCCTGGTCACTCCCCACTTGGGTAAGCACTGCCCCCAGGCCATAGGGGCTGGCATCCACTACGATCTCTGTCTGCAGGCTCAGATCGAAGAACGCCATGGTGTCGTCCGCCACCAAAGCACTCCTGATATCATCGAATGCCGCCTGCTCAAGGGGGCCCCACTGCCAGACGGTATCCTTCTTCGTCAGAGATCTCAGCGGCTCTGAGCGGGACGCCAGATTCCTGATGAACCGGCCACAGTAAGTGACCATGCCCAAAATGCTCCTCACCTCCGCAACATTTTCTGGCGGACGCGCCTCCTTTATGTCCCTCACTTTGCGGGGGTCCGGCGACACCCCATCCGCCATAAATACGAATCCGAAAAATTCGATCGTTGTTTTCAGGAACTCGCACTTGTCCTTGTGTAGGGTGAGTCCCAGCAAGCGAAGGCGCTCAAAGGTCTTGGCCAGGCGTGTCAGATGCTCCGTCTCTGACCTGGCATACACCAGGATGTCGTCGCTGATGTTAAGGACTCCATCCAGATCAGCCAGTGCTCCTCTTATGATGTTCTGGAACACCTCCGCCGCGGAAGACACCCCAAAGCTCAACCTCTTATATCGGTAAAGACCTCGATGAATGGTAAACGTTGTGATGTAGCGGGACTCAGGGTGCAGGAACACCTGATGATAGCCTGCTCTCAGATCCAGTTTGGAAAAGAACCTCGCCCCTTGCAGTTCCGCTATAATGTCATCGATGGTAGGGGTCAAGTGCCGTTCTCTCTTTATGACCTTGTTGGGGAGTCGCATGTCCACGCAGATCTCACCGCGTCGGGCTGTTTGGGCTTGCGTGCGATGACAATGGGAGACACCCATGGGGTGGGGCCTTCAACCTTTTCAATAATGTCCAGCCCTACGAGATTGTCCAGCTCTCGATCCCTGAGATGAAAAGGAACTCGCCGGTGCTTCAGCGCCACTGGTTGGATCGACTCATCGATGTGGAGCCGGACCGGCTCACCCACCAACTGTCCAATGCCTTCGAACAGGGAGCTGTGTTTGGCCAGGAGCACCTGAATGTCGTCTAGGTACACCGAATATTTCAATGTTACAATGCCCAGAGCTTCAGCCGCAGCACAGCTCAGCAGCGTGTTGTTGCTCACCGGCGTGACATAGAACCTGGCCCGTATATGTGAGTCACCATATTGAACTTCAGCCACGAACACGCCGTCCAAGGGAATGGGCTGGTCGCCCCCGAAAGCGAAAATGCGTGCCCTTGGCGTGATCAGCGTGGGCGGGATCTGCATGGTGTCATAGTGCTGTCTGGCCATCACATTCACGGATGCACCGGTGTCCACTAGCATTGGTATAGAGTCCCCATTGACCAGCACATTGCATCTGGGCTGCCTCTTGGAGCGGGATTTCAGCATGCTCACACTGGACACAAAGAAAATGTTTTCATCATCCTCTTCCTCCTCCTCCCCCTCCTGAGGGGCCCCTTCGTCACCCTGGTCCACTTGAGCAACGTTGGACGCCCTCTGGGGGCGGAAGAAACCGGCTCGAACAGGCCCCCTAGGCACTACCTTAGGAGCTGCAGATCGGCACATCCTGGCAAAATGGTCAGCGCCTCCGCACCTACCACACTTCACCCCAGTCGCAGGGCATTCAGCCGGGTGCGGGAGGTCGTACCCGCACTTTGGGCACAAGGAGGTTGTCCCTAGCGGGCGCGGGCCCTGGGTGTTCATGGGGCGCCTCGCTCCACGGCCTCTTCCGACCGCGCAGACTTCCTCCACCTTGCCTGGGCGGCACTAGCTTCCATTCTGGTCGCCCGCAGTTCAGACACTTCGTGGCATCTTCCCAGTTCTAAAATGCGGGGAAGGGTGATGCCCGGCTTGCGCAATATCTGGCGCTGCAGTTTCCCAGAGACGCACCCCTGAATGAGTTGATTGCGAATCATAACTTCAGGGTCGTTCCACGCACATGGCGCCGCCAGTCTCTGCAGCCGCCCGTAGAACACATCTAGAGTCTCGTCATCCTTCTGTCGAGCCGTCCCCATGAGAAAACGTTCATAATCTGCATTGGCCATTGGCAGAAAATGATTATGGAGTGCATCCTTTGCCGCCGCAAACGACCCATCCGCTGGTTGCAGGGACAGAAAAATCTCATGCACTGCCGGGCCAGCAGAGTACAGGAGAGTGGCCAGCTTACTGTCGTCGCTCGTCTCCATCATGGCCCTGAAGTACATCTCGAGTCTATCCATCCACATCTTCCACCTCTGTCCCAGGCTTGATGGTGTGCCCGAGATATCAAACTCAGGCATTGGCTGTAGGGACCCAGGTGGTTTCAGCGGGAGGGCAGGCGGAGGCTGAGCTGCAGGAGCAGCAGGAGCAGCAGCAGCAGCTTGGCTCATGGTGGATAGCGCACAGGCACCCCAGATGATATGATTAATGGGGCCGCAACTCACCACCAGCAGGCAGCCTCCTGACACGGTCTAAATTCTGCCTCTCTACAGATGTGCCCCTCGTGGATGTACCGCTCCAGCCAGCAGGCAGGACAATGAAGCGTCCAAAAATTGAGCAGGGGGGGAGACCCCGCGTGTATTCAACAGGCTTCCAATGGAGTCTCACCCATCCACTCGGTGAAAAACAGTGAAAATGTCAATGATTCATTTTAAAATTGACACGTGCTGTTTCCAGTGGCTGTCCACCGCTGGATTGTCCAAAAATTATGTCCGGATGGCTCACCGGCGCTTCGTTATGAAGCAGTGAGTATCCGAGACCTATTCATCAAAATGGCCGCCGGCCGCGTGCGTCTCTCCCCTCTCCGCGGTCAGAATTCGCTGAAGCGCTCACGTAGGATCATCTACGCTACGAGCGAATATCTCCGCCTGTTCCAGGGAGTGATCCCGGCACTCGTCGCCACTGTTGGCGGTGTCCGAACTCCGCCGCCCGTGAGCCCCCCACCCCCGTGACACGGAGACAGAGATGTTTCTCGTGTGGGCTCCCCGGTGGTTGTGTCGCCACCGGACACGCCCCGTTTATTTAACTGCGCATGCGACGGAGTGAACGTCACCCCGTCGCGTGCGCGCCCTTAAAGGGCCAATGCCACAGTTCTAGCCTCATCAGTCCCGCTTTTCTCCAGGAAGCCATTCTGTGTGGGCAGCCGCCATTATCTTAGACAGTGCTCTGTTCGTCTTTTCTTCACTGATTCAGGAGCTTTCAACCACCTGCCTCATTCATAGCTCCAAACACGCTGCTCCTGAGATATTCTGCTCACCGGTCCTATGTGTTTTCACTCCAGCCAAGTGCTGCACTTGCGCACATTATTTGAAAGGGGGTAAGGGGTTGAGGCAGATCAGGGCTAAGTGACAATCTTCACGGGCAGTTGGCCACGTCCCCCCTGCTGTGATGTTTGCGGTTTTGTGACCCATACAACTCCTCTGCATGGGCCACCGCATTCTCTGCAAGCACAATGAACTGTTGCTCAGTGAACTTCTGTTTGCGTTGATGCATTTCAGGCATCTTTACCTTGCCTTTGCCTCCTGACATGCCTTTTGTCTTCTGGGGGTGGGTGGCACTTCTTTAAAAGTGATTTTAAATGGATTTAGCTTTTCAAGATGGCCACCAGCGAACTTCCTGTTCGCTTCACGACAATTTCCCATTCAGCAGCAATTCTGCCGCCGGAATTCCCATTGGCAATTCCATCAATATACACCGAATATTGGCAGAATTACCATTGGTACTATGGTTTTTGAGGGTTATTCCACCAGCGAAATTACTGTTACCACCAATTTGCGGACATTGCACTGGGATGCCCACGGTAACAGTCATTCTGCCTGGCCATTCTTACTGCCGAACTCGTAATGAGGGCCATTATGTTTGAGAATTTTTGGAGCTACATTGCTGAGCACCTGAGACTATTTCGATGAATGTTTACCAGTCGGATATGGCTTTGTGTGGATGGTTCTGTGACTGAAATAGCAGTACTTGAACATTCTGATGGACTCTACGAGGTTAAGAAACTCAGATCATGTCTTTGGTGAATCATCAGTTTCCTCACTTTTATTTTAGAAGCCTGTGTCAGCATCAATGAGCAAGTGGAACAAACTGACAATTAAAAACGAACTTTCATGAATATGCTCTCCAGAGAGATATACATACTAACCCTCCCTTGGTATCCTACCTCAGACATCTCAAATTATTAACTGGTAACAATCAATATTCAGCGTTTCAAATCTGCGTATCCACCTGCATGAAGACTGAGCACAAACAGCAGAATGCAGGTTCAGTCTGCTTTTTCCAGGACAGCTCGACCCCTGGCAGAGATTTACAGCAAAAGGAATTCAATTGCATTTTTAAAACAAGCAGTCTAGTTGAGAACAACCCATTTCCAATGTCAAATGACCCACTTAATGTTCCCTCTGCATATATTTATGCATGCACTAGCGAACAACATATATATTACTCTGAGTTTTATTGCTTGAATATTGAATTTTTGCAGATTATGAAAATGGTATGATTAAGACCAATTCACATCAGTACTTCTGGAATTCTGAGACTTTAATATATAATATTCAGCTAATTTAATTTGTTTTAATAGCCAGTTTATCTGTCTTTGTTAGTACATTTTGGAAATTAGGAACAAGTAGTTCAACAGCGCTACGAAAGAAATCTGGCAAAGAAAAAACGTGCAATCAAGTGAGCAGGAAGGTAATCAGTTATTTTCTTCGTTCCTTGTCACGTTCAAATTATAAATATGTGTTCAACTGTTTCAGCATTTAAATGTGAGGACGATTAATTTACTTAAGGAAGACATTCCTACGGTGAGAGAGACAGCTTTTGGTGTTGGTGCTGAGTGTGGTAGGGGGGAGGGGTTGGCTTCCAACGGCAGTGCCTGCATTATAACATATTTAAGTTCAGTTGTGGTTGATGTATGCTTTCAGTTGAGGGGCAATAACGCCTCTCCATAATTAATGAGCAAAGCAAAGGGTCATCCCCGAAGAATGATGGGGTGATATGGTGCATGTTACAGCGCATTGCTTAGCAATATTATGTAAAAATACGTACACTTTACAGTTTACAATTGGCTCTCTAGGGTATCACATGAAAAAATACAATACATGTCACCAACAGGACACAGGATCATTTGACAACAGTTTAATGATGGCTACAACCACAATATATGCCAACTTTGCCTGTGAAAACCACTTTAAGGAAGTTGTTACGCACACAATAAAAGCTAGCATTGCCACTTGAAATCACTTTTCATGCACTGATATATGCCAGCACCACCACTGTATACAACATTAATGTGGCTGAGCCCACAATATATGACTCAGGGAAGGATCCTTAATTTAGGGCTCACATACCTGTGATTAATATTGAGAATCATGGCCATGTATCCTTATTGTTTTAGAGAGAATATGAGTACAGGTGTCAGAACAGCAAGAAAGAACTCTAACGTAGATAATGCATTCTATAATCCCCAGAACTTTGGCAATTGTGTACAGAGTTTGAGCCATCAGAGGAACATGTAGAGTCTTTTGTTACAATTACTAGAGTATTATTCCGAACTCAGACTGAAATTAACTGCTCACAAAGGAGAGATATAGCTTTGTTAAAGTTACGAAGACTGAGATACTTGTCCACTATATATCACTGATGCTGCAACCACAATATTTGGTAGAACTTCTACTGTAAATCACTATCATATCCACATTAATAGTGCACACATAATATTTCAACATCGCCCCTTAAACTCACTTTCATGAAGCTGCATTCACAATATGTCAGCATTGCCATTGTTATTATTGATTATGAAACTGCACAAATATATACCATCATTGCCATTGTATATCATTTTAATGATGATGTGCCCACAATATATGCCAGCATTCCCAATGTAAATAACTTTGATGATGTCACAAACACAGATATACATGCATCAATGGCACTATAAATAAACATCATAATGTGCCCTCCAAACAAACACAACATACATCCCCCACCTGTGCACACTGCAGCCACAGCCACCCTTAAAAAGCATACTCATACACACACATACAAACACACATTCAAACTATTGCTTGTGCCCACACAAGCATACACACACACATGCTCACTCCATTACATTCAAATACATATGAATACAAGCACTTTTTAAAAACACATTAACTCTGGGTAACTCAATGCAAAGATACAAAGTAGACACTCAAAGTAAGTTTGAAACCGTGCCTTTGTTTGGGTCAGACCAGGGAGGGTTCAGAGTTAAGGTTTAATGAATGCCTAACTGGACTAAGGAAGATTCTACAACTAAAGAGGGATTTCTAGATATGGCAAGATAAGGCAAGGTAAGTGGCATTATATGGTGCATTTCTGCCAATAATATTGGCCTCACTGAACATGGCCCTGTAATGTAATGTAATTGTCATTTGTATAGCGCCGTTCACCATTGGTATGGTCTCAACGTGCTGTAGGTTCAACGCCCACGGGTGACCGAAGTCCAGGACTGAGAAATTCGTCTGAGGCATTTAAAATGTGTGTGTGCATTTTAGCCAACACGAAGGTGGGTAGGGTTGGCCATGTCCCTGTTAGTCACCCATGTCTGGCTGGCATACGATGGGTGCTGAGAGGTAGTCTGGAGAGTATGCAAGAGCACGGGAGTCATTATGTGTAAGGCTAGACCGAATTTGTATCGTGGGTGATAGCTGCACTCTTATGGCAGAGTTGTTCGGCAAAGTCTCTTAGAGTAGTGGATGATAGCAGATGCGTGAGGGTGGTTAGCCGTGCCTTCAGCTAGTTTTGGCTAGTTTCCATAAGCATGGAGTGTGATACGTACCCCTGTGTCCTGGCTGGTTTTTAAGGTGCATAGATGGAGCTGAATTTAGAAGGGGGTGAATTGAAAATGAGGCCAGATTCTGTACATTGGCTATATAACTGCACCTAATATAATACATTGGCTACACTATACAATTCCGCTAGATGCAATACGGCAAGCCTCTAATATACACCTAGATTATTATTCTTACTGTCATTCAGTGATTCTATGGAGGTAAGAAAGGCAGGCATTGTGTGTTAGTTGAATAGCGGGAAGGCAGATGTGTAAACCTGTGCTGTTGATGCACCCATTACCCGTGTGCTGATATGAACATTTGTTTTTGTTTTTTGTGATTGAGATAGACAGACAAAGGTTCTCCTGATGGGCATCTTTTGGGCTGTGAAACACTAATTGAGAAAGCAAAGGTGTTGATAGGAGATGGGTAGGGTAAAAGTCAGTGGAGTACACTAGACCTGGTCCATTGTTGGAGTGAGTGAATGAATGAGTGAGTGAAGTGTAAGGTTGCAAAGATTTTAGTAGTGAGGAGTTAGTAGAGGTATGACAGTGCTGGGTGGATAGGGTGTGGATCGGGTATTATTGATTCCTTGCTCTTGGTTGCAGAATTCCCAGAGAGATTTCAGTATCACACAGCAGGTGATCAATAAATAGACATACATATTTGGATATCCAGTTGATGTTAGAAGGTTTGTTTGTGTTTGGTTTAGAGTAGCCCAGGTATACTATACATAGTTCATAGTTAATTGTTATCTTTCATTTCTTTCAGCATGGTTGGTTGATCAGCCAAGTCTTGCGCTGTTTCCTGGCTGTCAGACCATGTCATACTATGTCAGGATGGCTGAAACCAAATGGTTATCACTTCATGCTCTTGGTATAAGTATTGTCTAAGTATAGTACAGTTGGCGTTGCTCCCGGATCACCAATGGGTGGCTTGCATGGACCTCCTCTCAGTGGCTCTCTATCGGGTAACTTATGAGTTTGATGTCTCCATCTTCTGTGAACATTGAGGTCTTCACTGACTCAGGGGCTGGGTGTATGTCTAAGCTGTGTGAGGGCACCATGAAGTAAGACAAAGGCAACAGATTCAGAGTTCAAACTAAAAAGGTTTATTAAATCAAATATCAGGATGGTGGAAGGCCTAAACTGTCATGTGTTAAGGTGGGATTTCCTGACCTGAACGAAACTAAGGGAAGTCTGAGTCAGAAAGTTCAACTTACAAGTCTGTCTGTGTCCAGAACCTACCCTTGCCCCCACAACTAAAGCGAAACAATGTGTAAGGGTGCCAGTAATAAAAATAATGGTGATCAACAGAAGGTGCTAGCTTCTTCCAGCTAGCAGCTTCCTTTTCAGCTCCACTTCCCCAAGTTCAAGAAAGTTCCACAAATCCCTGGGGTTCCCTTCCTCCAGTTCAAGGCAACACAGTTCCACACAATTTCAGGGTTCCCTTCCCCAAGTACACAAAAACCAAGTTCCAAAGACGGGGGTCTTGAGGGATCTGTCCTCAAGACAGCATTTGAAGTTCATCAAGCTCCGGGGGTTCCCTTCTCCAAGACTTTCATGTAGCAGCGTATAATTGGTTTCAGTCTTTCAATTTTCACCCCAACTCCAGATCAACTTGGCCCTCCTTCTGGATTGCATTAACAGTTCACGTAAAGTGTTCCTTCTTGGTTTGTTGCACAATGTCTTTGGCTTTCACAGTTGTGGGTTCCCTGGTCAAGGTGCAGTTGTCAGACCACAAGTTCCACCCATCACAGGTTGCGCAACCAGGAACCCTGTGCTCTTCAGCCCACACAGGTTCTTTTTCCCCCTGTACAAACCATTGAAAGGTGGCTAAGCACACCCAGTTCCAATGTTGAGAGTAAAGGTTAAAGTTTGCGGAACTCAATTCAAGATAGGAGAAATTTAAGATGTGTTAAGGGTGCATGGGAGAAATCTATGACTCTAGCATCAGAAGCCAATACATGAACTGCAAACCAAAAAAGTGCCCATACCTTATGGACACTCCTGTCCCATGCACACTTCTATTTACTGAAACATATTTTCAGTCGATTGTGTTAATGTTCAAGTTCTTCCACAAAGGTTTTTTATGCACCAAAGTAGTGTCCAGAATCTTATTTAGTGTGTTTCATAAATGATTTACTTGGTATATACATGATAGACTGACTACGTCAGTCAGTTTCAACAATGGTATGAATTTAGTAAAGGAACAGTGAAGTAACAAAATAATTTTTCACAAGCTATTCTTAAACATACAATTTTTTAACAACAGTTTTTCTGAAGGAATTCTACAAATTATAGAGCTCGACGCGTTTCGAGAAGGAGTTCTCTTCCTCGGGTGCAAAATACCATTGCATCTTCAATTTTCAAATTTCTATAAAATAAATTTTAAAAATTCAGATGTTAGTTTGAACTTCCTTTATCTGGTTATTTAGAACCAATCTCTGCTATCACGATAAGGTTATGCAACTAACTTAATACTTCACCTAGAGTTGCTTGGCATAGAGAACAGTGATGATGCTCTGTAATGCTTATTTCAAAATCTGGGAGATAGTTAGAATCAGGTCGCCTGTAGATAATATATTTATAGCGTATAAGTGACGTTAAGAATTATTGCTAATACATGAGAATCCGAAGATAACCAAGTTATAGCTCTTAAAATGTACCTCTTACCTTATGGAGTTTCTGTGTCCGGTGCCTAAAAAAGATTAGTTGTTCGTCTTAGTTAAATAAACATCCCTTCTTCAGTTAGTCATTCACATTAGATAGATAACTTCACTTCTTCAGTAACGGTGCAAGAACGTGGAATCCTATGAATGGATGCTAAGTGTTAGGATATAACGTGTGCTATTGATGGAATCTCATTTATTGCGTATCTATATAGTACATGTTATCAATACTCACTAACGTGATGTGGTGCAAGTATTCTTACTTTCTTTGAAGGTACGATGGGAGTCACCCTCTCTGTACTGAAAGTCATGTCTCACTGTAAAGAAACAAACGCATAATGATTTGAGAGTTTGCCGATACTGCCGGTCATTTATTCTTTAGATTCTATCTACTCTATGAGAGCGTGCCCTCCCCGACACTTACGTTCTTCTTCTCTTTTCTGTGTTGTCACAATTGAACACACTCGACCCACGGAGACTGAGGCTTACTGGCCGCGGCTCCTCTGTATTGTGAGCCGACGCTAAGCACAGTTTACCTTTATACTGAACGTGGTAACATACTACATTCACACGCTCAGGTGACTTGGGATGCTGGGATTTGAAGTTTTCGATATGTTGCCCACTTAAATCACCATTAAATTGCTTAGTAACAAGCTCTCTGTCCTAGAGGCTGATGGATATACTGCCCAAATGGTCATAATTATGTGATTGCTATTCTGTAATTTTATAATGTGTTATCACAAACATCTTTGACTGCATTAGATAACTGCATCCATATCAGCAATACTTCAATCCTGTTTTTCTAATTACTGTGTTCAACTTCTGCAATTTATCATCATAGCTATATTTAAATGAATTGGTCAACAACATATATGTCTACAGTATTTCAAAATGCCCCACTCCACCTAACATCGTTGTTATTTTGAACACATTATGCATAATGTTGTTCAGTCATATCAGGTATACAGACTTTACAAAAAACAATCTCTTTCCAGTTAGGTGATATGCTAAATGCATCCTCTTTAGACCACAATGGTTTACATAGTTAAGAATCATCTTGCAAAAGTGATGTCTCATTGGAATATATAACCAGCGATTCTCATGATGAAGTCATTAGCATGTTTGAGTAACATTGCACATTAACCAAAAGATCCCAATCCTATAAAGGTATCTTATGGCTCAAGTCACACAAATGCACTGGTCAATAATGGTTCTCAATGTCTAAAATGTTATCAATTGCCATTTGCCATCTCCATTAGATGCTCTGGGTTCGGTGATTACCCTCTACACATATACTAATTGTGCCCAGAAGTTTGTTGTAATATATAATCCTACCAGAGGCAGTGTACTTTCCCTTTAGAGGAAAGATACTAGGGAAAGTTATTTGTTCATTCCACGTGGTTCTAATGACTCCAAGAGGTGGTAACATGCAGGACATCATGACACAAAGAGAAATGTTGTGGGTTCATACATTGGAGTCATTAGAACCACGTGGAATGAACGAAGAACTTCTGGGCACAGTTAGTAGTAGATGTGTAGAGAGTAAAAGGGTAATCACCAAACCCATAGCATGGTATGGCAAACCGTCGGACATTACCCGTTCAGGCCACTTCAACCCCGCCACCAACAGTCCTTGAGTATGGCGAAATCAGACTAATCACATGGGAAACTAAACTTCGAGAGCGGTGCCTTCACCAGGGAGCTTGGGACACTAGCCCAGTCAGAACCCCTAGAAACAATGGCAGAACATGACAGAAACGCAGCCTCAACCCGAGACATCGACATCCGAGAGATCCTACTAGAACTAAAAGCAGGCATTGGGAGCCTCGACTCTAAATTAGACTCTCTATCCCCAAAAGTAGACCAGCTACAACACTGGCTAGATGAGCATGGCGACCGACTGAATACAGTTGAACAGAGAGTGTCAGGCCTGGAAGACGGAAGCACTGCATTGGTGGCCAGGATGTCTGCACTAGAAGTCCAAGTAAAAGCGGTAACATCCAAAAATGAGGACTTAGAGGGGAGTACTTGCTGGAATAATATCTGTCTGGTCGGGGTAAGCGAGAGACAAAACCCGCAGAAGATGGAAGAATTTGTGGCGGCCATGTGTAAAGAATTGTTCGGGGAACACTTGCTGTCCCACCTATTCGTCGTAGAAAGAGCTCACTGAGTGCCCACCAAACGTCCAGTTCCAGGAGTACCCCCGTGCCCCATCATTGCGCGGCTGCTCAACTATAAAGACACAATACTGCAACTGGCCAGAGAAAAAGGTGAGCTGCAATATGAAAGGGACAAAATCCAAATATACCCCGACTTTTTTCGTCAGCAGTCCAGACATCACGAAGGTCCTTTGCAGGAGTGATAAGACGCCTGAGAGACTGTCAAATCCAGTACTCTATGCTCTTCCCGTGAAACTTCGAACCCAGCATGCCATGAGGACACTGTTCTTCAATTCGCCTGAGGCAGCGAGCGTCTTCCTTGACAAGATCTGCCGTCAACCCCTTGGCAACAGTCTAAGGCCAGAGAGAGATGGCCATGGCAGAAGAGATCCAACCTGAGGCCATCTAGTAGGTGACGAACTAAGCGGCATGACCGCATACTCCTTATCACGAAGTCTAAAAGACACCTATATAAGGGGTGGCAACAGAGCACTCTCTAGATACATTGACTACCCTGTATACATTTGACCGACTACATCTAGATGCGCTCATGACCAAATATGGAAGGGAGTGGTCGGACCCGGTTGGGCACTAGCAGCCCAAGCACAGCACTGTTTAAAAGTTATATGTTAAAGGGAAGGGAAGAATCAACGAGTGGGTTGGGGGTTGCCTGTGGGGGAGGGATACAGAGAGAAGTTCCAGTACAAGTAATCAAGAGTGGAATGCATCGAAGGGGGGAAAGGGAACCTTAAGGGTAGTTAAACTAGTTTGGTGTCTGGTCCTCATCCACAAACCCCACAACAGGGCACCACAAGACGAGCTGAGTCTCTGAATACAAAGTAGTAAAAGAGTCCCATACCACAATGTACAAATATATCAAGGGTCGATGGGTTTCAAAGTAGCAACGTAGAATATTAGAGGGGGAAACAACCCGACTAAAACTCAGAGAATACTCCAATAACTTAAAAGGAATAATGTCGACATTGCACTAATACAAGAAGCCCACCTTACCCCTTTGTCCGAAGGCAGACGGGCCGTAAACTGGGGCTGTCATAGATATTACTCTTCCTTCTCATCCTATGCCAGGGGAGTGGCAATCCTAATAGGCAAAAGAGTGAAATTCTGACTCCTATCAGTAGCCAGGGACAATGCAGGTAGGGCATTGCTGGTGCACGGGGTCCTCGAAGGCAAACTAGTCGTCCTGGTTAATTCATAGTGGCCAAAAACAGATAGCACTAACACATTTGACTGGGTGTTGACACACCTGATGGAATTTAACACAGCAACGATCATCTGGGGAGGTGACTTGAACACCAGCCTGGACCCCGCATGGGACAGATTTAACACGACTCCGGGCGGGATCACCAAAGCGAGCCTGCAGATACAAGAGATGTGTACAGCCTACAACCTGATAGATGCATGGAGACGCAGACATATAAAAACCAGGGTCACATATCACTCCTGGGTCCATGGCACCAGCTCTAGGATGGACTATATATTGGTGTCCCAGGAGCAGGGATTCCAATGGGTTGAATGTCACATCCTTCTGTGAACGCTCTCCGATCACTCCCCAGTCACTTTAGAGTGTATGCCCAAAACTGGCAGGAGGGGAGGATACTCCTGGAGATTCAAAGCAGGAGCACTCCAAGACCAGGTGTTTGCCCAGGAGCTACTAGCTGAGATACAGACCTTCCTCACACTTAATCGCAAGTCGGTCTCGTCAGGCGGGACCCTATGGAAGACCCTAAAATGCTATGTCCACAGGATCTGTATGGCCAAAGAAATCGGAATCCTGAAAATCATCAGAAGGGAGCTTGCATAAGGCGAGACCCGACTGAAAGAAATTGAGGGGGCATACACCGAAAAACGCGAACCCCACTTGATAGCCCAGATGCCTGAGGAACAAGGCAAATTCAGGATGAATGCGGACCGTGAAGTCCGGTTTTTGGCACAAGGCCACCAGGTGCGCCAGTATGGTGAGGGCCAGAAGCCAGGTGCACTCCTGGCAAGGCTGCTGGCTGCTGGCAGACACCCCCACACGTAGAATGTGTTCGGGACCCTGACGGAGAGCTCATTCACACCGAGGAGAAAATTGTCCAAGTGTACCGCTCCTTCGAACAGGAACTCTATAGTTTGAAATTCCGGATGGATCCCGCAGCCCTTCAAGAGTACATAGAAGAAACAGAACTGTACTGGGTGGAGAGAGACATGAGAGAATCCCTTAATAAACCAATCACTCTCAAAGAAATAATAGCAACAATTGAAGAACTCCCGGGGTCCCCGATGGGCTAACCGGGGAATTTTACAACGTATTTGCCCCGACCCTAGCACCGATCCTTCTCTTGATGTACGAGGAGGCATTAGAAAAGGGGAGTCTGCCCCCTACACTACGTGAAGCCAATGTTATCCTACTTCACAAAGCCGAGAAGCCACCCGAGGAGTGCCCCTTGTACAGACCGGTCTCGCTGATAAATGTTGATAACAAAATCTTTGCTAAGATCCTAACCAAGTGACTTACTTCCGATGATGCTGGGGATGGTACTCGCTGACCAAGCAGGATTTATACCTGGGCGAAATACTTCATTCCACCCTAAATGCCTCTTTGGCATCATGGAAGCCTTAGGCCCCGCGACTCAAGCGGTGTCAGTCCTCTTAGATGCAGAAAAGGCCTTTGACTCAGTCGAATGGCCATATCTTTTTGCAGTCCTCCAGAGACTGGGCCTCGGCGCACACTTCCTAAGACTAGTTTCACTCCTCTACAAGAACCCCTTAGCTAGAATCGTACTAGGGAAAACACAGTCGACACACTTTGAACTGAAAAGAGGGACCAAACAAGGCTGCCCTCTGTCGGCCCTACTTTGGTAGGTTGATATCCAACATTTACAAAGAACTATTAATTAACGTGGTGGGAAAGCTCACAACCCTGAAAATGAGGTGGGAGGTGGTGGGAGGTTGTGGGAGGTGGTGCTCGGAGACCCTATAACAGAGGAGGATTGGGCACACATACTGTGGCAAACTCGGAAGGATTCCCTCAACTCAAGGTACAAATTGATTAATTTTAACTTTGTCCACTGGGTGTATCACACCCCAGCCAGACTCCACAGACAACGCCCGTCAATATCAGATTCATGCGAAAGGCGTGGCAGTGCCCCAGTGGGCTTTCTCCATCTTGCTTGGGAGCCCCTGACAGTCAGTCGGTTCTGGGCAGAAGTACTAGACACTGTTTCATTAATCGTTGGGGAAACACTTGGGCAAAATCCAATTGTAGCACTGCTCGGGTGCACCAAAGGCTTATGACCAACCATAAAAAGACTAGCCGGGCTGCTACTGGTGCTGGCACACAAGAGGGTGGCTATAACCTGGGGAAGAGGTCACCCATCCACCGTACGGCTCTGGCTTCAGGATGTCGCGTACTGCCATGACATGGAGACAACCTTCATCAGACCTTTACCCCTCCATGCGTGTCCCCCAGATGTTTGGGGACCCTACCTACATTCATTATCTGATGACAACACCAAACCGATCAACAGCTCGACAACTGAATGGAACATCCTTTTTCCTCGGCTGCTTACAAGACTCTCTATAACTGTAAAGGTTTTTTGTTTTTTTTAAAAAGAAAGAGAAAGACTCATCCCAAGAATGTGGAGGGCGGGGGGAGGGGATCAGACACCATGTTGTAAATTCTTGTGTTTTTTGTTTTTGTTGAAAATTCTAAAATAAAGTGTTAATAAAAATAAAAAGTTACATAACTTTATTCTGATAGCAGAGATTGGTCCTAAATAACCAGATAAACAAAGGTCAGACTAACATCTGAATTTTTGAAACAACATTTCCATTACCCCAGGCAGAAATCGCCTCAGACTGGAGGAGAAACAGATTATGACAATGGCCAAGCTGCTGCCTGGAGATAGAATAAATGAAACCATGGACCAGATAGAATACCTAGCACTACTACATGCCTATACTGAAATAACGAAAGAAGGCAAGCTAAATGATTTTAAGAAGAAGCACGTTTATGACAGAGAAATTGTAGAAACAAACGTGAATTTAGAAAAAGTATCAGGGCCTTGCAGAAAGTTCCTGCCAAGGACTACTTGAAACAAAAAAATAAGGCGAAAACAAACTATAACAACTGGCTGCGCTCACACAAAAGCATTATGGTTCAGAATGACGCCGAAAAAATGTTAAAGATTTTGTTGTCAAAAAACCATGTTCATTTTGGGAAGTGATTAACAATCTTGATATGCCACAACAAGTGATTCAAAATAACATGGTGACAGAAATCTAATGGACACAACATTTTACAAATCTCTTTATGAAAAACACTGAGAGTGAATATCATGAACAAAAAGCAGCCACATCTTGGGACATTACTATCGCTAACATAGATATCTTTGAAAACATCATAAGGCTGAGTTCATTGAGAGCCCATGGGCCTGATGGCCTCACAAATCAGATATTGAAAATGCATCCCGACACGTGGGCTGCATTCTGTTACACCCTGTTCAAAAAACATAATTGAAGAGAAAATGATCACGGATTCTTGGAAAAGTGCAATAATTGTGCCTGTATTTAAAAAAGGAATAAGAACGAATCCTAAAAATTACAGGCCGATTACACTTCTAGATGTCGTGGGAAAATGATTTGCAACCCAGCTCTTATTACAACTAACAGAATGGATAAAATTGTCAGGAGTTGCTGATGATCGCCAAACTGGTTTTGTGAAGGGTCTTGAATGTAGGCTAAACCTATTGTTAATCAACCTATTGAAAATGGAGGCTATAAGGAAAAAAAACAAAATATACTTAGCCTTCGTAGATTTAGCTCACGCGTTCGACAGCATCGATTGTGAGCTTCTATGGACTAAACTACACAAATGGGGATGTCCAGGAAACTTTACTCGAATACCCTCATAAGAGTCAGACTGGACCATCATGGAACTCTTTCATCGGCTATCACAACATCTAGAGGAGTGAAACAGGGGTGTCCCTTTGGAGCTACTCTATTCAGTGCAATTATCTCGGATATAGGAAGTGCACTAGAGACAATAAGAACTTTCACCCCCAAGATAAATGGAAACAGACTGGGATATATCTTATATGCTGATGACATCGTATTAATAGATGTAACCCAGATCGGCTTACAGAGAAAACTGACAGCACTAAAAGAATACACAGACGCAAATGGTCTTGTAATTAACCCGACAAAAACAGAGATATTGGTGCTTCAAAACCAAATGGGCTTAACACGAAAAAAATGTGGAAGATTTAAATGGGTAATCGAAAAAAAATCAATCAAACTTACGATGGAGACCCTGTACCTAGGAGTAATTATAAATTCACGCATTAATGACGATCAAATGGTGGAGAAAAATCTTTCGGAAATGTAAAGCCTTGGCAGTCCAGGGAACCGTAATAAACAAAAAGTACGGGAATTTTACTTTGAAACCGACAATTGAATTTTACAAAGCTAAAGTTATTCCATCATTGATTTTCTGCAGAGAAGCAATGCTGGGCTGCCCGGCTACAACATGGTCCTGGTGCGAAAATGCATATTGGAGCAAAGTGTTATCGCTGCCAAGGGGGACACCAATAGCCTGCATTAGATACGAGCTGGGTTTAACCTCGATCAATGCAAAGGTGATGTGGAACATGCTTACAGTTTATAGGAAGGTACTGGGAGCAGATGATCTACCGCAATACCGAATTTTGCGCACAGACGCAAATTATTCAGATGAATCAATATTAAGTAAGTGGAAACAAAACTGTGCAACCACGCTAAAACAACTGCAAGTAGTTCAATTAATGGTGATCCAAAATCCCAACCCAGTCAAAAAGAAATTATGGAATCAGGACTTGTGTGAAAACATGGACCACAGAGCACATCATAGATGTATGGCACAGGTTTCCCCAGAAGCAAGAGCTGTGAACACTCTCCCAAAATATCTTCAAACCTTTCCATGCAGTAAAAAAAGGAAAATCTTTATGAAATGCCGTATGAACTTGTTTCAAACTAAATCTGTAATCAATATAAGAAGTAAGTATAAGAACTTGGACGAAGAATGCAGATTTTACAAAGCTGAAACAGAAACACTAAAACACCGGGTGTTATACTGCAAAGATCTTATGGAGATAAGAACTACCCATTTAGGGTGCGAAATTTGAAAGAGACCCCACCTAAATGGAGAAGATTGGTGGAATGTAATGACAGAGGGAACTGACACGAAATTAACCTTTGCTTTAATATTTTATTTGGAAAAATTGGATGGTATCATGGCAGAAAAAGATTGAGCATATTTTGTTAGTTTGAATCTTAAATTTACTATGTGAATTACATATCTTGCGAATAACATACGATAAATGATAATTTCTATCTGTAATCTCAAAAGTCAAATGTATGTTGTCTATTTATCTTCGTAAAACTACAAATGTATGGAATTGATTTGGTTACGAATGTTTAATATTTAAAATGTTTGTAATGAACTATATAAATTGTAAAAAAATTAAAACATTAAAAAAAAAAGAATTTTTGAAATTTATTTTTATAGAAATGTGCTTCCAATTTGAAAATTGAAGATGAACTAGTATTTTGCTCCTGAGGAAGAGAACTCATTCTCGAAACGCGTCGAGCTCTATAATTTGTAGAATATCTTCTGAAAAACGGTTGTTAAAAAATTGTATGTTTAAGATTATCTTGTGTAAAATTGTTTTGTTACTTTTGTGTTACTTTACTAAATGCATACCATTGTTGAAACTGACTGAGGTAGTCAGTCAATCATGTACATACCAACTATGTTTGTTGATTTTGACAGGACATCTTGTTAACTGGGAACTTGCTTTTTTCTATTAGTGTTTGAGCTGTGACAATGTGTCATATAACAATGTAGATATGTTTTTGTTGTGATGTATGTGCTTAGGAGAGGGGTAGAACCTTGGGGTGGAATGTGGAGTGCCCAGCATCTGAGTTGGAATGTTATTCTTTATCTAAGAGCAGTTGTTTGAAGATCTTGCTGGGCACAGGTTGGGGGTCTTTATTGTTCATGTAACTTATAAATAAATACTTTGATGCCAACCAATCAACGTGTGGAGGTCATCTTTACATTGGCGACAAGCAGTAAAGGCTCTGGCAGACCCCCAACACCTGGAATAGATGGACTTGTAACTGTGACCCTACTCATTGGAAACTGGGGGAAAGCTGCCTGATCTACAGGTGTAAGAGGCAAGACCACTACCCCTACATCACCCGGTACCGGAGAACAAAGAAGGTTGCCACAAACCCACTTCGTGTTAACCCAGCAAAGAGGAGAAGAGAGAAGTTCACTAAGTTAATCTCCTAGTGATTTGCGGTAAGCATTTTGCCCTGGCGCCATTCTGGCATTCAGGTGGAGATTGACTTTGGCAGTGTTTGCTTGTGTTCACGTTGAAGGAAACTGAAATTAGAAGGTATTATGCACATTCATATCAGCAAGGATAGTGATGGTGAAGTCAGAGTAAAGTAATTAACATTGACTGTATTGTGGTGGCAAAATTGTCTCCTGTGAAGTTAAGTTTACATTTGAAAGTCACACGCACTGTTGCAAGCTGGTTGCAAGCGCGTCAGTGCTATCAGCGGGAAATGGGAGGCGTCTCCATCTCATAACGGCATTTCACAGCAAACAGGATTGATGCGTGCGTTCACTGTGAGCGCGCCCGTGTTTGAGGAACAACACGTTGCAGACCTCACAACCAGGAAGGGGAGGCATCATCAACCAAGACACATTGTCCCAGCAACGTTCCCGTTCAGCGCACCCGTGTATTGAGAAACAACACATGGCAGAGCTCGCAACTAGGAAGGTGAGGTGTCATCTGGAAAGACGTAGCTTCCCATAGCAACAAGCCCATATTCGAGATGCAGCAACACGTACATCAGGCGATCAGATGATTAGTGACGGATGTGTTGGTTACTACAGCGTTAAAAACGTCAAGGGATCTTTACAAACAGGAGACAAAACGTGTGCCCCCATTCCCCCAGTGGAAGGGCGTGCACGCACAGCTCATTGTTTTTTTGTTCTTGCTTGTTGTTCAACTTTGGAACATAAACAGATTGTGAAGGTGAGAGTACACGCCATGTGACTCGTGTGCAATGTGGGATTAATTCCTGTGTCCCATCAGTTATATAACTATTGATGGCCTAAGCGGGTATCCATAGTGATAGTACCACGTAAAACTTTGTGGGTTATGCCAGTGATTAACTGCCCCATAGGGGAAAAAGCAAATCAAAAGATAGAGGAGTGGAACAATGGCTGTGGCAAGTGTTCCAGGCCCTCTTGTATTTATGGCCAGTCCTGGACCAGTAAAAATAAAGTGGGCAGCCTGGAAGAAAGGCTTCATACACTATGGGCCTTATCACGAGTCTGGCGGTAACCTGACATTTTTTCCGGCTCGGTTACCGCCGGACTCGTCTTACCATTCCGCCTCCGTGATTCCCGAAATTACAGGGGCATTATGACCCCGGTGTCCCGGGAATTCCGCAGGCGGAATTCGGTAAATCCCCATTCCCATTGAATCCCATAGGACTCAATGGGAATGGGGAAGTGGAAACACCGGCACCATCTCGTGATGGTGCTGGTGTTTCCACATCCGCCTGCACGCGGGCGGTGTTAAACCCGCCAGGTCAGACCTGGCGGGAAGGCCACCTCCTGCCTGCAGGACTCGAGATCGGGCGGTCCGGAATTAACAGTGGCGGCGGGTTTACCGCCACTGTTATTTCCAGACCGCCCGACCCGTAATGAGGCCCTATGTTAAGGCAACATGTGGAAACAGTATTTCTGCTGAACGCAAGGTGTCCCTTCGGATGCACTTTCTTGGTTATGAAGGCCACAGGATTTATGAAACATTGCCTGAGATTCCAGATTTGGATCAGGAAAGTGGGGTGAATGATATCGCCATTTTGATATTAGAACCAGTACTGTTCTAGAGAGGTACAATTTTGGAGTAAATGAGCAGTGAGAGGGAGAGAATGTGGAAGAATACATTACAGCTTTACGCCACCTTGCCTTAAGTTGCAAATTTGGAGAGAAACTTGACAAACACATACGTTATCAGTTTATGATATATTGTTCAAATTATAAATTAAGGGAAGAGATATGGTTAAGAGATTAACCTGATTTGGAGGAAGTGATAGCCACAGTGTAAAGAGTTGAACACACAATGCATTGTGAAGCTAAGCTAACGAGAAAGGATAATAGGCCCATGTCTAGAAAGATACTGAAAGTGGATGATTCCAATAAGGAACATAAGACTGTGAAGAAGAAGGGAAAGGATAAACTTTTTAAAGGTTTTGAGACAGGAGATGAGAGAAATAACAAAGCATATGGTACTAGGAAGGAGGAGAGGTTATGTTTTCGCTGTGCCAGCTCTATGGGGGCGCTGGCCTGGTTCGCGCTGCTGTGACCTCGTCTAAGGTGATGCGCAGGGTTCGGAAGACGGACTGGACCGGGCCCCAGATCTGGCTTGTCTGACTCGCAGAAGTATCCTTCTGTAGGTGAGAATAGGGGGTTAACTGTCTGCGGGGTAATGCAATCGGCCTCCCACTTACCCCTCTCACCCTCCTCAAAACCCTTCTGTGCTTCCCCGTTGCGTCTCACCTTAGGGTCTGGAAGGACGAGCTCTCCATCCTGCTTCTGATGCAGGGGCGATTTGGTATCCAGTTACGTCACTGGATTTTCGGATGGGTGAGAACCAAACTTGCTTGGCTTCCAGGTAAGTTTTTCTATAAGTGGTTCCCCTTGTGTCCATGCATTAATGTTCTAATGCTATTGTCTTTTTCCCCATAGGGGCCGGGGTACGGAATGCCGGGGAACAGGCACCGACCCGAGGTGAGCGGTGAAATCCTTGTGGAAATCAGGTAAGTATTTAATGAGTGTTTTGGTAATGTCTTTTCATTCACTCATTAAAGCTGATGTCTTTTTCCCCTTAGGGTCCGGGGTCCGAAAATGCCTGGATGCGGCGCGGACCCGAAATGAAAAGGGAATGACCCAACAGGTAAGTCTTGACATGGAGTTTTAGCTTCCCTTTTCCCTTCTTTCTCTCACCTTTGTTCTTGTCTTTTTCTCCCTAGGCGCGGGGGCGCGACTGCGAATCCGGATGGTCGCTGCTGAACATGGAGGCGCCATGTAAAGGTGAGTAGAATGCGGCGCTGCAGCCATCGATGCGATGTGCTTTTAAAAATAAATGTCTTCCTTTTCAGGATTGTCGGCGAAATGTCTCTGGGATGCAGATTTAGCAGGTGAGGCCTTTTCCTTCTTCTGTTCTCTTGTTCCCTTCCTTTGCAGGTGATTCAGGATGCTGGCAGGTGTGGCAGAAGTCAAGATGCAGGAGCAGACACGGTGAGCGTCCAGCTGCTAGATGCAGAACAACGCGAAGCACGTGTGGCTGATCGGGTGTGGTTTAAATAGCCTTGGAAGAAGTTCCTAGAATGTGTCCTTCCTCCAATCAGGTATGTATCCTTCCCCGACCACGCCCGGATGGTAAATGAGTCCCACAGGTAAAGTAGTTCCTTTCAGGCCTCAAGGAGGCCGGGTTCTGCAGCATGGTCTGCATCAGGTAAGTGGACCCAAACACTTTCATAATGAGCCTGGCGCCTATGGCGCCAGGACTGACGTTTTCTATGAGCCTGGCGCCATAGGCGCCAGGACGCTGTCCAAAGGGCCCCTATAAGGGGTTGCTGGGACCTTCCCCGGGGACTTGATGTCCACTCTCGGGGACGCAGGGCCTGAGCCGGCTCCCCGGGAGCGGGCATCGTGACAGCACTCCCCCCCAAGGCCCCTCCCAAGGTTGTTCCCTCCGGGGGTTTTGGTTTGTTTGGGAAGAGTCGGTGGAATTTCCTGACTAATCGAGGTGCATGCACATGGTCACTGGGTTCCCACGACCTCTCCTGAGGTCCGTACCCCTTCCAATCAATTAGGTAGAAAAGCTTTGACCTAAACATTTTTGAATCTAAAATGTTCTTCACTTCGAATTCGGGTTCCCCATCTATTTGAATAGGTTCTGGAGGTTTGAGTAGTCGGGTTCCGGGTACCACTGGTTTCAGAAGTGACACATGAAAAACAGGGTGAATTTGCATATTAGCTGGTAAATCAAGTTTAACCGCTACTGGGTTAATTATTGCCGTAATAGAATAAGGTCCCAGATATTTTGGGTTAAAAGTTGAAGGCCCTTTGAGCGGTAAATGTCTGGTAGCTAACCACACTTGATCCCCAATCTGATACAGAGGTGCTTCACTCCGATGTAGGTCAGCATTCTCCTTGTATTTTCTCTTGGCTTGTTGTAAATGCGTGGTTGCCTCTTTGAAGGCTCGGGTAATGGTAGAATGCAGATGTTCTACTGCGGGCACTCCGAGGTTCTGAGGTGAGTCGAGGTTTGAGGTTCGAGGGTGATGTCCAAACAAGGTATAAAAAGGACTATGGCCAGTTCCAGAGTGTACCGAATTATTATATGCGTATTCGGCTATCCAAAGAATGTCTTTCCAGTTGCTTTCAGATTGCTGTAACATACACCGTAAGTACTGCTCAAGGGTCTGATTTGTCCTCTCGGTCTGACCATCGGTCTGAGGGTGGTGACTGGTCGATAATCTTACGTCGATTTGTGCCATTTGACAACATTTGCGCCAGAAGTGGGAAATGAATTGGCTTCCCCGGTCAGAGATTAGTATAGATGGGAATCCATGTAGCCGAACAATATTTTCGAGGAATTCTTTGGCTAGGACAGAAGCTGAAGGTAAACCTTTCAAAGGAATGAAGTGGGCCATTTTGGAAAACAAATCCACAATTACCAGAATGGTATTGTACACCGAACAAGGAGGCAAGTCCGTAATAAAATCCATTGATAGGGTGTGCCAGGGTGCTGGCGGTATGTCTAGAGGTTGAAGGAGACCGGCTGGTCTTTTCTTTTGACCTTTATTTTGGGCGCAAACATCACAGAACATCACAAAAGATTTAACATCTTTTCGCCAAGAGGGCCCCCAGAATTGTCGTTTCACCTTTTCCATTGTCTTGGCAATACCGGGGTGTCCCTCTATTAATGTATCATGATAACCTGAAATAACTAGTTCGTGTAAATCCTTGTGCGGCAGGAATAAGCGTCCTTGGTAATAAGGTAAACCATTATCTATGGTAAAGTCTGATCCCTTTTGTATCCAATCCTGTAGGACTGTAGGGTCCAGGAGTTGTTTCACTCTGACTTGAATGTCTTCAAGCGTCTGTAACGAAGTCATGCCTAGAATTCTCTGTTCGGGAATTATTGGTACTGGTTCTGAGTTTGTATCAGATTCTCCCATTCCAATTCGGGATAAGGCGTCTGCTTTGCCGTTCTTGCAGCCAGGTCGATAGGTAATCACGAAATCAAATTCAGCGAAAAACAAAGCCCATCGGAGCTGCCGTGATGACTGATCCTTAGCGGTTTTCAAATACTGTAAATTCCGGTGATCAGTGATCACTGTGATGGTATGTCGAGCGCCAAGCAGGTAATGCCGCCAGGCTTTAAAAGCGGACTTTATGGCTAACAGTTCTTTGTCAGTGATTGCGTAATTAATCTCTGGTGCCGAGAATTTTCTGGACCAAAATGCTACGGGATGCAGTTGGTTGGTTTCAGGATCTCTTTGAGACAGAACTGCTCCCATGGCTAGGCTGGATGCGTCAGTTTCGACGACATACGGGAGATCTGGACGTGGGTGTTTCAATATAGGTGCGGAGGTAAACTTAGCTTCTAAATCCTGGAAGGCCTGCTCGGCTTCTTCAGACCATTCAAAACGTTTATTTTTCCTCAAGAGTGCAGTAATGGGTTGTACTATGCGTGAAAATTCCGTGATAAACCTGCGATAGAAATTGGCAAAGCCGAGCATGCTTTGAACCCCTTTTAAAGAGCTAGGTGATGGCCATTTGAGGATGGCATCCACTTTTCTTGAGTCCATTCGGACTCCTTTGGGTGTCAGGATGAAACCGAGAAACTCAACTTCTGTGGTATGGAAAACACATTTCTCCAGTTTAGCAAATAGTTTGTGTTGGCGCAGTTTTTCCAGAACTGCCCTAACGTGTTTTCTGTGATCAGATTCCGAAGAGGAGTACACTAGAATGTCATCGATATAGACGACAACACAAACATCGATGAGTTCCCGAAGGACATCATTCATGAAGAATTGGAAGGCAGCAGGCGCATTGCACAACCCGAAAGGCATTACCTGGTATTCGAATAATCCATATTTTGTACGGAAGGCTGTTTTCCATTCGTCGCCTTCTTTTACTCGCACCAGATGATATGCCCCCCGGAGATCTAACTTGGTGTATATGCAAGCGTCCTTCACCTGGTCAAGGAGTTCAGGAATCAGAGGCAGAGGATAACGGTTTTTAACCGTTATCTAGTTCAATGCGCGGTAATCGATACAGGTTCTAAGGTCGCCTTCTTTTTTAGGCACGAAGAACAAAGCCGAGGATGCCGGGGACTTTGACGGGCGAATAAAACCATTGGCGAGGTATTGATCCAAATATTGTCTCAAATGCAGTTTCTCATGTTCGGTAAGGGCATAAATCCTGCTACAAGGGGGTTGTGCACAGGGCACCAGATCGATTTGGCAATCGTACGATCGGTGAAGAGGTAACGTGTTGGCCTGTTCCTTTTGGAAGACGTCCTGAAAGTCCTGGTATTCCGGAGGTAATTGCATGGAGGCAGAGGTTACATATGCTAGATTAATCTTCAGGTTTTCTGGGTAGCAGGTTTGTGCACAATCCGGGAAGGTTATTCTCTTAGCTCGCCAATCAATTCGAGGATTATGTGGCTCTAACCAAGGAATTCCAAGAATAACCTGAAACTGTGGAGCCTTGATTACATCAAACACAACTGCCTCCCGATGGTCGTCAGGACCAATAAGAGTCACCTCAGTAGTGGAATGTGTTACCGGTCCAGAGGCAATTTCAGTTCCATCGACTGTGGTGATGACATCTTTGCTGGTTTTAGGACGGATAGGGAGGTTAATCCTAGAGACCAATTCACGATCCACATAGTTTCCAATAGCCCCACTATCGATGTATGCCTTTATTGCATGCAACCACTTAGGCTTTTCTGGATCTACGAGAACCATTGGCACAATGAAATGCGAGGTCTGAGAGTTAGTTTTCAAGCTCGGCAAGTGGACCCCTACGCTTGTCGGGCTGAGTCGTTTCCCGAAACAGAGTCTTCATGGTTTTTATCAGCGGCTCCTACCACTTTTCGGGGCGGTTTTGCCAGGCAATCTCGTAGAAAGTGTCCAGAGTTCCCACGATAAAGACATAATTTTAACTGCCGCCTCCTTTCACTTTTGAGTTAAGGGTTCTTTAACCCCTCCAATTTGCATAGGCTCAGAGACATCAACTCCCTTGGGGTTAGCATGGGTCTTGACCAACACCTGGGTCTCAAACCTGGACCGATCGTTTTTTCTGTTTTGAAGTCTGTGATCCAATTGGACCACTAAGTCTATATATTCTGTGCATTTTTCGGACGGATTTACAACTTGGGCCAAGACATCTTTAAGTTCTCCGCGTAGACCACGATAAAATAACGTGACTCTTTTATCCTCTGGCCATCCCGTTTCCACAATTAGTCTATTAAAGGTTGCAATATAGGATAGGAGGTCCTGATTGCCCTGTCGCAGGGATAGAAGTTCGTAATCCAGAGCCTGCCCCTGAGAGTGTCGAGCAAATAACCTTTCCATGCTTGCTTGAAATCCTTGAAAATCATGGAGAATCGGGTCATCTTGAGTAACCAGTGGAACTGACCAATCGGCAGCGCAGCCGCTGAGATATGACAATACAAAGGCTACTTTGGTGTGATCATTAGGGAAGGCCCCAGGTCTGCATAGGAAGTGCAAACGACACTGATTCATGAATACAGCGAATCGTTTGGGGTCCCCAGCAAAGCGTTCAGGTGGGGCCAGCGGCATGTTTCCAGGTAGATTAATCTGCACAGGATTACTGGGAACCACAGGAGTGGGGTTCCCCCGGAACAGGGTAGAGGAGTTTGTCCAGCTTGACCTTGCAAAAGCTGTCTGGCCAGGTCATCAGTTCTTTCCTTTGATATTATTAATTCCCTCTTGAGGGCATTAGTCTCTTGACGAGCGGCATGTACTTCGGCCCATAACTCCCCCAGTAATTGGGCCAACTGATCAGTCTCAGAAGTTTCCATAGCGCCTGGGTGGGAATTTGTAGGAAGGCTTCGCGTTCTGTAACGCTCACCTGATTCCCACGGGGGCGCTGGCCTGGTTCGCGCTGCTGTGACCTCGTCTAAGGTGATGCGCAGGGTTCGGAAGACGGACTGGACCGGGCCCCAGATCTGGCTTGTCTGACTCGCAGAAGTATCCTTCTGTAGGTGAGAATAGGGGGTTAACTGTCTGCGGGGTAATGCAATCGGCCTCCCACTTACCCACTCTCATCCTCCTCAAAACCCTTCTGTGCTTCCCCGTAGCGTCTCACCTTAGGGTCTGGAAGAACAAGCTCTTCATCCTGCTTCTGATGCAGGGGCGCGTTGGTATACAGTTACGTCACTGGATTTTCGGATGGGTGAGAACCAAACTTGCTTGGCTTCCAGGTAAGTTTTTCTATAAGTGGTTCCCCTTGTGTCCATGCATTAATGTTCTAATGTTAGTGTCTTTTTCCCCATAGGGGCCGGGGTACGGAATGCCGGGGAACAGGCACCGACCCGAGGTGAGCGGTGAAATCCTTGTGGAAATCAGGTAAGTCTTTAATGAGTGTTTTGGTAATGTCTTTTCATTCACTCATTAAAGCTGATGTCTTTTTCCCCTTAGGGTCCGGGGTCCGAAAATGCATGGATGCGGCGCGGACCCGAAATGAAAAGGGAATGATCCAACAGGTAAGTCTTGACATGGAGTTTTAGCTTCCCTTTTCCCTTCTTTCTCTCACCTTTGTTCTTGTCTTTTTCTCCCTAGGCGCGGGGGCGCGACTGCGAATCCGGATGGTCGCTGCTGAACATGGAGGCGCCCTGTAAAGGTGAGTAGAATGCGGCGCTGCAGCCATCGATGCGATGTGCTTTTAAAAATAAATGTCTTCCTTTTCAGGATTGTCGGCGAAATGTCTCTGGGATGCAGATTTAGCAGGTGAGGCCTTTTCCTTCTTCTGTTCTCTTGTTCCCTTCCTTTGCAGGTGATTCAGGATGCTGGCAGGTGTGGCAGAAGTCAAGATGCAGGAGCAGACACGGTGAGCGTCCAGCTGCTAGATGCAGAACAACGCGAAGCACGTGTGGCTGATCGGGTGTGGTTTAAATAGCCTTGGAAGAAGTTCCTAGAATGTGTCCTTCCTCCAATCAGGTATGTATCCTTCCCCGACCACGCCCGGGTGGTAAATGAGTCCCACAGGTAAAGTAGTTCCTTTCAGGCCGGGGTTCTGCAGCATGGTCTGCATCAGGTAAGTGCACCCAAACACTTTCATAATGAACCTGGCGCCTATGGCGCCAGGACTGACGTTTTCTATGAGCCTGGTGCCATAGGCGCCAGGACGCTGTCCAAAGGGCCCCTATAAGGGGTTGCTGGGACCTTCCCCGGGGACTTGATGTCCGCTCTTGGGGACGCAGGGCCTGAGCCGGCTCCCCGGGAGCGGGCATCGTGACAGGTGGGGACACTACACAAATTGTTGCAAGATTTATGGCTGAGAGGAGGAAGGAATGTGCTTTATGTGGATGAGGATATCCGACAATCGTCTGGTGAGCAGGAGGAACAGCGTGTTGAAGTTCTTTCAGTGAATCTGGTAATGTGCCACGATGAAGAGTGTTTTGACAGTCCCTTCGCAAATATTTATGTAAATGGAAAAGTGATGCGCATGATGGCTGATTCTAAGCTAAATTGTCATTGATGTCGCGAGAAGTGAATGAGAGTGTGGTAGGTGGGAAGGTGGAGAATCTAATGCCGTCAGATAAAAGACCTGGTGGATATAATTGTGGAAAGTTTGATGTTATAGGTTATTTTGTTGCAGAATTTCAATTCAGGGGGAGGGAAACACAAGGAAAAATACATGTCACAAGCAGTGGTGAGACACTGCTCGGATGGAAGGAGCAGAAGGGATTAAAAATGAGACTAGATCCCAATACACATGAGCAAGTATTGAATGTGACAGAACGTTTGAGTGTAGTTTATGGTTTCCCAGATGTGTTTTCCAAAAAGGTTGGATGTGTGAAGGGGACGGTTCACAAAATTGTCCAAAAGGAGGGAAGCAAGCCAGTGGGGTGGAAAGTTTGTCCTGTTATGATGGCCCTCAGGGATGGGGTGTGCAATGAGCTCAAGAGGTTGAGGGAGGCAGGCATAATTGAGCCTGCGAAGAGTGTTGAATGGATATCACCATTGGTTATTGTGAAAATCTCTAGTGGAGAATTGAGGTTGTGCGTCAACCTGAGAGAGAGCTAAACAAGTGCGTAGTGGTGAGAGGCATCCGTTGCCAACATGTCCGAGATGTTAGCTCTGATTGGTAATGCCAAATATTTTACCAAACTGGACATGGCGTCGGCCTATCACCAGAAACAGCTTGATCAGTCATCGAAAGAGCTCACAGCATTTATCAGCCACAAAGGAGTCTATCAATCTTGTAGGATGCCTTTTGGTTTAGTGTCGGCATCTTATGTCTTTCATAAAGTGATGGACAAATTATTAGGCAGCATGGAAGGGGTGTGGTGTCTTCAGGAGGACATCTTGGTATGTGGTGAGACCTGGGAGAAGCATGAGGAGACTGTGAGGAAGGTGGTGAGGATTTGGGGACAGAGTGGCATGAGGCTACAGGCAGAAAAGTGTACCTTTGGAAACGATATTATGGAGTATTTAGGACACAAGATATCTGTGGAAAGTCTGTGTTCAAAGAAGGAGTTGGTGGAAGGCATTAAAAGAGTGAGATCGCCCAAAGGTACAGGGGAACTGCGCTCTTTTCTTGGCATGATAGAGTTTTATCATAAATTTGGAGAAAATGTTGCCGATAAAGTGACCAAGATGAGGAGTTTTCTTAAGAAAAGAGTAGAATTTGAGTGGGATACCTGGTGTGAGGAGGAATTCTGGGGTATAAAAAAAGAAATTGACATGGCCAATGCTTTGACGATGTTTGAAACCAGGAAGAAGTGTACCATCTCTGTAGACGCCAGTGAGGCCAGCATTGGTGCAGTGCTGACCTAAGTTGGGAAGGATGGTCAAGATATGGTTATAACACACGCATCGAGGATGCTCAGGGGAGTGGAAAGGTACTACTCTGTTCTTGAGAAGTTCCGAAATTTTGTTTGGGGAATGGAGTTTACCATAAGTACCAATCATAGACCACTCAAGACTATCTTTGAAAAAAAGGTTTGGAAAGAGTGTCAAGAAGAGTAGCATGTTGGGTGGATAGGTTACAGGTCCACACATTTGATGTAGAGGTCATTTCAGGAAAAGAGAATGTGAGGGCTAATCACGGGTCCAGGTTGTGTGAGGTGGAGGATGAGACCCATGAAGGGGAAGCGGAGGATAAAGTGAATGATATAATTTTTGTGTCACACGAGTGGATCATCACCCGAGGAGAATGGGTGGATGCAGTGAGGATGGATGAGAGTTGGGTGCATGTCATACCCTTTGTTCAAGAGGGATGGCCCGAAAAGAGACTTTTGAATGGGGAGGAGAGGTCATTGTGGGAAGTGAGGTCTGAGTTGAGTGTGAGAGATAGGATTTTGTATTTATGGTGTTGAGTGGTGGTTCCCAGTGTTTTAAGGAGGAGGTTGGTGGAAATTGGTCATGAAAGACCTATCGGAGTGTACAAGACCAAGGGAGTTCTGAGAGAAGATTATTGGTAGCTGAGTTTTGATCGTGATGTGGAAAGGATGGTAGGGTAGTGCGTTGAATGCGAAGTCTCTGGCAAGAACGTAGTGGCAAAGCATCAGCCAGTGATAAATGTTGGTGCTCTGTGCGGGGTATGGAGTGACTTGGCAATGGACATTGTGGGCCCAATGGAAATGGGAAGTGGCCATGGTAGATTTATTGTCATTTTAATTGTCTTGTTTTCAAGGTGGACAACAGAGTTTCGTATAGCAGGACATAACAGCACAAAGCATGGTGGAGTTTTTGCAATGTATTTTTGAGATACGTTTTCCCCGTTTCGATATTGACTGACAATGGAAAGCAATTCCTTGAGGGACACTTTCAAAAATACCTGAGGTTATGCGGTGTTAGACATAAAAAACAGCATTGTACCAAGCCCAGACCAATGGGATGGTAGAAAGGGTCAATCGCTGTATTATGGAGGCTGTACGCATGGCTGGAGCTTGTGGAAAAGACAGAAAGAGGGTGGTGAGAGATAGTCTGTATGCCTTACAATTGGCAACCCTTGTGAATACCGGTGTAAATCCATTCCAGCTGATGAAAGGAAGGAAGCCCTACACCAGGGTCTCACCACCGTGACCTGGTAGGATGCGAGAGTCTGAATTGTTTGGTGTAATAGATGAAAGGAAGGATGATCAAAAAGAGAAATTAGTGGATGAGGAAGACTCATAGGAGATCAGCAAGAAAAATAAGTGTTGATGTGGGAAATTGATTCAGCATTTCCCAAAGTACAAATCAAATCCAAAAGGCAAACCGAGTGAAAACTCCTCAAATAGATTGCCTAATCCCCTACCATCTGATACAATTGTACCGAATGACAAAGGCGATGAGGGTCTAATGAATTATTCAACCTATTCCATCTCTTCTCTACTGCAAGAAAGAGACCCCAAGGATCCTCTCAAATTACACATTTTGAGCAATCCCAACCCTTTTCCTATGAGAAAATGTGTAAATAAAATACAAAAGAGACCCAGGGTGCAGAAACCCACCAGAAAATCTCCAGAGTTCCCTGTAGGCCAGTCCAGCCCTGTCCCCAGTCCTGGTACCCATGAATCAAGACAAGAGTTGGGAATCGAGTGATGAAAATGTTAACTTCTCACCATGGAACAAAAGAGAATTCAAGCTTTTAAGCTCCCAAACATCCCTGACAACCCATCCCTCAAAACAGGACACAATAATTTGAGGCAAATCATAAACCAGCAACTGAGCCCCTAACTCAGGGATCGTTCGCATTCTATCCGTAATGAACGCCATACAACAGCACCAGTACCTCTCAATAGAGACAACCCTGACAAGAAGGGCAGCTCTTAAGCAATCAGATATTCTAACATTAACAATGAAAAATAGACAAAGAGGAGATCAATTTCTGTTGTAGTGTAGTCTTGTCTTGCCACCGGCCTGGGTGCTTGCTGTAAGAATGTTGGTGCATGAATGCAGCTCAGGAGAATGTTGGGTGGATCTGTGTGTGAATGTTCTGAGTGGGTCAGTTGGGGGCCGGAGCTGAGGATTGCTGGATGGCCGGTGGGTCTACTCTTTTGTCAGTAATGTCTTCACCCATCCATGTTCCTGCCAGTGTCTACATGTGACTGTAAATACCTACAAGAGTAACCGGAGTAATGTACATAATGTACATATGTGAAATAAAGCCTACCTGGAACTAATCTAGACTACAGCTGGTCTGTGCTTCAGTGATGCATCCTGAATGTCTAGTATAAGGCTTTACAACATTGGCGACAAGATACACTTGAGATAAATAAGGACATGGAGAAAAGGACTATACAGCGTGCATCTAAAGGAGCTACAGCAACAAAATGTACAGTAAGGAGTGGGCCGGCGGGCGTGGGGAAGCAGCGTTTGAGTGACCCACCGTTCCCCCAAAGCCTTGAACATAACCATCCTGCCCAGCATAACATGAGAATAAGTAAATATGGCACTGGACTCTGGGAGGGAGGTCCCCAACAAAGAAACATGCCCAGTGTTTCCCCAAAGCAAAGTGTGTGCAAATAGACAAGTCATGGCATAAGATTGATACGAGCACACAAACGTTATGGAACTGCCATGAATGCAATGGAAAAGTGCTTTAGAAATACTTAATGTCGGATCTCAGGCTGAGCATACGTATAACGAATTGTGATTTAGTTATGAAAAAGAAGAAATGAATGCCGTTCAAATTGGTGTGTACTCTCTAATACAAATTGACTGGTAAGACTGTGTGGATACAACCTGTAGGAATCCAGCAGGTGGCGCCGGTGTTCCATGTGTCTACCAAGCAAGAGCAAAATGTATTCAGAAAATGATCTGTGTGCCTTTCATTATGAAGTGACATCTATATTGCCCAATTTCACATATGAGCAAGTTTAATGGCGGTTAAATTTTGTGTGCCTACACAGATCAGGCATATTGAGGTATGAGCATGATTGTGGCGCTGCCCGATGACAGGGCGCGCACGCGGCGGCGTGACGTTGCACGCTGCCGCGTGCAATATAAATAAACGGGGCGTTTCCCGGCTGCGGCAGAGCGTCTAGGAAGCCCGAACCGAGAGGACGTGTCGGAGTGAGTCCTTCGGGGTCTGAGGCTTGCGGGAGGCACCGGGGGTCCCAAGCAACCCCCAACAGTGGCGACGAGTGGGGGAAACGATGCCTGGGCCCGGCAGTGACTTGACCGGCAATTTTTTTCTTGATGCAGCGAGGTCGTCTTGAGACTTAACTCCGGCCGGCAGGCGGTGCGTTACCCACGTGGCTGGAGGCCATTTTACGGATCAGGCCGTGAAACTTCTCTGAGCTCCGGTTTGAGCAGAGAGGTGCATCCAGGCCTCATTTTTGGCAATCCTCTCAGCAGGCAGTTATACCTGCATGTGATTATGGCCAGTTGGTGATTTTTCATTTTCCTGGGTCTCCTACGTCGAGTGCAAGCAAGGAGGAGGGCTACAATGGCTGGCCCTGCATAGCCCACATTTCTTTCTTGTCCTAATTTTTGGAGCAGTTGGAAGCTGAGGCTTCTCTTCATCTTCCTCATCATCAGACTGGTGGCCCCACTCATCTTCATCCTCTTCATCATCACAGAGGTGTGTGTCATGATCACTGCTTCCAAGGAGCTAGGACCAGCCCAACGTCCTTGGAAGCAGGCCCCTAACCTTCATCCTAGGCACCAGCCGGTCCCCACTGGGACCTTTTGGACCTTGTCCTGGCGCCGGTGGCACCAGGCTCATCAAAGTCACTGGTCCCGGCACTGGAAGCGCCGGGCTCATAATTTGTATGAAGATGCTTGGGTGGACTTACCTGCAGCAGACCATGCTGCTTACTTACCAGCCACATAGGAATCCTCTGTGAGCCGGGACTACTTTCTTACCTGGGTGGGGCAAGCTCCACTCCCTGGATACAACACTGGAACTCTTCTGGAACAGGAACTCTTTTCTTACCCAGACGAGGCCGTGGAGGAAGACGCCTCATCACTCCAAGGCTATTTAAACCACACCCGATTGATGAAACGTGCTTCGCGTTATTCTGCATCTGCAGCAGAACGCTCACCGTGTCTGTTCCAGTTTTCTTCTTTCCGATCCTGAACCTGCAAGAACAAACACTTACCATTCCTGTATCCAGCATTCAGTAGCACCTGCAAAGACAAGAAACAACAGGTTAGCACGGCAACCTTCACTCGCAGCGCTTTCCTCACCTGATCCATCGGCAGCTACCATCTCTTCACGCTGCTCCTCCGCCTGTGAAGACAAAAGCATAGTTATTCCTGTGTGGGATTACTTACCGGCACTCCGCGAATTCCGGTTTTCTTCAACGCTGCAATCCTGCACCTGAAAGACAAAAGAAGAGACATTAGACAGGTATTATACTTACGCGCCATCGCGCCCGCCACGATAGGGCGCCTGCAAATACTCCGGCGTTTCCAGCATCTCTTCAACACCCGAACTCACAACTGCAAGGGAAAAGAGACAGTTAGAGAGCTTTTGAAAAGCAGGCAACCGGCATTTACTTACGCATTTCCAAGCGCTTCATTCCAAGACTCTGGCTCGAACTTCGGCTTTCTTCACACCATCTTCTACCTCAAGAGCCCTGCAAGACAAATAGAGAAAGCATTATACAGAGCCCTGTTCCACATTAACGTGCCCACGCACCTAAAGACTGTAAGGACTTAAAAGGTGTCCGGAAACTCACCGCTCATGCAGTTAACGACGGTAGCAATCCTCTGATGTCAAGAGGCCTACGTTTCACCCAGTGAAGGAACTGGCAACGGCACCCTGCACCAGACGCAGATGGAGAGTCCAGCATTCACCTATCTAAGGTGAGCACGTTGACCTTGGGGCTCCATGGAAAAGCGAGGAAGGGAAAGGGAGAGAGATACCCGACAACCCCAGATCATTAACCCCATATTATTTCACCTGCAGATATCTCACTCTTCGAGTTAGACACACAGTGCGAAGAGGCTCAGCCCCGGAAGACAATCGAGTCCTGCACTTCACTTTTCGAGTCACAGACACCATCCTGCCAAGACCGGCGCCTCCGTGGGAATCAGGTGAGCGTTACAGAACGCGAAGCCCACCGCAAAACTCCTACCCAGGCGCAATGGAAACCTTGGATACTGATCAATTGGCCCAGTTGCTTGGGGAACTAAGAGCAGAAGTACATGCAGCTCGTCAGGAAACAAACGCTCTAAGAAGAGAGCTGATAATATCCAAGGAGCGAACAGAGGACCTCGCTAGGCAATTGCTACAAACGCAGGCAGGACAAACACCTTTGCCCGCTCCAGGAGGAAATTATCCTTCAGCATCCTCCTCAAATCCAGTGCAAACCAATCTACCCGGTAATGTGCCCTTGGCTCCGCCCGAACGCTTTTCTGGTGACCCAAAGAGATTTGCAGTGTTCATTAACCAGTGCCGCCTACACTTCTTATGTAGACCAGCTGCCTTCCCAACAGATCAGGCCAAGGTGGCTTTTGTGCTTTCTTATCTCAGTGGCAGTGGCGCAGATTGGTCGATCCCTTTAGTCACTCAGGATGATCCGGTTCTTCATGATTTCCAGGCCTTCCAGTCCAGCATGGAGAAACTGTTCGCAAGACATGCACAAGGGCAGGCCTTGGACAATGAACTCCTTTCGTTACGACAGGGTAATCAAGACCTCTTGACTTACATTGCCTCATTCAACAGACTTATAGTGGAAACTCAATGGCCTGAGGATAAAAGAATAACGCTTTTCTACAGAGGCCTGCGTGGAGAGCTCAAGGATGTGTTAGCTCAAGTTGTGAATCCTCCACAAGAATGCTCAGACTATATTGACTTAGTTGTTCAATTGGACCACAGATTACAGAACAGAAAGGCTGATCGTTCCAAATTTGATACCCGAGTGTTTTCTAAACCGCAGACCTCTACTAGGGGAGCTGACACCGTGGAACCCATGCAAATAGGGGGCATGAAAGGACCTTTAACCCAAAAAGAGCGAGAAAGGAGAAGACAGCTGCAATTATGCCTCTATTGCGGAAACTCGGGGCACTTTCTTCGCGACTGTCCGGTGAAACCAGCTAAGAAGGCTGTAGGAGCCGCAGATACCTGTACCACAAATTCTGAGCAGGGAAACGACCTAGCTCGACAAGTGTAGAGGTCCTCTTGCCGAGTGTTAAAATTTGTTCCATGACCTCGCATTTCGTGTTGCCTATGGTCCTCATTAGCCCTGAACGTCCGGATCGTTTGCATGCAATTGAAGCTTACATCGACAGCGGAGCAATCGGTAATTATGTGGACCGTGAAATGGTATCAAGGATGAATCTACCTCTTGTCCCTAAGGCAGTAAAAGACGTCATTACTACAGTGGATGGCACGGAGATAGCCTCCGGACCAGTAACTCACGCCACCCAAGAAGTGACGTTAGTGAGCCAAGAGGGACACCGGGAGAAAATCGTGTTCGATGTGATCAAGGCCCCTCAGTTCCAGATTATTCTGGGAATTCCTTGGTTAGAGAAGCACAATCCTCAGATCGATTGGCGAGCAAAGACAGTTCAGTTTCCAGAATGTATCTCCACTTGTTATCCTCGGCCTGATGTTTCACTGGCGGCAATCTCTTCTGAGGTTCCCAAACTACCTCCCGTATACCAGGAATTCCAAGACGTCTTTCGGAAGGACCAAGCTAACACCCTGCCTCCTCATAGGTCTTACGACTGTCAAATAGATCTGATACCCGGAACAACTCCTCCTTGCAGTAGGATTTATGCCCTCACCGAGCCAGAGAATCTTCACCTCAGACAATATCTGGACCAATACCTAGCTAACGGATTTATCCGTCCTTCGAAATCTCCAGCTTCCTCGGCTTTGTTCTTCGTTCCGAAAAAGGAAGGAGACCTTAGGACTTGTATAGATTACTGCGCCCTGAATCAAATCACTGTTAAAAATAGATACCCGTTACCTTTGATCCCTGAACTCCTGGACCAAGTCAAAGACGCATGTATATATACAAAGTTGGATCTCAGAGGAGCCTACCACTTGGTACGAATAAAAGAGGGCGATGAATGGAAGACGGCCTTCCGCACCAAGTATGGGCTGTTTGAATATCAAGTTATGCCCTTTGGACTATGCAACGCTCCTGCCGCCTTCCAGTATTTTATGAATGATGTCCTTAGAGAACTCATAGATGTGTGTGTTGTTGTCTACATTGATGACATCCTCGTCTATTCATCATCTGAAGAGGAACATCAGAAACACGTTAAAGAGGTCCTCGAGAGATAACGTCAACATAACCTTTTTGCTAAGCTTGAAAAATGCGTTTTCAACGTAACTGAAGTTGAGTTCCTAGGATTCATATTGTCACCAAACGGAGTCCATATGGATTCAAAGAAAGTTGATGCAATCATCAAGTGGCCTTCACCAACCTCTATAAAAGGAGTTCAAAGCATGTTAGGCTTCGCTAACTTTTACCGCAGGTTCATTCCTGAATTCTATCGAATAGTCCAGCCCATCACCGCTCTATTAAAGAAAAACAAACGTTTTGAGTGGTCTACCGAGGCGGAACAAGCTTTTCAGGACTTAAAAACTAAATTCATCTCCGCACCTGTTCTAAAACACCCTCGCCCAGAACTCCCCTACATCGTAGAAACAGATGCTTCTAGTCTTGCTATGGGGGCAGTTTTATCACAAAGAGATCCGGTCACACACCAATTACATCCTGTAGCCTTTTGGTCCCGCAAATTCTCGGCTCCCGAGATCAACTATTCAATTACAGACAAGGAACTTTTAGCTATCAGATCAGCCTTAAAAGCCTGGCGGCATTATCTTTTGGGAGCCAGACACACAGTCACCGTAATGACAGATCACCGCAACTTACAATATCTGAAGACGGCCAAAGCTCAGTCTTCCAGGCAGCTCCGCTGGGCTCTGTTTTTGGCTGAGTTTGACTTTATAATTACTTATCGACCAGGCAGTAAAAACGGAAAAGCAGATGCCCTCTCCCGGATGGGAATAGATGAACACTTGACCAATCCTGAACCAATACCCATAATCCCAGAACAAAGGATTTTGGGCTTGGTCAGCGCTCAATCCTTTGAAGACATCGAGACTACAGTCAAATCACTCCTAACTCCGGCAGAATTACAGGACTGGCAATTCAAGGGGAAGGATTTCTCAGTGGACCAAGACCTACCATATTTCCGAGGACGATTGTACTTGCCCTGTGAGAAAATACAAAAACAGGTAATCTCCTGTTATCACGACTCATTAATGCAGGGTCACCCTGGCATTACCAAAACCATGGAAAAGGTCAAAAGACATTTCTGGTGGCCATCATGGAAGAAGGATATTAGAGACTTTGTAATCTCCTGCGGTGTGTGTGCTCAGAATAAAAGTCAGAAGGAGAAACCAGCCGGCCTCTTACACCCACTGGACATCCCTCCCTGTCCATGGCATACCCTGTCCATGGATTTCATCACAGACTTACCTCCATGCTCAGGGTATGATACCATTTTAGTAGTCGTGGATCTATTCTCCAAGTTGGCTCACTTCATTCCGCTGAAGGGCCTACCTTCAGCTTCAGTATTAGCCCGAGAATTCTTAGAAAACATCGTTCGGTTACACGGTTTTCCCTCGGTTTTGGTCTCCGATAGGGGAAGTCAATTCATCTCCCACTTTTGGCGAAGTTGCTGTCGCTTAGCCCAAATTGATGTGAGACTTTCAACCAGTCACCATCCCCAAACTGACGGACAAACCGAGAGGACAAATCAAACTCTGGAGCAATATTTACTTTGCATGCTCCAACAAACTGAAAGCCCTTGGAAGGATATCCTTTGGATCGCTGAATACGCTTATAACAATTCGACCCATTCTGGAACCGGGAAGACTCTCTTCTTCCTATTATACGGAAACCATCCTAGGACCTCTAACCTGGATCCTCCCCAAGAATTCGAAACACCTGCTGTGGATCACTTGCACTCAGTGATCACTCGTACTTTTAAAGAAGCCACTGCCCATCTGCAAAGAGCTAAAGCTCTATACAAGAAAGGAGCGGATCAACATCGTAAAGAGGCCCCTCACTACGCAGTGGGAGATCAGGTCTGGTTATCCACTAAGCACTCTAAAAGGACCCCGCACCTTCATCCCGAGATACTTAGGACCCTATCTCATCTCTGCCATAATTAATCCGGTGGCTGTCAAATTGGAATTGCCTTCGCATATGAAAATACATCCAGTATTCCATGTCTCCTTACTAAAACCAGTACAACCAGAAACCCGATTGACTGAACTCCCAGAACCTGTTCTAGTGGATGGAGAACTTGAGTTCGAAGTAAAGAACATCCTAGACTCCAAAATCTCCAAATCTAAATTATATTACCTGGTTGATTGGAAAGGATACGGCCCCCAGGAAAGGTCTTGGGAACCCTCAGAACATGTCCACGCACCTCGTCTGGTCAAGAAATTCCATCTGAATCACCCCGACAAGCCAAAACCCCCGGAGAAGACACGCTTAGGAGGGGCCTTGAGGGGGGTGCTGTCATGATCACTGCTTCCAAGGAGCTAGGACCAGCCCAACGTCCTTGGAAGCAGGCCCCTAACCTTCATCCTAGGCACCAGCCGGTCCCCACTGGGACCTTTTGGACCTTGTCCTGGCACCGGTGGCACCAGGCTCATCAAAGTCACTGGTCCCGGCACTGGAAGCGCCGGGCTCATAATTTGTATGAAGATGCTTGGGTGGACTTACCTGCAGCAGACCATGCTGCTTACTTACCAGCCACATAGGAATCCTCTGTGAGCCGGGACTACTTTCTTACCTGGGTGGGGCAAGCTCCACTCCCTGGATACAACACTGGAACTCTTCTGGAACAGGAACTCTTTTCTTACCCAGGCGAGGCCGTGGAGGAAGACGCCTCATCACTCCAAGGCTATTTAAACCACACCCGATTGATGAAACGTGCTTCGCGTTATTCTGCATCTGCAGCAGAACGCTCACCGTGTCTGTTCCAGTTTTCTTCTTTCCGATCCTGAACCTGCAAGAACAAACACTTACCATTCCTGTATCCAGCATTCAGTAGAACCTGCAAAGACAAGAAACAACAGGTTAGCACGGCAACCTTCACTCACAGCGCTTTCCTCACATGATCCATCGGCAGCTACCATCTCTTCACGCTGCTCCTGCGCCTGTGAAGACAAAAGCATAGTTATTCCTGTGTGGAATTACTTACCGGCACTCCGCGAATTCCGGTTTTCTTCAACGCTGCAATCCTGCACCTGAAAGACAAAAGAAGAGACATTAGACAGGTATTTTACTTATGCGCCATCGCGCCCACCACAATAGGGCGCCTTCAAATACTCCGGCATTTCCAGCGTCTCTTCAACACCGAACTCACAACTGCAAGGGAAAAGAGACAGTTAGAGAGCTTTTGAAAAGCAGGCAACCGGCATTTACTTACGCATTTCCAAGCGCTTCATTCCAAGACTCTGGCTCGAACTTCGGCTTTCTTCACACCATCTTCTACCTCAAGAGCCCTGCAAGACAAATAGAGAAAGCATTATACAGAGCCCTGTTCCACATTAACGTGCCCACTCACCTAAAGACTGTAAGGACTTAAAAGGTGTCCGGAAACTCACCGCTCGTGCAGTTAACGGCGGTAGCAATCCTCTGATGTCAAGAGGCCTACGTTTCACCCAGTGAAGGAACTGGCAACGGCACCCTGCACCAGACGCAGATGGAGAGTCCAGCATTCACCTATCTAAGGTGAGCACGTTGACCTTGGGGCTCCACGGAAAAGCGAGGAAGGGAAAGGGAGAGAGATACCCGACAACCCCAGATCATTAACCCCATATTCTTTCACCTGCAGATATCTCACTCTTTGAGTTAGACACACAGTGCGAAGAGGCTCAGCCCCGGAAGCCAATCGAGTCCTGCACTTCACTTTTCGAGTCACAGACACCTTCCTGCCAAGACCGGCGCCTCCGTGGGAATCAGGTGAGCGTTACAGAGTGTTGCAGCAGCTGTTTCTCCAAAGGTGCATGCTATAGTCATTTGGACTTGGTGTTTGAGTTGCGGCCCCTGTCTTCCACGCTGGGGGTTCCTGTGCGCTCGAAATACTGAGTGATACTGAGGACCAGGACGGAGCGGCGGTGCAGCAGCCTCTACGTGCGCCAGCAGCACTTCAAGGTTTGCTGCCTCCAGTGCAGCCGGCACAGCAGCCTCCAGTTGGTCAGGCAGGTCTTCCGGGTCCTCTACTTCCCGCGGCAGCACCTGTTGTTCAGCAGATCCCCCCCGCCATGGCTCAGGTACGTGCACAGGCGGCTCTGCAGCCCATCCCGGAGTTTGATGTATCGGACCCGCCTTCCAGTTTGGGGCCCAGATGGAGGAGGTGGGTGGACCGCCTGGACATGTACTTTCGGGCTGCCCAGGTGGTTGATGATGGCAACCATGCTGTACTCGGCAGGTCCCTCTGTCCAAGAGACTTTTGAATCGCTTCCGCCAGGGGATGGATCCTATGATTAGGCGAAGGCCGCTCTGCAGGCTTACTTTCTGCCTCTCGCCAATGCGGATTATGAACGATTTGTTATGCTCTCTGCCAAACAGAAAGACGATGAGACTCTGGACATTTTCTATGGGCGCCTAAGGCGTCTCTCGCTGGCCTGTGCTTGGGGTGATGCCGAGGACATAATCAGGACGATGCTTATCCAGGTGTGTTCATCAGGCAAGCTAAGGCCCCAGGTGTTAAGGGAGCCCGGAATCACGCTTCAGCGCATCCTTGAACTGGGGAGGTGCCATGAGGTGTCGGAGGCGAGGGCAGCTAGAATGGAGGCCGGGTCGCACCCCATCAAGACCGAAGAGGTATGTGCAATGTGGTGAGGTGGCAGAGGCCCCCGAAGACCTGGCGGCGCTCCCCGGGATCGAGCCGGGAGGGCAGGAGAAATCTGCCAAAAATGTGGGTATGATCTGCTCCACCCAACGGAATGCCCTGCGGCTGGAAAGACCTGTGGACGATGTGGGCTACCGGATCACTTCTCGAGGGTATGCAAGGCAGCAATGCCGGTGTTGGTGCCGAGGGGCCCGGGGTGGTCCAGTCTCAATCGCCAGGGTCGACCATCCAACGTCGCTCAGGTGGATCATACTGAGGAGGATCCCCAGGTGGAGGAAGCGGAAGAAGAGGAGGAAGAGAACATCTTCTTTGTCTCGAGTGTGGGGATCCTGAAAAGTAAGAACAGGAGACAGCCAAGGTGCGTGGTCGAGGTGAACCGATCTCCAGTCCCAGTCCTTGTGGACACGGGGGCGTTCGTGAATGTAATGGCCCGTGGACACTATGATGCCATGGACCAGCCACCCAAGTTGGCTGCTCCCAAGGGCCGCATCTTTGCCTTTGGTGGTGTTGACCCTATCCCTCTGGACGGTGTGTTTGTGGCAAAGGTAGAACACGAGGACTCCCAAATCACAGCACAATTCTACGTGACACCGGTGAGCACCAATACGTTGTTAAGTTGTGCTGCAGCAGAGGCCCTTGGCATCGTCAGCTTTGCATACTCCGTCTATTTAGAGGACATTAATGACTTGCTCGAGAAGTATGCCGCACTGTTCAAGGGGATCGGGCAGATGGCCGGTGACCCATTGAGGTTACACATTGATGAATCGGTGCAGCCCATTGCCCTGAAACATCGAAGGGTACCGTTTCACCTCTGTGAACATGTCGACAAGGAGCTGGACAATTTGGTCAATCTTGACATTATAGAAAAGGTTGAGGGCCCGACGCCCTGGGTGTCCCCGATAGTGGTGGCACGGAAACCTAAACAACCCGATGCTGTTAGAATCTGCGTCGACATGAGGCTCCCGAACAAGGCCATTATGAGAGAGAGACACCTCACCCCGACGATCGATGACATCATTGCGGAGGTACAGGGTGCTCGCTTCTTTTCGAAACTGGACCTCCGGGCGGGCTATCACCAGGTTGTCCTCCACCCCGAGTCGAGGTATATTACCACCTTCACGACACACCGAGGGCTATACCGCTATAAGAGACTGAGTTTTGGTGTTTCCTCGGCGGCAGAGGTGTTCCAGAACATTTTTCGGGGCGCCCTGGCTGATCTACAGGGCGTTTTGAACATAAGCGACAACATCCTGGTGTTTGCAAGAACGGAAGTAGACCATCTGAGGCGGTTGGCGAAGACGTTCGGAAGACTACAATCCTTGGGACTCACCCTCCACAAAGAAAAGTGTGAATTTCTGCGACCATCAATAGAATTCTTTGGCTTTGTATTCAAGGAGGAGGGGGTGTCTCCTGATCCCAGGAAGGTGCAGGACATAAAGAAGGCGCAGCCTCCGGAGTCCATGTCTGAGGTGCGAAGTTTCCTGGGCATGGTTACATACTGTGGACGATTCATTAAAAATCTTGCCTCCAGATCGGAACCGCTCAGGGCACTGACAAGGAAGGATGCCATCTGGAACTGGGGCCCGCTAGAACAGGCGGCTTTTGATGACATAAAGGGTGCCGTGGCAGCTGAGGACACCATGTCATTTTTCGATCCTGCGTTACCTTCAGAAATCATCGTCGACGCCAGCCAATTCGGCCTGGGTGCCGTGCTAACGCAGATTGACAGTGATGGGGGTGTCCGCCCGGTGGCGTATGCCAGCAAGGCCCTGTCCGATGCGGAGCAGCGGTACTCGCAGATCGAACGCGAGGCGCTGGCAGTACTTTGGGGATGCCGGCACTTCCGGCTCTACGTCCTTGGACGCCTGGTGACGGTGGTGACAGACCACAAGCCGCTGCTTCCCATCCTAGCGGGGTCGTCATCCAAGCCACCGGCACGCATTGAGAGGTGGATGCTCGCCCTTTTGGAATATGGAGTCACCTTGGTATACCGGCCAGGGGCGAACAACGCGGCAGACTATCTCTCCAGACACCCTGGGGCGCCCGCAGGAGAAGTCCATGATTCCTGTGCAGAGGAGGCAGAGGAGCACGTCCGGGTGGTGGTGGCGGCGGCCACGCCGAATGCCATGCCTCTTCAGGAGCTGGAGGCAGCTGCAGCAGAGGATGAGTGCTTCAAAATCCTAAGACACTCTATGCAACAGGGCTCCTGGAAGTCGGTGCTGGAGGCTCTGGCGGGGCGCACTCAGAAGGCCAGGACCGGACTTGAGCAGCTATGGAAGGTCCGGGAGGAGTTATCATTTTCAACATCCGGATTTCTACTACGCGGAGATCGGATTGTGGTGCCCCAATCGAAGGTGGACGAGGGGATCGCCCTGGCACACCCTGATCACCAGGGCGCCGCCAAGACCAAGGCACGCCTACGGCTGAAGGTGTGGTTCCCTGAGCTGGAACGCAAGGTGGATGACTTTGTGGCGGCCTGTGTTTGGTGCCAGGCGGCATCGCCCCTGCAGCGTGAACCTGCCCTAGGGGGACGCACCCTTGGGAAATTGTTCATGCGGACATTGGGTCCATCACAATGGACACCCACTTCCTAGTTCTGGTCGACGAGTACTCTAGGTACCCCGAGGTGGAGTTTGTGGAGTCTGTGGCCTTTGAGCACGTCGTGGTGGCCGTGGAAAAGGTCTTTGTGGCCCATGGGTTCCCACGCACGCTGTGCTCGGACAACGGGGCACCCTTCCAGAGTGAACGCTTCTCAGAGATGATGGAGAGCTATGGGGTGGTGCACAGGAAGATCATGCCTCTCTGGCCCCGAGCCAATGGTGAAGCAGAACAGCTCATGAGGACTCTAAATAAGACCTTTATAATTGCTCAGGGGCAGGGGCAGTCACTCCAGAGAGCCCTGTACCAGTTTCTGAGGGTGTACCGCACCACACCACATGCATCCACTGGAGTGGCCCCGGCAGAGGCATTTTTCAAACCGTGCCCTCGAGGTTTGCTGCCGGAGGTAGGAGAGAAAGAACCTGGGGTGATCAATGACCAACAAGTCGAGATGGACCGGCGGATGAGAATCGAGCAAGAGAACGATCAGAGAGGGCTTCGCCCGCAGCGGCTGGAGTCAGGCGATGAGGTCCTCATTCGAAATAGGCATCCCCATGGAAAGCTCTCCCTACCGTATGAGCCGGAACCGCTGGATGTCGTCGCAGTTCGGGGATCCATGGTGACTGCATCGGACGGCCGGTCTGCGGTAACTCGCAACGTGAGTTTCTTCAAGAAGCTGCGGGATCCAAGAACTGATCCACCCCCTGATCCAGACCCAGGAGAGGTCCCTGAGGACGAAGGGGAAACACACTGTCTGCCTGAGTCCCCGGCCCGGGGCATGCCCGTGGACAGATCACCCGTGCCGGAGGTGAGCAGGAGGTACCCCCAGAGGGCTGGGCGAGGGAAACCGGCTCACCTCAGCGATTACGTGTTGGGTCACCTGGCTGATTGTCCTAATGATGAGAACCGTTAAGTAAGGGGACCCGGGTGGATGTCAATAAAGGGGTGCTTCAAACATGGGGTTTTGGGAGATGTTATGTATATATTCTGGTTTGGTTTGCAGTGTCTAGTATTGGTATTGTTTATTGTTCTCCCGGAAAAAGGAGGAGTGTGGCGCTGCCCGATGACAGGGCGCACACGTGGCGGCGTGACGTTGCACGCTGCTGCGTGCAACATAAATAAACGGGGCGTTTCCCGGCTGCGGCAGAGCGACCGGGAAGCCCGAACCGAGAGGACGTGTCGGAGTGAGTCCTTCGGGGTCTGGGGCTTGCGGGAGGCGCCGGAGGTCGCAAGCAACCCCCAACAATGATTACAGTATGCGCTTTGCTCAAATTTGAACAATGCTGTTTGGGTAACGGTTGGTGGCAGAAGTCCGGAGAGATCCGATCTCCCCAGTGTTCAGTGTATTAATGATGAAGTGATAGAATATTCATCGGGTCTTGGTGAAGCATAGGATCCTAGGAGGCCTTTGGATGATTTCTCCTTCCAATGCGGAGCCTTGAATGTTTTGAGAAAAGTACTACGAAATGCCTGCAACGTTACCAGGAAGTGTTTTCTATTGGATCGGCTGATGAAGGAAAGACTGTTTATTCCGTGTGGAGGACATTTATAGCATGGATTCAGGTATTGTAGGAAAGCACAACTACTGCAGGGAAGAAATATTTTATTTGATATGTGCAAAAGTTACCCTTATAGGAATTACAGTGACAGTAGAATGCTGAACCAATGTAGTGAAATGCCAGTAAGTAAAAATCAAGTTCATGGTTTTCAAATGTGTTTATGCACTACTAACTTTTTTTTTCTTCTAGGTAGACATATATTTTAATAACGTGGTGCAGGTAAATATATATTATAGAATGTGACAAATGTTTTGGGGATTGGTGATCTGTTAATCACGTAAGGCTCATGTTTGGTGAATAGGAAAACGTTTTTTTTATACATGCCCTGTTGTTGGTATACAAACAAATTTCATGTGGACTAACGGTTTGAGTGAGAGTTATATGGATTGGTGCAATATTTTTCAGATCTTATATTTTAAATATTGTGATCCAATTTTAGGGTGTTAGTGTAAGGGGATTCCTGTGTTAGAGTCAAACATGGGAATTTAAAGTCACATTTTTTTGGTATTATGGGGAATGTCAAATCATTATGGGTCACTGGTGCAATCAAGTATAAATCTTTTGTGCAGACTGTAAAATGAGTGATTAAGTGAATGGGCCGTTGTCTCCTGTGTGTATATGTGTTGTGGCCCGGTGCATTATGCTGCACTTTATGGTTTATTGAGCAATGTATTTGTCATGAATTATAGTGAAATGAAAGGTTTGTCAAAATGGTGAATACTGGAAAAGTAAATGCCGAAAAGGTAAAGTGAAACTTATATATGTTGTCTACAGGAAATGTTGTTGCAAATTTATTTTTTAAAAACATTTTGGGCAGCCACACCGCATTTCTTTTGCGAGTGTGGTTGATGTCATGTTATGAGGGGACATCCACCAAGTTTTTCAGGTTGGATGGTGCTCCAATTTTTAATAGTTGCGCACATATAAAGTTAAATGGGACATCCACCAAGTTCTTAGGTTGGATGGTGCAACAATTGTTACGAGTTGCACACATTTTTAAAGTTTAAGGGGGACAGCCACCATTTTTGGGTTGGATGTGCAGCAATCGTTATGAGTTGTGCACTTATATAATGAAATTGTATTGGTGTGAGGATTTACTGCCATTCAACGTGGTTTTGGAAAATGCTAAAATTAAAAAATGTTGAAGGTGTTTATATTATCATATATATATATATATATATATATATATATATATATATATATATATATATATATATATATATAAGCTAAGCAACCACAACTCGCGCCACCACCGTGCACTGCTAAGACTAACACCCAGGACATCAAAGATGACATCACAAATGTCATTGATGACATCACTGATGACATGACATGTGTATGTACTTTTCATGAAATATGTGTACAAGGGATTCTTATTATAATGTTGCAAAAAAAGTGTCAAGGATCATTGCAATAAATATCATACCCTAATTAGTGCATTGAACAATGCATTGATATAAATAGCATTCTATTATGGGGTTCTATCTAGTATACTAAGCTACTCATACAGAAACATAACATTGTGTGCAGTGTACAAGATGAAGGTATAATATTCGTAATGTTAATATGTTGAATAATGAAATGATAATTGTTTTCTTAATAGATGTTTGTGTACTGTGAAATATGTAATAAGTAGCTAATAAAACACATGTATTACATAATTGCATTACTATAGACAAAACACAAAGACACAAGAACGCATACCAATATGGGTATGTACAGGGAAAGTGAAGTTAGCAAAAAAGCACAAGTAATAGCAGAAACAATTCATAACTTAACTGATTATTTTCATGCAAATAAATGATTGCTCTGTTTCAAAGCTGCTATTTACTCTAGGTATATGCATCACTTGATGTGATTGGACCCTAAGGAAAGTACTGTGAGTACAATGTATACAAATATGACCATATACAGGGAAAGTACAGCCATAAAAAAACAACAGAACTATCAGAAAGTGCTCATAAGTGCTCATAAGTCTATTGATTATCTTTATGCACAAAAAGGATTGCTGTCTTTCAAGCTTGTGTCTTCCCGTATGTATATGTTTCATATGATGTGAGTGGACTCTAAGGGAATTACTGTAAGAACCTACTTGAAGAATACGTCTACAAATAAAATAACATTTTTAATTTCTGACTGTTACTGAAGAAAACCATGTGGCCTATATATGTCAGCAAAAGAAAAAAGAGTGAGCCAGACATGTGATGTCATCAGTGATGTCATCAATGACATTTGTGATGTCATCTTTGATGTCCTGGGTGTTAGTTTTAGCAGTGCACGGTGGTGGCGCAAGTTATGGTTGCTTAGCTTACCATAACTGGCGAATTTCAAGGGTTTTTCGGTTTTACTTGGAACCATAACATCCCTTTGACAAAGTTTTTGCACTGAATTTCATAGGTTTTTATCAGCGCAACCTAACCATAACGTCCCTTTAACAAAGTTTTTTCACTGAATTTGAAAGGTTTTTAGCAGCGAAACTTAACCATAACGTCCCTTTAACAAAGTTTTTTCACTGAATTTCATTGGTTTTTAGCAGCGCAACTTAACCATAACGTGCAGCTTAACAATAATGACTTTGACTTTATATACATATCATATGGAACTGACTGAATCCCTTCTACTGTACTTGATGTCCGCGAACTAATTTAATGTTCGCGGACATGTTCGAAGAACATTACCACTACCTAAAACTCTGGGGGGGTATGTTTGATTGTTATATCATAACATAGGAACATTTGACAAATTCAAAAAGAAGCACACAAACACATTATATGTACTAATACATAAGAAATGTAACCCATATATACAACACACTAACCATTCATTTAAATGCACTATGTTCTAAAATGGAATATACCACAAGAAAATAAATTGGCTTCCAACATAATTACCTCACAAACACGACAGAACTGAGAACAAGAACAGACCCACTGAGTACATAGGACATATCTTACCTGAAATAGTAAGTGTACTTAATTGTATTCATATATTTATAAACTTTCTGTATTAGATAAAAAAATATATTATCTTTTTTTTTCTCTCACAGAAATGTCTGGTACTCTGGAATGGCTAGAGGAGCATTTCCCACATGAAGAAATGTCACATGAAACTAATAGTAAACACTTTATAATATAAACCATTTAATTATTATTATGTTGTATACATTTAACATATATATTTTTTTTTGTACAGAGCATACCAAAATAGAAAATACTTCAGAAAAACCTGTTATGGTTAACACTTTTCACAGTATAGAAGAAAAAATGGATTTATTGTTGACTAATTTTAATAATTTGAAAACTTTTGTGGAATTTCATTTTAAACCAAAAACCTCGTACCATTGCCCCACATGTACTTGTCCCTCCTCACCATATCCCAGTCAATTATCCCCAAACCTTCTCCATAACCCAAAACATTTTGATGAGACTTCCATCCCTTCTTCACCTAATAACAATCATGTTGAAACCCCTAACTCTCCTGTTTTTGTTTCTGTTTCTGCCTCACCTTCTCTGTCATAAATTATTAATATATGTTAAATAAAGTTTAATTTTTATATTGTGATGTAAATAGTTTTTTTTTTTTTTTTTAAAACAATGTAGGTGTCCGCGGACGGTGCAGGTGTTCTGAAATGTTCGTAAATAAACGAAAATGGAGGTGTCCTGAAGAACACTATACCTGTTCGTACTGTTCGCTAGCAAGATGAAACTATTCTAAGAACACAGGCGTTGTCCTGAAATGTTCGTAAAAAAAAAAAATTAAAGTGTCTTAAAGAACACTATACCTGTCCGTACTGTTCGCTAGCAAGTTGAAAATGTTCTAAGAACACAATTGGTGTCCTGAAATGTTCGTACACAAACGAAATTGAACGTGTCCTGAAGAACACTATATCTGTCCTTACTGTTCGCTAGCAAGTTTAAACTGTTCTAAGAACACACGTAGGGCCTCATTACGACCCAGGCGGATTTCGCGGTGCTAAATGCACCGCGAAGCATGGCGGAAAGCCGCCGATAGCGCCATGGGGGTTGGCGGATTTACCGCCCCATTCCGACCTTGGCGGGGCGGTAAATCCCCAATCCCCATTCTGCCCTTCCCCATTCCCATTTTTGCCCCATAGGGTATAATGGGAGTGGGGAAGGAGTTAATTACGCCACCGTAAAATACGGTGGCGTAATTAACAACGAGGTCCCGTAGCGCCATGGTTTTCTCCGCCTGGTAAAACCAGGCGGAAAAGGCCGCCATGGCGCTACGGGAACTCGTAGTATGGCGGAGAGGTACGCCATGCACTACGCTGGCGTAAAACCCTCTCCGCCAGGGTCCTAATGAGGCCCGTAGTATCCTGAAATGTTCGTTTCACGTGCAACGCAATTTTAATTAGTTCATGAGCCGAACAGTGTCCGTAGAACATCAACGCGCATGCTCTAGCCAATCTCCGAGCATTTGGTGTCCTGCGGACATGCGCTTCCTTCGCGGACTTGTTCGCGAACGGATCATATGACCGCGCCCACGCTGATCGCGTGTTCTGAATGCGGACACTGTTCGGGTCCCTGAACAAATTAAAAGTACATTTTCATATAATCGATAATATTTTTCAATAAAATCTCACCATGGCACAAGTCCCACATAGTAATCCTGAGTTTCTACATACCTTTTGAAACTTTTGAAACTTTTTTTTGTGTTCGATCTGTCCGCGGACAGCGCGCATGTCTGCGGACCGCGCACAAGCACCCCTATAAAAGACCACGCCATAGAGCTCATTCTTATTGTGTTTCTGGCTTTTCTACAGAGCACAGCGAATTTTGCTGCCAACTGCAGATTTCCATCGCATCTTTGATGGCATCCCTGGCTGCTGAACTGCACCTGGTGCTGCACCTGCTTCAGCACCACTCCCACCCCCTCCACCACCACCACCTCCCCAAGGGCCTGAAGAGGGGAACACGAGTGAGGATGCGGAGGAGGAAGAAGATGATGATGAGAATGAGGTAGAGGAAAACCCTACTACCCGCACTAGGCGTGAGTCTTGGGTGTGGCGGTTATTTACCATTCATGGGAATGTTCCTAAGGCTCCTGCTAACCGTGTTACCTGCAATGAGTGCAAAATGATGCTCAGTCACGGGAAGCACGGTAAGTATAGCTTTGGGACCACTACTATGAAGCGACACCTGAGGTCATTTCACTCTGGGGCTATTCGCAGGATTGTACCTTGCGAAGAACGTAGCAGGTTCATTTCCTCTACTTCATCCTCTGTTTCTGATCCTGTCACCACAAGGACCACCTCTGTGGGACAGCGTCTTCCTCAAGCTGCCTCACAGGCCATACAGAATGCTGATGACCCTTACCTTTCGAGGGTCACAGTTGTATGTATGTACTGTGACACAGTACTCTGCAGGGGGAAGCGACTTCGTAGTGCTTTTGAGACTATCGTCTCAGAGCACGAGAAGATCTGCTCACTACCCAAATAAAACCCACTCTACATCTTCCTCTCTCAGCTCGCCCTTTCTTATCCCTGTGGTTGGTGTCCCCCCCTTTACCTTCCTTTCCCCTCCTCTCCTAGTGTGTCGTGTATAAAAAAACAAAAAAAAATACAAAATATCAAAAATCAAAAAAAAAATAAGGCTCTTTTCAGAGCCGCCTGTCACAGTTAAAAAATAGAAGTGAAAATAAATGAAGCAGGGCCCTTTGTATTTTTTAGAAGTCCGCGGACAGTTCGCGAACATTTAAAAAATTGGGTTGCTACCCCATCACAAACATTGCAATTTTCTCTGGGAGGAAGTGGTGGCTCTGAAAAGAGCCTTTGGGAGGTGTTTGTAAGTCAAAAATTATAAATGCTTAACACCTACTTCAAAATGGATGTTGTAATTCCAAAAAAGGTCGCAATGCATTTTGTACATTTCTCAGAAAAATCTGATTGCCACCATAAGTAAGATGGACTCCATCTTTGCGAAAAATGTTTGTACTACGAAACAGAATATTTTCATTGTGAAAAGAAGACATGCCAAAATCTTTTAAAAAGGCACAAACAGCTTTATTAACATTGCGCCTTGCTTTTTCCATTTGTGGACCAAATGAAGAAGAACGAAGCCACATTTGTCTCTGCGCAATCCGTGAAAATATCACTTGAGAATTAGGAAACATGTCCATAACCTTCCCAAGTCCTTCTTTCATAGCAAATTGCAAAAAAATTCCAGTCACATGTCCTAAACTGTTCCCTCCACAATGAATTACAATTATGTCTGGATGTTGCTCTATCTCCAAAGTAGCACAGAGAGGTAGCAAGTCCAACAACTTCATTCCACGTACTCCATGCCAGTGTACTTCCACATGTGGGAATCCAATATCTACAGCTACTCCACAGCTTTCTGCATGCACCTTCAACCAATATATCCATGAATCTCCCAAAATCCATACAATCCTTTTCCTAAAATACACAGACATAGCTATCTGTTGTTCTCTCAGCAAAAACAGTATATGAGAAACTCTCTTCTGGCACAACACACCCACTAAACTTTCCTGACCAATCCCTTTTAGTACTCATTCTCATTTGCATGACTTCTGAACCCAAAAATCCCCGGATGTAACTCCCGATGTCCCCGAACTAACGCCATGTCCGCGGACATATCGTAACATGAACAGCCCTTCTACCATTTCCACTTCACTCTCACTGCCATTCCCTCATTGGATGTAGCTAAAAAATCACATGACCATGCACCAATCACATTCAAGACCTCTACATCTAACTGCATCATCATAGATCAGCACTGCAAATGTACTGTGAATCTCTCTGAGTACAAGTGTCATATCATTGGCAAGCACCATCTACCAGAAATACTGAACAAGTCTCCAAGATTTCTACTTGCAGCTCCATGCATATCCATATGCATGAACACAAACTTCAGGTATGCATATTTTCTGTACAGTAGATGAACACATTTTCAAACAGACTTTTAGCTTGTGTAATCTGTAAAATGAATTTACTGTATTTTTTTCAATTTCCTAAAATCAACTATCACTTATAAACCTTTATACTATTTACTTTCTTTATACACACACACTCAAATCATGTTAAACTAACATTTTTTAAATGAAATATATAGACTACATATATTCAAACAAAATTGCATGCAAGCACAATCTATGTTTAAATCTTTAAAAAAAAATACTTATACAATTTCATATTTTTTTGTTTTTATTTATTTATTTAGTTAATTACTTTAATTTAGACATGACATTGAGGCGCTATTACCTAGAACAGCTTAGTTACAGAAATAGTGGTATTCACTGGTATATTATAAATTTCACAAGACATAGTAAAGATATTTTTTTGCTACAGTTAGTTATTCAATACAATTTGTTCTTTAAGAACATATCATATGTACTGAACTGATGCAATGTATCCTATGTAAATAAATTAGTTTAATGGTTTTAAAGAAGGCACTGAGGATTTCAATTAAAAAAATCAATATCTAAATTAAAAATAGCGCTATATACAAACAAAGTTACTAATTTGAAGCTTTTACAATTGCAGTGAAGACCAGTCTCCTGAAAAGAAGCAGCCGAATTCGAAGAACAAAGAAGAACTAAGAAGTTACCTGTTAGTTTAAGAAAAAAAGTAAGTAGAATATCACCATAATATTTGTATTATTACTCAAACATACTATAACGTTAATACAAGCTATTTCTGTGCCTAAAAATAGAGATTGTGTACCATTTTGTCCAAAAGTCTCCATGTCTTAAACAGCGATTTACAGCCACAATGGCCCACTAATTCCTATTTTTGGACACACAAATTACCCAACTGAACCGCTACAATTTTCATATTATAGAACAAACAACTGTTTTAATTGTATACATTAGATTTACTATTTGTACTTTTCCACACCACTAGCTTACTTTATTTTTGTCATCTGAACCCCAGTTTAGTAACACATAAATTCAAGAATACCTATCCCTACTAGTTGTAGTTCCCAATGCACAATCACACACCATTACATACATCTTTATCATCTTACTCAAACACTCATGCACACAGCACACATACATTCCAGAACACCCCAACCCATATCTTCTTTATTTTTTTCAACAGACCCTAAAGAATGCCTACCAAAAGTCAAGTCCGTAGAAAGCAACGCAAAAGTAGAGCAAATGAAAATAAAAGTGTCCAACATAATCATCCATCTCTAGCAGAATTTGTAAAACAAAAGTTGAAACAAAACAACTAATACAGTCATTTAGTGAAACACAAGAAGTTTCAAGTACAAAAACTTTGCCTCCTCTATCAGAATGTAAAACAAACCAAAAGACAATTAACAGAAAATCAGCTATCACTACAGAAAAAACTACTTCTTCAAATTTTAATATAGTGCAAAGTAAGCATACCAAGTGTTAGGAAAGATTTCGTAATTGTAGGTAATTTTCCTTCCATGTGGCAACCCCTAAACTTTTTGCTGTTGTTTTTCACCTTGTTCTTGACTTTGCCAGAGAAGTGCAGCCTTCTGCCGCACTCCTCTGGGCTTTCGCTCCTTTCTTACGGGGAAACTGAAATGCCCTTAAGACAGTCAGTACCGGGGAACGCTGTTTCCCGTAGTTTCTTTTATCATGTTGCGGCTTTCGTGCAACATGACACAAGAGCTAAGTTACAACTCTCTTGGGTCTCTAGCCTTCTACAGGCACTAGATACTCGTTTAGGATTGTATCTGATCGGTGCAAGTGATTCAGGGACGGGAATGGTGGCAGCGATCGTTTCTTGTGTTTTGAGCTCCTTTTTGCGTTCTAAGCGCGTTTCTCGCGCTTAACCCAAAATGGTGGCCTGGCTCCCAAAATGGCCAGACCACGAGGCTCCTTTGTCCTGTCCGCTGACCGTCTTGCTCCCTTCACCTTCCCCAGGTCGAGCCGACCCGGGGCCTTCCTTATTTGGGCATGTACTTTCCCGCGAAACACAGATGCTTTCGCGGGCTTCTACATGTCTTGTGTGTGCCTCCAGGATGTGGGCTGGGATGTCTGGTCCCAATACACATCCTGGGTGCTAGAGAGTCTAGGGTGGTGTGAATGCCTGGGACCACCGTGGTCCGTGATTGGTCCACGAATGGTGTGAGTGTTGATGAGCGGATCTCCCATTGGGTCCCCTCCGTTTTGGCGCGAAGGGAACCGTGGATAAGAGGGGGCTGGAAACACCACTACCATGTCGATCTCCTGAGTTCTCACGAACGAAGGAATACAGGAGCCAAGTATCCTGCAACCAAGAGGCTGGACCGAGGAATCGCTGGTGACCCGCTGAAGGACTTCTCCTCTGCACTGCTGTCGCCTTGCAAAACCCTTTTCACCTTTGATCGAACCAGAAGGCCTGTACTGGTACTTCGACCCTTGGAATAGCGGGAACAGCTATTCTCGGCATCTTCACCATCTCCTGCCAGTAAGCCTTCGGAAGTGTCTCTGGGCCATCCAGCTGACTGACCAGCTTACACGGGAGTCTTGCTCTGTAACCGCCGCCAGGTTGTGTAGTATTTCGAGTCCTTGTCACTCTCACACGCTTCGTACACTTGGCGTTCCCAGGTCTGAAGTGAGTAGCGTACATTGGGCTCAGATACACACGGCCGCTCCGTTGCCCTGCTGTGGTAACAAACTGTGCGGGTTTCTTCGATTGGGACGTCTTTTTACTCAACACGACGACGAGGCGTTCCATGCTCTTCTGAACCTGCCAGCTACTGAAACGGACGCGGAGAAGCCTGGGTCTGCTTGCATCGGGGACCGGTGAGTAGCATAGCTAGGATCTGGTCGCCCTCCTGCAGGAGCCCATTGCTTTTCCCCGCTGTGTCAAACAGCACCCTTTTCCATACTCGCGCTCTGCTTCTGCCCACTGTGGAGGCTGCGCTTGAGTCGCGGAACTTGTTCTTCTTCTTTTGTGCACTAAACTGAACTGCCTGATTTCCCTCGAAGAGCTTCTCCTTTTCCCCATTGGCACTAGCGCGTGCAGGTACTTTTGAGCACAAGGCTCCACTCTTCGCAGGGCTCGGACTTCCATCTAGTTAGGTGCCTCTGAAGGTGAACTGGGTCTAAGCATTATTGCGCACTGCCTGTTTTCCCTCCCTTTTAGGTGGACTACACATTTCGTGCATATAACGCTTGAGACTGGTTGTATTTGTATATATATTGTGTTGATATGGTATGTGTTGGTTTACTATCGTTATATTGTGATTTTCTCGCTACGGTCATTGTTTTAAAGGCCTTGAAATAAATGTGTATATATTTTTAATATAACAACTGTTTGGAGTAGTTTGTAAGTGATCTTGCTTTGTGTGCTCATTGCGGGCTTTCAGTCACCCTCACCCCTCTTGAGACCTAGTCTTGACCGCTGCAATCGCTACCTTGATTGGTCTGGCTCGTCCAGAGGTTACCCTGTTCCAAGTAATTAGGTTGGCCTTCTGAACTTCTGCGCCACCAGGACAGAGTTCAGAAATCCGTCTTAACACCAAGAAAAGTATTTTAGCCAAAATGTACCGTCACAAAGTCCTTCAAAATCTTATAAAAACAGGAGAGAAATCAGGTCAATGCTTAAAACCTATGGTAGGAAATTAATCTTAGAAGCGTTGATGGACAGTGCAATTCTTCTCAAAAGAAAGTTATTTATTTTACTGTTAAACAAAATGAAACCACTAACAAAACTAATAACTAAATTACAAAAAAGACTTCTCAATAAGCGAAATGTCAACAGAAAGAACTTCTTAAGTATCTGCGTAGGTGAATGGAATCACACTACGAGCACAGAACAATATTTTAATGAAGAAGCGTACAAACAAAAGCAAACAAATACAATTGCCATACATAGCAGTGGTCGAGGTTATGAAAAAGTGAATAATACCATAATGGAACAAGAAGTACTCCTTTCAAAAATATGCCCTGAAAACTTAGAATTACCCCTCCATTCAACTGAATCAGAACGTCTAGTGTACAAATGGCCATGCACGTCAATGTGTAACATTCCCAAACAATGTTTCAAATCTTTACGCCAATTCCTCAATAAATATGTAAAAAGCAAAAACAAAATCAAAATTAAATTACTGCAAAATATGGATACCTGTCCAGTGCACAAGTACACAGGACTACAAGGACATTCATTGGCCTGCATTACAGGACCTACTTGTAAAACCACTTTCCATGATATCAAAAGGATATCAACACATCATTCAACTATAAGAAATTTAGTCTATAAACTGTACTATGTTAAAAGTTCTGCTTTAGCACTAGCAAAGTTAAATAACATCCTTCTACATGGTACAGCAAAAGACCTACTTGAAGAAATTCACTATATCCAGAAAAAATATTTTGGAAGTGAAAGCCATTTACAGAATGAAATAGCTTTAAACCAATTAAGCAACAATTCTACACATGGCAACCTTTTGCTAAACACATACAAAAAAGAAATACTAAAATTTAAAAGTACATCATCTGAAGTACCAAACCATGTATGTGTATGTTGCCGTAGAACTTTTTATAAAAGTAACACAAAAACTTTAGACCTATCATATAAAATAGAAGACAATGAAGATTCTAAATGGTTTGAATTAGCTCTCTACCTTGTAGCAGAAAACAAATACAAAATAACTGAGCCCTTAATACTTTGCAGTTACTGCACTACAAAACTTGACAGCAACCAAACTCCTTCACGTGCTATCACAAATACTTTGGAATTATACCCAGTACCAAAACCCCTACAACAACTTAATTTATATGAGAGCATCATAATTCAAACAGTACACCCATTTCAAGCAATAATACGCCTTCAACCAAAAACAGCAAAATTACCTCCCTCTGAATTGGTAAAAGGCATTCGTGGAAAAGTAGTTTATTTACCATTAGATCTAAAAGAAAATGTGCATACTCTAGGAGTGCAACGTCCAATGCAGCAATCTTTAATTATCTTAGTAAATGGAGTACCTACAAAAGACAAAAAAATATGGCAACAGCTGGTAGATTTATATAAAGTTAGACAAGCCTTCCAATATCTTAAAGAGAATAATGAATATTACAAAGAAATTAATATTGAAGAAAACTTGAAAGATACAACTGAAATAATTCAAGAAACACAAGAAGCTGGTCAATTTGAGCTACTAGATCCTGCTACAATATCAAATACTTTAGACCATTATACAATTCATCCTTTGCACTGTAATGACACCGTAGAAGATGTACTGGAAACTTACCAAATGTGTCAAACAAAAGGATCGCCAATCAGCATATGGGAAAAAATTATAGAAGCATGTGCTTTTCCTCTACTCTTTCCTACTGGCAAAGGAGGAAGGTATGATGATAGACCTATTTAAATATCAGCTTCAGAATACCGCTCATTACGGATGTATTCTGAAGATCCCAGATTTAGAAAAAATGTGGAATACATATTCCACCTACTCTTTGAAAGTGAACTAGCAACTTTATGTTACGGAGTTGCACACATATTAAAATCAGGATCACACTTTCAAAATATGACAGCTACACAATTATTACAAAAAGTGCAACAAAAGGATGAGGTTTTACAATCAAATATTACAAATCTATTAGCAAATATGCGTGGTACTAAAGAGTACTGGTTTCGACATCATGGAGATGTACTTTGTATGATCAGAAACCTTGCCCCACCCACTTGGTTTGTTACATTAAGTTGTGCAGAATATGCATGGGAAGATTTACATGATTTCCTAAGCATATCAAATAAAAACAAAACAAACATAGATATTCTAACACCTGGAGAACTTTGTTCTTTGGATCCTGTTAATGTTTCAAGATATTTTCACCATCGCTTCATTGCTATGCTACATTTTATTTGTAATAAAACTGTTCCTCCCCTTGGAGAAGTGCAACACTTCTTTTGGAGAAAAGAATAGCAAGCCAGAGGAGCACCACATATCCACATGCTTTTATGGATTAAAGATGCTCCTAAATTTGGTCAAGACAGTGATGCCACTGTTTTACAGTTTATTGAAAAATATGTCACTTGTGACATTCCATCAGAAGCCACAAATAGTGATCTTCATGCACAAATTTTACAATTTCAAAGACACAAATGTGGAAAATATTGTCGTCGCAAATACAAAAACAAAGGGAAATACTACACCAAATGCCAATTTGGTTTCCCTAGACCAGTTACAAATACAGGTCAAGTGAACAAGCTCATGTCTTCAGTTAGACATAGTGTTAAAGGTAAATCACCTAAAAATACATATTACATAAAAAGAAAAGAAGAAGAAAAATATATCAATGATTATAATGCAATCATTGACCACTTATGGAATGCAAACATAGATGTGCAGTACATTGCAGACAATTCTACTGCAGTTGCACGATATGTCACAGCTTACTTAACTAAAGCAGAAAAGACAGAGCTCCAAGACCTCTGGAATGACCTGTCATCAGATAAAACAGTATCTCAGAAATTATACAGCTTGGGGATAAAAATGCTCACCCATAGAGAATGTGGATCATATGAAGCAGCTGATCGTTTAACTGGTACTGTATGGTAAATCTGAAAATATAGTATGGCTTAGTCTTGGTCCAGCTAAATCTAGAAAAAGAGTTCTAAAATCATATGAAGATATAGAAACAATAGCCAAACATGATCCCAACAACCAAGACATTTTAAAAAACAATTTATTGGACACATACTACCCAAACAGAAGTAATACTTTGGAAAACATGTGTATATACCACATTGCCCAAAACTACACATACAAAAATAATATGAAACCTGATGAAAAAAAAGGTAAATATAGAGTGACAAACTGTGAAGGCAGCTTAGTTAAACTCGCTAAACCAAATTTAATTAATCATATCAAATTGTCATTAAAGACTCCTCAACATAAAGAAGTATATTACATGTCCCTGCTACAACTCTTCAAACCATGGAGAAAAGAAGAACAATTACTAGATAACTATGACTCATATGAGGATGCCTTCAAAGCAAATGAAAGCACTATTACTGATGTAAACTTTACACAGTACAAAACAATGTTGCACAATGAACAGCAACACGAAGAAGAACTCCAAGCCCAACTAGATAAGGACACTCCTGACAGTAGTCAACCTTCTGTAACAGGAAGCCAAGAACCACTGGGAGAACCACTAATAATAAATGAGGCAGAATTAGCTATGATAGAAGTAGAAAACACCATGTGTCAGTATGAAGATAAAGAAGACTTAACTATACTACAATCAAAACTAAACAATGAGCAAAGTAGCATTTTTCAAGAAGTAACAAAACAAATTGCACATGGTGTAAAACATGAAAATAAAGAATGTTCCTGCCATAATTATAAACCTATACTACTGTACGTCAGTGGTGAAGCTGGTTCTGGCAAAACATTCCTAATCAAAATCATTAGTAAGTTCCTTCAACAATTGACAAACAACAAACAGTCAGCTGTTGTCACTGCCCCCACAGGTTTAGCTGCCTACAACATAGGTGGTGTTACATTACACCGATTACTACTATTACCAGTAGAACACCAGAACAAATGAGACTATTACAAACTTTCTGCAGAAGCTGCAATGGAATTACGCAGAGTATTGAAACAAATGAAAATGCTACTAATAGATGAAGTGAGCATGGTCTCCAACCTGATGTTAGCTTTGATTCACCTCAGATTACAAGAAATACTCAAAACAGACTATGAAGAGCTCTTTGCAGGAAAAAACATTATTGTTTTTGGAGATCTGCTTCAATTAACACCAGTAAAAGGTGAGCCTATTTTTAAAACATTAGGACACAAACTCTGCCGTAAAGCTGTTGGCAGCATTGGAAATATCAACCTTTGGCAACATTTCCAATACAGAGAATTAACAGAAAACATGCGGCAATCTGCAGATCTCACTTATGCCAACATTTTAAAAAGTATCAGAGTTGGTATACTTTCTAAAGAAGCAGAAGCAATATTGAAAAACCGGCACATTAATGCACTTTATGGCGATAATGCATGTGCTACAGATGTTATGGAACAATTAGCCCACGAAAATGTCAATTGTATGGCCTTAATGCCAACTCTTGCAAGCTGTTTCAAATTCAATGAAATCATGCTAAGTAAAGAAATGCAACCAATCATGGGAATTAGCGCAACAGACAAACTAGATGTACATGGTATGACACTACCCATGTGTGACCAAGCCACAACAAGACTAAATAGTTTAGAAAAATCAATCTCAAACACAGCAGGCTTAGAAAAGACATTAAAATTATCCTTAAATTGCAGAGTAATGCTTAAACGTAACCTTGACGTGGACCAAGGACTAGTTAATGGAGCACTGGGTACAGTTGTTGGCTTTCAAACATACCCACGCGACAACAAAATTCAGTTTGTCAATATACTCTTTGACAAACTTTCAGAAGTAAAAAGGATAGGACGCTCAACAGCTAGATTCCTTCTCTTCAAAGATATGTATGTACGCAGAGAACAATTTTCTCTAACTCTTACATACGCAGTCACGATTCATAAATCACAAGGTCTTACCCTAGACAAAGCAATGATAGATATTGGTAACACAGTCTTTAAAGAAGGCATGAGCTATGTAGCACTATCACGCTTACGTACACTTGACGGTCTATTTCTAATCAACTTTGATGCCAGTAAAATAAACGCTGATATTCCTTGCATTTTAGAATACAATAGACTTCGCTCACTATACACCCCCCACCTTAACACATATTCTGTTCCACAAAAAGTAAAACGTTATAACAGAAAAATAAATCAAACAGAAATGCAGCAGGATGTCACTGCAAATCCTCCAAAGAGAGTAAAAGAAACTAATACTTCATCAAGTACCACAAGCAAAAAAGAATCAATTAGGGAAAGTAAACCAGGTACTTCTTTAAAGAAGGAAGACAAACTCCAAAAAAAGCAGTTAGATACAGAACTACCTGTACCATTTAAATTCTCAAATATAGTTGGTGTAAATTGCTACGCAAATGTAGCAATGAATATTCTATTTCAATTACCACCAATTGTTGACAACATTTACTTACACAGTACAGACCCATTGGGCCTCATTACGACCCAGGCGGTAAGTTACCGCCTGGGCCGTGACTTTACCACCATGGCGTAAACTACGTTTACGCCATGGTGGTAGGCCGACTTACCGCCCCATTCCGAGGTCGGCGGGGCGGTAAGTCCCCAATCCCCATTTACCTTTCCCCATTCCCATTTTTGCCCCATAGGGCATAATGGGAGTGGGGAAGGCGTTAATTATGCCACCGTAAATTACGGTGGCGTAATTAACAACATGGTCCCTTAGCGCCATGGATTTTAACACCTGCTAAAAGCAGGTGTTAAATCCGCCATGGCGCTAAGGGACCTCGTACTCAGGCGGTAAGGGTCGGCGCTGTTTGCGGCGCCGTAAACCCCTTACCGCCTGAGTTGTAATGAGGGCCATTGTGTTTGCAAATGTTAGTACTTCACAGAAATGCAGCAAACAATCCTGACAACACGTATAGTGTTTATGGAATAAGACAACAATTGGACTACTGTGCTGGAATGGTGAAATTCACTATAAACTCACAGGAAGATCCACAAGAATTTCTAATGTGCTTACTACATGTACTGGAAAACAAAAACATACCTATAAATGAAATCTTTCAGATTTCATACATGTGGAAACATACATGCACTCTCTGCAACAATGTGACACAAGAAGAAATCCCCAATGAAGACTTCATATATATATCAATACCAAATTGTGAATCCATTCCATTTCAGCGACTTGTACAAAATGCAAACCATGGTAGATTATGCTCTACCTGCAATTCAGATAATCGCTCCACGTTAGTAATACAAACACATAGTAAATACATAATACTAATGCTTCTATGTTACAATGCAGATGGTACCAAAAACAACTGCAAGCTGACTGGATTCACACATGGTCAAATATCACTTGGTAAGAAAACCTTCAGAACAATAGGTATAATCTACCACGCAGGAGCCACAACCAATTCAGGGCACTACACTGCATATATAAAAAAGAAATGTGGATGGTTTGAATGTAATGATAGTACCATTACTCTAAAGCAGAGATTACCAGGAAATCTTACAAACGCTTATTTGATGTTCTTAAAACCAAAACTTGATAACTAAACTGTATTTAAACCCTAAGTAAACTTGTGTTAAAAAAATATAAACTGTTAGAATACTCCAAAAGCTATCTCAAAGATTGTACAACAACTAATCGGATAAATGAATACCACTAAATTAGACCAAGAAATAGACAGTTAGAATACGCCAATTGGTATCTGACTGCTCCAAAATTTTATAATATCAAAACAAATAAATAATATGTTACTGCTCCAAAAAAATACAACAAGCCAAAGTATAAAGCATTAGCCAGAAACAACAAGTGAACACTGAAAACAAACAAACAAATAAACTGTAGCATAACAGAAAAAGTTTTTTTTTTTAATCCAACATGGATTTTTTTTTCTCCCACAGACCCAATGATTTTAGCAACAAATACAGAAACTGAGCAAATTGCACAGTACTCTGATTTCTAATCTACTAAATATGAGGGTCCAAAAAAAAAAGTATATTGATTATACAATGTAATAAGTCATTACAAAATACTAATACTAACATGCTATTTTCTTTTATCACAGAAATTAACAAGAAATACATGTACTCCGGTTACTAGACCAAACAGTAAGTATACAATAATAAGGAGAACCATAGCAGCATATCACATCCATAGTATCTAATACCTTTGTTCCTTATACATTTGTTTTTCACCCAAAGTTATAAGCAAATATGAATGTGATATGCTGCGGTGGTTGTTGCCAGGGCATAGAGTCTTGGGTGCATGGCCAAATGGCCATGCACCCAAGACTCTATGCCCTGGCAACAACCACCGCAGCATATCACATCCATAGAGTCAAACATTTCAACTATGGTCTATGGAAACTTTTAATGTCCACAGACATTATGAGTGTTCTTAGAACACTTTCAACTTGCCAGCGAACAATACGGACAGCGTTTTCAGGACACCCCCTACGAACATTTCAGAACAACGCGATAGTTCTTAGAACACTTTCAACTTGACAACGAATAATACGGACAGTGTCCTCAGAACACCCCCATTTCGTTTATTTGCGAACATTTCACGACACCATGAGTGTTCTAAGAACACATTCAACTTGACAGAGAACAATACGAACAGCATCTTCAGGACACCCCCTACGAACATTTCAGAACAACGCGAGAGTTCTTAGGACACATTCAACTTGACAGAGAACAATATGGACAGCGTCCTCAGGACACCCCCTACGAACATTCCAGGACACCGCAAGTGTTCTTAGAAACGTCTTCAGAACACCCCCATTTTGTTTATTTGCGAACATTTCAGGACACTGCGAGTGTTCTTAGAACACATTCAACTTGCCAGCGAACAATACAGACTACGCCTGCAGGACACCCCCTACGAACATTCCAAGACACTGCCAGTGTTCTTAGAAACGTCTTCAGAACACCCCCATTTTGTTTATTTGCGAACATTTCAGGACACCGCGAGTGTTCTTAGAACACATTCAACTTGACAGAGAACAATACGAACAGCGTCCTCAGGACACCCCCTACGAACATTCCCCGGACACCGCGAGTGTTCTTAGAAGCGTCTTCAGAACACCACCATCTTTTTTATTTGCGAACATTTCAGGACACCGCGAGTGTTCTTAGAACACATTCAACTTGACAACGAACAATACGGACAGTGTCCTCAGAACACCCCCATTTCGTTTATTTGCGAACATTTAAGGACACCATGAATGTTCTAAGAACACATTCAACTTGACAGAGAACAATACGAACAGCATCTTCAGGACACCCCCTACGAACATTTCAGAACAACGCGAGAGTTCTTAGAACACATTCAACTTGACAGAGAACAATACGGACAGCGTCCTCAGGACACCCCCTACGAACATTCCCCGGACACCGCAAGTGTTCTTAGAAGCGTCTTCAGAACACCACCATCTTGTTTATTTGCGAACATTTCAGGACACCGCAAGTGTTCTTAGAACACATTCAACTTGACAGAGAACAATACGGACAGCGTCCTCAGGACACCCCCATTTTGTTTATTTGCCAACATTTCAGGACACCACAAGTGTTCTTAGAACACATTCAACTTTCCAGCCACAACCCCCATTCATATTTGCGAACATTTCAGGACACAGCGAGTGTTCGACAACGTCTTCAGAACACCCCCATTTTGTGTATTTGCGAACATTTCAGGACACCGCAAGTGTTCTTAGAACATATTCAACTTGACAACGAACAATACGGACAGCGTCCTCAGGACACCCCCATTTTGTTTATTTACGAACATTTCAATACACTGCGAGTGTTCTTAGAACAGTTTCAGTTTGCTTGCGAACAAAACGGACACATATTGAGTCCTTAGAACACCCCCCATTCAGTTTATTTAGAACATTTCAGAACACCCGTGATGTCCGCAGACAAATCGAACACAAAAAGAACGTCTAACACATAAAAAAACACAACTTTCATCCTAACTCATACACTCCCACCCTCCCCAAACACTCCTACACACCAACACACTCTACTAAATACAAATTTTGAACAAAGTTTCACGGCGCTGTCCGCGGACGACCGCGAATCCAAGATGGCGGGCGCTACCGAAAATCTGACGCGCTTCACGCTCCACGCCGTCCAATCAGCGAACACGTTGCATTTCCGCGAACATCACGCAAGCCGATTGGCCAATCAGGACACTGTCCACGGAGTGAACAGGGAAGTGTGTCCGCGGACCGAACACAGATATCACTAATTTTTTTTTACCTACTTTTTGGTCATTTTAAAAAAAACTACTGGATGGATTTTCACCAAATTTGCAAAAGCACCCTTTTGGGTCCAAGCCACTGTTCCTGGTCCAAATTTGGTGAAAATCCGTCCAGCGGTTTGGGCTGTAGATGCGAGCAAAAAAAAATTCCCATTCACTCTATGGGGAAAAAAAGGTTTTGGGACCCCCTATAAATTTGCCCCCACTGGACGAATCCTCACCAAACTTTGCAAAATAAAATCAGAGTGACCCAAATACTTTTTTTGCAAAGTTTGGTGAGGATTCTTCCAGGGAGAGCGAAGTTATAAGCCGCCCAAAAAGTGCTCTTCCTATGGAAACACCAACTTAACCATAACTACATGGCCACTAGCGTGGCCATGTAATATTGTATAGGTTGATAGGGTACCCGGTTGTTTTGAGTTTGTCATAGGAAATAGTTATTACAGTTATGTTTTTCATAAATTGTTTCATGCTACCAGGAGCATCTCATTTGTTATATGGTGTCTTGGCATGGGTCTGGTAGTGTTTGGTATGGTTGATGTGTGTGGTGAGTGAGGAGTGTGTGTTCACTGTAGGCTGGTTGGAGTTTGCTTGAAGTGGGTGGTAGTTTTATATATATGTGGTTTTGAATCTCTGGGATGTCTGTGGGGAGTTAAGTGGGAGCGATTTGTGTTTGGATGAGCCATGTGGGTGTAAAGAGGAAGAAGTGTGGTCAAAGTTACCCATTCTGCAAATGTTGTTTTGGGTTATCAACACTTTTTTTTTTGCTTGTGAGATGGTTGGACTTGTATGGACTATAGTTCGGTTGAGTGTCACATTTGTGGTGATACCGGGTCCGTGGTGGGGCAAATGCGTGGTCCCCCCCTGTTTGTTCACCAGCTGGATGTATGATTGATTTCCCTAGGTTGTGTATGGTTGGTTCCAGAGTGTGGCAGGCTCTGTGTCTGGATGTGACAGGTCTAGATGGAAGGTGTTTGTTGTAGTCAGATGGTTTTGGTGAAAGAGAGATGTTGTGGTGAGTCTGTTATGAAAGGGAGATGTTGTGTGTGGTTGAGTCTGGTATGAAAGGGAGATGTTGTAGTGTAGTCTTGTCTTGCCACTGGCCTGGGTGCTTGCTGTAAGAATGTTGGTGCATGAATGCAGCTCAGGAGAATGTTGGGTGGATCTGTGTGTGAATGTTCTGAGTGGGTCATTTGGGGGCCGGAACTGAGGATGGCTGGATGGCCGGTGGGTCTACTCTTTTGTCAGTAATGTCTTCACCTATCCATGTTCCTGTCAGTGTCTACATGTGACTGTAAATACCTACAAGAGTAACCGGAGTAATGTACATAATGTACATATGTGAAATAAAGCCTACCTGGAACTAATCTAGACTACAGCCGGTCTGTGCTTCAGTGTTGCATCCTGAATGCCTAGTATAAGGCTTTACAACAATTTCCTAATAGAACAACCGTACTAATCGCTTTCAAAGCAATCTCCAATCTAACACTGATCCATTCACAAGATATCAAATCCATCTCTTTCACAAACAACTTAAAGATGGACAAAGTGACACTGTCCATACCATCTCAGATTGTTAAAGAACTGATTTGGAGCGCAAGAGATAAATTAGACCTTCAAGGTTTTATGCTGTCTGTCAACAAAGCAACAAACTCAATGAGAGAGAGAGAAATACATATCTCAAGCAGTAGTAGGTCAGACTCATTAGGTTCCAGTGTGATTGAACCCCTAATTATTAACTGTTAGGGCAACAGAGGACATCTAAAACGCGAAGTATACTTTAAAGATACACAACAGCACCCTCGAGAAACAACATGGTCCTGGCTCAAAAAAGCAATCACTGAAACCAACAATGGGAAAAACTATTGATGCCAAATAAAACCATTGTCTGCTAACTTGAAGATGGCCATATGGAACACCAGAGGTTTTAAACACCTAATGCAAAGTAATCAAAACCATCCCTTGGCCGCTTATGACATCATTGCGCTGCAAGAAACCTGGCTCAGCAAAGAACCTATATGGCCGAATTATGAAATCTGCTGGGTACCTGCTGTTAAAAAAGCAAAAGGTAGACCCATGGCTGGACTCCTACTAGCAGTACAATTGGATCTAAATAGTAAAATGCTATAATGGGCCTCCCCCACCCGTGCATACAATTGTCAAAACGTCACTTTTCAAATCCCTTAAACCCTCTGGGGCCTCATACAGCCATCTTAAATCTCTACTGGAACCCAGCCGTGATATCAGATGATGAATTTTTCGACTTGGTGAACCAAATGTTAGATCTCATTGGGACTGAATCAGAGAGGTACATAACATTGATTGTTGAAGATCTAAACATAAGATGTATTAGTACCGATGAGCGGATGTTATCACCTAGAGCCACTAGATGGATGAACTTAATGTCCGAGAGAACCCTCATAATGTTTAATGGAACAATTGAAGATGATACCCCTCCTTGCCCAACTTGGCAGAGAGACAAATCCTCTGCCATATTGGACTATGCATTCATATCGTCACATTCGATTAACCACGTCCAAAATGTTGCTATTATACCTACAACAGAGAGTGACCAGAACATCTACGAAATGTTGTGGACACGAATGGCCTCCCCACAACCACACAATTATAGGCCTGCAATTGAACTTTCAGAGGGGAGAAATAGGATCAAATGGACAACATCTAAACTGGGCATACTTTTAGGGAGGTTACATGAGGACCTCCACGCCTTCAACATTAAAATAGCTCTCCCCTACACTGAAACAATGCACTTATTTGTTGAAAGACCTCGAAGTGGACTCGCCCAATCTGCACAGGAAAACACACTTTCGATGCTGCCATTCAAAATAGAAAAAGCGAGGATGAGAAGAGAACTAATAAGCATTAAGTCACATACTTCTATAGAGAAACGAAAAAAACCCTCAAACATTCGCACCTCTTACAAAAACCTTTCGAAACAACATAAGCTAATCAAAATCCAAGAAGCAGGTGAACGTATGCTCACAGCACTGGCATCTTAATCTAGCGCCCAGATTTGGGGATTATTTAAAAGAGGGAACTAACATGGGCACAGCATCGCTCTTACTCAATGCAATAGGCGACCAAATCTGGATCACCCATTTTGCTACCCTATTTGCTGAACTGTCTCCTGCCATCAACTTCCTGAGCCCTTGTGAAAACAAATTGAACTTATTAATTATTGATCATGTTGACATCCTTATGCAAATCAATAAACTAAGTTCCTCCAGAGTCCCTGTGCCCGATGGTTCTCTAATGCCACTCTAAAAGCCCATCCTGAACAGTGCTGGTATTTTAGACGTAATATTCCAAATAGTCATACATACTGGTGTAATCCCTGCATCATGGAAACAATCTATTCTTATTCTTATATTTAATAAGGGAAATCGGAAAGACCCCTCAATTTATCGGCTGGTTGCCCTCCTGGATATTCCAGGGAAAATCTTTGCATGACTGGTACCCAGAGATCTAAACAAATGGCTGAAAACGTCAGCCCTGATGGATGTTCACCAATCAGGATTTGTATCAGATTTGGGCACAACTGTTAATTTTCTCATTTTATCAGCAATGAAAAAGCAAGTATTGTCATCTAACCAACCAATATACCTAGCCTTCATAGATTTCAGACAAGATTTCGATTCTGTTAGGAAAGATTTCATATTTGAATGTAATTTTCCCTCCATGTGTCAACCCTGCAACTTTTTGCTGCTGTTTAAACACCTGTAACTAAACTTTGCCAGAGAAGCACAGCCCTCTGCTGCACTCCTCTGGGCTTTCGCTCACTTTTTAAGGGGAAACTGACATGTCCTTAAGACAGTCAGTACTGGGAGACTTTGTTTCCCTTAGTCCTTTCCTCATGTTGCAACTTTTGTGCAACATGTAACAAGTGTACTATGTAATTTACCTTACAGTACACTTGGGTCTCTAGTCTTTTCAAAGGCCCTAGAAACTCTCGCTGGACTTTTTATGAACTGTGCAGATGTGTCACGGGCAGGATTGGTGGCAGCTTTCATTTACATATATTTTTAACCCTTTCGTGCCATGTTGAACTGCGTTAACCGCGATTGGCACAAATAGGTGGCCTGGCTCCAAAATGGCCATGCACCGAGGTTCTTTGTCCTGTGCTTTGGCCATCTTGCCCCTTCACCTTCCCCAGGTCAAGCCGACCCGGGTCAGTCCTAATTTGGTCATGCACTTTCCCACGAAACCTAAAGCTTTCGCAAGCTTCTGCATGCCTTGTGTGTGTGCCTCCGGGATGTGGGCTGGGATGTCTGTTCCCAATACACATCCTGGGTGCCAGAGAGCCTAGAGTGTCCTGAATGCCTAGGACCACCGTGGTCCGTGATTGGTCCACGTATGGAGTGAGTGTTTGTGAGCAGATCTCCCATTGGGTCCTCTCCGTTTTGGCGCGAAGGGAACTTTGGATAAGACGAGGCTGAAAACACCACTAGCATGTCGATCTCCCGAGTTCACACCGAACAAGGGATAAGGAGCCAAGTATCCTGCAACAGAAGCCGAGTCAAGGAATCGCTGGGGACCCGCTGGAAGGTTTGGCACCCTGAGCCAGCTGTCGTCCCGTGAGACCCCTCTGCATCTGATTGACCTAGAAGGTCTGCAAAGGCGCTTCGACCCATTGGAATAGTGGGACCAACTATTCTCGGCACCTTCACCAAACCCTGCAAGTAAGCCTCTTCGGAAGTGTCCCTGGGCCAACCAGTGGGCTGACCAGCTTACGCGGGACGTTTGCGCTGTCACCACTGCCGTTTCGAGGAGGCCCTCGAAACTTGGGATACTGCTAACTCTGTGTCCACGGCACCCTCACACGGAATTTCGTACACTTGGCATTCCCAGGTCTGAAGTGAGACGAGTGTATCCGGACCGGAGTAAACGCGGTTGCTGTGTTGCCCTGCTGTGGCAACGACCTGTGCAAGTCATTTGTGACCCCCTTTCCCCTGAAGCCTGCTGCAGTGGAACTGGGCCGATTCTTCCACCTTGGGCGGAAAAAGTACCACTGTCCTGTTTGGGAATCCTCGTTGCATCTCGGGAACTACACGGTGTCGAGACGTCCTGATTGTCGCATTCGAACCTGCCAGCGAAGTGGACTGTACTGGCAAAGTTTGGGTCTGCCTGCATCGGGGACCGGTGAGTAATCCTTACCCCAACCGGTGGCCCCTAGTTCAGGAGCCCATTTTTATGCACAAAGTGGCCCCTGAGGGACTCTTTCCTTTCCACCGTTCTCCATCGCCTCATCCACCTTCCTGAGCTGCTAGAGACCCTTTAAGAGACCCTATTTTGTCCATTGGCACAAGCGTGTGCACGTACTATTGAGCATAAGGCTCCTCTCTTCGTAGGGCTTGGACTGACGCTTAAGTTAGGTGTATCATCGATGTGGAACTGGGTCTAAAGATTATTTGCACTGCCTGTTTTACTTCCCATCTAGGTGGTATACATATTTTGTGCTTTTAACCCATTAGACCCCAATGGTCTTCTAATAATTAATTGATAATAATTTGGCATTTATATAGCTCTACAAACCCTCAGGTATCTGAGCGCTGCTTATTATTACCCACGGTGTGTGGTGCTCATTTATCGACCTCGGAAGGATGAAAGGCTGAGTTTGGCCCCGCCGGGATTCATTGGCCCCGCCGGGATTCAAACCTGCGCACGGATGTCAAAGCGAGCACTCTACTCGCTGTGCCACTTGACCGGCTATAGATATTGTATTGATATTGATGTATTGGTTCACTCTAGTGATACTGTGATTCTTTGCTATGGTCTATTTTACAAAGGCCTTGTAATAAATGTGTATATATTTTTTAATATAACACCTGTCTGGAGTAATTTGTAAGTGTCCTTGCTTTGAATGCTCATTGAGGTCTTTCAGTCACCCTCACCCCTCTTGAGACTTAGTCTTGACCGCCTGCCATAGCTACCCTGATTGGTCTGGCTTGTCCAGAGGTTACCCTGTTCAAGAAACTAGGCTGGCCTTCTGAACCTCTGCCCCTCCAGGTCAGAGTTCAGAAATCCTTCTTAACAGATTCCATCTCAAGAAATTTGCTATGGCAGAAACTAATGAAAGCGGGGTGTCCATCGTACATCCTCAATCTATTTCACCAATTCTACTCTAACACCTCAATCAAATTGAAGTTAAATCAAGAGGGACTCCTATCCCAGTCCATTAGAACAAATCGTGGACTTAAACAGGGATGTATTTTAACCTCGACCCTTTTCAATTTTTACATTAGAGACATAAATAGACACTTGGGGGATATTAGAGTTTTTCCACCTAAAATTGGTCAACATCCGATATCCTGGCTTCTCTATGCAGATGATCTTGTCTTAGTAGACCAAACACCCATTGGATTGCAGAGACCACTGAACGCTTCACGGACTCCTTTTGCCTAATCCTTGTTTGCCTCAGCTTGTTCCTACTTCCAGACCACGGAACGCTTGACGGACTACTTCTGCCTAATCCTTGCCTGCTTCAGCTTTGTTGTACATCTTGACCACGGAACGCTTCTACGGACAGCCGCTCCCTGAACCCTTTATTTTGTCATCTTTGAGGAACTTTTGGAAACCCTCTATTCATATTGTTTACTTGCATACCGGATTGGATTGTGACAGTGATTTTCTTGGATTCTACCTTCCTGTTGGATTTGGACGCTATGTAGTGTTTCACCTCATATTCCTCTTTTGACCAGGAGTGCATCCTCGTTCCATTCTGAATAAGTCCCACTAACCAACTAACTTCCCTCTCCCATTCAATTCAGCTCTGTTCTGATTTCTACACTCCACCGTTCAATGCTGTGGCCAGTTCTGTCTTTCTGCACAAGTCCGAAATTGAAATCGTTGTTTACAAAAGGTCAGTATTACCCTTGCTCAACTCATTCTAATGACTCTTCCAACTTTATTCTTCCTCTAACACCATCCTTTCTTTCTTCCGCGGCCTGACGTGTACTGATAGTACCTTGCTCTTTTGTTTGAATCATTGTGGTATTCGTTATATATTACAAGTAGCACAGTGTTTCAAAAGAAGGTTTTGACGACATCCAGGTGACCTGATCATTTGTACGTGAGTACTGACAGAATCAGAAGCCATGGAAACCGCCGGCACGCTGGCCAACTTATTATAGTTAGTAGCTGACTTTAGGGCTGATATGACAGCTGCTCATATGACCCTTTGGGCCTCATTTCGAGTTTGGAGGTAAGTAACGGTCATTACCGGCATGGTGCAAATAGCGTGTCCGAGCTGGCAATAGACCGCTAAAAGCGGCCTATTACGACTTCGCGGGCACAAGCTTTGCGCCATGCCAGTAATATACATAGCGCCTTGCCGCAAAAGGGCCCCAAAAAGCCCTTACCGACATCAAGCGCACCGTACATAACACTACCGCCATAGAGTAAAATAGCGGTGACCATAATCAGCAGTCACCGCTATTTGCAGTCACCGTTAAATAGCAGATCCGGAAACAGCGTCATCGCACAGGAACAGGAAGGAGCACGGCGGCCATCTTTAAAAACACAATCCATTGCCATCCTCACTTCACAGGACCCGGAGACATTTAGTGAATACAGACATCGACCATCAACACCAGCATCATGCCGAAAGCACCAAAAAAGGGAGCTGCCTGCCTCAGGAAGGAGCGCTTTAGCCTCGATACGCTCCAGATGATGGTGGCCACTCTCCACGAGCATTCAGACACCGTTTTTAGCAGTGACATGCGGTGGGTGACGATTATTAAAAAGAAAGAGATCTGGGCCATGGTAGCACAGAAGGTGAGCGCCGTGGGCAACATTCCCCGCAACCACCAAGGACTGCCAAAAACGGTGGGACGACCTGCGGCTGAGGGTGCGGAGCATCCCGTCGGCCAACAGAAGCCAGGCCCTGGAGACAGGAGGAGGGCCAGGTTCCCCCATTAAATTGATGCCGTGGGAGGAGACGTGTGCGGCCCTGGTAGGCCCAGAAGCCATTGAAGGGGTTGGCGACATAGAGTGCGGGGCAACGTCATCCGTCGATGGAGGTGAGTGTCCAATGTCAATACTGACAACGCATTTGTAATGAAAGTCACTGCCAAGGGCTGGGCAAGGCGTCACGTCATGGTTGGCCAAACCACCCCCCTTTAAATCATGCCGAAACAAGTGAGACCCAGGCTAATGCCAGGTGCAAGGCTGTAACCCATATGGCACATACCACACAAAGAGGCCTATTCCGTGAGGCATACAGGGCAGTTGATGTAAACATTGTGCATGTGAGCCAGCACAGTACCCGGCCAACATGAGTGACCCAGACATATGCATGCATTTACCATCCAAGCATAGATCAATGTGCTGCTCACCACCCAAATTGCGACAACCCACTAGAATCCCATTGTGATATTGTAGGCATGTCCAAATGCTGACTCTCAATTCATCGCTTATGCCGTCTCTCTCTTCCACCCCCACAGGCAGCAAGCATGACAGCGAGGACCAGGCAAGCAACCGGCCCAGTACCTCCAGGTGCCATGTCAAGGCCCGCCGTCTACCTGCAAGCAGGAAGACACCACAAGCCACACCACCGGCTCCAGCAAGGCCCATGGAGGGTGCACAACCCCCACCCCCAGCCCTACCCCACCCTGCACTGGCGCAGGACACATGCCCCACGCCGCACTCTGAGGAGTCCAGTGTGGCTGGGGAGAATGCAGCCATGGGCCCCCTCGATGTTCCGGACAGCCCCTCAACTATTGTCCACACCCCTGACACCCAAACTAACCCCCAGGTGTCATACAGTGACTCCGGTGAGAGTGATACACCAGGGCAAGGAGCTACACTGGAACATGCCAGTCCTGTATCCACTTCCCTCACTGAAGCACCGGAAAGACATGCAAGCCCAATTCCCAACAGGCCAACCACATCTGCCACATCATCTGCCACATCAGCCATGGATGCAGAGCGCTCTCAGCAGCTCACAGGCCTCATTAATGAGTTCATCCGAGACAATCGGGAGTCCAGGGAGGAGTGGCGTAATGAATTTAGGGCACTGGGAGAGCTCATCTGTCACACTCCGAAGTCCGTGGCGTAAGTGGGTTCAATGGCGCTTAGGCAGCCATTGAATCGCCCCACCACGTTCCCTCACGCTGCTCTGCAGCGTTCTAGTCTTGGCGACCTTCGCCGCCAATCGCCTTTTTCTTTTGGTTCCACCCGGAAGTCAGCGGGTTGCAACCCTTCGCGCTAGGCTTTCGGGTGAAACGCTGCTTCATTTTCTCCCCCGCTGGTTTCTTCGTGCTCTCTCTTGCTCTCCTGCCATTCTTGGCTTTTTTCCTTTTCCCCCGCAGGCCTCCCTATTTGTCTTCCCCCCGCTTGCCAGCTATCTGTGTTCTCATTTTGGCTCCCTTCCCTGTCTACGTGGGCTCTCTCCCCGTGTGTACTCCTCGGCTCCAGGATCTTCAAGGCTGTATCTCCAAGACTCTCACGTCCTCCACCCAGAGGGGGTTTTTTATGCCGGAAGGCTTTTTCCCCCGATAGTTTGTTCCGGTAGAGGGGCCCCCCAGACCTCTCTGACTCAGGTCAGGGTGGCTTCCTACCGAGGCAGACCCTATCCGCCTCAAAAGAAAAAAGCTCTGTGGAAGAAGAGACTTCAACCGTCCACGGATCCCGAGACATCAGGTGAGGAGGGGGCTGAAGGGTTGGATCAAGAAGGAGGTTCAATTCCGACTAGCGTTGACAGTTTGCAACGCCAAGAAAGGATCATGGCTACACCTGAATAATTTCAGGAGCTGGTTACGGCGGTCCAGGGGATGAGTGTTGAACTGCAGAACATTAAGGCAGAAAATGCAGCTTTGAGACAGATGGTATCCTCCCGGGAACCCAGGGAGTCAGATCTCCCCCCCATGGCCTTTTCTTCAGGTAAATTTGATGGATCACCGAAACGACTCAAGGAGTTCTTGGAATCTTTTGCCATTTACTTTGCCTTTCGCCCACACACATACGCCAGTGGTCATACCAAGGTGGGGGTTCATGATTTCTAACATGACAGGAAATGCTCTGGCTTGGGCTTCCCCACTGGTAACAGAGAATAATCCCGTGATTCAAGACCATGGGGCCTTCCTGACCTTGTTAAGGCAGACCTTTGAACAAGAGGAAATCACTCATGTAGCAGCTGAAAAACTGCTCGACGTTCAACAAGGTAATACTGACCTGCATACTTATATCTCATCGTTCAAATGCCTTGCTGCTGATGCAGGGTGGCCAGAACATGCCCAGTACACTCTCTTTCATCGTGGATTAAAGGAAGAGCTGAAGGATGAATTGGCTCGCATAGCTCGACCCACCACCCTCTCGGACCTGATATCCATCACTCTCCAGATAGAGTATCACCTGAGCGAACGACGTGTTGAAAGAAGGAAACATCGTAATCCAGTTCTTCCAGCTCCCTCTACTCCCCCTGTCTTGTCGCAGCCATCGGCCCGAAACAAGGAAGAACCCATGCAGATCGGATCCGCCCGAGCTCCTTGTCTTGACTCCAGAGGAACGAAGGAGACGTTGTGATGCAGGCCTATGCATGTACTGCGGATCTGATACTCACCTCCTCCGCAACTGTCCGGAAGTCCCTCTTCGAAGGTCGGGAAATGACAGATCTCGGAGCTAGAGGGGACGGGTTCCCGAGGTTGTAGTTCGAGTCCCTAGGTTACACTGACGATAGCACCTCCACCCAAAACCTTGGATTCTCGCCTGATGGTAGTATCCATTCAGCTGCATACTCCGCTAAAACAACTCTACACATTGGCCCTTATTGATTGTGGAGCCACTGGGGTCTTTATGGATACCGAATGGGCAGGACACTAGGGACTCCCCTTGGTACCGCGAAAAGAAGCCCAGAAGGTAGAGGGCGTGGATGGATCCCCGTTGTCATCCGGACCCATTACACACACCACTGAAGAAATGATGATTATTATACAGCAGCACTCGGAGCTCTTGATGTTCGACCTCATTCGAGCCGCCTATTTTCCTGTGATACTGGGTATTCCTTGGTTGAGGAAACACAATCCGCACATAGACTGGGCCAGGAACTCCATGACATTTGATTCAGAGTTTTGCAAGGAGCACTGTCTACCTCACCAATCTCCAGAGCTGATAAAGATCATCCCATCAGAAGTAGTTACCACGTGTGGGATTTGTTGTGTTCCATCTGAACTTTTGGAATTCCAAGAGGTCTTTAGAGACAAGGCTGTCCTTGAATTGCTTCTGCATAGACCTGAAGATTGCGCCATTGATCTGGTATCTGATGTCCTGGTACCGTTTGGGAGGATGTTTTCTTTATCCCTCATTGAAAAGAAGGCTTTACGGTCATACCTGGATTCCCATTTGGCTAATGGCTTGATACAACCGTCAAAATCCCCGGCAGGCGCATCGCTGTTCTTCATTCCTAAGCGTGATTCGTCAGAGTTAAGGCCATGTATAGATTATCGAGGCCTCAATAAGGTCACGGTTAGGGACCGATATCCCATGCCTCTCATTAATGCATCCTAGAAGCGGTACAAGGCTCCACTATATTTTCGAAGTTGGATCTACGAAGCACCTATCACCTCCTTCGAATCCGCAAGGGGGATGAATGGAAGACGGCATTCCGGACCCCTTTTGGGCTTTACGAATATAGGGTGATGCCCTTTGGACTTGTTAACGCACCAGCCATTTTCCAACGCTTCATGGATCGCCTGTTTTTCGGATGTCCTATTCATCAATACAATAGTCTATTTGGATGATATTTTGGTGTTTTCTCACTCCCCCCAAGAACACTCACTACATCTCGAACCGTTTTACAACGTCTCCAGTCAAATTGTCTTTTGGTGAAGCCAGAAAAGTGCATCTTCATGGCAGATTCAGTCCCATATTTGGGATACATCCTTTCCACAGAAGGTGTAACGATGGAACCAAAGGTCACCGCCATTTTAGAGTGGCCCACTCCCACCACCCTGAAGGAAGTCCAACGCTTTCTAGGCTTAGCCAACTTCTATCGAAAATTCATCGACCATTTTTCCCAAGCTGTGTTGCCCACCACCGCTCTGCTCAAGAAAGAGGCCAAACCCTTTTTATGGACAGAACAGGCTAACACAGCTTTTGTCCAGCTGAAGAAGTTGTTCTGCTCTGCCCCTATTTTGTGTCAACCGGATCAGGGCAAGCCATTTATGGTTGAGGCGGATGCGTACGCCGAGGCATTGGGGGCTGTGTTGCTTCAGGAAAGTAGGGGTATGGAACATCCGATAGCATATCTTTCAAAGACTCTATCCGCAAGTCAAAGAAATTATTCAGTGATAGAAAAAGAATTGCTCGCCCTCAAGTCGGCCTGCGAAGAATGGAGGCACCTATTATAAGGGAGCACATATCCATTTGTTCTGTGCACAGATCAAAAGAACCTGAAAGTCCTTCGTGGTATGGAATGTGTAAACTCCAGGCAGGCACGCTGGGCTCATTTCTTTATCCAATATGACTTCACCATCACACACATACCTGGTACTCAGAAGGGCCTTGCTGATGCTTTATCCCAAAGAGATACCCCTGCTGTACATACCACCCCTCCTACTGAATACCTTTTTCCACGCAATAGAATTGTAGGAACCGTCTCTACTTTCCTTCAGGACATAAGGACTGCCTCTACGCCAGATCTAGAAGAGACTATCCCTCAGAGGGAACTACAGAGTGTGCAGTGGACAGAAGTCTTTCTGTTAGTAAACCAAAGACTGTTCGTACCCACTAGAGCCTTACAGTTGAAGATACTGGAATGGTGTCACGACCATGCCACAGCGGGTCACCGAGCCCAAAGAAGTACACTGGAATTGGTCACTCGTTCCTTTTATTGCCCTACCCTGAACAAGGATGTTAAGAATTATTGTAAGGCCTTTCCCGTCTGTGCTCAAAGTAAGACACCCACCTGTAAACCCTTGGGGCTGTTGGAGCAATCGGAAATACCTTCTAGACCTTGGTCCCATATTTCCATGGACTTTATTGTGGATCTACCGGCCTCCCAAGGTTTTACCTGTCTCCTGGTAACAGTGGATTCCTTCACCAAATTGGCACATTTCTCCCCGCTAACAGGTGTTCCATCTGCTTCCAAGATGGCTGAGGTGTTCCTCAAAGACATTTTTCGTTTACACGGCTTACCCGATAAAATCATTTCAGATAGAGGGAGTCAGTTTACATCATGGTTTTGGACGGCCTTGTGTAAACGTCTAGGCATTGATAGAGCATTATCTTCAGGGTTTCATCCCCAGACAAATGGCCAGACAGAGCGGCTTACCGCCACTCTGGAACAGTACCTCAGATGCTACATAAATCGCCATCAAGACAATTGGCTGTCTCTTATATCCACCGCAGAGTTCGCTTATAATAACACTGTTCATTCTGCTACCAAACTTAGCCCCTTTTTCTGTACTTATGGAAACCGCCCACGGGGTGTATTACCAATATTCCATTCCCCCTCAAATGTACCTACCATTGAGTACACGTTGAGTGAAATCGTTACTGCACATAGGACAGCTCAACTTAGTTTGTCCGCAGCGAGAACACGGTACAAAACCCAGGCGGATTCTCATCGCCTACCCTGTTCCCAGTGGAAGGAGGGTGATCGGGTCTGGTTGTCCACCAAGTACCTTCCCCATTGGTTGCACCCAACTAAGTTGTCTTCCCGTTATGTGGGGCCCTCCAAGATCACCCGTAAGATTAACCCAGTGGCATTTAGACTCGAACTTCCTAAGAAGATGAGTCGCTTACACCCGGTTTTCCATGTTTCCCTACCTCGTCCCGTAGACCCAAGTGTAACTAATAACAAGAGACCCATCCTACCTCCTTGTCCAGAGTCCAGTCCTGTTGAATATGAGGTTTCACACATCTAATATTCCAGGTTTAGAAGAGGACGTCTAGAATACTTAGTGTCCTGGAAGGGTTATCCCCATTCAGAAGATTCCTGGGAACCAGAGTCCTATGTTCACGCCCCGGTCCTCACTAGGAGGTTCCACCACACCCATTGGGGCAAGCCGGGAGGTGAGAGGAGTAGAAGGGGGCATACTGTCACACTCCGAAGTCTGTGGCGTAAGTGGGTTCAATGGCGCTTAGGTGGCCATTGAATCGCCCCACCACATTCCCTCACGCTGCTCTGCAGCATTCTAGTCTTGGCGACCTCCGCCGCCAATCGCCTTTTTCTTTCGGTTCCACCTGGAAGTCAGCACATTGCAACCCTTCGCGCTAGGCGTTCGGGTGAAACGCTGCTTCGTTTTCTCCCCCGCTGGTTTCTTCATGCTCTCTCTTCCTCTCCTGCCATTCTTGGCTTTTTTCCTTTTCCCCTGCAGGCCTCCCTATCTGTCTTCCCCCCGCTTGCCAGCTATCTGTGTTCTCATTTTGGCTCCCTTCCCTGTCTACGTGGGCTCTCTCCCCGTGTGTACTCCTCTGCTCCCCGATCTTCAAGGCTGTATCTCCAAGACTCTCATGTCCTCCACCCAGAGGGGGTTTTTTATGCCGGAAGGCTTTTTCCCCCGATAGTTTGTTCCGGTAGAGGGGCCCCCCCAGACCTCTCTGACTCAGGTCAGGGTGGCTTCCTACTGAGGCAGACCCTATCCGCCTCAAAAGAAAAAAGCTCTGTATAAGAAGAGACTTCAACCGTCCACGGACCCCGAGACATCAGGTGAGGAGGGGGCTGAAGGGCTGGATCAAGAAGGAGGTTCAATTCCGACTAGTGTTGACATCATCACAGTCAGCACGAACCGGCTCTGCGAGGTCCTTGGCCGGATTGCAGATGCCCTGGAGGCTGCACCTCCTGCACGACAGCCCCAGCACGAGGACACGCCTTCTCAAAGCTCCTCCACCCAGACCAGCCCGCTCCGACGCTCACAGCGTACATTGCGCCGGCAGGACATGGATCCCCCTGGCTCCGGGAGTGCACATTGACAATGCTGGCATTCACATGTGGCCTATGTTGTCCTTATGGGACTAGTGTGGGGTTGTTGTGGGGGGAGGGGGATGGGGGGAGGGTGTGTTTGGGAGTTGTGGGGAGAGGCAGAGGGGGGTGAGGGTGTGTTTGGGAGTTGTGGGGGGAGGGGGGTGTGTTTGGGAGTTGTGGGGGGAGGGGGAGGAGGGGGAGGGTGTGTTTGGGAGTTGTGGGGGAGGGGGAGGTTTTGTTTTTCACATTTGAACCTTCTAATTCAATACACCGGTTGTTCATCAAAAAAACAACAGACTGGACATTCATCATTGCGCATGTGTCATTTAATGTTTCACAGTGCATAGTGTACATGGATCCCCACACCCAGTGCCCGATGTCCTGACATCCTCACACCCTCTGCTGACTTGTGTGTCAGAAATATCGCCCAATCAATGATTGCCGCATGGCACGTCCCTCCTGTGCATCGGCACCGTGATGCTGTCCTGCCACTTCTTCCTCCTCCTCCCCTTCATCATCATCAGGTGGTAGCAGCTCCATGTCAGGGGGCAGGGGTACCTTCCGACGGATGCACATATTATGCAGCATTACACATGCCATAGTGATCTTGGCCACCTTCTCATGGCTGTAGATAAGTGTCCCACCCGACTGGCTGAGGCAACGAAATCGTGCCTTCAACAGGCCAAAGGTCTGTTCAATCACCACACGTGCACGGGTATTGGAACGATTGTAGTCATCCTCGTGCCTGTTCTGTGGGTTTCGGACAGGGGTCATGGGCCACGGCTTCAAGGGATAGCCACCATCACCTGCATGAGAGGGGAATGAAGGTAAGTATTTGTACATTAATGGCGGACAACTGTGCTAGTCTTACATGGCAGCAGGTAATTTCTGCCCATACGCACATGTCCCTGGATGCATTGGCCCCATTTCTGACCCCGCTATGTGTCCTGTGCAATGGGATGATGGTGTCGGTAGCATCCTCAGGATGGGTTATTTTGTGCACTCACATCTTGTTGCACATGCATCGTATATGCATGCAGCAGTGTTGTAGTGAAATCATCGCTGTGTTGTATTCTGTGAGATTTGGTAGTAGGGAGTGTTGGCTGTTGTCAGTAGCATATTCGTACCACGCTGTGTTATCCCTGTTAGGCTCAGTTCAATGCACTCCCAGGGATGACTCTCCGGTGTGGTGATATTCTGGAGTCAGCGACCTAGTGCATATGCAGTGCATAGTGCTAGATTCCCTTACGGTGTGTGAGGGCCGCCGATGTGTGGTGCATGTGTTGTGGGATATGGCCTGGTCACCTGTTAGTCATGCAGTGTTAGGTGTCGGCCCTACTTCATCACTGTGGGATTCGGTAGTTATGTGCCGTTTCTCTGGCTCTGGGGCACAGTGTTCGGTGAGGTACACATCGTGCACTGGCGTCAACATTTCCACCCAGGTGGAGTATGCATCTCGCCCAGCTTCCCACCCAGGTGGAGTATGCATCTCCCCCCCCATTCCCACCTAGGTGGAGTATGCTGGCACCCACCTCATAACCATGATGCACTGCCATGGGCCAGTCAGGCAACTCACCAAGCAGCCAGGCATGTCGTCCAGCATGTCGCTCCATATAGTGTGGTAGCGTGGAGTTCTGCAGGACCAAAGAGTCATGAGTTCATCCTGGATATCGGGCACAGCAATGTGTGATGATCTTGCTTGCGTTGCATACCATCTGCACGTTGACGGAGTGGTATTGCTTGCGGTTGCGATACGCCACCTCCATGGCATACGGGACCACCAACTCCACGTGGGTGCAGTCAAGGGCACCTATACAATTTGGCATGCCTGCCAGTGCACGGAAGGCAACTTTTGTATCAAGTATCTCCTGGGGAGTCCGTGGTAGGTATATGTAGTCCCCTGTGTGCTTGAGCATCCAGCACTTGGTTCAGTATCCGGGAAAATAAGGGTTGTGATATGCCATGCATGTGCCCCACTGTGTGCTGGTAGGTGCCTGTGACAAGGAAGTGGAGCACAGACACTACCTTCAGTAGAGGGGGGATGGCGGTGCGTATTTCTATGAGGCTCACTATGTCGTCATGTATCAGGTCCACTATGGTGGTGATGGTGTCACGGTCAAGCCGGTACAGGGTGTGGATCTGCTCAGGGGTTAGGTTGAAAGGACTGGCTCTGATGCAAGGGATTGGGGGCTGCCGGCGTGGTAACGGTGGCTGCACTGGTGGGGCATGCTGGGCCTGTCTCACCCTCCTTCTACTCCTATGTATCCTCTGTGGTGGGGGCTGTTGTTGTTTTTGTTGCTGCCTTGCAAGCAGGGCATCCAGCTCCAGTAATGCTACTACTACTGGTATCATCTTGGTGTGGGAGGGGGTGTGGTGTGTGTGTGTGCTCCTTTTGTGCTGTGCCAGACTCCATTGCCTCCACCTGTTCTGATTGTGTGCACCTGTGGCTCTTGGAAACACTGCTCAGGGTTCTTAACACCTTCTCTGAGATGCTGGTATTTACTCCATGCCGGTAAGGTACTTTTCGGGCTTCAGGAGGCCGTTATTTGTATGTCTGCATTACTTGGGATCAGCTCCGGTTTAGGGCATGCCGCTAATATCGGCATGGTGTGTTGCGCGCGTGACCCTAGACCGCTATTTACAGCATCGTACATTACGGTGCCGCAAATAGCAGTCTGGTTGGTCAGAATAGCCCGTAGCGGTAAGGGATGCCAGTAATCCTTTACCGGTATCGTTTTTCCCTTGCCTCCAACCTCGGAATGACCCCCTTTATCATAGGATGGATGCCTTAAATGAAAGTCCACCTCAGGCCACTGACCATGCAGGGGCTCCTGCAGCTGTGGCACCAGCCTGTCCTATTCCGGCACAGAACCCTGTTCCTGTGTTAATGTCAGAACAATTCTTGTTAGCACCACCTGAGCGATTTCAAGGCGACCCGAGGAACTATCGTACCTTTATCAATCAGTGCAAACTGAACTTTTTGTGTCGCCCTGCCTCTTTCCCTGATTCGACCACTAAGGTGGCTTTTGTCCTTTCCTACCTCAGGGGTACCACAGCAGCATGGGCTATTCCGTTATTGGAGTCTAATAGCTATCTCTTGTATGATTGTGATGCCCTTATTACCTCGATGAATTGAGTCTTCGATACCTGTTACAAGACTCAGGCTACTGACCTTGAGTTTTTGGGTTTAAAACAGAGTAAACTTCCACTCTTGACTTATCTTGCCATATTTAATCAGTTGACTGCAGAGACTGGGTGGCCTGAGGAAAAAAAAGCAGCAGTCTTTTACAAAGGACTGTCTGAAGATTTAAAGTATGCCTTAGGTACTGTCCCTGTTGTTCCCGTGGTGTTTCCGGAATTACTTGAATTGGTTCTTCAAATCGACGCCTGCAGTGCTGAAACATGGGGTGAAAAAAAGGGCCAGCCTACCTTTGGATCATAAAACCGAAACTCAGAAGTCCTTCTCTAACGGTGCAGATCCCATGCAAATAGGGGCACTTAGAGGCCCTTTCTCTAGTGCTGAAAGGGAACATAGGCGTAAAACTAATATATGCATGTATTTTGCCTCCCCTGATCATTTTCTTCGAGACTGTCCTAAGAAACCTGTAAGGAAACAGGAAAACACCAGAACTCGACGTTAAAGGGATCCCACTGTCGAGTGGTGAAATATTGGACTCCCCTTCCCTTACTCATCATGCCTTGGTCCGCATATCGGTTTCGCTTCAGTTATCGGTTTCTATCCTGTTGCAAAACCAGGCCTTTATTGATTCAGTATTGATTCAGGGGCCACAGGTAACTATATTGACATCAGATAGGCGCCCTTACTATACCTAAACCACCAACTAATTGTTGAATGCAGTCAATGGAACAGCCTTACTCTCAGGTCTTGTCACGGAGCAACCACAACTCATTCCCATGTCCGTGGGTTCTGGACACCAGGAGACAATGGGGGTCATTATGAGTTGGGCGGTAAGGGATTACCGGCACCAGTAAGGAGACCGGTGTCAGTAATCCCTTACATCCCAATTCTCAGGTCCCTTAGCGGGAACCGTAAGGAACGTGTGGTCTGACCACACGTCCCTTACGGGTCCCACTAAGGGACCAGGGTGCTAATAACGGGCTTGCTAGTCGCAAGCCTGTTATTAGCACCCTCCCCATTCCCATTGAGCCCTATGGGGGCTCAAATGGAAATGGGGAATGGTTTGTTCAATGGGGACTTACAAGTCCCTCCAGGGTCGGAATGCACCGGTAAGTCCCCATTGAACAAGACCGGTGCCGGACCCGGTATTGGAGGCAGCCATGGTGCAAATAGCGCCATGGCTACCTCCAATCTCTGAATGAGGGCCAATGTCTTTTGACCTCATCTCTGCCCCTCAATACAAATTGATATTGGGTATTCCATGGTTGAAAGCTCACAATCATCACATTGATTGGGGAACAAAGGAGGTCACATTCATGTCTGAATACTGCAACATCAACTGTTTTGACCCCAGTCTCGACATTCATAACACCCCTAGTATCGCCATCCAAGATTCTGTTTCATTGATTGGGTCTATTTCCAAGTCTTATATTTCCGAGTTTCTACTAAAGGTGTCCCCAAGGATTATAAAGAATTCTCTGAAGTGTTCGACAAAGAGAGAGCCAAACAATTACCCCCACATCGCAGTTAGGATTGCCCTATCGAACTGCTCCCGGGCTCCAAGATTCCTACTGGTCATATTTACTCACTGATGGTTAGTAAGACCAGATCTTGAAAGATACGCTGGATAAATCGCTTGCTATTGGGTTTATACAGCCTTCTACTTCCCCAGCCTGCGCGCCTTTGTTCTTTGTGCCAAAGAAGGAAGGGGATTTGAGGGCTTGTATCAACTACAGGCCCTTCAATACTGTGACCATTAAGAACCAGTACCCTCTACCACTCATCTTGGTGTTGTTAGATCAGCTGGGTTCTTCTACTATCTTCACTAAGTTAGATTTGAGAGGGTCCTACAACTTGGCACGAATACGCAGGGGAGATGAATGGAAAACCGTTTTCAAAACTCGTTGTGGTTTGTACGAGTATATGGTCATGCCTTTTGGCTTTGTAATGCCCCAGCTACCGTTGAACACTTCTTGAATGACATCTTCAGTGAAATGTTGGACCACTTCGTGGTCATCTATCTAGATAACATACTGGTCTATTCTTATTCGAATGAAAACCATGTACAACATGTTTGTTCGGTTCTCCAGAGATTACGAGACAATCATCTCTTCGCTAAAGCAGAAAAATGTGTCTTTCACGCTTCTACGGTTGAGTTTTTGGATACGATATAATCAACAAGGGGGTGCAAATGAACTTTTCCAAGGTGAAGGCAGTCCTGGAATGGCTTGTCCCTTCCTCTGTGAAAGCACTTCAGTCTTTCATTGAGTTTGCCCACTTTTATAGACATTCCATTCATTCCTTTTCTGCTATTGTGGCAGCTCTTACTGCTCTTAACGGCCCCAAGGTGTCCTTTGAGTGGAATGATGATGCCCAGAAAGCATTTGACCTCTTAAGCTGGCCTTTACAACAGCCCCGGTTCTTCAGCATCCTGATTCACAGCAACCGTTCTTTGTGGAAGCTGATGCCTCTAGTGTGGCATTAGGTGCTGTTCTTTCCCAACAGTGCCCAGGTACAGGGGAGACACATCCCGTGGCTTATTATTCCTGTAATCTTACTTCCCCTGAGAAGAATTACTCAGTGACAAATTGGGAACTTCTGGCCATTAAGGATGCCTTTACTGAATGGAGACATCATTTGATGGGTGCCCGTCATCCCATCTCTGTATACACTGACCATGTAACCTTCTGGCCCTCAAATCCTTGAAATGTCTCAACGCCAGACAGGCTTGTTGTCACTCATCTTTCTCAATGTTCGATTTCACCATCACCTATAGACCAGCTGTGTTACATACTGAAGCTGACGCCTTGTCTCAGTTGGGTGAAGCAGGTCCATCATGTAAGGGAGACATCAACGTCCTGCTCCACAGCATGTGGTCTGTGCTTGCACCCCTAGAATCACACTCCGAGAAAAACTACAGGAATGGGTCCTGTCAGGATTCCAGCCTTTTGGAAGATCTGGACCTAACCATCATCCATGAAATACCCTATATCAATCAACGGATATATATGCCTAATGAGGAGACACGTCTGTCTGCTCTCCAATGGTGTCATGATTTTGTCATTGCAGTTCATCCTGGCAGACAAAAGACACTTGAATTGTTACACAGATGGTGTTGGTGGCCCACCATGTCGCAGGATGTGATAGATATGTTAAGACCTGTTCAGTATGTGCTCAGTGTAAGGGCCAAACTAGTAAACCAATGGGCCTCCTATGCCCCCTCCCATTCCTCATAAACCATGGTACATGATTTTGATGGATTTCATCGTAGAGCTTCCGCCCATCTCAACTTATGATACTATTTGAGTCATCATAGACTACTTTAACAAACTGGCTCTCTTTGTCCCATGTGTGGGTCTTCCCTCTGCTCCTGTATTGGCCGATTTGTATATCAAACATGTTTTCCGCTTTTTCATCCAACCCTCTGTTATCGTCTCAGATAGAGGTGCTCAATTTCCATCACACTTCTGGAAATCATTAACATCTTCCTTTGGAATCAAGGACAGGTATTCCAGTGCTTACCATCCGCAAACTGATGGGCAGACAAAACGGTTAATTGCAACACTCCAGCAGTACCTCCGATGTCTCTGTCTGCAATATCAAAGCGATTAGCTTTCTTTGTTGTCTACTGCCAAATTCGCTTACAACAACTCACATCATTCCTCGACCGGTTCATCTCCTTTTTTTGCTCTCTAAGGTCAACAACCCAGATCCATTACCTTGGATCCATCTCTCCCTTTTGAGAATCCAGCAGCCAGCGCCTGTATCCTTGACCTAACGGCTGTACAAACCGATGTCCGGAATCATTTGGTACAGGCTCAAAATCGGGCAAAGAAGTAGACTCCTCCAACGATATGTTGGTCCCTACTCTATCCTTCACGTTCTCAATCCTGCTGTCATCTGTTTGGACTTACCTGCACACTGGTGAATTCATCCAGTGTTTCATGTTATTGAAACCCTGCCCCGCTACTACTCGTTTGCCGGTAAGCCTGGTCCCAATTGACATGCAGGGGTCTGATGAGTATGAGGTATGGGCTATTCTTGATACTAAACTGCAGAGAGGCAAACACTACTATTATATGGTTTGGAAAGGCTACAGTCCAGAGGATAGGTCTTGGGAACCCATGAAGAACATCCATGCCCTGCTTCTTGTTGCCGGTTTTCATGCCTCTCGGGGGGTGGTGTGACCTTTGAGGGGGGATACTGTCACGATACGCAGACCTATGCTCTTTACTCCAGGCATAATGTTTATTATAAGTCCTTCATGACCGCATCCCTGGCGGTTGCCACGGCAACTTGTGCAATGACAGGCACGCACACAGAAACCTTTTAAAATTCTGTTGCCTAGGCAACGACGTTGGATGGCATGAGCATGTGACCACGCTTCAGAGCGTATTTGTATCCTGCTCTCTTACACTGCAGCGCTTCTGATTGAAGTTGGTATGCCAACCTGTGCTTCCGTTCTTGTTGCTCCTTGCTTTTGTAAACTCTTTTGAACCTCCTGACCACAGAATGCTTCACAGACCCCTTTTGCCTAATCCTTGTTTGTCTCAGCCTTTTCCTACTTTCGACTGTTAGGCAGAATTATATGCAGTACCCTTTGGGAACACCACACACAATTAAGACTACAAGTGACAGTACAAATTAATTCACCCTTGGTGCAAACCTGTACTGCACAGTAAAAGTGGTAGCGATGGCTGAGCAGCCAGACTTATCTCAAGAGCAAGGGAGCAGTATCAATAGTTACACAAAGGACAGCAATTACTATGATTCAAACAAACACTGACCCAAGGTTTCTGAGTGAAAGAATAAACATTTATTTACAGATCAGTTGTATAACATTTCCCTAAAGTAAAGCAGTTTAAAAATCACACTCTTAATACACCACACCACTCCAAATAAGTTCCAGACAAGTTAAGGTCACAAAATGAAGTGGGAGCAAAATGGCACTCCAGACATTTAAAAGGGAGGGAAAGACAAAGTTAAGCAGAAATTGAACAGCAGCAACAGGTAAGTAAGTAGGGCAATCTAGAAAGAGGAACTACAGTGATGGAATCAAATCAAAGAGGCTTAGGGCCAAAGTCAATAGGATAAAAGTCTTTTGCTCAAGATCACACAGTTCAGGGTAGTTCGCGGTTAAGTCTTTGCCAAGAGTTCCAGAGAAGTTGGTCAGCAGAAAAGGTAGGTTAAAGAGTAGAGAAGGACAACCCCTCAGATAGGAGAAAGATTTAACACACTTTCACCGCGGCTGAACGAAACGAACAACCAGATTTCAGCAGTAACTTTCAATGGAGAAGAAGCTGTAGCTGAGGCGGACGTTCCTGGTAGTTTCTGCAGGCTCACGGGTCCTGAAGTGACTGTCGGACTGACATGAAGTAGGAAGACTGGAGGGTCCTGCACTGCCCAGGGAAGAAACCAGCAGCAGAGCAAAGCAACAAATAAAAGGTGTGCTCCTTAAAACCCAAGCAGGGTCCGACCTTCCTGGCTATCTAGCCCACTTTAGCTCTGTACAGCAAATTCAACCAGAGGAGGGAGTCCTGGCTTGCAGCTTGGGTGAACTGGTTGGTCCCACTAGCTCAGGGGAAGAAGATTCCTGGAGGATCTTCTCTGTCATTGGAGTTCGAGGATTCGGACCTGCAGCAGGGCTACACCGGGTGGTTCAGTCATGGTAGGGGTCCTCTTCCGTCAGCTCCTCGTCCGTGCTTTTCTTCCAGTGGCGACTCTGCCTTTCCAGACCCAGGGACCTGCTTTTTATGCAGTTTTCCCACATTCACAAAGCCTGGCTGTCAAACACACAGCAGGGTGGCTGTCCCGCCGGGACAGTCACCACAGCCAATCATTTCAGAGTGCGACATGGGTCTCCAAGGAGACCCTGTGCAGAGAGTCCTAAACCCTTCCCTCACATCCTGTCCCCCTAAGAAATACAGGCACCTAAGGAGGGCTTCTGCGTGGAAGCCCGCAAAAAGAGGGTGAACAAAGGAATCAAACCTGGTTTGGCGCACAGAGTAAAACACGAGAAAGAATTTATATAAAAGTTCTGGCAATTAAAACCTACCGGAGTAAAGTTAATATAAAAATAAACCAGCGGTGTGTTAGAGGCTGTCAGTAAATGTCGTAGCCTCGAACAATGGGAAAATCCCATAGGGAAATATTTGCAGTTGAATATTTTTGGTAGTAATCACTGCCAACAGCCAGAAACTTTTGAGAGAGGCACTGTACGGTACCCTCTCGAAAATGAACATAAGGGAAAAACTATTAACCCTTTCTAGTACCTCCATAGTAAGATGGGTTGTACTGGTGTTGTTCATAAAGATTGACTAGTAAAGTCAAGGGGGAATTTACATGCCCTGGGAGACAATAGTCAGTCCCAGGGCATGGAGTCTATATTTGGGGGTCGCTACGACACCCCTGTGTCACTGCACGGAGGGTGCTCTGTAACACATGTGGATAAAGATGGTTCCTATGGGGATGAGATAAACCCCATAGACATTAAACACAAAAAATAACCTAGAACACACGTAGCAAATATGGCTAAGAGTGAGAAGAAAGAGTCACACTCTTAGCAGGAGAAGAAAACAAACCCTTCAAATCCAGCAAAGACATTTTCAAAAAGAAATGGCGAATAAACCCAGCCAGAACTGTAATAAACCATATATGGTCTAGCGGGTTTAAGTTTGAGGCTACCAAGATAGCTTAAAACAATTCCAAGGTTATTTAAGATAACCGCAGTAGAAAAAATATGGTAGTTACCACTGCCACCAGCCAAGTTTAGATGAAAAGGGAGCGAAGCAATGCTCCAAGAGAAACAGACAAAAAGGGATAAGTATTAGCCCTTTCCAGTACTGCATGTAAGATGGTTTGTACTGGGTCTGTGGTTTTACAGAGGCCAATAAAGTTAATGGTCACTTTATATGGTCTGGGAGACAGTAGTGAGTCCCAGAAAATGGAGTCTGAGTTGGGAAGTTTAAAAGACAACCCTGTGTCACTGCACTGAAGGTGCTGTGTAACACACAGTAAAAAGATGATGCCTGTGGAGTTGGAGAGCCTTCCCGGTCTATGAACACAAAAATGTAAAACACACACAAAACACATGTAAGTGTGGGAAAAAAGGCTCACACTCTTACCAGGTGAAAAAAATAAATCCTAGAAATCCAGCAAAGCTGCTGAGGGACTCAGTAGGTAAGAGAAATTAGCCATTCTGGAGAATTATCCCTAACTCTGACCACGGAACGCTTCAAGGACTACCTTTGCCTAGTCCTTGCCTACTTCAGCTTCGTTGTACTTCCTGACCATGGAACGCTACAAGGACTACCTCTGCCCAATCCTTGCCTGCTTCAACTTCGTTCTATGGCCTGACCATGGAACGCTTCTACGGACTGCCTCTGCCTAATCCCTTTATTTTGCCATCTTGGAGCAACTTTTGCAAACCCTCTATTCATATTGTTTACCTGCATACTGGATTGTATTGTGATAGTGATTTTCTTGGATTCTACCTTCCTGTTGTATTTGGACGCTATGCAGTGTTTCACCTCATATTCCTCCTTCGACCAGTAGTGCGTCCTCATTCCATTCAGGATAGGTCCCACTAACCAACTAATTTCCCTCTCCCATTCAATTCAGCTCTGTCTGTTCTGGTTTCTACACTCCATCGTTCAAGGCTGTGGCCAGTTCCGTCTTTCTGCACACGTCAGGAATTGGAATCGTTGTTTACAAAAGGTCAGTGTTACCCTAGCTCAATTCAGTGTACTGACTCTTGCAACTTGATTCTTCCTCAAACACCATCCTTTCTTTCTTGCTCAGCCTGGCGTGTTCCGATAGTATCTTGCTCTTTTGTTTGAATCATTGTGGTATCCGTTATATATAACGAGTAGCACAGTGTCTCAAAAGAAAGGTCGGCCTCTATTGAGGCGGCCCTCCTGGGCTCAAGTCGTGATTTGACAGTATCAGTCCAGTCAGATTATGGTTTTGACGACCTCCAGGTGACCTGATCATTTGTACGTGGGTGCTGACAATGCGTTACTAAAATACGCATTAGACAATGCTCTTATTATCAACACGCACAAATCAAACATCCTTATAATGCATTGTGCCAAAGGGAGAAAAAAAATACCTACCTTCAAGTGGTCAATTGGGACATAAAAACTTGACATAAGTCATGAGTATAAATATCTAGGACAAAACATGAATGATAATGGATCATATACCCCATACAAATGAGAAATAAACACAAAATGGAAACAATGACTTCTCAAGCCAAACTAATACACCTAGAGTATGGTAAATTATCCTATTTACCTGTTATAAACTTTTACAAGCAAAAAGTTATACCAGTGGTTATAGATGGTCCACAGGCTAAACTACCTGAGAACCATCCAAATTGGGAGTATCTAGAATGCTTGTATTGGAAGAAGATTTTGTCCTTGGCAAAAAGCTTTCCCATTCAATTTGTTAGTTATGAATTGGGACTTCTATCGCTTAATGCCATTATATCCTGGCATGCTCTAGTGCTATTTAAAAAATGTTTAATGAACTCAATGTTTGAATGTAGCCTAATACCAGCACTGGCAGCTGCCTTAGAGGGAAACCATGATAAATCCTTAGAACCCTGGAAACATTATTGTATAACAGCTATGAATCAAGCTGACATTGAACAAAACCTACTAATAAATAACCCAGAGTGAGCAACAACAAACAACGTTGGTATTTTGACTCGAATGCTACTTGGGCAAAATGCACTCAATTTAAAGTATTCATTAATGGAAACTTTATACCAAAACCGCTGAATAAAATTCTGACATATCATCAGATATTTCCAGATCAAAGATATTTTATCCATTGAATGAGATTGCTCTTTAACTTATGGCCTACTAAAGCCCTACTAGAATCACGAGCGAGAAACCAGCAAACAAATAACATGTGCAGATTTTGCAAGCTCGATAACCAAATTGAGACCTTGGAACATCTATGTGTTCAATGCCTGAACCTAGCCTCACTAAGGAAAGAACATTTCTACAAATTCCTTTGTGAATTTCGGTTACTTTCTCCCCATCACATGTGGCTCATGATTTTCAATACAAATAAAATCTCCTTAAACCTAGCTACAATAAACTATTTATTGAGACTGAATATCCAATTGTAGCCTATTATGCGAAACAGATAATCCTGGTCATTAGATACTGACAAGAGTTACTTGAGACTTGAGACTGAATATCCAATCATAGCCTATTAATTATGATAGTGAGTGAGCTAAAGGTAGTGGGCTAAAGAATCTGGGTAAGGCTCTCGTAACCAAGACTAATGTCTGGCTGAGTGACTCCCAGGACCCCCCCTTGTTATTTGCATATTTTAAGTAACTTTGGGTCTCACCCTAAGTTACTAGGGGAATCCAGACGTTTACCCTTGCTCACTATTCTTAGAGAGGCACAGCTCCACCCTACTGATGAGGTCCAACCAGACCGAAACATGTGTCTGGGGTTGCTGTTGGTACTCTTGTTCAGAGGAGAATTGCCGAGCATCTCGTGCTGGACTGCCTCAGGGCTGGACAAAGACTGATCTTTTTTGGATATTTCTCCTCTGTGAAAGAAAGTGAGCTAAAGAATCTCGGTAAGGCTCTCGTAAAAAGGACTAATGTCTGGCAGATGGACTCCCAGGACCCCCCCTTGTTATTTGCATATTAATTATGTGAAACAGATAATCTTGGTCATTAGACGCTGACATAAGTTACCTAAAAAACTGTCCCATTTTATCTAGTCTATTTAAATTCAAATTAAATGTTTTTGAACTCAGCCGCAATAAACCATATATTCTGAGGGAATACCCAATCGTAGTCTACTTAGCATGCGAATCAGACAATCCCAATATTTAAATATTGACAAGATTTAATTAAAACTTGCCTCATTTTACTCTATCCATATCGTATTCCCTGCTGGAACAAGAATCAACCAAATTGTTTAGTAATATGAGATGAACAAGTTACGTATCCCTTGTAACGTTCTTTGGACAGAGTGAGGGACTACTTTGCTAAAGGTACCATCCTGACCAAGGGAAGAATCCAGGCAATAATGCTTTGTGAATGTGTGGATGGAAGACCACGTTGCCGCTTCACAAATGTTTCTAATTGGTATGCCCCTTTGAATGGCTGTAAATGTAGCCATGCCCCTGGTGGAATGGGCTCTTAAATCTTCATGAGGGTCTTTTCCTGCCAGCCTATAACATTCTGAGATTGCCAGAATTATCCATCTGGATAAGGTCTGTTTGGTAACAGCCTGACCCAGCTTGTGTCCTGTATATCCAATGAACAGTTGGTCATCAATTTGCAACTTAGATATTCTAGAAATGTAAAAGCTTAATGCTCTCCAGGGGTCTAACCTATGTAGTCTTTCCTCCTCCTTAGAAAAAAGGTAGACCAATATTCTGACCTAAATGAAAATTAGAAATGATTTTGGGCAAAAATGAAGGTTTGACCCTTAAAGCAACCCTATCCTTCTGGAAGATGTTAAAGGGTGGCTTGGATGAAAGTGCCTGCAACTCGCTCACTCTACAGGCTGATGTCAAAGCTACCAATAGAATGGTTTTAAAGGTTAGTAACCTTAAAGGACATGTGTGCAGAGGTTCAAAGGGTGCACACATTAGGAATGTTAAAACCAGATTAAGGTCCCAAACCGGAACCTGGAAAGGAGATGGAGAGAACACATTAGTGAGCCCCTTCAGAAATTGAGTCACCAGGGGAATTTTGAAATAGGAGCATTCCTCTGATGAGCGCTTAAAAATGGACAGCGCCGCCAAGTAGCCTTTAATGGTACCAATATGGAGCCCCAGATAAGGTAAGGATAGAAGAAAAGATAAAACATCCAGTGTTTTACATAGAAAAGGATCTACATTCTTTTCCTTGCACAAGTTGCAGAATTTATTACAACAGCAACGGTACCAAGACTTTGTTGCTGGCCTTCTGGCCGAAAGCAAAACCTCCATTATGTCATCCGGGAGGTCCCAATCCTTATATCTCATTCTTTCAGAAACCAAGCGTGAAGGTTGAGTGTATTGACCTCTGGATGGACAACTCGACCCTCCTCTCGTGAGAGAAGGTCCTCTCTTTGTGGAAGACGCATTGGAGGACAGATGGACATGTCCAGAAAGACCGGGTACCACATCTTCCTGGCCCTGTCCAGGGCAATTACAATCATGTGTTTCCAGAACCTTCTCAACCTCCTGATCACATGAGGAATGATGGGGACTGGAGGAAACGCATAAAGGAGTGGAAACTCCCGATACACACAAATCTCTTGAAGGACTTCCTGAGCTAGTTTCCACTCGTGGGATACTGTGCTCTGCCTGCTCCGAGCTTCCACCGATGTGTTCTCCTCTCCGGCTAGGTGAACAGCCGAAAGGGAGATTCCTTCTTGAATTGCCCAGTATCAGAGCTGCTTTGCCTCTCTGTACAGTAGTAGTGACCCTTCACCTCCTCTTTAGTTGAGGTCGTACATGGCCACTGTGTTGTCCGTCATTATCAGGACATTCTTTCCCCGTACAGAGGCAAGAAAGGCCTTCAGCCCTAGTCTGATTGCCCTCAGCTCCAAAAGATTGAATGTAGTTTGGACTCCGTTGGAGACCAATGACCACTGACTGTCAAATCGTTGGCATGGGCTCCCTACCGCATGAGTGAGGCGTCCGTCACTACTGTAATCTCTGGCCATGGTTGCCAAAAAGGTTCTCCCTTCAGAATATTGTCCTCGCAGGCCCACCACAGAAGATTCTATGAGACCCTTGTTGGAATCTGAAGTCGGTCCGACATCTTTCCTGAGAACTGGGACCATTGTGTTTTTAGAGCTCATTGAAGGGATCTCATTCTCAGGCGGGCCTCTGGCACCAGAAAAATGCAGGCCGAGCAACCTAAAAAAAAACAAAGGCCGGGAGATTCTGGGCACTCTGAAATTTGGTAACGATCTGAAGAATGTCTTGAGCCCTCACCTAGGGTGGCAAGCTCTTTTCCAAGGATGTATCTAGTACAGCTCTGATGTGCTAGAGCCTTTGAGAGGGTGTCGTATGGGACTTCTTGTAATTGAGGGAGAAGTCCAGTCTTTGAAGAGAGTGGCAGGTGACGTTGAGATGCTCCAGAACTTGTTCGGGAGAATGCGCCCTGATCAGCCAATCGTCCAGGTAAGGGTAGACGTAAAGCCCCCATCTCCTGAGACTCACTGCCACCACTGCCATCAGTTTGGTGAAAACCCTAGAGGCAGAGGTCAGCCCGAATGGCAGAACTCGAAATTGATAATGAGAACCACCAACTGTGAACCTCAGGTATTTTATGTGCTTGAGATGAATTGGCACATGAAAATAAGCATCCTGAAGGTCCAATGATACCAACCAATCCTGGAGTTGGAGGGCATGAAGGATCTGAGAAAGTGTGGCCATCTTGAACTTGTCCTTCCGGAGGAACTTGTTCAAGTATCTTAAGTCCAAGATGGGTCTCAGTCCTCTGTCCTTCTTGGGTATCAAAAAATAAGGGGAGTACCATCCCTTGTTCCTCTCCGCTACAGGCACTGGTTCTATAGCACCTTTCTCTAGCAGGGTTAATATTTTCTGCAGAATGAGCGGATCCGGAATCCTAAAAGAGTGGTTCCCTGGTGGATTGTTCTGAGGTCTCCTTATGAAAGGAAGGCAGTAACCAAAGGCTACGGTTTCCAAAGCCCAAGCATCTGAATTAATGTATCGCCATTCTTCTAGATGCTGAGACAGTCTGCCTCCCACTGGAGAATTGTGACTCAAGACCTTAGAGTGGTCTTGAGGCGGCTGATGCAGTGGCCGATGGTAAGGAGGCTGCTGCTTGAGCTGGCTTTGCACCTCTACCTCGTCCATCACAAGTAAATCTTCTCTTGTCCCTTTGACTGGCCATTCCTCTCGCCCTTCCAACTGAGGAGTAGTAGTGAAAAGATCTACCCCTCCAAGGTTGCCCACTAGGACGAAAAGGCTGAGGTTACCTAATAGCAACGCCTAAAGATTTGGCTGCCGCCTTTGAGGTCTGCAACTTCTCAAGGCTTTCGTCAGCTTTGTTGCCAAAAAGGTGAGACCCGTCAAAAGGCATGTTGCGAAGTCTAGATTGCACATCAGGTGCAAATCCCGACTTTCTCAACCATGCGAATCTGCGAATACCGGTGCTGGTAGCTATGGTTCTGCTGATACTATTCGCAGATTCCAAACCTGATTGAAGAGACACGCACATGGCCTCTTTGCCGTCTCTAGTAATAGCTAAGAAGCCGTCTCTTTCAACCCCTTCGGGAATGTGCTCTGCCGCCATGGAAATGCAGTCCCATAGAGTTAACGTAAACTTTGCTAGGGAACAAGTGGAGTTGACAGATTTTATAGCCATGATCCCTGCAGGGAATACCTTCATTGCCCATCCATCTACGAGTTTGTCGTCCCTATCAGGAGGGATGGTAGGGTACGCCGCTTGTTTTGATGTTGCCACCAGGCTCTCCGGAGTGGGGTGTTTTGACAGGTAGTTGGGGTCACTACTGGAAGGGCAGTGCTTCTTAGTTAAATTCTTATCAACTGCCGGATTGGACTCCGGAGTCTCCCAGTTTCTAGTCACCCTTTTCTGCAATGCCATATGGAAAGGGAAAAAGGTCCTTCATTCTGGACTCTTCAGAAATTAAAACTCTCTGGTACATTGGGTGTACCATACTGTAAGCGAAATGGGGTTTCATCCTCATCATCATCAGATCGCTCCCCTTCTTCAGAAATCAAAGTAAGAGATTTAAAGAAATCCTTTTTAGGTAGTGGAGCATAGATTTTGTCTGGTTTTGGTATAATTGGCTTTGAGGACATAGAAGTCGTCAATGCTTTCTTTATTGGAGCCGATTTTGAATGGGCGCTCGGCATTGAGGGCACAGCTGGTAAAGGTGGTGTAGCTGGCATCGAAGACTTCAACGTCGTTGTCGACGTGGAGGTTTTGGCGGGCATCGAAGGCACCACCGGTGTCGAAGGTGTCCATGGCATCGACAACCTTGACTTTCCGTATGTCTCGTATGAACCTTCGATGAAACATCGGATCGAGGCCTCAAAGACTCACGATGTGGATCAGCCCTTTTTCCCGGGCTCGAGGGCACGCAGGATTTCAGACGAGACTTTTCCTTTCCGGCTTCTTTCGAAGGCTCTATAGGAGCATGGCTTTTTTGAAAAATCTTTAGCATTCGGCCGGAGTGGACTTCTTAGTTGGGCAAGCAACTCTATCGGGGGAAGCGTCCGACGATAAAGTCAACTAAGGCAACCTACATTGCCTACTCTCTGACTTCTTCGAGGACGAAGAGGAGTGGTGTGAGCCACTCCTTGACCTGTACTGCTTGGCCTTCTTCCTCCAAGGAGAGTTGCCTCTAGACTAATCAGTCGAAGGGTTCACGGATCGGGTAGGAGATTTTCCAGGGATTTTGCCTACCTTCAGCTTCCCCTCTGTTCCCTCAAGGCTTTTCCAGTCATGTACTGGCACTTCGAGCAGCCGGTGGTGTCGTGGTCCGCTCCGAGACACCACAAACAGATACGGTGCGGATCAGTGAGTGACATTTTTGACCTGCAATCCCAACACTTCTTGAAACCGGACTTCGGAGTTGTCAGTGTCGATGATGAAGACATTATCGATAGATATTTGTAACAAAGACGTCACAAGATATGAGGCATGCTGAATTTCTCTCAAAACTATCGCTGTCGTGGAAAAACAGAACTGAGGCCAACAGGCGCTGCGCGTGGCATATATGCCTTCGATGCACAGCACCCTCTGAGGAAAAAAAAAGTCCAAAGCAGCTGAATCTGGACAAGTGTCAAAGATGAGGAATACGTGGGAGGACACAATCCATTCGAAAGAAGGTTACAATAACAAAAATATAAGGCGAGGGTCCTTTCGGACCATTCGCCCTTGATTCTCGGATGGCAATATTGCCCCCCGAGAGCAAGGATTCCGACATGGCGCCTCCGGGCAGAGGCACTTAAGGATCCCTGTTTTAGGGAAGACATAAGGGAGGAGATTATAAATTACTTTGAGACAAATACGGGTAGTGTGGACTTGGCGGGCACGCTGTGGGAAGCCTTTATGGTGGTGGTGCGAGATGTAGCCATAGCAAAATGAAAGGGCCTGCAAAGTGGGATCTTGGCGGACCTACAAGAAACATAAAAGGAACTGGAAAAGGCATTTAAGGGGGGAGGTGACACGGAGAGAGACATGGAGTTGATACTTACATTGCAGCAGAAATGCGCGGAGCACTGGGAAAGATTGTGCAACCTCAACTATAAAAAATATATAGAGAGGCAGCATGCAGGAGGGGACAACACAGGAAGGCTTTTGGCATGGTTATATAAGAGTGAAACTCCTAGACCCACGATTAGAACGATAACGAGAGAAGATGGTAGTGTAGCGGACACCCAAGAGGGAGTTAATCAGGAGTTTGCAGAGTATTATAGGTTGCTATATGGAAATAAGGAAGGACATAGTTATGAGGAGATAACAGAAACACTGGAGGATATAGGACTGCCCAAGATAAGTGTCGAGGAAAGAGAGGAGCTAGATGCACCAATTACCCTGGAGGAATTGGGAGAAGTGGTGAGGCAGCTGCCTACTAGTAAGACCCCAGGGGCGGATGGGCTCCCGGGTGAATTTTATAAAGTGTATAGAGAGGAAGTGCTCTCCCCAATGTTAGAAATATTAAATGAAGCGTTTGAGGTGGGACGGCTGCCGGAATCACTTAGAGAGGCGATCATAATACTGCTTCCCAAACCCAACAAGCCTTGGCATAGCTGTGGCACCTACAGACCTCTGTTGATGTTGACCCAAGACAGCAAAATATTGAAGGCTGTCTTGGCAAACGGACTGCGGAGAGTTACTGGCAAACTAATACACCCTGACCAGACAGGCTATGTCCAGAATAGAAATATAACTTACAATCATAGACGGCTCCAACGGGTGGTTGAATGGGGAAGTAAAAACGAAGGCGAAATGGCAATTGTGTCCTTGGACGCGATCAAGGCTTTCGACTCGGTCAAGTGGCCATGGCTGCTGGTGACCCTGGCGGGCTACAGTATGGGGCCTGGATACATAAGGTGGGCGAAGATGTTATATAGTGAACCGCTGGCGAGGGTCAAAACAGGATCAGTGGTATCTGAGAGATGTCAATTTAGCAAAGGCACCAGACAGGGGTGCCCATGGTCCCCAATGCTCTATATACTAGCCCTAGAACCCCTGGCAATATACCTTAGGCAACAATACGATACTATTGGTATTGAGATAGGAGGGGAACAACACTTGGTTTCCTTATGTGCAGACGACATGCTGCTGTACTTGAGGCACCCGGAAGAAAATCTCCAGTACATCCTTGAAGTGATGGATAGATATGCGGGGTTGTCGGGTATAGCGGTGAATCCTCAAAAATCCAGTACTTTCCCGCTAGGCAGATATAAGGGAATCCCTGTGGGACGGTTGCCGGTGCGGCAAACACCATGGGCCGTCAGTACTTTCCGGTATCTTGGGATAGACGTGTATCACACAGTGGAAGAGGAGCACAAGCACAACACCGAGGTAGCCATTAAAAAAAGCGAGAACTGTATGAAATTCTGGGTGAAGTTGCCCCTTGCAATGATGGGACAGGGGGCAATGCTTAAGATGGTCCTACCTAGGCTCCTGCATTATTTCGGGAATATTCCATACTTGATACCTAAGAAGTTTTTCACTAAACTGAATAGCATGTGTAGGGATTTCCTGTGGCATGGTACTCGAAACAGGGTGGCACTAAGTTGCAGAATTTCTATGAAAAAGGGGGGATAAAACTGCCAAATTATGAGGTTTATTATGTAGCGAGCCAACTGCAATATGTTGCCAAATGGCTCTCAGATGAACAGACCCCCGAATCCAGGCTGTTTGGACAGGATTGTGCCCCGTTTTATTTAAGAGAGATGATCTGGCTGCCCAAGGCAGAAATGAAAGAACGCCCTAAGATGATGATGCTGGGGTGGAAGATCTGGCACAGAGCATGCCAGATGATGGAAAACCCATTCCCATGCTCCCCTCAGGTACCATTAGTTGCACTGGCGGGAGGAGATGGGCAACTGAGGATGATAATCAGGAACCACTGGGAGTCAGTGGGGTTAGTGACGATCGGAGATATCTGGCAAGAGGGGACCATCGTAGATTTTGAAGTGATGGGGGAAGAAATGGGATTCCACACGGGCATATATATCACGTATCACAGAATGGTTCAGAAAATGTGGAGAACATTGCCCGAAACGGTACTGGCGGAAGAACCAGATGCTAGCATAGACACAATTTATGATATAGCAGAGGGGGGGCACGAGATCTCAAGACTGTACGAGATGATGATGTCCAAGGTTGGGAGGGAATTAACACAATTAAGACTAGACTGGGAAGCGGAAGTGGGAACTTCAATGGAGGATGGGATGTGGGAACGTGTCCTGGGGTATCACAAGAAGGTGTCCAGAAATGCGAGACTAAAACAGATACAACTATACATCACGCAAAGGGCATATATGACACCCCAGAGAATATCTAGGTTTGCAAATGTCGGAAGACAAGCATGTCCCAAATGTGACGAAGAAAATGTTGGCATGGTACACATGTTTTGGTCATGCCCAGTAATTGAGCGCTTCTGGGGTGAAGTAGCACAGAAACTGGCGGAAAAGGGGGTCACGATTGTTATTGATACAGCCTGGGCATGCTTGCTGTGGGGGTTCCCTAGATCGCAGAAACTTGAAAGATCTAGCATATGTGCTTGCAAAAAGAAGGATCGCCATGGGATGGAAGACATGTCACAGGCCAAGGGTGGAGGTATGGTGGATGGTGTTGCAGAAATGGGCGGAGGCAGAAACCATGGTATGGCAAGAGGCGAGCACTATAGTGGGAGAGGAGGAAGCGGGAACCATGATGGCATGGAAATCATTAATAGCGGAATTGTTTGGAACGATACAGGATCTGACAGAATCCACGGAAGGGGAGACCCAACCACGCGAGGCGGATACAGTGAGTGTGGAATAAATAGGTTTGTAAGGGAGGGTGGGATAAGGGGAGCAGTGACCAAAATTATGCAAAGAAAAATTGAACCGTCGATACTTGCACTGCGTGCTTTGGTTTGTATTGTTTGTTTGAATAAACCAATAAAATTGTTTTTTTTAAAAAAAGGTTACAATAGCAAACCTAGTTTGCCAAACTTCCAACTATGTCAAAGAATAATCTCCTTTTGATTGTCTTTTTCCATGTTTTTGTTTTTTACTTTTGTATTTGGAAGGTTGTTATTTACAACAAAAACAAACAGAATCTAAAATATGTTTTTTTAAATAATCACGTGATTCTGCTGATCAGTCAAAAAACTCTTGTTTGCCATTGGTTGGCAATATGCAATGTACAAAATGGCTTCAGATGGCAGGATGCGAGACATTCAAACCTAGTCGGACCAACTTTGTGCCCCACATATAACTGAGGACACCTTACAATATTGCGATAGGGACACCAAAATCTTTCCCAGTTGATTGGCTCCTCATCCCACGCCCCATAGCTCCTACCCCGATGCTCAGAACCTACTAGCTTCCTTCTCACGCCTTGCTGCCAAGTGTAGGCTGAAAAAACTGTGCAACACTGTGCCTGGAGTTTAATTAACAGTATTTCATGTCTATTTCTATGCCAATTCTCCTTTTGCACCCAGATGCCTAGCTCATTGGCCTTAAATCTACCTCTTACAGTGACTTCCCTGTGGCTGCATTGTCCTGGGAAGCTTCAGCCGTGCAACATTTCAGCACACTGTTTCTCCTGAATGTTCAAGAAATACATACAAAGGCCTGCAGCTCCTTTCTTATGAGCTTTCTACAAGAAATGCTTCCCCAACGTGGACATACAGACAAAATGGCTTCTCTATTGGTCACATATTAGCTCAAAAGCCCCCTGTCATGTACCCCCTGCAGCATTTTGCACCCCCACCTGGTGTCCCTCTCTATACAACTACCCCGGACTACGCCCAAAGCACCCACCCCCATTGAGTTCCACCATGGGAATAATCACGCTGTGCCTGCTTTCGTGTTACTCTATACAAGCAGCACCGCATTCAATGAAGGTCCCGTCCCCTGATGTCACCCAGTTCGTTACTCTTGACATCACCACGTTACTTGCGCAACTGATATGTACGCCCCCCCCCCTTGGTAGTGTTGAAACTGGACCTTTACAACATTTCCTCCTTTGATCGATTGACAGATTTTGGGCCAGCAGCTCTTTGCTAATTTCCTTTGTTATTCATACCCTTGTTACCCTACGCAAACTCTCCCCTTGAGCCTCATATTCCTCCAGCGAACAGCCCATTATCATACATGCTTCCCCATCCACTGAACAATTTACCCAAAACGCTTCATAGTTGTCTATATACATGGGTGGCATTGTGAGCATTCCCGGTGGACCATATTCAGGCATTTCTGTTTGTGCGTGTCGTACACAGGGTGTCATTTTCCCAGCCTGTCAACATTTTCCAGTTTGCACAGCTTGTCTAGCCTGCTTAGTTTGCACAGTTTGCAAGTTTGCACATTTAAGCGTCAGCCTAATGGTCAAGAGGAAAGGGTTTCTTTCATGCCCTAAGAGTAACTGAAAACAACATTTCAAAGATGTTAGACCCCATCAAGGAAGTCAACTTAATGATCTCTGAAATCAATAATCTGCTACTTGATATAAATGATATTGAGGGCGCTGATGTTAAAGGAAAGTGGAAGGAAAGCCATAAGGTGTGTTATTCTCCGAACCAAAAAAAAAGGCCCAAGTGGCTCCGACCCCTATCCCTAACTCTGTGCTTGTTGTTGTTCGGGCTATGGATTCGATTGATCTTTGTGACCATGACCCAGTGCCCAAAGCAAATGCGCCCGGCAGGTACAAAAAGAAGCCCCCAATGGAAGACTTGCTGGCACCATTAGAAGTTCCACAGGTCGAATGGCAAGGGGGGAGGAATTTCCTATTCCCCGTTGAGAACAACATTAAAGCCCAGGGAGGGAGGGAGGTGAATATTATGGACATTTATAATCAAGGTACAGGGTGTAATATTGCCATTCCTATATTGAATGTGGAAATGCTTAGCTCATTAAGACTGAATGATATGACCAACATTAGCATGCCTTATAAAGTGACAGAGAAAGGTGTTGGAGAACTAAGCGAGTTGCCTGGAACTTGTAGGTCTTTTTCTGTAGTACCTTTAGCCAATCAATATGAACATCTTGCTAATCTTGCCAATTTTGACAAGTCTGACCAGTCTGTGAACCCTCCTCTCCCTCCGCTAAAGGCTCTAGTGAATATTAATAGAGTGAAGAGGACAGCTGTTTGCAAGAACAGGGGTGCAGGAAAGGGTAAGGGATTGGTGGATGGAAAAGGGAAATTAGGCTTGTTTAACAAGGTACCGAAGCCCATGCCACCTAAATTACATCCTACTGACCCCCAGAAAGAAGATCTGATTCAGTCCCCACTAGAACCAGCTTGGGTGTAAATGGAGAGCACTCTGGCTGGAATTCTGTAGTGTGTGTTATAGAAGCTGAGCTGAAAGTCTTCTTCACTGCCCAGTTGGAGAAGGGGCTTGAGGAAATAACGCAGGAAATGAGGGGAATTAAAGCTAAGGAGACAGATTTGGGCATTATGAAAGCAGCAGAGAATAGGTGTAGTTGTGTACAGGGGAAGACCGCTGGGAGCCCTGAGGGCCTAGTGTAGGCTCCCCAGGCTAAGCCTAGGATCCACATACCTGAGGTGGTAGGGAGTAAAACAAACTCATGGGGTGGGGAAAATCACAGGCAGCCTAAGGGCCCAGACTTTATAAGCAACACCTGCATTAACTACCAGAAGAATCCCCCCACCCCCCGCTGAAAGGTCCGAACCTGATCTCCCTGCAAAAGTCACAGAATAGTAGACCCCCTAGGAGTGGTATTTATGTTTTAGCAAATGAGGCTCGCCCTTCGGTTGTCATGCCTAACGTCCAGGGCCTACCGGTAAACAGTTATGATTATCAGGAGAGTCTGAAAAATAAATGTACACATTGGTTTTGGAATATAAAAGGGTGCCTCTCGATTATTTATGAGGACATAATGTTTTGTCAGAGAGATCACATTCCAAATTCAAATGTTGATTATATACAGGTGTTCGTACGGTCATGGGATTTAGTGGAAGGGCTGTTGGGCATCGATCGGAGAACTTACTCAATGGGTAAAACAAGAGTTGTTTTGAAATCCCCAGAGATCTTATGTCAGAGCGAGGTAGGACCTACCCGTTCCAATATTGCCCCCATAGGTGATTATGGGATGCAGCTGAGGATATCTCCCATGTTGCGGGGGACTCAGCCAGGTAACCTTGAGGATGTTGACTGAATAGAGGGGGGATTAACTGAAAACCACCAGGGAAAGGAGGTTTTAGTTTAATATCATGGAATATAGCTGGCCTATCCAGATTAGTGAAGGATGAGGATTGGTGCTCCTATGTACGTAAGTTTAACGTAATAGCCTTACAGGAGACATGGGCATTGGAGGAAATTCCTGTGCAAGGGTTTCAATCGTTCCACATGCCAGCAAGGAAAGGGCCCAGAGGAAGACCAAGTGGGGGCTTGTTAGTGTGGTTGGATGTCAGTCTGGGATGGAAGGCAGAGGCTCGCCCAACAGGTTCCCAGGATTTACAAATCTTGTTCATAGAAACGAAGGAGGGTGAAGTGTCACAGCTTTTTAATATCTACAATAGGCCATCAGCTGCCGAGGATATGGGGACACTTATCTGTGTTAATAACATCCTTAACACTGAGCACATGAACAAAGAAAAGAAGAAAGTAACTCTTTTGGTAGGTAATCTCCACTTCCAAACTGGACCTCTGTAATCTTTGGAGGGTATATGGGAGGACCAGGATTTAGCCTGGGAGGTCCCGGATTTGAAAGCAGCCCCTCCTCTGAGAACCCACCGGCATGCCACAGAATCTGCTTTAATTCAAATCTGCGAGCATGCAATGGCCATTTCCTGAAGGACCAGCCTACGAAGACAACCTTTAATTGACACAACGGGTCATCACCGATAGATTATCTCTTTATTGTGAGCACATAGTGGTCAAGGGTGGAGGACTTTGAAATTCAGGCTAGACGGGAAAGTGATCACCACCCGTTGACTGCATGTTTTGCCGGTAAAGGGGTGTGGGGTGTCTTCCGCAACCACAAACTCTTGTATAACCAAATGTTCTCAGTAAACGGGCACGCTCGTAAATCACTAAGATTAGAGAAGGTGTTGGATCGCGATGCCAAACCTGTAATTTATAACTCAATACTTTCAAATATTGAGACCATCTGTAACACCAGAGCCAATGATGTTGTTATTCTGAAGTCCTTTGGAGAATTGAAAACAAACGTGCTCCCATACATCTCGGTACCAAAGAGAGAGATTAAGGAGAGAGCACCTGCTGTAAATAGTTGGTTTGATGCTGAGTGTCCAGATGCCAAAAAGAGAATTGTGGCATGCGCAGGAGCAGAAGAGCTGATAGACAAGCAAGAGCTTCGTCAGTTAAGGTCCAACTATAAAAAACATGCTACTAGTTAAAACGAATCAGTATCTGCAAGGCAAATGGAGAGCCCTGTTTGAGGCTCTAGAGGAGAAGAACAATATGCAGTTCTGGCAACTGGTAACAGCCGGGGAACTGAAGGGGGAGCGGATCCTTGATTGTTGTATTAGCGCAGACAATTGGTCTCAGCACTTTGCAAAGTTATACAGTGGCTTGGACGCTATGGATTCTTTTACCCCAATTGGCACCCATGATGATGCCCCTTTAACTGTTGATGAGTTACACATCAAAGTAGAGGATGTGGAATGTGCCATTAGATCACAGAAGAGTGGCAAAGCTGCAGGGCCTGATCTAATCCCTGGTGACTTGTTTCGTAATGAGATGGTTGTTTGGGCCCCTGTTTTGTGTAGGGTGTTTAACGCCATTATTAGGCAGGGTATCATTCCTGATTCATGGTGCAGAGCTACGATAATTCCCCGTGTACAAGAAAGGCGGTAGGAGTCTCCCGGTGAACTACCGCTCTATATCTCTCTTGGATAGCACTGGTAAAAAAAAATTGTAAAAACATTCTGGCCTATCTCCAGGACTGGGTTGATAGAAGTGTAATCATTAGTGACCTTCAAGCAGGTTTTAGAAAGAACAGAGGCACTTTGGATCAATGTTTTATTCTTTGTTTACTGGTACAGAAATATACTGTTTTAAGGGGAATTAAATTGTATGCTACCTTTCTTGAGCTTCGCACTGCCTTTTATTTTGTTTCGGGGGAAACGCTTTGGAACCTTTTGATCTTACGCAAAGCTCCATTGGAGTTGGTTCGGATGATTAAGTTATTGTATTCCCAAAATAAAGCATCTTTCCGTTATGGCCTCGGGGGGTGAGGAAACAAGTGCATTTGCGGTTATAAAGGGGGTAAAAAAGGGTTGTGCCCTGGCACCCCTTTTGTTCAATTTGTATATCCAAGAAATAATTGATGCACTGTTAGAGGGGTGCCAGGATTGCCCCAAGATGGCAGAGGACAAATACCCTGCATTATTCTATGCGGATGATGCAATCCTTCTTGCAACAAAGCCTCAAGGTCTGGACAAAGCTGTGAAAATCTTTGCATCCAAGTGTAAGGACTTGCAATTGAGTTTGAATATAGAAAAATCGAAGGTTCTTGTCTTCAGACTGTGCTTTTCTAAATGTAGGCAACTTGTGTTAAAGGCAGATGGAGTACAGCTCGACCAAGTTAAACAATTTGATTATCTTGGAGTAAGATTCCAGGAATCTGAAGGTTGGGTTGACCGAGTGGGCCGTGCTGCTGCCACCTTAGAACAATATTTTGGGTCAATTAAGGCCTTCCATGGTAGACACGGGCGTGGTGCAATCTCCCCTGCCCTGGACATCTATGAAAAGCAGATACCCCCAGCGGCACTGTATGGGGCGGAAATTTGAGGTCATGACAATATTGCCAAACTTTCCATCAACCGGCAAAAATTCCTGAAAAACAGACTCTACTCCCAATCAGTGTTCCCTCTCCTTTGGTTTTATTGGAATTAGATGTCATGCCCTTCAGTGTGCAGGCTGGTTTTAGGCCAGTCCTTTTTTGGATAAGAATATGGAAACAGGCAGGGTGGGAGAAGCACCGCAAGGCCTTGTGTCATCTTATGTCCTTGGATGGTGGGAAATCAATAGAGTAGATTTGCCATGTTAAAAAGTCTCTCCACATCCTGGGAGGCATTAGTATATGGGATGCCCCACAGAATAAGAGTAGTGACAGGAAGCTGGTAATTAAGGCACAGGCAGGAGTAAGAGCGTATGATCAATTGAAGGCGGATGCACAAAGGTTAAAAACCAGGCCCTGGTTATATCGAATGTAGTATGCCCGGGCGTAAGGATTACTTGGATATGATTTCTCCGGCATTTGAAAAATCATTGTACCTGCATCAGAGAATGGGTATTCTTCCTGTAGCTGGTTTCACGCATTCTTGGAAAGGAAGGAAAAATTATCCGTGCCCCATGTGTGGTTTAGCAAAAGAGGCTCTATCACATTTCTTATTGTTTTGTGTAAAGACGATGTATTTTAGATATAAATGCCTGATTCCATTGATAAAGGAGGCAGGGATAAGAGACACTTGTTCAATGATCCAGTTACTAAGACAGAGGACCTCATTACGAGGCTGGCGGTAGCCGTGCCTGTAATATAGGCACGGCTGCCGCCGGTATTCATTTTTTTCTGGTGCCCAGAAATGGCCAATTACCAGGTCATAATGGCCTTGCCAGACCTGGTATTTGCCCATTCCTGGGTGCTGGAAAAAATTCTTCCCCATTCCCATTTGAGCGCCACAGGGCTCAAATGGGAATGGGGAAGCCGGATCCACAGGCACCATTTATAACAGTGCCTGTGCATCCGACATGCTGTGCTCGCGGGTGCCTTTCATTCCACCATGTCAGACCTGGTGGAATGAAAGGCACCCACGAGCACAACTCGGAGTTCGCCTGTCCGGATACAACAGTTCCGGCAAGCTTACCGATACCGCTGTATCCGGAATGGCAAGCTCATAATGAAGCCCAGAATCTTCATCCAACTGTAGTCTTTGCAACTGCTAGTTTTTTTCACAGGTTTTTTCACAGGCTGCTAAGAACAAAGTATATTGATCAACTAATTACTATCTAATTTTAATTTAAAGTAACTGTTAATTTGAGGTTATGAGAAATTCTTTTAAACATGTCTTTTATGGTTTCTCTTTTTCTACTTTTTTTTCTAATCAAATGAATTATGATGTAATTTTAAAATGTATGTATTGACTTAAAGGTATGTGAAACCGAATAAAAGTCTGAAAAAGACGAGATCATTCCTTCTTCCCCTGCTTCCCTTCCAAATTCTTAATCCTAGTTGACATGCAGAGAAGGTGATGAGTACCAGAACGAGTATTGGGACAGTTATCTTAAAAATGTTTGCCACTCACATGGGAACCCAGGCAAATAAACTATCAAGCCAGTTGTCAGATGTTACTGTGCTTGTTTCCCTTATCATAGTCTCATGGAGCATATGTAACTGCTCAATAGCCTCTGTCAAAGTTCTGTTTGCTGCGTCATATGCATGCACGAAAGTACAGCAGCTGCTTCTGATCTTCTTACAGACGCCACCCTCCATTGCTGTTAACAAGTCCAACATGTACATATTCTGGAGGGCAACCAATCTAACCACCCTCAGTTCTTCCTTCACAGTGTTTAGTCCTTTGTCGAATTCATCAATCGTAGCACTTCAGACCTTGTAACCTGCAGCCATTTTGCATTGGCTGCTGTTTGGACACCTGAAAGCAAGAGGGACGCAAACAAAAGGTTGATGCTTCACTATACAGTCTGTGCTCTGGTGAAATAGCAGCCAGTCTGTCTGATGATTTCTGGGATCAATAATTACTGTCCATGCAATTTCTCTTCAAGTTCCAGGATCGGGCTGGTCATGTATGCAACCCCCTGCTCAATGCTTTATTAGTGTGTACATTTTTAATCAATAGTGCAGGATGATTGTTGAATGGAATGAGCTCTGAACTGTGCAACACCAGGGCAGGGCTGTGTAGGGTGACAAGGGAACACATGCCTCCTCAATCTGGAGGGAACTGGACGTATGCCTGGGTTCTGCATGCCCACCATCGATCCATAATAACTGCAGTCTCGCTCCTCAGTGCCAGGATACTCATCACCTTAGTGCATCCACTATTTGTCCCCAAATCAATTGAGCCAGTGGATCTGAAACACAAAGAAAAGCATGCAAGTTCCTTAATGTGCAAAGGTTGTTTTTTCTCATCGATCCACGTTAGAATGTGAACATATTTGTTCCAAACTGTGAAACAGCTGGTATTAATTTTACTCACTACATCTGCTTCAAACCCTACCAGTCCTTCCGCCCTACATTGCAACATTCCCCCTTCCCATGACACGTCATGGAAGACAGACCCCTCAATTTGCATCAATGATCTTTTATGGCATCACGGAATGCTGTGCCCTGTCTCATTGTGACATTTTAATCTGCTGTGGGCTCTGAACAGTTGCTCCCCCCTTCTTGCCCCTTCTTTGACATATTCTAGTGTGATGTGTTTTGTGGCCTCTTTTTTGTCATTCTTGTGAGTTTCATATAATTGTTTGCAAATGCTTCCTCCCCCGCATCTATCCATTGGACAGTAACTAAGTGACCCTGAAATGAGCCCCTTGTTTTACACAATGACCAGTGCATCAAACATCCCCTCTCTTTAACTGACAATTCCTGCAGAAGAAAGAGCTTGGGTGCCCCTTTGACATGTGGAATAGGAGAGCACACAGAACATGCGTCATTGGCCCTCTCCCGCCCCACCCTCATTTTGTCATACCTCATATTCAGTGGCAGATTTAAGACAAAGCGCCCTGTGGGCAAAAATGACAGAGGAACCCAGGTGGGCAGGTCATGGAGGAGGAGCATAGAGTGTCAAAGTTGCACAATCATCAACTTTAGAGAAAAATGCTTCTTTTTTTAAAAGTTGTGTTTTGTTTACAGTTTTCGGTGCTTGGGGGTCTGATTCTACCTAGAGACAGGTGGGCCTTTTCACCAAGATTTGCTGTCAATGGTGGTGATATTGAATGAGCAAGCCTGAAGCTAATTTTTGAAATGATAGGGTTCAAGGCAAATGTCACAATAACATGGGCAATGGGAAGGCAACACTACAGGAGGTGATATCACAGGGTAATTCCTACTGCATGCAGAACCATTTTGTGCATGTACCTATTCTCCACACATTTGAAATGTCATTGAACATCACAGACGTAAAGGAGTTAACCTTTTAATCTCAAAACATACCACTGTTTACTTTGTTGTGGATGCTGCTTGTGGTACTTGAACGACCCCTTAATGCTAACCCCGCCACCTCCATATCTCATCCAGTTCCACAGGGCCCTGCTGCGGGACAATGAATGGAAGCAGAGAGTGAATAAGGGCAGGTTAGTTAGGGCGAAAAGTAGAGAAGAAACAGGTAACATGAACACTGATGGGAAAGGAGAGTGGAGAATGAAGGAGGGCAGAATCACGAGGGAGAGATTGAGAGTGAGGGAAGGCAGGAGATAAGGTGATTGAAGGGAACGAGTTCAGTGTAAAAGGGTGAATGGGTACAGAGAATGAATGAGGGCAGGAGAATAGGGCAATAGTTAATGAGGCACAAGAGTGAGGGAAATGCAGTGTAACGAGGATGAACAGGAGGGGAAAAAGAGAGCAGGGGGATCAGAAGTGCAAGGACAATGGGGAATAATGGAGTTCAAAAGAGTGGGGGAGAAATGAAGAGTGAGGGAGGGCATGAGAAAGGGAAGCAGGTGAGTGTGGAATGGGAAGTGGAGAGGCAGCAATGTAAAGGCAAATGGTGTGTAATGTGGGTAAACGAGGGAGGGAAACATTTGGTGAAGGAAGGCAGGTGAGTGCTGAGTGTGGTGAGAGATTGGTGTTAGGGGTGTATGCATACATAGTGGACAATACAGGGGGGTGGGCGGACGACTCCTATGAAAAGTGGAATAATTCCATAGGCTTTCCTATCCCGGATGATGTGTGGCATTACTGCTGTGCTCAGACGTAAAGGGTTGCCCTCAACAGCAGATTCAAGCTGATTCCCTTTAAATTCTTGCACCAGTTTTATCTTACCCCGGCTGACTTGCACAAGCTCTTCCCTGAGACACCCAATGCATACCTGAGACACAGCTTCTCTGCGGCCACATGTATGCACTTATTGTGGCACTGTCCCCGGGAGTATGCTTTTTGGTTACAAGTTTTTGAAACGATAGGTGAGATGGTGGGAGAACGTCTTGCACCTTCCTCTATGGTTGCTTTGCTAGGGTACACAAAGGAGATGGCAGGACATTTCAGTTGCCTCACTTGTCTCCTGCTGATGCTGGCGAGATAGAGAATTGCTAATGTATGGGGTAGGGGTTGCCCTCCACTGCATGAACTGTGGACATTCTGTACTATCATGATGTGGATACTGAATACTGCGCCACTGTGCAACCCTCTGCAAAGCCGAGGAATATTTTGGGGCCCTATGAAGCATACTTGATGTCTGGAGTTGGTAGCTTCCCTAACGTCCCAGAGACTTTGCTTGTTGATTAATGTCATTGATACTGCCTAACATACTGCTGTTATGATTTTTTCCTACGTGTCTGAAGAAGAGCTGCTGTGCTTTTTGTTTATGTTATGGTTATGTAAACTAATAAAAGAGAGTTTAAATAATGGAAGGCAGGAGAGTATGTGAATAGCAGCAACATGAGGAAGAGAGCTAGATCTTTATAACAAAGAACCTTTGGCAGAAATGGAGACAGAAAAAGGAGGATTAAGGGAATGAGGCAAGAACAGGGGATGACGGTAGTGTTCAAAAAGAGCATGAAAGAATAGGATAGTAGAGAGGAAATTGCTGGTAAGGAAAAAAGAGAGGGCAAAAAGAATTCTGTATGGGAGAAAAATGAAGCAGGAGGGAAAGGAGTAAAAGGGGAGCATATTTGTGATAGCAGGTGCTTGCCCAAGCTGCCTACCTATACGCATTCAGAACTGCAATAGATAAATGAACAGGGAAACAATTAAAATGCAGCCACTTGGATAAGTTTGCATTAAAATGGTCTGAAAAGATCCACATTGTTGATGAAAATCCCCTTTGTGCAAGTTCTCTGTGTTCACCTTATACCAAATTGGCAGCTAAACCTGCCCAGATGAAACCCAAGTTCAGGGAACTTGGCTGGTTGTGTCTGTAGGATGGCCATCCATCCAGCATTTTGTGGGACTGTCCCAATGTCATGTGCCGTGCCTCACACACAGCCAGCTCAGGCCTGACCTTTCTTCTCTGACGTAGGATTAGCTGTTCAAAGACTTACCAGCTCACACTTTTCATGTGATAGTTAAAAGCGCAGGGAAGCACAGCACCTTTCCCACTTCTCCCCCAGCACCCACATATTCAGCTTTGTGTCAACCTAGCTTCAATAAAGACTCAGGGTTGCTTAGGTAAAAAATGCTGTCCCTTAAAAGATGCAATTGATGGGGGATAATAAATGGAAGGGTAGTATAACAGTGCCTGCTGTGTAAAATAATGGCTGAAGCAGATTACCTTATATTGGGCCTCATCGGGAGTCTGGTGATATCCCAGCGCTAATACTGCTGGGATACCGCCAGTGCAAATAGCGTTAACCTTACTTGTTCCGGCGCTATTTGAGCCGGATCACGAGTAGCGGTACAGCAGTAAGTTCCCATTCCCTATTGGGTCCATTGGACCCAATGGGTTTTGGTGGGCGCTATTACAGCCAGCGGTAATAGCGCTGAAAACGTCAGAAAATGGGCAGTAAGGGCACATTTATACCTTCAGCAAAAAGCTGGAGGTAAAACTCCCACTTTCCATCTGACTCATGATTGGGCCAACCCTTAAATGTGACAGTAATAGCATTACTGCTGCATGTAAGGGCTAAGGCCCGACTCATGATGGGGGCCATTGAATTCTCTTTCACTGTGAATACCTTTTTTTAAACCAAATGATATTGGTTTTAGGTCCACATTCCTTTTCAAGCTGCTACTGCAATTGTGCATTCAGGATGGCGAATATAAAGCTGTACATGTCTTTTTGCTTGACCTATTTCTATACCAATGTATATAATGCAAGTTGGTTTCTTATGTGATTTGTGTAATTTTCAAGGCATTCATAGAAAAACGAATGATCTAGTTTTTGGAAACCCAACCTTAAAAATATTTGTGACATATCACTGGGAAGATATGTAGTCAAGTGCTTAAATCACAGCCTGTGTCCAAATAATGATTTCACCATTTTAACAAAATGTTTGATCCTCAGCAAATCATTTAATCTCACTGTGCCTGACCAGCTGACATTCGGTTCAGCTAGAAGTGATTTAGTTTTCAATTTTTCCTATTAAGAAAAACCCTCCTGGTTTACTAAACTATTGAATTGTTGCATATTAATAATAGTGAATATTTATATATTGCACAGCACATTATTTTCTTTGCTTACAATTGAAAACTTCTTCTAATGTCTTTGCCAATGTTGTCCTAGAGTACTGCCAATGTTGTCCTGGAGTACTGGGGACTGACGCGACTGTTTTTAATGTTTTTTACTGTGATGTTGCTTCTGATCATGTAAATCCATATTGTGGATATTGGATTCTGCAAATGTTTTGCTGGACAGGTCCGAAAGACAAGTTAGAACATATCAGTGCCTTGTATGACTAACAGTCTCACAGCGTTGTGATGTTGTTGTTCTGTGTATGATTTCAAGAGCCTCAGGGAAAGTGGGGGCGAGTAGCTGCCCCTATTTTGGCTACTATGCAGCAATATATCTCTTTCATGACATTAAGGGGCTGATTCATGGAAGTTGTGCGCCAAAAAACGGGGATTTGTGCGCCATTCTGCCCGCAAATCCCTGTTTAACAAATGGGGATTTGCGGGCAGAATTGGCGCACAAATCCCCGTTTTTCGGCGCACAACTTCCATGAATCAGCCTGATAATGTGCACTTCGCCTTTTGTGCATGTTACAGGCTGCCCTTTGCTGACTGCTGTCCCCTTAACTCGGGGGCGTAGGAGACCCATAAAATCTGGGGGGGGGGGACAGGGGCACTTTGGTACTTTGCTTTATTTATTTATTTATTGTATTTTAGTCAAAGAACTCGACTTTTCACACAATTAAAATAGCAGTAGGTATTAAATCACATATAACATCACTGTATAAAAAAGAGAAAAGAAGAAAGAAAGAAAACAGAAGAAAATTAAGAAAAAGCAAAGCAGTTCAGAGTGCAAAATCCTTCAATTCGATCATCATTCTTGACACTGCGTTTACTTTTTTCAATGTTATAGTCGTATTCACCATTTTTTTAACAACACAAACACAATAGTTTCTGTGTGTTTAAACAGCATGGGTTATTATAACATAACACAATGGCATTTATTTGGGCAACCTCAGAAATAAAGCACCAATTCTATCCCACTCGCAATCAAACCTGTGACCACATGATCGATAGATAGATTTTATGTCTGCCTCGAAAACACCTGCTCTCAGGCTCCCTTCACTGGGGCGCAGGCTAGGGGGAAACCAGCCAATTTTGCGCCATGAGGGGGGCAGGCTCTGTCTGCTGCGCTCCTCTGAGTAGTCTCTGCAGCCACAGGACTGGAGTGACTGTCTCAGCTACCACATCTGCCACGGCGAGAGTAGCCACCCAGCCAAATGTGACTTGCACGGTTCCCCTTACATTACCAAGAACAGTAAGTTACTTACATCTGGTGAGGACAGTAAAATTACTTGAATTCTTGTATGGACTTTAAAAAGCGCGGGCGAATATTGCACACAAAACTGTAGGAGACCTTTGAAAAGGACAGGTTGCTTTCAACATGTATTAGTGGTCGCAGGAACAAATTTGCCTCCAATGGGCCTAAACTAATTTACAACTAAAGGTAATGCACACACCTCCCCTCAGCCTTAGACACTGTCTTTTCCTGTTATCATGATTCATGAAATGAAACGAGGGTACGCTCCTCATGTTTCTCAATTCATGAAACAGTTTAAGAGACCAGGATTCCTTACCTGAAGTGCCCGTCTTCCTGTAAATACCTGAACAAGCAACTTGTTTATTGGTCTCAGTCGCATCTCACAATACCTCTGCACTCACCTACTACTCCATGCTCACACACTAGGATGAGGACCTCTCTACAAGCTCCACTGGGGGCACCAATGTTTAAGCTTTCAAATACATATTTAAGGTCTCCAAATCCTTATTGGAATCATCAACCATGGGAGTGAAGCAAACAAGGTCTCCTATTGATACTGAAAAAGCTGCACTCCCGCAGCAGCATTCTCAGTGACTGTTCACCTGACATTGCTGCAATTAGATAAAAGAACCAGAACCTGTGTACATTCTGATTGGAATATAGACTCTGTGCACACTTTGCTTCTGTTGAGTTGAGATGGGCTGGATGTGCTAAGGAGTGGAAGTATCTAAGACTTCATAATGGTAGATGATCCCAATCAGGAGACACTCCCGGTTTCAATACATACACATTTTTGAAAGCTTCAAAGCAGTATCTAAGAGACGCATATTACTATTTAGGATATCGCCCAATAAGAGGCAACCACTTCTGGAGAGGATACCATACATAAACCCCTTACTCTAAGGCATGACTCAGCGTTTCCGATTATGGCCATTAACTGAGCTAACCTGCCAGGATGGCAGAATGGCCCATTTTAGCAGAGTTACATCTTGAAAAGATTTGAAAACACACAGCATTGTGTTGATGGTTGTTGTGGTAGCCCAGGTTTGTTGGTGCGCGACGTCTGCTTAATGGGTTTGAACTGTGCAACTTGAACAGAAAGCTTTCAGATGAAAGTTCACAATGTATTTCTCGCTTACACAGATTTGAGTATAAATAGTGCACTACACGCTGTAGTGAGTGGACACACGGGGTGCAGTGCAGTGGGCCTGATGTGCATACACGCTCAATGAATTGCCTTCAACTTAGTTGCCATCGACTCATCAGCGCACGATACATCTCCATGACTTGTGCAAGTCTTGTAAAAAAAGGTTTGATCACATCTTTGGATGTGACAGTCAGGTGAGGGGGCCTCTGCCAGGTCGGGGGGGCACTGCCAGGTGAGGGGCCTGTGCCAGGTTGGAACATCTCTATGTATTCAGTCCAATAGACGTATGGCTTGCACGAGTTCAGTGTCCTGAATGAAGAGGAGGGGTCACAATGGGTACACCCCTTTTGTAGTCAGCTATCACCCTACTACCTACCCATAAGGTGTGTGCTGCAAAACACACATGTGAAAGGAAGCACACCTATGTGACTGCAGTCAGAGCACTAGGAAGGTATCTACCGCAGCGTGCAAGGCCCCTGTGCCCTGCTTGGCCGGGGCAGTTTGCCATCTGGCACCCACCTCATGACGGCACTGTACATGATCAGTCATGCCATGACGTTTGCATGTGTCAGAATGTAAGCAATCACATTTTGCATCATCGCTAGCCAGTAGCAGATTGAAAAACCATGACTATACTGTGCGCAGTGCCCTAAGTAAAGTATGGCGGGGGGACTTTCTAGTATATAGAACAGAACATCAGGACTCATGCAATGGGACATTGCTTTGCCAATGGTTGCTCCTAAGCAGAGGACATTGCATTGTTGGTTGATGAATGTCCTCCTCCCATAAACTCTCCTCTCCCAGCCCAAGTGTGAGGCCTCGCAGTGGCTCACAGCCAAGCTTGGGCGACAGTCCAGCCAACCTTCAGCATTCAGTGTTCTGGGGGTCCCAGGGCCTGTCCTGCGGGGGGTACAGGCAAGCACAGGCGAAACAGGGTTCATCCAAACCCTGGCCCTGGGCAGAACCCACCGGGGAATGGGCCTATTCCAACGCCCAGTTTGGAGCTCGAGGCTCATCCCGTCCACAGCTGTGCCAGAGAAGATATTCAGGGTTCTACTTGCCAACCACTGCCATCTTCTCTAAAGGAGGGGAGGCCTGAGGACACCTCAACGAGGGGCATCAGGGCACGCAATGCCCACGAGGAGAGCGGGGAAAAATGAAGGGGATGTTGGTCATCACCTTTCTTGCGCTGTCGAGTTTCTCTTTGGGTAAGAACGATGCAAATACCACTCTCTTCACCATCATTAGCAGCCGATAGGGGTTTGAGGATTTTTTGGCATGGTGAACGAAAAGAAGTCCCAATGGCTGTTTAACGTGTGCCTTGTTCGATTTAATGTGCAGCTGACATGAGGAATGAAGGAAGGAAAAGGAAGGAAAAGGAAGGAAGGAAGGGAGGGAGGGAGGAAGGAAGGAAGGAAGGAAGGAAGGAAGGAAGGAAGGAAGGAAGGAAGGAAGGAAGGAAGGAAGGAAGGAAGGAAGGAAGGAAGGAAGGAAGGAAGGAAGGAAGGAAGGAAGGAAGGAAGGAAGGAAGGAAGGAAGGAAGGGAATGAGGGAAGGAAGGAAGGAAGGGAAGGAGGGAGGGAGGGAGGAAGGAAGGAAGGAAGGAAGGAAGGAAGGAAGGAAGGAAGGAAGGAAGGAAGGAAGGAAGGAAGGAAGGAAGGAAGGAAGGAAGGAAGGAAGGAAGGAAGGAAAAGGAAAGGGAAGGAAGGAAAAGGAAAGGGAAGGAAAGGAAAGGAATGAAGGAAGGGTGGAAGGAAAAGGGAAGGAATTAAGGAAAAGGAAAGGGAAGGAATGAGGGAAGGAAGGGGAAGGAAGGAAGGAAGGAAGGAAGGAAGGAAGGAAGGAAGGAAGGAAGGAAGGAAGGAAGGAAGGAAGGGAGGGAAGGGAAGGGAAGGGAAGGGAAGGGAAGGGAAGGGAAGGAAGGAAGGAAGGAAGGAAGGAAGGAAGGAAGGAAGGAAGGAAGGAAGGAAGGAAGGAAGGAAGGAAGGAAGGAAGGAAGGAAGGAAGGAAGGAAGGAAGGAAGGAAGGAAGGAAGGAAGGAAGGAAAAGGAAATGGAAGGAATGAAGGAAGGAAAAGGAAGGAAGGAAAAGGAAAGGGAAGGAAGGAAGGAAAAGGAAGGAAGGGAGGAAGGAAGGGAGTGGGGAATGGAGGGAGGGAGGAAGGAAGGACGGACCTTGTTTACCCGCTGCAGCTGTCTGAAGTTTGTTGCACAAATCACTGCACAGGCTGCAGAGCGACACAAACTGGGGGGATAAATGCCATTGCATCCCCCCACTTAAAATTGTGGGGGGGATTTGTCCCCCCTGTCCTCCCCATGTCCTACACCCATGCTTTAACTGAAGACTTTAAATGTGTCCTTTGCAGGAGGTTGACTGGCTTTGTTAGTTTTCAACAGTATTTACGCCTCATTTACTCTGGCTTCAAGTGTGTTAGCACCTTGCTGACAGAGCAATTAATAATTATTTTTAGTGGCAGTTTAGTGTTTCGGCTCCACTCTGGCTGCCTGCCCCTTGAGAGTCTTATTTAAGGAGCCCAAGGGGGCCACAGCCGGTGTCCACCCCCACCCCCAGCCAACTGTAGGCAAGGTGGGCCCATTCATATTGAAATGGACCCCCACGAGCCATGACAAATATTTAGCTGGCCCTGTCAGCGAGCGCTTAAGACAGCTCTTTGTTATTCCACTGTGCCTGACAGCCACCAAGGAGGAATGAGGGCTTGTGTTTTGTAGCTGATGTGAAGAGATTGGGAAGGTGTCACCAGGACACTGCAGGGCCCACTCGCACTTTGTCCCTCATACAAGTGCTGAATCCGCCGCTGCTCAGATTGCCGGACACAGTGCTGTTACCACCTCTAATACCACCTTCTAACATTTCAGAATTAAATACATCTCGTTTGGTGCATACTCTTCCATTATTACTCCTGCTACGGGCAAACTGTCCCCTTTCATCTAAAAACAAAATAAACAGAAAACCTAAGAACAAAAACACTACACTACAACAACATATCTTATACAGTGTCCTTCCCTCTCTTACTACTTCCACTTGGTGCAAATCTTTCAACCCCCTCACAGGTTTTCCATACAGGCGAAAGGCAGAGAAAAAAGTAATGGACAGCTGCTGAATACTTCCCATCAGCTGACCCCCCTCTCGTCTCCTGCAAGGGGAGCGTAAGTTTTGTCCGGACAGACATTTGAAAGATCGATCCATGGGAGCCTCTATGCTACCTTCACCGGTGTTGGGGAACAGTATGTTACATTTGAAATTCCTAATGAGGACCTTTTTGCCAGGAAAAAGGGGAGGATGTACTGCCAATGTCTCTTCTTATGCAGTTGGAGTGTCTGTGCTTGAAGCCAGGTTGGCACCTGGCATCAGATGTAAGTGAGAGATTTCATGACCTCACTCAAATATACTTTAAACTCATCATCAAGGAGTTGGGCAGAGCTGTTAGCGTCTGAAATTGTACGGGCAGGAATGCAAGGCGCATGCATTCTCCTGTCAGTGACCATTTTGTGTGGAGTCGAATGATGATCTGCGGCAGGGGAATTGCTAAGTGCAAATAAAGCAAGCGGAAGATAATAGTGCCAATTCTTGCTGAGTGTGGCTGGCAGCTTGTCACTGCCGTCTTTAAGCAGGCCATTGAGGCGCTCAACAAGTCTGTTGGCTTGAGCATGGTACGCAAAACACAGTTTGTGCATGATGCCGAGGAGAACGCTATCTCCTTAAAAAGATCATTGGCAAATTTGTGTCCGTTGTCAGACCTCAACACATCACATACCTCCCACCTCAGGAATACTTCATGGACCATAGATTTTGTGGCAGATTTTGCATCATTATGAGCACATGGATCAGCCTCAAGCCAACGTGAGAAAGGACATGCCATGACGATCATATAAGAGGTACATCGATCCTGCATATTGACAATATGCAAATGTCAGAAGGGCCCCTCCAGGCGTGGCAATGTTGCCTTAACAGTTTTAAGTGTTTGCCCTGCTGTGTATTTTTGGCACTTTACATAGTTATTTACAAGCTCAGTTACCAACTCTTGTAAGTTAGGCATGAACCATTGTTCATTCATTTCTGCAGCTAATTGCTCCTTTAACACATGTGCTGGGTAATGCAGCTGATCCAGGGCTGTGTGGAGCAGCCTCTGGGGCATTACCGGCTTCCTTATACTGTTATGTCTCTATAACAAGTCTGTAAGTGACAGTGAGCAGCCCCTCTTTTTCCATAACTTCTGTTCTTGCTGGGGTGACAATGGGCAATGCGTGAAATGGCTCAGTGAGTGTAGTAATTAGTCTTTGCAGCAACATCATCAAAGGTAGTTGATCCCCTTAAGAAGGCATGAACTGTGTTGTGTGTAATGGTAAATATACTGCTTCTTTTGCTGTGAACTAGGCCCTATTGTTGCCTTGTGAAATTAAATCTGTGCCGCTACTACGGACAGCGCATTTTTGTTATTGCCAGTTCTGCTGTGCAGGGCAGATCCTCTATTAACTGGTACAATAACTCTGCATGTTGTACAGGGGAGCCATCGCTCCTCTGGAACCACCTCCTTTCCCAGAGGGCCAATCCCAAATGCACTGTGGATGTGACTTAGTCTTAATCTGAAGAAATGTTGGCTGCATGCCCCTCCGACATATTAATGGCCATTATCAGGGCTGTCAGTTCAGCTTCCTGTGCTAAATAATGTAGTGGCAACCTCATCTGAGCCCATACCTGAAATTCTCCTTTGTGATAAAAAACAACTGCTGCACCCGTGTGTTGACAGCCCATGCTCGAATCTATTATTGATGACCAATCAACAAAGAGCATCAGTTCTCCTTCCATACGCTCTTAGTGTACCTGGGGGCACCCCCGTCCTGTCCATGTATGAGGTACAGTCATGCACATACTCCCCTACCTCCACCGGTTGTGCTATGAATGTCGCTGGGTTGGCAAGCCAAAACCACACTACCGCAATTGCTGGATTGGACAAAATTACCTCATACACTGACTCTCTCTGAGTTCTCTATGTGGACTTTGACTTTTCTACTATTGCAAAAAGCAAATGTTCCACATAGAGCATAACTGTGCAGCCCATAATTTTGTTGCTGATTTCTCAATGGCAAATGCCCCTGTGGTGAGTGAATGTTCGCAAGAGAAGTGGCCGTACAACAAGGCCGAAACATGTTTGGGGATGCTTGTGGTCTCGTGCAGAAGGGATGTGACCTAGCAGTTCGGGCTGGACTGCCCCTTTTGGGGTGGGGCTAAGCCTGATTAGCATATGGTCTTTCCCCTTCTGTAATGGCTTGGCAGGCGAAGAACGATGGTCTGGGGGGTTGCCCAGAGCAATGCCAGAGGTTAAGATTTATACCTTCCAGCCATCACCTCTTTGTTTTTGCTATGTCACCCCGAGTGGGACGGGTATGCCCAGATGTGGGCCCCGTGCCTGCTGGACTTAGAGACCCAAGCTACTCCTCACTGATGAGGCCCAACAAGGCCGAAACATGTTTGGGGATGCTTGTGGTCTCGTGCAGAAGGGATGTGACCTAGCAGTTCGGGCTGGACTGCCCCTTTTGGGGTGGGGCTAAGCCTGATTAGCATATGGTCTTTCCCCTTCTGTAATGGCTTGGCAGGCGAAGAACGATGGTCTGGAGGGTTGCCCAGAGCAATGCCAGAGGTTAAGATTTATTCTAAACCTTCCAGCCATCACCTCTTTGTTTTTGCTATGTCACCCCGAGTGGGACGGGTATGCCCAGACGTGGGTCCCGTGCCTGCTGGGCCTAGGGACCCAAGCTACTCCTCACTGATGAGGCCCAACAAGGCCGAAACATGTTTGGGGATGCTTGTGGTCTCGTGCAGAAGGGATGTGACCTAGAAGTTCGGGCTGGACTGCCCCATTTGGGGTGGGGCTAAGCCTGATTTGCATATGGTCTTTCCCCTTCTGTAATGGCTTGGCAGGCGAAGAACAATGGTCTGGAGGGTTGCCCAGAGCAATGCCAGAGGTTAAGATTTATTCTAAACCTTCCAGCCATCACCTCTTTGTTTTTGCTATGTCACCCCGAGTGGGACAGGTATGCCCAGACGTGGGTCCCGTGCCTGCTGGGCCTAGAGACCCAAGCTACTCCTCACTGATGAGGTCCAACAAAGCCGAAACATGTTTGGGGATGCTTGTGGTCTCGTGCAGAAGGGATGTGACCTAGCAGTTTGGGATGGACTGCCCCTTTTGGGGTGGGGCTAAGCCTGATTTGCATATGGTCTTTCCCTTTCTGTAATGGCTTGGCAGGCGAAGAACGATGGTCTCGAGGGTTGCCCAGAGCAATGCCAGAGGTTAAGATTTATTCTAAACCTGACTGTTGAGCAGCCCGGAAAATGGCTGCTTAGCTTGTGAGCTCCGTCTCTGCCTGCCTTTATCCGCCAAATATTGGCGCTCATCCGCAGTGTTCCCGACCATCCAGCTACGGTCTGATTGCTGGCACCCTCTTCTCCGTGTGCCTGCAGTTTGGAGGAGAATCAGTGCCTGGGGCCCGAGATACGGGCACCCGATCCTCCGCTTGCAGTGCGGCCTCCTCTGCGGGGTCTCGCTGACGAGACCTGCCGCTGCCCTGCCCGTGGTTGCCTGGAGAGGCCTCCCGCCTGAGATCACCACCCTGTCCCCTGCCCCTGCGGGACCAGTGCCACGCATCCCGAGGTGCCTCCTGGCTGCGGAAGTCAGGCCGCCTTCCAGTGCCCGCTAGAGCGACGCTCCTCGGCCATCCATCGGCTCGCCTGGCAATACGCGGGCGGAGCCGCCCTGCGCTACCTGGCCGCCGGCTGCACCACCCGGACTGCTGGGCCGGCGAACTCCCACATCCGTGGGGCAGGCTGATGCCCCCCGCGGCCCTCTGCATGCGCAGCCCCTCAGGGCCTCACAGTGGCCAGGAGGCCGCTCTCCCCACACCACGCCGCCGCTGGAGCGGCACTCCACGAACTTCCTGCCTGGTGTCCTTGGCAGCTCGCTGGGCCTCGCGCGAGTGGGACATCGCTACACTGCCCATCCGGCGCCTTCTCTACCTGGGCCACCGGACCGACGGCCTGCGACACCCGCCATCAGCACTTTGCCCTGCTGTGGGGCCCATACCACTGCCTCTTCACTACAGGTGAGGAGCTGGGGGACCGGTTGCAGCACACCCCGCGTCCCCCCTCTTGGAGTTCGGGCCCTGCCTTGCTCCACTCCAACTGGCCCCTAACATCCTACACTGGAGGGCCTCTTCTGCTGCTGCATAGGCGCCTCTGCGCCGCACATACTCATCAAGGACCCTCCTGGCTGGGGACACTACTTCAGACCTGAATGCAGCCTTATATCTGGGGAACTCCACAGCGGCGTCCCTCCTCCATCGGTCTCCACGCGCTGGACATACCTGCCAAACCAAGGGCGCGATCTGCCCTTCCTCTCCGGATTACGACCCTGCAACTGGGGCACCGCACCAACTTCCCCAATCCAGAGTGGGCAGTGGCGTGCCCTTGATCTGCTCTGGCCATGCCACCTGGGCCTCTGGCACTCCCTACCTCCTTCATCCCGCGGCCTGCCTGACCGTCTGGGGGCCTGACATCACGACATCCCTCTTCCTCGTCCAGCGAGCCGGCCTGTGCTGCATTGACTGCCACCACTGAAATATACAGCCTGTGGTCCCCCCACCCCCGTGCCGCCTCAGCAGGAGACCCCAGTGTCCAGAGAGCCCCACACCAGAACCCCCCCGGCCAATCCAACTGGTGACATATAGCGGACCCGCTCCGACCCTGGGACGCTCATAAGGGGGCCTCATCACCGTCTGGGCCGACGCGGGAGCGCGCCCAGTCACCCACTACACACGGAACGCCAAGGAGAAAAAAAGTGAGGTGAGGAGTGCCTACTGCCCCAACAGTACATTGGACTCTTGAGACCACCAGTGCAGTCCATGCAGCGCAAGTGAAAGACACCCAGCAGGCCTTAAAACGCCCAGTGGCAGTGGCGGAGACGCTCCCGACCAGCGCAAACACCGGGGAGAGGTAAGGAGCGGGGGGGCAGGCTGGGAGTGCGCCCCCTCCTAGAGTCCAATAACACCTGAGAAGGTACTGACCCCCCCAACTGAGCCCCGCCACCACCTCGGGCCAACGCGGGAGTGTGCCCGGGGTCCCCTCTCCCCCGTAACTAAAACGTGACTATCTGGGGATACCCCACAAGTTGTGATTGGTGCCCTCTGCGCCCCATTGATCAGCCCGGCTTGGTGTTTGGGGACACTAACAAACCCAACCACACGGAATACCGCTGAGAAAACCTAATCGGACGGAGCTATCCCTAGCAGAGACCCATGAAAACAAGTATTAGGAGGCCCACACGGAGTCTCAATGGGGAGAGAACCTGATGCCCGGGATTAAAGGGAAAACCCCTCAAACAAGATCCAAGACACCGGCGAAAAACCAAAGTCGTTTACTAGAAAGCTGCTGGAGCACAGCACAACAAAGTGCCCCCCAAGAACCTCTGGACCAGGGAGAACCAACGACGCCTAACAATTCTGATATGGCTATAAATAAGGAAGAACTACTTGACTGCCTCAGGGGCATGGAATCCAGGATAACAAACACACTCCAGACCCAACTAGAAACAATGAAAGAAGAGCTGAAGACATCCCTGAAAGAGGTACGACAGGAAATAGACGAACTTGGAGGCAGAGTGGACACACTCGAAAATGGACTCTCACATATGGCAGAGGAAGCAAAGCAATACAATAGCCTACTAGAGCAGGTCGCCAGAGCTACAAATAACCTAGAGATCCAAACTGAAGATCTGGAAAATCGCTCGCAAAGATCCAACATCCGGGTCAAGGGCCTCCCAGAGACGATCCAAGATAAAGACCTACGAGACACCATGCAACACTGCTTTAGCAGCATCCTAAACGACACCCCCCACCCCCAGAGAGATTTGAATTTGACAGAATCCACCGAGTGGGCCCAAAAAGGAATGAACCAGGAGTAAGACCTAGGGATGTTCTTATCGCCATGACCTCCTATAGTCTGAAAGAAGACATCTTAAGAGCTGCACGTACCCACAAAGAACTAACAATCAATGGAGGGCGAATCCAACTGTACCAGGACCTAGCGCTGATCACCCTACATAAAAGGAAGCTTATGCAACCGGTCACACAAGCACTACAAGCCAAACAAATCGCATACAGATGGACATTCCCCTTTGGACTAGCCTTCCCCTGGAAAGAGAAACAAAGAAGGATCAGTACATGCGAAGAAGGCCTTTCAATACTACAAATTGAGGAGGAACAAAGCCAAACCGAAACTAGCCCACAAAATAGTGCACCCAGCAGCCAAAATAACCAATGGGAATGGTCATCCGAGAGGAAAAGAAGACCTAACAGAGAAAAGAAACTGGCAGGTCCCTTCAAATATCACAAACGAAACACCCTGAAGAAGACACTAAATAAAGAAGCAACTGAAAGAGAAACCGAGGAAACACCTGACCACAGTAGGTGGGCCACCTCAAACTAACCCAAAATAGGACACACCAAAAGACGGAAGCAACAAACATATTACATACAAAAATGGCAGGTACATTGATCGTATCGCTAAATGTACAAGGACTGAACTCCCCCGGGAAACAACGTGCGATTCTCAACAGGCTCCGAGAAGATGCCGGCAAAGATAGCGCTCCTTCAAGAAACCCACCTCTTGAAAACGGATGAAAAGAGAATGCGTAACAAGGCATTCCCACAACAATACTTCGCCTCTAGCAACACAAAAACAAAAGGGGTCGCAATACTGCTGGCTAAGGGACTGAACTTCCGAAAGCAACAGATGATTAGTGATACTGAAGGGAGATACCTGGGAATCAAAGGAACTGTAAAAGGGAAGGCCTACACAATCCTGACGATATACGCCCCTAATGATAAGCAAGACCGATACATCACAGATCTCCTACTGAAAATAGGGAGTTGGTGTGAAGGTCAAATAATCATAGGAGGGGATTTCAACTGCATAATGGATCCGAATCTCGACAAAACCCTGCCCCCTACGGCAGCCGATCAGAGAAACAGACAGGCGCTGGGAAAGTTCCTCAGAGAGCTAGAAGTAATCGAGACTTGGCGCTTCTTCCAAGGAGACACGAGAGAATACACTCATTATTCTGGGGTACACAGAGGATACTCCAGAATAGACATGATCCTGGTGTCAGCAACTCTAATCCCCCAAGTGACTAAGGTGGAAATTGGAACACAATATATTACGGATCACGCCCCAGTAATAGTTAGCCTGGAAATAGACGGAGGGGGAAATAAGCAACGCCCACCATGGAGACTCAACAAACTGATCCTGCGCGACCTAGTACTTAGAACACACATGGAGGAAACCATAAATAACTATTTCAAAGAGAACGACAACGGCGAGGTTGACTGGAAGACAATCTGGGATGCGGGGAAGGCTGTAATCCGGGGAAAATTCATGGCCCAAGCAGCAGTATACTGTAGGGAACGAGCAATACTAACCCGGAAGATGGAACTAGCCCTAAAAGAAGCAGAGAAAAATCACAAGACCCGACAAACGCGGAAATCCTGGCGAGAGCTAAAGAAGGTTCGTGCCCAACTAGAAAGTCACACTGCGGACGCGGTGGCACAGAAGTTGCTGAATACGAAACAATCATACTACGTCCACGGCGGCAAGGCAAATAAATTTCTAGCGGCCAAATTAAACAAACAGAAATCCCGTAACTATATAGTTGCCTTAAGAAGTGAAAAATGAGACAAGATCACAAAAGAGGAAGAGAAAAGAGAAATAATGGTCCGATTCCATGAAGAACTACTACAGGCAACAAACCTAAACGCGTCAGACCAAAAATCCTACCTGCTGGCCACGAGTCTACCCCAAATCTCGGACAAGGACGCGGAAATCCTGGGGAGGCCATTTACAGCTCAAGAAATCAATGAGGCTATCTCCTTACTACCAAGGAACAAGACCCCAGGTCCAGACGGCTTCAGAAATGCCTACTACAAAATATTCCATACGCAACTGCTGGGCCCCCTCACACGACTCTTTAACACAATTAGAGACACTGGATCGATCTCCTCAGATATGGCAAGATCCTCCACGATCCTTGCCCTGAAACCAAAGAAAGATCCCACTGAATGCTCAAGTTACCGCCCGATAGCACTCCTAAACACAGATACAAAGCTATACACAAGATACTAGCGAATAGGCTATCGCAGATCCTCCCAGATATTATCCACGAGGACCAAGCGGGTTTTGTCAAGGGACGACACACCCAAGATAATGTCAGAAGAGCCATAGACGTGATCGAATGGGGGAGACGGACAAACCAGAAATTTGCAATAGCTGCCCTGGACGCCTCACAGGCTTTCGACAGCTTGGACTGGGAATACCTGAAGATGATCCTGGGAAAATTCGGATGCGGAACACTATTCAGCAGAATGATCCAAGCAAATTTTCAACGCCCATCTACATCATTTCGGATAAATGCCTGCGACTCAAGACAAGTGGAGATGCAGAGGGGTACGCGCCAGGGCTGCCCCCTATCTCCACTAATATTTGTGATGGCTATGGAACCGCTAGCAGCAAGATACAGAGGAAACCCTGACGTAAAAGGAGTGCAAATCAAGGAGTCCCCGGAGAAAATAGCATTGTATGCTGATGATGTGATGCTCTATATGGGAGATACTACGAATACACTACCGAAAGCCGTGGAGACACTGGAAGAATTTGCCACCATATCTGGATTTTCAATCAACTACAATAGATCAAAGGCACTAAACATAACTGAAGACGCAACTACAATAAACTGCATGAAGCAATGATTCCCCCTGAGATGGGAGGAAAACACGCTAGAATACTTGGGAGTTCAACTGGCCAAGAAATTAGAGGACTTATATAAATCAAACATCCCCTCTCTCTGGAAACAACTAAAAGCGGACCTGCTGAGATGGGATAATCAGGAATTATCGTGGTTCGCCAGAATAGCAGCGGTGAAGATGACCCTTCTCCCCCGCCTTCTATACGTGACGAGTTCAATACCCACAACAATCCCACCACAGATAATAAAAGAACTTCAAAACGCAGTATTTAAATTCATATGGGCGAAAAAGAGACCCAGAATACAGAGACGCATACTGACTCATCCCCCGCTCCTGGGAGGCCTGGGGGTCCCAGACCTAGGCAGATACATCATGGCAGCGCACTTGGCCCCCATTCTTCAGTGGACTAACCCAGACGACACCAAAGGATGGAGAGCCATAGAACAAGCACCCACACAGATCCCGATAAAAGCGCTTCTAGCACTGAGCCCCAAGGCCCGCAAAGCAGAAGGAAAACTACTCGGAGCTACTAAAACAGCCCTGAGTAGCTGGGACAAAGCCATGCAAATGAAAAAGATCAAACGAGGTCTGGGTCCACTATATCCAATAGCACATAACATTGACTTCACCCCAGGCCTGAAGAAGAGCTTCTGGAAAGGCTGGAAAGACGCAGACAATTTGCAACTGCAGGACATGTACCAAAACACCGACCCAATCCCATTCCTAGAATGCAAAAAGAAATTCGATTTAGGGGAAAATGAAAGGTTCAGGTACACGCAAGTACGACACTGGATCTCCCATCCCTCAGTGAAAAGAGTGGGAACGAGAAACCTAACAGGCTTGGAACTAACAATGCAAGAAGGTGAACCAAAGAAGGGGATATCTAGAATCTACAGACTGCTCGATGGAGCACAACCAACGGACAACCTAAAATATAAAGAGAATTCGGAAAAAGACATAGGAGAACCAATAACAGAAAAAGAGTGGGACCAAATATGGACAAGAGATCACAGATCCTCCAAATGTACAGCAATTAAAGAAGCTGCATATAAATTATGCTACAGATGGTACATGTCCCCCCACAGACTACACAAAATAAATCCAGAATATCCCCCAAACTGTTGGAGACAATGTGGAGGGAGAGGAGATCGATTCCACATGTGGTGGACATGCCCCAAAGTAATTACCTACTGGAAGGAGATACTGGGACACATCAAAGACATTACTGGCAGAGACTTACCACTATCACCTAAGGTGGTCCTGCTGGGAGTAGAGGCAAAAGGAATATATGCATCATCAGGGCATATATCCACGCTAATAACACACTTACTATCAACAGCACGAATAACATTAGCGCAAAGGTGGAAAACACTAGAAGGACCGACGACACCATGGTGGTGGATGAAACTATGGGGAGTAATGGCAATGGAGAAGGTAACTGCCATAAGAACAGAAACATATCAGAGATACCTATCTATATGGTCCCCCTTCAGAGACTTTGTTGGAGACAGGGAAGCCTACTTCTGTAAACCACGAACCCTCAGAAATATGTCGATCACTTAACATCAGAACAGAGAAAGAGATTAGACACTGCAGAGATGCTTATCCACTTGGCCCCCCTTCCAAGATAAGTAGCGGGGAAAGGAGTGGGGAAAGAAAGTAAGAATGAAACGATAAAACTGGGAGATACCTATTGTATAATAACAGACAATGAAATTATAATGTGGACTCATAATATCAAAAGTTATACTCTTGCACATTTATTGAAAGTTAAAATATTTTTTACCTCTTCAAAACTGTTACAAAAGTTGTAAAGGGACAATGGGGAGGAGGGAGGGATGATAAATGACAGATGAAGAAATTGGAGACAATCTACGCAGCAACGGGTAATGTTAACCCTGAATTGAAAGTTGGCCTATGCTTTATAACAACAAGTTGTAGCGATCAAATGTTGTAATTGATTATGTCTCCATTGAAAAAAAATTAAAAAATAAAAATTGTTAAAAAAAAGATTTATTCTGAACCTTCCAGCCATCACCTCTTCGTTTTTACATAGCTTCTCCATGTCTACCTTGTTGTAACACTTACCTGGACTCCTCGGGAGCGTAATGCCTTCTCATCCTGTGGACCTGGTATTTGACAGCTTTTGGATTCTCTTTCTGTTTAAACAACAATAACAACAATGGAACACTATAACATCTATCAAACTAAAATACTACTGCATGACATGAGCTCCTTTAATCCCTCCCGTCTCACCTGTGTTTATTTTTTGTGGAGCTCTCCATCCTGCTTTTCTACAGGGGCGTGTTGAGGTGAAGAAACAATGGTAACTTGGGTAGCTGTTGTACTTTATAGCTTCTTGTCACAAAATGTCTTTACTTTTAAGAATGAGTCTTGGGGTAAGTAGCTGGTGAAAATACTGTAATCATTTAGGGCTTACATTAGATTCCTATGTTGGAGAGATCTCTCTTTCTAATAACTTGCTCTTTTTCTCCTTCTTTTGCAGGTTCTCAGAATATAGGAAAAGGGCTTATGGTTGAGAAGGGCTGCGGAGTTACCCAGAATGAGAACACGTTTTTAAAACTTGAGTTCGCCTATACGGAGTAACTGCAGGTTTCAGGGATGGGCGCTGAAACAACTGTGAGGTGAAAACTTGAAGAACCTTCAGGTACATAATGCTTATTAAACGTCTTCGTCTTTAAACTATTAAGTTAGTTTATTGTTAATTAAATACCTCTCTGCAGGTTTTCAGAAAGCTGAGGAAAAATACCTTCGGAAGATGCAGTGGCTGCGGAAGAAACTTCTGACTGAAGATGCTGCGACTACGAAAGTATTTCTAATGTGCCTATACACAAGTGTTTCAAGGCGCAAAAAGACAAGGGGGGGCAGGGATGACTAAACAAAAATTGTCCTACTATGCCTTGTGGCATTCAGATCGGTGCAAGTGCAGTAAACAGGAGTGCAGGGGAGGGGGAAGTACCAGAGGATTAAGAGTGCCAGGGGGATCCAGGTGGACACAGCGCAGCGAGTGCTTGGGCAGGAGGCCCAGATCTAGACTCTCAGACTCTGGATTGATTCCGCCATTAGCTAGAAGACCGTGGAGCTTCCTGTGGAGATCGGCACGCAACTACACATGTGTGAGGAAAATCGCTCCAGCAGGTGACCCTTTGCCAAAATTCCTGTTCAGTCCCCACAGGTACCCCGCAAACTGAAGGCTAACTGGTCGATTGGGGAAGAGTCGATACAGAGTGACTCGAGCTCAGCCACGGCTGTAAGCAGAACATCGAAGGTGGCAAAAATAGGGGGAGGGACTGTATTACAAATATATGTATAAAAGTAACAGGATTTTTGTGGCTAAAACAGAAGCGAAATAGATACCCCGATTCCCGGTTCCAAGAGGGGCAGAAGGGTACACACTAAAACTCCAAATAGGAGTATTATTTAAGGATTCTGGAGGCAAGGGCAAGAAGAAGAGTGTGGTGCTGGAAAGGCTCAGAGTGTAAAAGCTCAGCCAGGATAGTTCAGGGGAAGGGAGTCCAGAAGGGCAAGTGCAGGTAGGGGGGCAGAGGAGACCAAGTACAGGGGTAGACTGCTAAGTAAGGGCCTGGTGCCCTGTAAGAATCTGAAGGAACAAGGCAACCAGTCAAGAGACAGAGGGGGAGCATTAGCAGAGGAGGGGAAGAAGGAAGGAGGAAGAGAAAAGGAGGGTCTTGAGAAACTTCCGGAACTTAAGGAGATCCGGCTCAACTATGAGAGGGGCAGGGAGTTCATTCCAGAGGGAGGCACCTGCGGAGGAGAGAGATCTACCCCTCTCTCTGCTTGTAGAAGCATCTAATCTGCAGAAATTTGGAGCTAGAAGACCGAAGGGCTCTATCAGGGAGGTATTTAGGGAGAGAGAGTTGGATGTAGCATGGTTCCAGACCCCAGAAAGCCTTATGGATGATGCAGAGGGTTTTGAAATTGATCCTTGCAGCAACCGGGACCCAGTGGAGAGATTTTAGGGCTGGAGAGATGCAGTCCCTGGGCTTCAGGCCAAGGATAAGTCTTGCAGTCCTATTCTGGATTTAGTTAAAGTGGGCAAAGGAAGGAGTAAGGTAGGCTGAGAAAGAGGCTATTACAGAAGTCCAGCGTGGAGAGGACCAGAGCTCTGGAGACATTGAGTTTCTGGGAGAAGGTGCGAAAGTGGACAGTCTCTGAGGAGATGCAGCTGAAAGTGGGCCTTCTGGGCAAGGTCTGTGATGTAAGGAGAGAAGGAGAGAGAGGAGTTGAAGATGACAGCAAGATTTATTGCCTCACAGGAGGGTGAAGAGAGGGGGTCCATGGAGGGTGGCCAGAGTGTATGAGGGAAGGAGGGAACTGGAGTCCCAATGAGAAGGATCTCAGTCTTACTGGCATTAAGACAGAGATCGTTAGCAGAGCACCATGCCTGAATAGCAGACAGACAGTCAAGAATGAGAGAGGAAGAGGAGGAGGAGGGAAGCTTGAAAGATAGATGATTGTCACCCTCATAACACAGGAAGTTACGAGAGAAGGAATATAGCAAGTGGGCTAGGGGGGAAAGGTAGATGTTGAAAAGCCAAGGTGGTAGTATTAGAAATGTAACTGAATATTTCCTGCACTGGTCCTCCGTTTGTGCTGCAAACTATGAGGTCATCCACTGTGCTGTGCATTTGCAAGTTGCTTAGGTCCATATGAATCACTTTATTGAACACACTAGGTGACTCGCAATACCCTTGTGATAAACAAGTATATTGGAACATCGTCCTGTGATAAGTGAATGCAGAGAGATACTGTGACTTTGGATGCAATGGGATGGAGAAGAATGCATTCTTCAAATCAATGACATGTAAAGCATGTCGCTTATGTAGGTATGGGTTTTCTACGGGTGGAAACTCTGCCTCTACTACGTGGTTCAAGGGGCAGAGATCTTGAATGTATCTCCACGCCCCGCTTTCGATTTCTTGACAGGGTAGATGGCCGTATTACGTGGGGTTTCCATTATGCCCTGTCGCCATTGTGCAAGGAGTGTGTCATATATACCCTTGCCTGCTTCATGTGATAGTGGGTACTGTTTAAACCGGGGCAACAGTGCCCCTTTCTTTACTTTTATACAGATCGTCCCTACTCCCTTCAGCAACCTTACTGATAGCCCCTCTAGTACTTTTTTCAGATCTTCCAACTAGTGAGTTGATGCCTTGCTCACTAACTGCATCCTGTGGTTGACCTGTCCCACCTCTATGTCTACCTGACATGGGATGCATATCTGAAATATCATCTCCCCCTCCTCTTTTGAGAACAGCTGTTCAGCGGTGAAGTTCTGCTTCTAACTGTATTGTGAGTGTTGTTCCTGGTACTATCTCTTTGTGCAGTGCTGGTCTGAACAAACATTCTGTGGCCAATCAGAATACCCTATCTTTCATTATGGGTAGCCATCCTAGCAATACTTGTACCCCATAAAGGAATACATCGGGGTGGCGTGATGACCCACGTTAAGTGCTGTGGGTGCCAAATGCTTGTATGATGGCTGTGACCCACTCATAAAAGATGCCGGCTGTCGAGCATACTATGCCCTTCTCTGAAAATGAAATTGTCAAATTTAAGCTGCTCATTATATCTCTTCCTAATATGTTGATGGGAGTATTCTTTGAATACAATATGGGCACTACTATTTGCTGTCTGCCTATTGTGAGTGGTAAATCTTCTATGATGGGAACCATCAAAACAGCCCCAGAAAATCCCTCTGTGTCCATTACTTTGACTGACAAGGGAAAGACACCTTCCTTAGTACAGGGTTTGGTGGCTCCCGTGTCGACCAAAAAATGTGAAATCTTTTTGTCCAATCTTCACTGCTAACTCGGGTTCCTCATCAGAGTCTTCAGTTACGGAAAGGATTGGGCACACACATGTTCTCTGTGGACTGGTATACTGAGCAGTTTGGTCTTGTCCTGAGAATTGAAATGTGTTACCTCCAAGTACTGTCACTCCTGTGTAAGGTGGTACTGTATTCTAGGATAGCAATTGGCTGTCTCCCTGCATGTATATTTGTGCTCGAGCCTGTAAGGTGTTCTGTGTTTCTGTCGTCTGCTGCTGTGTGTTTACCTGTGGTGTCAGGGAAACTGTGGGCCCTAAAGGTTGCATTTTCTGTGTGAAGGGCGCCTGCATTTGTGCTTGAGGTGTCTGCATCTGTGCTTGTATAGGCAGCCCCTGTGGCTACATGGGTTAAAATATTCCTGTGGCCCCCCTTAGCCAAACTGGGACTGTTGTCCATGTTGACACATTCATGCAAAGTGCCCACTCTGCCCAAATATAAACCATGGTCCTCCAAATCTGGGTCCCACTCCACCATACCCAAATCCTCTCCCTCTCTCTGAGTATCCTCTGCCCTGTTGGTGATATCTTGTCTGTGGGTAATACTCCCCTTGCTGATAGTCCCTGCTGCTGGAACGACTCCTGGCTGTGGGTACACTCCTCCCTGTGGCATGCCCCCATAGGGAACCCCCGTTCTGACCGGGAGCAACTTTGAGTTATCCCGGGACAATGTTGGTAAGTACAGCCCCTTCCATTGATATTTTCCCTAGTTTCTTTTGTACCAATGTTGCCTCTGCTTTAATGACATTGTCTGCTGTGACCATCTCTTGTTCCTGTACCCTCTTACAAAAGTGTCTGTATTTCTGGCCATCCTTCACCTCAATCCCAACCAGAATCTCCAAGGATGTCTGTACATCGGAGAGGAGTCCTTGGGCCAGTATGTCATCAAATATTGGAAAGTTTACGTCCCATGATTGTCACGTCTCTAATGTCCACATCTCCTGTATCTGTTGTATGTATTCTGTGAGGTCCCTTATCTGGCTTTAATTTGTGTGCCAAAATGCCCCATCTCTGAATTATATGGGTACATAGTCCTTAATACTTTCTATACATGAGTGTAGCAGCGTATGCAGTGATTATAACAAATGGAAAATACCAACAGCAATTTGATCTATACATTTATAACAAAAGAAGATGCTATATGTTTTTAAATATATATGTGGGGGTGAGGTAAGGGGTTAAAACGTGTGGGGAGGGGGTTGGGGTGTGATAATTAATGAAGTAAAACATTTTTTCTGGACATCTAGCTACCTAGTGTTCCCATCGTCCCTTGCTCCTCCTCGCTTTTTCCAACCTCCTTCCCTATCACACTCTCGACTGCTTTGAACACAGTTTCTAACTGCTGCTGCACACTTTTATGTCTGACAACTATTTCTTGTTACCGGCGGCTGTTCTTTCAGTAGTAGTGACTCTAATCTCTGGCTTTCCCTTCTCTATTTCTGCTTTGTCCCTTACTTCGGGACACCCGTCATGGGTTTGTGTACCCCGCTGCAGGGTTTAGCGTAGGGTACAGCCCATATGGAGGGGGTGGTGCGGTGGGCGGAACTGCTGTGTCACTACCTTTCCCGACCCCTTTCGCAGGTACCTGCTTTTTCTCTTCGTAGGGCTTCCATAGGACTAACATGTTTTTCCTACTTTGTTATTTGGCGCCTTCATATGTTGCCAACAAATATGAGAACATGTTCTCTATGGTGTCACAATTAGGCGTTCCTTCTCCTGGCCATTCTCAAAAGTACTGCTCAGCGGTGTCCAGCACCCACTGGAAGTGATATTTTAATATTTTATCACAGTACTGAGGGAATTTATTACATAAATGATCTAGGGGTGTGTCAATTATCATACTAAACACCATTCTCGTCCCAATAGTTCACTCCGACTCACTTACCAGAGTCGAGAGTCCCCCCTTATTCTCGTCCAATTTAGCTTCCGTCCCAATTTTTTGTATATAAAAACCCCAATCCCAATTTGTTACTTAAACGAATCAAAAATATTAAACAAAACATACATATTAAACGTAGGAGCCACCTACAAAACTGCCATCACGAACGCCAAAAAAGAGATCTTTAATTTGAGAATACATAACGCCAAATCCGGCACAAAAGAATTATTCTCCATCCTAAGAGAATTGGAATCACCTGTGCCCCCTTGAGACGACTGCATCAAAGACAAAGCTTGGTGCAATAATATTCAACAAACTCTCTCAAATAAAATAGCCCTCATAAAAGCTAATATTGACTCCAAAAAAGCTAGCCTTGCTCCCAAAGACCACTCGAACACCAAAAAGAGCGTCACTAGTCCTGATTGCCCGCTATTTCACTTCACCCCAGTAACTGAGGATGAAGTAATTAACATAATTGCCAGCCTCAAACCTTCAAACTGCCAAGGCGACATATGTCCAGCATCATTCATCAAGGACAAAGCTAAAGACCTAGCCCCCTTCATCACCACCCTGATCAACTCCTCATTCAAAAACTCATCTGTACCCAACAACCTCAAAGAGGCATGGGTCTTACCCCTCCTCAAAAAACCCAACCTAGACCCTAACATACCTACTAATTACAGGCCCATTACTCCCATCCCCTTTCTCCTTAAAATACTAGACAGAGTGGCATACCTCCAAAAACAACATTTGGAAGGCAATAATCTACTAGGCCTGCGACAATCCAGCTTTATACCCAGCCACGGGACTGAAACAGCCCTCCTGGATCTAAAAATCCAAATAGATGAAGCCAAAGACAAGGGCAACCTGGCCATCTTGCTCCTGTTGGATCTATCCGCAGCCTTTGACTTAGATGACCATCCAATTCTCACCCAACACCTCTCTTCGGCTGCTGCATTCTCACAGAATGCCACCAATTGGATTCGGTCCTTCCTTTCGGATAGGTTGACTAGGGTCTTCGCACCAGCGGCTGCAGCTAACCCTGTCCCAATCCAGTGTGGAGTACCCCAAGGTTCCTGTATTTCCCCCAAACTTTACAACATCTTCACCAAGCTCCTCTTTGACCGACTTGACGAACTGGGTGTCACGTATACCAATTATGCAGACAACACCCAGGTCCTCATTACACTCACTGGGAATTATGAGAGAGATGCTGTAAAACTGGACGAAATCTACCTTGAAATTCAAGCATGGATGGCCACCCATAGCCTCTGCTTGAATGATGACAAGACGGAACCACTTATAGAAGGCTCCCAGGCTTGACTCAACAAATTGAACCCCAGGTAGCAATCATTCACTATTTATGGCAATATCATTAAAGTATCAAAGGAAGTCAAAACGCTAAGTGTGTATCTTGACTCGACATTATCACTCAAAAAACAAATAAGCGCCACTATCCCATCCACGACCTACACCAACAAATTAATCAATGCCAGTAAGCCATTTCTCTCAACCACCAGCTGCCTTACACTATCCAGAGCAGTGATATTGTCCAGACTTCACTACTGTAATACTCTTTTCCTGGGGTCCACCAATCACAATATGAACAGACTGCAGGTGCTTCAGGATAATGCCCTCAGATGTGCCCTCAACCTTCCTCGCAAGGCCCACATCTCCTCCATTAGCAAGGAAGTCTGCTGGCTCCCCATTTGAGACAGAATCAAACTAAGATCGCTTGTCATTGCACATAAATGCCTATCACTGACTGCACCACGCTACTTATCTGACAAATTCTTCAGCCATAGCTCATCTAGACGAACTAGAACACCTTACAGGCACCAACTGAACATTCCCAAATTCAACCTGAAAACAGCAGGGGGATCTAGCTTCCCTGTGCTTGCAGCAGAATGCTGGAACACACTCCCCATGATTATCAGCGCTGAACAATCATTCTGGACCTTCAGAGCTAAAGTAAAAACATGCCTCTCATCGCAGTAAAAATATAAACCCAACCCACCCACATTCAATGTACTTCGTATTGTGGACGATTATTCTGTAATCTTGTCGTGAACCACTATGTAACCTGGTTCTCTTGCCAACTACTTTATCGTGTAGGAAGAATTAAAAGTTGTGGATTCGAATAAGGAATGCTGTGCGCTCGTGATCTTTTCTAGAATGTATGAGAAAATTAACAATAAAGCTAGCCAGCAGCGTTAGCTCCAAAAAAAACCCAGCTCATCCACCAGGAGCTGGCAAAAGTTAAGCTATCTAAATTAAAGGTGGTGGGTAGGGCTCTCGCGAAATACTATCTATATGGATGCTTCCATAAATGCAGGGACTGATATATTGAAAACACAAATTTATTGGATCGTTCATCAGCCGACACGTGTTTCGACCTACGGGTCGTTCTCAAGGCTGCATGTATAACAAAATTACAGAACATACACAATATCAACAATCAAATGAAGTAACAAAAGACACAATGTAATTGCATTTTCATCAAGTGATAATAATTGAAAAAACACACACATACCACAATCCATGTGGCGGAGGAAGGGATTCAATGAGTGTTGATGGCACATGAAAAAGAATCAAACAAAAAAGGGGGAAATCTTCTTGAGGTTTATATAACAATAAATAACATCAAGAACCTATTACCAATGATTAATCCATAAACAAACCAAGGAGAAATGGTGAAATGTATAGCTGAATGTGTAAGGGTTAAGTAACTTTCCAAAAGCAGAATATCTTTTGCATGAAAAGCCAAAGAAAAACCTTAGTAAGAAGGAGAAAGCACCAAGAGGATTGCCACCCATAAATCCATGTGTCTATGTCCAACAGAGGTCAGTGAGGTGATACTATTACCAGCAAAAAATGCATCCAAAATGCATTAACCCTACCGCAGTGAGAAACACCAGGTCAAATGATGGTGAGGATATAAAACAAAAATATAATACTCTCCCTTACCAAGCGTCCAATTCCTAATCAGCAAATATCTGTTGTACAAATAAAGCAAATAAGATCTCTCTTCAAAATTGCATGGGTGCTAAGTGCAACTATTGGCTGAACAATTTAAAAGCGTACCTGTTAATTTCAGTGTAATATCATGTAGTGAATCAAGTTGATTGCAAATGCCAAGTTGTCACCGTAAAAACAATACCAATTATTGCAGAATTCTGCGTTTGGTTCCCCTGTCTCATATATAACCTAAAATACAAGGAGCGTATCATATCAATGGCCATATCAAACCAGAACTACTAGACTGTACCTAATGCATCAAAATGAGCGCTGGCTACTGCATCAAGAAATGAAACTCACCCGTGAATCGGCGTTCCAAATATTAGGGACAAATCCCAACCAAAATCAGTGGACGTGGAGCGACTCTCCGTGTAGTATTTCGACACTGTATATCATGTGATTAGCGTGAAGAGCGCGATGATGCGTCGCATCTGCCGTGCTACACCGGGCGTAACATGCAGAATGGGGAACAACGCGTGAAAATGTGGGCGTTACGGGGGAAGTACGGGAGGTAAATGCTGGCAACGCCCACATGCGCGCTAACAACACGTATTCATGGAATCGAAACAGGGGAAACCTGTGCGCCAAAAAAGACGCGCTAATCCGGAAACACATACGGCAGCAGGAAGCAGGCGTAAGCGGCCCCGCGCAGCATAAAAGTGCACGCAAAGAACAAACAAGCTCATACGCGATGATGAATATACCATTCCTCGCAGCAGTGGTCGTGGGACACCACAGAAGGAGGAGGATAGCCAGGCCCCGCATTTTTTTACCCAGGACCAGCCTTTTTGGGATGCCTGATGACCAGGTGTGTGGGAGGTACAGGTTTCCACCACTAATAATCCTAGAACTGGTCAGGGAGTGGGAGGATGTCCTCACATCACCCACCCTGTCCTCCCAAGCACTGAGCCCCTTGGAAAAGGTGCTCAATGTACTGCACTTCTTGGCTACTTGGTCATTTCAGCGGACAAGTGCCATAGTTGGAGGTGTCTCACAGGCCTCACAGTCACGCTCCCTACACCAGGTGTTGGCCATCATGACTGCACGCCCCTCAGTCCGCAGGCACATATACATGCCCAGAACACCTGCATAAAGGCAGGCTGTTGTCCAGGACTTTTATGGGGTGGCAAACTTCCCCAAAGTGCTAGTTGCCATTGATTGCACCCATGTGGCTCTACGTCCTCCCAGGGCCACTGAGCACATCTATCGAAACTGCAAGCACTGGCATTCCATCAACGTGCAGGTTGTATGTGATGCCAAGGGAATCATCACCTCAGTATATGCCAACTATCCGGGGTCCAGCCATGATAGTTTCATATTCCGAATGTGACCCCTAAACCGGGACCTGGAAGCTGGGCGGCATGGCGACACATGGCTAATTGGTGAGTATAAATGCCTCTGCACATGCATACATGTCAGCCACTGAGAAATGGGAAAACCCCACTAATGACAACCATTATCACCTCCCCTGGGGACAGTGCCTACCCTCTGAGCACCTACACAACGCCATTATGGAACCCCACCACAACACCCGAGGTAAGATACAACACAGCCCATATTGCAACCCAGGGCATAGTGGAGTGCACTTTCGGAGTGCTGAAGTCACGCTTTCGCTCCCTTGACCGCTCTGGTGGGCAGCTGCTAAATGCGCCCCCAGTGGTGTGCTGGATCATAGTGGCAGCATGTGTCCTGCACAACGTTGCAACCCGGTGGGGCGTGCCAGTGGACATGATGGTGCCCCCACATCCCCAACCACATGCACGGTCGCTGCGCATGGGAGGTGAAAGGGCACGTGGTGAGGCAACCCAGCTTGTGGCAAATTTCTTCACCTAAAATCCCACCCCTTGCGGAGTGCACACAGGCTTGGCACATACCAGCTGACAATTTATGATAATGACAAAAGGGACAGTCAACTGTCACAACCATACCACCCTGAGATTGTTCACCTGGAAGTGCTACATTGTTTGCATCCCTAGCTACTTAAACACACCCAATGCTGTGGCAGTAAAAGGCACACATTCATGCAGCATGAAGGACTACCCCCTTGAAAAACACTACAAACAAATAGTGGCATGTCACCCAACCTCTCCCTAACCCCATCTCAGCTACCCAACACACCATGGCATGGCATGCGATGTGAAAGCAACCAAATGAATGCACATCACATGACACAAGTGTCACAAAGTGCACCGTCCCAAATGGAAACAGCCCACAGACAATTGCCTCTCACCAATGAAAAATAAACAGCATACATTAACAAATACTTACCAAGAAGACAAAACATCATTACAGGATCCAAGAGTGGCAAAATATGATAGTAAAAAATTAAAGTAGCCCACGTGTCACAACCTGACTAAGGCAGCCCATCGACCCCTTCCAACTACAGAGTGTTGCTGGTAGGCAAATGTGGCAGTGTACAGCATACAATATGAACTGCATCTGCAAAGGAGACGGGCTCATTAAGACATGAAGAAGCTACATGTATACATGCAAAAAGTCGTGTATGTAAAACCATATACAAATCCACCCTGCAGTGGAGAAATGAACAACAATCCCCACTAGGGATGTATACACAGTTTGGACTACAGACTGCCCACACAACTTATACAACTTATGTGAGCCCAATGCCTCTGTGTAAGTTACTGTCAATTGGTCACACCCTTTGCGAGCCCATGGAAAGGGGAAGCAGGAGGGGTGTGTGTCAGGAACCCAAGTTTCTAACCCAAAGATAGGACAAGCCTGCATGTGCCCAGCTGGAATACAAAGTGGATGCCTACGGGAGCCACACAAAGCACACACTGTAACATTATTTCACAATCTGAAAGAAAATGGTTATGAACAAAAATGTAAATGCAAATCAAATATAGAAAAAGCAAAAGTAAATGTAAAGTAAAAGAAACAAATTAAATAATAAAGTAAAAATCAGAAGCATAACCAAATAAAAATAAATGTATGAAAATCAAATAACAAATCAAGAATCAAAATAAAATGAAAATAATAAATATAAAAAAGAAGAAGAAATAAAGATAACAAATGAATAAAATACTAATTTCATTTAGCAAATCGGAATGAAATGTGAAAAAAACCAAATAAATAAATAAATAAAATGAATAAAAATAAAAAATGCCCATGTGTGGACCGGGTGGAGGCCACCCAGGAGGGACGAGGTACAGGGTGCACCCCAACACCCACATGCGTGGATGTTAAGAAAAAAAAACCTCCATGGGCTCATGGCCTGCACGGCTACCCTATAGTGGGAGAACTGCCGTTGCTGTCATCGCCCTCTGGTGGTACATCAGAAGGTGGGCGTGATATGGGAGGCAGACCACGCAAAGCCCTGGCATGCTCCTCCATGGCAGCAAGCATGCAGGTCTGAAAGGTTTTATTCTGCAGGATGACGGTTACGGAGATCCCCATGCAGCACCTCACAGGTAGCATGCATTTCTGCCTGCAAGACCTTGCGGGATGCCCGGATAACCTCACGGGTTGCCTGGAGCTCAGCTGAGAGTGTGCGTGTCAGCTGCTCCAGCTCTGTTTTGACCTTGTACTACGGGACACCTCAAGTTCACCCAGAGTATCTCTGAGGGACCTGTATTCTAACCTCATGGCATCCCTGTGGGACTGTGACTCTGCAGATATGGCTGTGCGCAGAGTCTCCAGTCTAGCCCGTCGGTCCCTGTTGGACGCCAACATGTCCTCCCTGTGTGAGTGGCAAATGGACTCTGTTGCCTGCTGCTGGAGCTCCACCTTCCTTTCAGGGGGGAGAATGGAAGTAGCCACCCTATCCACGGCCTGAGCCATCATCTCACACAATGCCCCCTGTTGTGCTGCTATAGTGTATATGGAGTTCTCCCACACAGTATTGCCTGCCCGGGCACCACACCTGTTTGGGGCAAGATGATGTGCACCTTGCTGTGCTGGCACTGCCTGAGGCTGCAGGACTGCATTCCTCCTTTGATCTGCTGGCCCAGGAACAGGAGCAAATATTGTGGAGTGTGACCATGCATCCGTAACCGCCACAGGCGGACTTTCCAACACTGAATGCCCAATAGAGGGGTCTACCCCCAGTGCAGATGGGTTGGACAGAACAGCATCCCTGCCAGAAACACTCACCTACGACGGGACATATGTCTCAATGTCAGATTCAGCACCTGATTCATAGAGGTCTCCGGAGGTGTACCCAGAGACACCCGTGGACAGTATGGCCTGAGGAGTAATGGGTTTTCACCCACCACCACTCCATGTCCTCCACTGGTGCCTGGTTGTGGCTGTGGGAAATCCTGCCTCTGCGCCATCTCCTCCTCAACAGCATCTAGTGCCTCATCACCTTCAAAAACATAAAAGAAAAGTAATTAAAACAGGCATGAGCACCATAGCCCACACACATAGGCATGACGAGGCAGACATCCAGTACATAAATGACACATGTCACACATGACAATAACTCTGGCATGCATGCACTGGCAATGAGTTGGAAGGGGAGGCAAAAAGCAGACACTGAGGACTCCAAGATGGAAAAGCAACACATGTGCTGCATGCTGGATAGCACTGGCATCACACATTAGCCTGTGAGTGGCATGGACAATCATCATACATGACACATGCCAGCACACAGATGGCATGTAGCATAGCCATGGCAGATTTGACAAGGAAACCCAGATGGTAGCAAATCAGAACTGTCACCCATCCATGTAAGATGGACATCATGAAATAGAACATGCAAAATAGTATGACAAAACACACGTGTGCCACATGCTGCAACAAAGCCAATGTTCACTAATGCAGTGATGGCAGGCACATGGATACATCAATGGTTGGTCACTTCGACATGACAGAAGACAATTGTCATGTTGAAGATTCAAACAGGGCCCCAAAGTGATTGTGTGCAGGCCATGTGTAGGTGCACATTACTCAATCAGCCTGATTGATGAAATCATTCCCATAATAAGGAAACATATGTGGGCCATTGTGGGGTGTAATCTATGTCTGAAGTATGTTACATTTGGGGCAGAAGGGCACAAAAATGTGTGGTAAACATGCAAAGGATTTCATCAATCAGGCAGAATGAACAGGGAAACAGTATGTCAACTGCGGTCAGAAGGGATACTTGAAAACCCAAACCCAAGGCCGGGCTATGGTTTGGAGGCACCACATGGGTGACCCATATCAGTCATGACTACACAGCCTCACCTGGCACTCAATCAGAACACATCACCCAAGCAACATACACATGGTTTGCACACACATACATGGCCACTCACCGGACATTGCCTCAAGATCTGGTAGGTCTCCCACCCCTTGGATCTGATCCTCTGTGATGAAGCCTCCAGCGATAGACTCATGTTCTGTGAGTACTTCCTCCTCTGGTGGAGACCCACTGCCAGTCACCAGAGTAGAGGCATGATTGGAAGCCAGCTTGTTCTTTGCTCTGCGTTTGAGGTCATTCCACTGCTTAGAGCAATCATCAGCTGTGCGCCTGACAAATCCAAGGGCTCTAATCTGGTCCGCGATGCACTGCCAGTGGGCCCTACATTGAGCAGTCGTAGTCTTGCACCCTGCAGTCACCAGCATTTTGTGGCCATGGGCTGACACGTAGCTGACAAGTGCGTCTAGTTCCACATCATTGAAACTACGCTTCCTTGACGTGCCGGAGGGGGGAGCCATGTCTGGGGTCCCAGCCTGTACCGCAAGCGCACCCTTCTTCCTCTTGGGAGGTGGTGCGGACCCTGAGTGGCTTACGCCACTCTGGTTGGCAGGGGCTGAAGCGCAGGTGGATTGGACACTGGAAGTAGCCAAAGGCACGATGACCAAAGGTCTCACTGCAGGCATTGGCTGCTGGTTGATGTTGGCAGGACCAACCTCGGTGTGATGGACTTGGACCAACACTGTCCCGGCTGGGAGACTCGGAGCTGGGGTGGATTGAGTTACAGCTGCCCCTGCAGCCTCCTCGCCCTGGCTACTTGGGGCAGCAGATGACATTGCTGCCCCAGATCCACGGGCCTGGTAACAGCAACTTTCACTGCCACACTTGGCTTTGACTTGGTGACACGGAAGTCAGCCTGGGAGTCATCCTGTGGCGGTTCGGTTGACAATATGGGGCGGGTTAACAAGGCTTGAGCTGGGATGGTGTCAGCTGCATCTCCCCGACCCATTAGGGGGGAGGGCATAGGTGTCCCTGATTGGTCCTTCAAACATTGGCCTCTTGGGCCACCCTGCACATCTTGGCCATGTCCCCTAATACGCCCACCTCTTGGAGGTCTGCCACCTTTGCCTCCCTTACCGCTTGGTCGCCTCCCAACCATGGCACTGATGTTCTTGTGTGAATGGGAGGTGCAGTAAACAATTGTCATAGGCAATTGGGGTGAAAGGGGCAGGGTACTAGATGGAATACGTACCCTAGTGCTCTAGCAAGGCTGTCTGTGACCCCTGGGGGAAGATGACGGGTCATGCAATGCTCAGGCACCCCGAAAACAAAATTTGACGTGCACACGACCTCTGGTAGCCCACGTGCGTGGAACAAAGAACCTGCACTACGCTGTGGCACCCAGAAACACAAAAAGAAGCATACGCCTGGTACACGCAGGCTACAATGACCTCTGAATGAGTACGCGACACATGGGGGCAACCACAGTTGAAAAATACGTGCGCAACTCACTGTCTGCCTGGAAAAAGAATGTGAAAAAGACGTGCTGACCCCCGCCAAAAGAAGAATTGAACGCTGTCTGAGTATACAAGGAGTACGAACTGGAACCGTTGTGAAGTAATCGCGTGTGAACCGACAAGAAGTACAAGAATCACCCACTCGCTCTCCACAAAAAGCATGTACAATAAAATGGCGTCTTACGTGTACCTTTTAACCCAGCCCACACGTGCGACGTCACTTACGCACGTACGTGCTAAGGGCCTTTCCTCCAATTACACGCAGTGACACCCAGGCGTGCAGTTTTTGCATGTGTACAATCAACATGCACCCATGTGGAGAGAAATGCCTGTGCGCGTTACGTCCCAGATGCGCTTACGCGCTAAGGGCCTTTCCTCGAATTAAACGCTGACGTGCACTTTTTCCACGTGCCAAATCACTCCTTATCAAGCTGGCCATGCAACAACACCCGGAAGACCATGCTCCTGCCCAAAAGGCCATTTTCCTGCCTCCCAGAGCCCCGAGCATGCTCCCACCTGCCATCTCTTGCTACCTGCCTGCCTGCCTGCTGCCCACGGGCCCTGCTTTTTGGTGCCTGCACATCAGCCATCTGCAGGGGTCCAGTTGCTGTGACCACCCCTGCTGGAACAGAAGACTCCCGACTGGTATTCCATCGCTCCACAGCCCAGCACCAGGACCCAGTTGCCCACCCACACCTGCCTCGGGGGTTGCCATGTCTGACACAACACCATCTGGCACCAGTGGCAACCCCCAGCAGAGAGGCAGAGGGCTGCCAGCTTCTGTTCCAATGAAGTTGGCATCCTGGTGGAGCAAGTCCTGGGGCATTATGATGCCCTCTTTGGAAGTTCACGCGCCGACAGAAGAGGATCTGGAAGGACATCGTGGCTTCCATCCACGTGGAGGGGGTGACAGCCTGCGACATGCAACACGTCCAGAAGCGCTGGGAGGACTTCAGGTCCAGGACCCTCAGCAAGGCCATGTGCCTCTTCAAGGCAAAGCATGCAGAGGGGTGCCGGGTTCGCCTTACCAACATCCAGATGAGGGTCCTGGAATGCATAGACCCAGCACTCCACCTCCAGATCCTTCAGAGGCAGACCCGTCCGGAGTCGAGCGGTAAGTGTACATACGTACTGATTGGACGCTGTGCATGTTGAGGTGTGGTAGGAGTGTGCAGGTTGGACATATGTCTTGGTAGGCCCATGTGTGGATGTGTATGTACAGGGACATGAGCCTGCCGCATGTGAGTCCAGTCATGTGTGAGGCACATCAATGGTGTATGTGTTCAAATGCGGGGTGTCCAAATGCATATGTGGGTGCACACATGTTTAAATTTTTGTGTATGTACTGTGGCATGGTTGTGGTGTGACACATGGATGCTGGTTCCACCTGCATGTATGTGCACAATGTACATGTGCATGTGTGTGTATTTGACATGTGTGCTACTGTGATACACCATGGATGCATGTGACACTGACCTGTAGGAGGCTGATTGGCAGATGTGACATGGATGACGATGATATCACTGCGACAGGTGTTAGAGATGTACAGATGCATGTATGTCTGGTGGCGTGTGTGCATGTGTTCTGAACTCCCCGTGTTGCATGTAACGTCAGGCTAACCTTCGGATGCCCATGCTGTTGTATGTGTATGGATGGTGCTGCCTGCTGCAACATTCCTGTTAATTTGCGCATGTGTGTGGGTTGAAATGATATGTGTGTTGAGGAGTGTGATGCCATGTGTGAAGTTTGACATTGCCACTCATGTGCAACTGTCTTGTGTGTATAAGACCATTGTACAGTGCCCTGATGCCTGTGTTCTGTCTCTCCCTGTCTGCAGCGTCAACTGATGAAGAGGGCAGAGACAGTGCTGTGGAGCACAGCGGCAGGGATCGCTCTGCCAGCCGGAGACGCAAGGCCAAGCTCCCCTCCCAGGTTGTCATCTCATCAGGGAGTGAGGAGTCCGGTGCCGCATCCGTGGCCGTAGCTGCCGAGGGTAGGTCCAAGAGGCAGAGGTCGGAGGTGGACTCCTCGGCAGCAGAAGGGGCAGCTGAGACCCCACAGGGACCTATGGAGGAAGATGGCACGGAGTCATCCAGGTTGGTGCAGGGTTTGGTTGAGGAGGAGGCCGTGGAAGGGCCACACACGGGGTCTGGAGGGGGGGATTCCAATGGTGCTAGTGGTGCAGTCCAGGGGCAGGGACAGGAGGCAGCACAGGCGGCCGCGGAGGTGCCTGTGTGTAATCCTGTCCCCGATCCTGTGACTGCATCATCCCGCACCACCAGGGATGCCTTCATCCAGACCCGTTCTCAGGGAAGGGTATCGCAAACAACAACTGGCCTTCCTCTCCCTGCGGACGTGGCAATCCCGGACCGTGTTGAGCCTGGCCTGGCTGGGGCGGTGTTGCATCAACGTGGCATCCGGGATGACGTGCAGGGTTTTCGTGAGGACTCTGCACGTTATTTGGGATGCCTCATTGACCGTTTCGACCTACTAGGATGGGTCAACACTGCTGGGTTCCACCGTCTGCTGGACCTTGTACCGACCCCCTCCTCAACTGAACCCCCTATGCGCCAGTTGTCCTCTGTGCCATCTTCTGGCCCAAGTATCACCTGGGCACCCTGTGGAGCAGCCTCTGACCCAGCGGCCAGGCTGGTGCAGGACCCATCCCTGCCACAGTCAGGAGTCAGAGGTCCAGTAGAGGTGGCCATCCCAACAACTGGACCCCAGCAGGAGGAGGACATGCAGGCATCAACAGGCAGGGCACATGCATGGCAGCAGCAGTCTCAAGGTGGGAGCGATGATGGCTCGGGCCATCAACATCAGAGGGGCAGGCATCGGCCGGAGGGCAGGAGGACCCTGGATTGTGAGTGTCTTCCATGTGGCAGCGGTTGGGCCAGCAAATAGATGCAGAGCGGTGGTGGGCGGAAGAGGCACGGCTCACTATGGTCAGGGCAGATAACTCCATGCGCAGGGCGCTGAGGCGGGCTGAGTGCCTCGAGGAAATTTGCAGGGAGCTGGAGGTGGACATGGCTTTATCCCTGCGAGACCTCGGGGCCAGGCAACAGGCCCGCCTCCAGGACGTTGAACAGGAGTTTGATGATGCCCTGGCCTGGGAAATCAACAAATGAGCCGTAGGACTTGCCCGCCGCCATTGTATATAGTTCATTAGTGTTAGGTTGCCTTTCTATTTTTTCTTTCATTTGGGGCGCATGGACTATGCCCCACCTTTTTGTTTACAGTTATTTGTTAGGTAGGGTATTTTGTAGGTTTCCTTTGGATTGTTGGGCTCATGGACCCTGGATTTTTACATTGTATATATTTCTGGACTGGATTTCACTTAATTGATTTTTTTTTTACCCATGGAGCAATGGTTTTGTTTTTTGTTTACCTTTGGATTTGGTTTGATGGACGAACGCTTTGGAGCCTTTTTCATTTGGATTTATTTGGATTCAGCATTCATATATTTTTCATTCATTTTGGACATGCAGCCTTTTGTTTATTATTTCTTTTATTGTGTGATTTTCTTTCATTCCCTTGCTTTTGTATTTAATACATTTTGGTTTCATACTTCATTTGTGTGGTATTCTCTCATTGGTTTCATGCATGTCACGATGTGGGTTTTCTCATTCACTTGCACCCATTGTGTGTGTGTGACGGACATGCATTGATGTGTATACTTGTCATTTGGGATCTTTCATGACATGGGGATTTCAATGTGGGGTGGATGGAATACTTGGTTGGGTATTTGGACTGGGGTGGCATGGGGTGGGATTTGGGTGGCCATAAGGGCCATGAGTGTGGATCGTGATGACGTGCTGGAGGAGGAAATGAGTCAGGGCCTGCTGGCAGGTGCCCGTCACTGCTGGGTGGGTGGGGGTGCAGGGGACATGAGTCGGGGCCTGCTGGCAGGTGCCCGTCACTGCTAGGTTAGTGGGAGTGCAGGGGGACATGAGTCGGGGCCGGCTGGCAGGTGCCCGTCACTGCTGGGTGGGTGGGGTTGCAGGGGGACATGAGTCAGGGCCTGCTGGCAGGTGCCTGTCAATGGTGGGTGGGTGAGTGGGTGGGGGGACATGAGTCGGGGCTCACAAGTGTGCTCACAAGTGCATGGTGCCATGTGGGCTGACTGCAGGGCATGGTGAGGGTTATAGGGTAGTCCCCTGTGGTGTGGGCTGCCTGCAGGGCATGGGAAGGGGGGTAACCGCACATCCGGGAGGTCCCACGATGCCAAATCCCATGTGAAACTCCCCGCATACCCCCCAAATACACGTACCCCGCTCTTGCATGGAGTATTGCAGGTGAAACTTCCCACGCACCCCCGAAATACACGTACCACGCTTGCCCAAGGCCTATCGTGTGTGAAACTCCCCGCATACTCCCCAAAGTACACATCCTTATCATGTGTGAAACTTCCCGCGCTCCCCCGAAATACATCTACCCCGCTCACCCATGGTCTATCGCGTGTGAAACTTCCCACGTACCCCCGAAATACATGTACCCCGCTCGCACAGGAACTATTGCGTGTGAAACCCCCCACGTACCCCACAAATACACGTACCCCGCTCGCACAGGGCCTATCACGTGTAAAACTCCCTGCGCACCCCTGAAATACATGTGCCCCGCTCGCACAGGGGCTATCGCGTGTGAAAATCCCCCCGCGTACCCCACAAGTACACGTTCCACGCTCGCCCAAGGCCTATCGCATGTGAAACTTCCCACACACCCTGAAATACACGTACCCCGCTCGCACAGGGACTATTGCGTGTGACACTCACTGCGTACCCCACAAATACACGTACCCCGCTTGCACAGGGTCTATCACGTGTGAAACTCCCCATGCTCCCCCGAAATACACGTACCCCGCTCGCTCAGGGCCTATCATGTGTGAAACTCCCCGCGTACCCCACAAATAAATGTACCCCACTTGCACAGGCCCTATCATGTGTGAAACTCCCTGCGCACCCCTGAAATACACGTACCCCACTCGCACAGGGCCTATCACATGTGAAACTTCCCGCGCACCCACTAAATTCATGCAGGCTGCTCATCCACCATCCCCACGCCCCACAGGCAACCCATCCACCCAGGCCATGCCCCACAGGCAGCCCATACCACAGGGGGGACTTTTCCATGCAATTTACCTGGCGCGAGCGGGGTATGTGCATTCTGAGGGGTGCGCAGGGAGTTTTACATGCGATTTCGCTAGCGCGAGAGGGGTATGTGTATTCCGAGGGGGGCGTGGGGAGTTTTACACGCAATTTCGCTAGCGCGAGAGAGGTACGTGTATTCTGAGGGGTACGTGGGGAGTTTTACACGCATTTTCGTGGTTGGGGAGCTGTATGCTGGTCCACTGGTCTTTGCGCCATGTACTGGATTTGTGCGCTGTTCATGGCACACAGGCGGGGTTGGGGGCGTAATCTGCGCCACGGCTGGTTATGGATGTTAAAATGCATGAATACGCTGTGCGCTGAAATAGGTTTTGACGCACACGGCTGGCGCAGACTGCCGCACGCGCACACTGTGCGCCAGCCGCGTGCACCACTTGTGCGCTGATTTCTATGAATTACCCTCTAAATGTGTCCTTTGCAGGAGGTTGAGACTGGCTTTGATAGTTTCCAACAGTATTTACACCTCATTTACTCTGGCTTCAAGTGCATTAGCACCTTGCTGACAGAGCAATTAATAACTATTTTTAGTGGCAGTTTAGTGTTCCGGCTCCACTCTGACTGCCTGCCCCTTGAAATTCTTATTTCAGGAGCCCAAGGGGGCCACAGGCAGTGTCCACCCCGATGACCTGCCACCTGTAGGCAATTGGGGCCCATTCATATTGAAATGGGCCCCCACAAGCCATGCCAAATGTTTAGCCGGGCCCTTTGAGCGAGCGCTTAAGACTCTTTGTTATTCCACTGTGCCCGACAGCCAGCAAGGAGGGATGAGGGCTTGGGTGTTGTGGCTGATGTGAAGAGATTGGAAGGTGTCACCAGGACACTGCAGGGCCCGCTCACTCTTTGTCCCTCATACAAGTGCTGAATCTGCCTCTGCTCAGATTGCCAGACGCAGTGCTGTGACCGCCTCTAATACCACCTTCAAACATTTAAGAATTAAATACATCTTGTTTGGTGCATACTCTTCCATTATTACTACTGCTATGGGCAAAATGTCCCCTTTCAACTAAAACCCAAACAAACAGAAAACCTAATAACAAAAACACTACACTACAACAACATATCTTATGCAGTGTCCTTCCCTCTCCTGCTACTTCCACTTGGTGCAAATCCTTCAACCCCATCACAGGTTTTCCATACAGGTGAAAGGAAGATTAAAAAGTTATAGACAGCTGCTGAATACGTCCCATCAGCTGGCCCCCCTCTCTTTTCCTGCGAGGGGAGCATGAGTCTTGTCCAGGCAGACATTTGAAAGATCGATCCATGGGTGCCTCTCTGCTACCTTCACTGGTGTTGGGGTACAGTATGTTACAGTGAAGGGTCCGCCGAAGAGTGGTTCTTTCCAAGACCATTGGAAATTCCTAATTAGGACCTTTATGCCAGGAGAAAGGGGAGGCTGTACTGCCAATGTCTCTTCTTGTGCAGTTGGAGTGTCTGTGCTTGAGGCCGGGTGGCAGGCCTGCCCTGACGTGGCCGCACCTGGCATCAGATGTAAGTGAGAGATTTCATGAGCTCACTCAAATATACTTTAAACTCATCATCAAGGAGTTGGGCAGAGCTGTTAGCGTCTGAAATTGTACGGGCAGGAGTGCATGCATTCTCCTGTCAGTGACATTTTTATGCGGACTCAAATGATGATCCGCAACAGGGGAATTGCTAAGTGCAAATAAAGCAAGCGGAAGACAATAGTGCCAATTCTTGCTGAGTGTGGCTGACAGCTTGTCACGGCCCTCTTTAAGCAGGCCATTGAGGCGCTCAACAAGTCTGTTGGCTTGAGGATGGTACGCAAAACACAGTTTGTGCATGATGCCGAGGGGGGACGCTACCTCCTTAAAAAGATAATTGGCAAATTTGTGTCTGTTGTCGGACCTCAACACATCACATACCTCCCACCTCAGAAATACTTCATGGACCGAAGAGTTTGCAGCAGTTTTTGCATCATTATGAGCACATGGATCAGCCGCAAGCCAACGTGAGAAAGGACATGCCATGACGATCATATAAGAGGTACATCGATGCTGCATATTGACAATATGCAAATGCCAGAAGGGCCCCTCCAGGCGTGGTGATGTTGCCTTAATAGTTTTAAGTGTTTGTCCTGCTGTGTATTTTTGGCACATTACATCGTTATTTACAAACTCAGTCACCAATTCTTGTAAGTCAGGCACGAACCATTGTTCATTAATTTCTGCAGCTACATGCTCTTTTGACACAGGTGCTGGGTAATGCAGCTTAGCAATGGCTGTGTGGATCAGCCTCTAGGGCATTCCTTGTACTGTTCTGTCACTATAACAAGTCTGTAGGTGACAGTGAGCAGCCCCTCCTTTTCCATAACTTCTGTTCTTGCTGGGGTGCACCCCCTGCAACTTAATCACATAGACAATGGGCAATGCGTTAAATGGCTCAATGAGTCTAGGATTCTGTCTTTGCAGCAAGGTCATCAAAGGTGCTTTATCCCCTTAAGAAGGCATGAACTGTGTTGTTTGTAATGGTAAATATGCTGCTTCTTTTGATGTGAACTCAGCCCTATTGTTGCCTTGTGAAACTAAATCTGTGCCGCTAGTACGGACAGCGCATTTTGTTATTGCCAGGTCTGCTGGGCGGGGAAGTGCCTCTATTAACTCTGCATGTTGTATAGGGTAGTCATCGCTCCTCTGGAACCACATCCTTTGCCAGCGGGCCAATCCCAAATGCACTGTGGATGTCACGTAGTCTGAATCTGAAAAAATGTTGACTACATGCCCCTCTGACATATTAATGGCCATTATCAGGGCTGTCAGTTCAGCTGCCTGTACTGAATAATGTAGTGACAACCTCATCTGAGCCAATACCTGAAATTCTCCTTTGTGATAAAAAACCACTGCTGCACCCGTGTGTTGACAGCCCATGCTCGAATCTATTATTGATGACCCATCAACAAAGAGTGTCCTTTCTCCTTCCATACGCTCTTAGTGTACTTGGGGGTCACCCCTGTCCTGTCCATGTATGAGGCACAGTTGTGCACATACTCCCCTACCTCTGCCGGTTGTGCTATGAATGTCGCTGGGTTGATGACCCAACACCACACTACCTCAGAGCATAACTGCGCAGCCCATCATTATTGTTTCTGATTTCTCAATGGCAAATGCTGCTTTGGCGAGTACATGTTCGCAAGGGAAGTGGCCTTGCATTACTAGGCCTAAGAGACCACTGTAGTAGCATGGGGCTTGCATGCCTGTGGCTTCTTTTGAGTGAGGACAGCCATCATCGCTGTGCCATCATAACATGAAAATAGAAATCATTTTCCTTTGTAGTTTGGGGTTGTAAAACTGGTGTGTGTGCTAACGCTTCCTTCAATTCAGCAAATGACTCATTCATTTCAGATGTCCACTTTATGGAGCATTTTACCTTCTGTGCTTCTTTTAAACCCTGAAAGAGGGGCTTTGTATAATGTGAAATGATCAAAGATCCAGGCCCTGTAATTATTGCACAGGCCTAGGAGCTGCTGCATCTGCTTGAACGTGCGTTGCTGTGGTGTGCTGTGTATTGCTTCTGCTAACCCTAGAGGGATCTTCCTGTCATCTACTGATATTATCTGTCCTAGGTACACAGCTTCGCCTTGTCTACCTTGTTGTAACGCTTACCTGGACTCCTCGGGAGCGTAATGCCTTCTCAACCTGCGGACCTGGTACTTGACACCTTTTGGATTCTCTTTCTGTTTAAACAACAATAACAACAATAGAACACTATAACATCTATTAAACTAAAATACTACTACATGACATGTGTGCTCCTTTAATCCCTCCCTTCTCACCTGCGTTTATTTTTTGTGGAGCTCTACATCCTGCTTTTCAACAGGGGCACGTTGAGGTGAAGAAATAATGGTAACTTGGGTAGCTATTGTACTCTATAGCTTCTTGTAAAAAAAATTCTTTACTTTTAAGAATGAGTCTTGGGGTAAGTAGCTGGTGAAAATACTGTAATCAGTTAGGGCTTAAATTAGATTCCTACGTTGGAGAGATCTCTCTTTCTAATAACTTGCTCTTTTTCTCTTTCTTTTGCAGGTTCTCGGAATATAGGAAAAGGGCTTATGGCTAAGAAGGGCTGCAGAGTTACCCAGAATGTGAAAAGGTTTTTAAAACGTGAGTTTGCCTATACGGACTAACTGCAGCCTTCCCATTCCCATGTCCCATTTATTAGCAGGTAGGAAAGCCAAAGAACTTACCATGCTCTATATTGCATCAATAGATATGACTGCTGCTTTCGACATGGTGGCACGTGATTTGTTGTGGATAAAGATGTATAAATTTGGCATCACGGTATATTTAAATAATTGGATTGCGAAATTTCATCAAAACACCTCATATAAGATTCGCACAACGAAAGAGGGAGCACTAACAGAACCAGTTAACTCACACTTTAGACTCAAACAGGGCTGTAATTATGCCACAACCTTATTTAACTTATATCTTGCGGATCTGGACGAGATTTGTGAATCTAATTAATTTTTTCCAGCAAGATTACGTTTCTTAAAATTAAACTGGATGGCGTTTGCAGGTGATGTTGTTTTATTTGATTTGATGCCATTTGGTTTACAAAGAAAGTTGTAAATATTCTCTGAATATGCTTTTCATAATAATTTGAAACCCAATTCCTCAAAAACGAATATTATGATTTTCCATGCCAGTAAACACCTAAAGAAATGCTCATGTAATATGGATGATAAGTTTATTAAACATCCTGATGAATTTGTTTACTTGGGTTATAGGTTAAGTAATTCCTGCACATTTAAAATTTGGGTCGATCATTTGCATTCTAAGGCAAGACCCCTCACAATCAGATGAAAATCATATTTTCAAAGTATTGTACATTTTCTTTGCTCCCGCTTTTGGATTTTCTTACTCTAAAAGTGGAACCAGTTTTATTGTATTCCTTGGACATGTTTTTACACAATGTTAAATGTCATCTGAATTCCATCCAGGGTAAAATGATTAAATCAGCACTTCATTGTCTGCCTCCATTCCCAATTGTGTAATCTGGCATGAATGCTGATTGATCTCCCTCTCATGTCGATCGGAATGGAGAGCTTTATCCAATTACAGCAAGATCATGAATCCCCCAAGTAATTCATTATATCAGGACTTGTGCCTGATGATTAAGGGCTGTAGCTCCACCTCACTTATGGAATACGGTAGAAATATTAAAAGAATTCTCGGTGAATTGGGTGGTGACAATAATGATTTGTACATGAGACCGGGTTACATTAAAAAAAAAAAAAAGCTTTTCGAGCGTGATTGGACGCATACCATTGAGGCAATGTCCAAGCTGAAATCTTATTCTGAATACTGAAAGTACCCTCGTAAAAGGGAAGGATGTTGTGTATACTGCAAAATGTTCCCGTGCAATATTGCACGAAGGACGTACATGAGATTCAAATTGAATCAGATTCATACTCTTGAAAGGATAAAGCATTGGTGCGGGAATAAAGATCCTACATTAAGTATGCATTGTCAATTTCACAATTGTAATGAACCTGTTGAGACTTTAAAACACCTCTCACTGGAATGTGATTATTTTAAAACTGCTCGTACAACGCTTCTTATGCGATTTGTTAACATCAACTTCATTGATTGTAGGATGATTCTATGGGATCGGAAGATGCTAGGGCTGTCAAGGAGTTCCCCCCTTCTCACCTGAGTTCGATCTTTGATGGATTTCTTGATTGATGCCTTCTTGCGGACTGATCGAGTTTTGAATAAGACTGCACGAGTCTCTTCTGACTCCAGCGTGCGTTCAAAGTTCCGGGATGCAAGGATCCAGGAATCCGGGAAATTAACAGAGTGAGCTACTAGCACACGAGTCCAGGAATCAAGAAAGGAAGGAAAGGGACTAGGAATGGGGTAGGCTGGAATAAGCAAGGGAACAATACCGTGAGCTACAGAGCACACGTCTGGTCGCTACTTTGCAATAGCATTGAGACGCGCGGAGCCGCGGGAGGCGTGGTCTATAAATAGAACACGCGACGTACAAGGTATAGAGCGAGGAAGGTGTTTCACAGTGGCCATGTTGGAAGTACAAGGGAGTGTGAGCCCCGTTGAGAGAAGGACCAGGAAGTCCAAAACGGGCGTGTTCTGTAGTTCATGACAGCATGCCTCCTCCGAAGACCCGTTCCTGCACCCGAGGCTTGTCCGGGTGTATAAGGTGAAATCTTCTGAGTAGTCGAGGGGCCTTGAGATTAGAAAGTGGTTCCCAGGTTCTTTCACTAGGAGGAAATCCTTTCCATTCAACCAGGTATTGAAGCTGACCCCGTTTATACCTGGAATCACATATTCGGGATACTTCATATTCCAATTGGTTGTCGACCAGCAGAGGAGGGGGTCGGCAGGATTTCCGGGAGGATTGGGTTTAGGGTTTTAATAAGGATGTGTGAAATACTGGGTGAATTTTCTTCCAGGAGTCTGGTAGTCTGATCCGGTATGAAACAGGATTGATCATTTCCTTGACGGGGAATGGACCATAGTACAGAGGGGCCAACTTGTTTGGCCATAGATGTCAGGGTAGTAATTTTGAGGACAACCACACTTGATCACTGATTGCATAAGAAGGACCTGGTCTTCTTTTGAAATCTGCATACCTCTTAGTCTGTGTTCTGGCCCTCTCTAAGTTTTCTTGGGCCTTCTGGTGTACGTTGATGAGGGTTTCTATCCAGGAGTCGACAGTAGGTACTGGTGTAGGATGAGGGAGAACAGAGGGTAGTACCGATGGATGGAAACCTTGGCTACAATAAAAGGGACTGGTCTTAAGTGCTGAATGATCGGAATTGTTGTAGGCGAATTCAGCCACGGGTATCAGGAGCGACCAGTCATCCTGAACCCTGGTGGCGAAACATCGAAGATACTGCTCCAGGGTCTGATTAGCACGTTCTGTGGCCCCGTTGGTTTGGGGATAATAACCAGACGAGAGGGCGCGTTGGATTCCCAAAATGCGACAGAGATGTTTCCAGAATTGAGAGACGTATTGAGGTCCTCGATCAGATATGATCTTGGAAGGAAGTCCATGTAAACGGAATATGGGTTCCAGGAAGATTCCAGCAAGCTCTGACGAGGATGGCAGCTTACACAGGGGTGTAAAAGGAGCCATATGAGTCAACAAGTCTATGGTAACCATGATGGTCGTGTATCATCGGGAAGGTGGTAATTCCACAATGAAGTCTGTAGCAATGAATTCCCATGGCCTTGTTGGCAGTGTAGGTTGCAGTAGAAGACCCACCGGTTTCTTGTTATCATGTTTATTTTGACTGCAGACAGTACAGGCTTTGATGTACTGCTGTACATTGGTCTTCATTCCAGGCTACCAAAACTGTCTTTGTATAAGACCGAGGGTGTTGGTTATGCCACGATGTCCAGAGTGAAGGGTATCATGACAGAGGTTTATTATTCTTTGTTGTAATTTCTGTGTAGGAATGGCCAGTGCATTGTCCTTGAATAAATATCGTTCCTTAACTCTTAGGTTCCATGGATTCTTCCTTGAAATATCCTTCCAGAGGTCAGAGGATTGGGTTTGCACTCGAATTTCTTCCAGGAGGTTGACTACTTGAGCTACAAAGATCGTGTGGGGAAACATCTTAGGATAGGCCTTGTCTTCAGTAGTTACATAGTCAGGACGTCGAGATAAGGCGTCAGCAATCATGTTTTGTGATCCGGGAACATGAGTGATTTGGGATTTGGTACTGGGCAAAGAAGTAGGCCCAACGCGCCTGACGACTGTTCCTGCACTCCAACGACTGTAGAATTTGAAGATTCCTATGGGCCGTGCGGACCTGAACTGGATATCTAGCACCCAGAAGTAGATGTCGCCATTCAGAGAAGGCTTGGCGGATGGCTAACAGTTCCTTTTCCAGGACAGAATAGTGTGTCTCACTGGGAGTCAGGGTTCGTTAGAGGTAGGCAATGGGGTGTTCCAGTTTATCCTCAAGTTCCTGCTTCAAGACCGCTCCTATGGCTTAGTTAGAGGCATCCGTTTCCACTAGGAATGGCCGATTTATGTCGGGTTGGGCCAAGATGGGGGCTTGGGTGAACTCTGTCTTTAAAGGTTGGAATGCCTTATCTTGCGGTGTAGACCAGACAAAGGGGGTGTCTTTCTTCAAGAGGGCAACGATCGGCTGAACAATCTCGGAAAAGGTAGAAATGAACTTCCGGTAGAAGTTGGCAAGCCCCAGGAAGGATTGAACTTGTTTCACGGACATGGGAGCGGGCCATGCCAGTATAGCCTTTACCTTTGAAGGGTCCATACCAATTCCTTCTGGGCTGAGGATGAATCCTAGGTAGTGAACAGAAGTAACGTGAAACAAGCATTTTTCGGGTTTGGCTAAAAGTTTGTGTTCACAGAGTCGTTGTAATACTGCCTTTACATGTTCTTCATGCTTTAGAGGATCCTTGGAAAAGATCAATATGTCATCCAGATATACAATGACGAAAAGGAATAACATGTCAGAAAACACCCTATCCATAAAACGTTGAAAAACTGCGGGGGCATTAGCTAGTCCAAAGGGCATGTCTAGATATTCATAGTGACCAAAGGGTGTTCTAAGGGCTGTTTTCCATTCGTCTCCTTCCTGGACTCTGATCAAATGATAGGCACCCCGGAGATCCAACTTCGCGAATATTACGGTGCCTCTCACAGCTTCCAGGATATCCGAGATCAGGGGCAGTGGGTACCGATCATTGAGGGTGCATTGATTTAAGCCACGGTAGTCGAGGCAAGGTCTGAGTTCCTTGGTGTCCTTCTTGGGAACAAAGAACAACGAAGCACCCCCTGGAGATTTTGAGGGTCTTATGGTGCCGTTTTCAAGGTTGGTATCCAGGTATTCTCGGAGGGCCTTTTTCTCTGGTTCGGAAAGGATGAACATTCTGGCGAAGGGAATCACTGCTGAGGGTTCTGTATCTATGGCACAGTCTTCAGGTCTGTGAGGGGGTAAGGCCTGGACTATGGCAGTTGAAAATACATCAGCATAACCCAGATGGGCCTCTGGGACTTGTATGATATTGGAAACCATGAGTGGTGTTTGCTGGTCTCTTAGTGGTTCTTTAGGGGGTGTCGAGGAGGGATCCAGGAATAGACAGTGGGACATACAAAACTCTGAGCCTAGGAATAGTGATCCTGCTGTCTAATTGATATATGGATTGTGCTTCTGTAAGCAGGGCATACCCAATATCATGGGGTAATGAGCTGACTTAATGATGTCGAATGTAATCCGCTCTTGGTGATGGTTTATGGAAAGCTGGATCTCTTTTGTCTGCAGGCTTATAGGTCCTGAAGTGAGGGGTCTTCCGTCGATTGCTTCCACCGGCTGCATGGTGCTTCATGTCTCGAACGGAATATGATGACTAACAACCCAGTCTTGATCAATGAAAATTCCCATAGCTCTGCAGTTTACCAAGGCCAGAATGGGATAGGTCTTATTCTTGGAGGGCGACAGGAAGGCCTGTAGTATCAGCAAATGTTTTGTCCAGGAGAGTTCAAGGATGGAATTGATGTGGTGCAAACATCTCTCTCCCGAAGCTCTGCTCCATCTAGGATCGGGAGCTGGCGTTTCCCGAACGCCGAGGAGGGGCTAGAGGACACTCCCTAACCAAGTGTTTGTCTGAGGCACAATACATGCACAACACCGTATGAATCCTTCTCATTCTTTCTTGCGGGGATATAGGTCCACGGAAGGCTCCTACCCTGCATGGGTTCTGGTTCAGAGACTGAGCCTGGGTTTGTGTCCGTCTTGGTGGTACTCTCAAAGGACAGCTTCGGAGGATTACCTCTGGATTTCTTCTTCTCTGCCTTCCTTTCCTGGATACGGAAATCAATTTGCATGGCAAGGTCCATTAGTGCCTGGAATGAGTTTGGGCGAGCCACTCTGGCCAACTCATCCTTAATCTCCTCATTCAGTCCTCTCCTGAAAAGGGTAAAACTCGCCTCAGGGGACCAATCAGCTTCCTTGACTAATTGCTTGAATCGGGTAACATAGGTGAGCATAACCTGGGATCCTTGCTGAAAGTCTAACAGGTGGTCCTGGGCACTATAGACCTGCTCTGGACGGTCAAACATGGTTTTAAGGGCTTGTATGAAGCCATCATAGTCATCTAGGAGAGCATCGCCGGAATTAACGAGGGGCGTAGCCCAGGTTAAGGCGTTTCCTGAAAGGTGGGAAATTATGAACCCCACCTTAGCCCTGAGAGTTGAAAAGTAGTAGGGCTTAAAAGTAAAGTGGACCAAACATGAATCCAGGAATCCGCGAAGGGTTTTTTCCGACCCATCGTATTTGTCCACTATGCCGCCCAGCAACACACTTTCTTTTGTGGCAGAATCACGGGATAGAACTAATTGTTTGAGAGCAGCGTTTTCCGCCTTTAGATTCTGCACCTTGGTTGATAGCTCTTGCATGCCACGCATCAGGTCCTGGACGGCCGCTTCCATGTCCATATTGAGTTTGGTCGGTTGGCATCTCAAACTGTCAAGGAGTTCCCTCCTTCTCACCTGAGTTCGATCTTTGCTGGATTTCTTGATCGATGCCTTCTTGCGGACTGATCGAGTCTTGAATAAGGCTGCACTAGTCCCTTCCGACTCCGGCGTGCGTTCAAAGTCCCGGGATGCAAGGATCCAGGAATCCGGAAAAATTAACAGAGTGCGCTACTAGCACACGAGTCCAGGAATCAAGAAAGAAAGGAAAGGAACTAGGAATGGTGTAGGCTGGAATAAGCAAGGGAACAATACTGTGAGCTACGGAGCACACGTCTGGTCGCTACTTCGCAATAGCATTGAGACGCGCGCAGCCGCGGGAGGCGTGGTCTATAAATAGAACACGCTACATCCAAGATATAGAGCGAGGAAGGTGTTTCACAGTAGATGGCCATGTTGAAAGTACAAGGGAGTGTAAGCCCCATTGAGACAAGGACCAGGAAGTCCAAAAGAGGCGTGTTCTGTAGTTCATGACAAGGGCAGGGCAATTCATCGATCTTTGCCTTGGTAGCCTTTATATAGGTAATCGATGATGAGCTATTATTATTATTATTATCATTATTTTTATTATTAAATAATAATTAAATGAATTAATGGGCGAAGTTGAACGGATGTGTTTTAGGATCCGAAGATTTGTTAGATTGAAGGGCCCAATAAATGCATCATTTTACTTCTTCAATATTAAGAAATGAATTTTAATGATTATGACAATTTGCCCACACTGTTAGAAGTGGCAACAATATCTCCAGTATGTTTATACTTTTGATGCTCTGACACGTATGACACCTGTCCAGTTGGCATACATTTGTTTTCAAAATAAAGTCTAAGACTGGTTGTAATGATAAAAAAAATTAAAAACTGCAGCCTTCAGGGATGAGCGCGAAAACAACTGTGAGGTGAAAACTTGAAGAACCTTCAGGTACATAATGCTCATTAAACGTCTTCTTCTTTAAACTATGAAGTTAGTTTATTGTTAATTAAATACCTCTTGTTTTGTCTGCAGGTTTTCGGAAAGCTGAGGAAAAATACCTTCGGAAGATGCAGTGGCTGCGGAAGAAACTTCTGACTGAAGATGCTGCGACTACGAACGAAAACTGCTGACTGAAGATGCTGCGGCGGTGAGTGAAACTTCTGACGGAAGGTGCTGCGACTACGAGCGGAGACTGCTGACAGAAGATGCTGCGGTTGAGATTAAAACCTCTGACGGAAGATAATCGCTTCGGAGATAACCTTGGTCAGGTAAGTGTTTTCTATTAACTATTGAACTCTGTACATTTCTGTAAAGCTAATGTCTCTATTATCTCCTTTTAAAGGTTCTGTGAGGAGAAATGCTGGTAGCGTTCCCTGCTGTCAGCAGATCAGATGCGAAACGCGCGTTCCAGCAGAGGCAGGCTTAAATAGCTTCCTCTGCAATATGAATAGAACGTGCTGCAGCTTATGAATGGATCTTGAGGCGGCCATGTTAAGTGTATGGAATTTACTGTAAAACATCACAAAAGTCTATGGAAGTGTATGCTGAGAATGATGTAAATGCCATGTGTGCCAGGCTAACACCCACCTTAGACGTAATGGTTTATGTAATGTTCCCTGCCTAGCCTGAAAACCTGAATGAGGATTATGTCCACTGACTGGGATCATGACACTTGTACCGTTTTTCTGCTACTAATATAATAATAATAATTATTATTATTATTTGTAATGTGCCTATACAAAAGTGTTTCAAGGCGCAACAAGACCAGGGGGGGCAGGGATGACTAAACACAGCTGGTCCTAATAGGCCTTGTGGCATTCGGATCGGTGCAAGTGCAGTAAACAGAAGTGCAGGGAAGTGGGGAGTACCAGAGGGTTAAGAGTGTCAGGGGGTTCCAGGTGGACACAGCAGAGGGAGTGCTTGGACAGGAGGCCCAGATCTAAAATTTCAGACTCTTGATTGATTCCGCTATTAGCCAGAAGACCGTGGAGCTTACTGTGGAGATCGGCGCGCAACTACACATGTGTGAGAAAAATCGTTCCGCAGGTGACCCTTTGACAAAATTCCTGTTCGGTTCCCACAGGTACCCCGCAGACTGAAGGCTAACTGGTCGATTGGGGAAGAGTCGATACAGAGGGACTCAAGCTGAGCCACGGATGTAAGCAGAACATTGAAGATGGAAAAAATAGGGGGAGGGACTGTATTACAGATATATGTATAAAAGTACCAGGATTTTTGTGGATAAGACAGAAGAGAAATAGATATCTCGATTCCCAGTTCCAAGAGGGGCAGAAGGGTACAGACTAAAACTCCAAATAGGAGTATTATTTAAGGATTCTGGAGGCAAGGCCAAGAAGAAGAGTGTGGGGCTGGAAAGGCTCAGAGGGTGAAAGGTCAGACAGGATAGTGCAGGGGAAGGGAGTCCAAAAGGGCAAGTGCATGTAGGGGGGCCCAGAGGACACCAAGTGCAGGGGTAGACTGCTAAGTGAGGGCCTGGTGCCCTGAATAAATCTGAAGGATCCAGGCAGCCAGTCAAGAGACAGAGGGGGAACATTAGCAGAGGAGGGGAAGAAGGAAGGAGGAAGAGAAAAGGTGGGTCTTGAGAATCTTCCAGAACTTAAGGAGATCCAAGTATGAGAGGGGCAGGGAGTCCATTCCAGAAGGAGGCACCTGCGGAGGAGAGAGATCTACCCCCCACTCTCTGCTTGGAGAAGCATCTAATCTGCAGATAGTTGGAGCTAGAAGACCAAAGGGCTCTATCAGGGAGGTACTTAGGGAGAGAGAGTTGGATGTGGCAGGGTTCCAGGCCCCAGAAAGCCTTATGGAGGATGCAGAGGGTTTTGAACTTGATCCTCGCAGCAAACGGGAGCCAGTGGAGACATTTTAGGGCTGGAGAGATGCGGTCCCTGGGCTTGAGGCCAAGGATAAGTCTTGCAGTCCTATTCTGGATTAGTAAAAGAGGGCGAAGGAAGGAGTTAGGTAGGCTGAGGAAGAGGATATTAAATCCAGCCTGGAGAGGACCAAAGCTCTGGAGACATTGAGTTTCGGGGAGAAGGTGCGAAAATAGAGACTGCCTCTGAGGAGATGCAGCTGAGAGTGGGCCTTCTGGGCAAGGTCTGTGATGTGAGAGAGAGAAGGAGAGAGAGGAGTTCAAGATGAGGCCAAGATTTTTTGCCCCTCCTGGGTGAGGAGAGGGGGCCCATGGAGGGCGGCCAAAGTGTAGGAGGAAAGGAGGGAACTGGAGTCCCAATGAGAAGGATCTCAGTCTTACTGGCATTAAGGCAGAGATCGTTAGCAGAGCACCGTGCCTGAATAGCAGACAGACAGTCAAGAATGAGAGAGGAAGCGAAGGAGGAGGAGGGAAGCCTGAAAGATATATGATTGTCGCCCTCATAACACTGGAAGTTAGGAGAGAAGGCAGGGATCAAGTGGGCTAGGGGGGAAAGGTAGATGTTGAAAAGCCAATGTAGTAGTGTCAGAAGTGTAACTGAATCTTTCCTGTACTGGACCTCTGTTTGTGATGCACACCATGAGGCCAACCATGTGGAGGTCATCCACTGTGCTGTGCATTTGCAAGTTGCTTAGGTCCATATGACTCACTTTATTGAACACACTAGGTGACTCGCAATTCCCTTGTGGTAAACAAGTATATTGGAACATTGTCCCGCGATAAGTGAATGCAGAGAGATACTGTGACTTTGGATGCAATGGGATGGAGACGAATGCATTCTTCAAATCAATGACTGTAAAGCATGTCACTTCTGTAGGTATATTAAATAATATTGTGGCTGAGTTTTCTACGAGTGAAAACTCTGCCTCTACTACGTGGTTCAAGGGGCAGAGATCTTGAATGCATCTCCACGCCCCACCTTTCGATTTCGTGACAGGGTAGATGGCCATATTACATGGGGTTTCTGACGTTTCCATTATGCCCTGTCGCCATTGTGCAAGGAGTGTGTCATATATACCCTTGCCTGCTTCATGTGATAATGGGTGCTGTTTAAACTGCGGTAACAGTGTCCCTTTCTTTACTTTTATGCAGATCGACCGATACCTATAGCACCTCTGGTACATTTTTCAGATCTTCCAACAAGTGAATTGATGCCTTGCTCACTAACTGCATCCTGTGGGGAACCTGTCCCACCTATATGTCTACCTGACATGGGATGCATATCTGAAATATCATCTCCCCCTCCTCTTTTAAAAACAGCTGTTCATCAGTGAAGTCTGTTAATCTTAATATCGGGTCAATGCAGAGGACCGTTGTGCCACTCTGTATCATCCTCATCTGTCCCACACAAAATGACCATGTCCTTTTTTGTAAGTTCTGCTTCTAACTGTATTGTGAGTGTTGTTCCTGGTACTCTCTTTGTGCACTGCTACTCTGAACAAACATTCTGTGGCCAATCAGAATACCTTATCTTTCATTATGGGTACCCACCCTAGCAATACTTATACCCCATAAAGGAATACATCGAGTGGCGTGGTGACCCGCGTTAAGTGCTGTGTGTGCCAAATGCTTGTATGGTGGCTGTAGCCCACTCATAAAAGATGCCGGGTGTCGAGCATACTATGCCCTTCTCTGAAAATGAAATTGTCAAATTTAATTTGCTCATTATATCTCTTCCTAATTTGTTGATGGGAGTATTCTTTGAATACAATAGGGGCAATACTATTTGCTGTGTGCCTGTTGTATGTGGTAAATCTTCTATGATGGGAACCGTCAAAACAGCCCCAGAAAACCCTTGTGTGTCCATTAATTTGACCGACAAGGGAAAGACACCTTCCTGGCCTATTGAGCATCTGGGTCTTGCCCGGAGAATGGAAATGTGTTACATCCAAGTACTGTCACTCCTGTGTAAGGTGGTACTGTATCCTGGCCTAGCAATTGGCTGTCTCCCTGCATGTATATTTGTGCTTGAACCTGTAAGGTGTTCTGTGGTTCTGTCGTCTGCTGCTGTGTGTTTACCTGTGGTGTCAGGGAAACTGCGGGCCCTACAGGTTGCATTGTCTGAGTGAAGGGCACCTGTGGTGGAGGCATTTGTGCTTGAGGTGGCTGCATCTGTGCTTGTATAGGCTGCCCCTGTGGCTGCATGGGTTGAACATATACCTGTGGCCTCCCTTAGCCATACTGGGACTGTTGTCCATGTGGACACATTCATGCAAAGTGCCCCCTCTGCCCAAATATAAAACATGGTCCTCCAAATCTGGGTCCCACTCCACCATACCCAAACCCCCTCCCTCTCTTTGAGTATCCTCTGCCCTGTTGGGGATATCCTGTCTGTGGGTAATACCCCCCTTGCTGACAGTCCCTGTTGCTGATACACTCCCTGGTGGGGATACCCTCCCTGCTGCTGGAATGACCCCTGGCCGTGGGTACACTCCTCCCTGTGGCATACCACCACGGGGAACCCCTGTTCTGACCGGGTGTAACTTTGAGCTATCCTGGGACAATGTTGGTATGTACAGCCCCTTCCATGGATATTTTCCGTAGTTTCTTTTGTATCAATGTTGCCTCTGCTTTAATTACATTGTCTGCCGTGTCCTGCTCTAGTTCCTGTACACTCTTACAAAAGTGTACTATGGTGGTCTGTATTTCTAGCCATCCCTTTACCTCAATCCCAACCACAATCTCCAAGGATGTCTGTACATCGGAGGGGAGTCCTTGGGCCAGTATGTGATAAAATATTGGTATATTTACGTCCCATGATTGTCACGTCTCTAATGTCCACATCTCCTGTATCTGTTGTATGTATTCTGTGAGGTCCCTTATCTGGCTTCAATTTGTGTGCCAAAATGCCCCCATCTCTGATGTATCTGGTTGCATAGTCCTTAATAATTTTCACACGTGAGTGTAGCAGGGTATGCAGTGATTATAATGAATGGAAAATAACAAACAGCAATTTGATCTAAACATTTATAACAAAAGAAAATGTATGTTTTTAAATATATATGTGGGGTGAGATAAGGGGTTAGAACGGGTGGGGAGGGGGTTCGGGTGTGATTATTAATGAAGCAAAACAGGTGGTTGAGGTGGGGTACCCCCCAAATAAAATAAAAAGAATTTGATATTTCTTTCGTTATAAATGTTTAGACAAAAGTGTTGTCCATTATTTATTGGTTAGTTATAATCATATGAAACCGTGTAACAGTTGTTAAAGGGCGCACCGTTGTGTATGTTGCTGGTCAATTTTACTTTGCTATAGCCTGCCTGCTCCAATATGGCTGCTAATAAGCTCTTCATGTCGCCATCACCAGGTTAACTCCTGCTGTCTTTTTCTCGAGAGTCTATATCCATTTTCCCCCTCCCGCTGCAAGGTAGAACAAGCTATACATTAAATTATCTCTGTCCATGCTCTGCCATGGTACATACTGTGCTCGTCCCCTACCTTTCTGTTACAGGGGCAACTGTGTTCATGGCTCGGAGGTAGCTCGCCTTTTGCAGTACTAGATGCCGCCATCCTACCTGTCCTGCTTCGAAGGGTCTGGGACCAGCCCCTACTGCTACCCCAATCTATCTCCCTTTCTTTCTCCCTCTCTCTTTCTCTTTCTTTCTGTCATCTTCTCCTCTCTTCCCTTTCCTTCTCTTTGTCTTCATCCAATTTCTTGTCATCCCATATCTCCCCCCTGCCAGGCCCTGCTCCTCCATCCTCATTGGTGTCCTCGAGGTCCGCAAACGACCCACAGAGCTCTCCGCCTCCTCTTCTACCTTGGTTTCTTTATCTAATTGTTTTTAAAAAATCCTGGAAGTCCAGCCACCTGGTGTTCCCGTTGTCCCTTGCTCCGCCTTCCCTTTTCGGACCTCCTTCTCTATCACACTTTCGACTGCTTTGAACACAGTTTCTAACTGCTGCTGCTGCACACTTTTTTCATGTCTGCCAAGTACTTCTTGTTACTGGCGGCTGTTCTTTGAGTAGTAGTGACTCTAGCCTATGGCTTTCCCTTCTCTATTAATGCTTTGTCCCTACTTTGGGACACCCGTCATGGGTTTGTGTACCCCGCTGCAGGGTTTAGCGTAGGGTACAGCCCATATGGAGGGGGTAGTGTGGTGGGCGGAACTGCCGTGTCATTACCTTTCCCAACCCCTTTTGCAGGTTTCCACCTTTTTCTCTTCATAGGGCTTCCATAGGACTAACATGTTTCGCCTATTTTGTTATTTGGCGTCTTCATTTATAAGCCCAGGGACCATATCTCTCCAGGACTGAAATCTCTACACTGGCTCCCAGTGGCTGTGAGGATTAAGTTCAAAACCCTCTGCATTGTCCACAAGGCCGCCTGGGGCCTAAATACCTTCAACTCTTTCTTCCTAAATAGCTTCCTTCCCGAGCCCTCCGCTCATCTGTCTCCAACTCCCTCAGGGTGAGCTGCTTCTCGAAGCAACGAGCTGGGGGGAGATCTCTCTCTGCGGCAGGGGCCTCTATCTGGAACAGCCTTCCTGCCTCCCTGAAACTTGAGGAGAACCATCTTCGGTTCCGGAAGCACCTCGAAATCTTCCTTCTGCTTCCCTCTCCCCTGCTAAATTCTTCACTGAAACTGCACTGAACCTGCACCTGGGCCACTCTCACCGACCTCGGTCCTTGGCTCAGCCACTCTCCACTTGCACTGCCTCCCTGGCAACCCCTGCACTGCGAGGCTGTCTCTGCATCCCTACAGCTCCCCCCTCCTAGCACTTGTCTGCACTTACCTTGCACTTGCCACCACCTTGCCCTACTTATTTATTATTTATTTATTTTATTCTACTTACCCTGATCAGCACTTCCCCCCTCCCCTTCCCCTTGCACCTTCTCCCTTCCCCCTACCCCTGCACTTGCGCGATCTGAATGACATCTAGCCTAGTAGAATCGTTGTCTGTCTTCCCCTTGTTCCCCCCTCCCTGCCTCATCGCGCCTTGAAACACTTGTGTATAGGCGTGTTACAAATGCCATATCATATCATATCATTCATAAATCGCCAACAAATATGAGAACATGTTTTCTATGGTGTCACAATTAGGCGTTTCTTCTCCTGGCCATTCTCAAAAGTACTGCACAGCGGTGTAATATTTTATCACAGTACTGAGGCAATTTATTACATAAATGATATAGGGGTGTGTCAATTATCCCATTAAACACCATTCTCGACCCGATAGTTCACTCCGACTCACTTACCACAGTCGAGAGTCCCCACTTATTCTCGTCCAATTTAGCTTCCCTCCCAATTTTTTATATATAAAAACCCAATCATAATTTGTTACTTAAACAAATCAAAAATATTAAACAAAGCATACCCAATACACATCCACCTGTACCCCCACTCAACACTTCCCTCACACTTCCACACCTTCTATTCACATCAATCACACAAAACATCATTCAATGACCTTCTCCACAGGCCTCCCTATTCAGTTTATCAAACTCACTGACCCTCTCCACAGGCCCACACATTTCTAACTACTTACTACTCTATTGTAAATATACAATTACCTGGGCCCTCCTCCTCCACCAGCCACTGAGCTACTTTAACAATTCAGTGAGCACTACTATTTACAGCAACAATCTTGCGGTAACCCTTCGACCTCGGCCATCACAATATAACACAATATTTCTAATATACTGCGCGGCGCTCCACTCCAATAAATCAGCGCTTACCTTCTCTCGATCCTCATAAAGAATGAATCAACTATACAATCGTCTGCACGATGCACCACTCCCATCTAATCTAAGTCTGCCACCGTCTATACACTGCTCTTTTCTTCTACAGATTGGCCCGCCGCACACCATCTCCCTATCGGAGGGGTGAAACTAGTATCTATGACTACTACGGCTGATCGTCCTCCCCCTGTAGGATGCATCCTATACACCATACAAACCCTGCCGCATGCACACATGCACAGCGCTGCACTTTCATGCAAGTGTATGCTCCAGAATTTCTCGAGTCCTGTTGGTGCTGAGTCTTCACCTCGCATCCTGCACCTCCACCTGAGCATGGGTGGCGCTCGGGACCAGGCAGACCTTTGTTAACTCGGCATCTGCTGGGCCTCCTCGTTACTGCACCTTGAACCGGTCTCAGCCCGACTGCCCCTTGCTACCAGGAGTGTGGCAAGAATGCCCTTAGCACGCTGAGGGAACTGAAGATCTTGCTGGGGCCTCCAAAATGTAGCAGGTTGACCTCCACCAAAAACTAACTCCAGTCAATAAAAGTAATGCAAAGGAAACAGAGCGTACATCATGCAAAAAGTAACGCAAGGTTATTGGACCCAAACAGCTGGGAAGCACGGTTCAGACAGACCTGTGGAACGGAACTGAATGAAGTGAGCTATCAATGCCACCCAATGCAGCTGAACATTTTATACATAATTTGCCAAATTACCACACAACATTTTAGTTACATTTTTTATTTAAAAAAAAAAAATGTGTTGGCAGAGGCAATAGCAAACACGTACATCAGAGTGAACAATAAATTCAAAGCATACATAGATCATATCAGTGGTGATGAGATAATAACAGTACAGCAGATAGAAGAAGTCGCGGTGTCACAGTATATCAAGACGGGACATTGCATCAATGTGAGGTATGGGGGGAGACTCCCCTTGAGGAGGTCTCCTCTATGCCATGCAGGTAACTATTGAAGGCAGTCCAAATGTTCTTGGGGCGGGATCGCGCTGGGATTGTGTTCAAGAACTCTTCCTCACAATTGCGGGACCAGGTAAGTAGATTTAGCCATTTCTGGTATGAGGGGGGGAGGGGCACTTTTAGTAAAATTTTTAATGTAGGTCACAGGAGCTGATTGGTGTGACTACATCAGTTCCCTATATCCAAATATATGTTGAGTGATCCTAATTGGGTAATACACTTTTGGCCACACTTACATTAATACCCTTTGTGACGTCACAAGCCTTCCCACACTGCCCCTCAATTATGTGATTGGGCTGATCGATCAAATAAACACTTGTTTGCCATTGGTTGGCAATGTCTAATGTACAAAATGGCTTGCGATGACAAGGGGACGAGACATTCACACTGAGTCAGACCAATGGTGTGTCCCGTGGACATCACCCAGGACACTGTACAATATTGCATCCTCGGGACACCAAAACCTTTCCCCGTTGATTGGCTCCTGGTCTTGCACCCCATAGCCATTACCCCAATGCTCTGACCCCCCAGCTTCCTTCTCACGCGTTGCTGCCATGTGCAGTACGAAAAAACAATACCACACTGTGACTGGAGCTTAATTAACAGTGGCCTTCATTACGACCCTGGCGGAGAGGGGTTTACGCCAGCGTAATGCATGGCGTACCTCTCCGCCAGATTACGGCTTTCCGTAGCGCCATGGTGATTTTTACGCCCGGATTTTCCGGCCGGAAAAATCCATGGCGCTACGGGACCTCTTGTTAATTACGCCACCGTAATCTACGGTGGCGTAATTAACGCCTTCCCCACTCCCATTATACCCTATGGGGCAAAAATGGGAATGGGGAAGGGTAAATGGGGATTGGGGACTAACCGCCCCGCCAAGGTCGGAATGGGGCGGTGAGTCCGCCAACCCCCATGGCGGAGTTGGCAGCTCTGCGCCATGGACCATGGTGCAAATTGCACCATGGTCCTCCGCCAGGGTCGTAATGAGGCCCAGTATCTAATTTCTATTTCTCTGTCAATTCTCCTCGTGCACCCAAATGCCTAGCTTATTGGCCTTGAAAATAGCTCTTACAGTGACTTCTCACTGGCTACGTTCTTGTGGGAAATTTCTGCTGTACAACATTTCAGCACACTGTTTCTGCTCAATGTTCAAGAAATAAATACTGCGTGTCACACAAAGGCCTGCGTCTCCTTTCTTATGAGATCTCTGCGAGAAATGCTTCCCCAAATTGGGCCTACAGACAAAATGGCTTCTCTATTGTTCACATATTAGCTCAAAAGCCCCATCATATACCCCCGTACAGCATCTTGCACCCCCACTTGGTGCCCGCCCTATACAACTACCCCATTCTACGCCGAAAGCACTGAGCCCGATTTAGTTCCACCATGGGCAAGTAGCACCACGTTCAATGACGACCCCACCCCTGATGTCACCCACCAAGTTACTCTTGACGTCACCACGTTACTTGCACAACTGAAACGTGCGCCCTCCTTGGCAGCGTTGAACCTGGACCTTTACAACAGTGTGCAGCCCGTGGCCCCATGGGGTCCGGCTATTTGGGCTACGTGCTGGCCCTCTGAGGAAACACACGCAAAAGAAAGACATAGACACCAGTGTAATAATAAAAGGTTTTATTTAAGTGTAGCTGATTATGATGTTCTAATTTACCTAGAACATGTATTACTAGAACTGAAGGCTTTCTCAAACTGAGGCACAAGGCTTTAATCTTCATGTTGATGAATTGTTTGCTGTATCTTTATGTGATTTTTTGAAATAAAAGTTGCTTAAATACAAATCTACCATGTTTTCTAAAGGTGTTTTTAAAATCCACAAACAAATAATGGCCTTAATCCTTTGAAAAGCGCCGGGTGGCAAAACGGGGAACCCCAGCAGAGGCTGTGAGCAGCGGGGTCGAGCTGCTATGTCAGGGGCAGCTCGACCGCCCCTGGGCCATGGTGCCTGTCAGCCCACCCAGAGACATTTGAGGCCAGGGCAGCGTGGTGGTGGCTACCTGGGCTTGTTAAGAACCACGTGTGGGGACGACTCCAACCGGGCTGCCCAGCCGTCCCTCCAAAGGCCCGCCTTGTGGCCAGCGAGGTGAGCCTGCTAACAAAGAAATCCTCCAGACTGTGTATGTCAGGAGGAACCCGGGAGGTTATGCAGTGATGCGTGTTAGGAAAGATTTCTCTAAGTGTAATTTATTATGTACCCCCCAAACTTTTTGCTTTTGTTTGACTGACCTAATCTGACTTTTTTCAGTGGGCGCAGCCTTCAGCTGTACTCCCCTAGGCTATTGCTCATTTGTTATAGGGAAACTGAGACGTCCTTTAAACTAAGTAAATATTAGGGCGCCTGGCGGGGTCCTGCTATACCCTGGTGGGCACACATATAAATATCAAAATAATCAGGATGAGAGTTCCTATAAGCAGCTGTGTGGTACTGAACATATATATTTATTTCAAGAAACACAGAATTTTTGGGTGAATTCTCAATTATTTTACAGAGTTTTCGATAAGCACGAAAGTGAGTGACAAGTAAGGGATCTTTGTGGTCAGAAACATTGGAAAAATCTTAGGTGATGGTTCCATTTGCTGAATGGGAAACAACCACGATGGGTCAGTTTACCCATTAAATGAGCAGACTTGTGGTAGGTGCTCGTAATTGTACAAGGTGTCATAGCTCGACGTGGTGCATGTCATGAAGCAACATCTCAGTGGGCTGAAAGTGCCGGTTGGGGGTGCCTATAGAAACACGAGGTGTGAGACCACCCAACTGGATGGTCTCAATAGTGCCTGCTGTGAGCGGTTGTAGTTGATGGAGCTCTGTGCGGCGCGGGTGCCAGGAGATAAGCTGATGGTGATGTGTCTAATATACAGTGGTACGGCTGGCATCAGAATGGTTGGTTCTCTGTGTATTTATTTACAGAGGGTGGGCTGAGTGATGGAGAATGGTCACAGATTGAAAAAAACGTGCGTGCCTATAGGTTTTAAGCTGGTGGTGGCAGAGTGGCTAATAATGCAACAGCCTACTTAGAGGAGCTGCGTGGTGCATAATTGAGAGACCATTTCGGAACGCGTGCTGCTAGGGAGAAGCACATGTGGGCAGAGGTCTACAGGCTAAAACTTACCGCAAACCATAGTCCACGTGATGTGTCGAGGTCACCCAATCAGGGACGAGTAGAAGGGTGAAAGGAGAGGTACGGACTACACTGTGCCCGGGTGATCATGGGACATGTGGTCCAATGGACATAGTGGCAAACAGATGTATTTCTCGCATACCAATTGTTTTTATACATGAGTCTGTATCGGTTCAACATGTTGGCCCGCCACAACAGGAATGCATGCATTTTTTTATGATTAAATAGAGACACTATGTTTTCGTGCATCGGACCATGTGTGATTTTCAAAACAATGAATGGTTCAAAGACAATTGTATCCTGATTAACATTGGGTTTTGAGACATAGTCAGCCCAAAACAAAAGGCACGTCCAAAATCAAATAAGCCGCCCCTGCGATGCACGGACTACACTGGGCCCGGATAATCATGGGACTTGTGGTCCAGTGAGTGAAAAAGGGATGCACAGGTGATGGTTAAACATTAGGACACATTTGGTCATCCATGCATGTGGTTGGGTGCAACTGACAATGATAAATGGAAAGCAGTTGCACACGGATGTGTTTCTCGCATACAAATGGTCTTCATACGTAAGTCTGTATTGGTTTTATATGCTGACCCGCCACAGTACGGAATGCATACACTTTTTATGACTGAATACAAACACTGGATTTTCATGCATTGGACCATGTGTGATTTAAAAACAATGGGTGTACCACAAACATTTGTATCCCGATTACATTGGGGTTTTTTGGGTGTTGGGACAGAGTCAGCCCAAAGACAACTGCCACGGCCAATTGGGTGTGTAAACTGGTAGTGTCTAGCCAGGTGATGGTTGCACAAGAGTGCATGCTTGGTTCACATCACAGGGGGCTACCTATTCATGAACCAGGACCCAAAGTTGATGGTGCATCGTCCCCCAGTGTTGGGGGCTTGCGTGTTTCTATGGTGTGGGTCCCTTGGGTGGATGGAAGTTACTCCCAGAAGTGTTTCCACTCCACGGTGATGTTAATACCATTGCGGACTGAATCGAGTCTTTGGACCCATTTTTGTTCCAGTTTGATGAGGGCCAAATTGATGTCGCCTCCACGTCGCTCTGGCTGTAGTTGTTTTAAGACAGTCCAGGTAAATTGTTTGTGTGTGTGACCCTTCTTGCTGAAATGCCGACCAAAGGTTTGTCTTGTACTTGATTTCTGATGCAGGATCTGTGTTCATTGATCCTCTGTTTGACGGGTCTGATGGTTTTGCCGATGTAAACCAGGTTGCACGGGCATTTTATGGCGTAGACCACATATTTGCTTTCCCAATTGGTGTGGTTATTCATGTTCCAGGTGAAATCCTTATGAGTGAAGGTTTTGCTGTTTGTAGTGTAGCGGCATGCGACACATCGGCCTCAGCTGAAATGTCCAACCACTGGTGCAAGGTTCCACAAGGTTGCTGGTGTCTTTGTGGGTTCTAAAAATGTATGGACCAAAGTATCTTTAAGGTTTTTGTTCTTTCTGACGGCGAACAAGGTTTTTTTTGCTAGGCTCCCCTCGTTTTTGATCAGGTGCCAGTGTTTATTAATTGTGGTCTTGATGAGGTTGCTCACTGGGTTGAAAGTAGTGACACAGACGGTCCTGTCGATGGGGTCTTTGTTTTTTGTGATGAGACAATTGGAGCGGTCGGTGTTAGCTGCTCTTTTTTGGCCATCCTGATGGATTTCTTTGGGTAGCCTCTCTGTCCTAGACGTGTCTGAAGTTGTTTGGCATGTAGTTCGAATTTCTCTTTGTCTGTGGAATTCCTGCGAATGCAGAGGAATTGTCCATAGGGGAGATTGTATTTCAACCCTTGGGGGTGGTAGCTGTCAGTCGGTTTCCTGAAAAGTTCGGTTTTGAAATGGTCTCGGAGCGGTAGATGTGCAAGTCGAGGAAATTGATGGCTTGAAAATCCCAATCTATGGTGAACTTGATGTGGGTATTTTGCAAATTGAGCCAGCCATGGAAGTCCAGTAGTAAATCCTTGCTGCCTTGCCAGATCAAAAGGACATCGTCGATGTAGCGACGCCAGATCTTGATGTGCGCCCTTCAGGGGTTGTTTTCGTGGTAGATGTTGTCGTCTTCATATTGGGCCATGTAGAGGTTTGCCACGTCCGGTGCGAATGTTGCACCCATGCTTACGCCTTTGATTTGCTGATACATCTGTTGTCCGAACAGAAAAAAGTTTTTCCCCATGCTATGTGAATACACCCCTGGAGGAAGTTGGTTGGAGTAGTTGTCGCATCTGTCCTTTTCTCGAGGCAGGTGGCAAGTGTTTGTAGTCCTTCCAGTTGGGGGATGGAGATATATAAAGCTTCAACATCCAGTACTGGAACACTATTTTTCCCTAAGTCTTTGACTATGGTGCCATTTCTTGGTAACTTGGTAACTTTTTTATCTGTGTGCCAAGCACTTTACTGTACCGCGCAGAGGGGTCTTTTCATTGTATGGCTCTAGACACGCTCTAAGGATTTTTTGTGCTGAAACAAGTATGCATAGGAAGAATTGGTGGCAGCAATTTACTTTACAGGTATTTTTACTTCTTTTTATTGTACCATACCGCGTTTATCATGTTTGGTCCCTGATGGTGGCCAGTGCAGACAATGGCCCTGCCACAAAGTCTTTTGTTCTACCCTTTGGCCTTCTTTTCCTGTAGTCTTCACCCAGGTCGAGCTGCCCAGGGACTTAGTTATTTGGGCATGCAGCCTCCCGCAAAAACTGCGTCTTTCACAGGCTGCTGCATGTCACGTGTGCTAGTGCCCAGGAAGATGATTGGGACTGTCTAGTCCCAATCCACACTACTGGTGCCAGGATGTCAGGTATGCCTGAATGACTGAGACCACCATTGACCATGATTGGCCCACGCTTGGCGTGCTCTGCATCCATTCCAGGTCGATCAACTGAAGTTCACTCCGAACTACAGAAGGAGCCAAATATCCTGAAACTCTGAAGCAGACTTGTGGAACTTCCAGAGATGCACTGGAAGGTTTGGCACCCTGAGCCCGTTGCTGTCCTGACGGACCCCTGCTTTTGTCATCGATCCTGAAGGCCTGAAAGGGCGCTTCGACCCTTTGGAGTAGTGGGAACAACTACTCTATGCACCTCCTGATTACTCGCCACTAGAGCCTTCTCAGAAGTGTTCCTGGGCCATCCAGTGAACTGACCAGCTCTACCCCGGGGTATCACATAGGAGCGCTGCCGTCCCGAGTTGACACTGGAGACTTGGGTAATTTTTAGCTTGTGGTCTTGGGCCCACTCCCGCCAAATGTAGTAGTCCTATCTCCTCTGGGTCGTGAGCAAAGGCAGTGTGCCACCCCGCAAACCTTTGTGATTCCTATGTCACTTTGTTGTGGTGGCGGTCACTCTAGGTGCTTTGCCTATTTTCCCTCTTGTGTCCTGAGACCTGCTGCATTGGAATATTCTTCCTCCATTCTTTGTGAGCTGAGAAAAGGCTACTGCCACATTACGGACAATCACCCTGTCCCTCACCTGCTGAAAGTTGGATCGCAGAGAAACTGCAAGCAGAGCTCAAACCTACAAGCAACCTGGTCTAAATTGGCTAAGTTTCATCTGACCTGTGCCGAGGGGCGGTGAGTACTTGCTTCCCTTACTGGTGGCCCCTGGTACAGCCAATACCTTTTTACACACGAGAATCCCTTAAAAGATCCTCACTTGGCTGGGCTAGCCTGCGCTCCCTAGCTATGCGCGAACATCAAAAGCAACGGTACCTGCAGGGGTAGACCCCCCTCGAACAAAGGGACCTTATTCTTCATCACCTCAAGCCCCTTCCTGAACTGCTACAGCCCCCTGAAGAGGTACCGTTTTCACTCTTGATCACGACCATGCATTGTAAATGCACTGCTGTACTTTTGAGCGCAAGGCTCCCACTTCGTAGCGTTGAAGTGCTTAAATTAGGGTTTGGATTCTGAAGCTCGCCCAATGCAATACTTGTGTTAACCCCCCTTCTCCTACAGGTTGTGGATGTGTTTTCTCCCCATCTTGCAATAGGCTAAACGCAATTGTATATAAGCAATCTAGTGATACACTTGTGTGGTAATTGTTTCTTATTACTGTGGTTATTCGTGTTTGATTATGAAGCCTATAATAAATGTATCTGCACTTTTGATATACACCTAAGAGTAATCTGTGGGTCGTTACTGTGTGTGCTCATTGTGGGCTTCCAATCACTATCACCCCTCCTGAGACTTTTGGCCTCAAACAAGTTTGCCGGTCCAGAACTAACGGTGCTGGTCGCACTGTACCAGCACCCTTTTCTGGACCAGCACACTATGACCCACAATGCTGGAAACTACATACCGGCAAACATGACCCACAGTGCTACCGTCGTCAGCAGCACCATAAACAGCAACAGCGGCAGCCCCGAAGGCTGTGCCGGAAACACTGGTGTGATGGCAGTATGGCATCATTCTGACTTCCATCAACACGGAAACGCTGGCATAAGAATTCTGGTGCTACCGTGAAAACTGTGCCTGAAACACCGGCATTGCAGAGCAGGCATTAAGTAGTCTCAAGTGTGCAGCAACAAGCCATGGGTGGCCATAATCACCCCAGCTGCACACAATGAGCACTGTGAATGATCAAAAGGACCACATCCACACACCTTCCAACACAACACTGCTGGCAGCTGCAGTAGCAGTCATGGAGCTTGGGTGATCCAATATGAGCTGGAATTGGAAGAGCAGACATGCAGAGTAGGCTGTGAAGGCACAGGAGGAGAAGAAGGAGGATGATGGCCATGCAGATGAACAATGGCCAGCAAGATCCCCCCGCAGGCAGCCACCCATACCTCGCATGAGGGGCACACCCTGGAACCTCACTGACACACATATCCACACCCTCTTTTGGCTGGACAGGGAGACCATAACCACCATAGTCGACCTAACCCAGGATCGCATCAGAGCCTAATTGTTATCCGGACTGCCATACCCCCTTTGCTCAAGGTAGTATGAGTGCTGCATTTCTTGGCCACCTGCACCTATCAACACACTGTGGGAGAGCTGCACAGGCTATCTCAACCCTGTTTTGCAAAGGTGGTAGTCCAGATCCTGTATGCCCTTCTGCATCACTTGTCTGACCACATTGCCCTCCCCAGAACACCGGCCCAGGATAATGCCACAAAAGTAGGCATTCATGCCCTGGGAGGCATGCCGAATGTGTTAGGTGCACTGAAGAGCACGCATATTGGGCTGGTGGTCAAACATGCCAATGAGGAAGTTTACCGCAACCGGAAAATGTACCACTAGCTAAATGTCCAGGTTGTGTGTGATGCAGACCTCCTAATAACCCACTGCAGTGCACATTTCCCTGGATCTGCACACAACTCTATGGTGATGGGTAACTCCACACTCCCAGAGTACATGGCACGATACAGCGGAGAGCGGACCTGGCTGGTGGGTGAGTGAAAGTACCTACACATAGCATGTGCGCTGTGGAAGGGGGGTTGACCACTGTCACCAGCGCATGTGCATTATGCAACAGTATGTACGCAGATTGCATGCATGAGCGGCAGGGCATGTTTGGCATGTGGGACATGGGCACATGGAAGGATACACCATCACAATTTGTTCACAGATGGACAGGCACATCACATGCAGTAAAGGTTCTAGAATTCATTGCCCCCATGTCACCTACTCCAGCATCCAGCATGTACATGCTGTACACATCCCCCACTGCCTGCGTCACAGCCATGTCAGACAAAGGTGACCTACCTCTCCACCAGCAGTGAATCCCATAGCATGAAGCCAGGTGACTTGCCTGTCACAAGCACACATATCCATATGTATCTAACATGAATCTGAACAATGAAGGAACACGGAATAACAAATGGGAGAGATGACTGATGTACAACATGCAAATGCAAATAACCATGGCACACATCATAGACAATGTAGAAGCTTGTTTCGGCATAAGGGTAATGGCCAAGGTGCGTCCACGTCCCGCCCTGCAATATAATACACCAAAAACTAGGGTCATCTGAGCTGACCCAGCATTGAATGCTGCTGGGACTCTGAGGCTGACCTTCGGGTACGTGAAAAAGCAGTGCGGAATTCGCAACACTTAATTGCAGATAACCACGACATAGAGGGAGTTTTTCAGATAAAGCACAGAAACCTCATAGTTCAATGTAGGTTGTTGTAAAAATTTGAGGAGTGTGGATGATTGACTGTGTGTTCCAATCAGTTACGACAAGGGGGTATTTTGAACAAAATGTTTGATGTTTTTGTTTTGTTACACATGCTCAAGAGCATATGATAGAAGCTAATGTTACAAATATTTTCCATGTATTGTACAGTGATTAATATTTCTTCTCTTAGATAACCACGGCAGTGTCGATGCATTGTTGTGAAATGAATTATATTTTTTATTGCAAGCAGCATTATTTGAACACATACATAAAAGTGGCAAAAAGCAGAGTTGGTGTGATGAATTTCTTATGTCTCTGGTGATTATTCTCTAGAGGTCTGAAGGTAATTAGGAAGTGCCTTAGTGCATATACCATAGCAGTAACAAATATTTACTGCCGGTGGTAGAATGAGAAATGAAATGAGATAACCATAAAGGAAAGTCAGAAAACCAGTGTGTTTGTATGAGTGTATTCAGCTGTGCATGCTAGGGGCTGAACAGAACCGTTAAACACGATAGGCTAATGACGTATATAAGTCATCAGCATAACATATGGTAATATTATGTTCCCACTAAATGTGTAAGTTTCAGTTATCTATGCTTACAGTCAACACTCAAACAGAGCATAATTATAAAAGGGGGAAGGTTTGTCTCATCATATAGGGCAGTGCTATGAATATGCTCACCATTAATTTACCACAACACTATGACATCACCAATTTACCACCAATTTACCACAATACTAAAATGCGGGCAAGTTAGGTAATAGCTCTATGACAAAAACCCCTACCTATTTGGTGTGTTGGCCCTGTGGGAACAGACTGTAAAGCGGTTACTGGGAGTGTCAAGTGTGTTGCACACAGCCATTGGTGCATTTAAAGGGAACTAATTCTGTGAGAGTAGTGTAGCACTGCACACTGTACCATTATGTCCCAAATAGAGGCGACATTTTCCGAATTAGTAAAATACCTGCAGGCAAAGTTATTTGCGCATGGGGTGTGGTCATCAGACAATGCCGTCATTTGGCGTGACCGCATTTGTGGAGAAGTGCAAAAAGAACCATTAACTAATATTTTTGAAGAAGGAAGCATCATTCTAGTCTGCCTCTTGAGATTGTTTAGAGCTATAGACAAAAATGCTGAAAAAGACTGCTTAATAAGGCTCTGTGCCAAGAACTGGTTTCTTTTAAATCGGGCTTTAAGACTGCAGGAAAATGATGCTTGGATAATTAACAAGTTACAGATCAATTTGGATGAGGCTGATGAGCAGAAGAAAAATCTAAAATCGGAATTAGAGTCATGCCATAAAGAAATGCAATACAAATACAGTGAATTAGAAAAAACGCTGTCTCAGTGAAGGAAACAATTTGAGGAGAGCGAGCAGGAGCTAAAACAACTAAAAAGGGTTGTTAAGTGACATCAGACAAGATAAAGAAGACACCATTTTGGAGATGCAAATGCTCCAAAAAGGATAACATGGAAAAGGAAAGTGAATTTCAGAATATTAAACAAGAAATGGCCAAAATATTACGGGAAAATGACAAAAGGGACAGGGAATTTAATCAGTGCCAAATGCAAATAAGTGAAGTGCAGGATGTGATCAATAAAATTGGTGATGAGAATTCTTACCTTTGTCAGGAAGCAGACCGACTTCATAAAAATTGCAAAGATTTGGAGCAGCAAATATGTAACTTCAAATCTCAGGAAAAGCAACAAGGCACCACATTCAATGGGAATGAGGTTAGTCCCACTTCTACACGAGGGAACAATGTACCAATGGCTATACCGGTGGCTAGGCCTGGTTGTAGCTCATTTGGGGGGTTTGACTCATGCACTGGTTGTTGCCATCAGTCCTATACACCTGAGAAAAGGAATGAACAACAGAATAATGCAACTCCAAATATAGCGCCAAGTAGTCCTATCAAAATAATGAAATCAATCAAAACTTTGATTAAACCATTCAAAAAGGGAGGCAATTTTTGCATAGAGGATCATTTGGAAACAATGCAGGATATATTTAAAGCGCTTCAAATACCTAAGGAACAATATAGACAGTATTTTCACCTAACTATTGACTCTGTTACCGCTAGTATTATCAGGGGCCTAAATGAGCAAGAGAATATGTCATGGGCAGAATTTGAAAAAGAGGTTAGACATCACTTCTCACCATACCAGTCAATGAAGGATGCAAAAAAAGGCAGTGTATACCATGACAGCGAAGCCAAATATGTCACCTCGCCAGTTTCTCCAAGAATTAAAAAGAGCATTTTCCCGCTTTGATGTATCTTTCAGCCCTAATTCTGCTGAGTTTAAAACTGCCGACTTTTATGGTTTACAAAAAGACATATTACAGTTAATTTGCGAGTTTGATCATGAGAAACCGCTAGAGTGGATTGTAGAACAAGGAACTAAACTATATGAGGTCATATATTGTCAGAGTGAAGAGGGAGCTAGAGTAAAGAAGCAAAATCAAAATTTAAATACTCCACACCAACAGTAATGGAAATAGGATCTGCAAAAATGCAACTTGAATCAGCCCAAACCCAGGTCAGGAATAATCTGACATCTGATCAAAGAGGTGCGCCACAGAGAATGCCATCCCAAACACCCATGTTCCAGTCACATTATCCGAGCAATAGAGAAAGTTACATTAGTCCTAGATATATGGGAGACAGACCTATGGTAGGATGCCGGCCCAATATGTCAGGCATGAATAACAATCAAAGACAAAATCAAGATCTATGAAACAATGGTCCATACCAGACATTGGGGGCACAAAGCAGATTTGACCCCAATACTATGATATATGGCAATCAAGACAGACCACAATATGTGGATCAGTTCATTGAAAATGGAAATCAGTATAGAGGACAGTTCCCACAAAATGAAAAACAAAACATGAACTGTGCCCTGCGCCACTATATCATTCACCACCACCAGTGGTCACAACCAAAGAATGGTCACACCGCGCTCCCCAACTCCCATGAATGAAGAATTCAGAAACAACTCAAATAGAAATCAATCTCCTGAGAGATACCAGAATAGGTCCAATCAGTGTGAAAGTAACCAGTACCGGCCTAAGCCACAAAGAGAAGATTCCAGGGAAATGGGCAGATTTCAATGCCTTGAGGCCCAAGTTAAAATGTTGTCTGAGCAAATAGGAAAACTCTGTGCAGTTCAAAAGCAGCCACAAAGCGAGGGAGCAGAATGTCAAAGGAGTGATATTGTACACTCTGACAATAAGTGACTATGTAATAGCCCCTGCAATGATAAAGATACAGAATCCCAAAAAACAGTTTTGTGTAACGGTCCTGAATTGCTTGCCGATTTAAACATGAAGATGACCACAAATAAGAATGAGGAAGGGGAGGCACACACCCATAAAAAGGGGGTGTGATTCAATTTAGAGTTGAACCAGACTTAGTGTGCGCAAATGAAAGACAGAAAGGAGAAAATAAGCAAGAAATTCCAAAAGAGCAGAGAGACACATTCAAAAAAGACATTACACGCCATGATAAAACACCTGATAAAGAGGTAGGATTGGTTGTTAAAATATCCTCCCATGATAATCAGAATGCTGATAAAACGCAGGGAAAAAAATGGGTACTCAAAAGGAGGGCACAGGCCAGTCACCTGAACAGTACTCAGGTGACTGGCCTGTGACTAACATTTTTCAAGAGACCAAAAAGACTGATACCATGCCAGATGCAAATAGGTGCTCAGAGTCTGAAAATGACAAGCTACCACGTGATGTTTATGAGGATGTTCAGTCAGAAAACTGCAGTGTGGGCACTGATGGTCCCGGAAAAGAGGGGCGAACAGTGGCTACACTCCAGATGGCTTCTGAAAATTGAAAAAATAGACCAAGATTCCCACAATGGAATAGACAAAAAGGGGGGAAAATATAATTTCACTTGCTCATGTGTTTGGTGTAAGTGATTTCAACCTGGTACTTCACCTAAGTCAATGCCTAGTGTGTGATGCACAGCTGAAACCCTTAATTGATTATTTGTGTCTATAAGTTCTTTTATTTCTGAACGATGTACCACTTATATCACACCCTTCTCTTTTAACCCCCCGCTCACACTGAACCAGGATTCAGGCTGGTTTGCAAAGTTAAAAATATTTATTTATGTATTGCACAATATATATATATATATATATATATCTCACACTATTTTAATGGGTATACAATGATCATCAATGGGGTGATGTCACACTAAACAATCTCTTTAATCACAAAGAGTAATGATGAGAAAATAATGCAGCACAGAGATAATACTTTTGTGGGTTTGTTCAATCAAATGGCAATGTGGTTAATATTTCCCCTGCACACTCTTCTATCCCCCCAATAGGCAATGTAAAGAGATAGAAGGAGAGAGAACAGGTTTCAGGAATGCACAATTCAACAAAATATATCAATATGATGCTGGAAATGCATCGGAGGGACAGGGCCTCCGTATCCTTGTCCTTTACTGCTTTTTATCGTGTTTTCTGTCGTGTTTTCAGCGCAGGAGTTCATGTGGGACTCCTGGCGGTGCAGCTCTCTCTCTTTTGGTTTGGTGAACGGATCGTGTGTTCTGTCGTGTTTTGAACATTACATGGACTGGGCTTGTGCTATATATCTTTATTTACAGGTTGCCCAGGTGGGGGGTTCTCCACACAGAACTGTGCCTAGCGGTAAGGGTCAGCATTCTGCCTATTGTTTCAACCATCTTGCGTTCCTTCCTATCTCTATTGCTGGTTTCCTCGTTATTGATCTGTGTGCATTTTAACCGTACAGTTGATGCACTTTAATGAGATTTGATAACATTGGTGGTACCACTTTAGAATTGTATATATTTATCATTATTGACTTCCGAGTACAACGTGCGTTATTGTGATCGTGTACATGCCTTTGAATATATGTGTTTTCAGTAATACAGTATGTGGACATTCCTTTGTGGAGGTTCGGGGACTACACTGTACTTAAGAACCAGCCTGCATCCCCTCCTGAGAAGCTAGGTGTCATGATCTCTGCTTCCAAAAGGTCAGGGTTTTCCCAACTCCCTTGGAAGCAGATCCCTAACCCAGGTTCCGAGTGCCAACCAGTCCCAATTGGGACCTTTTGGACCCAGTCCTGGTGCCAGTGGCACCAGGCTCATAAATATGCCCAGTCCCAGCGCTGAAGGCGCCGGGCTCATAATGCTTGGGTGGACTTACCTGCAGCAGACCATGCTGCTTACTTGCCTGCCAGTTGAGCCTCTGATCCTCTTCTGTTTGCAACTACTTTTCCTGTTGGGTGGGGCAGGAGCCACTCCCTAGATTCAGAACACTGGAACTCTTCTGGAAAGCAGGAACTCTTTTCTTACCTAGGCGTGGCTGTGGAAGGAGACACCTAAGCACTACAGGAGGCTATTTAAACCACACCCGATGGTTGAATCTTGCTTTGCGTTATTCTGCATCCTCTGCAGCAGAACGCTCATCGTGTCTTCTGCATCTGATCCTGGGCCTAAGGAAAAAGGCTTACCATCCTGAATCCAGTCTTCAGCAACACCTATAAAGACAAGAAAGAACAGGTTAGCATTACGGTCTTCAGTGACAGCTCTTCACTTACCTGGTCCATCGGCTGTCACCAACGCCTCGCGCTGCATTCCGGCATCTGAAAGACAAAGGCTTACCTACTCTTCGTGCGCTCCGGAGGTCTTCACACTGCATTCCGGCATCTGAAAGACAAAAGCTTACCAACTCTTCGCACGCTCCGGAGGCCTTCGGCGCTGCATCCCACAAAACAAGGTGCGTTTAAAGACATTGGGGAACTTTAATACTCACGTGCCATTACTCCTTTCCACATCTAACCCAGTGGGTATTCCGGCACCCTGCAGCCGCTCCGAACTTGTACCTGCAAAATAAAAAGACAGTTAGAGCGCATCGTGAAGCAGGCAACTAGCGCTTACTTACGTGCTTCCAGGCGCTTCTATTCATCACACGGGCTCCATCTTCAACTCACTTCAGCCCGTCATCCGCCATCGCCGGAACCCTGCAAAACAAGAAACATCATTACTAAAGACTTTAAAGACAGAACTACTCGAAACTTACCGTTCGTGCAGTAAACGACGGACAGCAGTCCTCTGAAGTCAAGAGGCCTGCTCCCCTTATCCAGTGAAGAAACTGGTTACAGCACCCTGCCCCGAGGCAGATGGAGAGCACGGCGTTCACTTACCTAAGGTGAGAGCATTAACCTTTGGGGTTCTACAGGAGAAGAGAAAGGGAAGAAGAGAGAGACATTTAATAACCCAGTTCCTTAATCCCATATTTTCTATCTGCAGACATCTTACCCTTCGAGTCAAACATACAGTGCACAGAGGTCCAGCCCAAAGAGCCAGCCGTGTTTTACACATCACCTTTGAAGATACGGTATACGCCCAGTCAAGACCGGCGCCTCTACGGGAATCAGGTGAGCGTTACAGAACGCAAAGCCTACCACAAAACTCCCGTCCAGGCGCTATGGAAACCTCGGATACCGACCAGCTAGCCCAGTTACTTGGGGAACTAAGGGCAGAAGTGCATGCAGCCCGTCAGGAAACGAACGCTCTAAGAAGGGAACTGATTATTTCCAAGGAGCGAACAGATGATCTTGCTAGACAATTGCTACAGTCACAAGTCGGACAGACCCCGTTACCCGCATCTGGGGGAAATCTTCCTTCTACATCCTCTATGAATCCAGTGCAGATCAACCTACCTGGGAATGTACCTCTGGGTCCGCCCGAACGATTTTCTGGTGACCCAAAGAGGTTTGCAGTATTTATCAATCAGTGCCGGTTGCATTTCTTATGCCGGCCAGCAGCCTTTCCAACTGATCAAGCTAAAGTAGCTTTCGTGCTTTCGTACCTTAGTGGCAATGCGGCAGACTGGTCAATCCCTCTAGTAAATCAAGATGATCCGGTCCTCCATGATTTTCAAGCTTTTCAGCTCAGTATGGAAAAACTGTTCGCAAGACATTCACAGGGGCAGGCCTTGGACAATGAGCTTCTTTCGTTGAGACAAGATAATCAAGACCTTTTGGCTTATATTGCCTCTTTAAAAAGACTGATGGTGGAAACTCAATGGCCTGAGGACAAAGGATTACGCTGTTTTATAGAGGTCTACGTGGAGAGCTCAAAGATGTGTTAGCCCAAGTAGTGAATCCCCCACAAGATTGTTCGGACTATATAGACTTAGTCGTTCAAATAGATCACAGACTGCAGAACAGGAAGGCCGATCGTTCCAAGTTTGATGCTCGAGTATTTTCCAAACCGCCAACTCCTTCCAAAGGAGTAGACTCCGGGGAACCCATGCAAATAGGGGGTCTGAAAGGTCCTCTAACACAAAAGGAGCGGGAAAGGAGAAAACAGTTGCAATTATGCCTCTATTGCGGAAACTCAGGGCACTTTCTTCGAGACTGTCCGGTGAAACCTGCCAAGAAGGCAGTAGGAGCTGCAGTTACCAAAGTTACAAACTCTGAGCAGGGAAACGACCTCGCCCGACAAGAATAGAGGTCCTCTTGCCGAGCGTGAAAACCAGTTCCGTGACCTCGCATTTCGTGATACCTATTGTCCTCATTAGCCCTGATAATCCGGATCGATTACATGCAATTGAAGCTTACGTCGACAGCGGTGCCATCGGCAATTATGTGGATCATGAAATGGTTTTGAGGATGAATCTAACTCTTTGTCCCAAGGCTGTAAAGGACGTCATTACTACGGTGGATGGTACGGAGATAGCCTCCGGGCCAGTAACGCATACCACTCAAGAGGTGACGCTAGTAAGTCAAGATGGACACCATGAGAAGATCGTGTTCGATGTGATCAAGGCCCCTCAGTTTCAGATTATTCTAGGAATACCTTGGTTAGAGAAACACAATCCTCTGATCGATTGGCGAGCAAGAACGGTCCAGTTTCCAGAATGTGTCTCTACTTGTCACCCTCCACCTGGTGTTGCACTGGCAGCAATTTCTTCAGAGACTCCCCAGTTACCTCCCGAATACCTAGAATACGAAGATGTTTTCCGGAAGGATCAGGCTAACTCTCTACCTCCTCATAGGTCTTATGACTGCCAGATAGACCTGATACCTGGTTCTACTCCTCCTTGTAGTAGAATTTATGCCCTCACCGAGCCTGAGAACCTTCACCTTCGACAATACCTGGATCAATACCTGGCAAATGGGTTTATTCGTCCTTTCAAGTCCCCTGCTTCTTCAGCTTTGTTCTTCGTTCCAAAAAAGGAAGGAGACTTTAGAACTTGTATAGATTATCGCTCCCTGAACCAGATCACCGTTAAGAATAGATATCCGTTACCTTTGATCCCTGAACTCCTGGACCAAGTCAGAAAAGCATGCATATATACAAAGCTGGATCTTAGAGGAGCTTACCACTTGGTACGAGTAAAAGAGGGCGATGAATGGAAGACGGCCTTCCGCACCAAGTATGGGCTATTTGAATATCAGGTCATGCCCTTCGGACTTTGCAATGCCCCGGCCGCCTTTCAATATTTTATGAACGATGTCCTCAGAGAGCTCATAGATGTGAGTGTTGTTGTTTACATTGACGACATCCTCGTTTATTCTTCATCGGAATCTGAACATCGGAAACACTTGAAAATGGTCCTCGAAAGATTGCGTCAACACAAACTTTTCGCTAAGTTGGAAAAATGTGTTTTCAACGTGACTGAAGTTGAATTCTTGGGATTCATATTATCACCTGGCGGAGTGCGTATGGATTCAAAGAGGGTGAATGCAGTTCTCAAATGGCCATCACCATCCTCCGTAAAAGGTGTGCAAAGCATGTTAGGCTTTGCTAACTTTTACCGCAGGTTTATCCCCGAATTCTCTCGAATAGTCCAGCCCATCACTGCCTTGTTAAAGAAAAACAAACGTTTTGAATGGTCTACCGAGGCGGAACAAGCTTTCCAGGATTTGAAGACTAAATTTATCTCTGCACCAATCTTAAAACACCCTCACCCCGAACTCCCCTACATCGTGGAAACTGATGCTTCAAGCCTTGCCATGGGGGCAGTTCTATCACAAAAGGACCCGGTAACCAATCAGTTGCATCCCGTGGCATTTTGGTCCCTCAAATTCTCGCCTCCTGAAATCAATTACACGATTACTGACAAGGAACTTCTGGCTATCAAGTCTGCCTTTAAGGCTTGGCGGCATTATCTGCTGGGGGCCCGACACACCGTTACTGTGATTACGGATCACCGAAACCTGCAATATTTGAAAACCGCAAAAGCCCAATCCTCTAGACAACACCGTTGGGCATTATTCTTTGCCGAGTTTGACTTCATAATTACCTATCGACCTGGTACAAAGAACGGTAAAGCTGATGCCCTTTCTCAGATGGGAGTGGAAGAACACTTGATCAACCCTACACCTGTACCAATCATTCCCGAACAAAGAATTCTGGGTGTAATCGCCACAGAATCCATAGAGGAAGTTAAGGATAAAGCCAGGCAACTTGTAACTCCAGCAGACATACAGAATTGGCATCTGCAGGGAAAGGACTTTGCAGTAAAGGACAACTTATTGTATTTCCAAGAACGATTATACCTACCCAGCACAGATTTACAGAAAAAAGTAATCTCTTGTTATCACGATTCTTTAATGGAAGGACATCCCGGTATGGCCAAGACCTCAGAAAAGATCAAGCACTACATCTGGTGGCCGTCTTGGAAAAAAGATATCAGAGACTTTATAATGTCCTGTGGAGTATGCGCCCAAAACAAGAGTCAAAAGGAAAGACCAGCAGGCCTCTTACGCCCTATTGACATCCCACCTCGCCCTTGGCATACGCTTTCTATGGACTTCATCACCGATCTACCTCCATGCTCCGGATACAATACGATTCTAGTAATCGTGGACTTATTCTCCAAGATGGCGCATTTCATTCCGCTCAAAGGCTTGCCAACAGCAGCAACTCTGGCCCGAGAATTTCTCGAAAACATCGTCCGACTGCACGGTTTTCCTTCGGTTCTAATTTCGGATCGAGGTAGTCAATTTATTTCTCATTTTTGGCGAAGTTGCTGTCGGTCGGCTCAAATTGATGTGAGACTATCGACCAGTCACCACCCTCAGACCGACGGACAAACCGAGAGGACCAATCAAACTCTGGAACAGTATTTACGCTGCATGCTGCAACAAACTGAAAAAACTTGGAAAGACATCCTTTGGATAGCCGAATATGCCTACAATAACTCTGTCCATTCGGGAACTGGGAAAACCCCGTTTTTTCTTTTGTACGGCAGTCACCCTCGCACCTCGTAGTTGGATCCCCTCCAAGATCTTGAAACACCAGCAGTAGACTACCTGCATTCTACAATCACCCAAGCCTTTAAGGAAGCTGTTTCTCACCTTCAAAGGGCTAAAGAACAATACAAGAAAGGAGCAGATCAACATCGGAAGGAAGCCCCTCAATATCAAGTAGGGGATCAAGTCTGGTTATCCACCAAATATCTACCTCTAAAAGGGCCACGCACATTCAACCCAAGATACCTTGGTCCCTATTCCATCACTACCATAGTAAACCCAGTAGCGGTCAAGTTGGACTTGCCCCCGCACATGAAGATACATCCGGTCTTCCACGTCTCTCTATTAAAACCCGTGCAACCTCAAACCCGACTAACTAAATCTCCAAAACCTATCCTAGTTGATGGAGAACTCGAGTTTGAAGTCAAAAGCATTCTGGACTCCAAGATCTCCAAATCTAAACTATTTTACCTAATTGACTGGAACGGCTACGGCCCCCAAGAGAGATCCTGGGAACCTGCTGAATATGTCCACGCTCCTCGCCTAATCAAAAGATTTCACCGAACATTTCCTGACAAGCCAAAACCCCCGGAGAAGCCCGGTTTGGGAGGGGACTTGAGGGGGGTACTGTCATGATCTCTGCTTCCAAAAGGTCAGGTTTTTCCCAACTCCCTTGGAAGCAGATCCATAACCCAGGTTCCGAGTGCCAACCAGTCCCAATTGGGACCTTTTGGACCCAGTCCTGGCGCCAGTGGCACCAGGCTCATAAATATGCCCAGTCCCAGCGCTGAAAGCGCCGGGCTCATAATGCTTGGGTGGACTTACCTGCAGCAGACCATGCTGCTTACTTGCCTGCCAGTTGAGCCTCTGATCCTCTTCTGTTTGCAACTACTTTTCCTGTTGGGTGGGGCAGGAGCCACTCCCTAGATTCAGAACACTGGAACTCTTCTGGAAAGCAGGAACTCTTTTCTTACCTAGGCGTGGCTGTGGAAGGAGACACCTAAGCACTACAGGAGGCTATTTAAACCACACCCGATGGTTGAATCTTGCTTTGCGTTATTCTGCATCCTCTGCAGCAGAACGCTCATCGTGTCTTCTGCATCTGATCCTGGGCCCAAGGAAAAAGGCTTACCATCCTGAATCCAGTCTTCAGCAACACCTATAAAGACAAGAAAGAACAGGTTAGCATTACGGTCTTCAGTGACAGCTCTTCACTTACCTGGTCCATCGGCTGTCACCAACGCCTCGCGCTGCATTCCGGCATCTGAAAGACAAAGGCTTACCTGCTCTTCGTGCGCTCCAGAGGTCTTCACACTGCATTCCGGCATCTGAAAGACAAAAGCTTACCAACTCTTCGCACGCTCCGGAGGCCTTCGGCGCTGCATCCCACATCTGAAAGACAAAACAAGGTGCGTTTAAAGACATTGGGGAACTTTAATACTCACGTGCCATTACTCCTTTCCACATCTAACCCAGTGGGTATTCCGGCACCCTGCAGCCGCTCCGAACTTGTACCTGCAAAATAAAAAGACAGTTAGAGCGCATCGTGAAGCAGGCAACTAGCGCTTACTTACGTGCTTCCAGGAGCTTCTATTCATCACACGGGCTCCATCTTCAACTCACTTCAGCCCGTCATCCGCCATCGCCGGAACCCTGCAAAACAAGAAACATCATTACTAAAGACTTTAAAGACATTAGAACTACTCGAAACTTACCGTTCGTGCAGTAAACGACGGACAGCAGTCCTCTGAAGTCAAGAGGCCTGCTCCCCTTATCCAGTGAAGAAACTGGTTACAGCACCCTGCCCCGAGGCAGATGGAGAGCACGGCGTTCACTTACCTAAGGTGAGAGCGTTAACCTTTGGGGTTCTACAGGCGAAGAGAAAGGGAAGAAGAGAGAGACATTCAATAACCCAGTTCCTTAATCCCATATTTTCTATCTGCAGACATCGTACCCTTCGAGTCAAACATACAGTGCACAGAGGTCCAGCCCAAAGAGCCAGCCGTGTGTTACACATCACCTTTGAAGATACGGTATACGCCCAGTCAATACCGGCGCCTCTACGGGAATCAGGTGAGCGTTACACTAGGCCTTGATTGCTCGACTACGTTACCAATAATAGAGAATCTTGGCTGGGGTCCTCTGTGCCTCTCCTCTACCATATACAGAGCGGAAGTACAGACCCCCCCTACCAGTCTTTACACTGGTGGCAGTGGTGGGATGCTTATGGTTTTAAGAATCAGTGTATAACCGTGCCAAATATCCGCACTTTATTAAATTAAGGTTTGGTTGTGTACAAAATAACTGCATTACAAGCAATGGAGTCGATTGCAAATGGTAAATTGACTCAGATGAGCTTAGAGGCTCTCCAGAGTGCTTGTGAAGCCAAGGAGTTAGACTTTGTGGATAAGTCTAGGGCTGAGCTGATAGCTGCCTGGTGGACTACCAGACCGATGGTGAAACTCTTGATGAGGGGGGGAATGCAACCAATGAGGACTCTGCCCCTAGGGTTTCTACTGAATCTGTTTCTGGGAATGCCACCATTCCTGCCGCCTCTATTCCGAACCCCAGCAATTCCTTGGAGCTTGAGTTATTAAGGATGAAATTGGCCTTGGAACATCGCAAGTTGGAAATAGATGCTGAGCTTAAGAAGGAGGAGCTGGCTCAACAAGTTGAACTCAAGAATAGGGATCTTAAACTCAAAGACAAGGACACTGAATGTCAGAGAATCCAGCTAGAGAAAGCTAGAGTGGAGACTTCAGCGAAACCCAGTGAGAGTGTCATGTCCCCAGCAACTAAATTCATGAAAGATTTGGTTGGTGTGTTTATGGAGGGTTCAGATATCCTCCAATGGATTGAAGCGTTTGAAATGGCTAGTGCAATTCATTATGTTGACAAAAGAGATTGGGCTAAGTGTTTGCTAAGCAGAGTGCCTCAGACTGGGTATGACTGTATTCTGAAGCTGAGTGTGGAAGAAAGGGGTCAGTATGAGTGTATGAAATCTGTTTTGAGTGCCAAGTTTGGCAAGACACCTACCCAATACCTTAAAAGGTTCAGGGATTTTAAGAAAAGAGAGAATGTGTCTTGGGTTGACTGGGTGAGTGCTGCGCACATGAATATGATGGGGTGGATTGATGGTTACAAGGTGAAAACCTTTGTTGAATTGTCCCACCTGTTGTTTTTTGAGCATTTTTCTGAAGCCTGTTCACCGGAGCTGCGTCAGTATGCTGCTGACCAGAACATTTTGGATCCCTTTAAGCTGGCTAGGCTGGCTGACACGTGGGTCTCCCACCGGGTGGCCCCTAAGGACTCCAGTGGGAAGGACAAGGACAAAGAAAAGGGGGCCTCTCAGAAAGCTGAGGAGTCCCAAAAGCAGCCACAGTCGAATAAATCTAAACCCTCCTCTCCTAAGACCCAAAAATCTAGTGGGGATAATTCATCTGTGGGTGGGAATAAGAGTAGTGGTCCACCTGCTGCAAAGCAGGCTCCCAGTGGTTCCAGTACCGTACCCCACACTCCTGGCACTTGTTGGGATTGTGGGGCTCTGGATCACAGAAGGGGTACCTCCAAGTGTAAAGGTAAGGCACTTGGAGTACAGGCTGTCAGCCTGACCTACCCTTACCCCATGTCTGAGATGGAGGCCACTGTCCTCCCCTCCTCTACAGGGATCACATTTGGTGCTCCCGTAGAGATTTCCTTAGTGTCCCTTGGGGCCTGGGACCAGTACGCGGAAGTACTGGCGACTATCCCACAGAACACCCGTAGATTTTTGAGAAGTGTCCTCCTGAACGGCCAGCCTTCTACTGGTTTGAGAGACACTGGGGCAAGCATGACAGTGGTGGACAGGACCCTGCTCAAGCCAGAGGACTATGTAGGTGCTCCTCTGAGAGCCACCAGGTTAGCTGGTGGGCCTCCCAAATTATCGCCTGTAGCCCGAGTCACACTCGTAATTGGAGAAAAGACAGCAAAGCTTCCTGTCCTGGTTCAGGACAATGTCCCTGCTAACATTTTGTTAGATAAGGATCTAGTCGAGTTGGGATTGATCGCGGATGGTCTTCCCATGACTGCTGCTGCGGTCACTAGGTCACAGTTGACCCCGGGTCTGGCTGTGAGTCAGGTACCCGAGCCGAAGGTGCGGCCTAAGGCAAGACGAAGGAAGAGCAAGAAGGCCACCTCTGTGGAGGGAGCTCCTTCTCTTCCTGCTGTTCCTACAGCACCCATTGGGATCCATGCTCTGGACGGGCTGGTTCCAGTGGTAAACCCCGTCTCAACTCCTGTGGGAGAAGAGCCAGAAGACTCTCTTGTGGGAGAGGTTCTCAACCCAGAGGATCATCCCGACCTTAAATGCTTATTAGCTGAAGGGGGACCCTCCCGGGCAGACTTCTGTAAAGGACAGAGAGAGTGTCACTCTCTCGAGGGTCTGAGGAAACAGGCCCTGTCCCAGGCACAAGGAGAAGTGCCTAGGACATTCCGGATTTATTGGGAGGGAGTGCTCCTTGTTAGTGAGCCCACTAAGCCTGAACCTGGTGCCCTCAAGAGGTTGGTGGTACCCCAGGTTTACAGTCCCTTCCTACTGCAGTTGGCACATGAGGTGCCCTTGGTTGGTCACCTTGGTACCAAGAAGACTAAGCAGAGGCTCTCTGCCCATTTCTGCTGGCCTTGGATGGGAGTAGAAGTGGAGTCCCACTGCAGGACCTGCCCAACGTGTCAGTTGTCTGGCAAGACTGGAGGCAGTGTCATTGTCCCACTGCAGCCATTGCCAGTGGTTGGCAAACCATTTGAGAGGGTGGGCATCGACATTGTTGGTCCCCTTGACCCTCCCACATCAGGTGGACATCAGTTCATCCTGGTTTTGGTAGATCATGCCACCAGGTACCCTGAGGCTATACCCCTTCGGACCGTTACTGCCAAGGTGGTTGCCAGGGCTCTCCTGGGCATTTTTACCCCTGTTGGATTCCCCAAGGAGGTTGTCTCTGACCGAGGTTCCAACTTCATGTCTAGTTACATGAAAACCATGAAGAAAGAGTGCGGGGTATCCTACAAGTTCTCCACCTCTTACCACCCCCAGACCAATGGTCTGGTTGAGAGATTTAATAAAACTCTCAAGGGCATGATAGGTGGTTTGGAAGAGTCCCTAAGGAGGAAATGGGATCTCCTCCTGCCATGCCTGCTGTTTGCTTACAGAGAGGTACCTCAAGAGGGTGTTGGTTTCAGCCCCTTTGAGTTACTCTTTGGACATCCCGTGAGGGGGCCCCTTGCCTTGATCAGAGAAGGTTGGGAAGCCACCCCTCCAGGTCCCACCAAACAAGTGCGGGACTATGTGTTAGGCCTCAGACGGAGGATGACACAGATGATGGGTCAAGCAACAGCGAATCTCAAGCCCAGCCAGGAATTGAACAAATACTGGCATGACCTTAAATCATTGCAGGTGGATTGGACTCCGGGACAGGAGGTCCTCGTGATGGAGCTTACCAAGCCTCGGGAATTGGCAGATAAATGGACTGGACCCTTCAGGATAATCTCCAAGATGGGCGAGGTCAATTATCTGGTTGACATGGGAATCCCAGGGGTAGCCCCTCAGGTATTCCATGATAATAGGCTCAAGCCTTTCCACAGGCGAGCCGAAGTGTCATGTCTCTTGCTGGCTTCAGAGCAAGAAGAGGATGAGAGTGAGCCCCTTTCTGATTTGCTGCATAGCAACCCTCACGATGGCTCAGTGGAGGGAGTGCATCTCTCTCCAGATTTGACAACCGAGCAGCAGAGGGCCTGCAGGACTTTGCTCCAGCAGTATGCCTCTCTCTTTTGCTGATGCCATGCCTTACACCGTGGTGTAAGCACGGGATTGACACTGGTGACAGCGTGCCTGTCAAGAGCAGGAGCTACCGAATGTCAGATACGGTTAAGAACCACATCTAGGCTGAGGTCACCAAGATGTTGTATCTGGGTGTTATTGAACCCTCAACCAGTCCCTGGTCCAGTCCCGTGGTCCTTGTCCCCAAGGCAAGTTCCCAGGCAGGTACCAAGGATTGGAGGTTCTGTGTGGTCTGCAGAGGAGTCAATGCCGTCACCAAAACTGACGCGCACCCATTGCCCAGGGCTGATGAGCTCGTGGACACCATAGGTGTTGCCAAATTTGTGAGCACCTTTGACCTCACCTCAGGCTATTGGCAAATACCTCTGACAGACCATGCCAAGGAAAAGACAGCGTTCTCAACACCAGTGGGACTCTACCAGTTTAGGGTCATGCCTTTTGGGTTGAAGAATGCCCCTGCCACCTTCCAGAGATTGGTCAATCATGCTCTCAGTGGGCTGGAAGCCTTTTGTGTGTCTTATTTAGACGACATTTCCGTCTACAGTTCCACTTGGGAAGAGCACTTGACACATCTGGGTAGAGTGTTGCAGGCCTTGAAAAGGGCTAACCTCACTATCAAGACCACCAAGTACCAGATAGCTCAGGGGAAAGTCACGTATCTTGGTCATGAGGTAGGAGGGGGTCAAATCCAACCTCTCCCCAGTAAGGTACAGGATGTACATGACTGGGAGACTCCCACTACTCAAACCCAGGTGAGAGCCTTTTTGGGCCTCACTGGGTATTATCGCAATTTCATGGCGGACTATGGGACCGTAGCTGCACCACTGACAGCTCTGACTTCACCCAAACAACCTAGGAAGGTTCATTGGACTGAAGACTGTCAGAGGGCCTTTGATGGCTTGAAAGAAAGTCTGTGTAGGGCACCCGTGTTGTGTGCGCCTGACTACAGCCGACCCTTTATCGTCCAGACGGATGCCTGCAACACCGGAATTGGAGCTGTCTTGTCCCAGTTAGATGACAAAGGGAGAGAACATCCTATCATATTCATCAGTAGACAACTCAAGGGTAGAGAACTTAGGTGGGCTACTGTTGAAAAGGAATGTTTTAGTATAGTTTGGAGCCTTAGGTGTTTTAGGCCCTACCTTACGGGGTCTACCTTCAAGGTCCAAACAGATCATAAGCCCCTGAAGTGGCTTATGCAGATGAAGGGTGAGAACCCGAAACTGCTCAGGTGGTCCATTAGCCTGCAAGGGCTAGACTTCACCATAGAGCACAGACCAGGGAAGAGTCACGATAATGCAGATGGCCTTTCCAGGAGGTATGTTGACCGTCTGGATGAGGGTGTCTATCCCGTGGGAGATTAGGCACCCTCCACCTCAGTCTGGGAGGGGCGACTGTGATGCTGGAAATGCATCGGAGGGACAGGGCCTCCGTATCCTTGTCCTTTACTGCTTTTTATCGTGTGTTCTGTCGTGTTTTCCGCGCCAGAGTTCATGTGGGACTCCTGGCAGTGCAGCTCTCTCTCTTTTGGTTTGGAGAACGGGCCCGTGGGATACCCTTATGGCAACCCTGTGCCCCTAGTGTATGTTTTTGGGCACCTGTGGGTGGCCCACAGAGCAGGGTATGGGCTGGTGGCAGCTCCATGCTGAATTTGACAGGTGGGTGGAGTATCCTCCATTTTGAGATACCCCGGCCCTGCCATTGGGATCAGTTGATTCTGGATGGAAAACAAAATGGCCCCTGCGGCCTCTTGCTTTCTATTACCCATTACCTTGTTTTCCCAAAGTCCTGGGAAGCCTTGACTCTGTCCCTTCCCCCTGACTGGCTGTTCGATGGAAGTACCATATATGGTGTTGTTGTGAAGGCCCGGCCAGACTAGCTGGAGCCTTCCCGGTGATGTATGTTGTGGGTACCTCCTGTGGGTGGGACCTGGGTGAATAGAATGTGTGACGAATTTGCATTCTGTGTTGTGGATGTCTAGTATCTGGTGGTTGACACAATGACTGAGACAGCCCTTCCCGAAACCGGTATGAATGCAGTTGGGAGTGTTGAATGGCTCGGTACTTGTCCCAATACACATAACTTGTTGTGAGTGTCTGGACAGAAGTGAATGGCCTGAATACCTCGTGTGCCTGATTGGCTGCCTGCCTGCATGAATGCCCTTAGTCGTGATTGGATGCTTGAGTGTGACCCAGCGGAATGAATGGGAGATCAACAGTATATCTGGGGACCTCTCACTGCTAGGAATCGTGTTCAGAAGCTGAAGTCCACTATGACGAGTAACTAGAGTAACTGAAGCTTGACCTTGAAGCCCTGCTGGATGAGAAGAATTGCTGTTGCTCTCCTTCACAATCTGAAAGCTGCTGTGTCTCCAAGGACTGACCCAGAGAGGACCTGGTAAGGCGCCCTCTTCCCGAGCTACGAGGGACCATCGTGCACAGCTGATCTTTGCCAAAGCTCCCTGGTGCACATACCTTCGACAGACTGCCAACCCGAGACGGGGAGTGAAGCGGAATCTCAAAGAGACGCACCCGGACTGTTGTCTGCCACTGTCGACGACCGCCATCGCCGACCGTGCTCCCATTTACCTAAGAACTTCATTTGATCATCGGACGCTCTTGTCTGCATCATCGCCCGCTTTATCCCGCTGGAGAAGGCCCGACCGTCGACGCGCCGAGGAGCATCCACCGATGGGTTTCCCGCAACCTAAGGACCACAGAGACGCCGACGACTTGACGCCCTTGCTGGGCCACAGTTCTTCACCATCTCTTTGTGGTCCAGAACTATCATCACCGAGGTGCCCCGCACGCCTCTTCCTTGCAGGACGCCAACGCTCTGTCGTCGACAAGCACCGCTAGGAACGAAGCTGCCACTTCACGGCCGTAGTTCAACCTGTCCGTCGTCGGACGTTCAACGACCCGTGACTCCTGCCTTAAAGGGAGGGCACTCAAGAAGGGCCGTCGATTCCCCGACACCGAACGCCGAGTTCCTCGACGCCTCTCGAGGATCCGTGGCTCCTGCTTTAAAGGGAGTCACTCAAGAAGCATCGGTCGACGCCTCTTCGGAGAACTGTACTTCACCAGGTACATTGGGGGGGGTAAAACCTTAATAGGAGGAAATAAGACTATTGAACACTACATGGACTGGGCTTATGCTATATATCTTTATTTACAGGTTGCCCAGGTGGGGGGATCTCCACACAGAACTATGCCTAGCGGTAGGGGTCAACATTCTGCCTATTGTTTCAACCATCTTGCGTTCCTTCCTATCTCTATTGCTGGTTTCCTCGTTATTGATCTGTGTGACATTTTAACCGTACAGTTGATGCACTTTAATGAGATTTGATAACATTGGTGGTACCAATTTAGAATTGTATATTTTTATCATTATTGACTTCCGAGTACAAAGTGCGTTATTGTGATCGTGTACATACCTTTGAATATTAATTATGTAAAGACTGTGTTTTCAGTAATACAGTGTGTGGACATTCCTTTGTGGGGGTTCGGGGACTACACTGTACTTAAGAACCAGCCTGCATCACCTCCTGAGAAGCTAGGCCTTGATTGCTCGACTACATTACCAATAATAGAGAATCTTGGCTGGGGTCCTCTGTGCCTCTCCTCTACCATATAGAGAGCGGAGGTACAGACACCCCCTACCAGACTTTACAATCAATCCCAATTTCCCCCCAGCAAACACCAGCGAAATACAGAATTGATTGGCAAACTTGTCAAAATGGTTTTAAAGTTGGCTTGAATGTAATGGGTAAAACACTGAAAATGGTTTAATTCACTGAAATTGTTCAAATTCTAATGGGAGCCACTTTGTATGGTTTCAGATAAGCACTAGCAATGATTAGAGAGTAATAAGCAAGTAGAAAACTTAATTTTGAGGTCAGGTGCAATGAAAAGCTATTTCACACGTTATAGATTTGAGCCAAATGAAAATTTGTGGCAAACTTTTCCACGCGCGGTAAGCGCGATTGCGGAAAAACTATTTTTAGATAGAGGCCAAATGTAAAACAAAGATGCGCTTTTAAAATACAAACAAGGTTTCTTTATACTAGGGATGGGCTATGAAGAAACAAACTACATGACAGCACAGCCACCAAATCAGGACGCCTCCGATCATGGTTTTGCCTCCCGAGACGCTTGCCCTCTTCAGATGAAATATATCAGTGCATAGATGATTTTAACAATATTATGACAGAAGGATTATAGGATAAGAGAGAGAGTTCAGGCAAGACAAAAAGGATTCCTAACCATACAGTTCTGGATATAAGATAGATTTGATTTGGATAGGGATGACTATGGACAGTACATAGGCGAGTGACAATCCTATGCTATGGATACTCACTACCAATGTTAGAATAGAACCGTCAGGGATACTTTCTGGTCAAGGATTTTCCTGGGACAGACTGCTGGTCACACCGGACTGGACGGGTCAGCGATCAGCAAGGCCCTCTGGACACCGCACGACAGGACTGGACAGCAAGCTGCTCTGGTCTACACTGCACAGCACGAATGGACTGGATCTGCAATGGCTCTTTGGTCTGCACATCTCAGCACGGCACCAGGCGGGGTTAAATCTTCCCTTCTGGTTATGAAGATAATTCTTTGGCAGGCAAGCTGTTACAGCACAGCCTGGCTGCTTCTTTTGGTTTCCCCTTTAAATTGAGGGATGTGTTCTGGAAGTTAGGCCCAGCTGAAAGTGGTTCAGCTATGCTCTGAGCCTTTCTGCTTGCAAAGCTTTTGGAGTCTGGAACAAGGAGTATGGATGGATCTCCTTCAAAGTGCTTCGCCATTTCCGGGTGGTGGGTGGATCAGTCTGCCTTTTTAGGTCCTAAACTGTCTCTGTTTATGTGTTTGATAAAGGAGTGATTAAGCAGAATTATCCAGGCGCACCCCCTAGGTAGTCTATTGGATGAAGTCTGCTCTCTCCCTTAATTGGAGGAGAAAACAGAGTGTCATCATGATGATGTGGTTTATGAGGCAAAACATCCTCCCCCTTGTCTTTTGCACATAAAATATATTTTTGATACAATACATCTTTCCATTTGTACAATCTTTATACCAATAACATACATAGATCACATATTTTGTGGAGCAAACCCTCTTCCAATCCTCGTTGCAGTGGGAACTTCGGTCTGGATTTGACACATTTTTGCACTTTTGTCTGGGACACAATATCTGATTTGTCCACAATTTTGTACATATGTGCGCATGATATCTGGGCATAATCATATGAAGTTCCATGCTTCTGACATAAATACAATTGCTACAAAACCAGAATGTTCACTGTGCCTTTTCAGAAAATCACACAGAGTTCTGGCTCCTTTTAAAATGTGCACAAAATAATCACATTCACAATATTGTTAGTTCTCTAATTTTTACAAATTTGCACAGTCCTTTATCAGTCTTTTCCAAAAATATGCTTTCTGTCCATTGAGAATCAACAAAAATGTCTATCCCCGCCTCCAAAGGTTTCTTTAGCTCAAGAGCAATCTATGCCCTCTTCCTCTGGCAGAGGCCACTGTTGACACTTACAATCTGCATATCCTTTCAGCCAAGGAATGTTAACTGTCTCTCCCAGGAGTAGCAGCACAAAATCTCCTCCCCTCTTAATCAACACCTGAATGTGAGCTCCTGGCCTTTGTAGGAAGCAGGGGAGATGCCTTTTGTTGGGGAAAAGCTGGGGAAAACTGGTTTGGTGACTCTGAGTTCAGCTAAATCCACTGTCAATTTAGAAAATGTTTCTTAATTTAAAATAAAACTTGCAATTTTTATTCAAGCAGCTAGAACTCTGATTCCAGTCTCTAAATCATGGAGATTAAATTGTTACAACCAATGTTCCTCTTAATGATGGGTCACTTATATTTAAGACGTTAGATCTTAATGGTTCGAATTTGCAGTTTAAATGCAGGCTTTTGAAACAGTCACAGGCGGCCGCTGGTACTGCGCCCAGATTTTCACAGGCAAGCACACTTTTCACTGTGGATATTTTGATGATAGATTCCACTTTTCCTGACATTGTGGGTTCATATTGATTCCGTAAATGAAGTGGCGGGTAACACCCAGCAAAGATATTGGGCGTTTTATGATGTTTTGGACTGGCATTCTGTATTTTCGGCAACCAAGAAAAAAGGGGTTTAAGAACAATTTCTGGGTGTCTTGCAATAAAGCACTGCCTTTCCTGCAGTGTTCGATTTTTACTCGGTAGGCAGCCCAGTGACAGGTTTCAGCAGTGAGGTCTCCTTCCACCACTGACAACAGGCAAAGTAGATTTGGCAGCCATTTTTTCCGGTTTCAAAGCACAATTTTTAATAAGTTTTGGTGCGCATAGGGCTTTTGCAGCCATTTTGCTGATACTGGTGCCACCAGTACACAGGGATGTCGCAGGGCAGAGCCTAGTGGCTTAAAAGACCCCACAAGCCCCCCTCACGATTTGACTTTTGACCGCCCGTCAAGGGGAAGTCACGAAATTGGGATGTTCAGTTTTTTTCTTTCTGGTCCAAATGGAAAAATGTGTCTGCTTATCCCATCAGCTGTGGATCGACAGGTTCTCCTCGCCGGATCCGGATGAGAGTATGGAGTAATACCCCGGGCCCCTTAGGTTTTTCCTTCCGGTCCCCGAGTGGTCCTCCTTGATGCTCAGGATCCATGGTTTCAAATTCTAGGATGACAAAACAGAGCATTTTTGTAGTCATTTCCCCACCACTATTCATGTAGTGGGGCAGACCATGCATTTGACATATAATGAGGATCTTTTCTATTTGCAATTATTACTAATTATAACCAATGGAATAGTTTTATAGTTGCAATTCTAGGGGTCTGGAATGTCCCCCTCTGGGTTTCCAGATGAATCCTCTAGTTGCTGCAGAGTGTGCCTATGATGGCAACACTTCAGTTGGTTGATATGGAACCACTTATCTTCCCCCTCCACCAAACTGCCTTTGGGGATGCAGATTTTGTAGGCGACTGGTGAGATTTTGTCTACAATTTCAAAAGGACCCCTCCAGCTAGGCAGAAATTTGCACTATTTGGCCGGGTTCCTTTGGAAATTGTATAAGTAGACCCGGTCTCCTACTTGGTATTCTTTTATAGTAGTCTTTAGGTCATAGTGTGTCTTCATACTGTCTACAGATCTTTCTAGATTTCGCTGAGCATCGGCAAAAGCATGTTGAAGGTGTTTTCTCAGATTTTCAACATACTCATGAGTTGTGGAGGCATTTATCAAAGTCTGCTCTTGGGTTCTATAGAGCAGATGCTGGGGAAGCACCATCCTGCGTCCAGTTAGAAGCTCAAACTGTGACATTTTAGTTGCAGATGAAGGGATAGATCTGATGGCCATCAGGACACGAGGTAGTCAGATGTCCGAACTTGGCCCAGAATCTGCCACAAACTTTTTTAATATGCTCACAATTGTCTAGTTGTATCTCTCCACTGCACAACTAGAGGCTGGCCGGTAGGCAATGTGTAGTTTCCTTTTGACCCCAAGTATCTCCCACATCTTTGTCATCACTTCGCTAGTGAAGTGGCTACCTCGGTCTGACTCGATCCGTTGTGGTAGTCCAAAACGCGAGAAGATGTGGTTGATCATCAGGCAGCTGCTGTTTCTGCCTTGCAGTTTGGGGCCGGGAGACTTTCCACCCATTTAGTGAACAAGCATGTCACGGTCAACATGTACTTGTTCCCCCTAGAGGCGCGAATCACGGGTCCGATAAAATCGACTTGTAAAGCTGACCAAGGCAGTGTCATCCCCCTCTTTTGGAGAGGCGCACGGTGTGTGAGGGAAGTTGGCTGAAATTGTGCACACACAAGACACCCCTTCTAGTATTGGTCGAGGTCCTGCCCCATGTGTGGCCAGTATGCGACCTCTCTTAAGATTTCAAGTGTTGTATGAAACCCCCAATGACCGGCTGTGGCCGCATCATGGGCCTGACTTAGCATCAGGCTTCGGAATGAGGTAGGGACCACCCACTGATCATGGCCAGCTAGGGATCTCCTCACCAACAAACCATCTTGGATTCTGAACATTTTGGGACATTTCATCAACACTCTTTCCCTATGTAATCGGTATCCGTCAGGGGAACGTTTTCAGGGTCCTCAAGGTGTTGATAAAACTTACCAATTATTGCATCCCCTTTTTGAGCCGTAATCAAATCAGCATCTGGGGTCTCCTTACTCCATTGTGCAGTTGAGAGTTCATTGTGAGCATTTGTCTGGGACCTAGTGATAGCAGTGATCTGGATTTCCCCCAACAGGGACTCAATCTCAAGTAGATCCCCTTGGATGGCTCTTGATCTTTTTCCAGTAGATGGTCATCCCATTCGAGGTGACCAGATCATCAATATTTTTGATTAATTTCCCAAGTTTCATTGGTTTATTATTAGCACATAGCATGCCTCTGGTTTTCCAGTTAACCTGATGCTCCACAAACCCGTTCCGTACATAATCCGAATCTGTGATTATGACCAGTTCGTGGAGTTGATTTTGGGCAGCATTGAAGATGGCATGATGCACAGCCATCAACAGCCATCAACTCTGCCACTTGACTACTTCGGGGACCAATTTTGTACCCAGCAGAGGGTTCTGGGGCATCATTCACCCATGCATTCTCTCTACGCCGGCCACACGTTCTTTTTCCCCGTTGTTGCCAACATGGTAAGAGCATCCATCCACATAGACAGTGGGCATTCCCTCATACTGGTCTTCTTCGAAGACTTTGTGTGGGGAATTAAGGTATGCCTCCATGTTGTCCTTGATTTTAAGACTTTTGTCCTCGAGACAGTTTTCTCTGGCACAATCATGCAAGTCAGCCAGACCTTACGCGAGGGGACTCTTCTTGTTTTGGCCATATCTGACCTCCACAGGAAAGCCTTGCATTGACAGAATCCAGGAAGTAATTCGGGGATTACTCACATTTCCGGCCCGGATTCTGTCACTTTGGAGATATTGCAGAGGCTGGTGTGGAGTCTTCACTATGATGTGTTCCCCCTGGATAAACGGGCGGTAATTCTTCATTGCCCACACCATTGCCAGGAGTGCCTTCTCACAATCGTTGAATCTTTCCTCCACTGAGGATAAAGTTTTACCCGCATATGAGATTACTTTATTGACCTTGTCATGCTTTTGGTATAATACTGCAGTCAAGCATGTATTTGAGAACCCTGTCTCCAATGAGAACTCCTTGTTTTTGAGAGGGTAAGCTAGGCAAGGTGCTTGTGAGAGGCTTCTTTTGAGTTGTCTCACTGCCTCGGCTTGTTTTGGACCGCACTCCTACTTGACCACCCCCTTCAAAAGATGGATCAGGGGTCTTGTGATCTCTGCGTAGTCCTCAATGAACTTCCTGCTGTAATTAGTCAGTCCAAGGAGGCTCCTTAGTTCCCGCAGAGTTGTGGGGTCTTTTAATTTCTGGAGGGCTTCCACTTTCTTTTCCTGGGGACAGAGACCCTGAGGAGTAATATCATGCCCCAACAAACACGGGTTCTGCACCACTGTTCCTTTTGAAAGGAGAGTTTTGCTCCGGCAGCCCTCAACTGTGTCAGAACATAACAGATCTCCACTATGTGTTCTTCCACAATTGAGCTTTTGACTAAAACATCATCTGCATAGGCCAGGTTACCACTTTCACCCAAGTTGGGCATGGCCTTGTGTAGAAAAATGTTGAATTCATTGCCGGAGTTGATGTATCCGAAGGGAGTCCGGGTCCATGTGTACTGCTTCCCCCCGAAGGTGAAAGCCAGCTTGTATTGGTCCTCCCTACTGACAGGTACAGTCCAGTACCCATTGGTCAGGTCAATTGCAGTGAATACCTGTGACCCCCGGATCTGGGCCAGCCCTTGGTCAATGTAGGGAAGAGGCCATCGGGAAGTATGGACCCATTTGTTGAGCTCCCTAAGGTCAGCACACAGTCTCCACTGGCTGTTTGGCTTCAAAATCCCCAGCACCGGATTATTGAAGGTGCTGTGGACTGGACGGATTATCCCACGGGACTCAAGGTTCTTAATAATTTCAGTAAGGGGCTCCATTGATGTGAGAGGCAAGCGATATTGCTTCACAAACACTGGAGTCATGCCTGGGTCCGTGGGAATTGTTGTTGTGTGGATGTCGGTGCGACCACAGTCCTATGAGTCCACTGCAAAGAAATCTTGAAAATCTAAGAAAACTTGTTTCAATGTATGCCTTTGTTCCAGAGTCTCACAGGCATCAGCAAGGTTGACTCTCTCTTCAACCATCTGCCTGAAGCCTGGAAAGACTTCCGGTGTTGCTATCTCAGCGGCCTCCTCCAGCTGGGTGGAGAAGTCCCTGTTCAAAGTGCTGATTTGGACTGGTAGCTTCAAGTGGGGAAGGCAGTTCTCACAGACTTGGAATATCGCCTCATCCCTCCTGAAGTCACAGGTCACATCTTCCTTACCATAAGGGCAGGAAGTATACACCAGGAAGTTCCCCCCATGCCAGGTGAAGATCCTGTCTGGTGTTGTGTCATCATCGCTATCACTGTCAAAACAGTCTTTGGGGATTGGTCCTAACAGTTAATTACCTAAATCTATGGAAAAATGTCGGTCATCAACCACCATTCCAATAATGGTGCCTGCGGCTAGAGTGATAATCTTTAAGTCGCTGTTATCCACCTCTATTCGAATGGTGTCATGTTCTATGTTGACTAATGGTGTTGGGTTCACCCCCAACCCATGCTGTTGGAAGTGAGCATTCAGATGAATATAGGCGTCAGGGTTTTTCAGTTTCTGTCCTCTTTTAACTTTCACTTCCAAGGAGAATTGTCCGGTCCTTCCTGGGATGGTGACTTCCTCTCCAATCTGAATTTCAACTGCATAAGGCAGCAGTTGAGCTGACCTAAATGCTTTCTCTGGATCATCGAAACCCATGGGATTACCCGCTAATCGGGACCAAGCTTTGAAGATTATTAGGTCCAAACTAATGGCAAAGCGATTGAGAATGTCACTGCCTAAGTAAAATGTGTCAGGGACGTCTCGCACGACCCAACAATTATGTACTATGCTCTTGTTGCCTATAGAAATTTTGAGCATACACCTGCTAGGCAGGAAATGTTTGGAACTGGGTGTTTCCAGGTCCATTTCTCATTTGTCTATCAGTTTAAATGTGGGAATGGCTGGATCTTTTGGCAGTTTGTGGAACATGGCTTTGCTGATGAAGCTTTTACCGTTGTTCACGCACACTCGGGCGAGAACAGGGTCCTTCCCTTCCTTTAACTGAATAGGGATGAACAACTGCTCTCCAATTTTCTGAATATCAGCCAGGCTTTGAGCTGATTTCTCATCTTTCTGGACTATATAGGAGTGGGATTTTCTGATTGTGAATTTGTAAAGAATTTCAGAGTGTTTCCTTCCAGTGTGGAATGTCACCTTATACTGGAAGGAAGGTTGATTTCAGAAATAGAGAGGACCCCCCCATCACCAGTTTGTTGTCCTACTGCTATTACTGTCACGTCTGGAATTTGATTATTCTGGAAGTGAAATTCTGCTTGGTCAGATTTTTGTTCAACCATGTGGCATGTGCCGTTTAAACTAACATGGTTGACACTCTGTTTCAATTTTATTGGTTGGCTAGTCTGGGTCCAGAGGACCTTTTTACACAGTCTATGAGGGGAGACAACCTACGCAGGATGTCATTCCCTAGTAAACAAGGGGTGCCCTCTGGAGTTACAACTATGACCGGGTGCTTTACCTTGTGTCGCCCAATTTTAATGTCAAAATCCATAGTCCCCTCGACGGGAATTTCCTTCCCGTCAAAGTTCTGAAGTTGTCCAGGAAGAGGGGTGAGAGGAATTTGGTATTTCTTCCCCCTTATCGAATTCAGTTGATCAAAGGCCCTTTTGACAGAAAGGTAGCTTGGGATCCAGTGTCCACCAGTGCCAAAATTGTACACTGTCCCTGTATTTGGACCGTGGCATAGAATCTTCCCTCCTTCTCCTCAAGGGGTCAAAGATAATGTACATTTATGGACAACTGTTGGGTTAGTTTCTTGGTTTTGGATACTGACAAGAAGGTGAATTGGGCCGGATTCTGTTTGGAGTCTTGGGAATCTGAAAGAAAAAGGTGACAGCTAGATATTGGTGAGGTTTTGGGTTCCCCTGGTTCTGGGCTGCCCCCCCTTTTTTGGAGGCAGTCACCCGGAGTGGTTTGAACCAGGGGATTATCAAGCTGGTGATTCTGGGGTTTGATGATGGGCGGTGCTAACTCAGTCCCCACATCTAACCAGTCTAGATTTGGATCCTTTGGGACCCATTTTACCGTGGGAGAAGATCCTTTTCCCAGAATCCTCTGAGGATCCCTCTCCTTCGAACTGGAAGATCTGTACCTCCTCCTCAAAAAGGGTCTTTGTGGGCTTTTTATTTCTCCCACCCCCTCTCTGCTCCTTGGGTTGCAGACTTTCAGGGGCAGGAGATTTTGGTTCCGGTTCCTGGGTTTCCAGGGGCTTTTTACAAGTGGGGAAGGAAGCTTCCTCCAAGGCTTGACACCCCCCCTTCCCCTTGTGCCTCCTCCCTGGGAACCGGTGGGTTGTCGGGGTTCTTCCCCCGTCGTTTCTCTGGAGCACCAGGTCCTGGATTTGAGGCATTCTGCGCCGCCATGCTCATCTGAGGGTTCTGTTGAGCCCTCAGAATGCGACCCAGATCCTGTGCCATGTTTTGGACCTGGCACTCTAGTTGTGACTCCCACTCTGGCTGGTATGGGGCCCTCATGTCTCCCCTGGGCTGATCCCAGGAAGGGTAACTATCCCTTCTCCCAAAATACCCCGGGTTAGGAAAATGTGGGTACCCCTCCACCCTAGGCCTCCCCTCTCCCGGATTGGGCTGTCTGGGATCAGGAAATTGGGAGAAGAAGGATGGATTGTTTTGGGGGTTAAAGTTTGGTGGGTACCCGGGGAACAAATTCTGTCCAGTATTTGGGGGATTACTGCCCTCCTGGGGGAAGTGAGGAGGGAAGTTCCCTGGGTTAGCTGCTATCTGGTTGCATCCCCCCCCTTGGGCTGGAGGAGTCCACACATAACCCAGGATAGGTCTATTGCCCCATGTAGCGTGGACTGATATAGTCAGGGGAGTTATGGGTCCCATTTGTGGGGTTGCCTCCCTGGCTCCCTGTTTGTGATTGGCCCGAGGGCCTTCTGGGTTTAGGGTTGCTTTGGTTCTGTGCGGGCAGGTTTTTAGGCCCCCCATCTCTAAATCTAAACCGGGGGCAACCTTCACCTCTGCCACCTTGGGAGCAGCAGGGGTGTTGGTTGTTTTGGGGTCTTTTGAGATTATTTTTATTTTCCCCTGGCTTTTGCACCTCACAAATGTGTGTGGCTTGTTTGATGACCCAGTCTAGTGATCTTTTCTCTTGAAAGTCCCTCACTAGCTGGGTCATGATATATATGGGGAGAGCATGTGTCAAGTACCGATCTGTCAGGTACCGAGGCTTCCTCCCCCAACTGCTCACCTGTGTCTTCCGGAGTGGCCTCTGATCTCTTCTGATCCCTCTTCCTTGTGGGAGTCTTGTCTTTTGGTGTTCGAGCCTTTTTATCGTACAGATAGGGTCTGTCCCCTCCGGAGGCCACCTTGGCAGAGATATTCCCTGACCGCGGGGATCCCCAGGGGGCCAGTCCTAGATTCAGGGAAAAAGCACTAAGGCACAAAAAACCCTGTTCCAATGGGGTTCTGTTTGGGCGGCGATTAGATCTCCTCTCTTCCAGTGATGGTAGTTCCGTTCGTAGCAGGCAAGGAAGTCCGTTAGACTTGAAACAAACTCCACCGCTGATAGATATGATACTACTGCTCAGTGTATACAGGAGAGGTGGAACATTAGAACAGGAGATGGATTCTGGAGCCAGACAGTTAAGACTAAACAGAATAACAGAGAGAAAGTACCGAAAAGAATGGTAAGTATAAGGTAAGTAGATTAGAATGAAAGTCCAGAACAGACCACGGAGGCGGACTGCAGGAAGAAAGAAGAAGAAGTACCGCGAAAGAAACCACTCACCAGTAAGAAAAAGGCTCCTTAAGGTCGTAGCACGAGCAAGGCTCCGCTCGCTAAAGCAGAGTGACGGCGCCGGTTGCAAAAATACTCCCGGTTCCTGAAAGTGAAAGGAAAAATGAAAAAACCAGTAGTGCCCAAAGGAAATCCCAACCGAAAGAGGAGGTAATGAGAAAGTAAGCCCGGTACGGCACAAGGCAAGTAACGTACCGCGGGCAGTGCGTTGAATTCAGGAAGGTAGAAAGCGAACGTAGACGAAGTGAAGGATAATCACAAGAAGGGCACAGTAAGGAAAGAATGGGCGAAAGTAGGCAGCCGGAACGGATGAATTACACGAGAGTATCTCCACACGAACCGAGCGTTGGTAAACAGATACAACGCGTCGGCTTGTGGGAGGAGTCTGCCTATAAAGGACCGGTGGCCATCTTGGGTGAGGACTGGAGCGTGATCAAAGCTTCCAGCGCGGGCCGAAGGCCATCTTGGGTGAGTACTGGAGCGTGATCAAAGCTTCCAGCGCTTCCACAGCCTCCAATTCCTGACAGTATACCCCCTCTTTCTCGGGGCACCCCCGGGTTTGCCCGGATGGAGTAGATGGAACTTCTGCACCAGACGTGGGGCGTGTATATGACCCACAGGTTCCCACGTCCTCTCTGCTACGGGATAGTTCTTCCAATGCACCAGATAGTATAACCGCCCTTTGCGGTAACTAGAATCCACCAAATGAGACACCTCGTATTCTTCAGGTGTTGGTTTCACTTGGGCTCGTGTACGGTTCACAGGTCTCTTGAAAGGATCCTCCTTATGTTCTTTGAGAAGGGAGACATGAAATACAGGATGTACCCTCTTGAGGTATTCTGGCATCCTGAGTTTATAAGCAACTGGATTGATTTGTTGTATGATGGAAAATGGCCCAAGGAAACAAGAGGAGAACTTCCCCCTATGAACCCACTTGGGTAGGAACCTGGTGGATAACCAGACTAATTGTCCCACCTTCCAGCTGGGATGGATTCTCCGACCCTTGTCAGCCCATCTCTTTTGCGAAAGCTGACTTGCTTGGTGTGCCTCCTTGGCTAGCTTGTGAGCTTCTTGCAAGTCCTGTAGAATTGTATCCAGAGTCGGAATCTTGGTTGAGGGCGAACTGAGCCCGGGCAGGTGTTGAGGGTGATAGCCATAGGTACAATAGAAAGGACTCATCTGGATCGAGGTGTGAAAAGAGTTGTTGTAGGCAAATTCTGCTTGTGGGAGGAAGCGATACCACTCTTCCTGCTGTGGACTGCAGAAGCACCTGAGATATTGCTCCAGGTTGGCATTGAGTCTCTCCGTTTGGCCGTTGCTTTGAGGATGATATCCTGAGGAAAGTGCCTTATGTATTCCGAGAACCTGGCAGAGGGAAGACCAAAACTTCGAGGTAAATTGTGGTCCTCTGTCCGAAACTATGGTTTTAGGTAGGCCATGTAGACGGACTATGTCTTGGAGAAAGACCGCAGCCATTTCTGAGGCCGAAGGCACTTGCTTAAAGGCGGAGAAATGTGCCAGTTTGCTAAAGGAATCGACCGTCACCATGATCGTGGTCATTCCGTATGACGGAGGCAGATCCACAATAAAGTCAGTGGATAAGTGTTCCCATGGACGATCCAGTAAGAGTTGTTGGTGTAATAACCCCAGAGGTTTTCCTGTTTGGTGTTTGTTGGAAGCACATATTGAACAAGTAGAGACATACTGACCTACGTCCCTTCGTAGGGTAGGCCACCAAAACCCTCTCCGGACCAAGTCAAAGGTCTTCCTAATACCAGAATGTCCTGTCAGGGGGGTGTCATGACATCAGGAAAGTATCTTTTCTTGCAGCTTCCTTGTGGGGATATAGAGGGCTCCTTCATGATAAAACAATCCGTCCTTTTCCTGTTTTGTAGATAGTGGAAATTCAGAACACATCTGATATTGAGGGATTAAATCCTGAAGAAAGGAAACTGTAGAAGCCAAGACAGTGAGATGTGGCAATACGAGTTCGTGTCCTATATAGGATCCGGATGGATCTCCTAGTCTTCTAGATAAGGCGTCGGCCTTCTTGTTTTCTGTGCCAGGTATGTAAGTTATCATGAAGTCGTATTGTAGAAAAAAGTACGCCCATCTGGCGTGTCTGGCGTTAGAACATTCCAATTGTTGTAAGACCCTTAGGTTGCGGTGGTCAGTTCTGATAGTAAAAGGATGTGTGGCTCCTTGCAAGAGATGTCTCCACTCTTGGCAGGCCAACTTTATGGCCAAAAGTTCCTTTTCTATAACAGAGTAGTTTCGCTCACTACTGGTTAAAGTCTTGGAGTAGTATGCGATCGGATGTTCATAGCTGTCTTCTGTCTCTTGAAGTAATACTGCCCCTACTGCCCCTGTGGAAGCATCTGTTTCTAGAATAAAGGGCTTAGTCTGATCTGGTTGGACCAGGATGGGTGCTGTGGAAAAACATTCCTTTAAAAAGTTGAAAGCTATTCGAGGTTCTCCGTCAAAAGTGAATTTAACGCCCTTCTTCAACAGGGAAGTCAGAGGGAGTACCCTTTTGGAAAAATTGGGAATAAACCTCCTATAAAAATTTGCCAATCCTAGAAACCCCTGCAGTTCTTTGATATTGGTAGGATCCTTCCAGTTTCTTATGGCCTTTACCTTATTTGCATCCATTTCAACACCTTCCTTTGATAATACGAACCCCAAGTAGGACACCCTTGTGGATTCGAAAGAACACTTCTCTGGCTTTACTAGCAGATAATGGGACTGCAAACGATGTAAAACCAGTCGGACCAATGATCTGTGCTCAGACAAGGACTTGGAGTAAATCAGGATGTCGTCCAGGTATACTACTACCGACACAAACAGCATGTCAGCGAAGATCTTGTCCATGTACCTCTGGAAGACTGCTGGTGCATTTACTAGGCCAAAGGGCATTACTCGATATTCATAGAGCCCGAATGGGGTGCAGAAAGCCGTCTTCCACTCGTCTCCTTGTCTAATTCTCAAGAGATGATAGGCACCTCTCAGGTCAAGCTTTGTGAAGTACTCCGCCCCTTGTACCGCCTCCAAGACGTCCCGGATCAAGGGCATGGGATATCTATCCCGGACCGTGACCTTGTTGAGACCCCTGTAGTCAATACAAGGGCGAAGCTCTGTCGAGTCCTTTTTTGGGATGAAGAATAGGGAGGCACCACATGAAGACTTGGACTCTTGAATGAGCCCGTTCTGCAGATTTGCATCTAGATACTCTCTTAATACTTTCCTTTCTGGTAGTGACAAAGGGTACATTCTTCCGAACTGTACCACTGCTTCCGGTATCAGATCGATACAGCAATCCTCGGTTCTATGGGGTGGTAGTTGTTTTGGGATTATGTCCATGAATACCTCTGAGAAATCCTGGTAATGTAAGGGAACTGAGGCCACTGTGACTGGCTTCTGGATACTTCTCCTGCGGTCTATGGTGTGAGGAGCGTTACACAAGGTCATACAGTGATGTTCACAGTACTCGGATTTGAAAAAGACCTTATTAGCCGTCCAATCAATGTGAGGGTTATGTCTCCTTAACCATGGAATCCCTAATACCAAGGGGAAATGAGCAGCTCGGATCTGATCAAACACCAGAAACTCCTCATGTTGACCTAACCTCACCCTCAATGGAACTGTTTCCAAAGTTATGGGTCCGGATGACAAGGGCCTACCATCAACCCCTTCTACTGGAATAGGGGTGCCCTTAGTCTTGGCGGGTACCAAGTGCTCTGTAGCCCACTTGGAGTCGATGAAATTTCCTGCTGCTCCGCAATCCAACATAGCGAACACCTCTGTGGGAGCTTCTTCGGTTAACCATAGGTCCACTCTGAACACCATTAAACTGTTGTCTTCCGGGGTGTTCACTGCCCTTGTGTAGCTGCAAGGGTGCTTGTTACTTCCCCCGAGACTTCCCTTGCTGTAGATCGGGGGTGGAAGTTTCCCTGCCGACGAGGAGGGACTTCAGTGCAGTCTCTCAATAAATGTGTCGAGGAACCACAGTACATGCATAGTCCTGCCTCTCTTCTTCTTCTTCTTTCTTTCAGCGTCAGAGGACCCCGGGCAGCCCCAATCTGCATAGGCTCATCCATAGCAGGGTTGGCTCTAGGTGGAGGAGTTGGGGTTGGTTGTGAGAAGCATCAGTTTCTTCTTCTCTCTGATCTTCTTTCTTGAAGACGGAATTCGATCTGAAGGGACAATGTCACGAGCTCTTGAAAAGATGCAGGACGAGCTACTCTGGCTAGTTCATCTTTGATTTCGTCCTGGAGACCTCTTCTGTAGATGGTTTGCTGGGCGGAGTCAGGCCAATCCGCCTTGGTTGCTAGCCTCTGGAAGCGAGTTAGATAGGTTTGAACGTCTGTATTTCCTTGTTGGATGTCTAGGATGGCTTCCAAGGAGGAATAGAATACTTCTGGCCTGTCAAACCTTTCACTGAAAACTTCCGTAAAACGGTCATAATCACTCAGAAGAGGATCGTTTCGGGTAACAAAGGGTGTAGCCCATGAGAGAGCGTTTCCGGTAAGATTGGCTATAATGAACCCAACCTTTGGTCTGGCTGTCTCATAAGCGTGAGGTCGGAAGGCGAAATACACTCTGCAAGCGTCAAGGAATTCCTTCAGGCCTCCTGGATGTCCATCGTATTTGCCAAAGGAAAGGGGCATCGTAGGCAGATCCCCGCGATCATCTCGATGTAACACCACCTGCTGTCGGAGGGCTACGTTCTCTGTTCGCAGGGCCTGCACATCCATCGTAAGGTTCTGCAGAGCAGCCACCAACTCCTGATACTGCTCAAGTGATGCCATGAAGGATTTTGGGCGTTGTATTCTGTCAAGTACCGATCTGTCAGGTACCGAGGCTTCCTCCCCCAACTGCTCACCTGTGTCTTCCGGAGTGGCCTCTGATCTCTTCTGATCCCTCTTCCTTGTGGGAGTCTTGTCTTTTGGTGTTCGAGCCTTTTTATCGTACAGATAGGGTCTGTCCCCTCCGGAGGCCACCTTGGCAGAGATATTCCCTGACCGCGGGGATCCCCAGGGGGCCAGTCCTAGATTCAGGGAAAAAGCACTAAGGCACAAAAAACCCTGTTCCAATGGGGTTCTGTTTGGGCGGCGATTAGATCTCCTCTCTTCCAGTGATGGTAGTTCCGTTCGTAGCAGGCAAGGAAGTCCGTTAGACTTGAAACAAACTCCACCGCTGATAGATATGATACTACTGCTCAGTGTATACAGGAGAGGTGGAACATTAGAACAGGAGATGGATTCTGGAGCCAGACAGTTAAGACTAAACAGAATAACAGAGAGAAAGTACCGAAAAGAATGGTAAGTATAAGGTAAGTAGATTAGAATGAAAGTCCAGAACAGACCACGGAGGCGGACTGCAGGAAGAAAGAAGAAGAAGTACCGCGAAAGAAACCACTCACCAGTAAGAAAAAGGCTCCTTAAGGTCGTAGCACGAGCAAGGCTCCGCTCGCTAAAGCAGCGTGACGGCGCCGGTTGCAAAAATACTCCCGGTTCCTGAAAGTGAAAGGAAAAATGAAAAAACCAGTAGTGCCCAAAGGAAATCCCAACCGAAAGAGGAGGTAATGAGAAAGTAAGCCCGGTACGGCACAAGGCAAGTAACGTACCGCGGGCAGTGCGTTGAATTCAGGAAGGTAGAAAGCGAACATAGACGAAGTGAAGGATAATCACAAGAAGGGCACAGTAAGGAAAGAATGGGCGAAAGTAGGCAGCCGGAACGGATGAATTACACGAGAGTATCTCCACACGAACCGAGCGTTGGTAAACAGATACAACGCGTCGGCTTGTGGGAGGAGTCTGCCTATAAAGGACCGGCGGCCATCTTGGGTGAGGACTGGAGCGTGATCAAAGCTTCCAGCGTGGGCCGACGGCCATCTTGGGTGAGGACTGGAGCGTGATCAAAGCTTCCAGCGCTTCCACAGCCTCCAATTCCTGACAGCATGGAAGAAAGTATTTACAAACTCTTTGCTGTCAGTGCGCACCCTTCTAGTGGTCTGTGCAAAGGCACGCTTTAATTCTTGAACAAATTCTTGTGGGGCCTGGATTTCCCCACATTGCAAGTTATAGGCCGCCTTGCGAGCCTGCTGAGGATTCTTGTGCACAGAAAAATGTTTCAAGATGGTCGCCCTATAGGTGGACCATCTGGAATGATTTTGATCCTCCAGCTCCGCAAAGAAGCTGGAGTACTCGGGAGAGAAGGACCACTTTACATATTGAATACAGCTTTGGCTGTCCTTCAAATGGAAAGTCTCCATCATTTGTTCAAAGAGCTCAAGGTGCCCCCAAACCGAATATTTCGCATTCTTATGATAGGGCGTGATGACGCTCCTAATGGCTTTGATTTGTTTTAGGGGTTCCTTTAGCAAGGCCCTCTTGACCTTGTTGGCTTTTTTGGTTCGGGTGACACTGGTCGACTCATCCTCTGACTCAGAGGCACTGCTACCAGAGGTGCCTGTCTGGTCTTCTAGGCTCTCCAGGATTCTGCAAGCTTGGGAATAGCTGGCAGTATGTGGGGGCCTAGATTCTTGAGTTCTGTGGCGCTCAGAGGAGTCTTCTGATTCCTCCTTGCTCCCAGGATTTGCTGAGTACCCCCACCCCCACTGTCCTAGCTGGGCAGAGGTTTTCAGGATGCCCTTAGTGGGCCTACTCTCATGGAGTTCCCCACTAAAGTTTACCATCTGGTCTCTGGGTAAATGGTATTTTTGAGGATCCATTTCTCTGACCCTCCCCTCATTTGAGTCTCCCTGATCAGAGAATATGGCCCTAGCACTTGGGAACCCATACCCAGATGCCCGCCCATCCATTCCTGGGAGGTGCTGATCTACACGCCCCATATTCCTCATTGGATTGAAGTCTGCCATTCTCGTGGCCCTTGGCTCATGTGCGCCAGTGGACATGGGGGTGGCAGAGTCCATGGAGTGGAAGAGATGAAGGCCTCTGGTACTAGGGTTCCTGAGGTTATGCTCAGGTGTTTCCCTTTCCCAGCGGACCTCATCTCTATCAGCCCCTGCTCCCTGCTGCCATGCAAGAACCTGACCTTTCTGTTCATCTATCAAGGCCTTGCTAGTCCCTATCAGTTGTTCCTGCATAGCTACCTGTCTGGGGAGCTTGTCATTTTTCTCACAGAGAGCCTCATTGTCTCTCTGTGCTTCCTGTGTCATTTTGTCAATTTTTGCTGCAGGAGGGTTACCTCCTGAGTCCTGTCCTTATTGGCCTGGTCACTCTTTGCTAGAGCATCTTCCATCCTCCTGGAGTGCTCTAACAGTTTTGTGTAACCTTTTTGGAGCTCACCAAGTCCCTGGAGGGCCAGGTGATTTTCTTCCATCTTATCTTTTAAATAACTGACCTCCTGGCCTAAGGTGTCCCTTTCCTGAATAAGAGTACCCCTCCGTGCAGCCAGGTCGTCTCTTTGTTTGTGGAGTGCACCTGCTTTCTGGCGCTCTTCATCAAATTCTGCCTGGGTGTCCAGGTCTTTGAGAATGAATTTATTATTTTCTTCTTTTTCTTGGTCTAGGCGGTTTTGCAGGGTGACTACCTGCTCTGCGCATACTCTATTAAAATGTATTTGCTGTTACAGCTTTTTCTGGCTCTCTAGTAGAGTCCAAACTTTCTTGACCCTCCTTCTGCAGTGCCTGCACTTTGGTATCCTGCTCTACCTTCTCCTGCTGCAGGATATCCATGTCTTCTTTTATTTTTATCAGGTACTACCTGGTTTCATTTTCTGATTCATGGCTCTTTTGTAGCCTTTGCTCTGCAGAGTCCAGATCAGTTTGGGCTTTTTCTAATGATTGTAGTTGCTTGTTTGCCAGATCTAGGTTCTCGGCATATTTGCCGCTATTTTGGCAATCTTACTTTGCTCTTCTTTTAGCTTAGGAGCCATATACAGTTCACACAGTGTCATATGTAATGGACCCTGATCCTGCCATATATTTAATCCTGTTGCAGTGGCCTGTTCTTTAATTCCCTGCAACCCCACATTCTGATCCTGCTCTGTCCATTCACCCCTGACAAATAATTTGTGCAGTTGGTGTTCTTTTGCCATATTGATTTCTACCAAGGTCGCCGTTCCGGAAATATTAATTTCCTTTCTGACTTACAGGAGTTTATTTTATTTTTACAAAACAGACCAATTCCATAGAGCGTTCCTATTGAAGGGTGCTTTTCACAGTGCAACACAGTGTGGTATCCCAACAGGGTTTATGTACCCTGTTAGTTAGCACGCTGTATTAAGCTGTCACAAGTGGTATGTCTAATTCAGAAATCCCAGCATTCAGCCCCCAATATTGTGGGTGATTTCAACCCAGCACTTCACCTAAGTCAATGCCTAGCGTGTGATGCACAGCTGGAACCCTTAATTGATTATTTGTGTCTATAAGTTATTTTACTTCTGAACGATGTACCACTTATATCATGCCCCACTCTTTTAACCCCCCGGTCACACTGAACCAGGAATCAGGCTGGTTTGCAAAGTTAAAAATATTTATTTATGTATTGCACAATATATATATATCACACTATTTTAATGGGTATAGAATGATCACCAATGGGGTGATGTCACACTAAACAATCTCTTTAATCACAAGGAGTAATGATGAGAAAATAATGCAGCATAGAGATAATATTTTTGTGGGTTTGTTCAATCAAATGGCAATGTGGTTAATATTTCCCCCTGCACACTCTTCAATCCCCCCAATATGCAATATAAAGAGATAGAAGGAGAGAGAGCAGGTTTCAGGAATGCAGAATTCAACAAAATATATCAATCCCAATTTCTCCCCAGCAAACACCAGAGAAAAACAGAATTGGGTTCATTGGAAAGCTTAGGCTGTTAGCTTCAAGTAGACACTTACATTTTGTTTCTAGCACGAAATATGAAGACGTTATGGACGTTTTTGTGGAGGTCATTTTTTTTTTAGATAGAGGCAAAATGTAAAACAAAGATGCACTTTTAAAATACAAACAAGGTTTCTTTACACTAGGGATGGACTATGAAGAAACAAACTACATGACAGCACAGCCACCAGATCAGGAGGCCTCCAATCAGGTTTTTGCCTGCCGAGACGCTTGCCCTCTTCAAATTAAATATATCAGCGCAAAGATGATTTTAACAATATTATGACAGAAGGATTATAGGATAAGAGAGAGAGTTCAGGCAAGACAAAAAGGATTCCTAACAATACAGTTCTGGATATAAGATAGATTTGATTTGGATAGGGATGACTATGGACAGTACATAGGCTAGTGACAATCCTATGCTATGGATACTCACTATCAATGTTAGAATGGAACCGTCAGGGATACTTTCTGGTCAAGGATTTTCCTGGGACAGACTGCTGGGCACACCAGCCTGGACAGGTCAGCGATCAGCAAGGCCCTCTTGACACCGCACGGCAGGACTGGACAGCAAGGCGCTCTGGTCTATACTGCACAGCTGGTACTGCGCCCAGATTTTGACAGATTTTCACAGGCAAGCACACTTTTCACTGTGGATATTTTGATGATAGATTCCACTTTTCCTGACATTGTGGGTTCATATTGATTCCATAAATGAAGTGGCGGGTAACACCCAGCAAAGATATTGGGTGTTTTTTGATGTTTTGGACTGGCATTCTGTATTTTCAGCAAACAAGAAAAAGGGGTTTAAGAGCAATTTCTGGGTTTCTTGCAATAACGCACTGCCTTTCCTGCAGTGTTCCGTTTTTACTCGGTATGCAGCCCAGTGACAGGTTTCAGCAGTGAGGTCTCCTTCCACCACTGACAACAGGCAAAGTAGATTTGGCGGCCATCTTTTCCGGTTTCAAGGCGCAATCTTTCATAGGTTTTGGCACGCATAGGGCTTTCGTGGCCATTTTGCTGATACTGGTGCCACCAGCACACAGGGATGTCGTAGGGCAGAGCCTATTGGGTTAAAACATCCCACATTGACAAAAAGTGAAAAAGGCCTGAGAAAGGTGAGCCCTGAAATAAGTAAAAACTCTCACTTTTTGTGTGTGCTGGAAGAAGTTGAGTACATATATTATGCTCCTATCACTGTGGAAGAGAAATGCAATGCACTTGCAATGATTGACACAGGTGCACAGGCCACTCTCATGTCTAAAGAGTTGGTAAAAGGTATCAATGAAGGGAGATCCCAGCAGAATAATATCAAAGTGAGACTAAATGAAGAATCAGTACATCATTTCAATGGTGAGGAGATACCTATCGAAGGTATCACTGAGTTTGACATAAAGATAGGAAAACACAGGATGAGACAGGAAGTGTTGATCACATCTCTCAGTATAATTCCCTTTTGATGGGAACAGATTGCCTGAAGAGGTTGTCGCCCCTCATTGATGTGGTAAACAGGGTTTTATGGTCCAAAAAAACATTGAGGCCTAAGAAAGTAAGGTCACAAAACAACAGTATAAAAGAATGCCATAATAGGGCTAAATCAGATGATGTAGTGGAGGTGTATCTTCAAAATGCCTGTGTGCCTAGTGTAAGTGTCATCTTGATGTGTCAGAGTGAAATCCAAAGTGAAAAAAAGAGAAGCAATCCACAGAGATTTATTTGGATCTTAAACAAAAATGGCAAACAGAAATAGATGAAAATACATTGCGCTTTTACTTAAAAGAAGAGAAGTGCAAACAGAATGTTGACCCTGAGGTAACCACAGAAAAGCATATTGCACATGGGAGCACAGAAATGTTTTTTGATAAAAATAAGTAAAACTAGGACAAAATTATTTATGTCCAACTACAGTGTGGATCGCTCCTTTCTGTCTGTTTCATAATTTTGCCCTGAATCCACACCTAACACCCCATGGGCCACCCTACCCTTTTGTAAAACATGGGAGATGGGCAGCCATGGCTCCCTATTGGTGTAAATGGTCATTCTCGAATGATAAAAGCCAATAATTGAAAGGCAGGAAATCCCAAAATTCTGAATTAAAAGCCAACACATTTTTGGGTTAGATGAGCCGGACTCGGGGAATAGAGTTGTAGGACGATGCATGCTAAAAATTACCATTGGCCCGAAAACTATCTGTCACAATATGTGGATAGTGAGTGGGACACAGCATTATTTTTTATATGGGAAATGACATTATGCACAGAATGTGTATGGTGTTGGACTTCCTTAATCAAAAAGTGTGGTCCAGGTTAGGGTGACCTGCACCTTAGTTTGAAGACAAGAGACAGGTTTAACATTGTGCACAGTTGGTGCCATATGTAATTGAGCTACAGGTGAAGAAGGATGTTACCATTCCTGTATTCCCCGGACAAGTCAGCAGACAAGTCACTATAATACTAAAACACAGGAATGGGCAGCAGATGAAGGATTCTGATGCATTTGTGTGCATAATGAACCCATGAAGCAACAAGGACTAGAATGTGAATATACACCACTGGTGGAGATTGGGGATGGGCCCATCAAGATCATGGTGGATAATTGTATATCATTTGATTTAAATGAAAATGAAACAGAAAAACAGCATATTGAAATGGAGAGGGATATTCAAAATGTTTAAAGGTGGCAAATCTACAGAGAGATACAGCCACACAGTTAGAGGAAAGCACAGAGGTTCCTCCATTGGAGGATTTCCCAGAATTCTCAAAAATGGTAGAGGAACAAGTTCAGATTGCAGATGCATGTATGAATGAAGAGGAAAGAAATAAGTTAAGAAACATATTTATGGATTTTTTTTAAAACTCTTTTTATTGGTTTTACAACATGTTAAACATTTCCCCAACTGATAACTCCTCTCCCCGATCCCGCCCTGCCCCAGAGGCTCCTCCTGAGCCTTCCTTGTTCCATTCCTTTCATGGATGGTTCACCATGGTTCACTGGAGGTAGAAAGGTTTTGGGCGCTGTGGGCATCACACAACCCGAAAGTCATCCTTGAGGAAGGCTAAGGCTTCTCCCCAGTCTTTTGCAAAGTTGTGTACATTGTTGTCCATGGCGTACGTCGCCCATTCCAGGGCTATGATTTCCCATATTTTTCGCAGCCAGTCCTGCAGCATGGGGACCTCTGTACTTTTCCACCTCTGCGCTATTATTGTTATAGCTGCCAGTTTTAATACCACTCTCGCCTTTTCTCGAGATCTGGGTTCTCTCATTGCGGTGCCCCCTTTGATTCCTAATAGAATTTGTTCCGGAAGTCTACTTTCTCCTGCCCCGTAAGCCTGCTCCTGCGCCTTCTGTACCTCGCTCCAGAATGGCTCTATTTTTGGGCATCTCCGCCAGATATGCTCAGCTGTGCCCTCCATTCCACACCCCCGCCAACAGTCCCCTGATGTGTCCGGGTATATCTCATGGAGGTGGGCTGGCGTATATTACCAGCCGAGTAGTATCTTATACCATCCTTCTTGTAACTGGGATGCTCTTGCCAGTTTGGGGATTTTCCTCCACAATCTCTCCCATTCCTCCCTTCCAGTTTCCCTCCCCAAGGTCCGCTCCCATCTCCGCATATACGGCGACTGTTGCCTAGGAGTTGCGTCATCTAGTATCTTATACAGATTTGATATTAGCCCCTTGGGCCCATTGTTAGTTAAGAAGAATTTTTCAAACTGCATTGTCTTCCTGACCGCTATCTCTTTGACTCCGGGATTCAATTCCCAGTGCCGTATTTGCGCATACCTGAGCCTCTCCCCTTCTTTTACTGCAAATATCCTTTTGCATTCCTCAAAAGAGAGTATTTCCTCCGCCCGGAACATGTCCCGCAGCTTCCTACACCCCTCCTCTTGCCATTGTTTGCATGCTCCCTTCTGCAGTCCAGGTTTAAATTCCCCATTATTGAATATAGGTGTGAAGGGGAATGGGAAGGTCGTGATGGCCCTAGTTCCCACCAGTTTGTCCCAGTTGTCCGCTACTAATTTGGTTATAATGCTCTCATACATGTGCTTCGGTCTATGCTGTTTCAGTAGCCACAGCACTTCTGCCAGCTTGTAGTGCACTACTGCCCTATCCATTGCCACCCATTGCTTGTTTTGCGTGTTCTCCTCCTCTTGGGGCCATTCCCTAATTGCTTTTAGGTGCATGGCCTCGTAGTACTGCTGGAAGTTTGGAAGCGCCAGCCCTCCCTCCCGCTTTGGTGCCATCAATAGATGCCTGCAGACCCTTGCTCTCTTTCCTTTCCAAAGAAACTTGTTAGTCAGGACCTTTATTTCCCTAAAGAAGCTTGCTGGCACCACCTGTGGAATCGCCTGGAATAGATACAGCAATGGCGGAAGCATCACCATTTTAACTGCGGCTAGCCTTCCCACCCATGAAACCCGAAGATTCCTCCACTTATGGAAATCCAGCTTAATGCCTTTCAATAGTGTGGGATAATTAGCTGCATACCAGCCCGCCAGGGTTGCCGTAATTTTCACTCCCAGGTACCTAATCCCCCCCCCCCCGGGCTCCACACAAAGGGGGTTGCTGCCCTCAGTGCCTTGCCGGTCCCCTGCTCCCAGGGTTAGATTCAATAGCTCAGACTTGCCGATGTTGACCTTCAGGCCTGAGACCTCCCTAAATTTCTCCAGCAGGGCCCTGCCTGCCTTGACAGACTCCATTAGCGTTGCCAGTGTTAGCAGCATATCATCAGCGAACGCTGCTACCTTGTGATGCCCCCCCCGCAAATGGGATGCCCCGTATCCCATTTGCCTCCCTTATTGCCTGTAAAAGGTGTTCTAGATATATTGCGTGAAGCAATGGGGCTAACGGGCATCCTTGCTTCGTGCCTCTGCTCAGCCTAAAGGGTCTAGACATAGCTCCATTCAAAGCCACTCTCGTTGACGGCACCTGATAGTTGGCCAGGACCATTTTCAGGAAGTTCCTCCGATGCCCATTTTCTGCATCACCCGAAACAGAAAGGACTACTTGACGCGGTCAAACGCTTTTTCTGCGTCCAGTGACAAGAGTACAGCGGGAGTGTCTGTTTTCTGTGCCTTCTCCAATAGGTGGGCTACCCTCCTGATATTATCCGCCGTCTGCCTGCCGCGTATAAAACCTGCCTGGTCTGCGTGGATCAGGTCCGGGAGAAGGGCCTCCAGCCTGTTCGTCAAGATCTTTGTGTAGATCTTGGCGTCTACGTTTATCAGTGCAATGGGTTTGTAAGATGTTCTCTCCTCGGGGTCCTTATTAGGTTTCCAGATGAGGGTTAGTCTGGCCTCCACCATAGATGGGGTTATCCTGTCTGTGAGTTTGAATGTGTTGAAGAGATATGTCAGGTGGGGGGTTAGTTCAGTTGCAAATGTTTTGTAAAAGGCCGCTGTATAGCCGTCTGGGCCTTGGGGCCTTATTCAATGGTAGGTACCTATCACCCTCCTTACTTCTTCCTCTGTAATCTCCCCGCTAAGGGATTCCTGTGCCTCTCTTCCGATTCTGTGCATTGTCACCCTTTCCAGGAATTCCTCCTGTAGGTGAGCCTGGGGGTTTTGTAAAGTGTATAAGTATTCGTAGAATTGTGCAGGAGTTTCCTGGATGTCGCCTGCCCTTGTGACCCACTCCCCGGTTATCGTTTTCAGGGCTGTGATTGCCTTTTTTGCCTTTGTCCCCCCGTAGTAGACGCCATAGGAGCGCGTCCACCTTATTTGCTTTAGCGCAGTATTTTTGACAGACAGTGAGCAGTGCCCCTTCCGCCCATTTTGTTCGGAGGACCTCCAGTTGCCCTAGTGCCCATCTATATTCCATCATGGAGGACCTAGTCAGGGTTATTCCTGCCCGTTGCCTTGCCGCCTCTACCTCTGCCTCAAGCTGTGCCTCCAGCGCCTTCAACTGCTTTTCCCTCTGTGCTTTCGCCGCTATCAATTCCCCCCTGAGTGTAGCTTTGAATGCATCCCATCTTGTGTCTTCCCTCGTGTCCCCCCTCCTGTTGAACTCAAAGTAACCTTTGATTTTCCCTTCTATTTCTTCTCTAATTAATGGTTTCTGATCAGGAACTTTGGATATTTCCATCCCCACACCCCTCTGTCCTTACACCCTAGATTCATTTGGATGGATACGATCTTGTGGTCCGCTATTCCGATGGGACCCTTCTGATATGATATAATATGATATGGCATTTGTAACACGCCTATACACAAGTGTTACCTGCCCCACCAGGCCCGTTGAAACCCAGATATAGTCAATTCTGGATTGTGAAACATGAACTCCTGATAGAAAAGTAAAGCCTTCCTCGTCTCCCTTCAGCTCCTGCCATACATCCCGTATCCCTGCCCTCTCGATCCTGTGCCTCAATTCCGCTGACATCACTGCACCCCCTCCCTTCTCCGGACCCACCGATCTGTCGCGCCGCAGCAATGTTGAGGTCTCCCATCATGATTATTTGGTCCTGTGCCTTCTTCTCACGAGAAATCTTAGATTACGTGCCAGGCTCGCAAGACTCCATGACCCCTTATCTAAACTAGCCCACAGCAAGGTGACCAGGAATCCATCCCTACACCCTCTTCAACTAAACAGTAGACTCCACCGCAAACCCATCCGTGACCAGAAAAGTACTCACGAATCTATGCCACCACCCCTAAACCCAGCAGATCGAGGGACCAAGGGCGCACTAATAAATGCCCGCTCCATGGTAGCCCATGCATCAGACATTGCTGACCTGCTACATAATGAAGACCTGGACTTCTTAGCAGTTACCGAATCTTGGCTTCACCACACGGCAGGCCCTGCAATCATGCTAGCAGTTCCGGATGACTACACGCTATTAAGACTTGATCGGACTACCTCTAGAGGTGGAGGTCTTGCTATCATAGCCAAAACTAAACTTACTATCACAATTCAATCTCCCACCAATGTTAGCTCCTGTGAATCTCTAACAGCCAAGTTAACACTATCTAGTACTCAATCCATCTCCATTCACCTTATCTACCGACCACCGGGCCCCCTAGGATCATTAGAAGAAGACCTCACAGACATCCTATTAAACAATCTTAAAAACTCCTCACAACGCATCCTACTAGGAGACTTTAACCTTGGTTTCAGCGACCCTGCAGACGCCAATGCAGTACAATCAACAATACCCTAGAGGAACTGGGCTTCACCCAGAAGATTAACGAGCCTACCCATATCAAAGGGAGAACTCTGGACTGGTTAGCGGTGCACAACTGCCCAGTCCTGGTCTCTGCCATACTGCCGCAGCCCTGGACAGACCACTATCTGATCCCGTTTACCCTAAAGGCAACCCCAACACAAGCTAACAGCATAGCTCCAGCTGTCCAATCCCGAAATAAAAAAATTATCACCCCGGAAAACCTGATCCCGCTTATCACACCTACCTTGAATGCCATCCCGGTTCACACTGATCCACTCACGATGGTGGACATCGACAATAAAATCATGCTCTCATCCCTTGACGCTATAGTCCCTTTGAAGCTAAAAAAGAGCAAGCCCCGGAAACACATTAACTCCTGGTTTTCACCTCATCTCAAAGCCCTCAGACAGGAAAAACGACGCTGTGAAAAAATCTGGCGAGCTACCCCCTCAGAAAAAAACAAAAAAAACTTGAGTAGTCTAGCCTCCCAATATAAAAAAGAAATTATACTAGCTACACAATCGTCATTCAGCACGCGAATCTCACAAGCTAAATCCAACACTAGAGAGCTTTTCACAATACTTAAAGAGGTCGAATCCCTAATCCAAGTACCTGATTCATGTATTAAAGATAAAAATTGGTGCACGGGCATTCAAAATGCCCTAGCGAACAAAATCTCCTCCCTTAAAACCAAGATAAGCACTAAAAAAGAATCTCTACTCTCTTCCACCAAGCAGAGTACCGTCTCCCACAAAAAAGGTTCACCCGACTCAATCCTCCCCCCAGCGCACTACCCCTCCTTCAACTTCCACAAAGTATCCAGCAAAGAGGTAGAAAATACCATTCGCACCCTCAAACCCTCAAACTGCCACGGAGACCTATGCCCCGCTCAACTGATTAAGGATGCCGCTCGTGATCTCGCACCATTTATTACCAAACTAATTAATGCGTCTTTCACATCAGGCACCGTACCTAATAACTTAAAACAGTCCTGGGTCCTCCCTCTGCTTAAAAAAACGAATTTAGACCCATCCATCCCAACTACCTACCGCCCTATTACCACAGTACCTTTCCTCCTTAAAATCATTGACAAAATAGCATACCAACAGATCCAAGACTACCTTGAGCACTTCCAGCTCTTAGGCGTCCGTCAATCAGGCTTCAGGCCACAACACGGAACAGAAACCGCACTCATAGATCTCAAGGCACAGATAGACGAGTTGAGAGACCAGGGAAAGACAGCATTATTGCTTCTTCTTGATCTCTCTGCGGCCTTCGATCTGGTCGACCACGAGATCTTGTGCAACCACCTACAAACAGCTGCCCACTTCTCTCAAGAAGCACCCAACTGGATCCAATCCTTCCTTAATAACCGTACGATTAGAGTCTTCTCATTATCAGCAGCAGCCGACCCTATCCCTATCACGTGCGGCGTGCCGCAAGGATCTTGCGTCTCCCCTACACTTTATAACATTTTCACGAAGCCCCTTTTTGATGATCTAGACGATCTGGGTATCACCTACACTAATTTCGCCGATGATACCCAGATCCTAATCCTGTTGTCGGGGGATTATGACAAGGATTTGGCCTTCGTTAATAAAGTGTACCTCATCATCCAGGCATGGATGGCCTAACATGGTCTATGCCTGAATGATGACAAGACGGAACTTCTCATTCTAGGCTCCACACACTACCTCAACAAACTGGGTCACAAATACTCATCATTCATAATTGACGATAACAAAATCATGTTAGCTAAGGAGGTTAAAACCCTTGGATTCTATCTAGATTCCACCCTTACCTTCAACAAACAAGTGAACGCAATGGCCTCCGCCACCCCCTACACTTGCAAACTCATCAGGGCAGCCAAACCCTTTCTCTCCCCCACCAACTGCACCACCTTGGCCAGGGCATTGATCCTGTCCAAGTTGGACTATTGCAATGCCTTATATGTAGGCTGCAACAAATATATCTCTAATAAAATCCAAATCCTCCAAAATAATGCCCTCAGAGCGGCCCTTAGTATCCCGAAGAAAGCCCATATTTCAGATTCCAGAAGATCTGTTAATTGGCTATCCACCAAGGACAAGATATTCCTTAAATCGGTGTCTCTGATTCATAAATGCCTCCACCAAGCAGCCCCCCAATACCTCATCGCCAGATTTACTAGACCTACCCTCTCCCGCCCCTCGAGAACGGCCAACGCTAACCTTCTTCTGGTGCCCAGGTTCAAACGTACTACATCTGGAGGCAATAGCTTTCCAGTAAAAGCAGCGCAATTCAGGAACTCCCTCCCCCCTACTTGTAGGGAGGACCTACCCTACCACCAGTTCAGAGCCAGGACCGTCCACTGGCTCAAATCTCTCGACTCATAACGACTCTTAGAGACCCAGATTCGCCACTACCTTGTGGCTCCTCATCGAATGTAAATATGTTTATAGTATTGCCCTAATGTACATGATCTACCCCTACTCATTGAATGTAAATCTGTTTATAGTTTTGCCTTTAATGTACATGTTCTACCCTCCTATTTGGCGTGATACGTCCGGCAATGTAACCCTAGCTGGACCGTCACCACACTGTATGTAACAAAGCTTTGCAACCCTCTTGCTGCCTCTGCGCCTGGCTACCCTTGGTTTAGGTGCGCATTACAAATAAATAAATACAAAATACAAATACAAATACAAAATACAAAACTCCCAAGAAACGCCTCAGAACCATTTCCTGAAGCTATGGTATAGAGGAGGTCCTGGTGTGTGCCCTTGGCTATGACATACCTACCCTCCTTGTCCCGTAGGACTTCTGTGATTCTGAAATCCACTGTGTTTTTGGTGGCTCGGCCACTCCCCCCGTTTTATTCCTTCCTGAAGCATGCAAAATCTGGTCATACCCCCGCAACTTTAGTCTCCCCTGATCCTTATGCATGAGGTGTGTTTCTTGCAGCCCCAGGACATCCGGTCCCTCTTTCCTTGTAAATTGTTCTAACCTTTTCCTCTTTAGGGGGGGGAATTATGCCCCTAACATTGTGAGTTATATATATCCCAATATATCCTATGTTCCTGTATCCCCATTTATACATCTGTATCCCGTATATTCCTCTATCCATCATGTCGCTATATATATGTATGTCACTATGTACGTCCCCACTGTCCTGCTCATGTGCCTGGTCTCAGGCGCTTACACTGATAGCCACCATATCACACCAATACGCCTACTCTCTGCTATACACCATCATTCAACCAGAACACAGCTATACCCCTGTTAATTTGGCCAAGCTGTGCACATACGGACACGACTCCACGTTCACCTCAACAACCTAATAAAACACAGCTAGCTGAAGCACATTCTGGCTAGCTTAGGTGTCCCTCAGGCCTAACGCAGCCAGAACCCAGTCTAGGTGTCCACCCACCAGACTGAACATATCCAACTGATTTCCTCTGCACAACACCTATCGCTAAGAAACAGTTATCATCCAACAACTACACCAGCTGCACACTTATCTGGTGCACCCACGCACCATACAACACTCTCTCTCTACTGACTTGAACTACGGTTCCAGAGGGCGTTCAACCTACCAGCTCTTTGGCATCATACCAATGATAGATAAGGCGCTATATAAATGTCAAGTAACATAACATAACATAACAGTTAACCACTTGAATGGTTGTCGATTTGGCTATGTCCCTTGCCTGCTGGTGACCCCCGTATTTCTCTCTCTGTAATATACTCCTGCGCCCTCTCTGGTCTGTCCCTTCCCCTTGCCTTCCCCCGTTTTTGGCCCTGTCCGCCTTTACACTTGGGCCGCCTCCCTCCCCCCTTTCCCCTCCTCCTAGCTGGGTTCTCGACCCCCTTCACCCACTCCCTCCCTCCTCTTCCGGTCTCATCACCCTTACTGACCCAGTGATGTTTTCGCCCCCTGCCCCCTGGCCTTATTCTCCTTCTTTTGTCCACCACCCCTTTATATGCTGCCTAATAAGGGCTTTCCCATACTGGGTGCTCGTCCCTCCGCTTCCCTTTGACTTTTCGCCCCTCTCCCTGAGTGATGGGCCACGTAGCTTCGTCCTCCTCCTCCTTTTGTCTCCGACTGTAGACCATTCCCATGGTTTCGTTCTCGTACCATCTGCCGCTCCTGATGCTCTCCTGGATCTGTCCTCCCTCTGCACCTGTTCCAGGTCAAGGTTTAGCATGTCTACTCTTTCTTGCAGCATGGATATGCATCTTTGCTCTCCTGCCCACTCAAAAAGGAGCCCAAAGGGAAAAGTCCATTTGTATCTGATCCCCTTTTCTCGACGAGCGGCCAGGACCGAGCCCATCTGACGACACTTGATCAAGGTACTGCTTGATAGGTCCTGATAAAGCTCAATTTGTTGGTCCTGGTATTTGATCGGTTCCTGTTGTCTTGTAGCCCGCAACACTGACTCTTTTTGTCTGTATCTTGTGAATGCAGCGAGCACATCCCTTGGTTTGGCATTCATGTCCCTGTTAAGGTGTCCTACTCTGTGAACTCTGTCTAGTTCCACCACACCCGGGGTCGCTTCCCCTATGAGATCTGCGAAGATGCTCTGGACGATCCCCTTCAGTTCCTTGTCTTGTACTGTTTCCGAAAGCAATTTCAGTCGTATGTTCCCCCTCTGGGACCTGTTCTCCATGTCGTCCATTTGGAGTGCCAGGTTCCGGGTTGCCACATCCAGTTTCTCAACAGGTTCACTGTTCGCTGTAGTGTCGCTGTCCACTTCCTGCAGGTCCCTCTCCAGGATGTCCGTTCTCTCTCCCAGTTGTCCCGATTCCTGCTTGACTTCCCCCAGGGCCGAGTTAAGGTCTGCTCGCAATAGCTGGAATTGGTCCTGGAATGTCTTGACAAGATTGGACTGCAAGGAGAGCATCTCCCCGTAGAAATCCTGACACGATATCGGCGCCATTGGGTCTATCTCCTCCGGTGTGCTATGGCCTGTCGCACCTTCCTGGGGTCCCCTGAGCATCTCGTTGGGTTGTCTGGTTGTCCACATAGTTGGCAGAGTTCCGGGGGTGTCTCCCTGGGGGTGTGCACCCCTGTTCACTTTGCCTTTGGCTTTATTTGACATGTTAGGGTGGGGGTGACCTCCCTCCAGCATTAGGGGTCTCCTTCTGGCTTGATTTCCACTCCCAGTCACCTGTTCTGCCAAGGATCTTTCTGCCTCAAAGTGGGTCACTCATTGGCCTGCTTCTACCTTCCTGCCAGTGCCCTCTAGGCAGATCCCTTCCTCCTGCACCCACTTTGAGGCTAGGTGCTGCTCCCTTGCTGGGGCCCTTGGCCTCGTCTTCCCTCCAGCTTTTGCAGGCCCGCTCCCTTCCTGCTGTTCTGGTTCCTGCCTCCCTGGGTCTCTGTGTTGGCCTGTCTATCCACTCCCTCGCAGCTTCTCCTTCGCCTCCGCTGAGGTCCAGGGTGGGGACAGTTGAGTCGCGTCCCAGCACCCTCTTCCCCTGCTTAATACTTCTGTGAGGGGTTGGATTCACCCCTGTCCAAGTCGTGGGAGGTTGGCTTCCCTCCCCTGTTTGCCCTTGCACTCAGTTTATTCGGGGGCAGCTGCGGACTAGGTCCCCTCTACTCTGTCCATAACCCGGGGGGTCCCCTGAAGAGCTGTTGTCGATCCGGGTGCTTAGTGCCCGGATGCTGGACTTCCTACTGCCCCCCTGGGCCTTCCTTTGCCAGGACTCCTCCCCTGCGGGCCCCGCTGTTCCTAGGGTGTGCCTCTCTGTCTCTAACTGTGTTAGCGCACCTGGTGCTGCAGGCCTCCCCAGATAGCACAGCAGTGTTCAGTATGTGCCAGGAGGGAAGAGGCTCACGTGCTGCTTGCACCGTTTGGGCCCCAAGTAGGCTTTGTTTAGTCCTCCTTACTATGAGGGCTTCTCCCCCTGGCTCCTTGCTATATGATCCCCTTCGGGTGCTATCCGTTGAGATCCTGAGTGGCTTCCTGCTTGCCCTTGGTTCTAAGTCCACTTTTCCCCTTTATCATGTACGTCCTGCGGCCCCTCGCCTGTTGTGTTTAAATTGTGGGGCCCCGGGCCCACAGCGTCCTAGTATCTCTGAATCCGCCGGGCCTCCGCGTCGCTGCCTCTCACCTGGGTCCCTCCGCTGCCTCTCCGCTCTGCTCCTCTGCACGTCGTCCCCTTAAGCGAGCCATTACAGTCGCCAGGGTGCCCGCTGGTGGTGCTCGGGCTCATCCCCGCTCGCCCTTCTCGGCCACGGTGCTGTGCTTTCCAGGGGACTGTCGGGCCGACATGCTGCTCACTTCTCCGGGTCCCTCTGTTCACGGCTCTGCTTTGGTCCCTGTTGGCCGCCAGTGCCTCATTTCTGTGTTTGCCCTGCTCGCCGCCATCTCCGATTGGTCTCCGCCTGTCCTCAGCCCAGTAGCTTGACCTCACTGACAGGATGCCAGACTCCACAGGGTGCGCCTCTTCGTGGCTCGAACTTTTCCAGGCCGCTGTCCCGGGTACCTCTGCCGGGCTCCTCCTCCCTTGTGGCAGCGTCTCTTTAAGGGGCCAATTCTGCTTTTCCCGGACTATCACTTTGTGTGTCTCCACCGTCTTCTCAGCACTTTACAGGGTAAAACAATTGCCGCGGGGTGGCAAAACCGCTTTGAGTTGCTGGGTGGTAGCAGGAGCGCCGCCGACGCGTCTATCTGGTGTCAGCGGCCATCTTGGAATCTATTTATGGATTTTAAAGAGGTTTTTGTCAAGGATGCATATAATTGTGGCCTAACTGATTTGCATGTTGCCACATTACCGAAGGACATGGTAGTGTTTGTGCGCCAATATCGATTGCCTTTGGCATGTTTGGAGTCATTTGCTGAGATAATGCAATATTTAGAATCCAGATGAATTATTAAGCCCATTCACAGTACCTCAAACACTCCGATTTTGGGTGTGTTGAAACCAAATGGTCAATGGTGTTTGCGTGCAGACTTGAGAGGGTTAAATAAAAGGGTGCCTGTTTCAAGGTGGCCACTCCCATTTATTGATCAAGGTCCATGGCTCAAAAGTGATTACCACATTAGATCTTTCAGCTGGGTACTGGTGCGTGCCACTGGCTGAAGACATACAAAATTTGTTTGCATTTCATTTCATTGATAAAACTCAATACGCATGGTCCAGAACAGTGTTTGGTTATGTCAACAGTATGAGTGAATTTGGAATACTTTTGAGAAAAGCACTCCTGGATGCAGCAGAAAGGGGAACAATAGTGTACGTGGATGATGTTCGAATTAAAAATGAACATCTAAAGAGTCATTTTAATGAGATTAGACATGTGCTTGGCCAGTTACAGAAGGCTGGAGCCAAAGTATCCTTGCAGAAGGCACAATGGTGCAAGAAGAAAGTACATTTCTTGGGCCATGAAGTGGCTGAACATGGGTTGAATCCACAAAAAGAAAGGAATACAGAAATTGAAAAATCCTACTAACTTGAAAGGATTGAAAAGTTTATTAGGGATGACAGGATATAACAGAAAATGTATTGAGAATTATGCCAAGATTACAACCCTTGCAGTTTTTGCAAAGTAAAAGAAATAGATCAGGTAATTTGGCACAGAATTACTTCCTGGACATTGCCATTACAAGGATTCCCTGAAGAAGTAAAATATGGCCAAATAAAATGAGCCCAGTTGCTCAAGGACTGGCAGATCTGCATGATAGCGCAGCTAAATGCATGCCTGATGAAACAGAAACAGAGACCAATTTTAATGTATTTGAACAATCCCCACACAAAGCCCCCACACAAAGCTTTCAATGAAGAGGTGTGTGGAGGTTTACCAACAGTGTATGTGGATGGTTGCCCATATCATGTGGAAAATAATTAAGAAAAGCAACTTGTGGCGGAAATAGGAAATATTTGGTTCAAATGTGATAATATTCCAAGATCGAGTCTGAGAATTGGAGCTAGGAGTAGCCAAATAGCAGAGCTGGCTGCCATTTATAAGGCAATTGCTACTGCCGTTGAAAATAAATTCAAGGAGATAGTTTTGGTAACTGATTCTGATTATGTGCGAAATAGTTAAACATGGGAAAATGATCCAAGGCATAGACAAATTATTGTCAGAAAATGATTTAATAATACATTGGAGGAAAATCCGGGGCTATTTAAAAGCACCAAGAGATGACAAGGAGGGAAATGACAAAGCAGATCAATTGGCCACAATTGGTGCGTTCATGGGAGGGTTGTTTCCCATTAAGCACTTAATTGATGAAATACAGGTAGATGCAATCACACGCTCCAAATCTCCAACAGAAATCGAACAGCCTGTAGTGCAATGGAGTTATGATACCCCGAATGAGGAGTTAATTAAAGGGCAAAAAGAAAACCCAGTGTTAGGCCTATTTGTTAATAATTTGGTAGATGCAAAACAACATCCTCTGTCTGAAAATGATTACAAAGGAAAAGAAGAATTGAGGGTATTATTGAAAAAGAAAACAAAAAAAAGATTAAGCTACAAGATAGTTTGATGATTAGGGAATCTGTAACAGGTTAAATACAATGGGTGGTGCCTCTTTCATTCAGAGGGCTAATGTTACATCATGCGCAAGACATAATAACTGCAGGACATAGAGGCTCACAAAAGACTTTAGAGATCTTAAAGGACTATGCTTACTGGCCGAATATGTCCCAAGTTGTGGAACTATACACCAGAGTATTCTGGTATGTGCACAATTTCAACCTGCTTCAATTATGCATAGGGCTCCATTAATGAAAAGAGGTTTGACTCTTCCATGGTCCGGTTTGCAAATCTACTATGTTGGGCCTGTAAAAAGATCAGCTAGGGGAAACAAATATTTATTGACTGTGGTATGTTTAAAGTCCAAATGGGTGGAATGTATTCCCGCACCGGATTACAGTGCGCAAAGAGCACCCACCTTATTGGTAAATCACATGTTTTCAAGGTTTGGTTTACCCCAAAGGATAGAATCAGTCCGGGAAAGTCATTTCACTAGTTCCTTGAGGAACAAGATGTGGCAGATATTGGGTACAAAGAGGAAACTGCACATATCTTATTGATAATCTTCATCAGGGGGAGTTGAAAGAAAGTAATAGATCTATAGTGGATATACTAAATACATTTGTAGCTGAGGCAGGCTCTAGTTGGGACCTTTGATTGACTTTAGTATTAATGGCCATTAGGTCAACCCCTGCTAAAGCAACAGGTATTACTCCTCATAAAGTGTTAACAGGAAGAAAAATGGTGTTGTCGCAACGTTTATTGTAAAGAATACATGAACAAACACTTGTGAATGCCTCCACAATTCAAGAATATGTAACCCCTACAACCATCAGGCAAACATTTGGACTCTTGAAGGCAAGGTTCCGCTGCCTAAGTAGATCTGCCCTGATGTACAGTCCCGTGAAAGTGGGCAATATTGTCCTGGCCTGTTCCATGTTACATAACATGTGCGTCAGGTGCAACATTCCCCTACCCCCAGACATGGCCATGCCTCTAGCGGAGGGGGGTCACATCAGTGACAGTGAGGCTGAGATGCCATTGCCCCGTCCAGGGATGACATGGACGGATGTGAGGTCCGGTACCAACTCATCACCAACTAATTTTAGGCACAGAGAACATGTACATGGTTTAGGCCATACACCACAATTAACACTGTACAGTACATAAATCACACTTTCACAAAAAGAATGAATGTCCATTCATGATTTGCAATGCAACACCCAATGTATTAAAAAGTAATGTGAAAAAATGAACTAATGGACCAATACTCCCTCCCCAACTATCCCTCCCCTCACCACCTCCCCAACTTGTGATGCAATGTCAATGTGTCAATCTGAGACACACCCATGCCACATGTTTGTCCAGGGCCTATTTACGTGGCCGTTTGCCACCTGGCCCGCCCTTGTGCTGTGTAGCAGACAGGCACATAGACCTAGACCTGTGCCTTGGGCTGCTCTGGAGTGAACTAACGGGCGTGGAGCTGGTGAATGGCGTTTGGGATAACTCACTGGCCGCCTGCAGGGCCATTGAGAGAGACTCAGCCATGGTCAACATGATACTGTTGCCCTTGCGGACCCTCCTGCCCAGGTGTACTATGGCTGATGTTGCACGTCCGAGGGCATGTGCACTGCATGCCTAGTGGCCTGCACACATTTGCGCATGAGCTGGGCATCAGTGTGGAGCAGGGCCGCCTCCCCCTTCGTCAGGCAGGACTCCTCCAGGTGCATCAGGGCCAACAATCCTTCCTGCCTTTCCTCAATGCGGCGCACACGGGCGTCCATGTGCCTGACACTGGGGAAGGGCCGGTGTGGGGGGCTATGCAGGTTGTAGGGACTGAATTTCAGTGCTCATATGGGGTGTGATCCGTGGTGTTCCCCGTGGTCTCACCAGCATCATCTGGAGCTTCTTCATCACTGGTGTCAGGCACATATGATGGAGGCTGTTGTGGTGGAGGAAACAGCCGTCCTCCTGCTGTCGCCCTTGTAGGCAATTGCAACATGGCATGGGCTCCAGGAACTACCTGGGTGGTAGTGGCAGCTGTTGTGGCCACTGCAGTAACTTGCTTGGTTATGGGGGTAGCTGTTGTGGCCACTGCAGGAGCTGCCTGGGCGGTAGGGGAAGCTGTTGTGGCCACTGCAGGAGCTGCCTGGGTAGTAGGGGCAGCTGTTGTAGCCATTGAAGGAGCTGCCTGGGTCGTAGGGGAAGCTGTTGTGGCCACTGCAGGAGATGCCTGGGTGGTGGGGGCAGCTGTTGTAGCCACTGCAAGAGCAGCCTGGGTGGCGGGGGCAGCAGTGACAGCCACAGTGGGTGCTGCCATGTCCTGGGTGGTGGTGCATGGGGTTATCCACCTTCCACGTCTGGTGCCCCTTGAGGTACCTGGTCGGCCTCCATCGCTGTCAGATGATGTGCTCGAGGGTGGAAGAAAGGCATGATGTTAGGTACTAGTGTGAATTCCAAAAGCCCTGATCATGCAATATGGTGATTGTGTGGTGTGCTGTTCAGGGGACATGCCGTGGTACATGGCATGGTGCACTCATGCATGTGTTTTGCGGCCTCAGCTGCAAGGTCTGGTATGTTGGCACATGCAACACAGCTCTACTTGGACTACTGGGGTGGTGACCGAGCATTTGATGGGGACGGTGGCATTCGGGTCTGTCCAGGAGTGGGGTGTTGGGATGTGAAGGGGGAGTTTCGAGGGGGGTGTTTCAGAAGGTGCAAGGCACACGTTGACGGCTGAACCAGTTGCAGGTCCACCATGTGAATGGGGGCTTGTGGTAGGTCTTGCAAGAACATTGAAGGTGCATGCCCTCGCCATTCAATGGGAGGGTGGCCATGTGTGGGTGCAGGTGAGGGCTGGCATTGTTGTGTTGTGGTGGCAGTTGTGGCACGGCAGGCATATATGCAGTACGTGGTGACAGGGTGCCTTGTGTCTGCGGGGGACATGCATTTTCATTTGGCAGTACAGGGTGCCTGTGCAGTGTTCATCATGGATTTCAGGCCTGGATCATTGTCAGGGGGCCTGGGTGTATGCCTACAACAATGACCTGGGTGTTTATCCTGGTGTGTGTGCGAGTGTGCCTGCAGGATGTACGTGTGACACAGTGTGCAAGCAATACAGTGAGGTGGCCTGTCATGTCATTGGAAATGTGACCGACATGGGCGACCGGGCTTGAGACTTGGTTGCCACCATTTGGGCATGTTGGGGAGGGGAGGCAGGGCTACTGCTCGGTGGTATTTGGGGGATGAGGACTGTGCAATTGCCCTTTCAGTGCTGTAGCGCTATGGTGGAGAGGGCAGGGTGGGCGGGGGGTGGTTACGGTTTGGGTGACACATCCATTGTGTTGGCCCATGTGTCCCAGCAACGAGGGGGGGGTGCTGTGCACTGGGTAGGGCCACAATGTACTTGGTCATGTGTGTATGGCAGGTGTGCGTCTCGACTTGGCATGGCCTGGTCCATCAGGCCACCTTTGGGGCAGCCATTGCAATGAGGGCTGCTCAGTGCACATTGCACCTGCCCGTGGCACACCAACGGGGGGTGGTACGTCTGAATGGGCTAGGGGTGTTGTTGTGCATTGCCATGGGCTGCTGTACAGGGCTTCTGCGCTGGGTTTGGGTGTGCTGATAGCTGCAGACGATGGCAGTGCTTACGTGCAACCATGGGCATTGTTTCATGTGTGCCTCCAAGGGTTGCTGGACTGGGGTTTTATGGTGACTAACATCACAGGCCACAGGGGCTGGTGCTGTCCCTGGACCAATGTTGTTGCAGGCACTGGGAATATGGTGCGTCTTGGGCATGCACTCCACAGTGGTAAGGGTGGGGAGCTGCCTGGCAGTCAGGTGCGTTGTTGATATTGGGGCTTCATGTGCTCACCACCCTCAATGGGTGTCCCGGCTCTGGCCTCTGCAGCACCCACTCCTTTGAATCCCTCCATGCCCAGCACACTGCTGCCTTTCTCCTTCCAGGGCAGGAGCCGGATTGGGAATAGGGTCCACTATCTGTTGCCATGCACTTTCAACGGTGTGCAGACAGGAGGTTCCTGACCCTCAGGCGGAGGTCATTCCACTGCTTGTGGCAATCTTTCACTGTGCGTGGGGTCGTCCCCACCGCAAACACCTTTTGTGCCACTTCCTGACAGATTTCCTTCTTCCGGTGCTGGGTTCGGCGGCGCTGGTCCATTGAAAACAGCTCCACAGCATGCTGAACTATAGTATCGGTGAGCAGGTGCAGCTCCAACTCCATGAAGTGCGGCTTGCACTGCCGGGTCTCCGGGATGCGACATGCTATGGTGAGGGATTGATTTCTGGAGTCAGGAGGGGTGGATGGCTGCTGTTACATTCCAATTGCAGTGGATTGTGATTTTGATGATGGCTGCCGGCCAGTTTCCTGTTCAGGCGATGTTACGCTCACATGGACCCCACAGGGGTGTCGATCAGACCCGGACAGCTGCGGTTTCCTTCAACGTGATGCGTAGTGCAGAGATGACTGTCTGGACTGGCCCGCCTAGTCTTGTCTGCTGGACCCGAAGAAGTATTTTCCTGCAAGTGGAGACAGGGATTAACCACCTGTGGGTTTTAGTGATGGCCTCCCAACTGTTCTCGCTCTCCCACACTAATCACCTCTGATATCCCCTTAGTAACCTCACCTTATGTTCGTAAAAGATGAGCTCTCCATCCTGTGTGTCTTGCAGGGGCACGTAGATACTAGTTACTTCACTGGTTTAAAGGCGTTTGGAGAGTTCCAGTAAGTATTGACTCTGAAGTCCCTGGCGGGATTGGTAAGTATCAAGTTCAAAGAGTTCAATGTGCCCGATGTTCACTCTTGTCCCCTTCCTTCCTTAAGTTGCAACTGAGTTCGTGAGAAGAAGGTCTCCTAGCTGCTGCTGGTGTTCAGGTAAGAGTCTGTGTTACCCAACGCTGTCCGGTAACTATTGCATGCATTAACGTGTTGTTTTTCTCCCTCTTTACAGATGCGGCATATGAAAATGTGGAGAGTTATGGAATTATACCGCCGGTGGTAAGTCTATGGTGGTAAGAGGTTGTATTTGTTGATTCCCTTGGCTCTCCTTGTTTTTTCTTGTGTCCCCTAGGTGCCGGATTACGGCGTAGAAATGATGGAAACAGTGCCGGATCGAAAGATGCTGTGAGAACTGGTGAGTATGGCGCCGTGCTGGAGCTGGCGAAGCGACGCGTGCAGGACTGATGTACTTTCCAGGTCCGGAGATTAAATGGTTCCGGAATTAGGTGAGGAATTTGAAATAAGTTTGTTTTCTAACCTTGTCCTTTTCTTCTTCTTTATTCTAGGAGCTCTGGATTTGAGACGGGCGTGGCAGAAGACTGGATGCTGGCTGCAGGCGGGCGGGCGTGGCAGAAGACTGGATGCTGGCTGCAGGCACGGTGAGCGTCACGCTGCTGGATGCAGAATAACGCGAAGCATGTGCTGCTGTTCGGGTGTGCTTTAAATAGCCTGCAAAGTAGTTCCAGGTAAGAAGTTCCCTAGAGCCACGCCCGAGTAAAAAATAGTCCCTGTAACAAAATAGTCCCATCCAGGCCTCATGTAGGCTTGGACTCTTTTGCAGCATGGTCTGCATCAGGTAAGTAAAGTCTATGAGCCTGGCGCCTATGGCGCCAGGACTGATTTCTATGTTGAGCCAGGCGCCTAAGGCGCCAGGACTGAACCCAGACAGCCCCTAGCCGGGGCTGCTGAGGTTTAAACAAATGTCTGGATGCCTGCTCCCGGAGCTCAGGGCCTTGGTCCTGATGCCTGGGGGTAGGCTTCATGACAGGCGATCATGAAATTTCCAGTCACGCTGTTTGCCTGTGCTGCTGTTTCCGGTGCTGCTGATTCTGCATGGTCGTGCCAGAAACGGGGGCCCATGGCAACCAAGGTGACTGTGCGGCCGGCGTATGGTCTTTTCCACTTTGTTACCATAATGCCGGCATCACCTTTTCTGGCATGCCAGAATGAGCACTGCCAACACAAACCGTAATCGGCTGTTCAATCAGGTCCTACTGGTGCCAGAAATGGTGGAACCAGCATCACAGTAACGCCGAGGATTTACCGGCATACTTGTAATGAGGCCCTTAGTCTTGACCGCAGCCAAGCTACCTTGATTGGTCTGGCTTTTCCAGAGGGTTCCCCTGTTCCACCAAACTAGGGTGGCCTCCTAAACCTCTGCCCACCAGGTCAGAGTTTAAAAATCCATCTTAACAACGTGGTGGAGCGGTAAAGATGTAAGCCCTGGGTGAAGAGGAGGCAGTGGTGAAGTCTGTGTCACTCTGTTGAGCGGCCCGGGTGAAGAAAGCCCAGGGCTGCTCAGGGAAGCAGCCTGTGTGAAGGTGCGGCCTGCCCCCTGCGTTTCCACAATGCATTGCTAAGGGGAGAGGCCAGAGGGGAGGCTGCAGAGAGTGATGATGAGTATAGCGGCCTCCCCATAGCAAAAGGGATACCGCTGACAATTGAAAATGGTGCCTCGGCTGCGCTGTGTCTTCGGGTGGGCCCACCAGCCAACGGGGCCCACTCTAAAAGAATATTTATACTGCGGGTTGCGGCGGTGACATCGGTTGGGCCCCCAGCCAACGGGGCCCACCCTGAACAGTAGTATTGCCACAGGTGCTGCGGCGGTGAGGGTGGGCAGTCCCCATGTGCATAGGGGGCCGCCCAGAACAGTGTGCAAACTGCGGGCAGTGGGGTGACCCCATGTGGTGTACAGGGTCACCCTAGAACAGGTGGGGGCCAGGTCCCATGAGACATCTGTAGGACAAAGGCAAGCACAGTCATCAGTAGCATTACCCCTCAGTACCAGCCCCATGTGTCTTCTGTGGGACAAAGCCGAACCCAGTCATCAGCAGCATTACCCCTCAGAAGCAGCCCTGCATCCACACATTCAAAACCAGCGCCCCAGGACAGACCTCAAGGTACTGTGTAGAGGTGACTGGCTGCAGCAGTCACCCTATTGTGACATAGTGTTTTATGTTGTATATTTGTTGTGAGTCTATATATATGTAAAGTGTATTTCCCTATGGGGCGCCAAGGAGGAGGGGAAGCAGCAACCCGTAGGAGTCCTGAGCCAGGGATACTACACCTTAACGCACACATGTGCGAATGAGAACCCAGCGGAGAAAGGTGGGTGGACCCTCATATGGGGACCTATAGCAGATCCCTGAATGTGCAGATTGGCCCCATGAAGGGGGGGTGGACCTTTCCCTATTGGACAGCCCAGCCCCAGGGGTTAGCTGTTGGCTGGTTGAACCAGGTTAAATAAACAGTCACAGCCTCATATCATTTGGTAAGAGTAAAACTCTGTATTTATATAACAGTATATAGAAAGGAAAACCAATCAGCTCCTCGGTATGTGCGAGAAATTTGACATTTACATTGCCCCTAATTCAGGTGCTACATAAACCTTTAAAAGTCCTCCTTACAGTTCCTCTCTTTGGTTTACCCTCTTTAATCCCAATGGGGTCACTTGGGGGACAAGACCATTCAAAGTTGATAAACAAATAAATAAATATATCAATGGGACCACTGGTGAGCAAGATCATTTACATTTGTTAAATAAATAACTGTTTTCCCTTCCGTGGGAGCACCTGTGAACAAGATCCTTCACATTTGATAAGTAAGCAACTGTTTCACGTGAGTGGGATCACTTGTGAGCAAGATCATTCACATATGATAAATAAATAACTGTGGTCCCTTCAGTGGGAGCACTTTTGAGGGAGATCACTCATATTTAATAAATAAATATGTGTTTCATCTCAGGGTGAGCACTTTTGTGCAGATCATTCACATTGGACAAATATATACTTATTTCACCTCAGCTGGAGCACTTTTGAGCGAGATCATTCACATTTGATTAATAAATACTTATCTCACCTCAGGGGGAGCACTGTTGAGCGAGATCATTCACATTTGATAAATATATACTCATTTCACCTCAGGGGGAGCACTTTTGGGTGAGATCATTCACATTTGATAAATAGATACTTATTTCATATTTTACCTCAGGGGAGGCACTTTTGAGCAAGATCATTCACATTTGATACATAAATACTTATTTCACCTCAGACGGAGCACCTCTCAGCGAAATCATTCACATTTAATAAATAAATACTTATTTCTTTGTTGTAGATCCCCCACACTCCCCCCCCCGGGCAGCTGCAGGCTATCACATTACACACAGCAGACAGCGCGGAGACCAAACACGCTGTTCCCCGATGCACTGAGGGAAAAGATCCATAACGAGAGCAACACTGTTCTCCAGGCAAGTACTGGCCATTACAGTAATACCCGCTGCAGCAACCGTGAAGAGCGTAACCCCGGCTTAGGTTCTCAGCGGGGTTTCATCCAAGTAGAAAGTTCTGGCGGAGTACCTTGACCTTGCTCTTTCCTGACCAGACACCACATGCTGATTTCCCTCCCCACTTAGCAGGAAATGTTGTGAGGCCTAATTAGGTGCTCCTACCTATGAGGGTCTCTCTCTTCCCCCTCTCTCCGGTGGGGGCTTGCCACCTCCCACACCTCCTCTCTTTGAGGGTGTGCCCGATGGCCAAATAGCAAACGGGACAAAACCCTGTGGAATCTCCCTTCTCTGACTCAGTTTACTTGTGCAGGCAGCTGGCTGTCATAGGTGACCAACTCTGCTGTCACATATTCCAATACACTCCCCTGCGTTTTACTTCCTAACGTTGCGAAGAGAAATGACAGTGCAGCCAACGACCGTAAGTGGCCCAACAATATACTTCTCTCTTTCAATAGTACCGCACTATGCAGCCCGCTCCGTAAACTTTTCCACTCCTACCTTAAATCACGGAGAGGAGAAAAACAATTAGAGTCAGTGACCACCTGTCCCTCATGAATGGCACGCACACACGGGCACTATCAGCTCGCGTTGGGCTGTCTCCCTCACACGTTTGCTCGCTACCTCAACTCTAGAGAGGGGAGAGCGCGAGCCAGCCCAGCAACACGGCCCACGGCGGAACTCTCCACACTGGAGGGCCTGGCCGCCCTGCATGTTCCTGAAGATCAGCCAACCACCGCGCCTCTCTGCACGGCTATATAAAATCCCTGGTCCTGTCCACATGTCACTGAGACGTGAGGAACCGGTGACAGGATTTGTTTTGAAATCACCTCATCTATGCTCTGATTCCCCCTGCGGGCGGGCCATATCAAGGGATCTCAGGAAGGAGTATAATCCCAGTCATATAAAAAAGACTGAGCAATATGAACGTAAACACACCATCCATACACAACAATGAAGTGCCCACGCTGGAATGTGTGGGTTTACATATACATATATGTTGTGTGTATAATTGTGTACTGTTAAGTAGGGTACATTTTAAGTTGGGGAGATTAGGGAGTTCGGGTAATAATTAGAGGGAATGTTAAGCAGGATCATTGTTAAGTAGGAATAGATAAGATGTTAAATAGATGGCCATTAGTTTCAGTAGGAGTTAGAGGGGAGGCACCCTGGCATGAGGTGGTGGGATAGGTTGGCGGCCTGCCAAAGATGGGACCACCCACAGAGGCCATCCTCTGGCCTCACACTCCATGTGGGTGGTACCTGAGTTTGGGAATGGGATTGGTTGTGGCAAGCCTATCCTTAGGGTCCCTGAGACCCCACCAAGGAAGGGTGAGCCAGTCTCCACTTAGATGGAGCTCACGCCAGGGGAATCCTAGTGCTAAAGTGTAAGAGATAAGGAGTAAGGTATGTTCGATAAAGAGGGGTCCTCGTGGGGATCCCTATAAAAGTTCACTCTGGTGTCTGTGTCCGTTTTTTTATACAGCATTGGACTCTGAGGGTTGTCCCATTCTGTCCTTACCCAATCATTTTTAACACCATGTGGACAGAACCAAATTATTCCAAAGTTAGTCCTGTAGTCTAAGTCCCTACATCTAACAAACTGTCCCTGTAAAGAATCTCTTTCTATCCCTTGCAGAAGTGAAGATGATCCTAGAGAGTCTGTGTCCTTTAGCCATCAAAGAACTCAGGGTGTAGCCCATCTCCTGAATTGATAACTTTTTTATTTCCAGGTTGCTCAGCACCCCACCAGAGCAGCTGGTCTGGCATGGTGGGGTGGTCTCGGTGAGTCCGTTCCTGGCTACAGGTCTGTTCCTGGATACAAGTGTCATCAGCCAAAAGTTAACAGAGAAAGCCAAAGGATACGATAAGTCTTTCTAGCGCAGAGGTATAGAGGGTGAAGAGAAGAGATCAAAGGACTGATCTTAGTGGGACGCTGACTAGAAGAGGGGTAGAATCAGAGGTTTGCGAGTTCCAAGAGATTTTAAAGGATCAACATTTCATGTAGGAGGTGATCCGGGCAAGAGCATATTTGTGAAATCCAGGGTCCTGGAAAGTGTGAAGGCTTTTAGTGTGGTCGACAGTGTCAAAAGCGGTAGAAAGGTCCAAAAATATTAATGTAGAAGAGAGTTTGGAGTGGTGAGCATTAGAGAGAAGGTTGGAGACATGCATGAGTGAAGTCTCAGTGGAGCATTTACTATTAAAGTCAGATTGAAGTGGATCTCCAATGCCATTATGCTCAAGGTACTTAATGATACGTTTGAAGACCACCTGCTCAGGGGTTTTTTAATAATGGGGAAGTAGAGAGCATGGGCAATAGTTTGCAGGGACAATTGGGTCAGCAGAGGTTTCAATAGGTTTAAGACAATTGCAGATTTGAAGGCAGCAGGGAAGAGTCCAGCGGATAGAGAGAGAGGATAAAGAGCTCAGAGATATTAGGGCAAGTGATTGAACCCACGCATTGAACCATTTGGGGAGCAGAAGTGTCAATTGGAGCATAGGATGGGTAATCACTGTAAATGATGGGTGTTAATTCAATGGAAGAAGTGGGGAACATGTAGTTGAGAATAGAAGAGGTAGGTGGGAGAGGTGGTAGACAGAAGGAGGAGTTGGGAGGGAGAGAGATTTTAGAGGAAACGTAGTGAGCCACGTCATTAGTAGAAATTTAGGTGGCAAAGGGTTTTGTCTTGGGAGGTGTGAACAAAGATTGAAGGGTAGATAAATGCTTGTGGGGGTGATTGCAAAAAAAGGAGATTAGGTTTGTGAAGTAGGAGGATTTGGCAGTGTCCACTGCAGAGGTTAGGGTAGCAAGGGCCTTTTTGTAGGCTAAAAGTAAGGTAGGTGTCTGTAATATGCTCCAGCATCGTAGTTCAAGGTGCATGACTGTTTTGAGGGTCTGAATTTCAGAGGTGATCTAAAGCTGTGGTCGCAAATGGGATGTTTTGAATGTGCGGCCAGGATAGTGTTGGTCAAATGGAGTCATAAGTGCATAGTGAAAGTCAGAGAAAGCACACTCAATGGAAGAGGCATGAGTAAGGGAAAGAGTCAAGAGAGAGGTCCTCACATCATCAAGGTAAGGGGCAAGAAAGTTCTGCCTGATGTTCCTCTTAGTCGTTGAAGAGGGGAGATGAGGAGTAGAAGGTGGAGTGACTAAGATATTAAAGTGAACAATGGAATGAACAGAGGGAGAGCAGTCAGAGGAGGAGAGTGAATTAGAGAGAAAGACAAAGTGAAGAGAGTGCCCACCAGGGTGGTTATGCTGGTTGTGAAGGGAGCAGAGGGAGTGGTCAGAGAGGGATTTAAGTCCAAGGCAGGTGGCTGCAGAAGGCCTAGGGAGGTTAAAGTCCCCCAGCAGGCTTGGGATGTCAGTAGTAGGTGACTCAAGGAGAAGGGCCAGGTGTGAGAAGAAGGAGTTGAGAGGACAAGGGGCTCCATAGAGAGCCAGAAAAGATAGGGTTCTATAAGGTCCATAGAGTCTCTTCTTCAGCCAGTCTTCTCAGTGCATCACGCCCGTCTCCTGTGATGTCACTAGCTTCCCTTTCATTCATTTTCATATTCCTTCAGGGAGCTCCTCCATAAGATTGTCTTCTCTTCGGGAATACATTTGATATGGCTTTCTTAATGGATACCTTTTCTCAAATATTCGCTGTGGAATAGTCTCAACTGCTGAAGTTAAACATTGCACAATTTCAGGCTCCCAACATATATGTAGTAGGGAGGCGGGACTTCCTGCAAAGACCTGTTACTGCTCCTCTACACTCCCCCCTCTAGTCGATTCATCGACCACATTTTCACAAGTATCCACATCTTGATACCTTCTCTTGTAGAAGTGTTTCTTTGGAGTCTAGATCTTCATCACTCCCTTCAGGGAACCTGCTGATTTGACATGTTCATCCACACTCCAAGTTATGTAGCTGCCCTGTCCATTTGGATTACAAAGACCCATCGTCCTACATACTTCTTGTGATTCTTCGGATACAGGAACTTCGTTCCTTCAGGTGCTACAATGCTGAAGATGTTTGCCATCCACTGCAGAATCCAAGAGAATGTAGACGCAAACCAGCTGTCATCTATAATGTCCTCAGTCTCATCTTCCATCTTGGTTTGCAGGTTCGTCAGCAACGTTATGGCCTCGGTCAAGGTCCCATTTTCGACATCATGAAAAGGTATGAACGTGCAATATTATGACCCAATTTTGGTGCAAACTCCTCCTTCCATCGCAGTGTTCATGTCAAGGACATATCTGTTCTGCAGGGTCATCAGTCGTATGGCCCCTAGCTCATCCTTGATAGGATTGAATCCCTTCATGGTGGTGTTAATTGTCTGCAGAAGCTCCCATCTGGTTATCTGCAACCATTTAGCCTTAGCCATCATCTGGATCCCAGTCATGAAGATAGTTGTAAATATTGAAGCAGTCTGGCTAAAAAACCAGTGCTCGTAGAGGATAGCTTCAAAGGCTTCTATTGATTTTGGTGAGAAGTAGTTCTCTCTTCTGGTTTGATTGAGAAATTCAAGCACTCTTTTCTTCCTCAAAAGAACAATCTACTGCTGGAAATTCTCCAATATTCAGGTCACTGTGAGGACTCACTAATGCTGGAACATGGATGACCACCAAGGAGCACGTTCCTCCTCAATCATTGGGCAACTTCGTGGACCCACAAGCCCAATATCGATCCATTAGTACAGCTGTCCCTGCTCCCATTCTGGAGATATCAATTGTAGTTTTGCAACCTTTGTTATCTCCCACATGAATTCTTCCTTCAATTCGGAAACACACTGTTGTATTCGCCAATAGAATCATCATCATTGGACCTGATTCATTTTCCACCCATGTCAGCAATTTGGCATATTTCACCCATGACTTCAAACACTCATTATTTACTCTTGTTACTTCTTGCACATATTCTGACTTCAGTAGATAAGCTGCACAGGACAACATTCTTGCTTCCCATCCTTTCTTAGATTTTACTTGTCCATAAAGCAAGAATTGTGTTAGTTCCCAACATCCAGGCGATTCAGCTGTCTCTGTTATATCAGGGCATTCCATTCTCTTTAAGTCTTTTATGACTATCCCTTCCTGTCCACCTGAAGGATACACAAGCGCCTTGCTCACCCATCAAGGTTGTTTCTCCATTTGCGATGTCTTGTTATCATCATCCTGAAATGGAAATGACCATTTCAATCGCCATGGTAGAGTAGCCCAACTTCCCTGAAATTGTCCTCAAGTCATACATGCTACAAGATGAATGAGGCACCTGGCATGGTGTTCTGGAATTTCTCTGGAAATGAAAGTTTGTGCTGCATTCATGTCTTAGGGTATGAGAGCGGAGACGAAACAACTTTCGTTAAATGTTCTTTCCCCCACATTTTTCATGTGCTGATACCACATGTTATTACCCACGTGTGCTGCATTGTCTAGCATTATCTTCCTCTGCACTTCTCTTATGTCTCCCATATGAATATTCTCGAAGCACATCAAGAGCAGTTCTCGCCCTGGGAAAAACTTTAGGGACCTCTATACTAATGGAAGTAACTAAATCAAGAGCAGTTAGTGTAGTGGAAGGGATCATGAGGGCGTCTGTCTGATCAAGAGTACTAATGTGATAGAGACTGTGAAGGAGGAGAGATAAAAAGATAGAGCGTTTGATTGTGCAGCCATACGTTATACACCAAAACATAAGCAACCACCTTTTGTGACATTTCGGTCCTTGTGATTCCTCCTCTAAAATCGTGCCAGCTGCCAGATTTCTCATCTTTTTAATCCAATTTATCAAATTACTTTATTCTGGTAATTGCAGTACTTGTTCAATGATCGCAATGAGCGGCCTCCAAATCACAGGGTCATTTTTAGGATCCTGTGAAAAAGTGTGAATATCAGCATCTCTTCTGACAAGAGTAGGATAAGCTTGAAGGATAAATACAAAAACAACAAACACAAGCCTATACACATCACTTTCAGTTAACACCATGGGGTTACTGCTTAGAACAGGTTTGCACCAAGAAATGAATCTGAATATTGAGCTTGTTTCCAATTTCTGATCAAGAACTGATGTTTAGGCATAACTTTGATACATCAACAGGTTTGTAAAGTTCATTTTTCAAAAGCTTCCTAAAACTCTCAGCAAGGGTTTGCACTCCAGCTATAATATCTATAAGGAGTGTCTGTTCGAGTCTTAGTCCAAATGCAAAATCTACATCAGCAGCTGGTCGCTTTATCATCCTTCTTTTTCGTCATCGATCGAGTCTGCACATGCTGAAATTCTTCTTCTTGTCTTGCTTCTAGATCGGCAACAGTGGAAGGGGCAGATTCGCCTTCATAGGCTTTCACGTCGTTCAAGTGAAGCCAAGCTCACCTGCCTTGGACTTTAACTGCTGAGGGGTTACATTTTCAACATAAAAGGGGCCATGAAAGCGTGGCTCGTGGCACTTCCGGTTAAAGTTTTTAATTAGAGCAGAATCTCCAACAAATAACTTGGGTGCCGATAATAGTTCAGATGATCTGGTTGCTCAATGGTCTTCATCTGTGTTCTGAGACCGACCCCCTGGATGCTTGAGTTGATCTGAAATGAGAGAGATGCTAGAGGTCATAAATGTCAAATAGTTATTCAGCTCATCACCTTACACTTTAGATGTACTCTGGGCATTACTTCTACGCCTCGATGGAGGTGTAAGAGGCATTCTCATTTGCCTCCCTGTCACTTGCTTGTGGGGGGTGAGGTGATGATCTGAACCAAGCTGATTCCGAAGGGCACATGAAGCTAAGGACAGGCAATATAGCCATCCCTTCTTCAAAGTCAATTTCATCTTGGCAATCCTTTCTTTAAGGAGGCCATTGAGTCTCGCACATCCACTGTTTGCTAGCTTGTGATACGTAGGAGAAATCATACGCTTAATATTCAATAGAAGCCCTATCTGTTGAAACACCTCATTAACAAAATGCGGCCCATTGTCTGATCTCAGCACTTCACACACACCCCATCTCGGAAAGACTTTGTGCACTAGAAACCTCGCTGCACAAGTGGCATCAGTGTGTGTACACGGACCTGGCCCGATCCACCTGGAGAAGGGACACACCATCACTATCAGATACCTATATCCATTACATACTTGCAGCATATCAACATAGTCAATATGTAAATGTTGTAAAGCACCATTCGGTCTGGGTATTACCCCTCTAATCGTTCTTAGTGTATGCCCAGCAGTAAACGTCTGACACACAATGCTATTCACTATGAAGAATGCAACGTGCTCCAACAAATTTGGAATGAATCAGTCCTCAGCAATCGTTGCAGCAAGACTCTCCCTAGTTACATGCGCAGGATAATGCAGCTGCTCAAGTGCAACCTTTAATAATGCTACTGGCATCACCGGCTTTCCAGTGCTATCCTGTCACCATAATGCTTCTGTGGGGGATAAAGAACACCCCCTTTGTTTCCATAACTCCTGCTCTTCCTGCGGTGCACTTCCTTGAATCTCCATTAATTGGGTCATCAGTAATTTATTAAAACCTTCTTGCATTGGGGGGCGTGGCCTAGAGCGCTGGCGATGCAGTCGCTCCCCTGATGGGCTCCGTGGGTAGCCCGCTGCATTGGCATTTTACCATGTTCCTACAGAGTGTTTGATGGCCTGATTAACTGTGGTGGCGTATGAAGGTCCAGGGCTACTGCCGGCATGCTGATTCAAAATGGCAGACGGGACCACAATGCCCAATGCCCGAGATCTGCGGCGGCAGCAAGAACCGAAGATAAGCCTGTGGCTTAGTGGAGCCACTCGGTGGCGCCCCACCATCAACATACCTCCTGAATGTGCCTGAGCTTCTCCAGCTCCGAGGGATTTGCCGCTTTGTCTGTCCGGTGTCGCTCTGATGCCTCTCCCGGCCACCGCTTGTGCCCGTGCCGCGGGCTGGGTTCCAGCTGGTGTTCCCAGTGGCGCTCTGGAGGATAGAGTGCACGTACGCCGGGAGTCTGGGTAAGCATCCCTGGCCCCTCCAGCACATAGCACCGGATCGTCTTTCCTGGTGTCACCCGGGGGAAGCAAGCTTTGCAGCCTTCTTTATTGCGCTCCTGGCGCGCCTCAGACCAATGCTGCTGTCTCTCCGTCCCCGCTCCAGAGGAGGGGGCTGGGACTAGAGCGGTTGCGGGGGTGCGCCTCGGGGCAAGTTTACTCTCCCTCCTCCCTGGACACGCATGGTGGGGCCCGACCTTGGACTACTCTGGCCTGAGAGCTCCTGCTGGGGATAGGGGAACCGGGATCCCCTGCTTTTGTCAGCTGCAAGGGAGCTGTAACATCTTACACTCCCTGCGGAGCAGCGGCCCGGCACTAGCCCAGCTCCTGGCGCCTGATCTCCACCCCCCCGCTTATGTGGAGGGGGATCAATTTGGACCCCAGCCTTGGCCTGCATAACACAGCACATCTACGAGGGTGGGCCTACCCGACTCATGCGCCACTGGCGTGGTAGCGGCCCTGGGGCACCGGAGCGGACCTGGTCCGCAGCACCATGTTCTGGGGGAGGCCGCCGCCCTCATCGGCGTCCCGGATCCAGCCTCAGACAGCCACGAGTAACCAGCTGGCCGTGAGGAGCTTCAACATTCTGCCCTCTTCATTGAACAATCTGTCTCCACCTCCTCGAGCCTGTCAGCCAAGCCACTACAAGGTATCTACACTGAAATAGACCCTCACTGCCACCAAAAGACCTACCATCACCTGAGACAAATTGGGTCCTCATCTTCCACCCCAAAGAGGCTCCCCTGAACTGCTGCGCTCCTGCAGTTTGAGACCCTGCTGCGGAGTGCAGTCGGACGCCCCACCTGATGTTATCACCAGGGTGCATTTCTTTACCACGAAGGAAGCCATATCGGTAATAAGCCACTCCAGAGACAAAATCACTTTCCAAGGGGCCGCCCTCCAGATTTACCAAGATCTATCTCCTCTTACTCTTCAGAAGAGGCGAGCCCTCCGCCCACTAACCGCTCTCCTCCAAGCACAAAGAATTCGCTACAGATGGCTTTTTCCCACAGCTTTGCAATTTTCCTACAAGGGCACCCTGAGGAAAATCAGTCACCTAGATGACGCTGAAAACATTTTGCATCCGGACTCCTCCAGCCCCTCACCTCCTCCGGCCACTGAGGCGGCGGCTGACTCGGACCCCGTGGCCTCTCCTAAGTCCAATCAAAACACGTGGTCAAAGGTCCCGAGATTCAGGAAGAGGAAATGACCCGGCGTGGTCCCATAATGGAGTCCCTTGTACTCTATGACCCAACTCGCGGGCCCGGCACCCTGGAGCCGCCCATCACTTGCAGGAACACAGACAAACCCCATCTCTGATGCAGCGGGCCTCCCCCACGGTCCATGCCCAGCTCCAAGGCATAATCCACCTACGAGTCCTTGGAGCATTCCACCAAGACTGTTTGTACTCCTAGCCATGTTGGCTACACACTGTTATATGGCCCCATTGGCCAGGGGAGGTTTTGAACCCGTAAAGGGTCCGCTGTCCCCAGTTAAACCTAGGACTTCCCGTTGGCGGTCCGAGCAAAAACCTCAAAGGCAGGATAATAAATGGTCACATATCTCACAACATGATGGCTGACCTTTCTGCAGCTCCCCCCCTTCCTCAGAACTTGTCAGCGACCCCAGATCTTGCCCCGGAACATCAGACTCTAAAGTTCGTCTCCCTGAATGTCAAGGGACTGAATTCACCAGCTAAACGCAAGTCAATCTTACAAAAACTCCAGAATGACACTGCTGCAGTAGCTATGCTACAGGAAACTCACCTACTGCTGGCAGACCTCGGACGCCTACGCCCCCGAAACTTCCCGAAGCAATTCTTCGCATCTGGGAACTCCAAGAGGGTTGGCACAGCAATCCTATTTCGAAAGGGGATGAACCCTCAGATACTGGACTCCATAAGATGCCCGTAGGGGTGGTACATAGCGGTGAAGTGTCTGCTATTGGGACAACTATATCCATAGTCTCAGTATACGCGCCGAACTCTGGCCAGGCTCCTTTCTATGAATCGCTGAGTACAACTCTCTCTCCCTTCTTGGAGGCCCAGATAGTGATTGGCGGTGACTTCAATGGTGTCCCAGACCCCGTGAAAGACAAGTCACATCCACCCTCCGCCGGGGACCTAGCCGCAGCCCTAGCTCTCCTGCAATTATTTAGAACTTTAGGGGTAGTGGACTCATGGAGGGTACTCCACCCATCTGAAAAATACTTTTCCTTCTATTCTTATGTTCATCAGACGTTTTCCAGGATAGATCTTCTTCTGATATCTCCGCAAATCTTCACCTTCACCAACGATGTGATTATAGGCTCCAGAATCCTGTCCGACCACGCCCCAGTGACCCTGGAGATTCGAGTGCAGGGACCACCTGATCCCCAACAGCGCAGATGGACGCTATATGACCCAATCCTTAATGAGATGCCACTCAGAGATGCGATTGCAACTACGATTAACAACTTCTTTAAGGAAAACCATAGCAGGGACACCTCCTAAGCCAACAACTGGGACGCAATGAAGGCAGTGGTGCAGCGGGAACTGATTGCCAGAGGGGTGGCCTATCACAGGCACAAGCGACACATTCGCCAGAGCCTTGAGGAGGATCTTGAGGATGCAGAAATAATCCATAAGGAGAAGGGATGGACCCCTAGAACACAGCGAGCTATCCGGATAGCGCAAAAGAAAATCGAGGCTCATTACGCCGAGCATACTGCCCACCAAATGGCAAAAGCCAAACAGTTTTACTATGCTAAAAATAATAAGGCGAACAGACTATTGGTGGCCAAACTTGGCAAGGCAAAAAGAAACAACACGATCATGCGCCTGCGGGACCAACATGGCAAGACTCAATATGCTGACCACGACAAGATATGGCTCGCATCGGCCCACCTAACTCAGGTTATGACCGCCCCAATATGAGACATAAAAGAACAGAGGGAATACCTGCGGAGGGCGGCGCTCCCCCGACTGGAAAAGGCAGCTTGTGACTCCTTGGAGGCGCCAATTACCGTCGAGGAAGTGGATGAGGCAATAAAAGCCCTTAAATCCTGGGCCCCTGGCCTGGATGGCTATACGACCAGGTTTTACAAGGTTTTCAAACCTCAACTCCTATCACCCCTGGTACAGCTGTTTAATTCATTCAGGACCACTGGCACTATAACCCCGTCTATGCAACAGTCAATCACAGTCTTGCTGCCCAAACCCGGAGGTGACCCGAAGAACCCTGCATCATATAGACCCATTGCCCTACTCAATATAGATGCCAACATATGCTCCAAAATTTTAGCAACTCGCCTGTCCCAGATCTTGCCGGAAATAATCGGCGCCGACCAGAGTGGTTTCCTCAAACACCGCTCAACAGCTGACAACATTCGTAGAGCCTTGGACCTGGTGTTACGCTCACCTGGCTCCCACAGGGGCGTCGATCTGAACTGGACAGCTGCAGTCTCCACCAATGTGACGCGTAGTGCTGAGATGACGGACTGGACTGACCCACCTAGCTTCGTTTGCTTGGCCCGTAGGAATATTCTTCTGATGGTTTGGAAAGATGAGCTCTCCATCCTGCATTGAGCGCAGGGGTGCGTAGATAACCAGTTACATCACTGGCTCAAAGGAATTGGTGAGTTCCAGAACAATATTGACTCTGAGATTCCCGGCAAGACGCCGTAAGTATGTAGTTCGTAAGAGTTAAAATGTCTGACTTTCACTCTTGTCCGATTCCTTGCAGGTTGCAGCTTGTCCCTAGCGAAGAGTTCCTCGTGGCAATCGGTAATATTCAGGTAAGGATTTGTATTATCCAACACAGTTAGATAAAATAATGGCAATATGTAACCTGTTGCTTTCTCCCTTTTTCAGGCGCTGAGAGAAAGTATGAAGTCTCAGGGAATAATGCCTCCGGAGGTAAAATCAGGAAAGTCTATTGTGGTGAGCAGGTTTCCCCTTGTTTGTCCCTTTGTTTCACCTTGCTATCCTTTTGTTTCCCCTTAGGGGCCGGGGTTCGGCGAGGATGCTGTGGAAGCTCCGCCGACCCGTGAAGAGGAATAGTACCCCCGGTGGTAAAATCAGGTAAGTCTATGGGGGGTACCTAATATCACCTCTGTGTATTCCCTTGGCTCACCTTGCTATTCTGGTCTTCCCCTTTAGGTGCCGGAGTGTGGCGGGAACATGCAGAAGGATGCGGTGGAATGTGAAGATGCTGCGAAGGCCGGTGAGTTCAACGAGGCGCTGCAGCAGGCGAGGCGTTGCGCATAAAATAACTTCTTTCTTCCAGCTTGAAGGCGCGATGGATCGGGAATTCAGGTAAGGATCAAAGGTATTGCTCTTGTTCTAACCTTTTCTCCTTCTTTCTCCCTTTTTCTAGGAGCTCCAGACTCGAAGCGGGCATGGCAGAAGACTGGATTCAGACTTGCAGGCACGGTGAGCGTTACGCTGCTGGATGCAGAATAACGCGAAGCGTGTGCTGCTCTTCAGGCGTGGTTTAAATAGCCTCCAAAGTAGTCCCAGGTAAGTATTCCTCCCCAGCCCCACCCGAGTAAAAAAATAGTCCCTAGGTAAAGTAGTCCCTTCCAAGCCTCTTTAGGCTTGGAGCTCTTGCAGCATGGTCTGCATCAGGTGAGTTTGCAGCATGGTCTGCATCAGGTAAGTTTTGATCTATGAGCCTGGCGCCTATGGCACCAGGACTGACTCTCCATATGAGCCTGGCGCCATAGGCACCAGGACTGCACCCAAATAGCCCCTAGTAGGGGTTGTTGGGCTTGCTTAGAATAACTTGATGCCTGCATCCGGGGTTGCTGGACTTGGTCTGGGTCCCCGGGGGTAGGCATCATGACAGCACTCCCCCCAAGGCCCCTCCTAAAGTCGTTCTTCCCTGTGGTTTTGGTTTGTCTGGGGAATTTTGGTGGAATCTTTTCACCAATCGGGGTGCATGAATGTGGTCACTGAGTTCCCATTACCTTTCCTGTGGTCCGTAACCTTTCCAGTCGATTAAATAAAAAAGTTTTGACTTCATCAGCTTGGAGTCCAGGATGTTCTTAACTTCAAATTCGGTATCCCCGTCTACAAAGATGGGGTCTGGTGGCTTGGTTAGTCTTGTCCCTGGTTGCACTGGCTTCAAAAGTGACACATGAAAGACGGGGTAAATTTGCATATTAGCAGGTAAGTCCAACTTGACAGCCACCGGATTGATAATGGCCTTAATAGAGTAAGGTCCCAAATATCTGGCGTTACAGGTCCGTGTTCCCTGTAGAGGTATATGTTTTGTGGCTAACCATACTTGGTCCCCTATCTGGTATTGTGGAGTATCACTTCTATGCCGATCAGCATCTTTCTTGTATTTTTCTTTCGCCTTTTTTAAATGTGCAGTTGCTTCCTTAAAGGCTTGTGTAATCGTAGCGTGCAGATGGTCCACTGCGGGCATTTCTAAGTGTTGGGGTGAGTCAAGCTCTGAGGTTCGAGGATGATGCCCATTTAAGGTATGAAAGGGGCTTTGTCCAGTTCCAGAATGTACAGAATTATTTTATGCATATTCGGCGATCCAAAGAATGTCTTTCCAATTACTCTCACTCTGATGTAACATACAACGTAGGTATTGTTCAAGAGTCTTGTTGGTCCTCTCCGTTTGACCATCGGTTTGGGGGTGGTGACTGGTCGATAACCTCACATCGATTTGCGCCAATTGACAACATTTTTTCCAAAAATGTGAAATGAATTGACTGCCCCGGTCAGAGACCAATACGGACAGAAATCCGTGTATGCGAACAATGTTTTCGAGGGACTCCTTAGCCAAGATTGAAGCTGAAGGTAATCCCTTTAAAGGAATAAAGTGGGCCATCTTGTAAAAAAGATCCACAATAACTAGAATGGTGTTAAATCCATTGCATTTGGTTAGATCAATAATAAAGTCTAATGATAAGGTGTGCCATGGTGTAGGCGGAATGTCTAAAGGTTGTAAGAGTCCAGCTGGTTTTTTCTTTTGACTTTTGTTTTGGGCGCAAATGCCACAAGACATATCAAATGACTTAATATCCTTTCACCAGGTGGGCCACCAGAATTGTCTCTTAATTTTAGCTTCAGTTTTTGCAATACCTGGGGGCCCCTCCATCAGGGTATCATGATAACGGGAAATGACTAGCTCTTGTAGTTCCTAATGTGGCAGAAATAGTCGCCCTTGGTAATAAGGCAGGTCATTGGTGACAGAGTATTCTGGGCCTTTCTTTACCCAGTCCTGCAGTGCTGTAGAATCAAAGAGTTGCTGGATCTTTACCTGAATGTCCTCTGGTGTCTGTAGAGTAGTCATGCCAAGAATCCTTTGTTCGGAAATTATAGGTACTGGTTCTGGGTTCACTTCCACCTCTCCCATCCCTATTCGGGATAAGGCGTCTGCTTTACCATTTTTACAACCTGGTCGATAGGTTATCACGAAATCGAACTCGGCAAAGAACTATGCCCATCGGAGTTGGCGTGATGATTGGTCCTTGGCTGTCTTTAAATACTGCAAGTTCCGGTGATCGGTAATCACAGTAATGGTATGCCTGGCACCGAGAAGATAGTGTCACCAAGCCTTGAAGGCAGATTTAATGGCTAATAACTCCTTGTTGGTAACCGCATAGTTTAACTCGCGTGCCGAGAACTTTCTGGACCAAAATGCTACTGGGTGAAGCTGGCCAGTTTCAGGTGCAGACGTGAATTTCGCTTTCAGCTCTTGGAAGGCATTTTCAGCTTCTTCAGTCCACATAAAGTGTTTAGTGCTGTGATGGGATGTACAACATGTGAAAAATCGGGATGAATCTGCGGTAGAAATTGGCAAAGCCGAGCATGCTTTGTACTCCTTTAACTGAACTTGGTGATGGCCACTTAAGGATTGCCTCCACCTTTCGTGAGTCCATTCGGACTCCTCTTGGGGTCAGGATAAACCCAAGGAATTCAACTTCTGTGGCATGAAAAACACATTTTTCCAGTTTTGCATATAGTTTGTGCTGGCGCAATTTCTCAAGGACTGCTCGGACGTGCTTCACATGGTCAGATTCTGAAGAGGAGTATACTAGAATATCATCGATATATATGACAACACAAACATCAATGAGTTCACGAAGGACATCATTCATGAAGTATTGGAAGGCTGCTGGTGCATTGTACAACCAGAAAGGCATCACCTGGTATTGGAATAACCCATACTTAGAGCGAAAAGCAGTCTTCCATTCGTCGCCCTCTTTTACACGTACCAGATGGTATGCCCCCCGAAGATCTAACTTAGTGTATATGCAAGCGTCCTTCACTTGGTCTAGTAGTTCAGGGATCAGAGGCAATGGGTATCGGTTCTTAACAGTTATCTGGTTCAATGCGCGGTAGTCTATGCATGTTCTAAGGTCACCTTCCTTTTTGGGAATGAAGAACAAAGCTGAAGATGCAGGGGACTTGGATGGGCAAATGAAGCCATTAGCAAGGTACTGGTCTAAGTATTGTCGTTGGTGAAGTTTCTCAGGTTCCGTAAGGGCGTAGATCCTGCTACAAGGGGATTGTGCACCGGGTATGAGATCGATTTGACAATCGTACGATCTGTGAGGTGTTAAGGTGTTTGCCTGTTCTTTTTGGAAGACATCCTGGAATTCTTGGTATTCTGGAGGTAGTTGCACGACTGCTGTGGTTACTGTGGCCAGGCCTGCATTCAGATTTTTCTTTGGGTAGCAGGTTTGTGCACAATCCGGGAAGGTTATTCTCTTCTCTCACCAATCAATACAAGGATTATGTGTTTCCAACCAAGGTATCCCCAGTATTATTTGGAACTGTGGGTCTTTGATTAGATCAAACACAATAGTCTCTCGATGCCCATCCTGACCCAATAGTGTCATCTCTGCGGTGGAATGAGTTACAGGCCCAGAGGCAATTTCAGTACCATCGACTGTGGTGATGACATCTGAGGTGGTTTTTCGGCAGAGAGGTAGAGCCAATTCGTAGTCCACATAGTTTCCCCGCTATCAATGTATGCCCTTACTGCGTGCATACGCGATGGCTGCTTTGGATCTATGAGGACCATTGGTATGATGAAATACGAGGTCTGAGTATCCTTCTTCAAGCTCGGCAAGCGCACCTCTACGCTCGTCGGGCGTGGTCGTTTCCCGAGTCTGACTCCATATGGCTTTTATCAGCAGCTGCTACCACCTTCTTGGGTGGTTTTACAGGGCAATCCCGTAGAAAATGCCCTGAAGTGCCACAATATAGACACACTTGCATTTGCCGTCTCCTTTCCCTTTCCTTCTGGGTTAAGGGTCCTTTAACCCCTCCGATTTGCATGGGTTCTGAAGCATCTGCTCCTTTTGGGTTAGCTTATCGTGGGTTTTGACCAACACCCGATTCTCAAACTTGGCTCGATCAGCCTTTCTGTTCTGAAGTCTGTGATCTAACTGGACCACTAAGTCTATATATTCAGCGCAGTCTTGAGGTGGGTTCACGACTTGAGCCAAGACGTCCTTGAGTTCTCCTCGAAGCCCTCGATGAAATAACATGATTCGTTTTACCTCAGGCCATCCAGTTTCCACTATTTAAGGTTGCGATGTAGGTTAGAAGGTCCTGGTTACCCTGTCGTAGGGACAAACGTTTGTTATCCAGGGCCTGTCCCTGGGAGTGCCGGGCAAATAGTCTTTCCATGCTCATTTAAAAGCCCTGAAAATCCCGAAGAATTGCATCATCCATAGTAACTAGTCGAATTGACCAATCAGCTGCACTGCCGCTGAGATATAACAATACAAAGGCTACCTTGGCTTGATCGTTTGGGAAGGCTCCAGGTCTGCATAAAAAGTGCAAGCGGCATTGGTTCATAAACACGGCGAACCTTTTGGGATCTCCGGCAAAGCGTTCGGGCAGAGCTAATGGAATATTTCCTGGTAGGTTTATTTGCACAGGGTTACTCGATGACACAGGAGCTGGATTTCCCCCAGGACCTGGTAGGGGTGCGTGTCCAGCCTGGCTTTGCAGTAGTTGCCTAGCAAGGTCATAAGTTCGCTCCTTTGACAAAATCAGTTCTCTCCTAAGGGCATTGGTTTCTTGACGGGCGGAATGCACTTCAGCCCTCAGTTCCCCTAGTACTTGGGCCAATTGGTCAGTTTCTGAGGTATCCATAACGCCCGGGTGGGAATTTGTGGGTTGGCTTCGCGTTCTGTTACGCTCACCTGGCTCCCACAGGGGCGTCGATCTGAACTGGACAGCTGCGGTCTCCACCAATGTGATGCATAGTGCCGAGATGACGGACTGGACTGGCCCACCAAGCTTCGTTTGCTTGGCCCATAGGAATATTCTTCTGATGGTTTGGAAAGATGAGCTCTCCATCCTGCATTGAGTGCAGGGGTGCGTAGATAACCAGTTACTTCACTGGCTCGAAGGAATTGGTGAGTCCAGAACAATATTGACTCTGAGATTCCCGGCAAGACGCCGTAAGTATGTAGTTCGTAAGAGATCAAATGTCTGACTTTCACTCTTGTCCGATTCCTTGCAGGTTGCAGCTTGACCCTAGCAAAGAGTTCCTCGTGGCAATCGGTAATATTCAGGTAAGGATTTGTATTATCCAACACAGTTAGATAAAATAATGGCAATATGTAACCTGTTGCTTTCTCCCTTTTTCAGGCGCTGAGAGAAAGTATGAAGTCTCAGGGAATAATGCCTCCGGAGGTAAAATCAGGAAAGTCTATTGTGGTGAGCAGGTTTCCCCTTGTTTGTCCCTTTGTTTCACCTTGCTATCCTTTTGTTTCCCCATAGGGGCCGGGGTTCGGCGAGGATGCTGTGGAAGCTCTGCCGACCCGTGAAGAGGAATAGTACCCCCGGTGGTAAAATCAGGTAAGTCTATGGGGGGTACCTAATATCACCTCTGTGTATTCCCTTGGCTCACCTTGCTATTCTGGTCTTCCCCTTTAGGTGCCGGAGTGCGGCGGGAACATGCAGAAGGATGCGGTGGAATGTGAAGTTGCTGCGAAGGCCGGTGAGTTCAGCGAGGCGCTGCAGCAGGCGAGGCATTGCGCATAAAATAACTTCTTTCTTCCAGCTTGAAGGCGCGATGGATCGGGAATTCAGGTAAGGATCAAAGGTATTGCTCTTGTTCTAACCTTTTCTCCTTCTTTCTCCCTTTTTCTAGGAGCTCCAGACTCGAAGCGGGCATGGCAGAAGACTGGATTCAGACTTGCAGGCACGGTGAGCGTTACGCTGCTGGATGCAGAATAACGCGAAGCGTGTGCTGCTCTTCAGGCGTGGTTTAAATAGCCTCCAAAGTAGTCCCAGTTAAGTATTCCTCCCCAGCCCCACCCGAGTAAAAAAATAGTCCCTAGGTAAAGTAGTCCCTTCCAAGCCTCTTTAGGCTTGGAGCTCTTGCAGCATGGTCTGCATCAGGTGAGTTTGCAGCATGGTCTGCATCAGGTAAGTTTTGATCTATGAGCCTGGCGCCTATGGCACCAGGACTGACTCTCCATATGAGCCTGGCGCCATAGGCACCAGGACTGCACCCAAATAGCCCCTAGTAGGGGTTGTTGGGCTTGCTTAGAATAACTTGATGCCTGCATCCGGGGTTGCTGGACTTGGTCTGGGTCCCCGGGGGTAGGCATCATTACAGCACTCCCCCCAAGACCCCTCCTAAAGTCGTTCTTCCCTGTGGTTTTGGTTTGTCTGGGGAATTCTGGTGGAATCTTTTCACCAATCGGGGTGCATGAATGTGGTCACTGAGTTCCCATTACCTTTCCTGTGGTCCGTAACCTTTCCAGTCGATTAAATAAAAAAGTTTTGACTTCATCAGCTTGGAGTCCAGGATGTTCTTAACTTCAAATTCGGTATCCCCGTCTACAAAGATGGGGTCTGGTGGCTTGGTTAGTCTTGTCCCTGGTTGCACTGGCTTCAAAAGTGACACATGAAAGACGGGGTAAATTTGCATATTAGCAGGTAAGTCCAACTTGACAGCCACCGGATTGATAATGGCCTTAATAGAGTAAGGTCCCAAATATCTGGCGTTACAGGTCCGTGTTCCCTGTAGAGGTATATGTTTTGTGGCTAACCATACTTGGTCCCCTATCTGGTATTGTGGAGTATCACTTCTATGCCGATCAGCATCTTTCTTGTATTTTTCTTTCGCCTTTTTTAAATGTGCAGTTGCTTCCTTAAAGGCTTGTGTAATCGTAGCGTGCAGATGGTCCACTGCGGGCATTTCTAAGTGTTGGGGTGAGTCAAGCTCTGAGGTTCGAGGATGATGCCCATTTAAGGTATGAAAGGGGCTTTGTCCAGTTCCAGAATGTACAGAATTATTTTATGCATATTCGGCGATCCAAAGAATGTCTTTCCAATTACTCTCACTCTGATGTAACATACAACGTAGGTATTGTTCAAGAGTCTTGTTGGTCCTCTCCGTTTGACCATCGGTTTGGGGGTGGTGACTGGTCGATAACCTCACATCGATTTGCGCCAATTGACAACATTTTTTCCAAAAATGTGAAATGAATTGACTGCCCCGGTCAGAGACCAATACGGACAGAAATCCGTGTATGCGAACAATGTTTTCGAGGGACTCCTTAGCCAAGATTGAAGCTGAAGGTAATCCCTTTAAAGGAATAAAGTGGGCCATCTTGTAAAAAAGATCCACAATAACTAGAATGGTGTTAAATCCATTGCATTTGGTTAGATCAATAATAAAGTCTAATGATAAGGTGTGCCATGGTGTAGGCGGAATGTCTAAAGGTTGTAAGAGTCCAGCTGGTTTTTTCTTTTGACTTTTGTTTTGGGCGCAAATGCCACAAGACATATCAAATGACTTAATATCCTTTCACCAGGTGTGCCACCAGAATTGTCTCTTAATTTTAGCTTCAGTTTTTGCAATACCTGGGGGCCCCTCCATCAGGGTATCATGATAACGGGAAATGACTAGCTCTTGTAGTTCCTAATGTGGCAGAAATAGTCGCCCTTGGTAATAAGGCAGGTCATTGGTGACAGAGTATTCTGGGCCTTTCTTTACCCAGTCCTGCAGTGCTGTAGAATCAAAGAGTTGCTGGATCTTTACCTGAATGTCCTCTGGTGTCTGTAGAGTAGTCATGCCAAGAATCCTTTGTTCGGAAATTATAGGTACTGGTTCTGGGTTCACTTCCGCCTCTCCCATCCCTATTCGGGATAAGGCGTCTGCTTTACCATTTTTACAACCTGGTCGATAGGTTATCACGAAATCGAACTCGGCAAAGAACTATGCCCATCGGAGTTGGCGTGATGATTGGTCCTTGGCTGTCTTTAAATACTGTAAGTTCCGGTGATCGGTAATCACAGTAATGGTATGCCTGGCACCGAGAAGATAGTGTCACCAAGCCTTGAAGGCGGATTTAATGGCTAATAACTCCTTGTTGGTAACCGCATAGTTTAACTCGCGTGCCGAGAACTTTCTGGACCAAAATGCTACTGGGTGAAGCTGGCCAGTTTCAGGTGCAGACGTGAATTTCGCTTTCAGCTCTTGGAAGGCATTTTCAGCTTCTTCAGTCCACATATAGCGTTTAGTGCTGTGATGGGATGTACAACATGTGAAAAATCGGGATGAATCTGCGGTAGAAATTGGCAAAGCCGAGCATGCTTTGTACTCCTTTAACTGAACTTGGTGATGGCCACTTAAGGATTGCGTCCACCTTTCGTGAGTCCATTCGGACTCCTCTTGGGGTCAGGATAAACCCAAGGAATTCAACTTCTGTGGCATGAAAAACACATTTTTCCAGTTTTGCATATAGTTTGTGCTGGCGCAATTTCTCAAGGACTGCTCGGACGTGCTTCACATGGTCAGATTCTGAAGAGGAGTATACTAGAATATCATTGATATATATGACAACACAAACATCAATGAGTTCACGAAGGACATCATTCATGAAGTATTGGAAGGCTGCTGGTGATTTGTACAACCAGAAAGGCATCACCTGGTATTGGAATAACCCATACTTAGAGCGAAAAGCAGTCTTCCATTCGTCGCCCTCTTTTACACGTACCAGATGGTATGCCCCCCGAAGATCTAACTTAGTGTATATGCAAGCGTCCTTCACTTGGTCTAGTAGTTCAGGGATCAGAGGCAATGGGTATCGGTTCTTAACAGTTATCTGGTTCAATGCGCGGTAGTCTATGCATGTTCTAAGGTCACCTTCCTTTTTGGGAATGAAGAACAAAGCTGAAGATGCAGGGGACTTGGATGGGCAAATGAAGCCATTAGAAAGGTACTGGTCTAAGTATTGTCGTTGGTGAAGTTTCTCAGGTTCCGTAAGGGCGTAGATCCTGCTACAAGGGGATTGTGCACCGGGTATGAGATCGATTTGACAATCGTACGATCTGTGAGGTGTTAAGGTGTTTGCCTGTTCTTTTTGGAAGACATCCTGGAATTCTTGGTATTCTGGAGGTAGTTGCACGACTGCTGTGGTTACTGTGGCCAGGCCTGCATTCAGATTTTTCTTTGGGTAGCAGGTTTGTGCACAATCCAGGAAGGTTATTCTCTTCTCTCACCAATCAATACAAGGATTATGTGTTTCCAACCAAGGTATCCCCAGTATTATTTGGAACTGTGGGTCTTTGATTAGATCAAACACAATAGTCTCTCGATGCCCATCCTGACCCAATAGTGTCATCTCTGCGGTGGAATGAGTTACAGGCCCAGAGGCAATTTCAGTACCATCGACTGTGGTGATGACATCTGAGGTGGTTTTTCGGCAGAGAGGTAGAGCCAATTCGTAGTCCACATAGTTTCCCCGCTATCAATGTATGCCCTTACTGCGTGCATACGCGATGGCTGCTTTGGATCTATGAGGACCATTGGTATGATGAAATACGAGGTCTGAGTATCCTTCTTCAAGCTCGGCAAGCGGACCTCTACGCTCGTCGGGCGTGGTCGTTTCCCGAGTCTGACTCCATATGGCTTTTATCAGCAGCTGCTACCACCTTCTTGGGTGGTTTTACAGGGCAATCCCGTAGAAAATGCCCTGAAGTGCCACAATATAGACACAATTGCATTTGCCGTCTCCTTTCCCTTTCCTTCTGGGTTAAGGGTCCTTTAACCCCTCCGATTTGCATGGGTTCTGAAGCATCTGCTCCTTTTGGGTTAGCTTATCGTGGGTTTTGACCAACACCCGATTCTCAAACTTGGCTCGATCAGCCTTTCTGTTCTGAAGTCTGTGATCTAACTGGACCACTAAGTCTATATATTCAGCGCAGTCTTGAGGTGGGTTCACGACTTGAGCCAAGACATCCTTGAGTTCTCCTCGAAACCCTCGATGAAATAACATGATTCGTTTTACCTCAGGCCATCCAGTTTCCACTATTTAAGGTTGCGATGTAGGATAGAAGGTCCTGGTTACCCTGTCGTAGGGACAAACGTTTGTTATCCAGGGCCTGTCCCTCTGTCCCTGGGAGTGCCGGGCAAATAGTCTTTCCATGCTCATTTAAAAGCCCTGAAAATCCCGAAGAATTGCATCATCCACAGTAACTAGTCGAATTGACCAATCAGCTGCACTGCCGCTGAGATATAACAATACAAAGGCTACCTTGGCTTGATCGTTTGGGAAGGCTCCAGGTCTGCATAAAAAGTGCAAGCGGCATTGGTTCATAAACACGGCGAACCTTTTGGGATCTCCGGCAAAGCGTTCGGGCAGAGCTAATGGAATATTTCCTGGTAGGTTTATTTGCACAGGGTTACTCGATGACACAGGAGCTGGATTTCCCCCAGGACCTGGTAGGGGTGCTTGTCCAGCCTGGCTTTGCAGTAGTTGCCTAGCAAGGTCATAGGTTCGCTCCTTTGACAAAATCAGTTCTCTCCTAAGGGCATTGGTTTCTTGATGGGCGGAATGCACTTCAGCCCTCAGTTCCCCTAGTACTTGGGCCAATTGGTCAGTTTCTGAGGTATCCATAACGCCGGGTGGGAATTTGTGGGTTGGCTTCGCATTCTGTTACGCTCACCTGGCTCCCACAGGGGCGTCGATCTGAACTGGACAGCTGCGGTCTCCACCAATGTGATGCATAGTGCCGAGATGACGGACTGGACTGGCCCACCAAGCTTCGTTTGCTTGGCCCATAGGAATATTCTTCTGATGGTTTGGAAAGATGAGCTCTCCATCCTGCATTGAGTGCAGGGGTGCGTAGATAACCAGTTACTTCACTGGCTCGAAGGAATTGGTGAGTCCAGAACAATATTGACTCTGAGATTCCCGGCAAGACGCCGTAAGTATGTAGTTCGTAAGAGTTCAAATGTCTGACTTTCACTCTTGTCCGATTCCTTGCAGGTTGCAGCTTGACCCTAGCAAAGAGTTCCTCGTGGCAATCGGTAATATTGAGGTAAGGATTTGTATTATCCAACACATTTCTATAAAATAATGTCAATATGTAACCTGTTGCTTTCTCCCTTATTCAGGCGCTGAGAGAAAGTATGAAATCTCGGGGAATAATGCCTCCGGCGGTAAAATCAGGTAAGTCTACTGTGGTGAGGAGGTTTCCCCTTGTTTGTCCCTTTGTTTCACCTTGCTGTCCTTTTGTTTCCCCATAGGGGCCGGGGTTCGGCGAGGATGCTGTGGAAGCTGCGCCGACCTGTGAAGAGGAATAGGACCCCCGGTGGTAAAATCAGGTAAGTCTATGGGGGGTAACTAATATCACCTCTGTGTATTCCCTTGGCTCACCTTGCTATTCTTGTCTTCCCCTTTAGGTGCTGGAGAGCGGCAGGAACATGCAGAAGGATGCGGTGGAATGTGCAGATGCTGTGAAGGCCGGTGAGTTCAGCGCGGCGCTGCAGCAGGCGAGGCGTCGCGCATAAAATAACTTCTTTCTTCCAGCTTGAAGGCACGATGGATCCGGAATTCAGGTAAGGAACAAAGGTATTGCTCTTGTTCTAACCTTTTCTCCTTCTTTCTCCCTTTTTCTAGGAGCTCCAGACTCGAGGCGGGCGTGGGAGAAGACTGGATGCAGACTTGCAGGCACGGTGAGCATTCCGCTGCTGGATGCAGAATAATGCGAAGCGTGTGCTGCTCTTCGGGTGTGGTTTAAATAGCCGCCAAAGTAGTCCCAGGTAATTATTCCTCCCCAGCCCCACCCTAGTAAAAAAATAGTCTCTAGGTAAAGTAGTCCCTTCCAAGCCTCTTTAGGCTTGGAGCTCTTGCAGCATGGTTTGCATCAGGTGAGTTTGCAGCATGGTCTGCATCAGGTAAGTTTTAATCTATGAGCCTGGCGCCTATGGCGCCAGGACTGACTCTCCATATAATCCTGGCGCCATAGGCACCAGGACTGCACCCAAATAGCCCCTAGTAGGGGTTGTTGGTCTTGCTTAGAATAACATGATGCCTGCTTCCGGGTTTGCTGGACTTGGTCTGGGTCCCCGGGGGTAGGCATCATGACATGTGGTGGAACTTGCCTCCCGAGACTGCCTGGAGTTGGTGCTTTTGGCCCTAGATGCAATTAAGGCATTCGACAAGATGGATTGGACCTTCATGAGGCTCACTCTCGAGGCCTTCGGTTTTGGCCCGGAATTTTGCACCATGACTTTGGCTAACTATAAAGCGCCCAAAACCCTTCTCAGAGTTAATGGCACCCTTTCCGCCCCTATCAATTTAACCTGCGGAACCAGGCAAGGATGTCCACTGTCACCACTCCTCTTCGCACTAATCATGGAACCGTTCGCTCAGCGGATCAGGTTGAACGCTGCGATCAAAGGCTTCCAGTCAGGCGCAGCGCACCACAAACTGGCCCTCTATGCGGACGACGTCCTGCTGACCATCACGGAACCCCGTACTTCCCTCCCCCAGGCCCTGGCTGAGATAGAGAACTATGGAAAGGTCACTGGCTTTGCCATTAACTTCTGGAAATCAGCTGCCATGGGAGTGGGTCTGTCCCGTGAGGACCGGGAGGCCTTAACCCCGCTATGCCCAATACAATGGACGACCAGGGGAATCAGCTATCTAGGAGTCCATATCCCAGCTAACCCTAAGGAGGTCTATCGAGCAAACTTTCCCCCCACTATTCACAGACCTTGAGGTGGACCTAAAGCGGTGGGCGGCACAAGAGATCTCATTAATGGGCCGCATTACGGCCTGTAAAATGAACTTGCTATCAAGATTCCTGTACGCTTGTTCTTCGCTTCCGGTACCAATCCCGGCGCCTGCTCTTTAAAACCTACAGAGGAAAATGTTGCAGTTTATTTGGAAGGAGAAGAAAGCCAGAATCCCTATGGCCACGATGCTAGGCAACGCAAAGCTTGGTGGCCTCGGAGTCCCAGATCTACAAAAATACCAGATGGCGGCCCAGCTGGCATGCATTCGTTCATGGCAGATACTCACCAACCGCCCTAGATGGGTGGATCTCGAACAGGCGCAGCTACCTCAACCGCTACGCTTTCTCCCACATGTCCTTCCTTCAGAGCGCCGACGATGGCGGGATCTCCTGGCGACCACCAAACATACCATTGCTGTCTGGGATAAAGCGCTGAAACAAAAGAAGACCCCGGTGGGACTCAGCCCCTCCTCCCCGGTGTTTATGAACCCGACTTTCTCTCCTGGTCTGTCCACCCAGAACTTTGGATCCTGGATTGCGGGAGGCCTAGAGACCCTGGGGCAACTCTTCGAAGGGGGACAACCCTGCACCTTTGAGCTATGTAAAGAACTCTTTCAACTCCGGGAACAGGACAGATTCACATACATCCAGCTGCGCCACTGGTGCTCTCACCCACAGACCCGTCAGGCAGCCACCCGCCCCCCCCCACAGCTATTGAACTGACCCTGAATGACCTCCCAGTCCGAGGGAGAATTTCTACTCTATACAAACGCCTCCAAAATGACTTTTTAACCTCTAAGACCCGGTATATGGCCCAATGGGAAGCGGACCTGGGCCACCCAATCGAGGATCAGCTATGGGTTGACATTTGGTCTCGGGCCCATACCTCCTCATCTTGCATCACAAACAGAGAATGCGCCTACAGGATCCTCCTCCGCTGGTATTACCCTCCCCTAAGACTCCACCATATGAATCCCACACTTGACCCGAACTGCTGGAGACAATGTGGCCAAATAGGGTCCTTTTTTCATATGTGGTGGTCCTGTCCGAATGCCCAGGCCTTTTGGAAACAATGCCTAGCAACGATTGCAGACATTACTCAGGGGCGGCTGCCCCTAGAACCCGAACCCATTCTTCTTGGAGCTCCGATCCCCGGAATCTACCCAAGGTCCGGACCAAAGCCAAACTACTATCCCAATGCCTACAGGCAGGCAGAAATGTAATAGCCTGCACTTGGAAAACCAAAGAAGGCCCTCTGATGCCTTTTTGGTGGGTAAATGTCTGGGACATCCTGATCGCTGAGAGGGTGACAGCTGCCGGGGCAGGCCATCTACACCACTTTAATAACATTTGGGGCACTGTCTTACAGTTTGACCAGAACTTTCCGGCCCTGACATACAAGTCCCAACTGGCCAGGAGAACTTTACGAGATGATGATCCTCAGCGGGGATTGGAAGAGGGACCTTAATACCCGGGGGAGGGGAGGGAAGGCGACTAATTGTATTGTTTTCATGCCACATGTCACGATTGATCAAGCTTTGTATCGTTATATCTTGTCTGTTTAAAATAAACACATTAAAAAAAAAAACTTCTTGCATTATCATGGTCGTGAATATTTTCTCCTTAACATTGGCATCCCTTTTGGCTTCTGCGTCTGTGACTACGTTTCCGCAAGAAATAAAATCTGTTTGCTTAGTGTGAGCTGTGCATTTAACGACTGCTATGGCCACTGGGTGTTGTAGTGCCTTGATAAGCCTGTCCAATAAGGATGCGTGTTGCACTAGAGTGCCATCTGCATGGAGGTAGCTCCTCCTTTTCCAACGTGCTAGCACTGCGTGTACGGTTGACGTCACATAGGCGGAGTCACTGTACACTGTCACTTCCTGTACTTCATGTTTCTCGAGCGTGACAATATGTGCTACTAATTCTGCTGCCTGCACTGAAAAGTGAGACGGTAGCCTAGCACTTGCTACAACTTCAAATTCCCCATTAAATCTATGCCTTGGTACAGCTGCACCAAAATGCCTTTCCCCACTAGCCCGATCAATTTTCGAAGAACCATCAATAAAGAGAATTTCCCCTCCCGACAAAGCATTTTCTTTCACATGGGGTATTTCATCATAAAACTCAACATAGTTTGCACAGTCATGCACTTGATCACCTTCTGCTATTGGCTCAGCTATTAATGTGGCAGGATTCACTATTTTCCATCTGAGAATTATGATCGCTGGGTTTGAAAGCATATCTTCATAAACTGAAACTCTTTGGGATGTCAATGTACCTTTGGGTTTCTCTAAAATGACAAACAGCATGCTCCATGAAGAGGGTTAAAGAGCAGTCCATCACAATACTTGTAGATTTCTCAATTGCGAACGCGGCAGCTGCCAATGACTGTTCGCAAGAGAAGTGTCCTCCCATAACTGGGTCTAAAATCCCACTGTAATACGCTAAAGGTTTGTACCCCAGTGTAGTCCTTTGTGTCAGTACTGCTGTCATAACTGTCCCATTTGTGTGTGAAAACAGAAAAAATTCCTCAGCATAATTGGGAATTCCCAAAACAGGAGCCATACAAATTGCTTTTTTCAACTCCTTCAACCCTGCCTCCATTTCCTCGGTCCATTCTATGTTTACCTTATTCACCTGTGCCTTCTTTAAAGCTTGCAAAAGGGGTCTTGTGCATGAACTATAATCAAACACCCAGGCTCAAACATAGTTGCACAATCCCAGAAACTGCTGCATCTGCTTCACTGTATTTGGTTTTGCGGTTTTCATAATCGCCTCAGCACTTTCAGGTGTCACCTTTTTTCCTTCATGTGATATCAATTGCCCTATGTATAACACCTCTTCTTGATAGTATTGTAGTTTCTCCTTGTCTACTTTGTATCCTTTGTCTGCTAAGATAGTCATCAACTGAATCATGTCTTGTCTGCACTCATCTTCTGTGGCGCTACAAATTAAAATGTCATCTACATACTATATCACTGCACTCTTAAGATCAATATTGCCTAAATCCATCTATAAGACTCTGTTAAAAATTGATGGGAACTCACAATATCCCTGGTGCAAACGAGTATGCTTCAGTCGAGTTTGGCAAAATGTAAAGGAAGTCAAGTCTTGAATCTTTGTGCAACGGAATCGAGAATAACACATTTTTCAAATCGATCACCGTAAAATATCGAGCTTCCATTGGGATACTGCATAGTATCGTCGTCAGGTTAGGGACTAAAGGAAACTCTGCTTCTACAATCTGGTTAATCGGTCTCATATCTTGTAAAAATCTCCACGACGCTCCCTTTGATTTTTTGATAGGATGCACTGCAGGATTGCACAATGATCTGCATGGCAGCAGAATACTTTGTTTCATTAGTGCTGAAATGGTCTGAAATATACCCTCATCAGCCTCTCGAGACATGGGGTACTGTCTTGCTCGATGTAAAATTGTCCCTGGCTTCAGCTTTATCTAAACTTCCCCTATTCCTTTCAACAGACCCACGTCATAATGGCCTGTGATCCACAGGACATTTGGTACCTTTTCCAAATCCTCCTCAAAAAATGCTGGACGCTGCTGCATTATTGCCATTTGCTATGGAATTTTCCTCTTCTCTATTCTTATCCAATATGTGATGCTCTTAAAGAACTCTACTTCATCATCTGTCTGGTCTTCTCTAAACATGTCATCATCAGTAATGTCAGTCAACCTTTACCCTTCTTCAAGAGCTACTATTGTCGTCATTGGTCTACCCTCATCATCCATTCCTTCGAGCATCACCATTTCCCTTCGTATTATAGCTGCTTCTAATTCCATAGGTATTTGTGGTCTAAACAAAAACTCATCATGTATTCTCACAGTTTTTCCCACTAAGCCAGATAGCCATGTCAGTAGAATGCTCATCCCATACAGGAAGACCTCTGGTTCTACTGGAACGCCTTGCAGGGCCACTTGCACTGTGAACGCCAGTATAAATTCGCCCACATTGAAATAGTGTAATCCTGGGGTGGAACACACTAACCCTTGGTCAGTAAATGAAATATTCATGTTAAGTTCTGTCATCAAATTCGCCGCAAAGGCATTATTGGCCCTACTGCGGGACTTTGGGCTAGTAGATGTTTGGAGACAGTTGCACCCGGGAGACAGACAGTACTTGCATTATTCGGCCCCCCACGATCTATACACGAGACTGGACTATATGTTTGTGGCCTCGGAAATAGCTGGGGAAATGATAGGTTCAGAATACAAGGCCAGAGTACTTTCGGACCACTCCCCCTTGGTGGTGGAGTGGAGGCATCAGCCGCCCAGGGCAAGAATCCTGACGTGGAAACTTAAGGCGGAAGCCCTGCAGGACTCGGTATTCCGGGAAGATTTAAGGGAGGCAATTAATGAGTATTTTGACATTAATACAGGTAGTGTGCAGTGAGGGAACCTTATGAGAGGCGTTCAAGGTGGTGGTATGGGGTGCAGCCATATCGAAGTCTAGGGGGCTCCAAGGTGGCATAGAGCAAGAGTTACAGGAGACAGAGAAGGATCTGGAAGAAATAATACAGAAGGGGTGCACCTCAAAGGTGGATACCGCAAGGGCGAACCTATTGCAGCAAACTAGCAGGGAGCCCTGGGACAGACTCTGCAAGTTAAACTACAAAAAATATGTCGTGAGGCAACACACAGAGGGAGATAAACCGGGAAGGCTACTGGCATGACTATATAGGAAATACTCTGTTAAAAATTGATGAGAACTCACAATATCCCTGGTGCAAACGAGTATGCTTCAGTCGAGTTTGGCAAAACGTAAAGGAAGTCAAGTCTTGTGAATCTTTGTGCAACGGGATGCGAGGGGTATTTATGTGTTTGTAATTATGTATATAGTTTTTGCTACGAATTTCTTTGTTATTTCATGTTTTGTTGTTATAAGTAAAATGAAAATAAAACATGAAAGTAGCTACAGATTAAAATAAATAAATAAATAATAAATGCGACGCCCAGTGGTCAGGGAGCTGAAGAGTGAAGAAGATCAGACTTGGAATACCCAAGAGGGAGTTAACGAGGGGTTTCTCAGATTCTACAGACACATATATGAGGATACAGGGGAGGAGATGGGGCAGGAGACTCAGGAGACCCTGGAGGACATAGGATTGCCTAAGCTGAATGATCAGGAGCAGGAGGACCTGGACACCCCAATCACAATAGATGAACTGGAGACAGTGATACAGCACCTACCCACGTGTAAGGCCCCGGGGTCGGATGGGCTCCCAAGTGAATTCTATAAGACGTACAAGCAGGAGTTGCTCCCCCCGCTGCTTGCCATGCTAAATGAGATGTTTGAACGAGGGAGGCTGCCGGAGTCGCTGAGGGAGGCAGTGATAATTCTGCTCTTAAAACCAGGCAAGCCAAGCACGGACTGTGGATCATACCGACCCCTGTCAATGCTCAACCAAGACAGTAAAATCCTTACAGCCACGCTGGCAAATAGGCTCAAACGTGTTATCAGCAAACTGGTACACCCCGATCAAACGGGGTATGTCCCAGGCAGGAATATAACGGATAACCATAGAAGACTCCACCACATAATTGAGCAGACAGAGGGGGACCCAGGCGAAATGGCGATAGTCTCGTTGGACGCCATCAAGGCATTCGACTCTGTGAGGTGGCCGTGGTTGCTATCGGCACTGAATGAATATGGAATGTGGCGGGGGTTCCTCAGGTGGATCCAAATGATATACAGCACCCCAATTTCCAGAGTTACAACCAGCGCAATCATTTCAGATAAATGGCAAATTAGTAGGGGCACGAGACAGGGCTGCCTCTGGTCGCCCATGCTGTACATCCTCGCCCTGGAACCACTGGCTATCTGCCTCAGACAACAGTACGGGGAGATCAAAATCCCCACGAAAGGGGGAACACACCTCACATCACTGTATGCGGATGATATCTTGCTATACCTCCGCTTCCCAGAGGATAACTTGCAATATGTCTTGGAGGTGATGGAACGATACGCCACCCTCTTGGGCATAGCAGTAAATCCCGGGAAATCAAGCATCTTCCCCTTAGGGAGCTACAGGAGGACCCCACAGAGGCACCTCTCAGTCCTGCAGATACCCTGGCAGACTAGGACATTTCGATACTTGGGTATCGACATATACCACTCGGCCGAGGATGAACACAAGCATAATAAGGAGAGGGCAGTGGTAGGCATTAAGAACAGCATGGGGTTCTGGTCCAGGCTGCTTCTGGCCATGTTGGGCAGGGCGGCGCTGATCAAGATGGTGGTTTTGCTGAGACTATTGCACTTTTTTACAAACATTCCATAAATGCTCCCCAAACGTTTTTTTCTGAGACTCTATAGCTTATGTAGGGGCTTCATTTGGCACAATTCCAGGAATAGGGTGGCCCTATGGAAGCTGCAAAACCTGTGTGATAGGGGGGTATAAACCTACCGAATTTTGAGCTTTACTACATGGCGGGGCAGCTTCAGTATGTGGCAAGATGGTTGTCCGAAGTGGAGACAGCTGAAACCAGGCTCTTGTACAAGGACACTGCCCCCTTTTTTTGAGAGAGAGTTGGTTTGGCTGCCCAAATCCAAGTCACAGGAAAGGGCGAGACTGTTGAAACTGGGCTGGGAAATATGGAACAAAATGTGGCAGGTGGTGGGAAACCCGACCCCATACTCCCTGCAGGTGCCGTTGGTGGCGTTATGTGGGCAAGATTCGCAAATAACAAAAGGGATCTGTAAATACTGGGAACGATTGGGCCTTGTGACCCTCGGTGATGTATGGTGAGAGGGGGAGGCACTAGACTTTGAAAGGCTGATGGAAGATACCGGGGTGCACTCAGGCCAACATATTACCTACACAAGAGTTATCAAACGGGTGCGGAAAGGTGGCCCGTGGAAGTGCTAGCGGAGCAACCTGATATGGTTATTGAGACAGTGTATGACGTCTCGGAGGGTGGGCACGAAATATCCCGCATATACGAATTATTGATGACTAGGGTGGATAGGGAGGTGCTCCAACTGAGGCGAGACTGGAAGGAGGAGGTGGGAGAACCTATGTTGGATGGACAACGGGACAGAGTTCAAAGGTACCACAAGAAGGTGTCCCGCAACACAAGGCTTCAGCAGATACAGCTGTATGTCACCCATAGGTGCATATATGATCCCTAGTAGGATCGCCAGGTTTGGAAATTCAGCGGTACAAAAATACCCACGGTGCAGGGAGGTGGATGCTGGGTTGATACACATGTTTTGGGCTTGCCCGGAAGTGGGTAGATTCTGGCCTGAGGTTAAGCTACGTCTAGCAGAAAAGCAGATCGTGCTGGAAGTGGAGTTAGTCTGGGCATGCATGCTGGGGGTGTTCGCCAGTTTTTAGTACAGGGGGTAGTCCTGACCTCATACATTTAAACTACAGTAGTTTGCTGTAGTGAAAGATTCTAACATATCTCCATATTATGTTTAATCCATCTTCACAAGTATGCATCATAGGAGGAAAGTACAAATCCAAATTCTTGAAAAACTGAAAAAAAAGTTGTTGAGACCTTTATTTACTTAGGGCGCAAATTTCAGCATAGATAATTCAATATTGATGGCTGAAAAAATTACACATAGAAAGAATAAACAATCAACAATTAACCTGATCACCAGCTCGGTGAGTTTTGTAAACAATACAGTACATATATGTTAACAATGTTTAGTGCGGGAGGCCACCAGGGGGCGCACAGGCGATGGCAGCCTGAATACGCCGCTCCCGCCGTAACTGGGCTACGCAGAGGGATTGAGCCCCCCCCCCGCCACTCCCCCACGGGACATTTACGGTCCGCGGAACCCGTGAACCTCGGGTGCCCCCTGGGGTGAAAGAGCGGCATCTGGGGACCCCCGGGTGCCGGAGAACGAGCTCTGCGGCCCAAAGGGAGGAGCCCCGGAGAGCCCCAGGCAGAGTCCTGACCATCGAGGGAGGAGGGGGTGTGCGCGGGGGGCCTGGACTCGCTGGTGCGCCCGACCCCCTCATCACCCCGATCACGGAGCGCGCCGGCGCCCAGGCGGAGAACCCGCCGGCGACACCCCCGCAGCACAAGAGCAAGGAACCGGCGCGGAGGGGAAGTCCCCGTGGAAGAGCCGGATGATACGCGGGCCGCGACCCGCTTAAGGAAAAGCGGCCTGCCTACGCTCCCGAAATCAGAGCCGAGGTAGGTGGGGGGGCTCGGCCCTGCCCCAGTCCTCACGCAACCCTCAAGGACCCCAGAGGACCCATCGCAGGGCGCATCGGAGGGCACGTAGGGGCGAGTCGGCCCTGCCCCCCCCGCCGAGCCAAAAGGAAAAAAAAATAAAATAAATAAAAAAAAAAAAAAAAAAGGGGGAAAGAAGTAAGAAAGAGGAGGGGAAAAATGTCCCCAGTTCTAAAATTGAAATAGAACATTTGGAGGAGAGTATCCTTGAGCACATCACTTCCCCAGGTGGTGGCCCCTGGGTTCTTTCCCAGGGTGAGTGCCCGCCTGGGGGCTCTCACTGGAGGAATCACGCCTGAGAGCCCTCCAACAGACCGCTATCGAACATCCATAGCCGCTCCCCCCCACCCTAAGAACTGCTGACCAAAGATAGAGGACACAAGGGGGGGAGGGGGTGTGAGGCCATACCAGAAGGAAAGAGAGCGCGCTCCCCGACCGGGCTCTGTCCCTTGTCCCTAGGGGCGCACCAGCGGAGGGGAGAAGTAGGAGGACCGAATGAGTTGGCGCCATACCCTCCAGGAGTACCGCTATCAAGACACCAGAAGGGAGAACAGCGACCCTGACCGACGGACCGGCATGTCCCAATCCGAGACCCCACCCCCGCCCGCCCTCACCATGGAAAAGGGCTTTGCCTCGGTCCTGCAGGAGATTAGGGACATGCGGGCAGACATTGCCCAGAAAATGGAAAACATGAACCGCAGAGTGGACAAAGTCGAGGATAGACTGTCACAATTAGAGTCCAACCAGTCCTCAGCAGCGACCCAGGAGCTGGACACGACCCTGAGACTAACGGCCCTGGAAAAGAGAGACGAGGAGAGGGCAAGACAAATGGACGACTTTGAAAACAGAGAGCGGAGGAACAACCTCAGAATCTTTGGGGTGCCGGAGTCGGAGGGGGAGACGGAAAGAGACCTGACCCGGGTGGTGAGGGACATCATTACCCTCCACTTCCCGGATGAGATGACAACCGAACCGACGTTTGATCGGATCCATAGAGCGGGGGGAAGAGCTGGGGGCCCCCGGTCAATTCTGGTCCGCTTCCACTATTACACTGAGAAAGCGAAGGTTCTAGAGGAGGCCAGGAAGTCCCGAGAGATATCCTACAACAACGCACAGGTGTCCATTTTCCAGGACCTCTCATCATACACGCTGGCCAAGCGTAGGATGTGTCGTCCGCTGACCCAGAAGCTGAAAACGAAGGGGGTGCGCTACAGATGGGGGTACCCCTTTTCCCTCACGTTCGAATACGAAGGCCAACGAGTGAACCTGATTTCAGAGGAGGATATAAGGAGAGCCATACAGGAATACGCAACAGACCCGACCCCGCGGAGGGAACCCTCCGGGTTCGCCGCGGATGAAGCCGGTGCGCGCCAGTCACGAGGAGAGAGGAGAAAAAAGACAGGCCCACGGAAATTTAAAAAATTGAACCCACCGTCCCCATCGACGGACAGGAATGACACGGAACCCGGCCAGGGTGGAGCGGGACTGTCGGACCCGGGGGAGGGAGGGTGCTGAAGCATCTCACGGCAGGCAACAACAGTCTCGGGGAAACTGTGTAAAGATCTCACCACAGGGACTCAGCATCTGTTCCGGCCCGAAGACGAGCCGAACTCCAGGACCATGGGGTCCGAACTAATGTGGATCCTCCTGGAACAGCAAGTATGAGAGTTGCATTGGGGGGGGAGGTGAGGGTAGGGGGGGCTCATGGAGGTTTTCATTTGGATATTCACCCAGCAGGAGGCGGTAGGCTGGTGGTCCGGCCAGTTACCAACAATGGTAGAACTGTTTGGCTGGACGCCGGGGTGGGGGTAGGGGGTTAAGGGGTTTGTTGATGTGGTTACGTTCACAGGGGGGACCAGGGGGCAGTTGGGGATAGGTTTAAGGACCACCTGAGGGGGAGGGAGGGGAAGGGAAACGGGGGATCAGAGGATAACACGAAAAGAGCTGGACAAGGAAAGTGCCACGAGTCAGCTATCCTGTAGCTGGTTAATCATAGACAATGGCTGATGATCTGCCTACCCTGGGCGTGGGCTCCCTTAACGTGAGGGGGCTGAACACCCCCACCAAAAGATCCCTGGTCTTTAGGGAATTCAGGAGGGCTACATTAGATGTGCTTTTCCTTCAGGAGACGCACTGGGCGAGGGGGAAAGAACCGAGGCTACGTGGGGGGGATTGGGGAAGTCCTCAGCGCCTCCCACAAGACCAAGAAAAGGGGGGTGGCCATAGTGCTAGCGAGGGACATTGGCTTTGAAGTAGAAGCCTCACTGAAAGACCCAGAGGGTCGGTACCTGTTGACGAGGGGCTCCCTGCGGGGCTCCCCTTAACACTTGCAGTTGTGTAAAGCCCCAATGAAGGTCAGGCGCAATTTTGGGAGGGAGTGAAGAACAGATTGAAATTATTCGTACGCGGATTGATGGTGGTGGGAGGGGGGACTTTAACATGGTCCTGGACCCGAAAGTTGATAGGAAACGCTTGGAATCCCAACCCACCAGGGCTGCAGATGAAATTATGGCCCGCTCTTTCCAAAGGGTCAACAGAGAGCTGGGCCTAGTGGACACCATTCCGACCCCCAGGGCAGAACACCCCTCCTTCATATACTATTCTGCAATCCACACATCATACTCCCGAATAGACTACATCCTGGTAGACGAGTCCCTGTGCCCATACGTCTCTGGCTATGAGGTTGACCCGGTCCCTTGGTCCGACCATGACCTGGTCCGTACCACCATTATAGGGGAATGGCGAGGTGGCAGAAAAGGGCGATGGAAGTGCAACGACTCCCTGCTGAAGGACGATGTCCTGGCGCAGGAAGTGCAGGACGCCATTTCGGAATACTTCGAGCTGAACGACAATGGCGAGGTGGGTGCGCATGTGTTGTGGGACGCCTTCAAGGCGACCTTACGCGGGGTTCTCATAAGAATGGGGGCTCAGAAAAAAAGGGGGAGGGAGGCCCAAGAAAAATCCCTTAGGGGAAAGATCGCACAGCTCCAGCCGGGAGGCCCCCCGGAGGCACCCTTGGCCATGGAACAGATCACTGCCCTAGAAAATTACAAACTTCAATTGAGAGATCTCTTGTTGCACAAAACTGAGCGCAACCCCCAGCTAGTGAAACAAAAATACTATGAGAAGGAGGACAGAGCCGATAAAATTCTGGCCTGGAAGCTCAGAGAGGTCCAGAGAAGCAGAATGGTGAGGGCAATCAGGAACGAACGGGGCTCACTAGACCATAGCACCCCAGACATAGGAGCGGCTTTTCGACGTTACTATGAACAACTATATTCGTCAGAATATGCCGGGGAAGACACTCAGATTGAGGAGTTCCTGGACTCCATCCAGATCCCGTCCCTGACAGGCGAAATGGCAGAAGGTCTAGAGGGCAGGGTCACAGAGGAGGAGGTGGAGAATGCAATCAGTGGGATGAAGGCGGGAACGTCCCCGGGGGAAGATGGGTTCTCAGTATACTTCTACAAGAGGTTCCGGTCCATTTTGGCCACACACCTGGCGAGGGTGTTCAATGCAGTACTGGAGGGGGGCGCCCTGCCGGAAACGATGATGAGAGCCATCATAGTGGTATTGCCCAAGGAAGGAAAAGACCCCACTGACTGCTCCTCCTACCGTCCGATCTCTCTTCTAAATATAGATGTTAAGGTCCTAGCTAAGGTGATGGGTAAACGGTTGGAGGGGATAATGCCCAAGCTAGTACTCGGGGATCAAGTGGGGTTCGTGAGGGGCAGGCAGGGCTCGGATAATATCAGGAAGACTATAGACCTAATCCACTATGCCCAGGAATCAGATCTAGAGGCTAGTTTGCTTTCCTTGGACTCCGAGAAGGCAGTCGACAGGGTCGAGTGGAGGTACATGCAACTCCTCCTCCGTCGAATGGGCTTTGGGCCTCACGTCAGGACCTGGGTCTCCGCCCTCTATGGAGGGAGCCCCAACAGCGAGAGTACAGGTGAACGGGGAACTCTCCGATTCATTCCCCCTTACGAGGGGAACACGACAGGGGTGCCCACTCTCTCCGTTAATCTACGTCCTGACGATGGAACCTCTGGCCATAGCAGTCCAGGCCCACCCCGACATCAAAGGGATCAAAAGGGGAGAAGTAGAGTTCAAGCTCTCCCTGTTCGCTGACGATATCCTGGCGTACTTGGTGGAGCCTAGCCCCTCGCCCTCCCCCTCCTGCGTCTGATGACAGCCTTCGGGCAGTTCTCAGGACTAAAAATAAATGCAGCAAAGTCAAAGCTCCTACCCATGAGGGTCCAGGACCCGTGGATGGACCCCCGGGACAGGTGTGCGGGGATTACGGTGGGGAAGGATTCCATTAGGTACTTGGGGGTGACCCTGACTAGAGATCTCTCGAGATTGGCCCCGGTGAACTATGGGCCTATCATGGCGGGGGTCAGGTCTGACTTGAGGAGATGGGGTGGTATGATTCTGTCCTGGTATGGGCGCATGACAGCGATAAAGATGAACGTACTGCCGAGATTACTATATTTGTTCACCGCGCTCCCAACGGAGGTCCCCGCCCAGTTGCTTCGTGATCTACAAAAAGCAATCCGCGAGTTTGTATGGCAAGGGAGGACCCCGAGGATAGGAAAGGCCACCCTAACATTACCCAGAGAGGAGGGCGGGTTCGGACTACCGGACTTTCTCCTTTACTACCGGGCCGCCCAGCTGCGGGTCGTGCTGGAGCACATGAAGGAGGGGATGGGCACCTACTGGTCATACCTGGAGGACATGGACGCCCACCCTCTGAAAGTGCGCGACCTCCTGTGGCTGCCGCGTAGACTCATCCCTAGCAAACTGAAAGCCCACCCAACCCTGGGAATACTTTGGACAATCTGGAGGGAGGGACCCACAACCTCATACCTCACGACGTGGCCCTCTCCAATGTTTTCGCTCTGGGGCCACCCGCTCAAACTAGGTAGCAGGGGATTCAGGAGTGCCCAGTCCTGGTCGGATGGGGGTCTGGAATGGGCGGGACAACTGTTCAAAGAGGGCGAGTTCCTCGAATACGAGGCCCTGCGAGATGCACTGGGGCAGGAGTCCCTTTCAATCTTTGAATATCTGCGCCTGAAAGGCATCCTTTGTGACCAAACATGGGGCCAGAACCTACGGAGACAGCTGACCCCCTTTGAAAAGTTCCTGGACACGGCCACGTCAAGGAAGGGGGCGGTCTCCAAAATGTACCAAATACTGAACACTGTTAACTTGGAGGGGAGAAGAGGGTTTCGAGGGTTTTGGGACGACCTGGCAGGAGAACCACTCACGGAGGAGGCGTGGTCCAAAGTCTTTAAGATAGCATTTCACGGGAACCTATTTACATCGGACATGGAGCACAACTTCAAGATTCTACAGGGCTGGCACAGGGACCCGTTGAAACTGTCCAAGATGTTTTCGGGAGTGTCCCCCAGATGCCCAAGGGGTTGTGGCCAAGTGGGGTCGAGGGGTCATATGTGGTGGTTCTGCCCCAAGGTGCAGGGGTTCTGGGAGAAGGTACGGGGGTGGATGGCCGAGGTCACCGAGGAACTAATCCCACTCAACCCCCTAACGATGTTGCTGGGCCTCCCCCCGGAGGACACCGAACTGTATAGGTACCCAAGAATGTGGGAGACGATGTTGCGAGCGGGCAGAGTGGCCCTAGCACAAAGGTGGAAGAGCCCAGAGACCCCACCTAAAGAAGACTGGCTTAAGAAACTCAAAAACATGTTCTTAATGGACAAACTGACGGCCATGGTAAATAACGAATTGAGCACCTTTCAGGCTAACTGGTATGGGGTCTACGGGGCATGGGGATGGGACCCCCACTGACAATATGAGAACACTCTGGCAGGATGGTGGGGGGGGGTCTGGAATTCTCTACTCAGGGATGAAGGAGTAGCCCAGGACCCGGGAGACAGCGGATCTCACCCAGTCAATTTGGACGCGAGAGTATAGCATATCTCTGTGGCAATGTACAATGAGCAACGACGACAGCTCCAGCGGTTCGACTTTTGATGTGACACTGATCTGGGGGGAGGGGTGGAGTTGGGGAGGGGGGGAGGGGGGACGGGGAACCTGGGGGTTTGATGACAATGTTAAAAGTGATACCTACAACGCTCCCAGCGTTGCCGTTTGTATTTTTCTTCTAAAAACTGCCAATAAAACCAAAGTTTAAAAAAGAAAACAATGTTTAGTGCATCTTTGAGTAGCATTACATGTCCACTGGTGACAGGAGGTCACTAAATTCAGCCTGTTATAGTCCATACAGTGCAGAATTCAAAAGTTTTTTTTTTAACAATGTGCCTACGTTTCCAAAACGGCACGTTTTTAAGATTAGTATAGGGTGTTACCTCCACACTCCTATACTGGTACTGTGTTATATTGCCTGTGTGCAGTGTTACCAAATATTACTTCATATTTGTTAACCTATTAATGACTTGTCACAGTTACACCCCATATTTGCACAGAACATTGTTATTTGCTTCAAGAAACCTAAAAATAGGGTCTGCTGAGAGGCGACGTCAACATTAAGGTGGTAATAAAGATTCAGGTCATAGGTCTGTATGATGTGAGGGCCAGACGTGATGACGTGGGACGTTTCGGCTGTAAGAGGGTGGCAGCCTTCTTCTGGGGCAGGATCAAGCAGGTCTCCCTATGATTAAAACACAATATAAAAGACATTGTTGGATGTTCCAGAAAGTGGACCGTATATGTGAATATTAAAACAGCCCGTGAGAGGCTACACTCTGAGGAGGACCCTGCGGTCGCATGCACTGACCTTGCATTCGGAGGTTTAGGTATATGAGCTGTTAGTTGGAGTTCTCATGATAAGCAAAATGGTGGCCCGCTAGCTGAGGGATGCAGGTTGTTCACTGGAGTGCTATCTGAAAGAACACATTAAGTGGGTTTAGTCACATATATAACTAAAAACGCCTTATTGTGGCTTCGTGGTGTGAGAGGCTCTCTAGGGGTACCTGGTGGCTTGGGCAAAGCAGGACGTGGTGCTGCAGTGGTCCCTCGGTGTGCTAGGAGTCTCGGTGGCAGGAGATCAGTTCATGTCTGTGAGGTAAAGGAGCTCTGTGACCGAAGCTTCAGGGTGGGAGGAGGAGACAAAAACCAGGAAAGCCTTTTAGTATTGGTTTCCGGCTGCAGGGGAGGGTTTACCTGCTAGGTGAAGAAAAAGGGGGGGGGCCTTTGTCAGGTTATGGTGGACTCACCTCAATGCAAAGATCGGATAGCGTGCGTTGGATCCGCACAGTAGTGGAGCTTGCGTTCGATTGAGAAGGAGCTGTGCGAGTTATTTAAAGAGCGCATGCGTGTGGAGTTAGTATCTGTTCATCGCGCATGCACTCAGACGAAGGCGTTGGGTCTGCGGGGAAACATAGACTCGGGTCAGCACTTAGTCTGCACTGTGCGGGGTGACGCCTGCAGGAGAGCTACGTGTTAAAAAGCTGGGATAGGAGGGTGAACAAAATGGGGGGGAGAGAGAGAGAGTACGAGTGGTTACAGATATTTAAATGGTGCGAGTTCATTGAGACCCTGAGAAATGGTCTGCAGCTTGAATATCCACCAGGCTTCTTTGAAATTCAGAGCATTAGTGGTATTAGAACAGTCTGTCACTTTGTCTACTACCCACCATTTGAAGGAGTCACAATTATGTTGGATTCAGGGAAATGTGAGACCAGGGGTGCATTGTGAGTTTTACATCTTATTCTAGACGTATGTTCCCCTATTCTTTTGTTCACTGGCCTCAATGTTTGGCCTATGTATCTCAGATGGCAGGGGCATTGAATGAGATAAATGACATTGGGTGTCTTGCAATTGGAAAAGTGACGGATTTCCCATTCTTTGCCGTCTATCGAGAAGGATCGTAGTTTTTTGGTTTGACTGCAAACTGAGCAGCTCCCGCAGGGATGGTGTCTGCGGATCTCCCGCATATTCCACAGAATAGATCTTGAGTCCTTGCGTTTATTTATGGCATGGGTTAAGAGATCTTTGAAATGTTTGGATCTCTTCAGAGCCATTCTTGGTAAGGGTTCTTCTGGCAAGCTTAGCTGGACGATGGGCCAAAGTTTTTTGATGATGCCTCTGAGTTTGGATGTGTTGGCGTTAAAGGTAGTGACACACGCCATCGGGTCTTCAGTGTTGTGGTTACGGATCTTCGGAACCAATAAAACATCTCTGGGTGTGTAGAGTGCTCTTTTCTTGGTGCCCTTGAGTAGTTTTTTAGGGTAACCTCTGTCTTCAAGTTTGTGTTGAAGTTCTAATGCGTGCGTCTTGAAGTCCTTAGTGTCAGTGCAATTGCGTCTGATTCTGAGGAATTGCCCGTAAGGTAAATTATCCCGGAAGCTTTTGGGATGATTACTCCAGTAGTGCAGTGTAATGTTGCGATCTGTCTCTTTTTTGAAAATAGAGCATGTTAGTTTGCGTCCGAGGCCACTATGTTGAGATCTAAGAAGTTGATTTTCTCATTATTGTGGCTCATCGTAAATTGAATTTCTTGTGTTTGATTGTTGGTCCAGATAAGGAAATTGTCCAGTTCTTGTTTATTGCCATGCCATATAAAGATGGCATCATCAATATATCGGTACCAGAGGCAGTTGTTGTTGTGGAATGGGTTGGCATCACTGAGAATAAAGGTCTTCTCGTATTCGGCCATAAAAATTATGGCTAAGCATGGTGCGAACGCTGCGCCCATGGCAGTTCCGCAGGTCTGTTGGTAGAAAATGTCATTGAATGAGAAGTAGTTGTTAGTTAGCGTGAAGTCCAGTAGTTCAGATATAAAGTTGGCTGGGACTCTCCTCTGAGTCATGTGTAGGGCTAGATGTTGTTTTATGCATTTCACTGCTTGTTCCTGGGGGATGCTGGTGTACAGGTTCTTGATATCCATGGTGAATATTTCTCCATTGATGGGGTCAAAGGGCTGATTTTCAAAAATAGTAATGGTCGTCATGGTGTCCTTGAGATATGTCGGTGTATTCTGGCATAATGGTTTTAAGAAAAAAAACGATACATTTGCACAGAGGTTCTACTATGGAGCCACATCCTGAGACGATAGGTCTCCCTGGAGGAGAGGTCCTATTTTTATGAATTTTAGGTAGGGCGTAAAACGCCGGTATCCTAACCTCGGTGGTGTTAAGGAAAGCCTCTTCTTTGTCTGTAATCCAGTTTCATTCTGCTGCAAACTTTGTCATTTCTTGTATTTTTGATTTCAACATGTTGGTAGGATCTTTTTTAAGTTTTTTATAGTTGTTGTCTTCATTCAATAGGGTCATGACCATCAGCGTGTATTGTTCTCTGCTTTGTATAACAATGCCGCCTCCTTTATCTGCCATTTTGATCACGATCTCAGAGTTGTTGGACAGGGTTTTGATGGCTTTATGTTCCCCGATGGTTAGGTTATTTCTCTGATTCTTTTTTGTGGACTTGAGTTTGTTGATTTCTTGTCTAAGGCATTTTTCAAAAGCAAGAAATGTAGAAGGGATGTCATTGTCTCTTGGGTAGAAGTCACTTCTTGGTCTAAGTCCTGTGTCCTCTGTTTCCAAGGGACCATCTTTGTTCTTGAAGAAAGTTTTTCTTCTAATAGTGCGAAGGAAAGTGGAGAGTTCTCCATCCAATTTAAACCAATCAGTTGTATTTGTGGGTACAAATGAAAGGCCTTTCGCCAAGAGAGAGAGATTTCATCTGTGGAGAGTGGTATACATGAGAGATTGAATATCGGGATTAGGTCTGGCGTCTTCTGTTGCCCCTGCGTCTCCTGCCCGGTTGGCCCCATTGGGGGTAGTTGTAAAATGGCATCTGAGGTTGATGGGGGGGCAGAACCCTCCTATGGGGCCCCCTTGCCCTAAAAAAGGCATCATGGATGGTGGTTGGAATTGGCCGTAGTTCGGGTTGGTGCCTCTGGGATTGCTTTGATCTCCTGCTGATGAACCTGAACACGAGTTGTCTGAGCCAGAGAATGATACGCCTTTCCGGCGGTTCCTGTTCATGCCTCCCTGTCTCGCCATTCTTTCATTTTCTTTGGTGTCTTTGTAGTCTATTGCAAGGTAGGGATACACATTTTCCAGTTTGACATTTTTTATGTCCTTAGCAAGTTTCTTATGTTTTCTTTCCAATGTAAGTGCTGAGAAGGTTTCAAGGGTTGCATCAATTTCTTTGAGTTTTTCCCTTGCGTTTGTAATAGTGTCATCATTTAGGAATTTGGTTTCTTCATTCTTCAAGTCGCCCATCATTTTAGTATGTATTCTTTTGGCGGTGGAGATGGTAAGTCCCATCAAGTCTCTGCTACATTTTGTGGCAATTTTGCTGAAATCTTCCATATACGCTCTGTCATCTAAGAAGAGTGCTGGTTCATTGCGTATTAATAGACCTAGTGGTACCATGTTAGCTCGCAGATATTCCCGTAGAAACTGTCCATGGACCTCAGTCCTGAAGCATCGTTTCTTAAGAATAAGAAGGTCTTCACCGGTGGCAGTTGAATCTAGATTGGCTTGGGCCCCTTCCATATTGAAAAGTGTCGGGCCCTGGATCATATCATTGATTTGCTCCTCTGAGAAGCTGAGTGTGTATTCCATGATTGTGGGGAGGAATGCAAGTGTGGGGGCTGTGGAAAGAAGGGGACTCCCCTGAAGTGTGCCTGAAAATGAACGAAATTCTCACGGGAAAAAGAGAAGAAGTTTCACATTAGTGTATGGGTGAATCCAAGTTAGGATCCCTATTATAGCTGCGCTATATCTTCAACTTTTGTAACCTTAGGGATAGCCTGTGGTCGGGCAGGACGTAAAGGCTGGAATGATATTTAGTAGAGGGGGGTAGTCGTGACCTCATACATTTAAACTACAGTAGTTTGCTGTAGTGAAGAATTCTAACACATCTCCATATTATGTTTAATCCATCTTCATAAGTATGCATCATAGGAGGAAAGTACAAATCCAAATTCTGGAAAAATTGAAAAAACAGTTGTTGAGAACTTTATTTACTTAGGTCGCATATTTCAGCATAGATAATTCAATATTGATGGCTGAAAGAATTACACATAGAAAGAATAAACAATCAACAATTAACCTGATCACCAGCTCGGTGAGTTTTGTAAACAATACAGGACATATATGGTAACAATGTTTAGTGCATCTTTGAATAGCATTACATGTCCACTGATGACAGGAGGTCACTAAATTCAGCCTGTTATAGTCCATACAGTGCAGAATTAAAAAGTTACTTTTTAACAATGTGCTTACGTTTCCAAAACGGCACGTTTGTAAGATCAGTATAGGGTGTTACCTCCACACTCCTATACTGGTACTGTGTTATATTGCCTGTGTGCAGTGTTACCAAATATTACTTCATATTTGTTAACCTATTAATGTCTTGTCACAGTTACAACCCATATTTGCACAGTACAATGTTATTTGCTTCAAGAAACCTAAAAATAGGGTCTGCTGAGAGGCGACGTCAACATTAAGGTGGTAATAAAGATTCAGGTCATAGGTCTGTATGATGTGAGGGCCAGGCGTGATGACGTGGGACGTTTCGGCTGTAAGAGGGTGGCAGCCTTCTTCTGGGGCCAGATCAAGCAGGTCTCCCTATGATTAAAACACAATATAAAAGACATTGTTGGATGTTCCAGAAACTGGACCATATATGTCAATATTAAAACAGCCTGTGAGAGGCTACACTCTGAGGAGGACCCTCCAGTCCCAGGCACTGACCTTGCATTCAGAGGTTTAGGTATATGAGCTGTTAGTTGGAGTTCTCATGATAAGCAAAATGGTGGCCCCCTAGCTGAGGGATGCAGGATGTTCACTGGAGTGCGATCTGAAAGAACACATTAAGTGGGTTTAGTCACATATATAACTAAAAACGCCTTATTGTGGCTTTGGGGTGTGAGAGGCTCTCTAGGGGTACCTGGTGGCTTGGGCAAAGCAGGACGTGGTGCTGCAGTGGTCCCTCAGTGTGCTAGGAGTCTCAGTGGCAGGAGATCAGTTCCTGTCTGTGAGGTAAAGGTGCTCTGTGACCGAAGCTTCAGGGTGGGAGGAGGAGGCAAAAACCAGGAAAGCCTTTTAGTATTGGTTGCCGGCTGCAGGGGAGGGTTTACCTGCTAGATGAAGAAAAATGGGGGGGTGGGCCTTTGTCAGGTTATGTTGGACTCACCTCGATGCAAGGATTGGATAGCGTGCGTTGGATCCGCACAGTAGTGGAGCTCGCATTCCAATAAGAAGGAGCTGTGCAAGTTATTTAAAGAGCGCATGTGTGTGGCGTTAGTATCTGTTCCTCGCGCATGCGCTCAGACGAAGGCGTCGGGTCCCTGGGGAAACATAGACTCGGGTCAGCACGTAGTCTGCACTGTGCAGGGTGATCACCTGCAGGAGAGCTACGTGTTAAAAAGCTGGGATAGGAGGGTGAACAAAAGGGGGGAGAGAGAGAGAGAGAGTATGAGTGGTTACAGATATTCAAATGGTGTGAGTTCATTGAGACCCTGAGAAATGGTCTGTAGCTTGAATATCCACCAGGCTTCTTTGAAATTCAGAGCATTGGTGGTATTAGAACAGCCTGTCACTTTGTCTACTACCCACCATTTGAAGGAGTCACAATTATGTTGGAATTCAGGGAAATGTGAGGCCATGTGTACATTGTGAGTTTTACATCTTATTCAAGACTTATGTTCCCCTATTCTTTTGTTCACGGGCCTCGATGTTTGGCCTATGTATCTCAGATGGCAAGGGCATTCAATGAGATAAATGACAATGGGTGTCTTGCAATTGGAAAAGTGACGGATTTCCCATTCTTTGCCGTCTATCGGGAAGGATCGTAGTTTTTTGGTTTGACTGCAAACTGAGCAGCTCCCGTAGGGATGGTGTCCGCGGATCTCCCGCATATTCCACAGAGTAGATCTTGAGTCCTTGCGTTTATTTCTGGCATGGGTTAAGAGATCTTTGAGATTTTTGGATCTCTTCAGAGCCATTCTTGGTAAGGGTTCTTCTGGCAAGCTTAGCTGGACGATGGACAAAGTTTTTTGATGATGCCTCTGAGTTTGGATGTGTTGGCGTTAAAGGTGGTGACACACGCCATCGGGTCTTAAGTGTTGTGGTTACGGATCTTCGGAACCAATAAAACATCTCTGGGTGTGTAGAGTGCTCTTTTCTTGGTGCCCTTGAGTAATTTTTTAGGGTAACCTCTGTCTTCAAGTTTGTGTTGAAGTTCTGATGCGTGCTTCTTGAAGTCCTTAGTGTCAGTGCAATTGCGTCTGATTCTGAGGAATTGCCCGTCAGGTAAATAATCCCGGAGGCTTTTGGGATGATTACTCCTGTAGTGCAGTGTAGTGTTTATGCGATCTGTCTCTTTTTTGAAAATAGAGCATGTTAGTTTGCCGTCCGAGGCCATTATGTTGAGATCTAAGAAGTTGATTTTCTCATTATTGTGGCTCATCGTAAATTGAATTTCTTGTATTTGATTGTTGGTCCAGATAAGGGAATTGTCCAGTTCTTGTTTATTGCCATGCCATATAAATATGACATCATCAACATATCGATACCAGAGGCGGATGTTGTTGTGGAATGGGTTGGCATCACTGAGTATAAAGGTCTTCTCGTATTCGGCCATAAAAATTATGGCTAAGCTTGGTGCGAACGCTGCGCCCATGGCAGTTCCGCAGGTCTGTTGGTATAAAATGTCATTGAAGAGAAGTAGTTGTTAGTTAGCGCGAAGTCCAGTAGTTCCGATATAAAGTTGGCCGGGACGCTCCTCTGAGTCATGTGTAGGGCTAGGTGTTGTCTTATGCATTCACTGCTTGTTCCTGGGGGATGCTGGTGTACAGGCTCTTGATATCCATGGTGACTATTTCTTCATTGATGGGGTCAAAGGGCTGGTTTTCAAAAATAGTAATGGTCGTCATGGTGTCCTTGAGATATGTCGGTGTATTCTGGCATAATGGTTTTAAGAAAAAATCGATAAATTTGCACAGAGGTTCTAGTATGGAGCCACATCCTGAGACGATAGGTCTCCCTGGAGGAGAGGTCCTATTTTTATGAATTTTAGGTAGGGCGTAAAACGCTGGTATCCTACCCTCGGTGGTGTTAAGGAAAGCCTCTTCTTTGTCTGTAATCCAGTTTCTTTCTGCTGCAAACTTTGTCATTTCTTGTATTTTTGATTTCAACATGTTGGTAGGATCTTTTAAAGTTTTTTTATAGTTGTTATCTTCATTCAATAGGGTCATGACCATCAGCGTGTATTGTTCTCTGCTTTTTATAACAATGCCTCCTCCTTTATCTGCCATTTTGATCACGATCTCAGAGTTGTTGGACAGGGTTTGGAGGTCTTTATGTTCCCCAATGGTTAGGTTATTTCTCTGATGCTTTTGTGTGGACTTGAGTTTGTTGATTTCTTGTCTAAGGTGTTCGCCAGACCACGCAACCTGAAGCACATTAGTAAAATGAAAGAACTGGCCTACATCCTAGCCAAACGGAGAATCGCAATCGGTTGGAAGGCTGCCCAATGGCCCAGAATAGAGAGGTGGTGGGCGGACCTCCTGAAGTGGGCAGATGCAGAAACAGCAGCCTGGTATGAAGCAATCAGTAGAGGAGGGAAGGAAAAAGTGGGACCTAGCGTGGAGGCAGTTGGTGGTCACGATGGCGGGACCCCCCCAGGCGGATCCCAGTGAAGATGACACGAGGGGGACTGTCGAGTAAGACATGTATATAGATACACAAGCTAATGGCATTGTAACAGGGGCTTGAGTTGAAGGGGTGGGAGGGGCGAGGACGGCGATGCGCTAGGAGTGCACATAATTAAGCAAAATTTATAAGCAATGTCCTCAATGTATGTAATGTTTGTTGTGGTGTTAATAAAATAATAAAAATTGTTTAAAACAAAAAAGTTCTGTCATCAAATCTCTTCCCAAAATGTTAACTGCTGTCTGTCGTGAATATAACAAAGGGACAGACTCATAATTCATCATTAAAAGGAACTCAACTCGTAGCTCCAGAGCTCCAGAGAACCCTTGAGAATTTATGACAATTCCTGACATTGGATATTTTCCCTCTCATATACAGGAACGAGTAGCCCCATTGTCTACAAAAAAAAAAAGATTTACCTCCTATCGTCACATCGACCCTTGGTTCCTCTTGGGGGTCTGGTGTCACTGATAGTACTGAGCACATCAAGTTACCCTGTGAGCTGCCCTGTTGTGGGTACAGGCATATCCCCGTACCTGTGAAAGGATTTCCTTCTAGCACAGTGGCACCTCCTATTCTAGGTGTCAGTAGGTGTCCCGTATTTGCATACTGTTGTGTCTGCATGGGGGCTTGTTGTGATTGGCCTTGCAGAGGATTCATCTGCATTTGCTCTGGTTGCTGTGTCTGTTGCACTCACAGCGCTTGTGTCTGATACACTGTGTGATCTTGGGCAAATCCTTTCCTAGTTTGTGTATTATATGGTGGAGGATAAGCTGCACCCCCTCTTGAGAATTGGCCATTCTGTACATTCCTTTGACTCCCACAAATGCATGCAATGCGCCCTGTCATCCCGCAAGTCCAACATACTGGGGGTGCTTGTCTGACAAGTCCCCCTTGGTTAAATCCTCCCTGGGCAGTTTGATTCTCATTCTGGGCACTTTGAAGCCCACCTTGGCTATTTTGGAATCCACCTCTTCCTCCTCTATAGCCTATACCTCTGCCTCATGGCATGAACCCATATCCTCCTTGTTCCATCGGGCGCTGATTATTCGCCTGTGATGAACCCACTGCTTGCTGCATTCCCAATCCTTCTCCGCTTGTCAATATACTCCCCTTCAATGGCAAATTTTACCAATTTCTTTTGAACTAATTTGGCTTCCTCAATTTTCCTAGCCTCATCTTTTTTCTTATTTTTCTCCTGTAATAGGCGATAGTGATGCACTATTGTCAGCTGTATCTCAGCCCACGACTTTTCCTCCATTCCCACTTGTTTCTGCATCTGCCTCTGTACTGGTTCAGGCAACCCCAGACATAAAATGTGGTAAAATAATGCCACCGTTTTTCCCACAGCTCCTGCGTTTCAAGCTGCTATCGCTCTTGAATATCCTGAATGTAAGCAACAGGGTCTTCATATTCCTTTATCTTACATGTCATAATTGCACCCATATCTGATGTGTCAGGTCACTGCACCCTAAGAGACCTCCAAACATCTGCTCTGCAATTATTAAATGTCACCCCATCAAGCGCTGTGTTTTGTGCTGTCACACTTGAATATTCTGCTCACCTCCATATGTTATCAAGTCTTTCCCCAAGAATAGCTGCCAAGAGATGCTCAATGTCCCCTTTGGCCAATATACTTCCTCCTGTCATTTTTTTGAATTCATAAATCTATTTCCCAATGCCCGTCATCAAACTCAGGAGCTTGCACCTTAAATTATCCTTATCCATCTGTGGCCATGGGATATACTGTTGTCTTGCTCCCTCTTTTTCCAATAAGGGAAACTGTGTAAACCCCAACCTGCAGTCTGCTCTCATTGTTAGCCTATCCATAGCCGGGACAATCGTCCCTGACCGTCTCCTTGCTGGTAACGATCTTAACCTGCTCACATATGGCAGTGATTCTCCCTTCTCACTATACGATCGTCCTTGGGGACGCTCTGGATATGGCATGGGGTCTGGCGTCCCATCATTAGGTTGTTCCAGATCTCACCATCTTACTTCTTTATCTATTTGCAGGCTCCCTTCAGGAGCACACACACTGCCCCCTTCTCTCCCAAGGAAGGATTTTCTCGTCTGACATTTCTTGTCCCCACGAAGTGTGACTGTCATCCCCTTCACCCTTGTCCAGGTTCAGTTTGCTTAAGGACAATGCTCTATACTCGTGACTGAGCAGGCTTCCCTCCTACCTTTGCGCTCGAGGCATTAGGGATCGATCATCGCTCCCTCAAGTTTCATACTCGCTATTTTGCCGCAACTGTTGATACGCCTTATCAATCCTTTCTCTGACGCTCTCAGCATCCGATCTTTCTTCTTCCAATACTACTCTATATGCCCCTGATGTTGCTTCCTTTATCGGAAGGAACTCTTCTATTCTGTCCCATCTTATTGCTGGGATTGGCCCTACTTGTTCTTTACAAATGATACTGGCATGTAGACCCCGCTACCTTCTTCTTCGTTCTATTTCTTCATCTAATTCTCTTTTTTTTTTGCCTCCCATCTAATTCTTCCTTCCTGTTGTCTTTGTTCTTCTCTCCTTACTCCTTCCCTTCTTCTTCTTCCTTTCATCCCTGTATCCTTTTGTTCCACAATTTATGCGCTTCTTCCTCTCATCTTTTCCTTTCTCTTCTATCCCTGTGTTCCATCGGTCTCTGTCTATTGTCACATTTTCTTTGCTCCTCTGCTCTTTTTTCTTTCTTCTGTTGCTCCTCCTGATACATCTGCTCTCATCCCTCCCTGCTCTTTCTTTTATGCATATCTTTCGATCTCTTCTACCGTTCCTTGTCCCTTCTATCTTGCTCATTCATATCTTCCCTTTGCCTAACTTCCTAGATACTTTCCCATCTAATTTGAGTAATATCTGTCCACCCATCCATTCATTCTGCACGAGTGCTACCTCGTTAGCTTTATCCTTTTCAACTTTCCATGCCTTAATCTCCCTTTCTATTTCTGTTGACACATTTGACCGCTCACTCCTTTCTTCTTTGTCTTGTATGATCTTAAAGATCTCCTCTGGACTATCATCACTGTTATAAGCGGCAGTTCGTATATTGGATTACTATACCCTGTCACCGCTTTCAACCCCTTTAAAGGATGCAACCCTATTTCTTCCATGCTATCATCTTTCACTTCGTGTGAGGTAAGGGGAGCCGAGGGCTCAACACCTTTCTCTTTTCGCTGACTATGCATCCACTCCTCAGGTGGTGGATCTTCTATCTCTTCCTGGTACATCTTCCAGAGCTCGTAGAATAGCTAACCTTTTCTCTAATTTCTTCCCCGTGTACGTAGCTTGCAAATATGTGGACATGTGTTGTAATCCCGTTTGTGACAGGGATCCCCCTTGTGGCCACCGCATGAACATTTTATCTGCCGTGCCTTTCACCCATTCCGCACTATACTGTTTGAGTTTAGGCATGTGCTTTGGCAGTGTCTTGCATAAGTGCATAAGTGGAGTGTCTCCCATGATGGCAAGACTCAATTAACTGTCAATACTTACCTGATTTTATAAAATACTTTCACCACTTTTTCAATACTTTTAAAACAACAAATATGAGCGTGCTCTATCAATCGTTGCTCAAACCTCTACTTTATCAATTTAATATATCTACCTCTGGATTGGTACCAACCACTTCACTAGGGTATTTACTATAGCTTCTCAACTCTTTTTCCAATGACTTCACAGCTTCTACCGTTTCTTCAATATTTCTACTCATCAAACAAAAAGACAAACTAGTCAACTTTACACATTTAATAAAACACCGTGATCACACTTTTTTCCTTTCCTCGCCTTTACTTATACCCTGTACAGGGTTTGAGACATCACCTTATGCAAACTTGTTTGAACGTTATATATTTCTGCTCTACTCCGACTGGAGTTTGAGATGTCTCCTTCTGAAGCTCTCTTGAGCCAGGATTCTAGGCGCTATTTCTGTCTTCACACAATATTTCCAGTTACTCAAAAATTATTTTAATCCCATCCCCTTAGTTTGCCATTACCCTTATTCTACTCACCATTCGTTCGTTAATCGACTCGAGGCCTTTGGTATTGTCTCCTCCTCCAACCGACCACTCCGCCTTTCGTCTGCAGAGCGCCTGTGGAAACCAGGCAGGGATTTCATCAAAGGGGACCTGCCCACCGTCTCAGTTCTTCTTGTAAGATTTCTATTTGGCCGCTCTCCACCGGAAACCCTGCAATCTTCTGGCTAGATGGCGGAGGATGCTCAACCGTCTGAAGTTCTGGAGCTAAACTGGTTTGGATCTTTTTGAACCATCCGCAGTGCTACCAGGTGAGCGTTAGAGCCCTTTTGATAGCACGCATGCAATGGATGGGATGCAGAATAACTCTGACACCAAATAATCGAACCAACTCAGGAAGATGGCAAAGTATTTTCTGTTTTAATATGAATTATCTAAAACAGGGAGTTACAACTAACATCAACGGACGTCGCACAAGCTTTCTCGAAGCATTTCATGAAAAATCACACTAATATACAGAAAATGTATCATACGTGACGTCATACTACGTGCCAAACTAAGAGAAACCTACAGGGGATTGTGATATGCTCAAGGGGAACATCTAAGTATGCTTTGTATAAGGGGTTGAGATCTGATTGGATATCTATGATTGATTGGACCACTTATGCCCACCTCTAGTGCAAGTCATCTTCATTATTATTAAGTACACGGTATATCATTGGCTCTAAAACTATATGACCCTTAGTTATATAGCCCTCTATAATTGGTTGGAATGCTTGTGTCCTTCTGGACATTCATCTCACTAGCAGCATGTAAGCTCATACCCAGGTGCCAGGAGGTGGACATGACTTTACCTACCCACTTAATTAGCCCAACATCTCTCACCACCCATGCCTTCTGTCATGAAGATTGTCTTTGAACTTGGCCTTGCAGTGTATTCTCGTCTCTGGGAAGAGCATGTGCTATCATAGTTCTGGAACTGAATGCCCAACTCTATTTCCATCCTTGGCTCATGTGACACAAGATCACAATTTGGCACGTTTTGTAGCATTTAATTTTCTTACATAAATAAACTTGGCACTCATGGTGTTCTTTCTTTACACCTTAATAAGGGATGATTAAGCATATCACTTTTACTGCCTTCAAGAATAGATAACCAGTCTTGGCTGCTTCAGCCTTGACACCAGGCCAGACAGCTCTTATGGACTCTTCCACGATCCCAGCTAATTCTTTGCTGCGAGACAGCTTTCAGTCCTTCTTCTCCATGGGTTTGAACTTACTATATTTGTGACACTGATGTCCAGCTTCTATATAATGGTGGCTAAGCCTGCAGTCTATTCACTACTTATAGCCAGCTTCTAAGATCACTTGATCTACTTGCGTTGCTGCATCTGTACAGTTATTGAACGGCTTGCATTTTCTGCAGTACTCTCCACACGTGCAATCTTCTTTTCACATATGAAAGTTTACTTGGTTCTTTGCTTCGTCACCAGTTTCTATAAGGTCCATAGATTCTCTTCTTCAGCCAGTCTTCTCAGTGCGTCATGCTCGTCTCCTGTGACGTCGCCAGCTTCTCTTTGATTCATTTTCATATTCTTTTGGGGAGCTCCTCCATTAGATTGTCGTCTCTTCAGGAATACATTTTCTATGGCTTTCTTAATGTATACCTTTTCTCGAATATTCGCTGTGGAATAGTCACAACTGCTGGTGTCAAACATGGCACAATTTCAGGCTCCCAACATATAGGTGATAGGGGGGCGGGACTTCTTGCAGAGGCATGTGACTGCTCCTCTACAATTGAATTGGGGTTCTAATTATTTTAGGCGGGAGGCAGTAAAAAATAGCACTTAATTAAAAAATCAGGAGTCTCCCGTCTAAATCGGGAGGTTTGGCAGTATGCATGTGCTGCTAAATGTTGGCATGTATGCTTTAAGGAAGACTGCAGAACTGTGATTTTGGAGTTGCAGCAGATAAGTCTGGCTGATGTGTATTTCAGGGTGCTATGGGTTGCACCTTGAGGGAACCAGAAGGAGTGAAAGACTGGGAGTGATCACTGTGGTGTTGTCTCCTACATGCTCCAAATAAAAGGAACTCAAGCCGGCACGTGAGCCACTACGGCGAGAGACTCCCTGCGTGGGAACTCTGGTGTCTGACTCATTATTTGATTTTACGCTGTGTGGTCACGGCCTGTGCAGGACATTTCCCTGTGTGCCTACGGACCCATCTGAGGTGATTGGGTGATCGAAGGCCACCCCGTCAGCCCGTATGAGCACGGCTTGGTTACCCTGGACCCGTGTGATCACGGATCCCAGTGTCCGAGCAGGGTGCCTCCTGCAGCTGTTCTTACAGCGTGAACGCAGAAACACATACATGCCAACATTCCGTTGCACCTGGGAGGGAGATTTAGTCACAGAAATCAGGATACATAATTTTTCCCATAGGAGTACATTGAGGCTACAATTATTTTAGGCAGGAGAATAGTAATATTTGTCACTGAAAAGCTGGGAGTTCAACGCCTAAATTGGGAGGGTTGGCATGTAGGGAAAGACAAAATGCTGCGGCGTGCCCGCACATAGCTCTCAACCTTTTATGGCACCTGGGTGGGTGAAAACACCCGATTTTGAATTTAGCGGGTGAAAGCCCCTTGATTGCAATCGGCGGGTGAGAGAGCCGCCTAAGTGGCGGGTCACACCCGCCATAAGCGGGTTAGGTGACAGGTATGCCCTCAGCAACTGTCTGGTGGCCATGGGTGCTCCCAAGACCACCCCAACAATCATCCAATATTCATTTTTTTTTAATGAATTTTTTAAACATTTACTTTAAGCTACAGCAAAAAATGATGACGTGTCAAATAAAATCACAGAGTAAAAAACGTATAAGACAAAATGTCTTTGGAAGTTTTATTGAGGGACTTTTTGCAACTTCAAAATGCATACAAACATAGCTCTCAACCATTTGTATTTCAGTTTTTGGCGGGTGAGACGCCCATTTGAATGAATGGGCGTGCAGGAGGCTTGGCGGGTGAGTCAGCTCTTTACAAGGCAGGTGACACCTGCCAAAAGCGTGTGAGTTGAGAGCTATGATACAAATCAACACTCCAGATTTAGGGGGGAGATTCCCGATTTTCTATTGAAAAATCGGCCTATTTTTTTAGTGTTGCCTAAAATAATGATAACTCCAATGCAATTCTATTGGAAAAATACATGTTCCCGATTGCTGTGGTGAAATCTCCCTCCCATGGGCTCTGGAAAGTTGCCATGTCTGAAAATGTTACTTTTAGGGTGTCTCTTAACTTGGTTCAAGCCTTTTAGTAAACCTACGCTGAACTTGCATGTCACCTTTTTAATAAAGACAAGCGGGTTGATAAAATATGTGCTGCCTAAACAGGGTTGGCTTTTTAACTCTTATTTGTTCCGCTTGATAAAATATGTGCTGCCTAAACAGGGTTGGCTTTTTAACTCTTATTTGTTTACACCCCACCCGCCCCCATAGTCTGATTTGAGCAGGCTGGTTTGTCACCCGCCACTAACTTAAAGTATTTGTAAGGTAGAACGAGTCAACAGTTTTAAAGCGTATGCCATTTTAATCCAATAAACCTATCTCGTGCGCACGCGCTTTACTTACTTCACCGTATTTAAAGATACTTATCATAAGAATTTTGCCATTCCAATATGGCCGCCTCGCATGCCGTTCATCGTTCTGACCAAGTCTTCTTTCTGCTTTTAGCTAAATAAGTCCAACGTCAGACGAAATGTCATTTCGTGGCTGTCTCGACACCGGAAATGAGGTGATAATGACCACAGTTCTGGGACCCAAAGAGCATACCTCGATCTATCTTATGAAGGGCTGCGGGACTGTGGTACTGTGGTAGCAGGTGCGAAATTCGTTGAAGGTGTAGATCGTTTTGGGTTTGAAGGGTTCTCTTTAGTGATGACGCCTATTGTACATATTTTCCCTTCTGCGGTGAACAGAAGGGAGCAGGGTTCTGTGAACCAACATGAACTGCTTTGTTTTAAATGACCGTTGCCACGTCGTTGTCATGTAGATTGCCTCTGCCTCTTGGTTTATTTGTAATTCCGTTTATATTCGAAATTACACCTTGTTCTTTAATATAGAAAGTATATTCCCCCCCATAAAGTAAATGGATGGAAATAGCGTATGGACGAGCAGAGGTTCGGGATGGGTTAGATAAAGCATTGCAATATATTCCTTTTAATTCATTTATAGGATCTGCTCAAGAAGTGTATCATAGAACCCCTCCCCCCCAATTATGCAGAGTATTGCAAATAAGCAGCACAATAACATTTCTCAGTTTAATTTGTATAGTTTGTTTCTTCCTGCAAGAGTACAATTAACACAAATCCGCAGAGCAATAACACATTTACCAGTTTAGCATTCATGCTGCTTCAGGGCAAAAATACATTTCACGCAGCACAAGTGTAACATCATCTTTCTTCTCTATTAAATACTCTAGGCTGAGACTATACTACTGCTTACCCATGATTATAAGGCTACGGAAAAATCAACCCCCTCGACCTACCATTGGCTTTTCGGTTTCTCTGCACGCAACACACGAGATCACAACACATTGTTTGCCCTAGATCACAAGGCTGCACTGTAAAAGATAGTTTAAACTCTCAGTGCCAATGGTTCTGCTCCACATGAAAGACCTACATTTTTGTAGAAAAAGAAAGTCACGATTTGACAATTTGTGGAGGGAAAGGTTCCTTTTTTTACTGTTATGATTGCTGCTTTTATCCTGTTAATCGATGCTGATTCTTTCTTCGTTATTAATTCCCCCTTTTTGTTGTGCTCTAGAACTGGTTTGCACTTTCTTGCATGGATGTAGTGCTTGTCCAGATTTGCAGACCGTCGCTCATGCACACTTCAATTTTCACCAGTGCAGTGACTGATTACAAAGCCGAAGAAGGTCCAGTGCAGCAACATGTTTTCTGATCTGGACTACGATCTGGAAGAGGATAAGCTGTGAGTTAAATGTTTACAATGCACAAGAGAAATGTATCTTCTGTGTTCTGCAGGGGATTTATGAAGTTCGACAATCATTTGCATGACCTTGTGACACAGGTAGCCACCCCGAGGGTTCACTGATGCACTTTGCTGTGTTAAGGGTGGAATCAATTACTTTTTTGGGGTAGGTGTGGTAGCTAGTCTTGGTAGTGCATGGGGTATGTTTAGGTCATTCCCATTGCCTACCTTTTGTCAGGTCTGCTTGCCAAATCCACAGGAGCTGTTGAATCCCACACCCCCTCTCCAAGCGTTCTACTCAGCCCCTTAAGTAACCGCTGCATAAGTAACACCTTCTTTACTGATACCAGGAGGTCTGTAGTTGGATTACAAACTGTCTCATTAGTTAATTCCTATACTTGTGTTTCTCTATTTACCCTTTATCTAACCATACTATTTTTACACTTTAGAATCATTTACCTGTTTACCTCCGGTGAGTACTGGGAGCTATACACTTTTCTTAACTTGTTGCTCTGTCTTTTTACATGAGGTGCTTTTTCTTAAGGGTTATGGAAATTTAAGCTTTAAACGAACACTAACTGTCCCTAACTAAATCTATGCTAATGCCTCTTGACCTCTTCTCTAGAAATTACAATTGACTCTCTTTTGTTCATCTTCTATTCACTTCTTCAAAATGGATGAAAGGCAGTTCTAGAATTCTGCTACCATTGCACGTGACTCTATTAACTCCAGCCAATCGGTTGCTATCACTGCGCCTCCATTTTAGCTTGGGATTCCTGAATTACCTTAGTTAAGGAAATCTATTTTAAACTCAAAAGATGTATTCCCACCCCTAGCACCTTGCTTGAGTAAAACGCCTTCCCACTTTATGAACCACTCCAAGCCACCTGCTGTACCTGACACCTTTCTTGGTTTTATAAGTGATGATGGAGTGTGTCTGAGATTTCTGATTGATGCTGTTAGGCAGAGAGCACAGGTACGTATTGGTTCTCCCCATTTCCTAACTCTCCAAGTTTGTTGAGGTGAACTATGAGCCGCTTCACCTCCTCCCTTGGCAAGGTCATCTTCTCTTCTGCATGCTCATACCACCTGTTGGCCAATGAAAGGCATATTGTCTTCTTTTTTCCCTTTGCCAGCCCAGACATCTATTCAAGGATCTCCAACTGTTCCACCATCCGTTAATGGATGGCACTATGTTTAATTCCTCTAAGAATTAAGTTATCTAACAGAATGACCATCTCCTTCTGCCTCCACCCATTTTATTTCTTCTGCGTCTCATTGCCACAGCCTCCATAGGCCAGTTTTTCACCTCAACTGCCAACAGACTCGATCTGCCTAACGTGTTATGAACGTTTTTAAAATTGCACTGTGAAACCCAGGCCTTTTCCCCTCTCTATCAGGACTCTCGGACTTGGGTGTGTTTCTCCAGTATCTAAATATCACTGTGACAATATTCTGTGGTCGACAACTTAGCTAAGCACTCAATTAGCAACTGTCTACCATTGTCTGAGTGCCTGCCGTCTTGTCAATTTGTCCTACTTGCCTTCTTCCACTCCTCTAAGGTCATCATTTTTGTTTACCTGAATGGTACAGTCTTGTTCCAAGGCCCTCGGGCCAATCTTCTCCTCTTTGAGAGACGCTTCCCGCACCTCATCAATTTCCTTCCTTCTCCTGCTGTCCCATCTCCTCCCTCCACCACGGCTTCCTCGCCTTCCCCTGATGTCTCCTCCTTGGTTACCTTGCCCTCTCCTCCTTCCGCTTCTACACCTCCGCAGGGCGTACCTCTGATTTGTACCCCTCCCCAGAAGTCTTTCAAGGACAGCAACCTTCTCCATATTGCCACTCTTAACTCCCGCTCAGCTGTCAAACACAACCTCCGACATCTGCCACCTCCTTGAAGAACTTGACCTCAATGTCCTTGGTCTCACCGAAACATGGTTCACGGCCAGCTCTGTCCCAAGCTTCGACACTCTCCTCACTGACGGCTACAAGACCCTCTCCGCGCCCAGGTCCAACCGCCTGGAGGGGGTGTAGCCCTGATCTTTCCTGAGTGGATTCCTGCCTCTTTCATCCCTACGCAGGCCTACTTCTCTTTCGAATTCCTTGTCTGCAGGCTCTCTCTCTCCTAGCCAATCCCTTACCTTAGCCACAGCTACTATCTATCGGCCACCTGGTCGGATCTCCTCCTTCCTCTCCAAATGGGAAGACCTTTCCTCTTCTCTCCTGGCCTCAGCCACTCAACTCCTCCTTCTTGGAGACTTTAACATCCACCCGGAGGCTTCCTGTCCTTCCTCTGTAATCTTTCTTGACCTCTGCGACTCTCTCACACTCTCTATTCTCCCCTCTGGCCCGACTCACTCTGCTGGGCACACTCTGGATGCTCTGATCCCCTCAGACCTTCCCCTTTCTATCCCTCTCACCACCCCTCTCTCCTGGAGCGATCACTTTCTCCTTTCCTCCCAGCTCACCTTCTCTTCCCCCCCCAGGCCAAGCCAATTCCAGCACTGCCACCCACCTTCTTGGTTATCCGACCCATGAAGCATGTGTCAGTTGAGGCTTTCGCCGCCACTTTCTCTCCCCCTAGCCCCTTTGGCTGACTCACACCCTGACTCGGCCCTTTCCATGCTCCACTCTGCTATATCTGATACTCTCAATGTTCTTGCCCCTCTCATGAGGATCCGCTTGAAGCCCAAAGCCAAGTGCAATTCCTGGTATGACTCAGCCACCCTGCACTTGTGTTTGAGGGTGATGAGGTCTGAGTGGAAATGGCGTGCCTCTGGTACATCCTCTGACAAACTGGCCTGCCGCCTGCTCCAAAGGCAATACCGGCTCTGTCTGCACCCAGAAGAGAGCTCGCATCCAAGCCTGTGTCTCTGTGGCATCTAAAAACTCGGCCGAGCTCTTTAAAATCTGCAAGGAACTGGCCAATCCTGCTGCAGTCGTTACCCCTCCTGTCCCTTCCCAGGCCTTCTGAACAGCACTTGCTTCTCATTTTATCTCTAAAACTAAGGACATCATGTCCTCGCCCTTCTACGACCACTTATCCTCCCTCCTCTGCCTTTCCCCTGTTCTCCCCAGACAAGGTTTCTAGACAAGTCTGATCCATGAAAGTCTTGTCAAAACAGGTTCACCCCTGTTCCTCCAAAACCATCCAGGACCACATTGACTCCCTGGCTCCTGTCCTGTCCGATTTCTGCAACCATTCCTTCTCCTCTGGAGTCTTCGCATCTCCCCTGAAGCACTCCCTTGTGCACCCTCTTCTTAAGGAACCCTCCGCTGACCCGTCCTGCCCTGCTAACTATCGCCCAATCTCCATCACTCCCTTCCTGGGCAAACTCCTGGAAACGCTGGCCATCTCCCAGCTTAATCTTCACACTGAATCTGTTGGTTGTCTTCATGACCACCAGTATGGCTTCAGAGCTGCCAGAAGCACGGAAACTGCTCTCCTGAAAATCCGTGAAGACCTGCTCTCAAACTTGATTCCAACATCCCTTGTGTCCTCATCTTACTTGATCTCTCTTCTGCCTTTGACACGGTCAACCATGCCATCCTGCTGAACCGTTTCCGTGATAACCTGGGTATCACTGGTCAGGCCCTGGCGTGGCTGACTTCTTTACTCTCTGACCCTCCCAGGTCCAACGACCCAAGCTGGACCTGGTCCTCTCCTCTCCTCTATCTCTATCTTCACCTGTGTTGGCCCCCAGCGGTCTAACCTCTCTCCCTGGCAGTTCAACCAATACCTGGCACTTCTTGCCCAGCGCATTGCCGCTCTCTGCCCCAACTTTCAGTGCTATGCAGATGACACTCAGCTCATTTTCAGGCTTCCTTAGGCCACCTCTTCTCCATCTCTCATCTCTGACTGTCTGCTATCCAGGAGTGGTGTGCCGCCAATGATCTCTGCCTTAATGCCAGTAAGACTGAGATTCTCCTCATCGGCACACCCGCTCCCTCCTTTCCTGTCACTCTCTGGCTGGCCTCTCTTGGCCCTCTTCCTGCTCCTACCTGCGAGGTTAAAAACCTCAGGGTCATCTTCGACTCCACTCTCTCCTTCTCTCCTCACATCTCTGACGTCTCTAAGAAGTCACACTACCAGCTGCACCTCCTCAGAGGTATTCTTCCTTTCCTCTCCTTCCCCGAGAAGCTCACTGTCTCCAGAACTCTGGTTCTCTCTAGACTGGACTATTGCAACAGCCTCTTTCTAAATCTGCCTGCCTCTACTCTCCTCCCTCCGCAACACATCCAGAACAGGACTGCGACACTTGTCCTTGCCTCAAGCCCAGGGATCGTATCTCTCCAGGACTGAAATCTCTGCATTGGCTCCCAGTGGCTGCAAAGATACCCTCTGCATTGTCCAGAAGGCCTTCTGGGGCCTGGGGACTCAATGCCTTCAACTCTTTTTTCCTAAATATCTTCCCTCTCGAGCTCTTCGATCATCCGCTTCCAACTCCATCAGGGTCATTCGCTTCTACAAGCAACCAGTTGGTGGCAGATCTCTTTCTTCGGATGGGGGCCTCCCTGAAATTTGAGGAGAACCATCTCCGGTTCTGGAAGCACCTCAAAACCTTCCTCTTTGCTTCTGCTTTCTCTCCTCCTCTCCCCTGCTGAACTCTGGGCTGAATCTGTACTGGTAACCTGGCCACTCTCTGATCTCGGGCCCAGGTCTCTTCCCCTGCCAATAACACCTGCACTGCCTCACGGGCTAATCCCGCACGGGACTGTTTTCTGTATCCCTACAGTTCCCCACCAGCACCTGACACCTGATGTTTGCACTTACCCTTGCCAACAGCTGGCCCTCCTCTTACTGTTTATTTATTCCATTACCCCTTGTACTGCACTGTCCCTCCTCCCCTCCGCCTCTGCACTTTTCCTCTTCCCCCTTCCTCTGCACTTGCGCAATCTGAATGACTCTTGGCCTAGTATGATCGCTGTCTGTCTTCCCTCTGTACCCCCTTGTGCCTTTAAACACTTGTGTACAGGCGCGTTATAAATGCCATATCATATCTGTGCCTCTCTCCCATACTCCACAAAAACCTCTTATATGCACTCCAGTACTCGGTGGCCTCATTTACTGTTGTTGCATACGTGTGAGCCTTTCTCTTTACTCCTTTCTGACCTCTGAACAAAGTGTTCATATGTGTAACTCTGACTCTGTACAACCTTCCCTGCTGTTCTCCCACCAAACCCTATGCCCAACACGCTGGCTCTCTCTGCAAAATGTGCCTCTATTGAAATTCCCTTTGTCTTTATTTCAGTTCATAAAATTGCACCATTTCATGTTTGTTTGTGGGTTTGTATGTGGTGTTGGTCTTGGGGATGTAACTCCTCATGAACGGTGAGGCCTGGCGTAATGATTTTTGCCATGAATACGCCTTATTTCATTGCCAAATGAATGCAACTATTTCTAGCTCGATAGGTCATCCCGTTCCTGAGATAATTAACTTTTTTTAATGTTATTTTTTTTCGGCATTACGTTTTGTGGTGTTTCAGCGCGCCATCTACAGGTCATTTGTAGAAAGTGATCATCATCATACTGTCCTGAACTGGTCTTGAATTTCTTTTCCCCCATTTTTTTTTTAGAGTAGTGTGTGTCTTTTCATTGATTTGTTCTGCAATCAACTCGATGGATATGAATTTCACTAATTAATTGAACACCAAATTTTCATTTGTCCCCGATTTTAAAATTCGCACATATCATATTTGTGTGCTTACTCCGATTATTTGCAGTGTAAGCAGTGGTGGACATTTTCTCGCTGCTAAACGCACACTGCAAATAATAGGAGTAAGCATACAAATATGATATTCATGTTAGAATTTAAGTTGGGGACAAAGAAACATTTGGTGTTCAATTAATTGCTGAAATTCACATGTATCGCATTTTTCCGTTGTGGCAAACAATTTGGAATTTTTTTCGGTGGAATATGAAAAGAAATCTGAGAATGGACATCCCGGCAAAGCTGGGTACGTAAGCTGTGTGTTTTTTGTATGTATATTCAAAAATTACCCTCCCAGGTTCTGTAGACCGACACTCTCATCAATTGGTGAAAGTCAATGAACCTGTAGGTTGACCTGCCGATCGCTTATTGTTTGATGTGCTTTGCACCCTAAAGTGAACTGCACTGAAAATGGCCATGTGTAGCTGGCTGACATACCCCGGAGCAGATGTGTAGGGGAGGCGAGAGTTGGTGTGCTGCAGCATACTGGAACCTTATGAGCGCTCTTCCCCACCTGTCACTTCACCTTGGCGCGGTGAAGTGTGTTGCAGTGTAAATATCTTGGAAATGGTGCGTCGTAGGGTCTTGAAACTTGGTTTTCGAGTTCCCTTCAAGTTTCTTTCCTTGCATCGGGATGCTTACTTTTCAGGCAATCGTCACATGTGAAGGGGCTGAATTCCGTGGAAGGGGCAGGGAGTCCAAAAGTCAGGTAACTTGTAATGTCCGGAGGGTCCTAACAGGTAACTATGCAACATTTGGCTGCAGATTGTTGGAACGGTGTGGAATTGTATAAGGAATAAACTAACAGATTTTCTGTTTGTGGCTTGCTATTGCTCTATATCTGGGATGGGCTGTGTCTAGCGCTTTTTGCAGCCCTCAGCACTGGCTCATCCAGCCTTTTGGAGTTTTCCTTGTCCCCCCCCCACAAATCCCCTTTTTTAAATTTATTTATTTGTTTTTTTTTCGTTCCAGCATTTGCTAATGAATGATTTAGCATTTCTTTCAGTCATGCATTTAAAAAACTACTGGTGTCAATTGGAGCAACGAGACACAGACTTTGTCTGTTGCTTCCTGTTTTGTACCTCTCCTTTTGGTTCTCCAATGCAAACTGATTTCCACCTTTTTTCCACTTGATATGTCACTGGTGTGCTGCTGCATTGGCCTTGCTTTCAATAGCTGATTGCTAGACAGAATATGAATAGCCGCGTATTGTATGCAGTTTTTCATATACACGTTTTTGGGTTTTGCAAATTAAAGCGTTAATAGGAAATTGTCATTTTATGGAGTAACTTCTGCAGGCATGAAATACTATATCACTGTACAACCAATTTGTATGTTTTTTTATTGAATGCTATTACGATACGTTTGTTGTTCTAACATGGTGCTCTGTAGTAACAACCCAACGCAATTGCGGCATAGTTTGTTTTCTATGTTTATCACTACCTGCCTGCATACCAAGCTCAGTTTGTTTTTAAATGAAGAACGCTGTACATGAAATTTGAGCTACTAGCCTGACGAAGCCCCGGATGGGGTGGAACGCTTGGAGAAAGCGCTATGGTATGATTTTTCTCCCTGCCATGTTTCAATTGATCTGTTTATAGAGTTTAATTAAAGGACAATTTTTACACCGAGCAGTGGTGTGCTGTGAAATTGATTTCTCCTTGGCAAATGTGAGTATGCTTGTCCTTGTTGAAAGAGTTTGTTGGACATATATAGGGGTGCAACGGTATACCGTTATAGATACTGTGAACAGCTTAAACAAACTATAATAACCGTCACATTGTTTATACCGGTATACCGTTTTAGGCCCTGCAGCTATTAAGTGAGCTTTTCTATCTGATTTGGAAAGGCTGCAGTAAGCAAGTGCTGCGCATTCTGGATCTTGCACCGTGGGATGTGGCGTTTGGCAGACCAGAGCATAGGGAAAGGGAGGCCACATTAGTAAATGCAGCTTTGATGCTGTGACTGCCCTTTCTCTGTGATCAGTAGAGCCGGGTTAAAGATCAGCCGATTTGTAGTTTTCCCACCAGTTTGAAAGATGAGGAACTACACATCCCAGAATTGAAAGGGGGAAGGAACTGGATGCCCTTCTGATACATATCCACAAAAAAATTTAGCTCTGTAGACGGTATGAACACTGTCATATCAGTACTTTGTGCTAGTATATAAACTGCCCCCACCACTCCCACTGTCCTCTGTGTAGATTTACACATTGGCACTAGAGTTGTTGCTTCACTTGATCCTTCACCTGCCTTCTGCATATGGCACTGGACTCAAGCAGGCAGGACAGATTCTACATTCAATTTAAAGTATCCAGAGCAATGGGAGTGAGATATTTCTCAGGTCTATCCTTGATTTGGGACACCAACCATGAAAGCATTCCTCAGTCTCAACTCGCATGAAAAGGGTCCTAATGCACTCAGACCTGGGGAAAATGGTAATGATGGGGCTGTGGTGATGTGGTGGTCTAGCCCATATTTGTGCTGATATGTAATTTAACTTTGTCATTTTCAAAAAGTTTTTGTGCCACTATCTTTAAGAAGGTAAATGAACATGTATTGCAAGAAATCAACAGCGCCCACTGAACGCTGTCCTGTTATGATTACATGGTCAGTGGTGACTCCAACATCACACCTTTATAATACACCAGGCAGATGGTAAACAAGCTATAGTGATTTGATCAATATGCAACCTTTCGGTGAGTGTGTGTTGGCTATGACATTTTGACAAAAGAAACACAATGACATGGGCTTTCAGACCTCACATGAGTGACTTTTCTCCCTTTAATGGGATAAAGCGTTATCAAAACAAACTTTTATGACTGATCGCAGCGAGGGGTCATGATGCCCATGCCATGTGGTTCGAAAATAATGCAGGTCGAGGCCGATTTTCTAAGCGATGATCTGTGATTGAGCAGCAATCTCATTGCTCAAAATGTGCATTTTAACACTCAAGGCGATCAATGAGCGAGCGCCATGAAAGACCAAATCTGCAGCCACCTTAGATTCCTGGAGGATCAGCTGAAAATGTGCAGAGACAAGTTTCAAAATGCTGACAATTGAGGCCCTTTAAGAAAATATTTCATTAAGATAAGTTAACTCCACCTGCTAAACCGCGATAACCATGATACACCGTCATCTGGCAAGAAGGTTACCATACCACCATAAAACCAATACCGTGACACCCCTAGTCATATATAAATAATATATGTTCCACTTGACGGTCTGATGGCACCGGCTGGAGAAGTGCGCTGTGCGACTTTTAACAGAAAAGTCACCCCCTCACTGCATGGTTCATTGCCGATGGAAACGGCTGGACTTCGTTTTGGTTGCAGCAAATCTCGTTGTGAAGCCTTAGCGACACACACAATTTATTAACCCCATGCAGTACCTGCACTTGTTTTTGAATCGTAGAAATAACTTCTATAAGAAGTGGTCATTGAATCCAATTTTGTATAAGAAGTAATCATTGGATTTATACACTAGATGCTGTTAAATCCCTAGTGGAGCTATTGGTGTGAGGTGTATTTTGAGGACCAACACATTGGGTTCTGTTTTTACCATCTAGTGAAACATGGCAGAGGCATTGAAAAACAGGCAGAGAGCAGCAACACAAGTCCAATTTAGCGAATTGGAAAGCGGTGCAGGAATAACTATATCTACCTGTTACGCTCACCTGATTCCCACGGGGGCGTCGATCTGGACTGGCCCGCTGTTGCTTCCACCAGAGTAACACGTAGAGCCGAGATGACAGACTGGACAGACCCACTTAGCTTCGTTTGTTGGACTCGTACGAATATCTTTCTGCAATGGAGAAAGGGAATTAACCTCCCGTAATCTGAGCGTTAACCCGCCTTCCCACTCCCCTTGTCTGCCCACAGAACACTCCTGAAGTTCCCTCTTAATCTCACCTGAAGATTTGAAAAGATGAGCTCTCCATCCTGCGTCGGGCGCAGGGGCGCGCAGACGACCAGTTACTTCACTGGCGTGGAGGAATTGGTGAGTTCCAGTATTGACTCTAAGTCCAATTGTTTGTAAGAGTTCAAAAGTCTGATCTTCACTCTGCCAGATTCCTTGCAGGTTGTGGATTTAAACCACCAGAAGAGTTCCAAGTGGCAATTGGTAAGATCCTGGTAAGTCTATTGTGGTTCTCCCCTTTGGGGCCGGGGTACAGCGATGATGCAGAATTAACTGCGCCGACCCGAAATGAGGTGAGTACCCCCCGGTGGGAAATTAGGTAGTCTTTGGGGTTAGGTTGTATTGCCCTTGTTTTTTCCCCTTAGGGGCCGGGGTGCGGCGGTGATGCGGAATTGACTGAGCTGACCCGAGATGAGGTGAGTACCCCCCTGTGGTAATCAGGTAAGTCTTTGGGGGTGATTTGTATTGTTCTTGTTTTCCCCTTAGGGGCCGGGGTGATGAGATAGAAGAGTTTTGATCTCACCCTTTTAGAGTCCAAGATATTCTTGACTTCGAATTCGGGTTCCCCGTCTATGAGGATAGGTTCAGGTGGGGTGGTTAGTCTAGTTCCTGGTTGCACAGGCTTCAAAAGAGACACGTGAAAAACAGGATGAACACGCATATGACCAGGCAGGTCCAACTTGACGGCCACTGGGTTAATTATAGCCTTAATAGAATAAGGTCCCAAGTACCTGGGGTTAAAAGTCTGTGTTCCCTTGAGTGGTAAGTACTTGGTGGCTAACCATACTTGGTCCCCTACTTGGTATTGCAGTGCTTCACTCCTGTGTTGATCAGCATCCTTCTTGTATTTATCCTTAGCCTTTTGTAAATGTGCAGTCGCCTCTTTAAAGGCTTGTGTGATAACAGTGTGGAGATGGTCCACCGCAGGCATCTCTAAATGCTGGGGAGAATCTAAGTCTGAGGTTCGAGGATGGTGACCATATATGGTAAAAAAAAGCGCTTTGTTTAGTTCCTGAGTGTACAGAATTATTGTATGCATACTCAACGATCCAAAGAATGTCTTTCCAATCCTCCTCAGATTGATGTAGCATACAACGTAGGTATTGCTCAAGAGTCTGGTTGGTTCTCTCTGTTTGGCCGTCGGTCTGGGGATGGTGGCTGGTTAAAAGCCTAACATCAATTTGTGCCAGCTGGCAGCACTTCCTCCAAAAATGTGAAATGAATTGACTTCCCCGGTCTGAAATTAACACGGAAGGAAAGCCATGTAGACGGACAACATTTTCAAGGAACTCCTTGGCCAGGATTGAAGCAGAAGGTATTCCTTTTAAAGGAATGAAATGGGCCATTTTAGAAAAAAGATCTACAATAACTAGAATGGTATTATAACCTTTGCACGGGGGTAAATCCGTGATAAAGTCTAATGACAAGGTATGCCAAGGAGTAGGTGGTATGTCTAACGGTTGTAATAATCCAGCGGGTTTTTTCTTTTCCCCTTTATTTTGAGCACACATGCCACAAGACATGACAAACAACTTGACATCTTTTTGCCAGGTGGGTCACCAAAACTGTTTCTTGATTTTGGCTTCAGTTTTTAGCAATGCCAGGATATCCTTCCATCAAGGTGTCGTGGTAATGAGAAATGACAAGTTTCTGTAGTTCCTCTAGTGGCAAAAATAGCTGGCCTTGGTAATAAGGTAGATTGTTGGTGACAGAATACTCTGGGCCTTTCCTTGCCCAGCCCTGTAAGGCATCGGAATCAAAGAGTTGATGGACCTTTTCTTGAATGTCCCCCAGAGAGTGTATGGATGTCAGACCAAGGATCCTCTGTTCAGGAATTATGGGTACAGGTTCTAAAGCTCTTTCTGTTTCTCCCATTCCTATTCGGGACAGAGCGTCCACCTTCCGTGTATCCATCCGGATTCCTTTCGGGGTCAGAATAAATCCAAGAAACTCTACTTCCGTAGTGTGAAAGATGCACTTTTCCAGTTTAGCGTATAACTTATACTGGCATAACTTTTCTAGGACTGCTCGGACGTGATTTACATGATTGGATTCTGATAGGGAGTATACTAAGATATCGTCGATGTAAATGACTACACAAACATCGATGAGCTCTCGGAAGACATCGTTCATGAAGAACTGGAAGGCTGCTGGTGCGTTACACAGTCCGAAAGGCATCACCTGGTACTCAAATAATCCGTACTTGGTGCGAAAAACAGTCTTCCATTCGTCACCCTCTTTGACGCGTACCAGATGATATGCCCCCCGAAGGTCTAGTTTTGTGTATATTATACAAGCGTTCTTTACCTGGTCTAGTAGTTCAGGGATCAAAGGCAATGGGTACCGATTCTTGATAGTTATCTGATTCAGCGCGCGGTACTCTATGCATGTTCTAAGGTCGCCTTCCTTTTTTGGCACGAAGAACAAAGCGGAAGATGCAGGGGACTTGGAGGGGCGGATGAAGCCATTAGCAAGATACTGGTCTAGGTACTGGCGCAAGTGGAGATTTTCAGGTTCCGTGAGGGCATAGATTCTGCTGCAAGGTGGTTGTGCTCCTGGTATGAGATCTATTTGACAATCATACGATCTGTGCGGTGGTAAGGTGTTTGCCTGCTCCTTTTGAAAGACATCCTGAAAGTCTTGGTATTCAGGAGGTAATTGTATGGCAGCTGGGATTATTGGGGCCAGTACTGAATTTAGAGTTCTCTTTGGGTAACAGGTGTTAGCACATTCTGGGAAGGTTAGTCTCTTCTCTCTCCAATCAATACAGGGATTGTGTTTTTCCAACCAAGGGATTCCCAGTATCAGTTGAAACTGTGGAGCCTTGATTAAATCAAATACCATAACCTATCGGTGTCCATCCTGACCCAGCAAAGTCATCTCTGCAGTGGAATGAGTTACGGGCCCAGAGGCAATTTCAGTACCATCAACAGTGGTGACAACATCGGTAGTGGTCTTTCGGGTGAGAGAGAGATTCATCCTGGAAGCCAATCCGTAGTCCAAATAGTTCCCTATAGCTCCACTATCTACGTACGCCTTTACCACGTGCATGCGTGATGGCTGCTCTGGATCTATAAGGACCATGGGTATGGTGAAATGCGAGGTCAGAGTGGCCTTCTTTAAGCTCGGCAAGCTGACCACTACGCTTGCCGGGCGTGATCGTTTCCCGAGTCAGGTTTCAAGTGGTTTTCGTCTGCTGCTCCTATAGTTTTCTTGGGTGGTTTTACAGGGCAGTTCCGAAGGAAATGACCAGTAGCTCCGCAATATAGACATAATTGCTGTTGCCATCTTCTTTCCCTTTCCTTCTGGGTTAAGGGTCCTCTAACTCCCCTGATTTGCATGGGTTCTGAGGCATCTACCCCCTTCGAGGGTACGTAGGTTTTAACCAAGACCTTGTTTTCAAACTTGGTTCGATCAGCCTTTCTGGTTTGAAGTCTGTGATCTAAATGGACCACAAAATCTATATATTCAGCACAGTCTAAAGGCGGGTTCACGACTTGGACTAAAACATCCTTGGGGTCTCCCCGAAGCTCTCGATGGAATAATGTAATTCGCTTGGCTTCAGGCCATTCGGTTTCCACAACTAATCTATTGAAAGTTGCAATGTAAGATAAAAGATCCTGATTACCTTGCCTTAAGGATAAAAGTTTGTTATCCAAAGCCTGTCCTTGGGAATGTCGGGCGAACAGTCTTTCCATGCTAGTTCGAAAACCTTGGAAATCTCGAAGAATCGGGTCATCCTGATTTACTAGCGGAATGGACCAGTCCGCTGCACTGCCGCTGAGATATGACAGTACAAAAGGTACCTTGGCTTGATCGTTTGGGAAAGCTCCAGGTCTACATAAAAAGTGTAAGCAACATTGATTCATGAATATAGCAAACCTTTTAGGGTCTCCGGCAAAGCGTTCAGGCGGAGCCAAGGGAACGGCTCCAGGAAGGTTTATCTGCACCGGGTTACTCTGTGGCACCGGAGCTGGGCTGGCCCGAGTCCAGGTAGAGGTGTTTGTCCAGCCTGGCTTTGTAATACCTGTCTGGCCAAATCATCAGTTCGTTCTTTTGATACTATCAATTCCCTCCTGAGGTCATTGGTTTCCTGGCGGGCGGAATGCACTTCGGCCCTTAGTTCCCCTAATAATTGGGCCAACTGATCAGTTTCCGAGGTCTCCATGACGCCAAGGTGGGTATTTGTGGGTAGGCTTCGCGTTCTGTTACGCTCACCTGATTCCCACTGGGGCGTCGATCTGGACTGGCCCGCTGTTGCTTCCACCAGAGTAACACGTAGAGCCGAGATGACAGACTGGACAGACCCACTTAGCTTCGTTTGTTGGACTCGTACGAATATCTTTCTGCAATGGAGAAAGGGAATTAACCTCCCGTAATCTGTGCGTTAACCCGCCTTCCCACTCCCCTTGTCTGCCCACAGAACACTCCTGAAGTTCCCTCTTAATCTCACCTGAAGATTTGGAAAGATGAGCTCTCCATCCTGCGTCGGGCGCAGGGGCGCGCAGACGACCAGTTACTTCACTGCCGTGGAGGAATTGGTGAGTTCCAGTATTGACTCTAAGGGCCTCATTACACGGAATGCGGTAATGGTTAACGGCCACCGTTAATGATAACGGTGACCGTTAACCATTACCGCCTTACTACGAGGTCCCTTAGCGGGTTGGTGCGTTAAAAACCAACCCGCTAAGGGACCTCGGAGCTAATTACGGCACCGCAAAATTGCGGTGCTGTAATTAGCGCCTTCCCCATTCCCATAGAGCCCTATGGGGCAGAAATGGGAATGGGGAAGGGCAATGGCGGAAGTGGGATTTACCGCCCCACCAACCTTGGAATGGGGCAGTAAATCCCCTTTCCGCCAAGGCGGTGCCGGTATTGTACCGGCATGAGCCATGGCGCTAATAGCGCCATGGCTCACCGCCTTCCGTTTAATGAGGCCCTAAGTCCATTGGTTCGTAAGAGTTCAAAAGTCTGATCTTCACTCTGCCAGATACCTTGCAGGTTGTGGATTTAAACCACCAGAAGAGTTCCAAGTGGCAATTGGTAAGATCCTGGTAGTCTATTGTGGTTCTCCCCTTTGGGGCCGGGGTACAGCGATGATGCAGAATTAACTGCGCCGACCCGAAATGAGGTGAGTACCCCCCTGTGGGAAATTAGGTAAGTCTTTGGGGTTAGGTTGTATTGTCCTTGTTTTTTCCCCTTAGGGGCCGGGGTGCGGCGGTGATGCAGAATTGACTGCTCCGACCCGAGATGAGGGGAGTACCCCCCTGTGGTAATCAGGTAAGTCTTTGGGGGTGGTTTGTATTGCCCTTGCTCACCTATCTGTTCTTGTCTCCCCCAGGTGTTGAAGAATGGCCTGGAGATGCTGGATTCGCGATGGAGTAAAGGGATGCAGCCCCGTCTGGTGAGTTCAGCGCGGCGCTGCGAGGTACGTGGCAATGCACCTGAGAAGGCTTCTCTCTTCCAGATCGACAATGTGCTGGATCAAGGATTCAGGTAAAGGTTTTGTTCTGACCTCTTCTCCTTCTCCTTTTCTTGTTCCAGGTGTTCCAGGGCTGAAGCGGGCGTGGCTGAAGACTGGAGCTGCTGAAGACACGGTGAGCGTTACGCTGCAGCAAGCAGAATAACGCGAAGCGCGTGTGGCTGTCTGGGTGTGGCTTAAATAGCCTTGGAAGAAGTCCCAGGTAAGTATTCTTCCACAGCCCCATCCGAGGGGAAAGGACTCCCTGAGGTAAAGTAGTCCCTTTAAGCCTCATTTGGCTTGTGGCTTCGTGCAGCATGGTCTGCAACAGGTAAGATTTCTGTAATGAGCCTGGCGCCCATGGCTCATTACAGAAATGTAGCCAAAGAGCCCCTAACTGGGGTTTTTGGGCATGCTTTCAAGTGGCTTCTGGGGTTGCTGGGCCTGGTCTGGCTTTCCGGGGGCAGGCATCGTGATACTACCACTGCATCAGCAGGTTTAACTATTCAGCAAAGAATGGATAATTTGGAGAAGCCAAAAAGAAACAAGCAAATGGTGGGACACAATGACATTACAAATGTACGTGGAGCTGAAATGGATTCCCAGAGTTCTTTGTATATTGACAATACCCACATAGGAAGACATTAATCCACTATTAATTACAGAGTGGACAGATCATACAAATGTTTGTTCTTTCCCAATGATCGAAACTCTGAAGTTTGCCAAATCGGATAGACTGAAGTTAATCGGAGAAATTGAAAGTCTGGAAGAGGAGGATTTGTTGAACTCAGTGGATGGAGATAAGTTTAATAAGAAGCTACACCGTATGGAAGAAAACCTGGAAAGATCTGAGGGCGAGATTCGCCTAAAAAACGAACTAAATTCAAACGAGACAAAATATCTATGAATTAGGAGCTATATGCACTTTTGGCAGGAAATTTCACCAGCCAATCAAGGATCAAGCCCTAAATCTCAACAACTTCAAAACAAACCCGTTGTGAGACAGGATACCTCCAGATCAGAGATTGATTCCTCGGATCACGAAACCAACTCCGGCACGGGGATGAATATTTTTTTTGTTGAGGAGTTCAGTCTGTTGCACTTAAAAAGCAAATTGGCCAGGAGAGGAAAAACTGCCAATGCAGGACGAGGAAGGACAAGAGCACAAGACGCACTAGGGGAGGCAGAAGATCGAGGAGCAAGTGCAGCAAATTATCGAACCACATGCTCTGGGAGGGGAGTAAGAGGGAGTGGGAGAGGCAGACCAAGCAAGAGAATATGATGATTTATAATATATCAGATAGAACAGCCTTCATCTGATGTCAGAACACTAAGAGTAGGCCTCTCCTTCTGCCTGTTAGTACCTTAATTACATGGACGCACGTATAGACATGCTTACACCTATACGTAAGCTCAAGCTCAGTAAGCTCTAGAATACCAATTCTCAATACAAGTTGATGAAAATAAAGAGAAGAGGGCAATTGGTCCTCTCGGTGTGAGATTTTCATCATTAATCTGTCTAAAGGCTCGGTAAAGGAATGTCAACTTAGATGACAATCTGACAGGTGTTGACATTTCTGAGCATTTTGATATTGCTACAGATCACACTATAGATCTCAATCTTAAATCCAAATTTCGTCTTGTGTTAATACATAATGTTATTGATGTCTTTGAAGAATTACTTCTTAAAGATTTGAGGGAGCTATCTGAGACTGATTTTTCAGTCTAACATTAACCATGCTCAGTCCTTGGCACTCCAATGCCTGCAAAATGACAACATGTGATCAAACCCGCAGATGAGGTGGGATTGTGGTGTGGCAATGTGATCTCTATTTGCAAGAAGCATATAGACAGTTGGAGGATGAGGAATGTTATGAAGTCCTCCTCCCAGATATGCTATTGCAGTCTCAAACGTTATATAATTCAAAATTAGATCTATGGCACTAGAAAGAATTATTAGATGATGCCAAAATTGTATATTTACTTTATAACTGTCCTGTCACTCCAATATTTATCTCCTACCCAAGGTGCACAAAAGTCTCACGAATTCCCCTGGACTTCCCATTGTATGTTCAATGGGTTCTTTATTGGAGGCAACTTCCAGGTAGCTAGATAGACTACCCCATCCCTTTGATTTGGACCTTGGCTCATACATACGCAATACCTCTGACCTTTTGAGGGATTCAACTGGGAATCTAATTAGTATTTGGTTTCACTTAATGTGATCTTCCACCTATACGAGTATTAACCACCAAATGGGGATCACAACAGTCGAGTTATTTTTTTAAACCAAGATCTGTTCACTTTAAACAACAAACTGAGCTAGTGGTGGACCTGTTGGCCTTTTGCCTTACCAACAATATATTCCTATTTGAAGAAAAACTATATAGGCAGAAAAGAGGTACAGCCATGGGCTCATGTGTGGCTCCTACCTATGCAAGTTTCTGTCTGTGCTGGTGGGAAGAGTGTATTGCATGGTCATCCAAATTCGACAATTATCTTGATGTTGTCATATGGTTAAGATATTTCGATGAACTGTTCTTTGTATGGGGAGGTACACCAGAGAAATTGTCAGAATGTTACCTTAATGTTGTAACAATATGAACTTGGAACTAACCGTCACCATTTATTCTCAAAAGCTAGAATGTATGGATATTTTGAAATTATAGATGAAAAGCTGATCAGCCAATTGTATCACAATCCAACTAGTGTCAATAGCATATTTCATTCAACAAGCTTTCATCCCTATATCCCTATTCTCTGATTTTTAAAAAGTATACCTGTTGGAGGATTCATCTGAGCGAAATGGAATTGTACAAGGTAACAAGACTTTTTGAATGAGGGACGCACTATGAGTAAAATTTACTTAATGGTTCTAGTAATATCAGAGCTTAAGATGAGCATACTAGATTCATCACCAAATATAGTACCCTAGTAGGCAATGTCAGAAAGCCCTCCAAAAACACTGGGCAGTGTTGCAGTCCGAATGTGACATTGCTACAGCTATAGGCTGAGATCCACAAGTAACTTTTAGTAAAGCTCCTAATTTGAAGAACATCCTTGCACCCAGTATGCTTGGTGTTGTGAACCAGGAAACTCCAAATTGGTTATCTAAGCAGAAAAGACAAAATGGGTTTTATAGATGTGGCAAATGCAAACTTTGCACCTTGGTAATTTCAAGGTCGACTTTTGAATATGACAGAGAGTAAGATGGAAAATCAAACATGAAATTACCTGTTTGCCCACATATGTAGTTGATTTAATACTTTGTCTTTGCAGGATTGCACCATCCCTAGTTTGAATCTTCGGATACTCCAATATTACCATGTGATTAGAAACCAAGATGAGACGTATTCTCTTGCCAAACACTTTTCAGACAAACATGGGTGTGATGCAGAAAAGCATACATATATAGGTTTGGCACATGTGCCTGAGCATATACAAAAAGGAAATCGCGAACTCAAACTGCGAGATTTAGAATCTAAAATGATTATTTTGTTGAATATGTTACAGCCACATGTCCATAATATGGACAGTGAACCACATTCATTCTTATAAGATAAATTTGACTTTCATTGGTCCTGCAACAAATCTCAATTATGCTCAACGTGTAACTTTTGTTCTGTTTCTTTTCTTTCTCTTTTGTTCCTTCTTTCCTCTATTTTCTTCTCTTCTATTCAGTTATGTGCCTGCATAAGAGGTCAGATTGAATTTTGAAGGTTTGTTTATATTGTTGAGATGTATCCATGAGTATGAACTTGGAATTGTTTCAATTTGCTTAAGGCTGAACTGTTTGAAGGGGTAACACAAACTTTTTTTTTATCTATAGTTGCGTTTGGCAGGTTTTGCATTAGTCTTGCACACTCAAGAAGCACTTAGTACTTTCTTAGCCTTCAACTGTGCAATTCTGAAATATGGTTTTAGCCAAACGGAATATAGAATGCTGAAAATGTGATGACCTGTACGTACAATGCGCTTTCTGCTGATTGGGACCATTGAACCTGGCCCATTGGTAACTTTAGAATGCGCTATGCACTTTCATGCCTGTCGTATTAAATATTTGGTGTATGTTCTGGATAGGACAGCTGTGTGCAGTACGGGCACATGCAGTAGGCACACTTGTGGATTGCTATTGCTCTATATCTGGGATGAGCCACAATATGGCCAGTTCCCTTTGCAGCCCTGAGTACTGGATCATCCACCCTTTTGGAACCCCCCCTTTTTTCATACCAGAAATTGCTAATGAATGATTTAACATGTCAGTCATGCATTTAAAAACCACTGGTGTCAATTGTAACAATGAGACACAGACTTTGTTGCTTCCAAATTTTGTGCCTGGTATACGCCTCTCCTTTTGGTTCTCCCATGCAAACTGATTTCCACCGTTTTCCACTTACAATTTATCACTGGTGTGCTGCTGCATCGGCCTGTGTTTTCCATAGCTGATTCCTAGACAGAATATGAGTAGCCGCGTATTAAATGAAAACGTTAATATGAAATTATAATTTTATGGAGTAACTTCTGCAGGCATGAAATACTATGTCTCTGTACAACCAAATTGGTTGTTTTTCTATTGAGTGCCATCACTATAAGTTTGTTGTTCTAACATGGCGCTCTGTAGTAACTATCAACGCAACGCGATTGTGGCATTGTCTGTTTTCTATATTTGTGACTACCTGCCTGCAGACCAAGCTCAGTTTGTTTTGAAATGAAGAACGCTGTACATGAAATTTTAACTACTAGCCTGATTAAGCCCCGGTTGGGGTGGAAAGCTTGGCGAAATTGCTAGGGGATGCTTTTTCTCCATGCAATGTTTCAATTTCTCTATGTTTATAGAGTTTAATTAAAGAACAGTTTTTACACCGACCAGTGGTGTGCCGTGACCGTGATTTCTCCTTGGCAAATGTGAGTATGCTCGTGCTTGCTGTAAGAGTTTGTTGGTCGAATATGTGTGTGTGTAATATATATATATATGACATTACAGGGACTGTCGTAGCGCCCCTGTAGTTAGGGTTAAGTTGCTCAACTCCTTGGAAGAACACTTTTTGGGTGGCTTATAACTTCACTCCCCTTGGACGAATCCTTGCCAAACATTGCAAAAAAAGTATATGGCCCCCTCAGATTTTTTTTTTGCCAAGTTTGGTGCGGTTTCGTTAAGGGGGGGGGGCAAACTTTTTTTTTTTTCTCTCCATAGACGCAATGGAAAATTGGTTTTGCTCACGCATACAGCCCAAAACGCTGGACAGGTTTGTGCACAATTTGCGGCCGCAGCTTCAGCTTGGTCCCAAAATCGTGCTTTTGTAAATTTGGTGTAAATCCATCCAGTAGTTTACTTTAAAATGGACGAAAAGTAGGTAAAAAAGAATTGGTGATATATGGGTCACTTCCCTGTTTGCTCCGTGTACAGGACTCTGAGTTGGTCCGGATGGCGTGATGTGCGCAGACACCCAGTGTGCCCGCTGATTGGTTGGTGAAAAGCGTGATGTGCCTCATATTGTTTTGAAACAACTGCCATGTTCTATCCGTGGATATCTGTGGCTGTCCACCGACAGCGTGGTGGGTAACAGGACTGGTGGGTAACAGGACTGGGAAACATGTTTTCGGTCATTTAGTGTTGGGAAGAAGGGCTGGGAAAGGTGGGGGAGTAAAAGAAAGATGTTATGGGGCTATTTGTTTAGGTGGAAGAAGAGGGTGCGGCAGTCCGCGGACAGAACCTTGGGCAGACAGCTTATCTGGTGACTGCAGGCAGGCTTTGTTAGGGTAGGGGAGTGGAATGTAGATGACATGAGGATGTCTGCATAGGTTAAAAAGTAGGCCATGTATTTTGGAGTGTAGGCAGTGGCACAACCACCACAGCATAATACGACCATGCAACCAAGATTCTGGCCACAACCATTGTAATAGTAAGTGTTCAGTGGGCAGTTGGAGAAACACGTTTGTTTTTTTTTGGGTGACAACACGAAGGCTTGTTACAGTAGGGTTATTGAATCTAGATGATATGGCGATGTTGGCATTGGTGAAAAATGGGGCTGGCAGTCTATTTTGATGTCTGCAGATGACATTTGAATTGGGGAAGGTAAAGGCAAATTGTGGTGTGGTGGTTGGGGCCAGTGGCCAGATTCTTGGGTTCATGGCCGTTGTTAGGCAAGATTTGGAGCAGTACCCTTTGGGTGCACTACAACAACATTGTCCTCCTGGCAATAGGGACCTCAAGTCTGAACTACACAGGTTGGTAGTGTGGCTGAGTATCCAGGCTTCTCTCAAGAGGGGTCAATGTGAGCAGTAGGGGAGTTACACAGAAATTCACAGTGACAAGTAACCAAATAAACACTCAGACTCAAGGTTTCTTGATTAAACAATTATTAATTTAAGTTAGTTTGAATAAGCCTTCTTCGGGAGTGGCAAAATAATAGTAACGCACAAATGCACTCCAGAATACACACTCTTAGTTTCTCTAAATCGGCAAATACCCATTTGGAATGGCACACAGACACTTCCTACTCCTATTCCTATTCCAGCCTAGCTGTCAATCACATAGCAGGGTGGCTGTCCGGACAGCCAGCTTGCCAATCACCTCTGGGTGCATTCCTGTAGCCAACAGGGTTAAGGACAGTGAGTTTCGGGCACCTCCCTCACTTCCTGCTCCTGCCAGACATACTGGAGCCAGAGGCGGGCATCACTCGTGAAACCCGCCAAAGACAAAGTGAACAAAGGGACCAAACCTGGTTTGGCGCACAAAGTAAATCTCAAGAAGGACCTTTCCTGCAAGAAATGGTGAAAAAAGACGACCAGGGCCATTTTGACAAATGGGCATCCATGGGTGCTTTACCAAGGCTTCAATTGCAGCCTGTGGTAAAAACACACAATGGTAGTAAACAGTAAACCACTGCCACCAGCCATTAATTGTAGAAAGGGTAACATAAAATTGTCACATGAGAAACTAGACAAAGGGGATACTAAGTAGCCCCTCCAGCACACTATTGTAAGATAGTGTCTGCTGGGTCTAGAAAGTTACAGAATGTGAGTAAAGTCAATTTCACTTCACCGCACTTGGAGACGGGAGTTTATCCAAGAGAAGGTATTTAAACCTTTTGGGAAATCTGAAAGACTTCCCTGTGCCACTGCACTGAAGGTGCTGTGTGACACAATGTAAAGATGATGCCTATAGAGTTTGTCAGACTCCATATCATAAAGAAACACAGAGTTCAAATCACAGAAAAATTCATGAGAGAGTGGGAAAAATGTCTCACTCTTTCCAGGCTAAAAGTTTAAAAGTCCTAGTGACCAGCAAAATTGCTGGGGGTCTCTAAGGTAGAGGGGAATTTGCACATTTTTGAGAATTCTCCCTAACAGTACTAGTATGCTGTGGTGGTTGTGGCCTTACGGCCATGCATCAAAGAATCTAGGCACTGGCCACAACTACCAGAGCATAATACAGCCATGCACCCAAGAATCTGGCCACTGGCCACAAGCATTGTAATTTTATGTGTACAGAAATGGAATTCAGCCATTGGAAACAACCATTATAATATGTGTATAGTAATTATACATACTGTATAGGCAGTGAGTAGTTTTAGAACATAGTGACACAATACTATTGAAGTGTAAATTGTACTTTTCATTGATGTAGCATTGGGGATACAGGTTGACTTTGTTGTACATGGTAATGCAGGAGAAATCTTTGCTTCTTTGTGAAAAAACATAGCATAATATGTTAGGCAGGATAAATCACAATGTCGCATTGCACACCATCTCACATATTCATGTACTTTTTAGACCATCATAATTAGTATATTCCAAGTACTATGCTTCAAACAACATTACTGTGCGTTTTGCACAGTTGCTGTGTTTGGTTGCATAATCATTGGGTCTGTGGGAAAAAAAATCCATGTAGGATTAAAAAAAAAACCTAGTACATTTATTTGACGTTACACGTCACACTGTTTGTCTGAAGTGTGCAGTACTTGCAGGAATGTTTAAGGTGCACAATTAAGTTTTATTTATTGTTACAAGCAGTGTTGCAGTAGGAAGAATTGTAATGGTGTACATGTTTTGCTTTTCGAAAGTGCTGGTGGTATGGCAGCTAGATAGCAGTTGGCATATTCCAACTGTTGATAGTTTTACAGTTTTGAAGGGTATCTTTTGAAGCACTTTTATTTCTGTTGGTGTATTCTAGCTATTTTGCTATTTAAAAGTAGGATTGGAGTGGTATGGCTGCAGTTAGATACCAGGTAGCGTATTATAACTGTTGATAGTTTTACAGGTTAGTGACTAAACTTTGTATACCCGCATAATCAGTACATTTTAAGTACTATGGGTGAAACAACATTAGTGTGTGTGTTTTGCACAGTTGTTGTTACTGTTTGCATAATCATTGGGGAAACAGTCTACATAGCATTATTACAAATGTACTAAACGTACATCTGTTGGCATATTGATACTGTTTTCCATTTCACAAACAGCATTTTAGCACTATGGATGAAGTTGGATATCAGTTGGCGTATTCTAACTGTTAATAGTTTTACAGTTGTAAAGGGTATTTTTTGAAGCACTTAGTGCAAGTGCACTAACTTACAATAGTTTTACAGGTCAGTGACTAAATTTAGGTGTAAGGAATATTAAGTAGGCATTTGTTAGATTTGCTGGTAAAGCATGGAACGATTGTCTGAATTGCAAACAGTGCACAATATGCCAGGGTTTGCATTTTGCACCAGCTGATGAAATGGAATGGATTCACAATTAGGTAAAGATACATGCACAAATCGTTCATTAGAGACTTGCTCCTGTGCAACATGGTTGCAGAGAGTGCACGTGTACATTTCTAGGCAAGGCATGTAAAAATTGCTAAATATTTTTTGATTACCGATCCAACCTAAATTATTAGTAATTCTGATATCCCCATTTGCAGTGGCACGAGCAATTAATGCCAACACAACCTCAAACACTCAATAGTTTGTGTGTGACACGTTTCAATGGGCAGTACCAGCACAGTCCAGGGCTGGTCCCATGATTTAGGGCTGCCTCTTTGCATGTAATCGCCTCCATTCCCTGTCAAGCTAATAATGGCGGTCTCAGAGACAAAGCAAATACATTAGCATAACTAAAAGTGACTTTCTGCAGCATTGTCCTGCTACACATTTCCAAAACAGAGTGCTGGTCCCTAGTCAGCCACATCTGCACAGCTCATATTCATCTGCAGGACAGATACCTCATCGATAAACACCTAAAACAATGAGCTATTTGCTCACAGTTTATCAGAGAGCACCTTAGAGCCTAATAAGGGCCACATATTTTTTTCTTTCTTGGTTTTGTTATAATGTTATATGGCTTGCACATGCTGCCTTTGTAAGCAGATTCAGAGAAACGTTTTTCATTGGGAGACCCAATCAATTCATTACCTGGCGACTCAGCCATGTTGCCTAGGGGTTTAGAAGTCACTTTGTGGCACTGCTGAGCACAGACATTCTCTGTGGTCTATGGCGAATATTCTAAACGTTTTTTTTAACTCGATTGGAGAATGAGACTGTCCGGGCTGCAGGTCGACTCCATGTCCACCCATGATGGCAATATTCGGTTTTAAATTGGTTGATTTCTTTTTTGAGGTGGACTTTCATGTCCAATAAAAATAGCACATGAGAAGCAAACCTTACACACGTGTACTAAAAACTGCGGCTGAAAGCACAATCTAGCGCATAAAGTAGGCTGGCCTCAAGTTGCAGCTTCACTGCTTAAGTGTGATGATGAATAAAACATTTTACTTTCTCTATTGTTTAATATCCAAAAATCGGAAGTGATCAGTTGTACACTACTCATAAAAAGACCTCACAGTGTTAAAATATATTGTGCTCCTTGCTCCATATACACATGATCGTAAAGGTTACTTGTCGCTCGGCTGGCTCATGGCAACTTTTAATTTATATTCCCATGTAACTGACTATCACTGCCAAAGTGTTTTATTTTATTTATTTTCCTTTTAGGGACTACGAAATCGACTTAGTTTAGAAACTGTTTTTGAGATTAAACTGGGGGAAGCAGTGGTGTATGAAGTCTTGAAGAGGCACATGAAACGCGGTTGTGAAAGAATGTTCAACTATTGGTGAAAGAAATCCGTGTGATGTATTTGATCAAGTTCCAGGAGTCCTTAACACCATGTTCAATACATTTCATAGACTACTACAGTACATGATTGTATAATGTTACAACCACCAAGGCATGTGAAAAGAGGGTACTCGGCTACATTCACATCCATTTAAAATTCAGAGGCGGGACTGCTTCCACCACAGAATAAAAGGGACAGTGAAAATACTCTTGGCCCGAAAGCTCCCTTCTCTAGTTTTTGTATCAGACATGAACTTCCAATGCAGTGATGACATTCAGGCAATTGTCCATTTCTAACTAAAGCGATTAAGTTGTCCCCATGTTCCTTTTGCAAATTCAATGAGACTTGCCATACCCAAACTTTATTTTCTGTCACTTCTGTCTGTCGGGTGAAAAACACAGAAGCAATGAATGCATTAGACTGTAGGGAGTGAGTGGGATATAAAAAGTAGGAGGTAGAGAGGGGGTGATTTCATCAGAATGGTAGAGGGGTGAAACCATCAGAATAGTTGGCATGTGGTAAAGAATTGAGGCACTGGGTGCGAAGAAATAAATGGCTTGAAAGCAGCCTTGGTACATTGGCCCTTACCGGATTGTTTATGAAACGTGGTGCTGCTCGGAGGTCGGAGCGGGGAGTCCGACAGGCCAGACTCTGGTTTTCTGTGCAGAGCTTGACGCCTCCGACACTAACAGCAGCACCCATTAGCAATGTCACACGAGGTCTATTGACCCCCTCGCCCTTACAGAGTTGGCTGTGAGTGTGCACTTAATACTGTCTGCATTGGGCAGGGAAATCTTCCCAGCCACCTGCTAGCACACAGCCCGCACTCTTGACATAGACTGCAGGCATAAGGCATTCTTTTAAAGGTCATTTGAATCGCAGGACACAGCAATCATTTTTCGTTTGCTGCAGCGATTAACTTGAAAGCAGCAAAGGTGTTGTTGCTCAGAGTGTTCCCACTCTGCCAAGCTAAGGTCGGACTGGGACATACAAAACCTGGGCACCCAACATGTAGAGGCCCTAAAATAAAGTGTCCCGCAATCCTGAATCCCAATGATTTGCAACTTGTTGGAACAAAATTTTTTTTTTTTTTTCTTCAGTGATCTAAATCATCTTTAGTGACTGGCTATTTTGGATGGTAATGCACATTGAGGTTAAATGACTTGCTCAGAATCTCCCACTTTGTTTTAGTGGTCTTGGTACCCATTGAGCAATTTGGGCACTTGAACACATTGTTTACCAGGTGCTGTTGTACAGCAAGGTACAATTAGTTGTGAATGTTTGTCATGGAAGATCTAAACAATATAGTCATAGTACTAAGCTACAAATTACGATAAACCAACCTAGCGCATATATAAAAAATCCTTATATAAATGTTAAACAAAAAACAGTTTTATTCCAGCTTTACGTTCCCCATCCTGAATTGAAGACTGCACATGCCAGAATGCAGCGTAAATTGAGCCTAAAAAAGTTGCTAACTATGAAACACAGAGCCCTAGATAAAAGCAGTTATTCTCCATGTCAAACTTATTAAAACGTTTGGGGTATTTGTGATCAGTTCTCTTTCAAGTATTCACAGATGTGTTAGCTGGCTGGAGATAATGTTTATATGCAGATGTACTCTGCAGTAATAACTCACACATTCACTCTTACTCACTGCATGACATTTCCCAGACAATACTAGCTCTCGCCCCATTATCTGATCCGTAACTCAAGATGTGTTAAAGAGATATTTAGGAGGCAAGCCCTAGGTATTGTGGAGAGGTGTCGGGAACTTTTTTCACCAGCTATGGTGATAATTTGAGTTGCGCGGAGGGTCAGATCGACGTCATTTCAAGGTACAATTTATAGCACACTTGGATCAGCTCAAAGATATTTCTTGTGGCTAAAGCAGTGCCACTTATCTGAGTGTAACAACCTCTATTATTCAAAGAGCCTGGCTTCCACATTGGTCTGCTTGTATTCTCCTCCAGCTACGATTTGGACTCCCCAGCGTTGTAAAAGCAACACAGATGGCACCCAAGTGCAACTTTCCATATTAATGTAAAACCTGCGTATCTAGAATCTCCCCCACCATGACCCAATGCTCCCTCACCTTAGCAGCTGTTTAAATAAGGCGCACGTGAACACCAGAGCCACACATCCAGACAACCTATGCTTTGGATATCCTCTACTTACCCGCACAATCACTGGGCAGCAAATGCAGTATGCAAGTCGAGCTGCTGATTCCGGCACCGGCCTCTGGACAACAGCTCCTCTATCATGCGCATTCCAATATGGCAGCACATGTGTGCGTCGCCTGGGCTGAGCACATACATTGATATAATGTACCTGCTTAGCCTGGGTGCCTCTCCTGCGCACAAAGTGTAGGCTTAAACAGTAATGATGTTTAAATAAAAGGAGGGGGCGGAGTTGCGCGTTTACACCATTAGAGTAACCACTACATTCAAAGTATAGTATTTTTAATCATGTAGAAAACAGCCGACACGTGTTGCGACACTCAGGTCGTCTTCAAGGCTGAATAATTAAACTGAATTTACAAAGTAAAGTAGCAGTAATGTGAAACATAACAATGTCATACATTGACATAAATCATACATAGGTGTTCAAAAAATGAAAAAGTGCAACATGATGAATAATTTGGTGTAAGGAAACCAAAAATCAAAAGTCATACCATGTCAGGTTGGGAGGGAAGAACAGCAGTTGCAGAAAAGGAAGAAATGAAGGCATACAACAGAAGGTACAAAAAATTAGGTGAACTGTCCATTAATACAATTGCAATACACAACGGTGTACTGAGTATACCTCAAAACGCTCCTGACCTCCACCATGTTAATCAACCACCAGCAAAAACTAGAGGATACGTTGGATAGAAGTTAGATGGAAATGAAATATTAGTAAACGTACTCGAGGCATAGAAAACCAAAAAGATAGTGTAGAGTTCATCACTGATACCCTATATGAAAATGCGGACATTATGGCACCACAACACGAGAGTCCAAGCACAAGGTCTGAAAGAGACTCAAGGATTGCAAAATTGCAAATACACCCATATATGGTGAAATAACGTAACCCAATTAAGAGTGGGTAGTAAAATAAAGAAACCAACGCACGCTTACCATAGCAGGATCTAGTTAAGGTATAAACAACGTTATCCTATTAAAAGGAGACCTGATGTCAGATGTCATATAAATAAGCAAAACACAATACTAAAGCAACTAATAAAGTGGTAACAAATACCATGTGAATTTTAGCAGGATGGTACCAGGAAAGAAAATGAGGAGAAAATCTCCATGTGGTAAACGCCGTAATGGCTCAGCAAAATATATAGCCTGTAAGATAATGAATACCATCAGTAATGTTGACACAAAGTGGATGAATTACCAACAAGAGACAGCCACTGTGTTAGACACATGTTCAGAAAGAAAGCCCTACTTACTCGTTAAAGCGAGTACGATCAATAACCGGAAGATTCCAGCGAGACGTCTGTGAAGCCGTGGGGAGCCATCAAGATAAGCAGGCCTGTGCTGCGTAGGTCACGGAAGTGACGTCGGCAGCAGCAGGCAGAGTACACGTCGCAGAAGTGACGTGTAATGTAAACAAGGCCGCTCTCCACAAAGGTGGTGTTGAGGTTACCGCGTACGTCATGGGGGTGACATAAACAGGAGCGCGGTAAATTAAATTAATGAACAATTAAGGTGGAACCAAGCGAAGGAAATATAAAAATTGAATGGATAGATGCCCAAAAAACAGAAAACCGCAAGGTCAGTCGGTGCATGGAAATAGTAGAAAGTCACAAAAAGTAGGTTGACCAGATGTAAAAAATTGATTAAGACCCGAAAGAGCTACAGGGAAAGTGAGATGCCATTAGATGTAAGTTGGACCAAGTGGTAATCGGTGGTTAATGGATGTAAATCAATAGGATGCCATATCATCAATAAGAATAGAAAGTAATATAAAGTGAAATGACAAAGAATAACCCAATACTGCCAATTGGCTGATATTGCGTGCTGCTAGTTGGAAATGAAATATAATAACAAAAATTATAGCTGCTGGTGGGTAAGAAACATAGCGAAGAAGAGGGGCGGAGGGCAACCTAAACTAAAAGAAAAAAAGAATCGGAGCACTTAAAAACAGAAAGAACGTGTAACACAGTAATGCAAAGATTCAGATTTACAAAAAGACATGCATCTCATGGTCGGAATTAAGGCCACGAGTGGTACATCGTAATGAGCAAATAAGTTTGGCTTCCATTTGCCTTAATTTGAGTTGAAGATTCCCGCCCCTTTTTCCCCTATGCGCTTTCATTAATCCAATGTAGCGCAGATCCGAAATGAGATCCATTTGATGTTCAAGTTGCCAGTGTACTGCTAAAGGAGATTTGGGTTCACACATCCGGAGACTGGCCAAGTGTTCTCTGATACGTATTCTGAGTTGGTGTATGGTGCTACCCACGTAAAGCTTGCCACATATACAAATAATGGCATACACCACGTAGGTGGTCTTGCAATTAATAAAGTCTCGTATGACCACTTTTGAGCCGAAATTGTCACTGAAAATTTGACATTTGGGATGAGCCCAAGGACACTGATTACAATTGCCACATTTGTGGAAACCGGCTGGTCAGGGTAACCAGGAAAGATTGTCAACTGGTCTATCAAGGAAAGAAGGACTAACCATTGATTTAATCGTAGGTGATTTCAAAAAAGTGAATTTAGGTCTGGGTGTTAAATGAGGTTCAAGATCCTTGTCGAGTCTCAGGATGTGCCAGTGTCTTTCAACCATTTTGTACAACAATGAGGAATAGGCAGTAAATGGAGTGACGAGAGAAATGTGTTGCGGGGATGCTTTAGGCTTGGGCACCTTGTTCAGGAGGTCGAGCTGAGTGACATTAATAAACTGTAACCTCTATTAAGGAAACGTTGGTTAATGATATTACATTCCTTGTCATAGTCTGTGGGACGAGTACAATTGCGTCTAGCTCGATGAAATTCACCCACTGGTATATTATCAATAGTGGTACGTCTATGATTGCTTTGTGCAGCTAGCATAGAATTAACCTCAGTGGGTTTTCTGTAAGTACTCGTAATGAGATTGTTGCCTTCAACAAAGATATGTAAATCAGAAAAGTCAATTTCTTGTGGGTCGCATTTACTGGTCAGACTAATCCCAAACGAATTGGTATTGGCAAAAGTTAGGAAGTCATTAAAGGCATCTTCAGTACCTCTCCAAATCAAAAAGATGTCATCTATAAAGCGCCGCCAAGTCACAATGTTCGAGTCAAATTGTATTTGGTTCAATATATGTGTTTCTTCAAAGTAAGCCATGAAGAGATTGGCCAAAGAGGGAGTAAATTTAGCCCCCATTGCAACTCCCTTTAATTGTAGATAAAACTGATCATTAAAGAGACACACATTATTAGAAAGAACAAATTGCAAAAATTGTTTGAGGATGTGATCAAGAAATGATGCCGAACTATTTCTAAAGACATAGTCTAGTGTAGACAAAGCCAAATCATGTTTGATATTGGTATACAAGGCAACAACATCAATAGTGATTTCCATGTGATGGCACGCAGGCCCTGAAGAATATGGGTGCTGTCTCTGATGTATGGTTTCATTTGCAATACAAATGGTTTGAGTGCCTCATCCAAATATTTCGATAGGCCTTCCGTAGCCCAATTAATTCCGCTCATGATAGGCCTGACTTCAGGTAAGGCATCAAATTGCTTGTGAATCTTTGGCAGAAAATATAGGGTAGGTAAAGTAGGCTCTGAGATCAGTAAAAAATCCTTTTCATCATCCGTCAAATAACCTTTGGTATACCAGTTATCAATTAATTGTTTGAGGTCTGATACAACACGTTTGGTCGGATTGGATTTAAGAACCTGATAACAGCCGGGAGTACGGATATGTTTTAGACCCATGGTAATGTAATCACAAGTATTAAGAATGACAATGTTGCCCCCCTTATCTGCCTCTTTAATTACAATCTCCGAATCATTCGCTAATTGCTGCAGAGCGATTTTCTGATTGTTAGTAAGATTGGGTTTACTGTAGGGTTTGGAGTGCCTATCAACTTATTGATGGATATCTTAGCTAGTGCTTGATTAAAAGTCTCAATGACATTGTCAGTTGTGAATATCGGAGTAAATAAAGGTTTAAGTTCACTCAGTTCTAAATGAAGTGGATTGATTTGCAAATCATGAATTATATTGGAAGAATCACAGCTGGCCTCTTGATCCAAGGTAACCAAAGTCTCAATAGCTTTCAATAGCTTTCAAATCCCCAATACTGAAAGTGCTAGGGGGATCCAGTTTGGGCTTCGGAGTAAACACGGACACTTGGGTGGCAAAGAACTTTTTTAACTTCAGTTTTCTCAAAAATTTGAAGAGATCTATTTGAAAGTTTACAAAGTTGGTACAAATACTGGGTGAAAAGGATAAACCTTTATTTAATGCAGACATTTCATAAGTAGTGAGTGTACGTTTACAAAGATTAATCCCCAAATCAACATCAGCTATTGACCCAAATGTTTTTTGGAGCGAGTTAAGGTACACGGACGAGTCAGATCTTCGTCCGAGCTGCCGCTTCCGCTGCTGCTTCTTGCCCCCCCTCCTGCCCCTGGTATGTGTGGTGAAGTTGGAGTAAATACCGTGGGCTTGTGGGTGAACCGAACTTGTTTGATGCTTGCAAATCTTATGTTCCCTTTCTTGTAGCGTCGGATTTCTCTTAAAAAAAAATCCTTTAAGGTTAGAGATTTCAGTATTTGGCGTATCAGTGCCATCTATTTCAGCTGGTTCTGTTTCAGAATCTGGGTCAGAGCTAGCGGGAGTGGTATTGGCTGAAGTGTTAGCGGAGGAAGGTTTAGAACTGGTACTAATGTTGTCATATTTGGGTTGAAAAGTGTAGACCCTGTCTTGGCGATAATCTTTATCATCCCGAAAGAACTTTATTTGCGCATTTTAATTTCATCCTGGTATTCAACCAAGATTTCATGCATTTTTTCAAAGTTCTTTTGTTTGGTTTCTTCCGCATTAGGCATATTGCTAATTTCTTCTTTAATTTCCCTTATTTGGGTAAGTACTCTTTTATGCTCTCTGGTGGCATGTTGGATAAGTAGCTCTAACATATTTTTGGAACTTTGATTTAGATTGTTGACCCACTGTTCCGCTAGATCTGCATCTTCCTCATTATCAAAGTTCGGTAAAGTAAGAATCCGTAGACCTCTAGGAATAAGATTGTTTTCAAGGTCATTCGTGAGGGATGCTTGTTCCCAATACTTAATAATTTCTTTCTTGGAGAATCGTTCAAGTTTAATGAATTTCTGTTTCAGTGTCTCAGGTGTTGAGAAATTGCTTTTGAAGGCATTAGCCGTGCTGCCTCTAGGGGCAAATCTAGATTACATCTTGATTCTATCCAACTTATCATCCTCTCGTTTTTGCTGGTGGTTGATTAACATGGCGGAGGTCAGGAGCGTTTTGAGGCATACTCAGTACACCGTTGTGTATTTAATGCGCTACATTGGATTAATGAAAGCGCATAGGGGAAACATATTTGCTCATTACGATGTACCACTCGTGGCCTTAATTCCGACCATGAGATGCTTTGTAAATCTGAATCTTTGCATTACTGATTTACATGTTCTTTCTGTTTTTAAGTGCTCTGATTCTTTTTTCTTTTAGTTTAGGTTGCCCTCCGCCCCTCTTCTTCGCTATGTTTCTTACCCACCAGCAGCTATAATTGTTATTATATTTCATTTCCAACTAGCAGCACACAATATCATCCAATTGGCAGAATTGGGTTATTCTTTGTCATTTCACTTTATATTACTTTCTATTCTTATTGATTATATGGCATCCTATTGATTTACATCCATTAACCACCGATTACCACTTAGTCCAACTTACATCTAATGGCATCTCACTTTCCCTGTAGATCTTTCGGGTCTTAATCCATTACTTTGTTTACAATAGCCACCATTTTTTACATCTGGTCAACCTTCTTTTTGTGACTTTCTACTATTTCCATGCACCGACTGACCTTGCGGTTTTCTGTTTTTTGGGCATCTATCCATTCAATTTTTATATTTCCTTCGCTTGGTTCCACCTTAATTGTTCATTAATTTAATTTACCGCGCTCCTGTTTACGTCACCCCCATGACGTACGCGGTAACCTCAACACCACCTTTGTGGAGAGAGGCCTTGTTTACATTACACGTCACTTCTGCAACGTGTACTCCGCCTGCTGCTGCCGACGTCACTTCCGTGACCTACGCAGCACAGGCCTGCTTATCTTGATGGCTCCCCACGGCTTCACAGACGTCTCGCTGGAATCTTCCTGTTATTGATCGTACTCGCTTTAACGAGTAAGTAGGGCTTTCTTTCTGAACATGTGTCTAACACAGTGGCTGTCTCTTGTTGGTAATTCATCCACTTTGTGTCAACATTACTGATGGTATTCATTATTTTACAGGCTATATATTTTGCTGAGCCATTACGGCGTTTACCACATGGAGATTTTCTCCTCATTTTCTTTCCTGGTACCATCCTGCTAAAATTCACATGGTATGTGCTACCACTTTATTACCACTTTATTAGTTGCTTTAGTATTGTGTTTTGCTTATTTATATGACATCAGGTCTCCTTTTAATAGGATAACGTTGTTTATACCTTAACTAGATCCTGCTATGGTAAGCGTGTCTTGGTTTCTTTATTTTACTACCCTCTCTTAATTGGGTTATGTTATTTCACCATATATGGGTGTATTTGCAATTTTGTAATCCTTGAGTCTCTTTCAGACCTTGTGCTTGGACTCTCTTGTGTTGTGGTGCCATAATGTCCGCATTTTCATATAGGGTATCAGTGATGAACTCTACACTATCTTTTTGGTTTTCTATGCCTCGAGTACGTTTACTAATATTTCATTTACATCTTGATTCTATCCAACTTATCTTCTCGTTTTTGCTGGTGGTTGATTAACATGGTGGAGGTCGGGAGCGTTTTGAGGCATACTCAGTACACTGTTGTGTATTTAATGACATATATGTGCATGCAATTTTATTAATGGACAGTTCACCTAATTTTTTGTACCTTCTGTTGTATGCCTTCATTTCTTTCTTTTCTGCAACTGCTGTTCTTCCCTCCCAACCTGACATGGTATGTCTTTTGATTTTTGGTTTCCTTACACCAAATTGTATTCATCATGTTGCACTTTTTTCATTTTTTGAACACCTATGTATGATTTATGTCAATGTATGACATTGTTATGTTTCACATTACTGCTACTTTACTTTGTAAATTCGGTTTAATTATTCAGCTTTGAAGACGACCTGAGTGTTGCAACACGTGTCGGCTGTTTTCTACATGATTAAAAATACTATACTTTGAATGTAGTGGCTTACTCTAATGGTGTAAACGCGCAACTCCGCCCCCTCCTTTTACTTAAACATTGTATTTGTACCAACTTGTGTGGGTAGGTTGGTGGGAGCTGGACTGCTGCGTACACCTCCTTTCTTATGTACTTCATTACTCGGCCCATTTTTGATAGTGATAAATGGCGCACAGGCACATAGTTGCGAATCCACAACTCTTGTATACCCTTAAACAGTAATGAATTTTTGATATTTTCACTCTCGAAAGTCATGTAGCAGTTAGTGCGATGTGATTAATTAAATGAAGTGCAATCAGAGGTATTGTATCGCAAATTGCGATGTGATACCACTTATTTTATGCCTTGTGTAGGTATATTTTTGCTTTCTAGTACTTGCAGTAAGTACATTACAAATTCTTGTGATCTTCCTGTGTGTTTATCGTGAATCTTACCAATCCTGCAGTGTAGTCCAATTCTTGCCTTATACCTGAGACACTGTAAGTGTTGTCAGGATTATTTGTGGCACTTTTATGAATGAGAAGCATTTGCAAACACAACTGGTCGGAGCAGTTTAAGTAAATGTTGTGTACAAATAGTGGCAATTGGAAGAGAATATTGATTGCTATATTTGCACATCAAGTTACTGCACTTGCGTTTCTGAATTTTTATGGGCCAGAAAATTCTGCTTTTCTGTCTTTTGACGGGCCTGCAGTTGTTCTTTGAGAAGAGACATTTGTCTCTTTCTCTTCTGATGGAGGTACATTTGTTTTTGGACCGGAGTTTTGTAGTTGTATTATTTGACTAGCAGTTTCTTGTTTTTTAAGCGGTATTGCTGAGAGATCTTGTATATGTTCTGTTTGTATTTTCTTTTTTCAGGTACAGGGTACATTGCTAGGTGGGGGGGTGTACAGTGCATATAAACTGTTGTATTCTACAATGCAAGGAATGTCAGTGTTGACTTTGTTTGCATCAAAGTTAACTAGGAATTAGACCTTCAAGTATACAGAGACGTGAACGTGCTACATAACTCATACCTTCATCAAAGACTGTGCTGCCAATGTCGATCAATGTGTGATCTAGGCCTTGCCATTTGTGAATAGTGGCAGCATATGCAAGGGATAGAGAGAATTGTTCTCTGCGTACGTACACGTCTTTGAAAAGAAGGTAACGTGCTATTGTGTGGCCTATCTGCAAATTTGTCCAAGTGGATGTTGACAAACTGAATGCTGTTCTCATGTGGCTATGTTTTGAAGCCAACAACTGTACCAATTGCTCCATTCACTACACCTTCTTCTACATCCAGGTTACATTTTAGGATTACTCTGCAGTTTAGACAGAGTTAATACTTTTTCTAATCCAGCTATTTCTGTTTATGTGCTTCTAGAGCGCCGAAAGCCCGCAGGCATCGGGGCGCATAACCTAAAACACATAGGTAACAGATAAGACTATAAGCGCTCAAACCTAAGATAAGGATCCGTTAGCTAGGAAATTCTATTTGAAAATGTGTGTTTTGAGGTAACTTGGTTCAAGTCGGAGAATTATGGGTAAATTGTTTCAATTCTTTGCTGCCAGTATGGGGAAATCTCTACCCCAGCCTGTTGCTCGATTATAGGAAAGCACTGAGATCCTGCATCGAGCCTCTGATCTCAGTGGACGATTTGGGATTTATTGTGAGATCTTTTTCTTAAGATATATCGTGCAGTACCATATAGGCATCTGTGCACCAATGTCAAGGTTTAAACTTCGATCTTGAGCCGATGCAGGGCTTTCCTTTCCATGGAAATGTGATCATTTTTCTTCATGCCTTTGATGATACGTACAGCATTGTTTTCCATGATCTGACATCTCTCAATGCAGTTCTTAGTGGCACCAATCATAAGAGAGTGTCCATAGTCCAGTAAAGACAAAATGAAGATAGTGGCCGTGTTCTTCTCATTCAAGAATGGACGGCTGGATCTAACTAAGCAGAGATAGTAGGACTTATTTTTGTGTAGATAGTGAACCTGCGCCTCTGCTCCCAGGGATGCCTCCATTATCATTCCAAGGGTTTTCACCTGCCCTGACACTTGTATGCATGTGTCTTTGATGTGAAAGGAATAACACAACTGTGTTAGAGATACATTTTTCAAAGCTATTTAGTCGTGTTGTTGCTTGTTGACACATAGGGAGTGTCATGCTGTGCACTTCAAGTTTGTTTGTGGAGCAGGGAGTGTCGTGCTGTGCACTTCAAGTTTGTTTGTGGAGCTGATGAGCACTATCGGTTGAATTTCTTTTTTCAGCGTATCGTTGAATTGACTACAGCTTGCAAGAGTTGTCATTAAGGACATGCATTTTATATTTTGTTGAATTAATGTGTTTTTCCCTTATAGTTCATTGATTAGTCTAGTATTTGGATTTTACCTCTTTAGTAAGAAGACCGGTTCTAATGCTTTTTAAAATGTTAGCATCAGTGAGATCTGCAGACTGACGCATGTTTCGAGTTAGTTCTCTGTAGCGAAATGTTTTCCAGAGACTTACATTTCCAATGCTGCTGAGTGTGTTACAGCATTGTTTGTGTCCTAATGTTTTAAAAACAGGTTAACCCCCCTAAAAAGTCTCCTACCCGATCAGCGAAACCTTTGACCGACGAGTCGACAGGCGTCTCTCCTCGGAGGAAGAACGGCAAGCGATCCAATTCGAGGAGTGGCTCACACCCCTCTTCTTTGTCCTCGAAGAATCTGACGTTTCCCCCAATAGGGTTGCTTGCTCTACTAAAAAGTCCACTGCGACTGAGTGGGAAGCTTTCAGTGCTGAAATGTTAAAAATATTTGAGAAACAAAAAAGCCATGCTCCTACTGAGCCTTTGAAAGAAGCTGGAAAGGAAAGGTCTCGCCCTAAATCCTGCTCGCCATTGAGCCCGGGAAAAAGGCCTGATCTACATTGTGAGCCCTCGAGGCCTCGATCAGATGTTAATCAAAGGATCCTACAAGACGCAAGGAAAAGTCGAGGTCCTCAATGTCATTGACACCTTCGGCACCAGCAGTGCCTTCAACGCCCACCAGGCCACCGACATCGACGCCAAAGCCTTCGACGCTAGACGTGCCACATTTGCCAGCTGTGCTGTCTATGCCGAGCGCCCCTCCTAAGTTGGCGCCAATTAAAAAAATTAAATAAAAAGAAAAAATTTGACGCCGTTGAAACTGTTGTACAAAAACCAGACAAAATATATGCTCCAGGAACTGGGATCCTCCGGAGTCCAATCCGGCAGTTGATGAGAACTTGACCAAAAAATACTGCCCTTCCAGTAGTGACCCTGACTATCTGTCAAAACACCCCACTCTGGAAAGTCTGGTGGTACAGGCAGCTACTGCTACTTCCAAATAGGCGGTGTACCCTACCATCGCTCCTGATAGGGATGACAAACGTGTAGATGGATGGGTGACAAAGGTAATTTCTGCTGGGAGCATGGCACTAAAGTTTGCCAGCTCCACTTGTGCCCTCGCAAAGTTTTCGTACACTCTATGGGATTGTATTTCCATGGCGGCAGAGCACATTCCCAAAGGGGATGAAAGAGATGACTTCTTAGCTATTGTTAAGGATGGCAAAGAGGCCATGTGATAGTCTCTTCAATCAGGTTTGGATTCTGCGGATAATATCGGCAGAACCATGGCTACAGGCACCGTCCTGCGCAGATTTGCATGGTTGAGAGTCGGGTTTTGCACCTGATGTTCAGTCTAGACTTCTCAACATGCCTTTTGACGGGTCTTTTTGGCAACAAGGCTGACGAGAGCCTTGAGAAGTTGCAGACCTCAAAGGCGGCAGCCAAAACTTTAGGCACCGCTTTTAGGCAACCTCAGCCTTTTTGTCCTAGTGGACAGCCTTGCTGGGGTAGATCTTTTTGATACTACTCGGTTGGAAGGGCAAGAGAAAGGGCCATTCAAAGAGTCAAAGAGGCCAAAGAAGAATTTCCCGTGGTGACTAGGTAGAGGTGCAAAGCCAGCTCAAGCAGCAGCCTCCTTACCATCGGCCACTGCATCAGCCGCCTCAAAACCACTCTGAGGTCTTAAGTCACAATTCTCCAGTGGGGCGCACACTGTCTCAGCATCTATAAAAATGGCAAGACATTACTTCAGGTCCTTGGGCTCTGGATACTGTAGCTCACGGTTACTGCCTTCTTTTCATAAGGAGACCTCGGAACAATCCACCGGGGAACCACTCTTTGTGGATTTCCGGATCTGCTCCTTCTGCAGGAAATGTTTACCCTGCTAGAGAAAGGTGCTATAGAACCAGTACCGGTAGCGGAGAGGAACAAGGGATGTACGCCCATCATTTTTTGATACCAAAAAAGGACAGAGGACTGAGACCCATCTTGGACTTAAGATACTCCAACAAGTTCCTCAGGAAGGACAAGTTTAAGATGGTCGCACTTTCTCCAATCTTCAGGCCCTACAACTCCAGGTTTGGTTGGTGTCATTGGACCTTCAAGATGCTTATTTTCATGTACCAATTCATCACAAGCACAGAAAATACCTGAGGTTCGCAGTTGGCGGTTCTCATTATCAATTTCGAGTTCTGTCATTCGGGCTGACCTCCGCCACAAGGGTTTTCACCAAACTGATGGCGGGGTTGACAGTGAGTCTCAGGAGAGGGGGGATTCGCGTCTACCCCTACCTGGACGATTGGCTGATCAGGGCGCGTTTTCCCGAACAAGTCCTGCATCATCTCAACGTCGCCTGCCACTCTCTTCAGACTGAGCTTCTCCCTCAATTACAGGAAGTCCCATTTGACATCTTCTGAAAGGCTCCAGTACATCAGAGCAGTACTAAATACATCCTTGAGAAAGAGCTCGCCACCTGAGGTGAGTGCTCAAGACATTCTTCAGATTGTTACCAAAATTCAGAGTTCACAGAGTCTTCTGGCCTTCGATTTTCTCAGGTTGCTCGGCCTCATGGCTTCCTGCATTTTTCCTAGTGCCAGAGGCCCACCTGGGAATGAGGTCCCTTCAATGGGCTCTTAAGAACACAATGGTCGCAATTCTCAGGAAAGAAGTCGGACTGACTTCAGATTCCAACCAGATTCTCACAGGATCTTCTGTGGTGGGCCTGTGAGGAAAATACTCTGAAGGGAGAACCTTTTTGGCAACCATGGCCGGAGATTACAGTAGTGACGGACGCCTCACTCACGGGGTGGGGAGCCCATGCCAACTATCTATCAGCGGTCGTTGGTCTCCATCGGAGTCCAAACTACACATCAATCTTTTGGAGCTGAGAGCATCAGACTAGGGCTGAAGACTTTTCTGTCCTCTGTACGGGAAAAGAATGTCCTGATAATGACGGACAACACAGTGGCCATGTACTACCTCAACAAAAGAGGAGGTGTAGGGTCACTACCACTGTGCAGCGAGGCAATGCAGCTCTTGTACTGGGCAATTCAAGAAGGAATCTCCCTATCGGCAGTTCACCTAGCCGGAGAGGAGAACACGGCAGCCAACGCTCTGAGCAGGCAAAGCACAGTATCCTACGAGTGAGAACTAGCTCAGGATGTCCTTTAAGGGATCTTCACCCTTTGGAGAACCCCTCAAGTAGATCTGTTCGCGACCAAGGTCCACCGGAAATGCGAAAGATGTTGCTCCAGGGAATTTCACCCAAGCGGAGCTTTAGGAGATGCGTTCGTAATGGACTGGGAGTTTCCATTCCTGTATGCGTTTCCTCCTGTCCCCGTCATTTCTCATGTGATCAGGAGGTTGAGAAGATTCGGGAAACACATGATCCTAATTGCCCTGGATTGGGCCTGGAGGACGTGGTACCCGGACCTTCTTGACATGTCCATCTGTCCTCCCATGTGTCTTCCACAAACTGAGGACCTTCTCTCATGAGAGGAAGGTTGGGTTCTCCATCCAGAGGTCAAGACTTTCAACCTTCACGCTTGGTTTCTGAAAAGCTGAGATATAAGAATTGAGACCTCCCGGATGACATAATGGAGGTGTTGCTTTCCACCAGAAGGCCAGCAACAAAGTCTTTGTACCATTGCAGTTGGAATACATTTTGTAACCGGTGCAAGGAAAAGAATGTAGATCCTTTTCAATGTAATACACCAAATGTTTTATCCTTTCCTCTAACCTTGGCTAATCTGGGGCTCCAGATTGGTACCATTAAAGGCTACTTGGCGGCGCTGGACATTTTCAAGCGCTGTTCAGAGGAATGTTCCTATTTCAAAATTCCACTGGTGACTCAGATCCTGAAAGGGCTCACTAATGTGTTCCCTCCATCTCACTTCCAGGTTCCATTTTGGGACCTAAATCTGCTTTTAAGATTCCTAAAGTGTGCACGCTTTGAACCTCTGCACACATATCCTTTTAAGGTTACCAACCTTTAAAACCTTCCTACTGGTAGCTCTAACATCAGCCGGTAGAGTGAGCGAGTTGCAGGCGCTTTCATCCAAGCCACCTTTACCATCTTCCACAGAGGTTGGGTTGTTATGAAGGTCATACCTTCTTTTTTGCCCAAAATCATTTCTGATTTTCATTTAAGTCAGAAATGTGTTCTACCTGCTTTCTATACCCACCTCATCCTGGTAAGGAGGAGGAAATACTACATAATTTAGACCCTTGAAGAGCATTAAGCTTAGACATTTCTAGAATGTCTAAATTACGAATTGATGGCCAACTCTTCATTTGGATATACAGGACACAAGCTAGGTCAGCTGTTGCCAAACAGACCTTATCTAGGTGGGTGATTCTAACAATATTAGAATGTTATAGGCTGGCAGGAAAAAAAACCTTCCTGACGGTTTAAGAGCCCATTCCGCCAGGGGCATAGCTACATCTACAGCCCTTCAAAAGGGCGTACCAATTAGAAACATTTGTGAAGCGGAAACGTGGTAATCATCCACACGTTCACTAATCTGTTATTGCTTGGATTCTTCGCTTGGTCAGGATGGTACCTTGGCAAGGCAGTCCTTCACTCTGTACATGAAAATGTATACGTTATAATTCTACTCCCGCCTCCAAACCAAATACTGCTTTGGGAGTCTGTCAAAGATTAAGAATACGTGGGAGGACAAAATCCATTCAACAAACAAGTTACTTACCGCTGGTAACATTCTTTTGATTGGATGTTCCTCCCACGTATTCCTCATTGCTCTCCCATTCTACCCCTCAGTAGAATTTCCTGTGCTATTACAGTTTCCGTTCCATCAAGGCTGTGTACAGTCACTCCTGTGTTTTACAGGTATCTGCTGCAAAAAGGGGAAAAAACAGAACTGAGGCCAACGGGCGCTGCGCGTGCTATATATGCCTTCGATGATATCACCCTCGATCGAGGCCTTTGAGGGACATCGACTCGACGCACAGCACCCTCTGCCGAAATATTTTTCCAAAACAGCTGGACAACAAGTGTCAAAGATGAGTATGTGGGAGGAACTTCCGTCGAAAGAACGTTACCAGGGTTAAGTAACTTGTTCTTCTACCTCGGTCATGGCAATTTCTGCTTCATTTATATCATGAGTATAGTATAATGCACTTTTGAGAAAATTTAAGGACGGGTGTTGGTAAAAACCTATGAAATTCAGTGAAAAAACTTTGTTAAAGGGACATTATGGTTACAGGTAAAATTGAGAAACCCCAGAAATTCGCCAGTTATGATAAGCTAAGCAACCATAACTCTCGCCACCACCATGCACTGCTAAGACGAACACTCAGGACATCAAAGATGACATCACAAATATCATTGATGACATCAAGTATCTGGGCAACTTTTTTTGTTTACTGACATACCTAGGCTAGTTGTTTTTTTTTTCACTGACCGTGAGAATTTCATACATTTAAAAGCTGCTATATATTTAGACATTAACCTTGTAATCTAAAGTACTTTTCTTGGAGTTTGTTCTTAGCTCATGGTGCACCACCTACATGGGGCAAGAAGCAAGCCTCCACACACAATTCATCTGTCTACATAATGATGAACTCTCATGTTATTGTTCTTTTCTCGTGATGTTGTAGCTTCATTTGTAGACCATTAAACTGTTACCATTGTCACAGTTACACTGTTTGGGGGTATGGTTTGTAGTAATCAGCACTTATTATTGGGGAGTAACTGGTTGGGAGGCGCCACCTCCCTTCCATTTTCCACAATGTCGTGATCGATATGCTAGGTGAGTCATATGTGTTCACAGGTGTTTATCATCAGAGGGAAGAAACATGTCCCAGATTTAATGTTTTCTAGGCTTCGTATGTTGCGCTCACATTCTCTTCCACTCTGGAAACCCCTGCACCCCATATCCTGGTCTTTGCCTCTGCCCAACACTCTAGTTGTTTGTACCACAGTACGTATTGTGGGCCCCCTGCCGACTTCCACGCCATTGCAATAGATCTCTTGGCCAGTATGCACACCATGTCCACGTGCTTAAATTTACTTATTCTGGGGTAGACACCCAACAGCCGTTCTTCCGGGAACCTGTCATACCGTACTATCCCGGCTTTCCTGCAAGCCTGTTCTATCCGGGCCCAGGACCGTTGAACCCGTACACATCCCCAGAACATGTGCATCAACCGCTTGCCTGTTGAATCCAGCCACCCTGTGTGGGGGTCATGTCGGTGCAATATAAAACATTTAGTTGGATTAGTCAGAATCTAGCATTCTTGGACACTTCCCGGGGGTACATTAATACTCTCTCCCACTCTTCTTTCGCTGTTATATCTATTCCCAAGTCTCCTTTACATTTCGCTTTTAATGTAGCACTTCTGGGGTTGGGTCTATCCGTCAACTGGCCATATAGTCTGGACACTGGCCTCCAGCTGTCGCTCAGGTTGTGCATAAGAATCAGCAGAGGGTTCGCTGTCTGCTGTTCAGGCCATTTCTCCCATTTCCCTTTGGCTGCATGTCTGGCCCTCTGGTACCACAAGAATTGCCCATTGGGTAACCCCTCTTTCTCTCGCAGTGAGTCAAACTCTCTGAAGACACCCTCTTCGTGTACGTCTCCCCATTTGTAGATACCTCATCTCTCCCAATACCTTACTATTGCTAAATCTGTTCCTATTTTGCATACATCCGTGGCTATTGGGGTCTCGGGTGAGTAAGGGTGTCCGAAGTGGAGCAGCGCTTTAGCTCTATCCCATACCAGTCTTCCTAATACTACGATCATAGGGACGTTTCCCAAGCAGCCCAGAGGGACCCACAATATTTCCTTCAAGCGTGCAGGAGCCACTAGTTGCCGTAGTAGCTCCATTTCCGATGTAGCCTCGTCTGAGAGCCATCGAGCAACAAAGCTGAGTTGTGCAGCTAAGTAGTACCTTTCCAGGTCTGGGAGTTGTATGCCTCCTCTATAGGGTAAGCACAATGTGGTGGACAGAAGAGTGCTGTCATGGCTGCAGGCCCCAGAACACAAAAACCACAAAATCTAGTGATGGGGGAAATGGCTCACTTGACTCACTTCTGTCCTTTAAGGACCTATTAACACAGGGGCCCTGGCTGGACTCAGTCCTGGCACCTTTGGCGCCAGGCTCATATAGAGATGTGAGCAGGAACACTTTATTTCAGTGCAGGAGTAGTTTTGTGTTGGGCGGTGCCCCATAGGAACTCCAGCATCAGCACTTCTAGTAGGCGAAAGAACGGGGCCTTGATTTAATAATGTACGTTGTGAAAGTAATATAAGAATCTCGGCAGGATGATCATTTTAGTAGTTGCCGCCCTGCCATCATTGAAAGTGGCAGTTTGGACCAGAACTTTATAGACGACCGTAGGCCCTTTACCACCGCTGCAGTGTTTCTCTTGTGCATCATCTCTGGCATGTGCCATATGTTTACCCCCAAGTACTTGAACGATTCCAGTTGCCATTGGATGCTCACGTTTGGTAGCTCCTCAATACCTCTTCCCCTCAGTCGCGCCAGCGGGAATATGCAGGACTTCTGTCTGCTGAAGCTTATTCCTGACACTCTTGCATAGTTGTCCAGTACATCGAGCATCACTGACGTGTTTAGGTGGGGGTCCCTCAGGTACAGCAGAATGTCATCCGCATATGGTGAGATTATGTGGCTTGTTCCGCCCACCAAGACTCCTGCGTCTAGAAATTGTTTTCTAAAGTAAATTGCAATCGGTTCGAGCCCTGATATGTACAACATGGGTGATAGAGGAGATAACTGTCTGGTGCCCCTTTGGATGTCCTGGGCCAAAGACACCGTCCTCCCGGATCTCGCCCTCGCCACTGGCTCAGTGTAAAGCACTTGTATCCATCTAATACACTTTTATAGCGTCTAGTGATATTATTGTGTATTGCGCCTTTGCATCCTCCGTTTGTGTTTGTGCCACAACGTGTTGCACCTGCGTAGGTTTGCTGTTGTGTTACGGCCTGGTATGAAGCTATTCTGGTCTTTATGCACTAAGCCACCCACGACCCTAGTTAATCGTTTTGCCAATATGGTTGTCAGTATCTTGACATCATAATTTAGCATTGCCAGCTGCCAATATGAATCGCATTCTTCCACTGATTTTCATGATTTGGGTATTGGGACCACTAGTGTCTCCGTCATGCTTTTCGACAGCCCCCCTTTTTTCATACGCCTCCCTGTACACCCCGTGGAGTATCGAAGTCAGTGTCGACTTGTACAATTTGTAGAACTCTGGGGGGAGCCCATCACTGCCAGGAGTCTTGCTAGTAGCTAGGGATTTAATTGCCTCGCTCACGTCCTCTGCAGAGATGTCCCTATGCAGTGACTCGCATTGCGTTTTGCCTAGTTTGGGCAGCCCTATCTCTTCTAGTGTGCCTTGTATGTCACCCTGGGGCACCAAAGTGTCATGGGCATATAAGCGGGAGTAGAATGTCGCAACAATGTCATTAATTGATTACTGCATTCTATGTGTGGTGCCCGTTTCGTCCTTGAGTTCTGTTGTTAAGTGTCTTGGGTGCTCCCTCTTAAACAGCCACGCAAGTAGCCTGCCTGGTTTGACTCCCCCAGCGTGCGCTTTGGTGGTTCTTGCTATGTGGTCGAACTTGGATAGCCTTCCCCAGGCGTCTTGGCAGCTATGTCTGGCTTCAACCAGTTTTGCCTCCTCCCCTCTTGATCCCTGAGTGCTAGCTTCCATCTGCTTGATTTCCTCCTTCCATTTTTCCAGCTCTGCCCTCAATGTTTTCCTGATGCCCACTGCACTGGCAATAACCTCCCCTCGCATCACAACTTTCAATGCCTCCCACACCGTGTCCCAGTGTTTCACACTGGCCACGTTATTTTCTATATACTCCCCTAGCTTGTTCCTGAGGTCCTCCCTAAAGGCTTGGTCCGTCAGTGCTTCTGCAGGCATGTGCCACAATGGTATGGGGGGGACGTGGGGCCCCGCATCTCCACTCCAGTATGAATGGCAAGTGGTCAGAGATCGATCTACCCAGATATTGCGCAAACTCTACCTGCGGCAGGTCGGTTTTGCCAGCAAATATAAAGTCGATTCTGGTATACAGACCATGTGGTGGAGAGAAGTAAGAGTATTCTCTGTCCGTGGGATGCAGCTCTCGCCACACATCGACCAGGTCTAGGTGGTCTAATGCTGTGTTTAATGCTGTAGAGGCTGCCGCTACCCGACTCGGTGGTGGGCCAGACCTATATAGGTCCAGATCTCTCACGCAATTGAAGTCACCCATCCCCCAGACGAAGAAGCCCCCCCGGTAGTGTGTTATTTTGGCGCATAGCCCGTTGAGGTGCGCTGGAATTCTGTGGTTAGGGAAGTGTTACGCTCACCTGGTCACTGCGGAGGCATTGGGGCACGGTTGCAGCCCTCCCGGGGGTGAGGTCGCTCGGGTCCGACTTCGCCCTCTGCGCATATGTGGTGACTGGTGGTAATAGGTGATGCTGCTCGGGACTGCTCCAGCGTGGAGAATAGGAGGCGTGAATATGCCAGCTTGTCTGCCTGATCCCCCTTCTCCAAAACGAGATGTGCTGTCCCTGGAAAGCTCACCTGTTGATTAGTTTTGGCGAGCACTCCGTCCTGCTGCTTCTGGCAGGGGCGCTTGTATGATCTGGACGAGTTCCTTCACTGGTCCCTTGCACGTGGTAGTCCAATCCTGCTGTGAGTAAGCCAATATACTTCAGGTAAGTGTTCCTGTTTGCCTTTGCCCTTCCTCGTCTGTTTTTGTTGTATTGTAAAGTTTGTTGCCTTGTATTGCTGTCCGTTCCACTTTTGATGTTTGCTCTTCTGCTTTCTTCCCTTGCAGGTGATGTTGCCGGCCCGGCAGAAGCTGCGGAGCTCGAGGTGACAGCCGGAGGGAATGAGGAACAAAGCTGCAGCGGCACAGTAGCTGGTGAGTTGTTAACTAGAGGGTGCGTGGGGTTCAAATGCGTCGCGGCCCTAGGACGGATGTTCTAACCTTGTCTTTCTTCTTCACAGGGTCCGAGTTTGCAGATACGGAGTGCAGTGCTGCGGTGTCTGAATCAAGATCACTGAATATCAGGAGATATAACGATGGAGCACCGGTTTCCTGGAGTAGAGTATGCAGGAGAACGCCTGGTTTCAAAGGTAAGTAAACTGATCCAAGCGGCGATGAGCGTCCAGTTGCACGTGAGTGCACAGTAGCGCGAAGCACCGGCCTTAAGGATGGAGCAGCTTATATAGCTGAGCTTCTAAAGCCACGCCCACCAGGTTCAGCCTGCCTACCACACCATGTCACACCCGATGAGTCAGCACACAAAGACCAGGCCTAGGGAGCACACCCGATGAGTCAGCACATGAGGATGTTCTCTGGAATAAAGGCTTTCAGCTCCTGGAAAGTTCTTGTAAAATAAAAGCACTCCTGCACTGAAATAAAGTGTTCCTGCTCACATCTCTATATGAGCCTGGCGCCAAAGGTGCCAGGACTGAGTCCAGCCAGGGCCCCTGTGTTAATAGGTCCTTAAAGGACAGAAGTGAGTCAAGTGAGCCATTTCCCCCATCACTAGATTTTGTGGTTTTTGTGTTCTGGGGCCTGCAGCCATGACAGCACTCTTCTTCCCCCTTCAAGGCCCCTCTCATGGGTGGTTCCCTCCCTGGCCCTGGTTTAGTGGGGTTATTGCGGTGGAACTGTCTGATTAATCATGGAGTGTGGACATGCTCACTGGGTTCCCAGGTCCGATCTTGGCGTCCATAACCTTTCCAGTCTATAAGGTACTATAACTTGGACTGGACCATCTTAGAGTCTAGGATCCTTTTAACTTCGTATTCTGGTTCTCCTTCAACTATTTCGGGATCCGGTGGCGTATCAATCCGCGTACCTGGTCTCAATGGTTTTAGGAGGGAGACATGAAACACAGGGTGGATCTGCGTGTGGGCCGGTAATTCTAATTTCATGGCCGCAGGGTTGATCAAAGCCTTGATAGTGTAGGATCCCAGATATCTGGAATGGAACGCCCATGGTCCTTTCAGGGGGATGTTTTTGGATGCCAATGAAACCTGGTCTCAGATTTGGTAGTTGGGATCTTCCCTTCTGTGTCGATCCGCAAACTGCTTCTGTTTCTCTTTGGCTCTGGCAAGATGCTCTGCTGCTTCCTTAAAAACCTGGGTGATGGTTTTGTGTAAAGTCGTTACAGCAGGCATTTCTAATGATTCGAGTGGGTCGAAAATGGATGTCCGTGGATGTCGACCGTACACTATGTAGAATGGGCTTTGTCCTGTACTGGTGTGAATGGAGTTGTTATATACGTATTCTGCTAACCAAAGTATGTCCTTCCAGCTATCCTCGGTTTGTTGCAGCATACACCTTATGTATTGCTCGAGGGTCTGGTTAGTCCGTTCGGTCTGGCCGTCGATTTGGGGGGGGATGGCTTGTAGATAACCGGAGGTCGATTTTGCCAATTTTACAAGACCTTTAGCAGAATACAGAGACAAACTGAGTTCCTCGGTCTGATATCAATATTGATGGGAACCCGTGTAGCCGGACAATCTGTTCCAAAGACACGATAGCTAGAGTAGAAGCAGTTGGGGAAACCTTTCAGGGGAATAAAGTGGGCCATTTTGGAAAACAGATCTATGACGACTAAGATGGTATTGTATGCGTTACAGGAGGGAATGTCTTTAATAAAATCCATTGATGGCGTATGCCAAGGTGCTGGGGTAGCAGACCTGCAGGAATTTGTTTCTGGGACTTATGTTGTGCACAGGTGCCACAGGTTGCGATGAACTGGACAATGTCCTTTCGCCAACCTGGGCACCAGTAATTTTTCTTTATTTTAGCTTGGGTTTTGGCTATTCCCGGATGCCCTTCTACTAATGAATCGTGATAGTTTGCGATGATTTGATTCTGTAATTTCTTATCCGGGATGTACAATCGTCCTTGATAGTATGGTAGGTTACCCATGATCGTATACCATTATCCCTTCCCTAGCCATTCATGTTGTGTTGGTGGACTCATCAAGTGTTGCAGGTCAGATTTTAAGTTGTCTAGAGTAGTGTTTGTGGCAATCATGCCTTGGATTCGTCCTTCAGGGATGATGGCCACGAGGTCTGGTGTAGTGAATGCCTCTTCTCCTTCACTCATGAGACGGGGCGTCTGCTTTTCCATTGTGTACTCCGGGTCTATGTAAGTACTTTTAACTGTCACGGCACATTGGCTGAGAGGCAAGGAGCAGAAACTGTGGACTGCAGAAACTGTGGACTGTGTGAATTATCATCCCGGGGCTCTTGAATCAGCATTAGAGTGCACTCGAACGTCCGCTTGGAGGACGTCTTTTCTAGAAACACTGTTTGCCTGGCTCCTGGAAAGAAATGAAGGTGATTGTTACGAGTATGTCGTGCACGGCGTGTACGTTGTGCATGTTGGTATATAGGAAACGTTGTGGCTAATTATTCAACTTCTGAAACTCTGTTATCGTTCTTATTTGAAGGACTCTTCTGTTGTGATCCCGCCCCTCGGGCTTCCACGCCTCTCTCTGGTTCCTTAAACTCCCAGCAGCCTGCGCACTCGGGCGCGCACCGTGTAAGTACTTGAAGTACTGTTAACTGTTCATGGTGCGCAGTGAGTGGTGCAGGACTTGCCAACAGGATCTGTCCGCCGCTCGATTTGAGCTTGTCCTGTTTACGAGGTGTAATTATCGCGTATTTAAAATGGTGAATGGGCTTCGTAGTGGTCGTAAGATCCATGATGCAACAGCTGATATGATTAATGCCTCACTTTTAAGTCGCAGTATGGCTGAAGATGCTAGTGTGTTAGTGAATAATGAGATTAATTTTTCTAATGAGGTGGGACCGTCACTGCCCTGAAAAGCAAGGTGACTCTAGTAGACAACAATTGCAACAGGAAGTAGCCACTATTAATGAGGCTACTACACAAATACCTCTGATTGCGGCTAATGTTATAATAGATTCCTCAACTGTTCCGGAGACCTATAAGTTGAAAGACATGAATCAAGACAAAGTTAATGCTGCCGGGCATGGCTGTAAAGAGGCACCTGAATATGGAGAGCTATTAACTAAAATGGGTATTATTACAACTAAGCCCAGATTTTCAGATGTCTCCATAATTGCCCCGGCTATTGAGGCACTTTTAGATAAAAGGATGCGCTTCTCTAGCGGACCATCTACTCCGGTGAAATTGAGTAGATACTGTATTGAAGACATTCATGTGTATACAGACCCTAATAATTTGGCAATAAATCAAGTTCAGAAACATGCATATATGCCCTTAGACGATCATCCTAAGACGAATGAGTCCACCAGGGGGTTTCAAAACTTAGAAACTAGCTCGCCATCTGAAATTCGTAATAGCCACAATTCTGTTAGCGCTCGCAGTGTTTCTGAACATAACTATTGCTGTGGATAGATCTAACCCTGAGTCTCACTCCCGCATACATGAGTCTCAATTACGCACACATGAGTCTATGCATAAAACGGAGGTAATGATCTTAACCCCTGACATGCCATCTATTATGGGCTGAGAAACTAAAACTCCAACACCTCGAAAGTGAGCCTGAATCGCTCTGCAATGCTTAAGGCATTTCAGGCAATTCCGGCCTTGCGTACAATCAGAAGTGATGATATTGATTGGGTACATCTATCGCATAGCAATCCGACCCGGATGATCTGCGGGTACCATTCACACATCTTCACGGGATTAATTTGGGCACAGCGTGATGACCTAGAATTATTAGGTTTATTTCCATGTTTATTTAGCTCAGACGAACTTGCGGACATTTTTTCACTTCCACCAGCCTTAATTCAGGCAGAAGGTCTGCCATCCATCAATGAGGATTTATTGAAACAGTTAATGAATTTTGCTGTTTCCTTTTCAGGAATGATGGGTACTGGGCCTTCGAATTTAACTCCAATGCCCAGGATGATGGATAAACAGTAGGATGCAACAAAGGGGCTGACCATCTTGTCATGGAATTCTTGTGGTAGTTCCAATCTGAGGTCATGGATCTCATCGCTTGATACCTTAATGCGCCCAGGGATCTGTTTGATCCAAGAAACTATGGCACTAAGTGACCTTGCATTGGATGTTTTTTACACTCATCACCATCCCGCTATAAGGGGGCCATTAGGCCGACCCGCTGGTGGACTTGCCATCCTAATTGATAAAAATGTAAGGTTGGAGTCCTCTGTGATGGGGGCTGAGGATGCGCTATTGGAGGTTGAAATTACATATAAAGGTGTGCAATGTCAAAGGTTTCTTATAATTAACCTTTACTGGAATAGTGTCAAGCTTTCCTTTGGAAATATTACAAACCAATTGAACACCATTCTTGAACAAGCTTTATCTCATAATCCAAGTCTAAATGTTATAATCGGGGGGGGGGGGGGGAATTTTAACTCCACTTGCCTATGTCTAAACAAAGATGGTAAGCACTGCCAATCTGGCCAGAACAAGAAATGTAATTTGAATGGTAAAAAGTGGGTGGAATATTTCTTGACATGGGATATCCAAATGGTCCCCTTTGTAATAGGAACATATCATTACACCTGGGCTAGAGGTTGTTGGACCTCGATGATTATATGTTTGTTTCCACAGTGTTGTTGTGGCCTGTTGAGCCGGTATCAATTTGTAATTTATTTCTTGGGGATCATTTTGCCTTGAAATCACAACTCAAACTGAAGACATTGTCCCTATACTATCCGCCATTGAATTCGATCGATCCCGCTTATTCTTTAAGTGGACTTCAAAAAGATGTCAGAAAGTTATATCCAACACGCAAGAGGACCGATTATTTAATTTGGGTGTGAATCAAGGAGGAATGTCCTGTGTTGTTGCAGAAATGCATAATTTAGCGAGAATTGCTGTTCATGTAACGTACATCATGTCCACAGTGGAAACTAGTGTTCCTCCCAATCATCAGAACCTCTATAATATCAAGGTGGTGAATCTATGAAAGGATAAACGGTATCAGATTTGACGAATGTTTACGTGAATTTAGCTTTAATGACTATCATGCTTCAAAATCACACATTGTTCTGACATACAAAAGACAACTAAACATGTTAAAGTATGAGCTTGCTAATACTGATAATCAGAACCTCATTGCCCGATTATTAAAAAATGATACTAGACCGGTTTGGGGCACAATTCGTACCCTGATTGGAACTTCTGAGATTATTGAAGAACCAGCTCTTTCTGCCGCAACATGGGTTAATTACATCAAATCCAAGTTTGCCATGCCAGACTGTTTTTGTCCAAATTTGCAACCAAACGTTGCTGGACCTATAGCTACTACCTGTCTTTGGACAAGTGAGGATATCCGCATGGCCATTATTAGATCGAAAGGCTCAAGAGCACCAGGGCCCGATGGTATCCCCCCCCCCCCCCGTGTTTGATCAAACTTATCCAGAATTGTGGGCCTCGATCCTTAAAATCAAATTTATTCTATTCATTATCTAGGAAGTATTCCTAGTTCCTGGTGTTCAGCGATTATTATACAGGTCTATAAGAAGGGACCCTTGAATGATCCATCTAATTTTAGGCCGATGGCGCTCATGGATTCCTCTGTAAAGATTTTTACTGGGCTATTGCTACAATCCATTTAGCAACATATAACCAATGTCAATCTATTGTCCAAATTCCAAATAGGATTTCGTCGACATATGGGATGCCAATTAAATGCCACCATAATTGCCCATTTATACCAGTTTACCAGGTCTTCCATCTCAGGGCCCATCTATATGGCAGCCATTGATCTCACTGCAGCCTTCGATTCAGTTATTAGATCACTATTGTGTGCGAAACTGCTCAAGTATGGATTCTCAGCTCAACTTGTCGTGATTATCGCTGCTTTACACAAACATACTACCTATCGAATACGGCTGACAAAATCTGGTGTCCTGACTGACTCCAATTCTTACTGAAATAGGACTAAAGCAGGGCTGCAATCTTGCTGCAGTCCTGTTCAATCTATGCTTATTAGATCTAGATGAAGAATGGAAGGAGGCCATCATCTTTCCTGCCAAACTAGGAGGCCTATTGCACAGTTGGTTAAGTTTTGCGGATGACTTACTATTCTTTGACCCCACCCCTTTTGGGCTTCAGACCAAGCTGGCTTAATTTCATTCTTACGCAAGCAAACAATTTGCAAGTAAACCCTGAAAAATCCTTTATCATTACCTTCGTGGGAGGGCGGAAAAGATGTGCCAAATTCACCTGGTGTCTAAATGGTATTTCTATTCCTCAGTCACCATCCATGTGTTATCTAGGCTACCATCTATCTAGTACATATTTTTTTGATAGCTGGAGGATGATCCTGAACAATGAAGCCAAATTGCTTACTTTTCAGCTGAAGTTATTTACAAAAAATTGAGCCTATTCTACTTTATGTCTTGGATATATGTCTTCGTGATCTAGAGGAGATTTTAGGTGTAATACAAGGCAAAATGTGGAAAAGTGTATTGGGCTTGGATTTATCTACGCCTAATGTAATCATCTGCCATGAGTTGGGATTGTTACCACTATCTGTTAAATGGCACTGGAGTTCGCTTTCAATTTATGGTAAAATGCTAATTCCACCTAAAGAGTCTCTATATGAGGATCTGGCGATTATGATTACTAAAGGACATCCGCCATCCTTCCTGAAATTTAGAAATAAAATGGAGGATATACTATCCTGTACTATGATCAACCATGATGACTTGGTATTGGGGTTAACTTCATGCAAACTTAAATTTTGCTGTTATTATTGATGTCTCCTAGTGGAGAATATCAATAAATATGAGTCATACCATGAATATGCAAAATGTACTCGTCAGTGGGGATATTGTCCTAAGTACCTGGAAATCTTTCCTTGCAACCTAGCTAGGAAATTATATTTGAGATTCTGTTTAAATAAATTACAAACAAATGAAAAATTAATGATCTGGTATCGGCATAAAGATGAGACCAACATCGGTCAATGCAGATTCTGTGAAACTGATAACATTTTGTAATCTTTGAAAAATGTAACTGTGTATTGTTTGTTTTTTGAAGTGGAAAGAAAACAAATGTTTGGTGAACACTTGTATTCAGATGAAAGTCTAAGTAGAGAGAGTCTATGGCAAAGATGTATGTGGGGAAGGAGCCAAACTCTAATACTTAGTCTAATTAAATTCCTTTCAACTTTAGAAGCCAAATTGATTGAAAAGACTTTAAACATCTCTGGTTGGGATTGAAATGAGGCAGATGCATTAATGTAGAGTGGTATGACTATCCTATTGTAAGCTATTGCATGGCATGAATCCAGCTTAAATGTCTGCAATGCATTACCTTGATGTAGACTCTACTAGAAAGAATTGTTAGGCATAGAGCATTTTTGAGATACCTGATTATACCAATGTATTTAGGACTACGTTGATGTATGAAGAAGCTCAGTCCTACAAGTAAGATATTATCATTTGTAACTGTATGGTTTCTTGCTGTCTTAACCACTATATGAATTTAATGATGGAGTTGTGTTTCATGAAATATTGTAATTAAGTGTTGATGGTTGATTTTCTATATCTTTTTACCTTTTGTTGCTGTTGGTGTTGTCGATTTTGATCCTGATCTTAATTGTATCCGAAATGTATTACTTTGATGAACACCTTACCAGTAAGAATCGTTAGTCGTAGAACATTTTTGAGATACCTGATCATACCAATCTATTAGGGTTATGTGGATTCTACTAAGATTCTCAGTCTTACAAGTAAGATACTATCATTTGTACGGTATGCTCTCCTGCTGTTTTAATCGCTACATGAACTTAAGGATGGAAGTGTGTTTCATGAAGTATTGTAATTAGGTGTTGATGGATATATCTTTTTTATATCCCTTTACTTTCTGTTGCTGCTGGTGTTGCTGTTTTTTATTTCAATTTTGATTGTATCTTTTGTTGTTGTCTTTCCTGTTTTTATTATGTAGGAAGTTGTAAAGGTTTCTTTTAACCATAAACAATAAAAATAAAATTAAAAAACTACGGTTCTATAGGTGATGACGAAGTCGTATTCCGCAAAGAAGAGAGCCCAGCGAAGTTGGCGTGATTGGGCTTTAGAGGTCTTCAAATATTGTAGAATGCAATGATCCGTGACGACGGTGACTGTATGTCTAGCTCCAAGAGGATAATGTCTCCAGGCTTTGAACGCTGCCTTAATTGCTAGCAGTTCTTTATCAGTTATTGCATAATTCAATTCAGGGGCTGAAAACTTGCGAGACCAGAATGCCACGGGATGCAACTGACATGTTTCGGGATCCCGTTGTGACAGGACTGCTCCCATTGCTATGTTGGAAGCATCAGTTTCGACCACATATGGTAGTTCTGGTTGAGGATGCCGTGGAATTGGTGCTGTGGTAAAAGCTTGTTTTAGCTCCTGGAAGGCTTTCTCTGCTTCTGCGGACCAATTAAATTGTTTATTTTTCCATAGTAAAGAGGTGATTGGGTGGACGATCTGGGAGAACCCGGGAATGAACCGGCGATAAAAGTTGGTGAACCCGAGTACACACTGTACTCCCTTTATGGATTTCGCGGAGGGCCAGTTAAGGAAAGCATCTACCTTCCATGTGTCCATGCGTAAGCCTCGTGGTGTGAGAATAAAGCCGAGGAATTCTACCTCTGTCAGATGAAAGAAGCATTTCTCCAATTTGGCATATAGCCAGTGTTGCCGCAGTTTCTCAAACTGCCCAGACATGGTTGACATGCTCCTCCTTGGTGGTCCAATAGATAAGAATGTCATCAATATAGACAAGAGCGCAGACGTACAACAGTTCGCAGAGCACGTCATTCATGAAAAATTGGAACGCCGCTGGGGCATTACATGGTCCAAAGGGCATAACCTGATATTCATAAAGGCCATATTTCGTGCGAAAGGCCGTCTTCCACTCGTCTCCTTTTTTGACTCTTACTAGATGGTAGGCCCCTCGTAAATCTAGTTTTGTATAAATCTGAGCGTTTTTTGACTTGATCCAAGAGCTCGGGGATAAGCAGTAACGGGTACCAGTTTTTTACCATGATCTGGTTAAGTGCTCTGTAGTCAATGCAAGTTCTCAGGTCTCCCTCCTTTTTAGGCACAAAAAAGAGGGGCAAGGATGCAGGGGACTTGGACGGATGAATGAAGCCATTTTCCAGATACTGATCGAGGTAGGTTTTTAGATGCTTGTTTTCCTGTTCTTTTAGGGTGTAAATCCGGCTGCAGGGAACTTGAGCTCCAGGTACCAGATCAATTTGGCAGTCATACTGTCTGCAGAGGTAGGGTATTTGCTTGTTCTTTTTGAAATGCATCTTGGTAATCCAGGTATTCAGGTGGTAGTGAACTGGTGAGGCCCAGTATGGTTTCTTTCTCCGACGAACCTGGGTTGGTAAGACCTTTTAATGAGAATCCCTTGCTATAACAGGTGTCGGCACAGTCTTGGGGAAAGGTTCGAACTCTTGTACCCCAGTCAATCCTGGGATTGTGGGTCTCCAGCCAGGGAATTCCCAATATCATCTGGAGCTGAGGAGCGCCGATAAGATCGAAGGTGATGTCCTCTTGGTGACCGTCCTGACACAGAAGCGTGACCTTCTCGGTGTAATGCGTCACTGGGCTGGATGATAGCTGAGATCCATCAACTGCTGTGACGTTTTCCGAAACCTGCTTCTGTCGGAGAGGAAGGCCTATCTGAGTAGCCAGATCTTGGCCCATGTAATTTCCCACAGTCCCACAGTCCCACAGTCCCACTGTCATAAGGCATTTATTTTCGATGGTTGATTGTGGTTTACCAGGAGCACAGGGATGCCCGCACTTGAGTATGCAGTGCAAATAGTTTCTCCATTTCATGCTGGAAACCTCCGGTCTCGAAGCAAAGGATCATCCTGGTTTACCAAGGATATTGACCAGTCCGCTGCAAGACATCCCAAATATGAGAGTACAAATGCCACTCTCGCTTGATCATTGGGTAATGCCCCAGGTCTGCACAAGAAATGTGGGCAACATGATGGCATACTTATTCGGATCGCCTGTGAAGCGTTCTGGTGGGGCCAGGGGACCCCCCCCCTTGAAGAACCACCAGTGCTGGCGTGGGCTGTGGAGGTGTGGCTGGGGGGGCATACCCCGGGAGTGGGACCTGGCCAGCTTGTGCCTGGAGCATTTGCCTTGCTAGTTCATCTGTCCACTCCCGGTTCACAATTAGATCCCTCCTTAGGGCATTGGTTCCCTGACTTGAGGCATGAACTTCAGCCCGCAACTCTCCCAGTAATCGGGCCAACTGGTCCATTTCAGAAGTTTCCATAACGCCCAGGCAGAGATTCGAAGAGGCTTTGCGTTCTGTTACGCTCACCTGGTCTCTGTGGAGGCGTTGGGGCACAGTTGCAGCCCTCCCAGGGGTGAGGTCGCTCAGGTCTGGCTTCGCCCTCTGCGCTAATGTGGTGATTGTGGTAATAGGTGAAGCTGCTCGGGACTGCTCCTGCGTGGAGAAAAGGGGGCATGAGTATGGCAGCTTGTCCGCCTGATCCCCTTCCAGACCCTTTCTCCCAAACCGTGGTACTCGTGGGATGCACTGTCCCTGGAAAGCTCACCTGTTGATTAGTTTTGGCGAGCAATCCATCCTGCTGCTTCTGGCAGGGGCGCTTAAATGATCTGGACAGAGTTCCTTCACTGGTCCCTTGCATGTGGTAGTCCAGTCCTGCTGCGACTAAGCCACTATACTCCTGTTTGCCTTGGTCTTTCCTCGTCTGTTTTTGTTGTATTGTAGGTTTGTTGTCTTGTATTGCTGTCCATTCCACTTTTGATGTTTGTTCTTCTGCTTTCTTCCCTTGTAGGTGATGTTGCCGGCCCGGCAGAAGCTGCGGAGCTCGAGGCGAAAGCCGGAGGGAATGAGGAACGAAGGTGCAGCGGTACAGTAGCTGGTAAGTTGTTAATTAGACGGAGCGCAGGGTTCAAATGCGGCGTGGCCCTAGGACGGATGTTCTAAGCTTGTCTTCTTCACAGGGTCCGAGTTCGTGGATGCGGAGTGCGGTGCTGCGGCGTCTGGATCAAGATCACTGGATGTCAGGAGATGAGTCTGCAGATGAAGCGATGTAGCACCGGTTTCCTGGAGTAGAGTATGCAGGAGAATGCCTGGTTTCAAAGGTAAGGTACTAGTCCAAGTGTGGTGAGTGTCACGTTGCACACAAGTGCACAGTAACGCAAAGCACCGGCCTAAAGGATGGAGCAGCTTACATAGCTGAGCTTCTGAAGCCACGGCCACCAGGTTCAGCCTGCCTGCCACACCCGATAGTCAGCACATGAAGACAAGACCTAGGAAGCCACACCCGATCAGCACATGAGGATGTTCTCTGGAATAAAGACTTTCAGCGCCTGGAAAGTTCTTGTAAAATAAAAGCACTCCTGCACTGAAATAATGTGTTCCTGCTCACATCTCTATATGAGCCTGGCACCTTTGGCGCTAGGACTGAGTCCAGCCAGGGCCCCTGTGTTTATAGGTCCCAATGGGACATGAGTGAGTCAAGTGACCCATTGCCCCCATTACTAGATGGTGTGGTTTTTGTGTTCTGGGGCCTGTGGCCATGACAGGAAGTCGGAGTTGACTCTGGATATCTCTTTTCAATGCATCCCCTCAATATCGGGTACCTACCGCTTGCATCTGCTTCCATGCCCAGTAACCTAAAGGGTACATTAGGGGTTATTAGGGTTTATTCACGTAAATACAATTATGCGCCCGGTTGCCTTCGGGCCTTGCACGCTATACAAATAAACAAAATACAAATGCACCCCGTGCGTATTTGGAGTATGTCACTCCGTATCCCTGCCCGCCCCAACATTCTTTCACCTTAGACATACTGTCATCTGTGAGATGAGTTTCCTGAAACGGAGCAATCGATACTTCCTGCTCAAGAAGGGATTGATTCTATTCCTGCGTAGGTAAGTGCCCATCCCTCTTACGTTCCACATCAACACCTTAATGTTAGCTGCCATGACTACTTGATACTGCTCCCCGTCCCCTCTCATCCTCACGTTGCTCACTCTGTGTAGGCACAGCCCTCATTTTCCTCCATACACCAGGCCCCCCACTCGCCATCCTTACATATAACCCTTCACCCATTATCATTCTATGTGAAGACCTAAAAACAAACCAAACAAGTGCGCCCAGTTGCTCCCTTGCGCCTGCAGCACTCACGGCACCCCAGCACTCCTCAGGCCCATCTGGGCCGTCGTGCGTGAGTATTGTGCTAGCAACAGGCCTGCACTAATCATTCCGTGGGTTGGATCTATACGCCCAGGTCGAGTGGTCAAGCAGCCGTCCCGTCGAATTTTGGTTACACAACAATGCTACAATGGACACAAAGTGCTATTTGGCTAACGTGAGAGCCGTTGGTAGGCGGCCATGGTCCCCGGCTCCTGCCTTCCTTCCAGGCTCAGCACTGCTCATGTGACAGCTTCCTCCCGCCAGGTTGTTGTGCTCCAGCCACATGGTGGCTGCTGCTGGGGTTTCCAGGAAGACAGCTTGTCCTTTGTATATCACCTTAAGCCTGGATGGATACATTAGCATGTATTTTTTTTTTTAAACTTTAGTTTTTATTGGCAAATTTTAATACAACAAGTACTGTCGAGGAACCAAGAAAACCCCCTGCCCACCCCCCTACCCTGTGTCCAGAAACCTACATTCGTCTTGGGAGAATTTCAATGTTCATTCCGTCTGTGCCATGGAGATGATGCAATTTGTGACCCCTCGTCTGTTGGTTTGATGCTGCCTTTCCCCAGGTCGTGGGTTCCCTGTCGGATTGTCTCGCCTTATGAAGTTAATCCCGGCTCGTTCAGGCCGGAAGCCTGGCGTCGAAATCAGTGAACATCCCAACCCCAGGACTGGTGCACCCCATACCAGTTTGTGAGGAAGGTGCTACTTTCTTTGTTTACCCTCGCAGTCAGTTTGTCCATAACATATTTTTCACTTTTTGCAGCCAGTCCTCTTTGGAGGGGGCCTCTGGACTCTTCCACTTCTGGGCAAGGGCCACTCTGCCCGCCCTCAGCATGTTTTCCCACATCCTTGGGTATCGATATAGCTCTGTTTCCTCAGGGGGGGAGACCCAACAACATTGTTAAGGGATTTAATGGCAAACGTTCTTCTGTTACTTCCGCCACCCAATCCCTCACTGAACCCCAATAGTCCTGAACTTTCGGACAGAGCCACCACATGTGGCCTCTGGTGCCAGTCTGTCCGCATCCTCTTGGGCACCTTGGCGAGACCCCCGGGAACATCCTCGACAGTTGCGCGGGGTCCCTGTGCACCCCTGTAACATCTTAAAGTTATGCTCCATGTCCGAGGTAAATGGGTTTCTGTGAAATGCTATCTTGAAAATTCTAGCCCAGGAGTCCTCGGAGATCTCTTCACCTGCTAGGTTGTTCCAAAACATACGGAAGCTCCTCCTACCTTGAAGGTTATAAGTGTTTAAGATTTTGTACATGCTGGATACCACCTCCCTTCATTGAGGTAGCCAAGTCGAGGAGTTTCCCGAAGGGGGTCAACTGTCTCCTCCGGTTCGGGCCCCATGCCGGGTTGCAGAGGATGCCCTTCAGGCGGAGGAATTCGAAGATGGATAGTGATCCTCTTCCGAGAGCGTCCCTCAGGTCCTCGTAGGATAGGAATTCACCCTCTCTGAACAACTGCCCTGCCCATTCCATTTCCTTGTCCGACCATTCTTGAGAGTGCCAGAATCCTCTGCTTCCCAGTTTAAGGGGGTGGCCCCAGAGAGAGGTCATCGGGGACGGCCAAGTGGTGAGGTGAGCAGTCCGGGGGCCCTCTTTCCAGATGTCCCAGAGGACTCCTAGGGTCGGGTGGGACCTTAGGTGTTTCGGGATCGTCTTGCGAGGGGCTCACGGACCTTCAGGGGGTGCGTGTCCATATCTTCCAAATATGACTAATGCGTCCCCATTCCATCTTTCATATGCTCCAGTAGGACGCGCAGCTGGGCGGCGCAGAAATAGAGGTGGAAGTCCGGAAGCCCAAATCCACCCTCCTCCCTAGGCAGAGTCAAGGTGGTCTTTCTCAGGGTTTTCCCCTGCCATACAAAGTCTCTAACCCCATTTTGTAGATCCCTAAAGGTCTGTGCTGTGACGTTGGTTGGAAGTGCTGTGAAAAGGTAGAGAAGCCGTGGTAATATATTAATTTTTACTGCAGTCATTCGGCCATACCACGACAGGATCATCTTATCCCATCTCCTCAAATCTGATGTGATCTCTGCTATCATGGGGTCATAGTTAGCGGCACTCAATTTCGATATATATCTCTGGTGAGAAGTACCCCCAGTTACCGTATAGCGGCCTTCCCCACTTTAATCCCATGAAACCAGTCCAGAGGGTCTAGCCCCGGATCTATTGTCCTCATAGGGAGCAAGACAGATTTTGCAGCGTTGATCTTCAGACCTGAGAAGTGACCGAATGAGGCCACCAGCGCCAGGAAGGTGGGGGGGGGGGGGGGGAGTGAGGCGACAGGGTCCACCAGATAGGCCAAAATGTCGTCCGCAAACAGGGAAAGCTTAAATTCAACATCACCCCTTCTAATCCCCCTGATGCTTATCTGCCTTGTCCCCCTTCTCATAGTATTTTGTTTTACCATTAGGAGACTCCTCTCTGTTTTGTGTAGGAGCAGATCTTTCAGCTGGAGCCTGTAGTCCTCTAGTGCGGCCACCCGGTCGTGCTCTAAAGCCTGGTCCGGGGAGCCCCCCGGTTGGAGACGGGCTATTTTACCTCGCAGGGCTTTCTCCTGGGCCTCCCTCTCCATTTTCTTCATGGAACCTATTTTTATGAGGACTCCTCGTAGGGTTGCCTTAAAGGCATCCCGAAGCATGTGCATGGCCACCTCTCCGTTATCATTGAACTCAAAGAACTCCGCTATGGAGTCCAGGATCTCCTGGGCGAGCACCTCATCTCTCATTAGGGCATCATTGCATTTCCAGCGCCCACTGCGTTCTCTACACCAACCCATCGTTGGGGTGACTCGGACCATATCATGGTCCGACCAGGGGACTGGGTCTATCCTATAGCCTGCTACGTATGGAGGGAGGATCTCGTCCACTAAAATGTGGTCTATCCTCGAACGAATTATGGATGGCTGAGTAGTAGGTAAAGGAGGGGGTCCCTAATCTGGGGGTTGCGATCGTGTCCATCAGTCCCAGGTCCCCATTCACCCTCTGAAATTCTTGCGCCATGGCTTCATCCGCGGGTCTGAGGTTCTGGGAGCCAACCCGTTTTCTGTCTATGGTTGGGTCTAGGACCATATTGAAATCTCCCCCCCCCCCCCCACACCACCAGTGGACCCTGCACGAACAGCCTAAGCTTATCCCCTACGTCCTCCCAGAATTGGGCCTGACCTTCGTTCGGACCATACACTATTGCTAGGGTTAAGTGGGAGACCTGCAGGGAGCCCCGCACCATCAGGTATCGGCCCTCGGGGTCTCTCTGGATGGCCTTCTTCTCGAAACCTACGTCTCTTGCCACCATTATGGCCACCCCTCTTTTTTTAGCCTTGTGGGAGGCGTGAAAGACCTCCTCAATTCCTCCCCCTCGCATTCTAGGCTCTTTCCCCTTTGCCCAGTGTGTCTCCTGCAAAAAGAGAAGGTCCAGTTTTGCCCTCCTAAACTCCCTACATACCAGGGACCTCTTCGTGGGGGTATTCAGCCCCGCACATTAAGGGTACCCACAACCAGGGCCGGCTGGACATCAACCATAATCTGTTTCCCTCTCTATTAGCCAATGTCATCGCATCATTACTCCCTTCTTGCTCCCCTTGTTTCACTGTTTGGACACTTTTAGAACATTTCCCCAACTGCCCCCAAAACTCTTTCCCCAACAAACAAACCCCAACTAGATTGTGCACCCCCTCCGCCCTCCCCGGCATCCAGCCAGATAGTTCCGCCATTTCTGGCATTTTGGCCGGACCACCAGCCTGCCTTCCTCGGCCAGGCGATGGTTGCGAAAAACCCATCTTTGTGAGCCCCTCGGCCGCCCCTGCCATACTTGCTTTACTGGGGGGTTCTGGGATCTACTTAGTCTCCAGTATCTCATTTCTTGACCAACAGGTGGTCATGCCCCTTTGCTCGTCCCCGTGGTCCATACTCCCGTGCCGTTCCTGGCTGGGACCCCAGGTGCTCACCCCTCCGAGTCATTCCGTTCTCCCTCCTTCGTTGGGGAGGGAGTGTTCATTTTCCTGAATTTCCTTGGGCCAGATTTCTTTCTTTCGCTCGACGGGCCCTGGCCGTTTGCTCCGCCCGGGACAGGTCCAGTTGGTCCCCTTCGAGGGGTTGGGTCCGTCACGTAGTCCTGGATGGCTCCCTTGATGTCCTCCTCGGTGGTCAACGTCGTCCGCTGGCCCAGGTATTCGAAGGTTAGAGAGAAGGGGTAGCCCCATCTGTATCTTAGCCCCTTCTCTTTCAGCAGATGTGTGAGGGGTGGCACATCCTGCGCTTAGCTAGTGTATATGCAGAGAGGTCCTGAAAGATGGAGACCTGGGAGGAGTTGTACGTGACTTCCTGAGCTTTCCTGGCGGCCTCTAACACCCCTGTCTTGTCGGCATAATAGTGGAACCGGACTAGAATCGATCAGGGTCCCCTGCCCGTCCCCCGATCAAATATGAGTTCAGTGATCCTCTCTTCTTCAAAGAGGAGGGCAATAATGTCTTGCACCACTCGGGTGACCGCTCTCTCCGTTTCCCCCTCTGCCTCAGGCACCCCGAAGAATCTGAGGTTGCTTCTCTGTTCTCTGTTTTCGAAAACGTCCATTTGTCTCGACCTCTCCTCCTCCCTTTTTTCAAGGGCAGATAACCTCATGTTCATCTCTACCTCTAGGGTCGCTGAGGATGACTGGTTAGATTCAACCTGGAGGAGTCTGTCCTTCACTTTGTCCACTCGTTGGGCCATTTTTTCAAACTTTTGGGCAAAGGTGGAGCGCATGTCCCTTATCTCCTGTAAAATGGAGGCGAAGCCCCTTTCCATTGCCACCGCCGAGGGTCCCGAGGCTTCAGACTGGGTAATTTCACTGTAGTGGAGCGGGCTGCTAACGTGGGGACCAAACTCTCGGTAACAGTATTTTTGTAGTTCCCTCTGCCAGCCCATCTGACTGTCCCCCCGCTTACCGTTGAGTGTGCCTCGCTCCCGTGGGGGCCACAAGTTCACCTGGCGGGCCCGCCGGTGCCGCGCTCTCCCTTCAATAGGCCTCCGTGGTACTTGCACGGTCGCTGTCAGGCGGGCACACGCCCCGCCAGCCTCAGGCAGGGGCCTCACACCCAGAGCAGGGGTCCTGGGGCCTTCGGGATCCTCTGCGCACTCCAAGGAGGGGGGGCGCTTCGCCCCCCACGGGGTGATGAGTCGCGGCTCAGCCCCGCTTGTGGTGTTGGTGGCGGCCCTTGCGGGCTTGTCCCGCTCTGTGGCTTTGCTGTCTGCGGGGACGGTTGTCGGGGCCCCGGCTCGGGGAAAGGCGGAGGACCTCTGATGTCGCTGTTTCTCTCGGTGGGGTCCCTGGGGGTTCACTGCCCGTGCTGGCTCTTTCGTTCTCCGTGGGGGGGTCTCGGGGAGGTTCAATCCCCAGTTCGACCTGGCCTCAGAAGGAGCACGGGATTCAGGCTGCCATTGTATGTGCGCCCCCTGGTGGCCTCTCCCATTAGCATGTATTTTAAGTTCAATTGTCTAAGCCTGGCCTTGATCGGGACAAAGGAGTTTCTTGCACGTTGCACTGTGGGCGTGTAGTCCGGGTATATGGCTATTTTTGAGTTGTCTCTCTTTATCTCCCCTCCTTCCCTCTAGTATTGGAGTATGATCTCTCTATGCTGGAAATTCAGGACCTTTGCGGTCATTGGGCGGGGGTGTGGTGGTGGCCTTTTTTGAGAGGATCTGTGGGCCTGCTCTACTGCGAATCCCTGTGAGAGTCGGCCAGCGCCTATTTCCTGTTGTAGAGTCTCCACAAATTCGCTTGGGTTCGGGCCTTCCATTCCCTCTGGGATTCCCAGCAGACGAATGTTATTACGCCGGGCCCGCCCTTCGGCGTCCTCGGATCTTGCCTCTAACGTTGCAGCCCTTCTTTCCAGTTCCTGCACTCTTGATTTTAAATCGTCCGTGGTCTCCTTTGTTTCTTGGAGCCCAGTCTCCGCAGTAGTTACCCTTTCAGCCAGGTTGCGTGCATCCTGTCGCATCAGTTGCATGTCAGTCTTGACTTCTTTGATTTTGGGGTCTATGAACGATCGCAGTGCGGCAATAGCCTCCAACACCTGTCCATCCTTGTTGCCATCTGCTGGGGCCTTTTGGTCATTGCATGTAGCCGGTTTGTCCTGCACTGGTTCACGTTGTCTGGTAGCTGCGAAAGAGTGCATGATTGTTCCTTTTTTTTTTTCCTTTTTCTTTATTAGTGGACATGTCTGTCTTGCTCGTGTGTAGGTAGGCCTCTATCTGCGGCCCAACACCTCGGTCTTCCAGCCGGGACGCAATGTAACTTTTCAGTAAGCGAAGGGTGTGTGCAGGTTTGGACAGATCCAGCGGCGTAGGTGCTAGGGTTTTGTGCGTGTGTATGGCTCAAGCCAGGTGGAGAAGAGTTCTGTTCGCGGACTTATTCCAGTTTTCCTGGTGTCTGCGGGCTACAGCTTTGCCCAAACTTCAACCAGGAAACTTCAACCAGGAGTCGGCAATGCCTGGGTGGGTCGCCTTATGTTTGTTGTTCCTGGAAGCACTCCAGTCCGCCTCCAGTGCATGGTCACGTTTCGCTAAGTGTGACACAGATGGGCAGTACTCATCAATAATTTATCCGCTCTGCACCTTTTCATGCGTGTTGCAGACCAAATTTCAGGCTATGGAGTCCTCACTGCCCTGTCTGGACCTTCTCTCCGTCCACTTTAGCACTTAGTTTATCTTTGGTAGGAGACCTGCACACTTTGCCCCAGTGGCCTATTTGGCTTTAGGCCGTATTGGTCGCCTGTGCCTTTTATACCCTAAGTGTCTTTTACTCTGTGCACATTTTCCTGGACCCTGTCAAGGCGCAATGTTGTGAGTATTTGTCTCCATGCACCTGCTGCACCCTGTAGCCCTTTTGGGTCGGTGGTGTGTCTCATGACGTCAGCCCATGGCTTACTAGTATTTCTTGTCTGAGGAATATGTCACTCCGAAGTTCTTGTGCGAGGGCAGCTTCTATTTTCGTGCTCTGTAGAAGGTATCCTCCGTGCCGTATTTTTGGATTCACCCAGACCCCCGGGGCCACTGTGTGCAGAAGAGGGGTCAGTGCAGCAGTCACTGTTTTACTGAGTGTTGGGGTGTTTGTGCGCTGATTAATCCATTGTCAGGGGCGGTGGGTTTAGTGTTGTTTTACCATTGTCATCAGCCATCGTGTTTGCACAGTCCGGTGTTGCGTTGTTATGCTCTCAAGTGTCCTGGTTATCGTGTTGTGGGCTCTCCCAATATACTGGGTTTCATTAGTGACTGTACTTGGGATTGTTTTAGGAAATGACTTTCATGTGCACCTAGTGTTTCCCACAGCCATATCTGTCACGCGCCTGCATTCCTGGGGCTTGTGGGCGTCATGGAAATTACGCCGCCATTAATCTTGCTGGCACGTTTCCCTACGTTCCCAGGTTAGCGTGCTAGTGTTTTCCTCCTCTTCCTTCTACTTCCTACTTTAGCCCTGCCCTTCATTCGTTCTGTGCGTTGCAACCCTGTTCACTCGTCTTGTGCTTTGGGTTAACGCTCTCCAGTTTTCCGCTTGCAGTTGCTAGTGCCTTTTTCCTTGCCTTTCCCTCTTTTCTGTCTTTCGTTCCCCCTCCTGGTTGTTTTGCCTTACACTCTTTAGATTTCCTTCTGTGCCCTTCGCCTCCCGCTTCCAGCCTGGATTTCCACTTTCCATTTTTCCCTCGCTTCCTTTCTCCTTCCGCTACGGTGTTTTACCGGTTTGCTCCGCCCTCCTCTCTTGTGACCCCCCCACTATTGTTACCTTTGCTACCTTGGCGCCGTCCTTCCTTGTGCAATTGGAGCCTTCTTCACAGAGTACTTGCCATCACGCTGTGATTCCGTTCAACATCCTCCGGATACGCAGTGGTTACGTCAAGAGGCTTTTTTTGTTTAGCCTTTGGCTTTTCTCCTTTTGACTTGGTGTTCTCAGGAGGGAGTCCTGTGTTCTCTGGCTCCTGTCGGTGCCACAGTGGCTTCCTTCCGAGGACCACCGTATCTCTATCAGAAGAAAAAGACCACTAGACAAAAGAAAGACAAGGGTCGTGAAGTTACCTCAAAGGATTCAGGTGAGGAGGAGGGGGAGTCAACACACACTGAAGACATCGTTATTGGCAAACCTCATACAATTGACAATATCAGGGCAGGTCCACCCCCAACAATGTCTCTCCCTCTTGGCCTCGTGATGCGGGATGGACTAGAGCAGCAACTTGTTTCAGTTTTCCCATTAAGGGCGCACGTCCTCAGAGGAAAGACGTTTAGCAGCGTGGCTATGGAGAATTGCTGGCTTGGATCAGGAATGCTGAAGCCTCGCTGTCCGCAACAGATGCCAGTTCACGGCGCAGCTTACTTTGCCGCGAGCTGCAGTTCTGGACTGCCTTCCTCGTCATCCTTTAGTGTTCCGCATGGAAAGTGTGCCATCCACCCGCCCCCCTGAGTTGCCGCCACGTTTGAATTTCGCTGTAGGCTGCTGTCGGGGGTTTCCTATTTGGTGGCGCAGCTTTGTTCGTTCACCGCCAGTGTTCGAGCGGCACCTCTGTTGCACCCTCGCATATATTCAGTTCCGTACCTGCATGGTCCCGCGGTTTGCCTCTCAATATGTAAGCCCTCTCTCCGGCTCAGGATCTCATGAAGCTCTGCATGACTGTTTCTTTGCTTGCTGCCCTTTACGATGTCCTGCGCTGTCTGCTTGGTTTCGCCTCCTTCATTAGCAGTGACCACTGCGTACCGCCACCTCTCTCATTGGTGTTGGCTCATCTCAGCGCCTTTTTACTTGCATAACTGGTCGCCTCAGTGTCCGCACTCCAGAGAGGGGGGAAATTCGGTGCATTGCCCATGGTCGTAGGTCTGAGAGAGCCTCGCGCAGTACAAGCCCCTCCTCCTCAGGGCCGCAGCATCGTCAGCCATCTTGCTAGCCTCTGGGGGGGGGAGGGGGGGTGAGCTCCTGCTTCCAGGCTCGTATTCGCAGTAATCCGACTCCGTTTTCTGTCTGATTTTCTCTGGGGAGTTAGAGAAGTGCTTTACGCTCCTTTGGAAGTGTTTATAGTTTCATTTGTTTTCGCGTGTCAGTAACATCAGGATCAGCTTAAGGATCTCGACGGAGCTCTGCCCAACAAACTCCTCACTCCATGAGCTCGGCCACACCCCTCCTTACCAGATTGAAATTACTGTACTTCTATGGTGCATGCTGCATCCATTGCCTATGTGTATGCATTATTAGATTCCTGTATTAAAAACAACACTCAAATATAATGTTTTCTTTAGATGAGTACATTTTTTAATACATTCAGTAGTGTAATTGAGGTCTCCCAATCACCCATGACCGCTTGCTACCAACCGTGCACACAACCCATTGTAGGGACTTTTCATCAAAATAAATTTTGAATCTGATGTCATCAGTGACATATGTGTTGTCCTGGGTGTTAGTCTTAGCAGTGCACGGTGGTGGCGCGAGTTATGGTTGCTCAGATTACCATAACTGGTGAATATCTGGGGGTTTTCGGTTTTACTTGGAAGCATAACGTCCCTTTAACAATGTTTTTTCACTGCATTTCATTGGTTTTTATTAGTGCAACTTAACCATAACGTCCCTTTAAACAAAATGTTTTCACTGAAAATATATATATTGCTGTTGACCAGACTTTCTGGACAGAACATTACTTTAGTTAATGTAACACAATGCTGGTAGAGTAGTGTTTGTGGAGGGAAGAGGTCTTCATTGACACGAAGATGGCTCTTTCTTACAGGCAGAAAGTTTAACTATAGCGTTTCTGTATCTTTGTATTCCCATGCATTCTGAATGCTGCACATGTGCTTGAAATCTTCCACTAGAATTGTCTTTCTGTTGCTCATCAATACACCTATATGAGCTCTGGAAATATTTTCTATGGCCTCCCAAAATAAATGTCATAATGCGAATGCGCAATCGCTGCTAGTTTCTTCAACTTAGAGTGTAAATGTTTCTTCTGTGTCCTCCCTGAATTGTTCGATGAATGCATGCACGCAAGATAGATTCTTCGGGAGTTCACGCCGTACATTCAAGTCGCTAAGTTAATTCAGAAAATGCTTTTTCCACTTGGCGCTTAAAGCCGCAGACAATGTGTTCATATTTCTCAACTCATAAATACCAAAATAATCACTTATATTGTATATGTCTATATACATTTAAACTGTTCCACTTAGCTAAACCTTTCCCGGCGATGCTTGTCCTTTCTCAGTCACAATAGCCTTGGGAATGTCCTTCGTAGATTTCTTGAAAATGTTGGCTCTTAAAATGACTGTATTTTGAATTCTGTTTACTGGGATAAGAAACATATGACCAGTTCCTGAGTTAAACTAGACAAAAGGCAGTTTAGAACCTTGCTGAGGGTTCCATTTCACCTGCCTTCTCCATAGCCAGTCAGTTGTCAGAAACACCTCCACCATCTTGGGATGAGGAGGACTCGGACCTTTGGTTGGAGAAAGGTAGTTAAGGAATGAACCTTTATAAGTTAAAGAAAGTACCTAATAACTTCATGAGACACATTCACGCATTCAAGGAATCCCGACACACTTCCAGCACAATCCCAATATTGTGGTGAAAAATGTACTTCACCTTAACTATCTCAAGCTTTTTCACTGCATTCGAAGGGTATTTGTTCTGCTGTATCTTACCCCAACTGTAGTCGTACATAACCATGGCCCAGGGCCTTTGCTTTTTTCACATTCCGCTTTGCACCTATTAGAGTAAAACACTGTGGCCCACAGGTCAGTGGTTTCCGCTTCTTTAAAAAAAATTAAAAGAATTTCCTGAATGATTTTCTACAGATTTTCTACAGATCATTTTTCTGGGGAATATAACCACGAAGACCTTTGTGCAAACTTCTCTGTGAGACTGGTTCCTGGGGGAAAAACAAAATCTTTTGATTTCTGCTTTAATATGAAAAGCCCCTAAAATTAAAATGTCTTCCACAGCCCCTCTTCATTTTTTTGGTCTACCCACCTTGCAGTCAGTGCCCCAAGGTGTCCTAATATAATTTTCTCCCATCTTGCAAGATTCTCACGGAAAGATGAAAATGACCTTGACTGAAGGCTTTTCTAGCCCTTATCGAAGTGCCAAACTCATTATTGCTTTCAAGGTAGTTTATTGGCAAAGGTTTAGCCACATATGTCCTACAAGTCAAGCTATTACTAATAGAAAGTTAGCAGATGTTGGTGGTTCATAGGTTTCACTTTAACCATAGTGCGATGACCGCAGTGCTTTTGAGTAACTTCCTATTCCTCTCTGTCCCCTGTCTATATGTATCATCCCCAATTTCTGTATTCCCATCCTAAACTGATGCATACACGAATTGCATACACGAATTGCGAACTATCTACTGCAATTCACCTGCTCGCAGAGCTGTTTCGATCTCTGCAGAGTCTGCTTGCATGTGTGCTTTTGGCAAAACACCATGTCTGTGCAATATGTAGAAATACAGTCCTGATCGTTGCTGTGAGGAGAGACTGTTGACACTTTGACCTATGGGAGGAAAGTCCTCGTCTAAGGTTGTGCGTTACATCAAGTGTTCACTTCTGGCAGATGCAGTTCGACCCTCCTCAAGTGCCTGCCCATTTGCAGTGGCTGAACGTGTTGCCTGACTGTTATTTATGATCATTGTTCTGCAAATGATGCTAAAGAATTTACATCCGAAATGCCTACCAAGGGAGTTCATGTGGTATATTGGCTGTGCCGTCATGGCTGGGTGTCTGGTATCTGTTGGTCCTACTTCCAGCCCTAACCTCCTGCCTTTATATGGTTTGTGTGTTGTATGATTATCTTTCCAATATTTAATCGGTGCTCTGGAGCTAAAGATGTTGCACTGGCATGATGAGGTCCTGATCTGGTGTTTGAGGACTGGACTGCAGTTGTTTCAAGCGTGAGGTGGGAGTGAGATATCTGTTGGCCTTCTAAGCATGCAAGCCTGTCCACATTGTGATGGTCTGTGAGATCCCTGATTGAGACCATTTCTCAGGGAGCGGGGGTCCAATCAGTACCACCAATGGGAATATTTGGGGGTGGGGGGAGTTAAGGTTTTGATGGTGTCGCTTCTCATAGATTGGCTATATCTACAGTGTTGGCCAACCTTTTACAAGGATTGAAATTGAGATTGGATATGTAAGAGCTAAAAACAGCTCCTGGGTATCGAGCAATAACCAGGGACCCCAGAGTATACACTGGGAAACGAGGAGCTAGTACATAGTGTTTCTCAAATCTAACTTCCACTTAAGAAGCAATATTAACATTTTGTCCATTATGTATGACCCATTATGCTTAATATAACATATAGATGTGTCCTAATGTTTATTTCTAGATTTCCCAAACAGAGTTAATGTCAATAGGTACGTTTGTTCAGCCTCATTTGGCCTGGGGAGCCAAAAGTAGCTCCTGGTAGCTGTTGGTTTCAAGGTAACCAGGCTCTTCTGGGCTACAAGTAGGAGCTAAATAGCTCCCAGCTCCCCCAATTTCTGTTTTCACCCTCCAGATGTTTTGGTCTACAACTCCCATCAGACCCAGACAGCATAGTGGTAAGGGATCATGTTAGTTGTAGGTCAAAACATCTGGAGGGTTAAATGCTGGCTATCCCGGCCTACAGGTTAATCTCTCCAAAGGTCCTCTCTCTATGGGTCTCCCTCGTGCAGATAATACTACTCCCTATATTTCCTTTAGCGTTTGAACAATTCACATCATTGCTATTATTTTTCTTTCTTCCCAGGTTTGTCTTCCCTCATGCTCCCACCTTTCATTTTCTTTATTTTTCCAACTCTTCCTGCAACTTTTGATCTCACTTAATACTTTCTTTTCTATGGCCCTAATTTTCATGCTCTCTTCCTTTACTTACCTCTTTCACCCAATGTTATCCTGTTTCTCATCCCTCTTCTTCAGCTACTTAATTTTAATTTCTTTGCTCTTTTTCTCTCTCAGTGGGATCCCCACAGTTCCAGGTACAGTGACGCTGAAGAAGGATGCTCAGAATTTGATTGGGATCAGCATTGGTGGTGGCGCCCAATACTGCCCCTGTCTCTACATTGTGCAGGTCAGTGTATGTTCATTAGGTGATTGGGCCTTTTACTTGGAATGTTTTAGAATTAAAAAGAGACAACCTCCTATTGTCTTATCATTTGCACACCATTGTTTGGGTTTAGGACGAATCCCACATTCCATACCATACAGGAAGGTCTGGTAATTTGTGGTGTCTGGTAGCTATTCTTTAAACACACCTACACATTACAGCTCTTTCCCACCTATGTACGGGATGTATGTTTGGGATTTATAAAGCACACCCCTAGATGGGAAATGTTGGAGTGTTCTACATGGGGGACACAGCCAAGCGGGCGCAAGATAGCGTGCAGAGAAGCTTAGATTGAGAGACAGAGCTGGGTAGGGGAAACACTCCAGAGGGGGTGATTTGGGGACGAGTCTTGTGATTGGCAAGATGCTCTTTGAGGAGCTTGGTCTTAAGGTCCTTCCTGAAGTGTAGGATGATACATGTCCGATTGTAAGCACACTTGCTTAGCTATCCATCGTTAACAGCCAAAATTCCTGTAGACAGTCACGTTTGTACTGACTCGTTCTTTTCCCCTTCCACCTCCAGTGTTTTGGTTCCAATGTTGTCCCGCCCCTGTTCGATGCCACTGCCACTTTTCTCTCACTTTCATCTATTTCTTTGACTCTTTCAGTTATTTTCTCTCTTCCTATATCCTTCGTTTCACTCTTCTTTTGTCCGTTCCTTTATCTGGTTACATTATATTGCTACCTATCCCCACCTTTTCACTGCTTTCAATATTCACTTTCCTCCATTTGTCTCTTCTTTCACAGCCCTTTCTTTCTGACATGAACTCAGCCTAACTTAAGACAGCTTTTTATATTTCATCACTGTGTAGCCATTGAAGCAATGAAAGATGTTCTTCAAACATATATCACACTTTAACACAGAAGGTTAGTCTGTGCCACTTGCCGAACAAATATTTGTAGGCGCTGCAAGAGCAGCCGATGTCCAGGAAGTGGTTATTTACTGATCTGGGAAATGAGACAACCACAACAAACAGCTAATAGCCTGTTTTAATGTCACACCATTAGGTGTTAGCACCTAGCTATCTCAGAGCAGTGTTCGACCTCACACAGGGAGTGTCACATCTGTTAAGGATTCGCGAACAGAAACATTGTGCATGTCCGCACAGTTAAAGCCCATCGGGTGCCATACAAAGTACTGAGTGACAAGTGAGAGAGATGTCTCTTCATAACAGATAACCGACTAATATAGTAGCCCGCAGAAGCATACCGTGCGTAATGCTGCAGAGCTCCACGAATTCCATAGAGTACAGTGAAGGCATTTACTAAACGGGTGCAGAGATCTCACTGCGATCGGCAAGAACCCACATAATGTAGTTTTACATAGGAGGCCTAACTCGAACGAACACAGTGGCACTCTAGCTCTAGCCCTCACTGTTCTAAATGGTGGGTATGATGAACGCACACGTGCAGGGAAACCATGTTACTTGATACATATGAAGCCCAGCACCAAAAGGAAAAAAAGGAAGCCCTGAAGACTTGCCAGTCCATTCAAGCAGGAGGGGCTGCGGAGAAGTGCAGAGCAGAGCAGAGAAGCATAGGAGCTAGACAGCAAGGCCCAGCTAAGCAGAACTCATTAGCCCAAGAAGGAGCTGTTTCATTTGAAGCACACTCCGCTCTAAACGTGAGTGACATGTTGGGGCCTTGCTGTGTACATGGAGACTGATGCCGTATAGTATAGTGTAGCAAAGCTTAATGAGAGAGAGAGAGAGCGGTTACACATGCTGTTAAATTAAAACCACCACTTGTTCTATTATTTGCACATTCAGTCATGCTCTTTGCCCTGCATGGCAATCATGTTCATAAATGTGATGTAACGTTATGTTATATCTGCTTTTGCTTTAGCTTGTTTAATGAAAATAAGAATCCTCAGAAGATAGGGGGTCATATTAAATGCATTAACACGATAACTCATGTGTCAAGTGTATGTTTCAGAGTAATGCATCAGAGTGGTATCTCCTTGAGTCCAAGAACTTTATAATTCCTGATTGTATATGTTTAATCATGTTGATAAGCACATGAACCAAGGCATGCCTGTCTTTTAGCACTGAGACACAGCCTACGGTGAGTGTTGACATGAATGACTGATGACCAGGGGTCTGTTTTCACAGCCTCAGATGGGGCTCATGGTCACGCCTAATCGTAGGCAATCAAGACACCTCTCTCTCTCTCAACCTCTTAGGTCTTTGATAATACTCCAGCTGCTATTGATGGTACTCTGGCTGCAGGTGATGAAATCACTGGCGTCAACTGCAAGTCGGTCAAGGGCAAGACCAAAGTGGAAGTGGCCAAGATGATACAAAACGTCAAGGTAAGACAGGTGCGTGAGATTTCTCGGGTCTCTCTAGAAAGAGCCGGTTTGGAGGGGATGGGTGACTGTAAAGGTAGATTTGTTAAAGAAGACCATGACCAGGGCAAGGAAGCAAGGCAGTAGTAGGGGAAAATATTAGGGATAGGCTTGGTGTAGGTAGCTGGGAGATGATGTAGCAAAAAGGGAGATGCATTTAAGAGCAGGAGGAGATGTGACGGTGCCCATTTAGAGACCTTGAATCTTTAAATGCGTTCTTAACATTCAACCATGGGTGAAGATTATGAATTAGTGTGTGTAAATTCGATATATGGTACTTAAACCCAGAATATTGCATCTACATTTGTGGAAGCTGAGTTGATGCCATTCCCAAAAGAGAACACCTGAATGTTTTGGGAGGCTGGGATGGGGTTTGGGTAAGCAACCCCACTACCGGCCCATGTCAAAAGTGGAGATGTATTTTCAGGGCTAAAGTGACGCAATTGGTGGTGAAATGTTTGCCTATCGTGAAGATAGTGAAGGATCCAATCTAAGAATGTTTTTCGTGCCCCTTCAACGTGTCTTGATATGTCCTTCCACTTAATCAAGAAAAGTCCATTCCTGAAAACATTAATTGTAAGACGATTCTCGAATACTAAAGTACTGGTACCTTGTTCTCTCCCCCCCCCCCCTCTCATTAGGAGGAAGTCACCATTCACTACAACAAGCTCCAAGCAGATCCAAAGCAGGGCAAATCCCTTGACATAGGTAAGAAATTTCAAGATTGTTTGACTTCTGAGTCAAGAGATAACACAATCCTTCTGGTAGAAGAGTTCCATGTTCTCTCAACATTTATAAGTGATCGTTAACTTCTTAGATGTGCTGGCCAGACTATGGCCCCAATATTGTATCTCCCTCTAGGTCTGTGGCCCACAAATATGTTCCATAAGAAGCTTACAGTGTTTATTCGAGGTATCTCTCCTAGCAGTTGATTGGGAACACTGTGCATGTTTAGTAACGCCTCTCCAAGCTTACGGGTATTGCACTTTTTTCCTTTTTCCCTGTGGTTGTGATTTTCATTATGTTGTCAGTAATACATTGATTTGTTCCAAGGTTGACCTTTCCTCACCCTGTATATCTGAATTACTGTTGAAATATGTGTAAACTTTTTATAATTGCCCTTGTTTGTTGTGTTTCTGGATGTTTTTTGTGCATATTGTGTAATGCAGGTAACAGTTAATAGGGTAAACTGCTTGTAAGTGCGCTTGAGCTGTGATAATATTGACAGGGTATGCGGCAGAACTAGTAATGATGGGTCCTACCCTAGGCCCATTAAACAGATAAACCAGTATTCTGTGCTTACCAAAACTATTTAACATAAGTCTCGTTTACAAACTCAAAGTGAGTCTTATCAATAGTACATCCAACTTGGCATCGGGGGTGACCAGTGACCCTCTGTGCAAGAGGAACCCGAAGACATGGCGGGGCCCTCGAAGGAGAAGGTGGTCACCCAAGAGAATAACAGGCTTGGCTGAGGCAGTGATGGACCAAGACCTATGTGAAGTGGCATAGCATGTGTTTGTGGACCTCCTAGAAGTGGAAGATTGGTCAGGAATATAGAGATACTGGATATATGTAGTGGGGTCCAAGCGTGGAGAGCCTGGGGCCAGACCCAGGGCTGTGGTGGTAGCACTCCATCAGTATGGGCGGAAGTAGAAGATGCTGGAGGCCTCCAGGAGGGCCAGACCGATCAAGTACAATGGATCGGAGCTCCAGTTATTCCAAGACTTGTCCCTGACCTCTCTGGTGAAGCATAGGGCAATGGGCCTGGTGTGCTGGCCTTGGCTTGAGCTGAAGTGCGATATAAGTGTACCTTTCCCTTTGGCTTATTATTGGAATGTGGGATGGACAACACCGAATCACCACATGCGAGGAGGGCCCGAGGATCATGAAGATGGAGGATATGGGGTACTCGCATCAAGAACGGAGACCGGCGAGGGAACCCCTCAAGAGAAAGCTCTGGGAATGATCAAAGTACCAGAGGCAGGGGAGGTGGTGGATTTATGGGACTGGGGTCTAGAGGGTAACTGTCTTCTTGGGGGTGTTTATGGCTCTAGGGCAACTGCATTGGTTTCTGGGTTGTTACAGGGACTCAACATCCGTTCAGAAGGTCCGGGGGGAGCCAGATGCTGGTTGATCCCGACCAGAATGGGGTGGATGGGGAGTGGAGAGGAGGAAATGGGGGTTGGGAGGCAGTGGATTAGGATATTGGGACGAGGGGCAGGGGGCCATAGGTACAACGCCAACTTTCAAGTTGATCACTCGCACGTTAGGGGACCCAACTCCCCGGTGAAGAGAAGGAAAGTGTTGAGCATTTCCTGGGAAGGGAGAAGCCAGACTGGGTGGCATTACAAGAGACTCAGACAAACATATTCAAAAAGCAGAGCGGCATAAGCTTAAAATGAAAGGCTACCCCCCCAGTTGATTCAGGCGAATGCCAAGGGCGGAGTCCTCTTGGCCTTTCACGCGCAGACGGGATTGCGGGTGACAGAGACTATGGGCGATCCAGAGGGCAGATATTTTATGGTAAACGTCACTTGGGACGGAGTTGGATGCACTCTGGCGACAGTATACGGCCACAACACCGGCCAGGATGGGTTCATGAGGTCCGTTGTATCCAAATTTTAACTCTTTTTCGAGGGGTAAGATGGGTTTTTAACCTAGCATGGGACCCAGACAAAGATAGGAGTGCAAGGATTTATCACAGCCAAGTAGCCCCATCCAAGAAAACAAAGGAAAGCATGGCAAGGTTGGGGTCTGGTGCACTCCTACAGGAAACTGCATGGGGAAAACAGAAGGTATACATCTACTCCCACGTCCACCTGTCCTTTTCCAGAATTGACTACGTACGAGTTTCTCGTACCCTGTTAGGACAGGTGAGGGAGATGGAGTAAGGGGCGATAGTGCTGTCAGACCATGCGCCATTAGCCTTATGCTGCACAGGCAGAGGGCGGGCCTAGGGCTTTGGAGACCAGGTGATATGTGAAGACTTAAGGGGAAGGATCAAAGAATTCTTTCAAATTAATGGCTCACAAGGAATGAATGACCATACGGTATGGGACACGTTCAAAGCCACCATAAGGGGGGGTGTGATCGACCAAAGAAAGCTCTGAGATAGGCAGAGGGACCAGCTGCAGAAGGATCTTGAGGACCAGTTTAAGCAGGTGATTACAAGAGAGGACCAGGTAGGGACCCACGGACCAGAAGCAGCGAGAAGCCAGAACAGACCTCGGCAGAAGAGCAGTGTAGCGGGCGAAGCCTCCAGGATAGCGGGAACAGAGCAACGGAAAGAAGGCACACAGGCTCAGGGCCTAGGCAGGGAGGCGCAGCACACGCCCTAAAGGACAGCCCGGGGAAGGTAACGACCCTCAGGGCCCCAAGGGAACCATGACAACGAAGACCAAAAGCTGGGCTACAAAGACAGGACTAATATCGGGGGGACGCACTGGGAATCCTCCCGACGATGTGGCTGTCTCAGGAAACCAAAAGTGGTCAGGAGGGAGCAACTGGACGCAGAACCCCTGAGGACGCTGAACCAACGACTCCCATGTCGTGGCAGACTTCGAGGGGAAATGCTCACCCTACCGGCCACCCTGGTTAAGACATTGCAGGAGCAATTTCAACTCATGAGGTCGGATCTCAACTCCACTCTGGTGGAGATACGACATGAAATGGGGCATTTGGGTGAAAGAATGGACCTGCTGGAAAGGGGTTGCAGGAAGTGGACATGTAAACAGCAAATAGCAAGGCCATAGAGCGACTGGATGTGGCTACGCAGAACCTAGAGCTCCAAATGGAGGATATGGAGAACAGATCTCGGAGAGTCAACATCAGGCTGAAACTGCTACCTGAGACTGATGGACAGAGAATTAAACAGAGTTGCTCAGGCAATCTTTGCGGAGCTCCTGGGGGAAACAGCCCCAGATCTCATCGAGCTTGACTGGATCAACAGAGTGGGACGAATGAACATAAGCCCAAACGCAAGAACAAGAGATGTCCTTGCAGCATTTACTAGGTACGCCCAAAAAGGAGCAGTCTGGAAAGCGGCAAGACAACAGGAACACGTTCTGTACAAGGGTGAAAAAATTGCGCTATATCAGGATTTAGCCAACAGTACACTAATTAAGCGACGTCAAATGGGCCTAATGCTTAAAGTGCTAAACGATCGGGGATCAGGTACAAGTGGACCTTCCCCTTTTGGACTCCTATTCGAATGGGCAGTAGTGCAAAAACGCATCGTTTTACCGCAACAAGGGGCAGACATCTTGCAAGTGGATCTCTGGTCCGGACCAACAGGACGACAGGTCACCGGGACAGAGAATAGATCGAGACCCAGACCATGGGAGTCAACCATGGTGCGGGAAGGCTGAGAAGGAGAACGACACTACAAGGCCCACTGCGCAAGGCGAGGGAGGAGAAAGTAATGGGGGGGGAGCCAAAGCAGGGGAGGGGAGCAATGAAGAACCCTGAGCAGCTAGTATAATAGGGGTGGTGGACTCGTAGGCGATGGATAGGGGACAGGTGGGTGGAGGGGGTTAACATCTTGGAGTTAGAAAGGGCGGATTTGACAAAGGGGAGAACGGAGGGTAAGGGCGGGGGAGAGTTACCCTCAAGAAGGGGAGGGAGAACAGAGGGGGTAATGGGAGGAGGAGTGCACCAAGAGGGAGGAGGGTGGGAAGAGTATCGGGGTGGGGAAACTGGGACAGGCAACGACAAATTGGCGAGGGGTAAAACCCAGTGGAGGGAAAAGGCAGGTAACCCAAGGACGAACAGAAGAGAGGGGGACAGAGCGCAAGGGGATGCAGGAAGAGTGGGGGGGGGAAACACTAATAGGCACAGTACATACTCGGCTGCACATTCAAATGGCTGACCCATAATGTAAGGTCGCTCAATACTCCCCTTAAGAGGAAAAAGCTAGAGATTCATTAGGAAAGAGGGCCCAGATGTTCTGGGATTACAGGAGATGCATCTCGTAAAAAAAAAAAAAAATTCAGGGGTTGTTAAAAATACGAGGCTTCAATCAGATATTTCATGTCTCGGGCATGCCAAAAACAGGGGGAGTGCCCCTGGCTATCAAAAATACATTGGACTTTAGGGTGGCAGAAATTATTAGGGACAAGGGAAGCAGGTATATAATAGTAAGAGGGGTACACATGGAGGCCTCCTACACTATAGCATCAATTTATGCATCCAACTCGGGCCAAGAAACATTCCTCAGGGTATTCTTAGGAATACTGGAGGAGTTCCCTAGGGGACTTATAATAATAGGTGACTTTAATATGGCATAGGGGAAGGGACAGATCAGGGGTTGGCGAACGGGAGGGGGTTTGGTGGCATCAGCTGACTTACGAGACTGTTTGTACAGGGCGGGACTGAGGGATGTCTGGAGGGGGCTGAAGGGAGATGAAGAGGGATACACCTTCCTCTCGAGTGTGCACGGCTCATAGTCCAGAATTGACTATATTTGGGTGTCCGCGCCTTTGTTGGGTAGGGTGAGGTAAGTGAAAGTGGGTCCCCTCGGGATAGCAGACCATAAGATAGTCTCCATGAGGATGGACTTGCACAGAGGCGGGTGATCTGGGGATGGAAATATCCAGGGAGCTTACTAAGGGACCCAGTGATAACAGCGGAATTGGAAGGGAAGATAAAGGACTTCTTCGAAATCAACAATAGCACCGAAATGCGGGAGATTATTAGATGGGCCGCGCTCAAAGCCACAATGAGGGGGGAGTTTATAGCAGCGAAAGCCCAAAGGGAGAAGCAGCTGAAGGCATTGGAGGCACAGCTGGAGGTTGAGGCTGCAAGGAAAACAGCGACTGAAACCCGCACAAGGTCCACCCTTAGAACGTACAGGCGGGCAGTTGGGCAACTTGGGGTTCTCAGAACAAAGAAAGCAGAAGCGACTTTACTTTTTGTTAGGCAAAGATCCTACGCGAAAGCCAATAAGGTGGATGCCCTGTTAGCACGACTACTGGGAATAGAGGGGGCAAGAAATGAGATTACGGCATTAAAAGATGGCAAAGGAGGGCACCTCACCCGTACCACGGACATACAAGAATGTCTGGCAAGGTTTTATGAGGAATTATATACATCACAAAGCCCCCAGCAGCGACAGCAAGGAAACTTTCTCGAGCATTACGCTGCCTAAGATAAGTAGGGATGCTCCAGAAACATTGAGCTGGACAATAACAGAGGACGAGGTGAGGAGGGTCATCGTGAAACTACCCTCGAACAAGAGTCCGGGGCCGGATGGCTATAGGGTGGCCTTCTATAAGACATTTTGCAACATTACTCGTCCCGCACCTGACGCAGCTATTTATCACATTCAAAACTACAAGCTACATTACCCCATCCATGAAAGAGGCTAAAGTGACCCTTATCCTTAAACCCAATAAAGACCCCATGGAATGCACCTCAAAAAAGCCCATTGCACCTATAAATGTAGATGCAAAAATATACACTATAATACTGGCGAATAGATTGGAGGGGCTCCTGCCTGAACTGATCCACCCGGATCAGATGGTTTTCATAAGGGGAAGGCAGATGGCAGACAACATCGGGAGGGTGGCACATCTAGTGGAAAAGGCACAGAAAACAGACACTCCTGTGGTTCTCTTATCATTGGATGTGGAGATGGCATTTGACCAGGTAGAGTAGTCCTTCCTGTTCCAGGTTATGGAGATAATGGTCCTGGGAGGAGACTTTCTTAAAATGGTGCAAGAAAACTATCACGCCCCGTTAACGCCTCTGGTAATCAATAGGGCTATGTCATGCGCCATCCATCCAGGCAGGATGCCCACTCTCCCCGTTGCTTTATGCAATCTTCTTGGAGCCATTACTTCAATCCATACGGGAGATGGAGGGGATACAGGGAATACCCTTCGGGTGGCAGCAACACAAAGTCGCGGCTTTTGCCGATATGTTGCTGGCATTGACCAGACCCCAAGAGTATATCCAAGCAGGGAGGGAATTATTAGAGAGATTTGGGGAGGTATCAGGCCTACTCATCAACATCAGCATATCAGAACTGTTGAGCCTCACGCTGGGAAAGGGAGACCGGAATGCACTAAGGGCGTCAACCCCTTTTGTGTGGAGCCCAAAGGGGGGGGGGGGGATCAGATACCTAGGAGTCCAAATTCGTACACTGCCAACTACCTGCCCTCACTGAAGGGAATAAGGAAAGACTTACAAAAATGTAGGAATCTCAGAATATCATGAGTAGGAAGGTTGGCGGTGGTGAAAATGGTCGCCTTGCTCTGCATTCTATACCTATTTCAGGCGATTCCCACAGGCACTTCCAGCAAGTTTCTTCAGCGAGATAAGCAAACTAACTAATGGGTTTATATGGGAAGGCAAGAAGGCTAGAATCAACGGGCACCTGCTCATGGCCCCTAGGAGGGAGGGGGATGGCCCTCCCGGACATTCAACTATACTATGAGGCAAAACAGTTAAGGTTGATCAGGGAATGGTTCCAGGAAGGGGAGGGGAAACAGTAGGTCGCTATGGACCAGGCGGTGGTACAACACAATTTGAGGGAGGTGTTGTGGCTGCCGAAGCAGCTCAGACCAAAGCATATGTATGTGAGTACCATTACAAAGCTAGTAGCAGAAACTTGGGATAAGCTGGTGAGAACTCGGGGGATCACAACCTTCCCGTCCCATTTTACACCTATGGTTAAGAATGGGGATTTCTCGCCAGGGACAGAAAAGAGCGTTCAAGCAGTGGCAAGAGGGAAGATGTAGGATTATGCAGAATATGTTTCAGGGAAAGGACATCCTCTTCTTCATAGAATGCAAATGGAAATTCACTTTGGGAGAGGGGGAGAGACTTGGATACGCCCAATTAAGACGCTGGTTACTGAACCCAATAATTAAGGAGGCGGCCACTAGAAAGGTAACAGCGTTTCAGAAGTTTCTGTTGACAAATGATGGGCGAAAGGGTTGATACCCACTTTGTACAAAATACTAGAAGATACCACCCTTAGACCTAGATGGCCGTACATGCAAAGGTGGGAGCTGATACTGGGGCAGGAGATCGGGAAGGAGGAGTGGGGGAAACTCTGGGGAAAGATTCCCAAGTTGGCAAGGGCATCCCAGCTGCAGGAAGCCTGGAAGGATGGCATTACACCACTGCCTGAATATGTATCCAGAGGTGTCTGGAGATTGTTGGAGGAGATGCAGTAGAGAGGGTACAGCGGAACACATTTGGTGGAGATGCCCTAAAATAGAGTCCTTCTGACAGGAAATATAGCAGGCGCAAACTCAGGCATTTGGGGCCGGAGGAGGTAGACCCCTGGAATGCATATTCTTGGGCGTTAAAGCAGTGGGGGGGACATTGAAAGGCTTAGAGATGGCAAGGGTGGTCCTGACATTAGCTGCAATGACCATTATCGCACAGAGATGGAAGAGCCCAAATATACCCACAGTACAGGACTGGCTGCGCAAGGTATGGGAAATGGTGGCCCTGGAATGAGCCACATATGCAATGAACAACAACCTACAAAACTTTGCAAAAGACTGGGGAGAAACGTTGGCATTCCTCAAGGATGACTTTCGGATACAATGGTGCCCCCCAGCACCTTAGACTGTTGGAACGGCACTGAATTACCTGCAGTGTTTTACTTGTTGTAAAATAAATAAAGCAAAGTTTTTTTTTTTTT